>NW_026989731.1:2400000-4800000 GCF_036321535.1 Camelus dromedarius
ACAATCCAGAGAAAAAGTTCCTCCTGCAACCTGTTCCATTTGTGCTAGATGAACGAACGTCTCTCTTCATGCTCAGTTCTGAGAGATAATTATGTGTGAAAGCCGTCCTTCACCTAGCTTGTTGGGAACACAAAGTTTCTTTTCACTTGCAAACACCACTCCGTACATATATATGGGGAGGGTTTAGCTCCAAATCGTTTTTACAGTGAAAATTGCAGGAACTTCTAACCGGCACCAGGAAACAGACTGAGAAACCAGAGTATAATTTTCTCCTATAACAGTTCCCTTTGTGCTAGATGAACGAACGTCTCTCCACATGCTCATTTGTGAGAGATAAGTGTGTGTGAAAGCCGCCCTTCACCTAGCTTGTTGGGAACACAAATTTTATTTCACTTGCAATCTCCACTTGATACATAAATATAGGGAGGAACTAGCTACACCTCGGTTTTACAGTGAAAACTGAAGGAACTTCAAACTGGCACAAGGAAACAGACTGAGAAACCAGAGTAAAAGTTTCTCCTGCAACCCATTCCTTTGTGCTAGATGAACGAACGTCTCTCCACATGCTATGTTCTGAGAGATAAGTGTGTGTGAAAGCCGTCCTTCACATAGCTTGTTCGGAATACAAAGTTTCTTTTCACTTGCAAACTCCAATCCATACATATATATGGGGAGGTACTAGCTCCAACTCGGTTTTACAGTGAAAACTGCAGGAAATTCAAAATGGCACTAGGAAACAGACTGAGAAACCAGAGTAAAAGTTCCCCTGCAACACGTTCCTTTGTGCTAGATGAACGAACGTCTCTCCCCATGCTCAGTACAGAGATAAATGTGTGTGAAAGCCGTCCTTCATTTAGCTTGTTGGGAACACAAAATTTCTTTTCATTTGCAAAATCCTCTCCATACATATATAAAGGGAGGTTCTAGCTCCAACACGGTTTTACAGTGAAAACTGCAGGAACTTCAAACCTGCACTAGGTAACATACTGAGAAACCAGAGAAAAAGTTTCTCCTGCAATTCTTTCCCTTTGTGCTACATGAACGAAAGTCTCTCCACATGCTCAGTTCTGAGAGATAATTGTGTGTGAAATCCGTCCTTCACCTAGCTTGTTGGGAACACAAAGTTTCTTTCCACTTGCAAACACCATTCCGTACATATATATGGGGAGGTACTAGCTCCAACTCGGTTTTACAGTGAAAAATGCAGGAACTTCAAACCGGCCCTAGGAAACAGACTGAGAATCCAGAGAAAAATTTCCTCCTGCAAACTGTTCCCCTTGTGGTAGATGAACGAACGTCTCTCCACATGCTCATTTCTGAGAGATAAGTGTGTGTGAAAGCCGTCCTTCACCTAGCTTGTTGGGAACACAAAGTTTCTTTTCACTTGCACACCCCAATCCACATATATATATGGGGTTGTGTAAGCTTCTACTCGGTTTTACAGTGAAAACTGCAGGAACTTCAAACCTGCACTAGGAAACAGACTGAGAAACCAGAGTAAAAGTTTCTCCTGCAACCCGTTCCCTTTTTGCTAGATGAACGAACGTCTCTCCACATGCTCAGTTCTGAGGGATAAGTGTGTGTGAAAGCCGTCCTTCACCTAGCTTGTTGGGAACACAAAGTTCTTTACACATGCAAACTCCACTCCTTACATATATATGGGGAGGTAATAGCTCCAACTCGGTTTACAGTGAAAACTGCAGGGACTTCAACCCGACAGTAGGAAACAGACTGAGAAACCATAGAAAAATTTTCCGTTGCAACCCGTTCCCTTTGTGGTAGATGAACGAACGTCTCTCCAAATGCTCAGTTCTGAGAGATAAGTGAGTGTGAAAGCCGTCCTTCACCTAGAATGTTGGGAACACAAACTTTCTTTTCACTTGCAAACCCCACTCCATACATATATATGGGGTGGTACAAGCTCCTACTCGGTTTTACAGTGAATACTGCAGGAAATTCAAACCTGCACTAGGAAACAGACTGAGAAACCAGAGTAAAAGTTTCTCCTTCAACCCGTTCCTTTGTGCTAAATGAACGAACTTCTGTCCACATGCTCAGTTCTGAGAGATAAGTGTGTGTGAAAGCCGCCCTTCACCTAGCTTGTTGGGAACACAAAGTTTCTTTTCACTTGCAAACTCCACTCCACACATATATATGGTGTGGTACAAGCTCCTACTCGGTTTTACAGTGAAAACTGCAGGAACTTCAAACCTGCACTAGGAAAAAACTGAGAAACCAGAGTAAAAGTTTCTCCTGCAACCCGTTCCATTTATGCTAGATGAACGAACGTCTCTCCACATGCTCAGTTCTGAGAGATATGTGTGTGTGAAAGCCGTCCTTCACCTAGCTTGTTGGGAACACAAAGTTGGTTTTCACTTGCAAACTCCACTCCATACATATATATGGGGAGGGATTAGCTCCAACACGGTTTTACAGTGAAAACTGTAGGAACTTCAAACCGGCACTAGGAAACAGACTGAGAAATTAGAGAAAAAGTTTCTCCTGCAACCCGTTCACTTTGTGCTAGATGAACGAACGTCTCTCCACATGCTCAGTTCTGAGAGATAATTGTGTGTGAAAGACGTCCTTCACATACCTTGCTGGGAACACAAAGATACTTTTCACTTGCAAACTCTAATCCATACATATATAGGGGAGGTACTAGCTCCAACTCGGTTTTACAGTGAAAACTGCAGGAACGTCAATCCGGCACTAGGAAACAGACTGAGAAACCAGAGATAAAGTTTCTTCTTCAACCCGTTCCCTTTGTTCTAGATGAACGAAAGTCTCTCCAAATGCTCAGTTCTGAGAGATAAGTGTGTGTGAAAGCCGTCCTTCACCTAGATTGTTGGGAACACAAACTTTCTTTTCACTTGCAAACTCCACTCCATACAAATATATGGGGTGGTACAAGATCCTACTCGGTTTTACACTGAAAACTGCAGGAACTTCAAACGGGCACTAGGAAACAGACTGAGAAACCAGAGTAAAAGTTACTCCTGCAAACCGTTCCTTTGTGCTAAATGAAGGAACGTCTCTCCATATGCTAATTTCTGAGAGATAAGTGTGTGTGAAAGCCGTCCTTCACCTAGCTTGTTGGGAACACAAAGTTTCTTTTCACTTGAAAACTCCAGTCCATACATATATATGCGGAGGTCCTAGCTCCAACTCGGTTTACAGTGAAAACTGCAGGGACTTCAAACCGACAGTAGGAAACAGACTGAGAAACCATAGTAAAAGTTTCACCTGCAACCCATTCCCTTTGTGGGTGATGAACGAACGTCTCTCCAAATGCTCAGTTCTGAGAGATAAGTGTGTGTGAAAGCCGTCCTTCACCTAGAATGTTGGGAAAACAAACTTTCTTTTCACTTGCAAACTCCACTCCATACATATATATGGGGTGGTACAAGCTCCTACTCGGTTTTACACTGAAAACTGCAGGAACTTCAAAGCGGCCCTAGGAAACAGACTGAGAATCCAGAGAATAAGTTCCTCCTGCAAAATGTTCCCCATGTGGTAAATGAACGAACGTCTCTCCACATGCTCATTTCTGAGAGAAAAGTGTGTGTGAAAGCCGTCCTTCACCTAGCTTGTTGGGAACACAAAGTTTCTTGTAACTTGCACACCCCAATCCACACATATATATGGGGTGGTATAAATTTCTACTCGGTTTTACAGTGAAAACTGCAGGAACTTCAAACCTGCACTAGGAAACAGACTGAGAAACCAGAGTAAAATTTTCTCCTGCAACCCGTTCCCTTTATGCTAGATGAACGAACGTCTCTCCACATGCTCAGTTCTGAGGGATAAGTGTGTGTGAAAGCCGTCCTTCACCTAGCTTGTTGGGAACACAAAGGATCTTTACACATGCAAACTCCACTCCTTACATATATATGGGGAGGTAATAGCTCCAACTCGGTTTACAGTGAAAACTGCAGGGACTTCAACCCGACAGTAGGAAACAGACTGAGAAAACATAGTAAAATATTCCGTTGCAACCCGTTCCCTTTGTGGTAGATGAACGAACGTCTCTCCAAATGCTCAGTTCTGAGAGATAAGTGAGTGTGAAAGCCGTCCTTCACCTAGAATGTTGGGAACACAAACTTTCTTTTCACTTGCAAACACCACCCCATACATATATATGGGGTGGTACAAGCTCCTACTCGGTTTTACAGTGAAAACTGCAGGAAATTCAAACCTGCACAAGGAAACAGACTGAGAAACCAGAGTAAAAGTTTCTCCTGCAACCCGTTCCTTTATGCTAGATGAAAGAACGTCTCTCCACATGCTCAGTTCTGAGAGATATTTGTGTGTGAAAGCCGTCCTTCACCTAGCTTGTTGGGAACACAAAGTTGGTTTTCACTTGCAAACTCCACTCCATACAAATATATGCGGAGGGATTAGCTCCAACTCGGTTTTACAGTGAAAACTGCAGGAACTTCATACCAGCACTAGGAAACAGACTGAGAACCAGAGTAAAAGTTTCTCCTGTACCCGTTCCCTTTGTGCTAGATGAACGAACGTCTCTCCACATGCTATGTTCTGAGAGATAAGTGTGTGTGAAAGCCGTCCTTCACCTAGCTTGTTGGGAACACAAATTTTATATCACTTGCAATCTCCACTCGATACATAAATATAGGGAGGTACTAGCTCCACCTCGGTTTTACAGTGAAAACTGAAGGAACTTCAATCCGGCACAAGGAAACAGACTGAGAAAGCAGAGTAAAAGTTTCTCCTGCAACCCGTTCCTTTCTGCTAGATGAATGAACGTCTCTCCACATGCTATGTTCTGAGAGATAAGTGTGTGTGAAAGCCGTCCTTCAAATAGCTTGTTCGGAATACAAAGTTTCTTTTCACTTGCAAACTCCAATCCATACATATATATGGGGAGGTAATAGCTCCAACTCGGTTTTACAGTGAAAACTGCAGGAAATTCAAAATGGCACTAGGAAACAGACTGAGAAACCAGAGTAAAAGTTCCCCTGCAACACGTTCCTTTGTGCTAGATGAACGAACGTCTCTCCCCATGCTCAGTACAGAGATAAATGTGTGTGAAAGCCGTCCTTCATTTAGCTTTTTGGGAACACAAAATTTCTTTTCATTTGCAAAATCCTCTCCATACATATATAAAGGGAGGTTCTAGCTCCAACACGGTTTTACAGTGAAAACTGCAGGAACTTCAAACATGCACTAGGTAACATACTGAGAAACCAGAGAAAAAGTTTCTCCTGCAATTCTTTCCCTTTGTGCTACATGAACGAACGTCTCTCCACATGCTAAGTTCTGAGAGATAAGTGTGTGTGAAAGCCGTCCTTCACCTAGAATGTTGGGAACACAAACTTTCTTTTCACTTGCTAACTCCACTCCATAAAAATATATGGGGTGGTACAAGATCCTACTCGGTTTTACACTGAATACTGCAGGAACTTCAAACCGGCACTAGGAAACAGACTGAGAAACCAGAGTAATAGTTACTCCTGCAAACCGTTCCTTTGTGCTAAATGAAGGAACGACCCTCCACATGCTAAGTTCTGAGAGATAAGTGTGTGTGAAAGCCGTCCTTCACTTAGCTTGTTGGGAACACAAAGCTTCTTTTCACTTGAAAATTCCAGTCCATACATATATATGCGGAGGTCCTAGCTCCAACTCGGTTTACAGTGAAAATTGCAGGGACTTCAAACCGACAGTAGGAAACAGACTGAGAAAGCATAGTAAAAGTTTCACCTGCAACCCATTCCCTTTGTGGTTGATGAACGAACGTCTCTCCAAATGCTCAGTTCTGAGAGATAAGTGTGCGTGAAATCCGTACTTCACCTAGAATGTTGGGAAAACAAACTTTGTTTTCACTTGCAATCTCCACTCCATACATATATATGGGGTGGTACAAGCTCCTACTCGGTTTTACACTGAAAATTGCAGGAACTTCAAACCGGCACTAGGAAACAGACTGAGAATCCAGAGTAAAAGTTTCTCCTGCAACCCGTTCCCTTTGTGCTAGATGAACGAACGTCTCTCAACATGCTCAGTTCTGAGAACTGTGTATGAAAGCCGTCTTTCACCTAGCTTGTTGGGAACACAAAGTTTCTTTCCACTTGCAAACACCATTCCGTACATATATATGGGGAGGTACTAGCTCCAACACGGTTTTACAGTGAAAAATGCAGGAACTTCAAACCGGAACTAGGAAACAGACTGAGAATCTAGAGAAAAATTTCCTCCTGCAAACTGTTCCCCTTGTGGTAGATGAACGAACGTCCCTCCACATGCTCATTTCTGAGAGATAAGTGTGTGTGAAAGCCGTCCTTCACCTAGCTTGTTGGGAACACAAAGTTTCTTTTCACTTGCACACCCCAATCCACATATATATATGGGGTGGTGTAAGCTTCTACTCGGTTTTACAGTGAAAACTGCAGGAACTTCAAACCTGCACTAGGAAACAGACTGAGAAACCAGAGTAAAAGTTTCTCCTGCAACCCGTTCCCTTTTTGCTAGATGAACGAACGTCTCTCCACATGCTCAGTTCTGAGGGATAAGTGTGTGTGAAAGCCGTCCTTCACCTAGCTTGTTGGGAACACAAAGTTCTTTACACATGCAAACTCCACTCCTTACATATATATGGGGAGGTAATAGCTCCAACTCGGTTTACAGTGAAAACTGCAGGGACTTCAACCCGACAGTAGGAAACAGACTGAGAAACCATAGAAAAATTTTCCGTTGCAACCCGTTCCCTTTGTTGTAGATGAACGAACGTCTCTCCAAATGCTCAGATCTGAGAGAATAGTGAGTGTGAAAGCCGTCCTTCAACTGGAATGTTGGGAACACAAACTTTCTTTTCACTTGCAAACACCACTCCATACATATATATGGGGTGGTACAAGCTCCTACTCGGTTTTACAGTGAAAACTGCAGGAAATTCAAACCTGCACTAGGAAACAGACTGAGAAACCAGAGTAAAAGTTTCTCCTTCAACCCGTTCCTTTGTGCTAAATGAACGAATTTCTGTCCACATGCTCAGTTCTGAGAAATAAGTGTGTGTGAAAGCCGCCCTTCACCTAGCTTGTTGGGAACACAAAGTTTCTTTTCACTTGAAAACTCCACTCCACACATATATATGGGGTGGTACAAGCTCCTACTCGGTTTTACAGTGAAAACTGCAGGAACTTCAAACCTGCACTAGGAAAAAACTGAGAAACCAGAGTAAAAGTTTCTCCTTCAACCCGTTCCCTTTATGCTAGATGAAAGAACGTCTCTCCACATGCTCAGCTCTGAGAGATATGTGTGGGTGAAAGCCGTCCTTCACCTAGCTTGTTGGGAACACAAAGTTGGTTTTCACTTGCAAACTCCACTCCATACATATATATGGGGAGGGATTAGCTCCAACTCGGTTTTACAGTGAAAACTGCAGGAACTTCAAACCGGCACTAGGAAACAGACTGAGAAATCAGAGAAAAAGTTTCTCCTGCAACCCGTTCCCTTTGTGCTAGATGAACGAACGTCTCTCCACATGCTCAGTTCTGAGAGATAATTGTGTGTGAAAGACGTCCTTCACATACCTTGCTGGGAACACAAAGATTCTTTTCACTTGCAAACTCCAATCCATACATATATAAGGGGAGGTACTAGCTCCAACTCGGTTTTACAGTGAAAACCGCAGGAACGTCATTCCGGCACTAGGAAACAGACTGAGAAACCAGAGATAAAGTTTCTTCTTCAACCCGTTCCCTTTGTTCTAGATGAACGAAAGTCTCTCCAAATGCTCAGTTCTGAGAGATAAGTGTGTGTGAAAGCCGTCCTTCACCTAGAATGTTGGGAACACAAACTTTCTTTTCAATTGCAAACTCCACTCCATACAAATATAAGGGGTGGTACAAGATCCTACTCGGTTTTACACTGAAAACTGCAGGAACTTCAAACGGTCACTAGGAAACAGACTGAGAAACCAGAGTAAAAGTTACTCCTGCAAACCGTTCCTTTGTGCTAAATGAAGGAACGTCTCTCCACATGCTAAGTTCTGAGAGATAAGTGTGTGTGAAAGCCGTCCTTCACCTAGCTTGTTGGGAACACAAAGTTTCTTTTCACTTGAAAACTCCAGTCCATACATATATATGCGGAGGTCCTAGCTCCAACTGGGTTTACAGTGAAAACTGCAGGGACTTCAAACCGACAGTAGGAAACAGACTGAGAAACCATAGTAAAAGTTTCACCTGCAACCCATTCCCTTTGTGGGTGATGAACGAACGTCTCTCCAAATGCTCAGTTCTGAGAGATAAGTGTGTGTGAAAGCCGTCCTTCACCTAGAATGTTGGGAAAACAAACTTTCTTTTCACTTGCAAACTCCACTCCATACATATATATGGGGTGGTACAAGCTCCTACTCGGTTTTACACTGAAAACTGCAGGAACTTCAAACCGGCCCTAGGAAACAGACTGAGAATCCAGAGAATAAGTTCCTCCTGCAAAATGTTCCCCTTGTGGTAGATGAACGAACGTCTCTCCACATGCTCATTTCTGAGAGAAAAGTGTGTGTGAAAGCCGTCCTTCACCTAGCTTGTTGGGAACACAAAGTTTCTTTTAACTTGCACACCCCAATCCACACATATATATGGGGTGGTATAAATTTCTACTCGGTTTTACAGTGAAAACTGCAGGAACTTCAAACCTGCACTAGGAAACAGACTGAGAAACCAGAGTAAAATTTTCTCCTGCAACCCGTTCCCTTTATGCCAGATGAACGAACGTCTCTCCACATGCTCAGTTCTGAGGGATAAGTGTGTGTGAAAGCCGTCCTTCACCTAGCTTGTTGGGAACACAAAGGTTCTTTACACATGCAAACTCCACTCCTTACATATATATGGGGAGGTAATAGCTCCAACTCGGTTTACAGTGAAAACTGCAGGGACTTCAACCCGACAGTAGGAAACAGACTGAGAAAACATAGTAAAATTTTCCGTTGCAACCCGTTCCCTTTGTGGTAGATGAACGAACGTCTCTCCAAATGCTCAGTTCTGAGAGATAAGTGAGTGTGAAAGCCGTCCTTCACCTAGAATGTTGGGAACACAAACTTTCTTTTCACTTGCAAACCCCACTCCATACATATATATGGGGTGGTACAAGCTCCTACTCGGTTTTACAGTGAAAACTGCAGGAAATTCAAACCTGCACAAGGAAACAGACTGAGAAACCAGAGTAAAAGTTTCTCCTTCAACCCGTTCCTTTGTGCTAAATGAACGAACTATTGTCCACATGCTCAGTTCTGAGAGATAAGTGTGTGTGAATGCCGCCCTTCACCTAGCTTGTTGGGAACACAAAGTTTCTTTTCACTTGCAAACTCCACTCCACACATATATATGGGGTGCTACAAGCTCCTACTCGGTTTTACAGTGAAAACTGCAGGAACTTGAAACCTGCACTAGGAAAAAACTGAGAAACCAGAGTAAAAGTTTCTCCTGCAACCCGTTCCCTTTATGCTAGATGAAAGAACGTCTCTCCACATGCTCAGTTCTGAGAGATATTTGTGTGTGAAAGCCGTCCTTCACCTAGATTGTTGGGAACACAAAGTTGGTTTTCACTTGCAAACTCCACTCCATACAAATATATGCGGAGGGATTAGCTCCAACTCGGTTTTACAGTGAAAACTGCAGGAACTTCATACCAGCACTAGGAAACAGACTGAGAAACCAGTGTAAAAGTTTCTCCTGTACCCGTTCCCTTTGTGCTAGATGAACGAACGTCTCTCCACATGCTATGTTCTGAGAGATAAGTGTGTGTGAAAGCCGTCCTTCACCTAGCTTGTTGGGAACACAAATTTTATATCACTTGCAATCCCCACTCGATACATAAATATAGGGAGGTACTAGCTCCACCTCGGTTTTACAGTGAAAACTGAAGGAACTTCAAACCG
Organism: Camelus dromedarius; assembly: GCF_036321535.1. Classification (NCBI taxonomy): domain Eukaryota; kingdom Metazoa; phylum Chordata; class Mammalia; order Artiodactyla; family Camelidae; genus Camelus; species Camelus dromedarius. The sequence continues at coordinate 2,409,902 of NW_026989731.1, forward strand.
GCACAAGGAAACAGACTGAGAAACCAGAGTAAAAGTTTCTCCTGCAACCCGTTCCTTTGTGCTAGATGAACGAACGTCTCTCCACATGCTATGTTCTGAGAGATAAGTGTGTGTGAAAGCCGTCCTTCACCTAGCTTGTTCGGAATACAAAGTTTCTTTTCACTTGCAAACTCCAATCCATACATATATATGGGGAGGTACTAGCTCCAACTCGGTTTTACAGTGAAAACTGCAGGAAATTCAAAATGGCACTAGGAAACAGACTGAGAAACCAGAGTAAAAGTTCCCCTGCAACACGTTCCTTTGTGCTAGATGAACGAACGTCTCTCCCCATGCTCAGTACAGAGATAAATGTGTGTGAAAGCCGTCCTTCATTTAGCTTGTTGGGAACACAAAATTTCTTTTTATTTGCAAAATCCTCTCCATACATATATAAAGGGAGGTTCTAGCTCCAACACGGTTTTACAGTGAAAACTGCAGGAACTTCAAACCTGCACTAGGTAACATACTGAGAAACCAGAGAAAAAGTTTCTCCTGCAATTCTTTCCCTTTGTGCTACATGAACGAACGTCTCTCCACATGCTCAGTTCTGAGAGATAAGTGTGTGTGAAAGCCGTCCTTCACCTAGAATGTTGGGAACACAAACTTTCTTTTCACTTGCTAACTCCACTCCATAAAAATATATGGGGTGATACAAGATCCTACTCGGTTTTACACTGAATACTGCAGGAACTTCAAACCGGCACTAGGAAACAGACTGAGAAACCAGAGTAATAGTTACTCCTGCAAACCGTTCCTTTGTGCTAAATGAAGGAACGACCCTCCACATGCTAAGTTCTGAGAGATAAGTGTGTGTGAAATCCGTCCTTCACCTAGAATGTTGGGAAAACAAACTTTGTTTTCACTTGCAATCTCCACTCCATACATATATATGGGGTGGTACAAGCTCCTACTCGGTTTTACACTGAAAATTGCAGGAACTTCAAACCGGCACTAGGAAACAGACTGAGAATCCAGAGTAAAAATTTCTCCTGCAACCCGTTCCCTTTGTGCTAGATGAACGAACGTCTCTCCACATGCTCAGTTCTGAGTAGTGTGTGTGAAAGCCGTCCTTCACCTATCTTGTTGGGAACACAAAGTTTCTTTCCACTTGCAAACACCATTCCGTACATATATATGGGGAGGTACTAGCTCCAACACGGTTTTACAGTGAAAAATGCAGGAACTTCAAACCGGCCCTAGGAAACAGACTGAGAATCCAGAGAAAAATTTCCTCCTGCAAACTGTTCCCCTTGTGGTAGATGAACGAACGTCTCTCCACATGCTCATTTCTGAGAGATAAGTGTGTGTGAAAGCCGTCCTTCACCTAGCTTGTTGGGAACACAAAGTTTCTTTTCACTTGCACACCCCAATCCACATATATATATGGGGTGGTGTAAGCTTCTACTCGGTTTTACAGTGAAAACTGCAGGAACTTCAAACCTGCACTAGGAAACAGACTGAGAAACCAGAGTAAAAGTTTCTCCTGCAACCCGTTCCCTTTTTGCTAGATGAACGAACGTCTCTCCACATGCTCAGTTCTGAGGGATAAGTGTGTGTGAAAGCCGTCCTTCACCTAGCTTGTTGGGAACACAAAGGTTCTTTACACATGCAAACTCCACTCCTTACATATATATGGGGAGGTAATAGCTCCAACTCGGTTTACAGTGAAAACTGCAGGGACTTCAACCCGATAGTAGGAAACAGACTGAGAAACCATAGAAAAATTTTCCGTTGCAACCCGTTCCCTTTGTGGTAGATGAACGAACGTCTCTCCAAATGCTCAGTTCTGAGAGAATAGTGAGTGTGAAAGCCGTCCTTCAACTGGAATGTTGGGAACACAAACTTTCTTTTCACTTGCAAACACCACTCCATACATATATATGGGGTGGTACAAGCTCCTACTCGGTTTTACAGTGAAAACTGCAGGAAATTCAAACCTGCACTAGGAAACAGACTGAGAAACCAGAGTAAAAGTTTCTCCTTCAACCCGTTCCTTTGTGCTAAATGAACGAACTTCTGTCCACATGCTCAGTTCTGAGAGATAAGTGTGTGTGAAAGCCGCCCTTCACCTAGCTTGTTGGGAACACAAAGTTTCTTTTCACTTGCAAACTCCACTCCACACATATATATGGGGTGGTACAAGCTCCTACTCGGTTTTACAGTGAAAACTGCAGGAACTTCAAACCTGCACTAGGAAAAAACTGAGAAACCAGAGTAAAAGTTTCTCCTGCAACCCGTTCCCTTTATGCTAGATGAAAGAATGTCTCTCCACATGCTCAGTTCTGAGAGATATGTGTGGGTGAAAGCCGTCCTTCACCTAGCTTGTTGGGAACACAAAGTTGGTTTTCACTTGCAAACTCCACTCCATACATATATATGGGTAGGGATTAGCTCCAACTCGGTTTTACAGTGAAAACTGCAGGAACTTCAAACCGGCACTAGGAAACAGACTGAGAAATCAGAGAAAAAGTTTCTCCTGCAACCCGTTACCTTTGTGCTAAATGAACGAACGTCTCTCCACATGCTCAGTTCTGAGAGATAATTGTGTGTGAAAGACGTCCTTCATATACCTTGCTGGGAACACAAAGATTCTTTTCACTTGCAAACTCCAATCCATACATATATAAGGGGAGGTACTAGCTCCAACTCGGTTTTACAGTGAAAACTGCAGGAACGTCAATCCGGCACTGGGAAACAGACTGAGAAACCAGAGATAAAGTTTCTTCTTCAACCCGTTCCCTTTGTTCTAGATGAACGAAAGTCTCTCCAAATGCTCAGTTCTGAGAGATATGTGTATGTGAAAGCCGTCCTTCACCTAGAATGTTGGGAACACAAACTTTCTTTTCAATTGCAAACTCCACTCCATACAAATATATGGGGTGGTACAAGATCCTACTCGGTTTTACACTGAAAACTGCAGGAACTTCAAACGGGCACTAGGAAACAGACTGAGAAACCAGAGTAAAAGTTACTCCTGCAAACCGTTCCTTTGTGCTAAATGAAGGAACGTCTCTCCACATGCTAAGTTCTGAGAGATAAGTGTGTGTGAAAGCCGTCCTTCACCTAGCTTGTTGGGAACACAAAGTTTCTTTTCACTTGAAAACTCCAGTCCATACATATATATGCGGAGGTCCTAGCTCCAACTCGGTTTACAGTGAAAACTGCAGGGACTTCAAACCGACAGTAGGAAACAGACTGAGAAACCATAGTAAAAGTTTCACCTGCAACCCATTCCCTTTGTGGGTGATGAACGAACGTCTCTCCAAATGCTCAGTTCTGAGAGATAAGTGTGTGTGAAAGCCGTCCTTCACCTAGAATGTTGGGAAAACAAACTTTCTTTTCACTTGCAAACTCCACTCCATACATATATATGGGGTGGTACAAGCTCCTACTCGGTTTTTCACTGAAAACTGCAGGAACTTCAAACCGGCCCTAGGAAACAGACTGAGAATCCAGAGAATAAGTTCCTCCTGCAAAATGTTCCCCTTGTGGTAGATGAACGAACGTCTCTCCACATGCTCATTTCTGAGAGAAAAGTATGTGTGAAAGCCGTCCTTCACCTAGCTTGTTGGGAACACAAAGTTTCTTTTAACTTGCACACCCCAATCCACACATATATATGGGGTGGTATAAATTTCTACTCGGTTTTACAGTGAAAACTGCAGGAACTTCAAACCTGCACTAGGAAACAGACTGAGAAACCAGAGTAAAATTTTCTCCTGCAACCCGTTATCTTTATGCTAGATGAACGAACGTCTCTCCACATGCTCAGTTCTGAGGGATAAGTGTGTGTGAAAGCCGTCCTTCACCTAGCTTGTTGGGAACACAAAGGTTCTTTACACATGCAAACTCCACTCCTTACATATATATGGGGAGGTAATAGCTCCAACTCGGTTTACAGTGAAAACTGCAGGGACTTCAACCCGACAGTAGGAAACAGACTGAGAAAACATAGTAAAATTTTCCGTTGCAACCCGTTCCCTTTGTGGTAGATGAACGAACGTCTCTCCAAATGCTCAGTTCTGAGAGATAAGTGAGTGTGAAAGCCGTCCTTCACCTAGAATGTTGGGAACACAAACTTTCTTTTCACTTGCAAACACCACCCCATACATATATATGGGGTGGTACAAGCTCCTACTCGGTTTTACAGTGAAAACTGCAGAAAATTCAAACCTGCACAAGGAAACAGACTGAGAAACCAGAGTAAAAGTTTCTCCTTCAACCCGTTCCTTTGTGCTAAATGAACGAACTTCTGTCCACATGCTCAGTTCTGAGAGATAAGTGTGTGTGAAAGCCGCCCTTCACCTAGCTTGTTGGGAACACAAAGTTTCTTTTCACTTGCAAACTCCATTCCACACATATATATGGGATGGTACAAGCTCCTACTCGGTTTTACAGTGAAAACTGCAGTAACTTCAAACCTGCACTAGGAAAAATCTGAGAAAACAGAGTAAAAGTTTCTCCTGCAACCCGTTCCCTTTATGCTAGATGAAAGAACGTCTCTCCACATGCTCAGTTCTGAGAGATATGTGTGGGTGAAAGCCGTCCTTCACCTAGCTTGTTGGGAACACAAAGTTGGTTTTCACTTGCAAACTCCACTCCATACATATATATGGGTAGGGATTAACTCCAACTCGGTTTTACAGTGAAAACTGCAGGAACTTCAAACCGGCACTAGGAAACAGACTGAGAAATCAGAGAAAAAGTTTCTCCTGCAACCCGTTCCCTTTGTGCTAGATGAACGAACGTCTCTCCACATGCTCAGTTCTGAGAGATAATTGTGTGTGAAAGACGTCCTTCACATACCTTGCTGGGAACACAAAGATTCTTTTCACTTGCAAACACCAATCCATACATATATAAGGGGAGGTACTAGCTCCAACTCGGTTTTACAGTGAAAACTGCAGGAAAGTCAATCCGGCACTAGGAAACAGACTGAGAAACCAGAGATAAAGTTTCTTCTTCAACCCGTTCCCTTTGTTCTAGATGAATGAAAGTCTCTCCAAATGCTCAGTTCTGAGAGATAAGTGAGTGTGAAAGCCGTCCTTCACCTAGAATGTTGGGAACACAAACTTTCTTTTCACTTGCAAACACCACTCCATACATATATATGGGGTGGTACAAGCTCCTACTCGGTTTTACAGTGAAAACTGCAGGAAATTCAAACCTGCACAAGGAAACAGACTGAGAAACCAGAGTAAAAGTTTCTCCTTCAACCCGTTCCTTTGTGCTAAATGAACGAACTTCTGTCCACATGCTCAGTTCTGAGAGATAAGTGTGTGTGAAAGCCGCCCTTCACATAGCTTGTTGGGAACACAAAGTTTCTTTTCACTTGCAAACTCCACTCCACACATATATATGGGGTGGTACAAGCTCCTACTCGGTTTTACAGTGAAAACTGCAGGAACTTCAAACCTGCACTAGGAAAAAACTGAGAAACCAGAGTAAAAGTTTCTCCTGCAACCCGTTCCCTTTATGCTAGATGAAAGAACGTCTCTCCACATGCTCAGTTCTGAGAGATATGTGTGGGTGAAAGCCGTCCTTCACCTAGCTTGTTGGGAACACAAAGTTGGTTTTCACTTGCAAACTCCACTCCATACATATATATGGGTAGGGATTAACTCCAACTCGGTTTTACAGTGAAAACTGCAGGAACTTCAAACCGGCACTAGGAAACAGACTGAGAAATCAGAGAAAAAGTTTCTCCTGCAACCCGTTCCCTTTGTGCTAGATGAACGAACGTCTCTCCACATGCTCAGTTCTGAGAGATAACTGTGTGTGAAAGACGTCCTTCACATACCATGCTGGGAACACAAAGATTCTTTTCACTTGCAAACTCCAATCCATACATATATAAGGGGAGGTACTAGCTCCAACTCGGTTTTACAGTGAAAACTGCAGGAAAGTCAATCCGGCACTAGGAAACAGACTGAGAAACCAGAGATAAAGTTTCTTCTTCAACCCGTTCCCTTTGTTCTAGATGAATGAAAGTCTCTCCAAATGCTCAGTTCTGAGAGATAAGTGTGTGTGAAAGCCATCCTTCACCTAGAATGTTGGGAACACAAACTTTCTTTTCAATTGCAAACTCCACTCCATACAAATATATGGGGTGGTACAAGATCCTACTCGGTTTTACACTGAAAACTGCAGGAACTTCAAACGGGCACTAGGAAACAGACTGAGAAACCAGAGTAAAAGTTACTCCTGCAAACCGTTCCTTTGTGCTAAATGAAGGAACGTCTCTCCACATGCTAAGTTCTGAGAGATAAGTGTGTGTGAAAGCCGTCCTTCAACTAGCTTGTTGGGAACACAAAGTTTCTTTTCACTTGAAAACTCCAGTCCATACATATATATGCGGAGGTCCTAGCTCCAACTCGGTTTACAGTGAAAACTGCAGGGACTTCAAACCGACAGTAGGAAACAGACTGAGAAACCATAGTAAAAGTTTCACCTGCAACCCATTCCCTTTGTGGGTGATGAACGAACGTCTCTCCAAATGCTCAGTTCTGAGAGATAAGTGTGTGTGAAAGCCGTTCTTCACCTAGAATGTTGGGAAAACAAACTTTCTTTTCACTTGCAAACTCCACTCCATACATATATATGGGGTGGTACAAGCTCCTACTCGGTTTTACACTGAAAACTGCAGGAACTTCAAACCGGCCCTAGGAAACAGACTGAGAATCCAGAGAATAAGTTCCTCCTGCAAAATTTTCCCCTTGTGGTAGATGAACGAACGACTCTCCACATGCTCATTTCTGAGAGAAAATTGTGTGTGAAAGCCGTCCTTCACCTAGCTTGTTGGGAACACAAAGTTTCTTTTAACTTGCACACCCCAATCCACACATATATATGGGGTGGTATAAATTTCTACTCGGTTTTACAGTGAAAACTGCAGGAACTTCAAACCTGCACTAGGAAACAGACTGAGAAACCAGAGTAAAATTTTCTCCTGCAACCCGTTATCTTTATGCTAGATGAACGAACGTCTCTCCACATGCTCAGTTCTGAGGGATAAGTGTGTGTGAAAGCCGTCCTTCACCTAGCTTGTTGGGAACACAAAGGTTCTTTACACATGCAAACTCCACTCCTTACATATATATGGGGAGGTAATAGCTCCAACTCGGTTTACAGTGAAAACTGCAGGGACTTCAACCCGACAGTAGGAAACAGACTGAGAAAACATAGTAAAATTTTCCGTTGCAACCCGTTCCCTTTGTGGTAGATGAACGAACGTCTCTCCAAATGCTCAGTTCTGAGAGATAAGTGAGTGTGAAAGCCGTCCTTCACCTAGAATGTTGGGAACACAAACTTTCTTTTCACTTGCAAACACCACTCCATACATATATATGGGGTGGTACAAGCTCCTACTCGGTTTTACAGTGAAAACTGCAGGAACTTCAAACCGGCACTAGGAAACAGACTGAGAAATCAGAGAAAAAGTTTCTCCTGCAACCCGTTCCCTTTGTGCTAGATGAACGAACGTCTCTACACATGCTCAGTTCTGAGAGATAATTGTGTGTGAAAGACGTCCTTCACATACCTTGCTGGGAACACAAAGATTCTTTTCACTTGCAAACTCCAATCCATACATATATAAGGGGAGGTACTAGCTCCAACTCGGTTTTACAGTGAAAACTGCAGGAAAGTCAATCCGGCACTAGGAAACAGACTGAGAAACCAGAGATAAAGTTTCTTCTTCAACCCGTTCCCTTTGTTCTAGATGAATGAAAGTCTCTCCAAATGCTCAGTTCTGAGAGATAAGTGAGTGTGAAAGCAGTCCTTCACCTAGAATGTTGGGAACACAAACTTTCTTTTCACTTGCAAACACCACTCCATACATATATATGGGGTGGTACAAGCTCCTACTCGGTTTTACAGTGAAAACTGCAGGAAATTCAAACCTGCACAAGGAAACAGACTGAGAAACCAGAGTAAAAGTTTCTCCTTCAACCCGTTCCTTTGTGCTAAATGAAGGAACGTCTCTCCACATGCTAAGTTCTGAGAGATAAGTGTGTGTGAAAGCCGTCCTTCAACTAGCTTGTTGGGAACACAAAGTTTCTTTTCACTTGAAAACACCAGTCCATACATATATATGCGGAGGTCCTAGCTCCAACTCGGTTTACAGTGAAAACTGCAGGGACTTCAAACCGACAGTAGGAAACAGACTGAGAAACCATAGTAAAAGTTTCACCTGCAACCCATTCCCTTTGTGGGTGATGAACGAACGTCTCTCCAAATGCTCAGTTCTGAGAGATAAGTGTGTGTGAAAGCCGTCCTTCACCTAGAATGTTGGGAAAACAAACTTTCTTTTAACTTGCAAACTCCACTCCATACATATATATGGGGTGGTACAAGCTCCTACTCGGTTTTTCACTGAAAACTGCAGGAACTTCAAACCGGCCCTAGGAAACAGACTGAGAATCCAGAGAATAAGTTCCTCCTGCAAAATGTTCCCCTTGTGGTAGATGAACGAACGACTCTCCACATGCTCATTTCTGAGAGAAAAGTGTGTGTGAAAGCCGTCCTTCACCTAGCTTGTTGGGAACACAAAGTTTCTTTTAACTTGCACACCCCAATCCACACATATATATGGGGTGGTATAAATTTCTACTCGGTTTTACAGTGAAAACTGCAGGAACTTCAAACCTGCACTAGGAAACAGACTGAGAAACCAGAGTAAAATTTTCTCCTGCAACCCGTTCCCTTTATGCCAGATGAACGAACGTCTCTCCACATGCTCAGTTCTGAGGGATAAGTGTGTGTGAAAGCCGTCCTTCACCTAGCTTGTTGGGAACACAAAGGTTCTTTACACATGCAAACTCCACTCCTTACATATATATGGGGAGGTAATAGCTCCAACTCGGTTTACAGTGAAAACTGCAGGGACTTCAACCCGACAGTAGGAAACAGACTGAGAAAACATAGTAAAATTTTCCGTTGCAACCCGTTCCCTTTGTGGTAGATGAACGAACGTCTCTCCAAATGCTCAGTTCTGAGAGATAAGTGAGTGTGAAAGCCGTCCTTCACCTAGAATGTTGGGAACACAAACTTTCTTTTCACTTGCAAACCCCACTCCATACATATATATGGGGTGGTACAAGCTCCTACTCGGTTTTACAGTGAAAACTGCAGGAAATTCAAACCTGCACAAGGAAACAGACTGAGAAACCAGAGTAAAAGTTTCTCCTTCAACCCGTTCCTTTGTGCTAAATGAACGAACTTCTGTCCACATGCTCAGTTCTGAGAGATAAGTGTGTGTGAAAGCCGCCCTTCACCTAGCTTGTTGGGAACACAAAGTTTCTTTTCACTTGCAAACTCCACTCCAAACATATATATGGGGTGCTACAAGCTCCTACTCGGTTTTACAGTGAAAACTGCAGGAACTTGAAACCTGCACTAGGAAAAAACTGAGAAACCAGAGTAAAAGTTTCTCCTGCAACCCGTTCCCTTTATGCTAGATGAAAGAACGTCTCTCCACATGCTCAGTTCTGAGAGATATTTGTGTGTGAAAGCCGTCCTTCACCTAGATTGTTGGGAACACAAAGTTGGTTTTCACTTGCAAACTCCACTCCATACAAATATATGCGGAGGGATTAGCTCCAACTCGGTTTTACAGTGAAAACTGCAGGAACTTCATACCAGCACTAGGAAACAGACTGAGAAACCAGTGTAAAAGTTTCTCCTGTACCCGTTCCCTTTGTGCTAGATGAACGAACGTCTCTCCACATGCTATGTTCTGAGAGATAAGTGTGTGTGAAAGCCGTCCTTCACCTAGCAGGTTGGGAACACAAATTTTATATCACTTGCAATCCCCACTCGATACATAAATATAGGGAGGTACTAGCTCCACCTCGGTTTTACAGTGAAAACTGAAGGAACTTCAAACCGGCACAAGGAAACAGACTGAGAAACCAGAGTAAAAGTTTCTCCTGCAACCCGTTCCTTTGTGCTAGATGAACGAACGTCTCTCCACATGCTATGTTCTGAGAGATAAGTGTGTGTGAAAGCCGTCCTTCACCTAGCTTGTTCGGAATACAAAGTTTCTTTTCACTTGCAAACTCCAATCCATACATATATATGGGGAGGTACTAGCTCCAACTCGGTTTTACAGTGAAAACTGCAGGAAATTCAAAATGGCACTAGGAAACAGACTGAGAAACCAGAGTAAAAGTTCCCCTGCAACACGTTCCTTTGTGCTAGATGAACGAACGTCTCTCCCCATGCTCAGTACAGAGATAAATGTGTGTGAAAGCCGTCCTTCATTTAGCTTGTTGGGAACACAAAATTTCTTTTCATTTGCAAAATCCTCTCCATACATATATAAAGGGAGGTTCTAGCTCCAACAGGTTTTACAGTGAAAACTGCAGGAACTTCAAACCTGCACTAGGTAACATACTGAGAAACCAGACAAAAAGTTTCTCCTGCAATTCTTTCCCTTTGTGCTACATGAACGAACGTCTCTCCACATGCTCAGTTCTGAGAGATAAGTGTGTGTGAAAGCCGTCCTTCACCTAGAATGTTGGGAACACAAACTTTCTTTTCACTTGCTAACTCCACTCCATAAAAATATATGGGGTGATACAAGATCCTACTCGGTTTTACACTGAATACTGCAGGAACTTCAAACCGGCACTAGGAAACAGACTGAGAAACCAGAGTAATAGTTACTCCTGCAAACCGTTCCTTTGTGCTAAATGAAGGAACGACCCTCCACATGCTAAGTTCTGAGAGATAAGTGTGTGTGAAATCCGTCCTTCACCTAGAATGTTGGGAAAACAAACTTTGTTTTCACTTGCAATCTCCACTCCATACATATATATGGGGTGGTACAAGCTCCTACTCGGTTTTACACTGAAAATTGCAGGAACTTCAAACCGGCACTAGGAAACAGACTGAGAATCCAGAGTAAAAATTTCTCCTGCAACCCGTTCCCTTTGTGCTAGATGAACGAACGTCTCTCCACATGCTCAGTTCTGAGAAGTGTGTGTGAAAGCCGTCCTTCACATATTTTGTTGGGAACACAAAGTTTCTTTCCACTTGCAAACACCATTCCGTACATATATATGGGGAGGTACTAGCTCCAACACGGTTTTACAGTGAAAAATGCAGGAACTTCAAACCGGCCCTAGGAAACAGACTGAGAATCCAGAGAAAAATTTCCTCCTGCAAACTGTTCCTCTTGTGGTAGATGAACGAACGTCTCTCCACATGCTCATTTCTGACAGATAAGTGTGTGTGAAAGCCGTCCTTCACCTAGCTTGTTGGGAACACAAAGATTCTTTTCACTTGCACACCCCAATCCACATATATATATGGGGTGGTGTAAGCTTCTACTCGGTTTTACAGTGAAAACTGCAGGAACTTCAAACCTGCACTAGGAAAAAACTGAGAAACCAGAGTAAAAGTTTCTCCTGCAACCCGTTCCCTTTATGCTAGATGAAAGAACGTCTCTCCACATGCTCAGTTCTGAGAGATATGTGTGGGTGAAAGCCGTCCTTCACCTAGCTTGTTGGGAACACAAAGTTGGTTTTCACTTGCAAACTCCACTCCATACATATATATGGGTAGGGATTAGCTCCAACTCGGTTTTACAGTGAAAACTGCAGGAACTTCAAACCGGCACTAGGAAACATACTGAGAAATCAGAGAAAAAGTTTCTCCTGCAACCCGTTCCCTTTGTGCTAGATGAACGAACGTCTCTCCACATGCTCAGTTCTGAGAGATAATTGTGTGTGAAAGACGTCCTTCACATACCTTGCTGGGAACACAAAGATTCTTTTCACTTGCAAACTCCAATCCATACATATATAAGGGGAGGTACTAGCTCCAACTCGGTTTTACAGTGAAAACTGCAGGAACGTCAATCCGGCACTAGGAAACAGACTGAGAAACCAGAGATAAAGTTTCTTCTTCAACCCGTTCCCTTTGTTCTAGATGAACGAAAGTCTCTCCAAATGCTCAGTTCTGAGAGATATGTGTGTGTGAAAGCCGTCCTTCACCTAGAATTTTGGGAACACAAACTTTCTTTTCAATTGCAAACTCCACTCCATACAAATATATGGGGTGGTACAAGATCCTACTCGGTTTTACACTGAAAACTGCAGGAACTTCAAACGGGCACTAGGAAACAGACTGAGAAACCAGAGTAAAAGTTACTCCTGCAAACCGTTCCTTTGTGCTAAATGAAGGAACGTCTCTCCACATGCTAAGTTCTGAGAGATAAGTGTGTGTGAAAGCCGTCCTTCACCTAGCTTGTTGGGAACACAAAGTTTCTTTTCACTTGAAAACTCCAGTCCATACATATATATGCGGAGGTCCTAGCTCCAACTCGGTTTACAGTGAAAACTGCAGGGACTTCAAACCGACAGTAGGAAACAGACTGAGAAACCATAGTAAAAGTTTCACCTGCAACCCATTCCCTTTGTGGGTGATGAACGAACGTCTCTCCAAATGCTCAGTTCTGAGAGATAAGTGTGTGTGAAAGCCGTCCTTCACCTAGAATGTTGGGAAAACAAACTTTCTTTTCACTTGCAAACTCCACTCCATACATATATATGGGGTGGTACAAGCTCCTACTCGGTTTTACACTGAAAACTGCAGGAACTTCAAAGCGGCCCTAGGAAACAGACTGAGAATCCAGAGAATAAGTTCCTCCTGCAAAATGTTCCCCTTGTGGTAGATGAACGAACGTCTCTCCACATGCTCATTTCTGAGAGAAAAGTATGTGTGAAAGCCGTCCTTCACCTAGCTTGTTGGGAACACAAAGTTTCTTTTAACTTGCACACCCCAATCCACACATATATATGGGGTGGTATAAATTTCTACTCGGTTTTACAGTGAAAACTGCAGGAACTTCAAACCTGCACTAGGAAACAGACTGAGAAACCAGAGTAAAATTTTCTCCTGCAACCCGTTCCCTTTATGCCAGATGAACGAACGTCTCTCCACATGCTCAGTTCTGAGGAATAAGTGTGTGTGAAAGCCGTCCTTCACCTAGCTTGTTGGGAACACAAAGGTTCTTTACACATGCAAACTCCACTCCTTACATATATATATGGGGAGGTAATAGCTCCAACTCGGTTTACAGTGAAAACTGCAGGGTCTTCAACCCGACAGTAGGAAACAGACTGAGAAAACATAGTAAAATTTTCCGTTGCAACCCGTTCCCTTTGTGGTAGATGAACGAACGTCTCTCCAAATGCTCAGTTCTGAGAGATAAGTGAGTGTGAAAGCCGTCCTTCACCTAGAATGTTGGGAACACAAACTTTCTTTTCACTTGCAAACCCCACTCCATACATATATATGGGGTGGTACAAGCTCCTACTCGGTTTTACAGTGAAAACTGCAGGAAATTCAAACCTGCACAAGGAAACAGACTGAGAAACCAGAGTAAAAGTTTCTCCTTCAACCCGTTCCTTTGTGCTAAATGAACGAACTTCTGTCCACATGCTCAGTTCTGAGAGATAAGTGTGTGTGAAAGCCGCCCTTCACCTAGCTTGTTGGGAACACAAAGTTTCTTTTCACTTGCAAACTCCACTCCAAACATATATATGGGGTGCTACAAGCTCCTACTCGGTTTTACAGTGAAAACTGCAGGAACTTGAAACCTGCACTAGGAAAAAACTGAGAAACCAGAGTAAAAGTTTCTCCTGCAACCCGTTCCCTTTATGCTAGATGAAAGAACGTCTCTCCACATGCTCAGTTCTGAGAGATATTTGTGTGTGAAAGCCGTCCTTCACCTAGATTGTTGGGAACACAAAGTTGGTTTTCACTTGCAAACTCCACTCCATACAAATATATGCGGAGGGATTAGCTCCAACTCGGTTTTACAGTGAAAACTGCAGGAACTTCATACCAGCACTAGGAAACAGACTGAGAAACCAGTGTAAAAGTTTCTCCTGTACCCGTTCCCTTTGTGCTAGATGAACGAACGTCTCTCCACATGCTATGTTCTGAGAGATAAGTGTGTGTGAAAGCCGTCCTTCACCTAGCAGGTTGGGAACACAAATTTTATATCACTTGCAATCCCCACTCGATACATAAATATAGGGAGGTACTAGCTCCACCTCGGTTTTACAGTGAAAACTGAAGGAACTTCAAACCGGCACAAGGAAACAGACTGAGAAACCAGAGTAAAAGTTTCTCCTGCAACCCGTTCCTTTGTGCTAGATGAACGAACGTCTCTCCACATGCTATGTTCTGAGAGATAAGTGTGTGTGAAAGCCGTCCTTCACCTAGCTTGTTCGGAATACAAAGTTTCTTTTCACTTGCAAACTCCAATCCATACATATATATGGGGAGGTACTAGCTCCAACTCGGTTTTACAGTGAAAACTGCAGGAAATTCAAAATGGCACTAGGAAACAGACTGAGAAACCAGAGTAAAAGTTCCCCTGCAACACGTTCCTTTGTGCTAGATGAACGAACGTCTCTCCCCATGCTCAGTACAGAGATAAATGTGTGTGAAAGCCGTCCTTCATTTAGCTTGTTGGGAACACAAAATTTCTTTTCATTTGCAAAATCCTCTCCATACATATATAAAGGGAGGTTCTAGCTCCAACAGGTTTTACAGTGAAAACTGCAGGAACTTCAAACCTGCACTAGGTAACATACTGAGAAACCAGACAAAAAGTTTCTCCTGCAATTCTTTCCCTTTGTGCTACATGAACGAACGTCTCTCCACATGCTCAGTTCTGAGAGATAAGTGTGTGTGAAAGCCGTCCTTCACCTAGAATGTTGGGAACACAAACTTTCTTTTCACTTGCTAACTCCACTCCATAAAAATATATGGGGTGATACAAGATCCTACTCGGTTTTACACTGAATACTGCAGGAACTTCAAACCGGCACTAGGAAACAGACTGAGAAACCAGAGTAATAGTTACTCCTGCAAACCGTTCCTTTGTGCTAAATGAAGGAACGACCCTCCACATGCTAAGTTCTGAGAGATAAGTGTGTGTGAAATCCGTCCTTCACCTAGAATGTTGGGAAAACAAACTTTGTTTTCACTTGCAATCTCCACTCCATACATATATATGGGGTGGTACAAGCTCCTACTCGGTTTTACACTGAAAATTGCAGGAACTTCAAACCGGCACTAGGAAACAGACTGAGAATCCAGAGTAAAAATTTCTCCTGCAACCCGTTCCCTTTGTGCTAGATGAACGAACGTCTCTCCACATGCTCAGTTCTGAGAAGTGTGTGTGAAAGCCGTCCTTCACCTATTTTGTTGGGAACACAAAGTTTCTTTCCACTTGCAAACACCATTCCGTACATATATATGGGGAGGTACTAGCTCCAACACGGTTTTACAGTGAAAAATGCAGGAACTTCAAACCGGCCCTAGGAAACAGACTGAGAATCCAGAGAAAAATTTCCTCCTGCAAACTGTTCCCCTTGTGGTAGATGAACGAACGTCTCTCCACATGCTCATTTCTGACAGATAAGTGTGTGTGAAAGCCGTCCTTCACCTAGCTTGTTGGGAACACAAAGATTCTTTTCACTTGCACACCCCAATCCACATATATATATGGGGTGGTGTAAGCTTCTACTCGGTTTTACAGTGAAAACTGCAGGAACTTCAAACCTGCACTAGGAAACAGACTGAGAAACCAGAGTAAAAGTTTCTCCTGCAACCCGTTCCCTTTTTGCTAGATGAACGAACGTCTCTCCACATGCTCAGTTCTGAGGGATAAGTGTGTGTGAAAGCCGTCCTTCACCTAGCTTGTTGGGAACACAAAGGTTCTTTACACATGCAAACTCCACTCCTTACATATATATGGGGAGGTAATAGCTCCAACTCGGTTTACAGTGAAAACTGCAGGGACTTCAACCCGACAGTAGGAAACAGACTGAGAAACCATAGAAAAATTTTCCGTTGCAACCCGTTCCCTTTGTGGTAGATGAACGAACGTCTCTCCAAATGCTCAGTTCTGAGAGAATAGTGAGTGTGAAAGCCGTCCTTCAACTGGAATGTTGGGAACACAAACTTTCTTTACACTTGCAAACACCACTCCATACATATATATGGGGTGGTACAAGCTCCTACTCGGTTTTACAGTGAAAACTGCAGGAAATTCAAACCTTCACTAGGAAACAGACTGAGAAACCAGAGTAAAAGTTTCTCCTTCAACCCGATCCTTTGTGCTAAATGAACGAACTTCTGTCCACATGCTCAGTTCTGAGAGATAAGTGTGTGTGAAAGCCGCCCTTCACCTAGCTTGTTGGGAACACAAAGTTTCTTTTCACTTGCAAACTCCAATCCACACATATATATGGGGTGGTAGAAGCTCCTACTCGGTTTTACAGTGAAAACTGCAGGAACTTCAAACCTGCACTAGGAAAAAACTGAGAAACCAGAGTAAAAGTTTCTCCTGCAACCCGTTCCCTTTATGCTAGATGAAAGAACGTCTCTCCACATGCTCAGTTCTGAGAGATATGTGTGGGTGAAAGCCGTCCTTCACCTAGCTTGTTGGGAACACAAAGTTGGTTTTCACTTGCAAACTCCACTCCATACATATATATGGGTAGGGATTAGCTCCAACTCGGTTTTACAGTGAAAACTGCAGGAACTTCAAACCGGCACTAGGAAACAGACTGAGAAATCAGAGAAAAAGTTTCTCCTGCAACCCGTTCCCTTTGTGCTAGATGAACGATCGTCTCTCCACATGCTCAGTTCTGAGAGATAATTGTGTGTGAAAGACGTCCTTCACATACCTTGCTGGGAACACAAAGATTCTTTTCACTTGCAAACTCCAATCCATACATATATAAGGGGAGGTACTAGCTCCAACTCGGTTTTACAGTGAAAACTGCAGGAACGTCAATCCGGCACTAGGAAACAGACTGAGAAACCAGAGATAAAGTTTCTTCTTCAACCCGTTCCCTTTGTTCTAGATGAACGAAAGTCTCTCCAAATGCTCAGTTCTGAGATATATGTGTGTGTGAAAGCCGTCCTTCACCTAGAATGTTGGGAACACAAACTTTCTTTTCAATTGCAAACTCCACTCCATACAAATATATGGGGTGGTACAAGATCCTACTCGGTTTTACACTGAAAACTGCAGGAACTTCAAACGGGCACTAGGAAACAGACTGAGAAACCAGAGTAAAAGTTACTCCTGCAAACCGTTCCTTTGTGCTAAATGAAGGAACGTCTCTCCACATGCTAAGTTCTGAGAGATAAGTGTGTGTGAAAGCCGTCCTTCACCTAGCTTGTTGGGAACACAAAGTTTCTTTTCACTTGAAAACTCCAGTCCATACATATATATGCGGAGGTCCTAGCTCCAACTCGGTTTACAGTGAAAACT
The DNA here is from genome assembly GCF_036321535.1 of Camelus dromedarius. Taxonomy (NCBI): domain Eukaryota; kingdom Metazoa; phylum Chordata; class Mammalia; order Artiodactyla; family Camelidae; genus Camelus; species Camelus dromedarius. Next base: position 2,427,252 of record NW_026989731.1, read on the forward strand.
GCAGGGACTTCAAACCGACAGTAGGAAACAGACTGAGAAACCATAGTAAAAGTTTCACCTGCAACCCATTCCCTTTGTGGGTGATGAACGAACGTCTCTCCACATGCTCAGTTCTGAGAGATAAGTGTGTGTGAAAGCCGCACTTCACCTAGCTTGTTGGGAACACAAAGTTTCTTTTCACTTGCAAACTCCACTCCACATATATATATGGGGTGGTACAAGCTCCTACTCGGTTTTACAGTGAAAACTGCAGGAACTTCAAACCTGCACTAGGAATAAACTGAGAAACCAGAGTAAAAGTTTCTCCTGCAACCGGTTCCCTTTATGCTAGATGAAAGAACGTCTCTCCACATGCTCTGTTCTGAGAGATATGTGTGGGTGAAAGCCGTCCTTCACCTAGCTTGTTGGGAACACAAAGTTGGTTTTCACTTGCAATCTCCACTCCATACATATATATGGGTAGGGATTAACTCCAACTCGGTTTTACAGTGAAAACTGCAGGAACTTCAAACCGGCACTAGGAAACAGACTGAGAAATCAGAGAAAAAGTTTCTCCTACAACCCGTTCCCTTTGTGCTAGATGAACGAACGTCTCTCCACATGCTCAGTTCTGAGAGATAATTGTGTGTGAAATACGTCCTTCACATACCTTGCTGGGAACACAAAGATTCTTTTCACTTGCAAACTCCAATCCATACATATATAAGGGGAGGTACTAGCTCCAACTCGGTTTTACAGTGAAAACTGCAGGAACGTCAATCCGGCACTAGGAAACAGACTGAGAAACCAGAGATAAAGTTTCTTCTTCAACCCGTTCCCTTTGTTCTAGATGAACGAAAGTCTCTCCAAATGCTCAGTTCTGAGAGATATGTGTGTGTGAAAGCCGTCCTTCACCTAGCTTGTTGGGAACACAAAGTTGGTTTTCACTTGCAAACTCCACTCCATATAAATATATGCGGAGGGATTAGCTCCAACTCGGTTTTACAGTGAAAACTGCAGGAACATCATACCAGCACTAGGAAACAGACTGAGAAACCAGAGTAAAATTTTCTCCTGCAACCCGTTCCCTTTATGCTAGATGAACGAACGTCTCTCCACATGCTCAGTTCTGAGGGATAAGTGTGTGTGAAAGCCGTCCTTCACCTAGCTTGTTGGGAACACAAAGGTTCTTTACACATGCAAACTCCACTCCTTACATATATATGGGGAGGTAATAGTTCCAACTCGGTTTACAGTGAAAACTGCAGGGACTTCAACCCGACAGTAGGAAACAGACTGAGAAAACATAGTAAAATTTTCCGTTGCAACCCGTTCCCTTTGTGGTAGATGAACGAACGTCTCTCCAAATGCTCAGTTCTGAGAGATAAGTGAGTGTGAAAGCCGTCCTTCACCTAGAATGTTGGGAACACAAACTTTCTTTTCACTTGCAAACTCCACTCCACACATATATATGGGGTGGTACAAGCTCCTACTCGGTTTTACACTGAAAACTGCAGGAATTTCAAACCGGCCCTAGGAAACAGACTGAGAATCCAGAGAATAAGTTCCTCCTGCAAAATGTTCCCCTTGTGGTAGATGAACGAACGTCTCTCCACATGCTCATTTCTGAGAGAAAAGTATGTGTGAAAGCCGTCCTTAACCTAGCTTGTTGGGAACACAAAGTTTCTTTTAACTTGCACACCCCAATCCACACATATATATGGGGTGGTATAAATTTCTACTCGGTTTTACAGTGAAAACTGCAGGAACTTCAATCCTGCACAAGGAAACAGACTGAGAAACCAAAGTAAAAGTTTCTCCTTCAACCCGTTCCTTTGTGCTAAATGAACGAACTTCTGTCCACATGCTCAGTTCTGAGAGATAATTGTGTGTGAAAGCCGCCCTTCACCAAGCTTGTTGGGAACACAAAGTTTCTTTTCACTTGCAAACTCCACTCCACACATATATATGGGGTGGTACAAGCTCCTACTCGGTTTTACAGTGAAAACTGCAGGAACTTCAAACCTGCACTAGGAAAAAACTGAGAAACCAGAGTAAAAGTTTCTCCTGCAACCCGTTCCCTTTATGCTAGATGAAAGAACGTCTCTCCACATGCTCAGTTCTGAGAGATATTTGTGTGTGAAAGCCGTCCTTCACCTAGCTTGTTGGGAACACAAAGTTGGTTTTCACTTGCAAACTCCACTCCATATAAATATATGCGGAGGGATTAGCTCCAACTCGGTTTTACAGTGAAAACTGCAGGAACATCATACCAGCACTAGGAAACAGACTGAGAAACCAGAGTAAAATTTTCTCCTGTACCCGTTCCCTTTGTGCTAGATGAACGAAATTCTATCCACATGCTCAGTTCTGAGAGATAAGTGTGTGTGAAAGCTGTCCTTCACCTAGCTTGTTGGGAACACAAAGTTCCTTTTCACTTGCAAATTCCTCTCCATACATATATATGGGAAGGTACTAGCACCAACTCGTTTTACAGTGAAAACTGCAGGGATTTCAAACCGACATTAGGAAACAGACTGAGAAACCATAGAAAAAGTTTCCCCTGCAACCCGTTCCACTTGTGGTAGATGAACGAACGTCTCTTCAAATGCTCAGTTCTGAGAGATAAGTGTGTGTGAAAGCCGTACTTCACCTAGCTTTTTGGGAACACAAAGTTTCTTTTCACTTGCACACTCCAATCCACACATATATATGGGGTGGTACAAGCTCCTACTCGGTTTTACAGTGAAAACTGCAGGAACTTCAAACCTGCACTAGGAAACAGACTTAGAAAACAGAGTAAAAGTTTCTCCTGCATCCCGTTCCCTTTATGCTAGATGAACGAACGTCTCTCCACGTGCTCAGTTCTGAGAGATAAGTGTGTGTGAAAGCCGTATTTCACATAGCTTGTTGGGAACAGAAACTTTCTTTTCATGTGCAAACACCACTCCATACATATATATGGGGTGTTACAAACTCCTACTCGGTTTTACAGTGAAAACTGAAGGAACTTCTAACCGGCACTAGGAATCAGACTGAGAAACCAGAGTAAAAGTTTCTCCTGCAACCCGTTCCCCTGTGCTAGATGAACGAACGTTTCTCCACATGCTCAGTTCTGAGAGATAAGTGTGTGTGAAAGCCGTACTTCACCTAGCTTGTTGGGAACACAAAGTTTCTTTTCACTTGCAAACACCACTCCCTATATATATACGTGGAGGTACTAGCTCCAACTCTGTTTTACAGTGAAAACTGCAGGAACTTCAAACCGGCCCTATGGAAAAGACTGAGAATCCAGAGAAAATGTTCCCCCTGCAACCTGTTCCATTTGTGCTAGATGAACGAACGTTTCTCCACATGCTCAGTTCTGAGAGATAAGTATGTGTGAAAGCCGTCCTTCACCTAGCTTGTTGGGAACACAAAGATTCTTTTCACTTGCAAACTGCACTCCATACATATATAAGGGAGGTACTAGCTCAAACTCGGTTTTACAGCGAAAACTGCAGGAACTTAATACCAGCACTGGGAAACAGACTGAGAAACCAGAGAAAAAGTTTCTCCTGCAAGCCATTCCCGTTGTGCTAGATGAACGAACGTCTCTCCACATGCTCAGTTCTAAGAGATAAGTGTGTGTGAAAGCAGTCCTTCATCTAGCTTGTTGGGAAAACAAATTTTCTTTTCACTTGTAAACTACAATCCTTACATATATATGGGGAGGCATTAGCTCCAACTCGGTTTTACAGTGAAAACTGCAGGAACTTCATACCGGCACTAGGAAACATACTGAGAAACCAGAGTAAAAGTTTCTCCTGCAACCCGTTCCCATTGTGCTAGATGAACGAACGTCTCTCCACAAGCTCAGTTCTGAGAGATAATTGTGTGTGAAAGCCGTCCTTCACATAGCTTGTTGGGAACACAAAGTTACCTTTCATTGGCAAACACCACTCCATACATATATAAGGGGAGGTAATACCTCCAACTCGGTTTTACAGTGAAAACTAAAGGAACATCAAACCTGCACTAGGTAACAGACTGAGAAACCAGAGAAATAGTTTCTCCTGCACCCTGTTCCCTTAGTGTTACATGAACGAATGTCTCTCCACATGCTGAGTTCTGTGTGATATCTGTGTGTGAAAGCCGTACTTCACCTAGCATGTTGGTAACACAAAGTTTCTTTTCACTTGCAAACACCACTCCCTATATATATACGGGGAGGTACTAGATCCAACTCGGTTTTACAGTGAAAACTGCAGGAACTTCAAACCGGCCCTAGGAAAAAGACTGAGAATCCAGAGAAAAAGTTCCTCCTGCAACCTGTTCAATTTGTGCTAGATGAACGAACGTCTCTCCACATGCTCAGTTCTGAGAGATAAGTATGTGTGAAAGCCGTCCTTCACCTAGCTTGTTGGGAACACAAAGATTCTTTTCACTTGCAAACTCCACTCCATACATATATAAGGGGAGTTACTAGCTCCAAATCGGTTTTACAGCGAAAACTGCAGGAACTTCAATCCGGCACTAGGAAACAGACTGAGAAACCAGAGTAAAAGTTTCTCCTGCAACACGTTCCTTTGTGCTAGATGAACGAACGTCTCTCCACATGTTAAGTTTTGAGAGATAAGTGTGTGTGAAAGCTGTCCTTCAAATAGCTTGTTGGGAACACAAACTATCTTTTCACTTGCAAACTCCACTCCTTACATATATATGGGGATGGTTATCTCCAACTCGTTTTTACAGTGAAAATTGCAGGAACTTCTAACCGGCACTAGGAAACAGACTGAGAAATCAGAGAAAAAGTTTCTCCTGCAACCCGTTCCCTTTGTGCTAGATGAACGAACGTCTCTCCACATGCTCAGTTCTGAGAGATAATTGTGTGTGAAAGACGTCCTTCACATACCTTGCTGGGAACACAAAGATTCTTTTCACTTGCAAACTCCAATCCATACATATATAAGGGGAGGTACTAGCTCCAACTCGGTTTTACAGTGAAAACTGCAGGAACGTCAATCCGGCACTAGGAAACAGACTGAGAAACCAGAGATAAAGTTTCTTCTTCAACCCGTTCCCTTTGTTCTAGATGAACGAAAGTCTCTCCAAATGCTCAGTTCTGAGATATATGTGTGTGTGAAAGCCGTCCTTCACCTAGAATGTTGGGAACACAAACTTTCTTTTCAATTGCAAACTCCACTCCATACAAATATATGGGGTGGTACAAGATCCTACTCGGTTTTACACTGAAAACTGCAGGAACTTCAAACGGGCACTAGGAAACAGACTGAGAAACCAGAGTAAAAGTTACTCCTGCAAACCGTTCCTTTGTGCTAAATGAAGGAACGTCTCTCCACATGCTAAGTTCTGAGAGATAAGTGTGTGTGAAAGCCGTCCTTCACCTAGCTTGTTGGGAACACAAAGTTTCTTTTCACTTGAAAACTCCAGTCCATACATATATATGCGGAGGTCCTAGCTCCAACTCGGTTTACAGTGAAAACTGCAGGGACTTCAAACCGACAGTAGGAAACAGACTGAGAAACCATAGTAAAAGTTTCACCTGCAACCCATTCCCTTTGTGGGTGATGAACGAACGTCTCTCCACATGCTCAGTTCTGAGAGATAAGTGTGTGTGAAAGCCGCACTTCACCTAGCTTGTTGGGAACACAAAGTTTCTTTTCACTTGCAAACTCCACTCCACATATATATATGGGGTGGTACAAGCTCCTACTCGGTTTTACAGTGAAAACTGCAGGAACTTCAAACCTGCACTAGGAAAAAACTGAGAAACCAGAGTAAAAGTTTCTCCTGCAACCGGTTCCCTTTATGCTAGATGAAAGAACGTCTCTCCACATGCTCAGTTCTGAGAGATATGTGTGGGTGAAAGCCGTCCTTCACCTAGCTTGTTGGGAACACAAAGTTGGTTTTCACTTGCAATCTCCACTCCATACATATATATGGGTAGGGATTAACTCCAACTCGGTTTTACAGTGAAAACTGCAGGAACTTCAAACCGGCACTAGGAAACAGACTGAGAAATCAGAGAAAAAGTTTCTCCTACAACCCGTTCCCTTTGTGCTAGATGAACGAACGTCTCTCCACATGCTCAGTTCTGAGAGATAATTGTGTGTGAAATACGTCCTTCACATACCTTGCTGGGAACACAAAGATTCTTTTCACTTGCAAACTCCAATCCATACATATATAAGGGGAGGTACTAGCTCCAACTCGGTTTTACAGTGAAAACTGCAGGAACGTCAATCCGGCACTAGGAAACAGACTGAGAAACCAGAGATAAAGTTTCTTCTTCAACCCGTTCCCTTTGTTCTAGATGAACGAAAGTCTCTCCATATGCTCAGTTCTGAGAGATATGTGTGTGTGAAAGCCGTCCTTCACCTAGCTTGTTGGGAACACAAAGTTGGTTTTCACTTGCAAACTCCACTCCATATAAATATATGCGGAGGGATTAGCTCCAACTCGGTTTTACAGTGAAAACTGCAGGAACATCATACCAGCACTAGGAAACAGACTGAGAAACCAGAGTAAAATTTTCTCCTGCAACCCGTTCCCTTTATGCTAGATGAACGAACGTCTCTCCACATGCTCAGTTCTGAGGGATAAGTGTGTGTGAAAGCCGTCCTTCACCTAGCTTGTTGGGAACACAAAGGTTCTTTACACATGCAAACTCCACTCCTTACATATATATGGGGAGGTAATAGTTCCAACTCGGTTTACAGTGAAAACTGCAGGGACTTCAACCCGACAGTAGGAAACAGACTGAGAAAACATAGTAAAATTTTCCGTTGCAACCCGTTCCCTTTGTGGTAGATGAACGAACGTCTCTCCAAATGCTCAGTTCTGAGAGATAAGTGAGTGTGAAAGCCGTCCTTCACCTAGAATGTTGGGAACACAAACTTTCTTTTCACTTGCAAACTCCACTCCACACATATATATGGGGTGGTACAAGCTCCTACTCGGTTTTACACTGAAAACTGCAGGAATTTCAAACCGGCCCTAGGAAACAGACTGAGAATCCAGAGAATAAGTTCCTCCTGCAAAATGTTCCCCTTGTGGTAGATGAACGAACGTCTCTCCACATGCTCATTTCTGAGAGAAAAGTATGTGTGAAAGCCGTCCTTAACCTAGCTTGTTGGGAACACAAAGTTTCTTTTAACTTGCACACCCCAATCCACACATATATATGGGGTGGTATAAATTTCTACTCGGTTTTACAGTGAAAACTGCAGGAACTTCAAACCTGCACAAGGAAACAGACTGAGAAACCAAAGTAAAAGTTTCTCCTTCAACCCGTTCCTTTGTGCTAAATGAACGAACTTCTGTCCACATGCTCAGTTCTGAGAGATAATTGTGTGTGAAAGCCGCCCTTCACCAAGCTTGTTGGGAACACAAAGTTTCTTTTCACTTGCAAACTCCACTCCACACATATATATGGGGTGGTACAAGCTCCTACTCGGTTTTACAGTGAAAACTGCAGGAACTTCAAACCTGCACTAGGAAAAAACTGAGAAACCAGAGTAAAAGTTTCTCCTGCAACCCGTTCCCTTTATGCTAGATGAAAGAACGTCTCTCCACATGCTCAGTTCTGAGAGATATTTGTGTGTGAAAGCCGTCCTTCACCTAGCTTGTTGGGAACACAAAGTTGGTTTTCACTTGCAAACTCCACTCCATATAAATATATGCGGAGGGATTAGCTCCAACTCGGTTTTACAGTGAAAACTGCAGGAACATCATACCAGCACTAGGAAACAGACTGAGAAACCAGAGTAAAATTTTCTCCTGTACACGTTCCCTTTGTGCTAGATGAACGAAATTCTATCCACATGCTCAGTTCTGAGAGATAAGTGTGTGTGAAAGCTGTCCTTCACCTAGCTTGTTGGGAACACAAAGTTCCTTTTCACTTGCAAATTCCTCTCCATACATATATATGGGAAGGTACTAGCACCAACTCGTTTTACAGTGAAAACTGCAGGGATTTCAAACCGACATTAGGAAACAGACTGAGAAACCATAGAAAAAGTTTCCCCTGCAACCCGTTCCACTTGTGGTAGATGAACGAACGTCTCTTCAAATGCTCAGTTCTGAGAGATAAGTGTGTGTGAAAGCCGTACTTCACCTAGCTTTTTGGGAACACAAAGTTTCTTTTCACTTGCACACTCCAATCCACACATATATATGGGGTGGTACAAGCTCCTACTCGGTTTTACAGTGAAAACTGCAGGAACTTCAAACCTGCACTAGGAAACAGACTTAGAAAACAGAGTAAAAGTTTCTCCTGCATCCCGTTCCCTTTATGCTAGATGAACGAACGTCTCTCCACGTGCTCAGTTCTGAGAGATAAGTGTGTGTGAAAGCCGTAATTCACCTAGCTTGTTGGGAACAGAAACTTTCTTTTCATGTGCAAACACCACTCCATACATATATATGGGGTGTTACAAACTCCTACTCGGTTTTACAGTGAAAACTGAAGGAACTTCTAACCGGCACTAGGAATCAGACTGAGAAACCAGAGTAAAAGTTTCTCCTGCAACCCGTTCCCCTGTGCTAGATGAACGAACGTTTCTCCACATGCTCAGTTCTGAGAGATAAGTGTGTGTGAAAGCCGTACTTCACCTAGCTTGTTGGGAACACAAAGTTTCTTTTCACTTGCAAACACCACTCCCTATATATATACGTGGAGGTACTAGCTCCAACTCTGTTTTACAGTGAAAACTGCAGGAACTTCAAACCGGCCCTATGGAAAAGACTGAGAATCCAGAGAAAATGTTCCCCCTGCAACCTGTTCCATTTGTGCTAGATGAACGAACGTTTCTCCACATGCTCAGTTCTGAGAGATAAGTATGTGTGAAAGCCGTCCTTCACCTAGCTTGTTGGGAACACAAAGATTCTTTTCACTTGCAAACTGCACTCCATACATATATAAGGGAGGTACTAGCTCAAACTCGGTTTTACAGCGAAAACTGCAGGAACTTAATACCAGCACTGGGAAACAGACTGAGAAACCAGAGAAAAAGTTTCTCCTGCAAGCCATTCCCGTTGTGCTAGATGAACGAACGTCTCTCCACATGCTCAGTTCTAAGAGATAAGTGTGTGTGAAAGCAGTCCTTCATCTAGCTTGTTGGGAAAACAAATTTTCTTTTCACTTGTAAACTACAATCCTTACATATATATGGGGAGGCATTAGCTCCAACTCGGTTTTACAGTGAAAACTGCAGGAACTTCATACCGGCACTAGGAAACATACTGAGAAACCAGAGTAAAAGTTTCTCCTGCAACCCGTTCCCATTGTGCTAGATGAACGAACGTCTCTCCACAAGCTCAGTTCTGAGAGATAATTGTGTGTGAAAGCCGTCCTTCACATAGCTTGTTGGGAACACAAAGTTACCTTTCATTGGCAAACACCACTCCATACATATATAAGGGGAGGTAATACCTCCAACTCGGTTTTACAGTGAAAACTAAAGGAACATCAAACCTGCACTAGGTAACAGACTGAGAAACCAGAGAAATAGTTTCTCCTGCACCCTGTTCCCTTAGTGTTACATGAACGAATGTCTCTCCACATGCTGAGTTCTGTGTGATAACTGTGTGTGAAAGCCGTACTTCACCTAGCATGTTGGTAACACAAAGTTTCTTTTCACTTGCAAACACCACTCCCTATATATATACGGGGAGGTACTAGATCCAACTCGGTTTTACAGTGAAAACTGCAGGAACTTCAAACCGGCCCTAGGAAAAAGACTGAGAATCCAGAGAAAAAGTTCCTCCTGCAACCTGTTCAATTTGTGCTAGATGAACGAACGTCTCTCCACATGCTCAGTTCTGAGAGATAAGTATGTGTGAAAGCCGTCCTTCACCTAGCTTGTTGGGAACACAAAGATTCTTTTCACTTGCAAACTCCACTCCATACATATATAAGGGGAGTTACTAGCTCCAAATCGGTTTTACAGCGAAAACTGCAGGAACTTCAATCCGGCACTAGGAAACAGACTGAGAAACCAGAGTAAAAGTTTCTCCTGCAACACGTTCCTTTGTGCTAGATGAACGAACGTCTCTCCACATGTTAAGTTTTGAGAGATAAGTGTGTGTGAAAGCTGTCCTTCAAATAGCTTGTTGGGAACACAAACTATCTTTTCACTTGCAAACTCCACTCCTTACATATATATGGGGATGGTAATCTCCAACTCGTTTTTACAGTGAAAATTGCAGGAACTTCTAACCGGCACTAGGAAACAGACTGAGAAACCAGAGTATAAGTTTCTCCTATAACCCGTTCCCTTTGTGCTAGATGAACGAACGTCTATACACATGCTCAGTTCTGACAGATAATTGTGTGTGAAACCATCCTTCACCTAGCTTGTTGGGAACAGTAAGTTTCTTTTCACTTGCAAACACCACTCCGTAAATATATACGGGGAGGTACAAGCTCCAACTCGGTTTTACAGTGATAACTGCAGGAAATTCAAAACGGCACTAGGAAACAGACTGAGAATCCAGAGTAAATGTTTCCCCTGTAACCCGTTCCCTTTTTGCTAGATGAACGAACGTCTATACACAAGCTCAGTTCTGAGATATAAGAGTGTGTGAAAGCCGTCATTCAGCTAGCTTGTTGGGAACACAAATTTTCTTTTCATTGCAAATTCCACTCCATACATGTATATGCGGAGGTACTAGCTCCAACTCGGTTTTACAGTGACAACTGCAGGGACTTCCATCCGGCAGTAGGAAACAGACTGAGAAACCATAGTAATACTTTCCCGTGCAACCCGTTCCATTTGTGCTAGATGAACGAACGTCTCTCCACATGCCCCGTTCTGAGAGATAAGTGTGTGTGAAAGACGTCCTTCACGTAGCTTATAGGGAACACAAAGTTTCTTTTCACATCCAAACTCCACTCCATACATTTATATGGGGTGGTACAAGCTCCTACTCGGTTTTACAGTGAAAACGGCATTAACTTCAAACCGGCACTAGGAAACAGACTGAGAAACCAGAGAAAAATTTTCTCCTGCAACCCGTTCCCTTTGTGCTAGATGAAGGAAAGTCTCTCCACATGCTCAGTTCTGAGAGATAAGTGTGTGTGAAATCCGTACTTCACCTAGCTTGTTGGGAACACAAAGATTCTTTTCACTTGCAAACACCACTCCATACATATATATGGGGAGGTACTAGCTCCAACTCGGTTTTACAGTGAAAACTGAAGGAACTTCCAACCGGCCCTAGGAAACAGACTGAGAATCCAGAGAAAATGTTCCTACTGCAAGCTGTTCCATTTGTGCTAGATGAACGAACGTCTCTCCACATGCTCAGTTCTGAGAGATAAGCATGTGTCAAAGCCGTACTTCACCTAGCTTGTTGGGAACACAAAGTTTCTTTTCACTTGCAAACTCCACTCCACACCTAAATATTGGTTGGTAGTAGCTCCAAATCGGTTTTACAGTGAAAACTGCAGGAACTTCAAACAGTCACTAGGAAACAGACTGAGAAACCAGAGAAAAAGTTTCACCTGCAAGCCATTCCGGTTGTGCTAGATGAACGAACGTCTCTCCACATGCTCAGGTTTAAGAGATATGTGTGTGTGAAAGCCGACTTCACCTAGCTTGTTGGGAACACAAAGTTTCTTTACACTTGCAAACTCCACTCCATACATATATATATTCGGAAGTACTAGCTCCAACTCGGATTTACAGTGAAAACTGCAGGAAGTTCAAAACGGCACTAGGAAACAGACTGAGAAACCAGAGTAAAAGTTTCCCCTGCAACCCATTCTTTTGTGCTAGATGAACGAATGTCTCTCCACATGCTAAGTTGTGAGAGATAAGTGTGTTTGAAAGCCATCCTTCACCTAGCTTGTTGGGAACACAAAATTTCTTTTCACTTGCAAACTCCACTCCTTACATATATATGGGGAGGGTTTAGCTCCAACTCGTTTTTACAGTGAAAACTGCAGGAACTTCTAACCGGCACTAGGAAACAGACTGAGAAACCAGAGTATAAGTTTCTCCTGCAACCCGTTCATTTATGCTAGATGAACGAATGTCTATAGACATGCTCAGTTCTGACAGAAAAGTGTGTGTGAAAGCCGTCCTTCAACTAGCTTGTTGGGAACACAAAGTTTTCTTTCATTTGCAAACTCCAATCCATACATATATAAGGGGAGGTACTAGCTCCAACTCGGTTTTACACTGAAAACTGCAGGAACATCAAAACTGCACTAGGTAACAGACTGAGAAACCAGAGAAATAGTTTCTCCTGCACCCTGTTCCCTTTGTGCTTCATGAACGAATGTCTCTCCACATGCTCAGTTCTGTGAGATAACTGTGTGTGAAAGCCGTACTTCACCTAGCTTGTTGGGAACACAAAGTTTCTTTTCACTTGCAAACTCCACACCTTACATATATATGGGGAGGGTTTAGCTCCAAACTGTTTTTACAGTGGAAACTGCAGGAACTTCTAACCGGCAATAGGAAACAGACTTAGAAACAAGAGTATAAGTTTCTCATGCAACCCGTTCCATTTATGCTAGATGAAAGAACGTCTATACACATGCTCAGTTGTGACAGATAATTGTGTGTGAAATCCGTAATTCACCTAGCTTGTTGGGAACACAAACTTTCTTTTCATGTGCAAACTCCACTCCATACATATATATGGGGTGTTACAAGCTCCTACTCGGTTTTATAGTGAAAACTGAAGGAACTTCAAACCGGCACTAGGAAACAGACTGAGAAAGCAGAGTAAAAGTTTCTCCTGCAAACCGTTCCCTTTGTGCTAGATGAACGAACGTCTCTCCACATGCTCAGTTCTGAGAGATAAGTGTGTGTGAAAGCCGTACTTCACCTAGCTTGTTGGAAACACAAAGTTTCTTTTCACTTGCAAACACCAATCCCTATATATATACGGGGAGGTACTAGCTCCAACAAGGTTTTACAGTGAAAACTGCAGGAACTTCAAACCGGCCCTAGGAAAAAGACTGAGAATCCAGAGAAAAAGTTCCCCCTGCAACCTGTTCAATATGTGGTAGATGAACGAACGTCTCTCCACATGCTCATTTCTGAGAGATAAGTATGTGTGAAAGCCGTCCTTCACCTAGCTTGTTGGGAACACAAAGATTCTTTTCACTTGCAAACGCCACTCCATACATATATAAGGGGAGGTACTAGCTCCAAATCGGTTTTACAGCGAAAACTGCAGGAACTTCATACCGGCACTAGGAAACAGACTGAGAAACCAGACAAAAAGTTTCTCCTGCAAGCCATTCCCGTTGTGCTAGATGAACGAACGTCTCTCCACATGCTCAGTTCTAAGAGATAAGTGTGTGTGAAAGCCGTCCTTCACAAAGCTTGTTGGGAAAACAAAGTTTCATTTCATTTATAAACTACACTCCTTACATATATATGTGGAGGCATTAGCTCCAACTCGGTTTTACAGTGTAAACTGCAGGAACTTAATACCGGCACTAGGAAACACACAGAGAAACCAGAGTAAAAGTTTCTCCTGCAACCCGTTCCCATTGTGCTAGATGAACGAACGTCTCTCCACCTGCTCAGTTCTGAGAGATAATTGTGTGTGAAAGCCATCCTTCACCTAGCTTGTTGGGAACACAAAGTTTCCTTTCATTTGCAAACTCCACTCCATACATATATAAGGGGAGGTTCTAGCTCCAACTCGGTTTTACAGTGAAAACTGCAGGAACTTCAAAACTGCACTAGGTAACAGACTGAGAAACCAGAGAAAAAGTTTCTTCTGCAACCCGTTCCATTTGTGCTACATGAACGAACGTCTCTCCACATGCTCAGTTCTGTGAGATAATTGTGTGTGAAAGCTGTACTTCACCTAGCTTGTTGGGAACACAAAGTTTCTTTTCACTTGCAAACTCCAGTCCATACATATATATACGGAGGTCCTAGCTCCAACTCGGTTTAAAGTGAAAACTGCAGGGTCTTCAAACCGACAGTAGGAAACAGACTGAGAATACACAGTAAAAGTTTCCCCTGCAAACCGTTCTATTTTTGGTAGATGAACGAACGTCTCTCCAAATGCTCAGTTCTGAGAGATAAGTGTGTGTGAAAGCCGTACTTCACCTAGCTTGTTGGGAACACAAACTTTCTTTTCACTTGCAAAATCCACTCCGTACATATATATGGGGTGGTACAAGCTCCTACTCTGTTTTACAGTGAAAACTGCAGGAACTTCAAACCTGCACTAGGAAACAGACTGAGAAACCAGAGAAAAAATTTCTCCTGCAAGCCATTCCCGTTGTGCTAGATGAACGAACGTCTCTCCATATGCTCAGTTCTAAGAGATAAGTGTGTATGAAAGCCGTCCCTCACATAGCTTATTCGGAATACAAAGTTTCTTTTCACTTTCAAACTCCATTCCATACATATATATATTCGGAATTAGTAGCCCCAACTCGGATTTATAGTGAAAACTGCAGGAAGTTCAAACCGGCACTAGGAAACATACTGAGAAACCAGAGTAAAAGTTTCTCCTGCAACCCGTTCTTTTGTGCTAGATGAACGAACGTCTCTCCACATGCTAAGATCTGAGAGATAATTGTGTGTGAAAGCCGTCCTTCACCTAGCTTGTTGGGAACACAAAGTTTCTTTTCAATTGCAAACTCCACTCCTTACATATATATGGGGAGGGTTTAGCTCCAACTCGTTTTTACAGTGAAAACTGCAGGAACGTCTAACCGGAACTAGGAAACAGACTGAGGAACCAGAGTAAAAGTTTCTCCTGCAACCCTTTCCCCTGTGCTAGATGAACGAACGTCTCTGCACATGCTCAGTTCTGAGAGATAATTTGTGTGAAAGCCGTACTTCACCTAGCTTGTTGGGAACACAAAGTTTCTTTTCACTTGCAAACACCACTCCCTATATATATACGGGGAGGTACTACCTCCAACTCGGTTTTACAGTGAAAACTGCAGGAACTTCAAACTGGCCCTAGGAAAAAGACTGAGAATCCAGAGAAAAACTTCCTGTTGCAACCTCTTCCATTTGTGCTAGATGAACGAAAGTCTCTCCACATGCTCATTTCTGAGAGATAAGTGTGTGTGAAAGCCGTACTTCAACTAGCTTGTTGGGAACACAAACTTTCTTTTCACTTGCAAACACCACTCCGTACATATATATGGGGAGGTACTAGCTCCAACTCGGTTTTATAGTGAAAACTGAAGGAACTTCAAACCGGCACTAGGAAACAGACTGAGAAACCAGAGTAAAAGTTTCTCCTGCAACCCGTTCCCCTGTGCTAGATGAACGAACGTCTCTCCACATGCTCAGTTCTGAGAGATAAGTGTGTGTGAAAGCCGTCCTTCATCTAACTTGTTGGGAACACAAAGATTCTTTAAACTTGCAAACTCCACTCCTTACATATATATTGGGAGGTATAACTCCAACTCGGTTTTACAGTGAAAACTGAAGGAACTTCAAACCGGCACTAGGAAACAGACTGAGAATCCACAGAAAAAGTTTCTCCTGCAAGCCATTCCGTTTGTGCTAAATGAACGAACGTCTCTCCACATGCTCAGTTCTACGAGATATGTGTGTGTGAAAGCCGACTTCACCTAGCTTGTTGGGAACACAAAGTTTCTTTACACTTGCAAACTCCACCCCATATATATATATATTCGGAAGTACTAGCTCCAACTCGGATTTAAAGTGAAAACTGCAGGAAGTTCAAACCGGCCCTAGGAAACAGACTGAGAAACCAGAGTAAAAGTTTCTCCTGCAACCCGTTCCTTTGTGCTAGATGAACGAACGTCTCTCCACATGCTAGGTTCTGAGAGATAAGTGTGTGTGAAAGCCGTCCTTCACCTATCTTGTTGGGAACACAAAGATTCTTTTCTCTTGCAAACTCCACTCCTTACATATATAAGGGGAGGTACTAGCTCCAAATCGGTTTTACAGCGAAAACTGCAGGAACTTCAATCCGGCACTAGGAAACAGACTGAGAAACCAGAGAAAAAGTTTCTCCTGCAAGCCATTCCCGTTGTGCTAGATGAACGAAAGTCTCTCCACATGCTCAGTTCTAAGAGATAAGTGTGTGTGAAAGCCGTACTTCACCTAGCTTGTTGGGAAAACAAAGTTTCTTTCACTTGTAAACTACACTCCTTACATATGTATGGGGAGGCATTAGCTCCAACTCGGTTTTACAGTGAAAACTGCAGGAACTTCATAAAGGCAGTAGGAAACAACTGAGAAACCAGAGTAAAAGTTTTTCCTGCAACCCGTTCTTTTGTGCTAGATGAACGAACGTCTCTCCACATGCTAAGTTGTGAGAGATAAGTGTGTGTGAAAGCCGTCCTTCAACTAGCTTGATGGGAACACAAAATTTCTTTTCACTTGCAAACTCCACTCCTTACATATATATGGGGAGGGTTTAGCTCCAACTCGTTTTTACAGTGAAAACTGCAGGAACTTCTAACCGGCACTAGGAAACAGACTGAGAAACCAGAGTATAAGTTTCTCCTGCAATCCGTTCATTTATGCTAGATGAACGAATGTCTATAGACATGCTCAGTTCTGACAGATAAGTGTGTGTGAAAGCCGTAATTCACCTAGCTTGTTGGGAACAGAAACTTTCTTTTCATGTGCAAACTCCACTCCATACATATATATGGGGTGTTACAAACTCCTACTCGGTTTTACAGTGAAAACTGAAGGAACTTCTAACCGGCACTAGGAATCAGACTGAGAAACCAGAGTAAAAGTTTCTCCTGCAACCCGTTCCCCTGTGCTAGATGAACGAACGTTTCTCCACATGCTCAGTTCTGAGAGATAAGTGTGTGTGAAAGCCGTACTTCACCTAGCTTGTTGGGAACACAAAGTTTCTTTTCACTTGCAAACACCACTCCCTATATATATACGGGGAGGTACTAGCTCCAACTCTGTTTTACAGTGAAAACTGCAGGAACTTCAAACCGGCCCTAGGGAAAAGACTGAGAATCCAGAGAAAAAGTTCCCCCTGCAACCTGTTCCATTTGTGCTAGATGAACGAACGTTTCTCCACATGCTCAGTTCTGAGAGATAAGTATGTGTGAAAGCCGTCCTTCACCTAGCTTGTTGGGAACACAAAGATTCTTTTCACTTGCAAACTGCACTCCATACATATATAAGGGAGGTACGAGCTCAAACTCGGTTTTACAGCGAAAACTGCAGGAACTTAATACCAGCACTGGGAAACAGACTGAGAAACCAGAGAAAAAGTTTCTCCTGCAAGCCATTCCCGTTGTGCTAAATGAACGAACGTCTCTCCACATGCTCAGTTCTAAGAGATAAGTGTGTGTGAAAGCAGTCCTTCATCTAGCTTGTTGGGAAAACAAATTTTCTTTTCACTTGTAAACTACAATCCTTACATATATATGGGGAGGCATTAGCTCCAACTCGGTTTTACAGTGAAAACTGCAGGAACTTCATACCGGCACTAGGAAACATACTGAGAAACCAGAGTAAAAGTTTCTCCTGCAACCCGTTCCCATTGTGCTAGATGAACGAACGTCTCTCCACAAGCTCAGTTCTGAGAGATAATTGTGTGTGAAAGCCGTCCTTCACATAGCTTGTTGGGAACACAAAGTTTCCTTTCATTGGCAAACACCACTCCATACATATATAAGGGGAGGTACTATCGCCAACTCGGTTTTACAGTGAAAACTGCAGGAACATCAAACCTGCACTAGGTAACAGACTGAGAAACCAGAGAAATAGTTTCTCCTGCACCCTGTTCCCTTAGTGCTACATGAACGAATGTCTCTCCACATGCTGAGTTCTGTGTGATAACTGTGTGTGAAAGCCGTACTTCACCTAGCATGTTGGTAACACAAAGTTTCTTTTCACTTGCAAACACCACTCCCTATATATATACGGGGAGGTACTAGATCCAACTCGGTTTTACAGTGAAAACTGCAGGAACTTCAAACCGGCCCTAGGAAAAAGACTGAGAATCCAGAGAAAAAGTTCCTCCTGCAACCTGTTCAATTTGTGCTAGATGAACGAACGTCTCTCCACATGCTCAGTTCTGAGAGATAAGTATGTGTGAAAGCCGTCCTTCACCTAGCTTGTTGGGAATACAAAGATTCTTTTCACTTGCAAACTCTACTCCATACATATATAAGGGGAGTTACTAGCTCCAAATCGGTTTTACAGCGAAAACTGCGGAACTTCAATCCGGCACTAGGAAACAGACTGAGAAACCAGAGTAAAAGTTTCTCCTGCAACACGTTCCTTTGTGCTAGATGAACGAACGTCTCTCCACATGTTAAGTTTTGAGAAATAAGTGTGTGTGAAAGCTGTCCTTCAAATAGCTTGTTGGGAACACAAACTATCTTTTCACTTGCAAACTCCACTCCTTACATATATATGGGGATGCTTATCTCCAACTCGTTTTTACAGTGAAAATTGCAGGAACTTCTAACCGGCACTAGGAAACAGACTGAGAAACCAGAGTATAAGTTTCTCCTATAACCCGTTCCCTTTGTGCTAGATGAACGAACGTCTATACACATGCTCAGTTCTGACAGATAATTGTGTGTGAAACCATCCTTCACCTAGCTTGTTGGGAACAGTAAGTTTCTTTTCACTTGCAAACACCACTCCGTAAATATATACGGGGAGGTACAAGCTCCAACTCGGTTTTACAGTGATAACTGCAGGAAATTCAAAACGGCACTAGGAAACAGACTGAGAAACCAGAGTAAATGTTTCCCCTGTAACCCGTTCCCTTTTTGCTAGATGAACGAACGTCTATACACAAGCTCAGTTCTGAGAGATAAGAGTGTGTGAAAGCCGTCATTCAGCTAGCTTGATGGAAACACAAATTTTCTTTTCATTGCAAATTCCACTCCATACATGTATATGCGGAGGTACTAGCTCCAACTCGGTTTTACAGTGACAACTGCAGGGACTTCCATCCGGCAGTAGGAAACAGACTGAGAAACCATAGTAATACTTTCCCGTGCAACCCGTTCCATTTGTGCTAGATGAACGAACGTCTCTCCACATGCCCCGTTCTGAGAGATAAGTGTGTGTGAAAGACGTCCTTCACGTTGCTTATAGGGAACACAAAGTTGCTTTTCACATCCAAACTCCACTCCATACATTTATATGGGGTGGTACAAGCTCCTACTCGGTTTTACAGTGAAAACGGCATTAACTTCAAACCGGCACTAGGAAACAGACTGAGAAACCAGAGAAAAATTTTCTCCTGCAACCCGTTCCCTTTGTGCTAGATGAAGGAAAGTCTCTCCACATGCTCAGTTCTGAGAGATAAGTGTGTGTGAAATCCGTACTTCACCTAGATTGTTGGGAACACAAAGATTCTTTTCACTTGCAAACACCACTCCATACATATATATGGGGAGGTACTAGCTCCAACTCGGTTTTACAGTGAAAACTGAAGGAACTTCCAACCGGCCCTAGGAAACAGACTGAGAATCCAGAGAAAATGTTCCTACTGCAAGCTGTTCCATTTGTGCTAGATGAACGAACGTCTCTCCACATGCTCAGTTCTGAGAGATAAGCATGTGTCAAAGCCGTACTTCACCTAGCTTGTTGGGAACACAAAGTTTCTTTTCACTTGCAAACTCCACTCCACACCTAAATATTGGTTGGTAGTAGCTCCAAATCGGTTTTACAGTGAAAACTGCAGGAACTTCAAACAGTCACTAGGAAACAGACTGAGAAACCAGAGAAAAAGTTTCACCTGCAAGCCATTCCGGTTGTGCTAGATGAACGAACGTCTCTCCACATGCTCAGGTTTAAGAGATATGTGTGTGTGAAAGCCGACTTCACCTAGCTTGTTGGGAACACAAAGTTTCTTTACACTTGCAAACTCCACTCCATACATATATATATTCGGAAGTACTAGCTCCAACTCGGATTTACAGTGAAAACTGCAGGAAGTTCAAAACGGCACTAGGAAACAGACTGAGAAACCAGAGTAAAAGTTTCCCCTGCAACCCATTCTTTTGTGCTAGATGAACGAACGTCTCTCCACATGCTAAGTTGTGAGAGATAAGTGTGTTTGAAAGCCATTCTTCACCTAGCTTGTTGGGAACACAAAATTTCTTTTCACTTGCAAACTCCACTCCTTACATATATATGGGGAGGGTTTAGCTCCAACTCGTTTTTACAGTGAAAACTGCAGGAACTTCTAACCGGCACTAGGAAACAGACTGAGAAACCAGAGTATAAGTTTCTCCTGCAACCCGTTCATTTTTGCTAGATGAACGAATGTCTATAGACATGCTCAGTTCTGATAGAAAAGTGTGTGTGAAAGCCGTCCTTCAACTAGCTTGTTGGGAACACAAAGTTTTCTTTCATTTGCAAACTCCAATCCATACATATATAAGGGGAGGTACTAGCTCCAACTCGGTTTTACACTGAAAACTGCAGGAACATCAAAACTGCACTAGGTAACAGACTGAGAAACCAGAGAAATAGTTTCTCTTGCACCCTGTTCCCTTTGTGCTACATGAACGAATGTCTCTCCACATGCTCAGTTCTGTGAGATAACTGTGTGTGAAAGCCGTACTTCACCTAGCTTGTTGGGAACACAAAGTTTCTTTTCACTTGCAAACTCCACACCTTACATATATATGGGGAGGGTTTAGCTCCAAACCGTTTTTACAGTGGAAACTGCAGGAACTTCTAACCGGCAATAGGAAACAGACTTAGAAACCAGAGTATAAGTTTCTCATGCAACCCGTTCCATTTATGCTAGATGAAAGAACGTCTATACACATGCTCAGTTGTGACAGATAATTGTGTGTGAAATCCGTAATTCACCTAGCTTGTTGGGAACACAAACTTTCTTTTCATGTGCAAACTCCACTCCATACATATATATGGGGTGTTACAAGCTCCTACTCGGTTTTATAGTGAAAACTGAAGGAACTTCAAACCGGCACTAGGAAACAGACTGAGAAAGCAGAGTAAAAGTTTCTCCTGCAAACCGTTCCCTTTGTGCTAGATGAACGAACGTCTCTCCACATGCTCAGTTCTGAGAGATAAGTGTGTGTGAAAGCCGTACTTCACCAGCTTGTTGGAAACACAAAGTTTCTTTTCACTTGCAAACACCAATCCCTATATATATACGGGGAGGTACTAGCTCCAACAAGGTTTTACAGTGAAAACTGCAGGAACTTCAAACCGGCCCTAGGAAAAAGACTGAGAATCCAGAGAAAAAGTTCCCCCTGCAACCTGTTCAATTTGTGGTAGATGAACGAACGTCTCACTACATGCTCATTTCTGAGAGATAAGTATGTGTGAAAGCCGTCCTTCACCTAGCTTGTTGGGAACACAAAGATTCTTTTCACTTGCAAACGCCACTTCATACATATATAAGGGGAGGTACTAGCTCCAAATCGGTTTTACAGCGAAAACTGCAGGAACTTCATACCGGCACTAGGAAACAGACTGAGAAACCAGACAAAAAGTTTCTCCTGCAAGCCATTCCCGTTGTGCTAGATGAACGAACGTCTCTCCACATGCTCAGTTCTAAGAGATAAGTGTGTGTGAAAGCCGTCCTTCACAAAGCTTGTTGGGAAAACAAAGTTTCTTTTCATTTATAAACTACACTCCTTACATATATATGTGGAGGCATTAGCTCCAACTCGGTTTTACAGTGAAAACTGCAGGAACTTAATACCGGCACTAGGAAACACACAGAGAAACCAGAGTAAAAGTTTCTCCTGCAACCCGTTCCCATTGTGCTAGATGAACGAACGTCTCTCCACCTACTCAGTTCTGAGAGATAACTGTTTGTGAAAGCCATCCTTCACCTAGCTTGTTGGGAACACAAAGTTTCCTTTCATTTGCAAACTCCACTCCATACATATATAAGGGGAGGTTCTAGCTCCAACTCGGTTTTACAGTGAAAACTGCAGGAACTTCAAAACTGCACTAGGTAACAGACTGAGAAACCAGAGAAAAAGTTTCTTCTCCAACCCGTTCCATTTGTGCTACATGAACGAACGTCTCTCCACATGCTCAGTTCTGTGAGATAATTGTGTGTGAAAGCTGTACTTCACCTAGCTTGTTGGGAACACAAAGTTTCTTTTCACTTGCAAACTCCAGTCCATACATATATATACGGAGGTCCTAGCTCCAACTCGGTTTAAAGTGAAAACTGCAGGGTCTTCAAACCGACAGTAGGAAACAGACTGAGAATACATAGTAAAAGTTTCCCCTGCAAACCGTTCTATTTTTGGTAGATGAACGAACGTCTCTCCAAATGCTCAGTTCTGAGAGATAAGTGTGTGTGAAAGCCGTACTTCACCTAGCTTGTTGGGAACACAAACTTTCTTTTCACTTGCAAAATCCACTCCGTACATATATATGGGGTGGTACAAGCTCCTACTCTGTTTTACAGTGAAAACTGCAGGAACTTCATACCTGCACTAGGAAACAGACTGAGAAACCAGAGAAAAAATTTCTCCTGCAAGCCATTCCCGTTGTGCTAGATGAACGAACGTCTCTCCATATGCTCAGTTCTAAGAGATAAGTGTGTATGAAAGCCGTCCCTCACATAGCTTGTTCGGAATACAAAGTTTCTTTTCACTTTCAAACTCCATTCCATACATATATATATTCGGAATTAGTAGCCCCAACTCGGATTTATAGTGAAAACTGCAGGAAGTTCAAACCGGCACTAGGAAACTTACTGAGAAACCAGAGTAAAAGTTTCTCCTGCAACCCGTTCTTTTGTGCTAGATGAACGAACGTCTCTCCACATGCTAAGATCTGAGAGATAATTGTGTGTGAAAGCCGTCCTTCACCTAGCTTGTTGGGAACACAAAGTTTCTTTTCAATTGCAAACTCCACTCCTTACATATATATGGGGAGGGTTTAGCTCCAACTCGTTTTTACAGTGAAAACTGCAGGAACGTCTAACCGGCACTAGGAAACAGACTGAGAAACCAGAGTAAAAGTTTCTCCTGCAACCCTTTCCCCTGTGCTAGATGAACGAACGTCTCTGCACATGCTCAGTTCTGAGAGATAATTTGTGTGAAAGCCGTACTTCACCTAGCTTGTTGGGAACACAAAGTTTCTTTTCACTTGCAAACACCACTCCCTATATATATACGGGGAGGTACTACCTCCAACTCGGTTTTACAGTGAAAACTGCAGGAACTTCAAACTGGCCCTAGGAAAAAGACTGAGAATCCAGAGAAAAACTTCCTGTTGCAACCTCTTCCATTTGTGCTAGATGAACGAAAGTCTCTCCACATGCTCATTTCTGAGAGATAAGTGTGTGTGAAAGCCGTACTTCAACTAGCTTGTTGGGAACACAAACTTTCTTTTCACTTGCAAACACCACTCCGTACATATATATGGGGAGGTACTAGCTCCAACTCGGTTTTATAGTGAAAACTGCAGGAACTTCCAACCGGCCCTAGGAAACAGACTGAGAATCCAGAGAAAAAGTTCCTCCTGCAACCTGTTCAATTTGTGCTAGATGAACGAACGTCTCTCCACATGCTCATTTCTGAGAGATAAGTATGTGTGAAAGTCGTTCTTCACATAGCTAGTTGGGAATACAAAGTTTCTTTTCACTTGCAAACTCCATACATACATAAAGGGAGGTACTAGCTCCAAATCGGTTTTACAGTGAAAACTGCAGGAACTTCAATCCAGCACTAGGAAACAGACTGAGAAACCAGAGAAATAGTTTCTCCTGCAAGCCATTCCCGTTGTGCTAGATGAACGAACGTCTCTCCACATGCTCAGTTCTAAGAGATAATTGTGTGTGAAAGCCGTCCTCCAAATATCTTGTTGGGAACACAAATTTTATTTCACTTGCAATCCCCACTCCATACATAAATATAGGGACGTAGGAGCTACAACTCGGATTTACAGTGAAAACTGCAGGAAATTCAAACCGACCCTAGGAAACAGACTGAGAATCCAGAGAATATCTTCCTCCTGCAACCTGTTCCATTTGTGCTAGATGAACGAACGTCTCTCCGCATGCTCAGTTCTGAGAGATAAGTATGTGTGAAAGCCGTTCTTCACCTAGCTTGTAGGGAACACAAAGTTTTTTTAACTTGCCAACTCCTCTCCATACATATATAAGAGGAGGTACTAGCTCCAAATCGGTTTTACAGTGAAAATTGCAGGAACTTCAATCCGGCACTAGGAAACAGAATGAGAAACCAGAGAAAAAGTTTCACCTGCAAGCCATTCCGTTTGTGCTAGACGAACAAACGTCTCTCCACATGCTCAGTTCTAATAGATATTTGTGTGTGAAAGCCGACTTCACCTAGCTTGTTGGGAACACAAAGTTTCTTTACACTTGCAAACTCCACTCCATACATATATATATTCGGAAGTACTAGCTCCAACTCGGATTTACAGTGAAAACTGCAGGAAGTTCAAACCGGCACTAGGAAACAGACTGAGAAACCAGAGTATAAGTTTCTCCTGCAACCCGTTCATTTATGCTAGATGAACGAATGTCTATACACATGCTCAGTTCTGACAGATAAGTGTGTGTGAAAGCCGTACTTCACCTAGCTTGTTGGGAACACAAACTTTCTTTTCATGTGCAAACTCCACTCCATACATATATATGGGCTGTTACAAGCTCCTACTCGGTTTTACAGTGAAAACTGCAGGAACTTCAAACCGGCACTAGGAAACAGACTGAGAATTAAGAGAAAAATTTCCCCCTGCAACCTGTTCCATTTGTGCTAGATGAACGAACGTCTCTCCACATGCTCAGTTCTGAGAGATAAGTATGTGTGAAAGCCGTCCTTCACCTAGCTTGTTGGGAACACAAAGATTCTATTCACTTGCAAACTGCACTCCATACATATATAAGGGAGGTACTAGCTCAAAATCGGTTTTACAGCGAAAACTGCAGGAACTTCAATCCGGCACTGGGAAACAGATTGAGAAACCAGAGAAAAAGTTTCTCCTGCAAGCCATTCCCGTTGTGCTAGAAGAACGAACGTCTCTCCACATGCTCAGTTCTAAGAGATAAGTGTGTGTGAAAGCCATCCATCATCTAGCTTGTTGGGAAAACAAAGTTTCTTTTCACTTGTAAACTACAATCCTTATATATAAATGGGGAGGCATTAGCTCCAACTCGGTTTTACAGTGAAAACTGCAGGAACATCAAACCTGCACTAGGTAACAGACTGAGAAACCAGAGAAATAATTTCTCCTGCACCCGGTTCCCTTTGTGCTACATGAACGAATGTCTCTCCACATGCTCAGTTCTGTGAGATAAATGTGTGTGAAAGCCGTACTTCACCTAGCGTGTTGTGAACACAAAGATTCTTTTCACTTGCAAACTCCACACCTTACATATATATGGGGAGGGTTTAGCTCCAAAACGTTTTTACAGTGGAAATTGCAGGAACTTCTACCCGGCAATAGGAAACAGACTTAGAAACCAGAGTATAAGTTTCTCCTGCAAACCGTTCCCTTTGTGCTAGATGAACGAACGTCTCTCCACATGCTCAGTTCTGAGAGATAAGTGTTTGTGAAAGCCGTACTTCACCTAGCATGTTGGTAACACAAAGTTTCTTTTCCCTTGCAAACACCATTCCCTATATATATAAGGGGAGGTACTAGCTCCAACTCGGTTTTACAGTGAAAACTGCAGGAACTTCAAACCGGCCCTAGGAAAAAGACTGAGAATCCAGAGAAAAAATTCCTCCTGCAACCTGTTCCATTTGTGCTAGATGAACGAACGTCTCTCCACATGCTCAGTTCTGAGAGATAATTATGTGTGAAAGCCGTCCTTCACCTAGCTTGTTGGGAACACAAAGATTCTTTTCACTTGCAAACTCCACTCCATACATATATAAGGGGAGGTACTAGCTCCAAATCGTTTTTACAGCGAAAACTGCAGGAACTTCAATCCGGCACTAGGAAACAGACTGAGAAACCAGAGTAAAAGTTTCTCTTGCAACACGTTCCTTTGTGCTAGATGAACGAACGTCTCTCCACATGTTAAGTTTTGAGAGATAAGTGTGTGTGAAAGCTGTCCTTCAAATAGCTTGTTGGGAACACAAACTTTCTTTTCACTTGCAAACTCCACTCCTTATATATATATGGGGATGTTTATCTCCAACTCGTTTTTACAGTGAAAACTGCAGGAACTTCTAACCGGCACTAGGAAACAGACTGAGAATCCAGAGTATAAGTTTCTCCTATAACCCGTTCCTTTGTGCTAGATGAACGAACGTCTATACACATGCTCAGTTCTGACAGATAATTGTGTGTGAAAGCCGTCCTTCACCTAGCTTGTTGGGAACAGTAAGTTTCTTTTCACTTGCAAACACCACTCCGTAAATATATACGGGGAGGTACTAGCTCCAACTCGGTTTTACAGTGATAACTGCAAGAAATTCAAAACGGCACTAGGAAACAGACTGAGAAACCAGAGTATAAGTTTCTCCTGCAACCCGTTCATTTATGCTAGATGAACGAATGTCTATACACATGCTCAGTTCTGACAGATAAGTGTGTGTGAAAGCCGTACTTCACCTAGCTTGTTGGGAACACAAACTTTCTTTTCATGTGCAAACTCCACTCCATACATATATATGGGCTGTTACAAGCTCCTACTCTGTTTTACAGTGAAAACTGAAGGAACTTCAATCCGGCACTAGGAAACAGACTGAGAAACCAGAGTAAAAGTTTCTCCTGCAACCCGTTCCCCTGTGCTAGATGAACGAACGTCTCTACACATGCTCAGTTCTGAGAGATAAGTATGTGTGAAAGCCGTCCTTCACCTAGCTTGTTGGGAACACAAAGATTCTTTTCACTTGCAAACTGCACTCCATACATATATAAGGGAGGTACTATCTCAAAATCGGTTTTACAGCGAAAACTGCAGGAACTTCAATCCGGCACTGGGAAACAGATTGAGAATCCAGAGAAAAAGTTTCTCCTGCAAGCCATTCCCGTTGTGCTAGAAGAACGAACATCTCTCCACATGCTCAGTTCTAAGAGATAAGTGTGTGTGAAAGCCATCCATCATCTAGCTTGTTGGGAAAACAAAGTTTCTTTTCACTTGTAAACTACAATCCTTACATATAAATGGGGAGGCATTAGCTCCAACTCGGTTTTACAGTGAAAACTGCAGGAACATCAAACCTGCACTAGGTAACAGACTGAGAAACCAGAGAAATAATTTCTCCTGCACCCCGTTCCCTTTGTGGTACATGAACGAATGTCTCTCCACATGCTCAGTTCTGTGAGATAACTGTGTGTGAAAGCCGTACTTCACCTAGCTTGTTGGGAACACAAAGATTCTTTTCACTTGCAAACTCCACACCTTACATATATATGGGGAGGGTTTAGCTCCAAAACGTTTTTACAGTGGAAATTGCAGGAACTTCTAACCGGCAATAGGAAACAGACTTAGAAACCAGAGTATAAGTTTCTCCTGCAACCCGTTCCATTTATGCTAGATGAACGAAAGTCTATACACATGCTCAGTTCTGACAAATAATTGTGTGTGAAAGCCGTAATTCACCTAGCTTTTTGGGAACACAAACTTCCTTTTCATGTGCAAACTCCACTCCATACATATATATGGGGTGTTGCAAGCTCCTACTCGGTTTTACAGGGAAAACTGAAGGAACTTCAAACCGGCACTAGGAAACAGACTGAGAAACCAGAGTAAAAGTTTCTCCTGCAAACCGTTCCCTTTGTGCTAGATGAACGAACGTCTCTCCACATGCTCAGTTCTGAGAGATAAGTGTTTGTGAAAGCCGTACTTCACCTAGCATGTTGGTAACACAAAGTTTCTTTTCCCTTGCAAACACCACTCCCTATATATATAAGGGGAGGTACTAGCTCCAACTCGGTTTTACAGTGAAAACTGCAGGAACTTCAAACCGGCCCTAGGAAAAAGACTGAGAATCCAGAGAAAATGTTCCTCCTGCAACCTGTTCCATTTGTGCTAGATGAACGAACGTCTCTCCACATGCTCAGTTCTAAGAGATAATTATGTGTGAAAGCCGTCCTTCACCTAGCTTGTTGGGAACACAAAGATTCTTTTCACTTGCAAACTCCACTCCATACATATATAAGGGGAGGTACTAGCTCCAAATCGGTTTTACAGCGAAAACTGCAGGAACTTCAATCCGGCACTAGGAAACAGACTGAGAAACCAGAGTAAAAGTTTCTCCTGCAACACGTTCCTTTGTGCTAGATGAACGAACGTCTCTCCACATGTTAAGTTTTGAGAGATAAGTGTGTGTGAAAGCTGTCCTTCAAATAGCTTGTTGGGAACACAAACTTTCTTTTCACTTGCAAACTCCACTCCTTACATATATATGGGGATGGTTATCTCCAACTCGTTTTTACAGTGAAAACTGCAGGAACTTCTAACCGGCACTAGGAAACAGACTGAGAAACCAGAGTATAAGTTTCTCCTATAACCCGTTCCCTTTGTGCTAGATGAACGAACGTCTATACACATGCTCAGTTCTGACAGATAATTGTGTGTGAAAGCCGTCCTTCACCTAGCTTGTTGGGAACAGTAAGTTTCTTTTCACTTGCAAACACCACTCCGTAAATATATACGGGGAGGTACTAGCTCCAACTCGGTTTTACAGTGATAACTGCAGGAAATTCAAAACGGCACTAGGAAACAGACTGAGAAACCAGAGTAAAAGTTTCCCCTGTAACCCGTTCCCTTTTTGCTAGATGAACGAACGTCTATACACAAGCTCAGTTCTGAGAGATAAGAGTGTGTGAAAGCCGTCCTTCAAATAGCTTGTTGGGAAAACAAAGTTTCTTTTCATTTGCAAACTCCATTCCATACATATATAAGGGGAGGTACAAGCTCCAACATTGTTTTACAGTGAAAACTGCAGGAACTTCAAACCTGCACTAGGAAACAGACTGAGAAACCAGAGTAATAGATTCCCCTGCAAACCGTTCCCTTTGTGCTAGAAGAACGGAAGTCTTTCCACATACTCAGTTCTGAGAGATAAGTGTGTGTGAAAGCAGTCCTTCACCTAGCTTGTTGGGAAAACAAAGCTTCTTTTCAATTGCAAACTACACTCCTTACATATATATGGGGAGGGATTAGCTCCAACTCGTTTTTACAGTGAAAACTGCAGGAACTTCAAACCTGCACTAGGAAACAGACTGAGAAACCAGAGTAAAAGTTGCCCGTGTAACCCGTTCCCTTTGTGCTAGATGAACGAACGTCTATACACAAGCTCAGTTCTGAGAGATAAGAGTGTGTGAAAGCCGTCCTTCACCAAGCTTGTTGGGAACACAAAGTTCCTTTCCACTTGCAAACTCCACACCATACATATATATGGGGAGGTACTAACTCCAACTCGGTTTTAGAGTGAAAACTCCAGGAACTTCAAACCGGCACTAGGAATCAGACTGAGTAAACAGAGAAAAAGTTTCTCCTGCAAACCTTTCCCTTTGTGCTAGATGAACGAACGTCTCTCCAAATGCTCAGTTCTGAGATATAAGTGTGTGTGAAAGCCGTCATTCAGCTAGCTTTTTGGGAACACAAATTTTCTTTTCATTGCAAATTCCACTCCATACATATATATGCGGAGGTACTAGCTCCAACTCGGTTTTATAGTGACAACTGCAGGGACTTCCATCCGGCAGTAGGAAACAGACTGAGAAACCATAGTAATACTTTCCCGTGCAACCCGTTCCATTTGTGCTAGATGAACGAACGTCTCTCCACATGCCCCGTTCTGAGAGATAAGTGTGTGTGAAAGACGTCCTTCACGTAGCTTATAGGGAACACAAAGTTTATTTTCACATCCAAATTCCACTCCATACATTTATATGGGGTGGTACAAGCTCCTACTCGGTTTTACAGTGAAAACGGCATTAACTTCAAACCGGCACTAGGAAACAGACTGAGAAACCAGAGAAAAATTTTCTCCTGCAACCCGTTCCCTTTGTGCTAGATGAAGGAAAGTCTCTCCACATGCTCAGTTCTGAGAGATAAGTGTGTGTGAAATCCGTACTTCACCTAAATTGTTGGGAACACAAAGTTTCTTTTCACTTGCAAACACCACTCCATACATATATATGGGGAGGTACTAGCTCCAACTCGGTTTTACAGTGAAAAATGAAGGAAATTCCAACCGGCCCTAGGAAACAGACTGAGAATCCAGAGAAAATGTTCCTACTGCAAGCTGTTCCATTTGTGCTAGATGAACGAACGTCTCTCCACATGCTCAGTTCTGAGAGATAAGCATGTGTGCAAGCCGTCCTTCACCTAGCTTGTTGGGAACACAAAGTTTCTTTTCACTTGCAAACTCCACTCCATACCTAAATATAGGGTGGTAGTAGCTCCAAATCGGTTTTACTGTGAAAACTGCAGGAACTTCAAACAGTCACTAGGAAACAGACTGAGAAACCAGAGTAAAACTTTCTCCTACAACCTGTTCCTTTGTTCTAGATGAACGAACGTCTCACCACATGCTCAGTTCTGAGAGATAAGTGTGTGTGAAAGTCGTCCTTCACCTAGCTTGTTGGGAACACAAAGTTTCTTTTCACTTGCAAACTCCACTCCTTACATATATATGGGGAGGAATTAGCTCCAACTCGCTTTTACATTGAAAACTGCAGGAACTTCATACCGGCACTAGGAAACAGACTGAGAAACCAGAGTAAAAGTTTCTCCTGTACCCTTTCCCTTTGTGCTACATGAACGAAAGTCTAACCACATGCTCAGTTCTGAGAGATAAGTGTGTGTGAAAGCCGTCCTTCACCTACCTTGTTGGGAACACAAAGTTCCTTTTCACTTGCAAAATCCACTCCATACATATATATGGGGAGGTAATAGCACCAACTCTGTTTACAGTGAATACTGCAGGGACTTCAAACAGACATTAGGAAACAGACTGAGAAACCATAGTAAAAGTTTCCCTGCAACCCGTTCCACTTGTGGTAGATGAACGAACATCTCTCCAAATGCTCAGTTCTGAGAGATAAGTGTGTGTGAAAGCCGTCCTTCATCTAGCTTGTTGGGAACACAAAGATTCTTTAAACTTGCAAACTCCACTCCTTACATATATATTGGGAGGTATAACTCCAACTCGGTTTTACAGTGAAAACTGAAGGAACTTCAAACCGGCACTAGGAAACAGACTGAGAATCCAGAGAAAAAGTTTCTCCTGCAAGCCATTCCGGTTGTGCTAAATGAACGAACGTCTCTCAACATTCTCAGTTCTACGAGATATGTGTGTGTGAAAGCCGACTTCACCTAGCTTGTTGGGAACACAAAGATTCTTTACACTTGTAAACTCCACCCCATATATATATATATTCGGAAGTAATAGCTCCAACACGGATTTACAGTGAAAACTGCAGGAAGTTCAAACCGGCCCTAGGAAACAGACTGAGAAACCAGAGTAAAAGTTTCTCCTGCAACCCGTTCCTTTGTGCTAGATGAACGAACGTCTCTCCACATGCTAGGTTCTGAGAGATAAGTGTGTGTGAAAGACGTACTTCACCTAGCTTGTTGGGAAAACAAAGTTTCTTTCACTTGTAAACTACACTCCTTACATATGTATGGGGAGGCATTAGCTCCAACTCGGTTTTACAGTGAAAACTGCAGGAACTTCATAAATGCACTAGGAAACACACTGAGAAACCAGAGTAAAAGTTTCCCCTGCTAACCGTTCCCATTGTGCTAGATGAACGAACGTCTCTCCACATGCTCAGTTCTGAGAGATAATTGTGTGTGAAAGCCGTCCTTCACCTACCTTGTTGGGAACACAAACATTCTTTTCATTTGCAAACTCCACTCCATAAATATATAAGGGTAGGTACTAGCTCAAACTCGGTTTTACAGTGAAAACTGCAGGAACTTCAAACCTGCACTAGGTAACAAACTGAGAAACCAGAGAAAAAGTTCCTCCTACAACCCGTTCCCTTTGTGCTACATGAACGAACGTCTCTCCACATGCTCAGTTCTGTGAGATAATTGTGTGTGAAAGCCGTACTTCACCTAGCTTGTTGAGAACACAAAGTTTCTTTTCACTTGCAAACTCCAGTCCATACATATATATACGGAGGTCCTAGCTCCAAATCGGTTTTACAGTGAAAACTGCAGGATCTTCAATCAGGCACTAGGAAACAGACTGAGAATCCAGAGAAAAAGTTCCCCTGCAACATGTTCCATATGTGCTACATGAACGAACGTCTCTCCACATGCTCAGTTCTGAGAGATAAGTATGTGTGAAAGCCGTCCTTCACCTAGCTTGTTGGGAACACAAAGATTCTTTTCACTTGCAAACTGCACTCCATACATATATAAGGGAGGTACTAGCTCAAAATCGGTTTTACAGTGAAAACTGCAGGAACTTCATACCAGCACTGGGAAACTGACTGAAAAACCAGAGAAAAAGTTTCTCCTGCAAGCCATTCCCGTTGTGCTAGATGAACGAACGTCTCTCCACATGCTCAGTTCTAAGAGATAAGTGTGTGTGAAAGCAGTCCTTCATCTAGCTTGTTGGGAAAACAAAGTTTCTTATCACTTGTAAACTACAATCCTTACATATATATGGGGAGGCATTAGCTCCAACTCGCTTTTACAGTGAAAACTGCAGGAACTTCATACCAGCCCTAGGAAACATACTGAGAAACCAGAGTAAAAGTTTCTCCTGCAACCCGTTCCCATTGTGCTAGATGAACGAACGTCTCTCCACAAGCTCAGTTCTGAGAGATAATTGTGTGTGAAAGCCGTCCTTCACCTAGCTAGTTGGGAACACAAAGTTTCCTTTCATTTGCAAACTCCACTCCATACATATATAAGAGGAGGTACTAGCTCCAACTCGGTTTTACAGTGAAAACTGCAGGAACATCAAACCTGCACTAGGTAACAGACTGAGAAACCAGAGAAATAATTTCTCCTGCACCCTGTTCCCTTTGTGCTACATGAACGAATGTCTCTCCACATGCTCAGTTCTGAGAGATAATTATGTGTGAAAGCCGTCCTTCACCTAGCTTGTTGGGAACACAAAGATTCTTTTCACTTGCAAACTCCACTCCATACATATATAAGGGGAGGTACTAGCTCCAAATCGGTTTTACAGCGAAAACTGCAGGAACTTCAATCCGGCACTAGGAAACAGACTGAGAAACCAGAGTAAAAGTTTCTCCTGCAACACGTTCCTTTGTGCTAGATGAACGAACGTCTCTCCACATGTTAAGTTTTGAGAGATAAGTGTGTGTGAAAGCTGTCCTTCAAATAGCTTGTTGGGAACACAAACTTTCTTTTCACTTGCAAACTCCACTCCTTACATATATATGGGGATGGTTATCTCCAACTCGTTTTTACAGTGAAAACTGCAGGAACTTCTAACCGGCACTAGGAAACAGACTGAGAAACCAGAGTATAAGTTTCTCCTATAACCCGTTCCCTTTGTGCTAGATGAACGAACATCTATACACATGCTCAGTTCTGACAGATAATTGTGTGTGAAAGCCGTCCTTCACCTAGCTTGTTGGGAACAGTAAGTTTCTTTTCACTTGCAAACACCACTCCGTAAATATATACGGGGAGGTACTAGCTCCAACTATGTTTTACAGTGATAACTGCAAGAAATTCAAAACGGCACTAGGAAACAGACTGAGAAACCAGAGTATAAGTTTCTCCTGCAACCCGTTCATTTATGCTAGATGAACGAATGTCTATACACATGCTCAGTTCTGACAGATAAGTGTGTGTGAAAGCCGTACTTCACCTAGCTTGTTGGGAACACAAACTTTCTTTTCATGTGCAAACTCCACTCCATACATATATATGGGGTGTTACAAGCTCCTACTCGGTTTTACAGTGAAAACTGAAGGAACTTCAAACCGGCACTAGGAAACAGACTGAGAAACCAGAGTAAAAGTATCTCCTGCAACCCGTTCCCCTGTGCTAGATGAACGAACGTCTCTCCACATGCTCAGTTCTGAGAGATAATTGTGTGTGAAAGCCGTACTTCACCTAGCTTGTTGGGAACACAAAGATTCTTTTCACTTGCAAACACCACTCCCTATATATATACGGGGAGGTACTAGCTCCAACTCTGTTTTACAGTGAAAACTGCAGGAACTTCAAACCGGCCCTAGGAAAAAGACTGAGAATCCAGAGAAAAAGTTCCCCCTGCAACCTGTTCCATTTGTGCTAGATGAACGAACGTCTCTCCACATGCTCAGTTCTGAGAGATAAGTATGTGTGAAAGCCGTCCTTCACCTAGCTTGTTGGGAACACAAAGATTCTTTTCACTTGCAAACTGCACTCCATACATATATAAGGGAGGTACTAGCTCAAAATCGGTTTTACAGCGAAAACTGCAGGAACTTCAATCCGGCACTGGGAAACAGATTGAGAAACCAGTGAAAAAGTTTCTCCTGCAAGCCATTCCCGTTTTGCTAGAAGAACGAACATCTCTCCACATGCTCAGTTCTAAGAGATAAGTGTGTGTGAAGCCATCCATCATCTAGCTTGTTGGGAAAACAAAGTTTCTTTTCACTTGTAAACTACAATCCTTACATATAAATGGGGAGGCATTAGCTCCAACTCGGTTTTACAGTGAAAACTGCAGGAACTTCAAACCTGCACTAGGTAACAAACTGAGAAACCAGAGAAAAAGTTTCTCCTACAACCCGTTCCCTTTGTGCTACATGAACGAACGTCTCTCCACATGCTCAGTTCTGTGAGATAATTGTGTGTGAAAGCCGTACTTCACCTAGCTTGTTGAGAACACAAAGTTTCTTTTCACTTGCAAACTCCAGTCCATACATATATATACGGAGGTCCTAGCTCCAAATCGGTTTTACAGTGAAAACTGCAGGATCTTCAATCAGGCACTAGGAAACAGACTGAGAATCCAGAGAAAAAGTTCCCCTGCAACATGTTCCATTTGTGCTACATGAACGAACGTCTCTCCACATGCTCAGTTCTGAGAGATAAGTATGTGTGAAAGCCGTCCTTCACCTAGCTTGTTGGGAACACAAAGATTCTTTTCACTTGCAAACTGCACTCCATACATATATAAGGGAGGTACTAGCTCAAAATCGGTTTTACAGGGAAAACTGCAGGAACTTCATACCAGCACTGGGAAACAGACTGAAAAACCAGAGAAAAAGTTTCTCCTGCAAGCCATTCCCGTTGTGCTAGATGAACGAACGTCTCTCCACATGCTCAGTTCTAAGAGATAAGTGTGTGTGAAAGCAGTCCTTCATCTAGCTTGTTGGGAAAACAAAGTTTCTTTTCACTTGTAAACTACAATCCTTACATATATATGGGGAGGCATTAGCTCCAACTCGGTTTTACAGTGAAAACTGCAGGAACTTCATACCGGCACTAGGAAACATACTGAGAAACCAGAGTAAAAGTTTCTCCTGCAACCCGTTCCCATTGTGCTAGATGAACGAACGTCTCTCCACAAGCTCAGTTCTGAGAGATAATTGTGTGTGAAAGCCGTCCTTCACCTAGCTAGTTGGGAACACAAAGTTTCCTTTCATTTGCAAACTCCACTCCATACATATATAAGGGGAGGTACTAGCTCCAACTCGGTTTTACAGTGAAAACTGCAGGAACATCAAACCTGCACTAGGTAACAGACTGAGAAACCAGAGAAATAATTTCTCCTGCACCCTGTTCCCTTTGTGCTACATGAACGAATGTCTCTCCACATGCTCAGTTCTGAGAGATAATTATGTGTGAAAGCCGTCCTTCACCTAGCTTGTTGGGAACACAAAGATTCTTTTCACTTGCAAACTCCACTCCATACATATATAAGGGGAGGTACTAGCTCCAAATCGGTTTTACAGCGAAAACTGCAGGAACTTCAATCCGGCACTAGGAAACAGACTGAGAAACCAGAGTAAAAGTTTCTCCTGCAACACGTTCCTTTGTGCTAGATGAACGAACGTCTATACACATGCTCAGTTCTGACAGATAATTGTGTGTGAAAGCCGTCCTTCACCTAGCTTGTTGGGAACAGTAAGTTTCTTTTCACTTGCAAACACCACTCCGTAAATATATACGGGGAGGTACTAGCTCCAACTCGGTTTTACAGTGATAACTGCAAGAAATTCAAAACGGCACTAGGAAACAGACTGAGAAACCAGAGTATAAGTTTCTCCTGCAACCCGTTCATTTATGCTAGATGAACGAATGTCTATACACATGCTCAGTTCTGACAGATAACTGTGTGTGAAAGCCGTACTTCACCTAGCTTGTTGGGAACACAAACTTTCTTTTCATGTGCAAACTCCACTCCATACATATATATGGGGTGTTACAAGCTCCTACTCGGTTTTACAGTGAAAACTGAAGGAACTTCAAACCGGCACTAGGAAACAGACTGAGAAACCAGAGTAAAAGTTTCTCCTGCAAGCCGTTCCCCTGTGCTAGATGAACGAACGTCTCTCCACATGCTCAGTTCTGAGAGATAATTGTGTGTGAAAGCCGTACTTAACCTAGCTTGTTGGGAACACAAAGTTTCTTTTCACTTGCAAACACCACTCCCTATATATATACGGGGAGGTACTAGCTCCAACTCTGTTTTACAGTGAAAACTGCAGGAACTTCAAACCGGCCCTAGGAAAAAGACTGAGAATCCAGAGAAAAAGTTCCCCCTGCAACCTGTTCCATTTGTGCTAGATGAACGAACGTCTCTCAACATGCTCAGTTCTGAGAGATAAGTATGTGTGAAAGCCGTCCTTCACCTAGCTTGTTGGGAACACAAAGATTCTTTTCACTTGCAAACTGCACTCCATACATATATAAGGGTGGTACTAGCTCAAAATCGGTTTTACAGCGAAAACTGCAGGAACTTCAATCCGGCACTGGGAAACAGATTGAGAAACCAGAGAAAAAGTTTCTCCTGCAAGCCATTCCCGTTGTGCTAGAAGAACGAACATCTCTCCACATGCTCAGTTCTAAGAGATAAGTGTGTGTGAAAGCCATCCATCATCTAGCTTGTTGGGAAAACAAAGTTTCTTTTCACTTGTAAACTACAATCCTTACATATATATGGGGAGGCATTAGCTCCAACTCGGTTTTACAGTGAAAACTGCAGGAACATCAAACCTGCACTAGGTAACAGACTGAGAAACCAGAGAAATAATTTCTCCTGCACCCCGTTCCCTTTGTGGTACATGAACGAATGTCTCTCCACATGCTCAGTTCTGTGAGATAACTGTGTGTGAAAGCCGTACTTCACCTAGCTTGTTGGGAACACAAAGATTCTTTTCACTTGCAAACTCCACACCTTACATATATATGGGGAGGGTTTAGCTCCAAAACTTTTTTACAGTGGAAATTGCAGGAACTTCTAACCGGCAATAGGAAACAGACTTAGAAACCAGAGTATAAGTTTCTCCTGCAACCCGTTCCATTTATGCTAGATGAAAGAAAGTCTATACACATGCTCAGTTCTGACAAATAATTGTGTGTGAAAGCCGTAATTCACCTAGCTTTTTGGGAACACAAACTTCCTTTTCATGTGCAAACTCCACTCCATACATATATATGGGGTGTTACAAGCTCCTACTCGGTTTTACAGTGAAAACTGAAGGAACTTCAAACCGGCACTAGGAAACAGACTGAGAAACCAGAGTAAAAGTTTCTCCTGCAAACCGTTCCCTTTGTGCTAGATGAACGAACGTCTCTCCACATGCTCAGTTCTGAGAGATAAGTGTTTGTAAAAGCCGTACTTCACCTAGCATGTTGGTAACACAATGTTTCTTTTCCCTTGCAAACACCACTCCCTATATATATAAGGGGAGGTACTAGCTCCAACTCGGTTTTACAGTGAAAACTGCAGGAACTTCAAACCGGCCCTAGGAAAAAGACTGAGAATCCAGAGAAAATGTTCCTCCTGCAACCTGTTCCATTTGTGCTAGATGAACGAACGTCTCTCCACATGCTCAGTTCTGAGAGATAATTATGTGTGAAAGCCGTCCTTCACCTAGCTTGTTGGGAACACAAAGATTCTTTTCACTTGCAAACTCCACTCCATACATATATAAGGGGAGGTACTAGCTCCAAATCGGTTTTACAGCGAAAACTGCAGGAACTTCAATCCGGCACTAGGAAACAGACTGAGAAACCAGAGTAAAAGTTTCTCCTGCAACACGTTCCTTTGTGCTAGATGAACGAACGTCTCTCCACATGTTAAGTTTTGAGAGAAAAGTGTGTGTGAAAGCTGTCCTTCAAATAGCTTGTTGGGAACACAAACTTTCTTTTCACTTGCAAACTCCACTCCTTACATATATATGGGGAGGGATTAGCTCCAACTCGTTTTTACAGTGAAAACTGCAGGAACTTCTAACCGGCACTAGGAAACAGACTGAGAAACCAGAGTATAAGTTTCTCCTATAACCCGTTCCCTTTGTGCTAGATGAACGAACATCTATACACATGCTCAGTTCTGACAGATAATTGTGTGTGAAAGCCGTCCTTCACCTAGCTTGTTGGGAACAGTAAGTTTCTTTTCACTTGCAAACACCACTCCGTAAATATATACGGGGAGGTACTAGCTCCAACTCGATTTTACAGTGATAACTGCAGGAAATTCAAAACGGCACTAGGAAACAGACTGAGAAACCAGAGTAAAAGTTTCCCCTGTAACCCGTTCCCTTTTTGCTAGATGAACGAACGTCTATACACAAGCTCAGTTCTGAGAGATAAGAGTGTGTGAAAGCCGTCCTTCAAATAGCTTGTTGGGAAAACAAAGTTTCTTTTCATTTGCAAACTCCATTCCATACATATATAAGGGGAGGTACAAGCTCCAACATTGTTTTACAGTGAAAACTGCAGGAACTTCAAACCGGCACTAGGAAACAGACTGAGAAACCAGAGTAATAGATTCCCCTGCAAACCGTTCCCTTTGTGCTAGAAGAACGGAAGTCTTTCCACATACTCAGTTCTGAGAGATAAGTGTGTGTGAAAGCAGTCCTTCACCTAGCTTGTTGGGAAAACAAAGCTTCTTTTCAATTGCAAACTACACTCCTTACATATATATGGGGAGGGATTAGCTCCAACTCGTTTTTACAGTGAAAACTGCAGGAACTTCAAACCTGCACTAGGAAACAGACTGAGAAACCAGAGTAAAAGTTTCCCGTGTAACCCGTTCCCTTTGTGCTAGATGAACGAACGTCTATACACAAGCTCACTTCTGAGAGATAAGAGTGTGTGAAAGCCGTCCTTCACCAAGCTTGTTGGGAACACAAAGTTCCTTTTCACTTGCAAACTCCACACCATACATATATATGGGGAGGTACTAATTCCAACTCGGTTTTAGAGTGAAAACTCCAGGAACTTCAAACCGGCACTAGGAATCAGACTGAGTAAACAGAGAAAAAGTTTCTCCTGCAAACCTTTCCCTTTGTGCTAGATGAACGAACGTCTCTCCAAATGCTCAGTTCTGAGATATAAGTGTGTGTGAAAGCCGTCATTCAGCTAGCTTTTTGGGAACACAAATTTTCTTTTCATTGCAAATTCCACTCCATACATATATATGCGGAGGTACTAGCTCCAACTCGGTTTTACAGTGACAACTGCAGGGACTTCCATCCGGCAGTAGGAAACAGACTGAGAAACCATAGTAATACTTTCCCGTGCAACCCGTTCCATTTGTGCTAGATGAACGAACGTCTCTCCACATGCCCCGTTCTGAGAGATAAGTGTGTGTGAAAGACGTCCTTCACGTAGCTTATAGGGAACACAAAGTTTCTTTTCACATCCAAACTCCACTCCATACATTTATATGGGGTGGTACAAGCTACTACTCGGTTTTACAGTGAAAACGGCATTAACTTCAAACCGGCACTAGGAAACAGACTGAGAAACCAGAGAAAAATTTTCTCCTGCAACCCGTTCCCTTTGTGCTAGATGAAGGAAAGTCTATCCACATGCTCAGTTCTGAGAGATAAGTGTGTGTGAAATCCGTACTTCACCTAGATTGTTGGGAACACAAAGTTTCTTTTCACTTGCAAACACCACTCCATACATATATATGGGGAGGTTCTAGCTCCAACTCGGTTTTACAGTGAAAAATGAAGGAAATTCCAACCGGCCCTAGGAAACAGACTGAGAATCCAGAGAAAATGTTCCTACTGCAAGCTGTTCCATTTGTGCTAGATGAACGAACGTCTCTCCACATGCTCAGTTCTGAGAGATAAGCATGTGTGCAAGCCGTCCTTCACCTAGCTTGTTGGGAACACAAAGTTTCTTTTCACTTGCAAACTCCACTCCATACCTAAATATAGGGTGGTAGTAGCTCCAAATCGGTTTTACTGTGAAAACTGCAGGAAGTTCAAACAGTCACTAGGAAACAGACTGAGAAACCAGAGTAAAACTTTCTCCTACAACCTGTTCCTTTGTTCTAGATGAACGAACGTCTCACCACATGCTCAGTTCTGAGAGATAAGTGTGTGTGAAAGTCGTCCTTCACCTAGCTTGTTGGGAACACAAAGTTTCTTTTCACTTGCAAACTCCACTCCTTACATATATATGGGGAGGAATTAGCTCCAACTCGCTTTTACATTGAAAACTGCAGGACCTTCATACCGGCACTAGGAAACAGACTGAGAAAATAGAGTAAAAGTTTCTCCTGTACCCTTTCCCTTTGTGCTACATGAACGAAAGTCTAACCACATGCTCAGTTCTGAGAGATAAGAGTGTGTTAAAGCCGTACTTCACCTACCTTGTTGGGAACACAAAGTTCCTTTTCACTTGCAAAATCCACTCCATACATATATATGGGGTGTTACAAGCTCCTACTCGGTTTTACAGTGAAAACTGAAGGAACTTCAAACCGGCACTAGGAAACAGACTGAGAAACCAGAGTAAAAGTTTCTCCTGTAAACCGTTCCCTTTGTGCTAGATGAACGAACGTCTCTCCACATGCTCAGTTCTGAGAGATAAGTGTTTGTGAAAGCCGTACTTCACCTAGCATGTTGGTAACACAAAGTTTCTTTTCCCTTGCAAACACCACTCCCTATATATATAAGGGGAGGTACTAGCTCCAACTCGGTTTTACAGTGAAAACTGCAGGAACTTCAAACCGGCCCTAGGAAAAAGACTGAGAATCCAGAGAAAATGTTCCTCCTGCAACCTGTTCCATTTGTGCTAGATGAACGAACGTCTCTCCACATGCTCAGTTCTGAGAGATAATTATGTGTGAAAGCCGTCCTTCACCTAGCTTGTTGGGAACACAAAGATTCTTTTCACTTGCAAACTCCACTCCATACATATATAAGGGGAGGTACTAGCTCCAAATCGGTTTTACAGCGAAAACTGCAGGAACTTCAATCCGGCACTAGGAAACAGACTGAGAAACCAGAGTAAAAGTTTCTCCTGCAACACGTTCCTTTGTGCTAGATGAACGAACGTCTCTCCACATGTTAAGTTTTGAGAGATAAGTGTGTGTGAAAGCTGTCCTTCAAATAGCTTGTTGGGAACACAAACTTTCTTTTCACTTGCAAACTCCACTCCTTACATATATATGGGGAGGGATTAGCTCCAACTCGTTTTTACAGTGAAAACTGCAGGAACTTCTAACCGGCACTAGGAAACAGACTGAGAAACCAGAGTATAAGTTTCTCCTATAACCCGTTCCCTTTGTGCTAGATGAACGAACATCTATACACATGCTCAGTTCTGACAGATAATTGTGTGTGAAAGCCGTCCTTCACCTAGCTTGTTGGGAACAGTAAGTTTCTTTTCACTTGCAAACACCACTCCGTAAATATATACGGGGAGGTACTAGCTCCAACTCGATTTTACAGTGATAACTGCAGGAAATTCAAAACGGCACTAGGAAACAGACTGAGAAACCAGAGTAAAAGTTTCCCCTGTAACCCGTTCCCTTTTTGCTAGATGAACGAACGTCTATACACAAGCTCAGTTCTGAGAGATAAGAGTGTGTGAAAGCCGTCCTTCAAATAGCTTGTTGGGAAAACAAAGTTTCTTTTCATTTGCAAACTCCATTCCATACATATATAAGGGGAGGTACAAGCTCCAACATTGTTTTACAGTGAAAACTGCAGGAACTTCAAACCGGCACTAGGAAACAGACTGAGAAACCAGAGTAATAGATTCCCCTGCAAACCGTTCCCTTTGTGCTAGAAGAACGAAAGTCTTTCCACATACTCAGTTCTGAGAGATAAGTGTGTGTGAAAGCAGTCCTTCACCTAGCTTGTTGGGAAAACAAAGCTTCTTTTCAATTGCAAACTACACTCCTTACATATATATGGGGAGGGATTAGCTCCAACTCGTTTTTACAGTGAAAACTGCAGGAACTTCAAACCTGCACTAGGAAACAGACTGAGAAACCAGAGTAAAAGTTTCCCGTGTAACCCGTTCCCTTTGTGCTAGATGAACGAACGTCTATACACAAGCTCAGTTCTGAGAGATAAGAGTGTGTGAAAGCCGTCCTTCACCAAGCTTGTTGGGAACACAAAGTTCCTTCTCACTTGCAAACTCCACACCATACATATATATGGGGAGGTACTAACTCCAACTCGGTTTTAGAGTGAAAACTCCAGGAACTTCAAACCGGCACTAGGAATCAGACTGAGTAAACAGAGAAAAAGTTTCTCCTGCAAACCTTTCCCTTTGTGCTAGATGAACGAACGTCTCTCCAAATGCTCAGTTCTGAGATATAAGTGTGTGTGAAAGCCGTCATTCAGCTAGCTTTTTGGGAACACAAATTTTCTTTTCATTGCAAATTCCACTCCATACATATATATGCGGAGGTACTAGCACCAACTCGGTTTTACAGTGACAACTGCAGGGACTTCCATCCGGAAGTAGGAAACAGACTGAGAAACCATAGTAATACTTTCCCGTGCAACCCGTTCCATTTGTGCTAGATGAACGAACGTCTCTCCACATGCCCCGTTCTGAGAGATAAGTGTGTGTGAAAGACGTCCTTCACGTAGCTTATAGGGAACACAAAGTTTCTTTTCACATCCAAACTCCACTCCATACATTTATATGGGGTGGTACAAGCTACTACTCGGTTTTACAGTGAAAACGGCATTAACTTCAAACCGGCACTAGGAAACAGACTGAGAAACCAGAGAAAAATTTTCTCCTGCAACCCGTTCCCTTTGTGCTAGATGAAGGAAAGTCTATCCACATGCTCAGTTCTGAGAGATGTGTGTGTGAAATCCGTACTTCACCTAGATTGTTGGGAACACAAAGTTTCTTTTCACTTGCAAACACCACTCCATACATATATATGGGGAGGTACTAGCTCCAACTCGGTTTTACAGTGAAAAATGAAGGAAATTCCAACCGGCCCTAGGAAACAGACTGAGAATCCAGAGAAAATGTTCCTACTGCAAGCTGTTCCATTTGTGCTAGATGAACGAACGTCTCTCCACATGCTCAGTTCTGAGAGATAAGCATGTGTGCAAGCCGTCCTTCACCTAGCTTGTTGGGAACACAAAGTTTCTTTTCACTTGCAAACTCCACTCCATACCTAAATATAGGGTGGTAGTAGCTCCAAATCGGTTTTACTGTGAAAACTGCAGGAACTTCAAACAGTCACTAGGAAACAGACTGAGAAACCAGAGTAAAACTTTCTCCTACAACCTGTTCCTTTGTTCTAGATGAACGAACGTCTCACCACATGCTCAGTTCTGAGAGATAAGAGTGTGTGAAAGCCGTCCTTCACCTACCTTGTTGGGAACACAAAGTTCCTTTTCACTTGCAAAATCCACTCCATACATATATATGGGGAGGTAATAGCACCAACTCGGTTTACAGTGAATACTGCAGGGACTTCAAACAGACATTAGGAAACAGACTGAGAAACCATAGTAAAAGTTTCCCTGCAACCCGTTCCACTTGTGGTAGATGAATGAACATCTCTCCAAATGCTCAGTTCTGAGAGATAAGTGTGTGTGAAAGCCGTCCTTCATCTAGCTTGTTGGGAACACAAAGATTCTTTAAACTTGCAAACTCCACTCCTTACATATATATTGGGAGGTATAACTCCAACTCGGTTTTACAGTGAAAACTGAAGGAACTTCAAACCGGCACTAGGAAACAGACTGAGAATCCAGAGAAAAAGTTTCTCCTGCAAGCCATTCCGGTTGTGCTAAATGAACGAACGTCTCTCCACATTCTCAGTTCTACGAGATATGTGTGTGTGAAAGCCGACTTCACCTAGCTTGTTGGGAACACAAAGTTTCTTTACACTTGCAAACTCCACCCCATATATATATATATTCGGAAGTACTAGCTCCAACTCGGATTTACAGTGAAAACTGCAGGAAGTTCAAACCGGCCCTAGGAAACAGACTGAGAAACCAGAGTAAAAGTTTCTCCTGCAACCCGTTCCTTTGTGCTAGATGAACGAACGTCTCTCCACATGCTAGGTTCTGAGAGATAAGTGTGTGTGAAAGACGTACTTCACCTAGCTTGTTGGGAAAACAAAGTTTCTTTCACTTGTAAACTACACTCCTTACATATGTATGGGGAGGCATTAGCTCCAAATCGGTTTTACAGTGAAAACTGCAGGAACTTCATAAATGCACTAGGAAACACACTGAGAAACCAGAGTAAAAGTTTCCCCTGCAACCCGTTCCCATTGTGCTAGATGAACGAACGTCTCTCCACATGCTCAGTTCTGAGAGATAATTGTGTGTGAAAGCCGTCCTTCACCTACCTTGTTGGGAACACAAACTTTCTTTTCATTTGCAAACTCCACTCCATACATATATAAGGGTAGGT
Source organism: Camelus dromedarius (assembly GCF_036321535.1). NCBI lineage: Eukaryota > Metazoa > Chordata > Mammalia > Artiodactyla > Camelidae > Camelus > Camelus dromedarius. Next base: position 2,471,946 of record NW_026989731.1, read on the forward strand.
ACTAGCTCCAACTCGGTTTTACAGTGAAAACTGCAGGAACTTCAAACCTGCACTAGGTAACAAACTGAGAAACCAGAGAAAAAGTTTCTCCTACAACCTGTTCCCTTTGTGCTACATGAACGAACGTCTCTCCACATGCTCAGTTCTGTGAGATAATTGTGTGTGAAAGCCGTACTTCACCTAGCTTGTTGAGAACACAAAGTTTCTTTTCACTTGCAAACTCCAGTCCATACATATATATACGGAGGTCCTAGCTCCAAATCGGTTTTACAGTGAAAACTGCAGGATCTTCAATCCGGCACTAGGAAACAGACTGAGAATCCAGAGAAAAAGTTTCCCCTGCAACATTTTCCATTTGTGCTACATGAACGAACGTCTCTCCACATGCTCAGTTCTGAGAGATAAGTATGTGTGAAAGCCGTCCTTCACCTAGCTTGTTGGGAACACAAAGATTCTTTTCACTTGCAAACTGCACTCCATACATATATAAGGGAGGTACTAGCACAAAATCGGTTTTACAGCGAAAACTGCAGGAACTTCATACCAGCACTGGGAAACAGACTGAAAAACCAGAGAAAAAGTTTCTCCTGCAAACCGTTCCCTTTGTGCTAGATGAACGAACGTCTCTCCACAAGCTCAGTTCTGAGAGATAATTGTGTGTGAAAGCCGTCCTTCACCTAGCTTGTTGGGAACACAAAGTTTCCTTTCATTTGCAAACCCCACTCCATACATATATAAGGGGAGGTACTAGCTCCAACTCGGTTTTACAGTGAAAACTGCAGGAACATCAAACCTGCACTAGGTAACAGACAGAGAAACCAGAGAAATAGTTTCTCCTGCACCCTGTTCCCTTTGTGTTACATAAACGAATGTCTCTCCACATGCTCAGTTCTGTGAGATAACTGTGTGTGAAAGCCGTACTTCACCTAGCTTGTTGGGAACACAAAGTTTCTTTTCACTTGCAAACTCCACACCTTACATATATATGGGGAGGCTTTAGCTCCAAATCGTTTTTACAGTGGAAACTGCAGGAACTTCTAACCGGCAATAGGAAACAGACTTAGAAACCAGAGTATAAGTTTCTCATGCAACCCGTTCCATTTATGCTAGATGAACGAACGTCTATACACATGCTCAGTTGTGACAGATAATTGTGTGTGAAAGCCGTAATTCACTTAACTTGTTGGGAACACAAACTTTCTTTTCATGTGCAAACTCCACTCCATACATATAAATGGGGTGTTACAAGCTCCTACTCGGTTTTACAGTGAAAACTGAAGGAACTTCAAAACTGCACTAGGTAACAGACTGAGAAACCAGAGAAATAGTTTCTCCTGCAACCCGTTCCATTTGTGCTACATGAACGAACGTCTCTCCACATGCTCAGTTCTGAGAGATAAGTGTGTGTGAAAGCCGTACTTCACCTAGCTTGCTGGAAACACAAATTTTCTTTTCACTTGTAAACACCACTCCCTATATATATACGGGGAGGTACTAGCTCCAACTCGGTTTTACAGTGAAAATTGCAGGAACTTCAAACCGGCCCTAGGAAAAAGACTGAGAATCCAGAGAAAAAGTTCCCCCTGCAACCTGTTCAATTTGTGGTAGATAAACGAACGTCTCTCCACATGCTCATTTCTGAGAGATAAGTATTTGTGAAAGCCGTCCTTCACCTAGCTTGTTGGGAACACAAAGATTCTTTTCACTTGCAAACTCCACTCCATACATATATAAGGGGAGGTACTAGCTCCAAATCGGTTTTACAGCGAAAACTGCAGGAACTTCATTCCGGCACTAGGAAACAGACTGAGAAAACAGACAAAAAGTTTCTCCTGCAAGCCATTCCCGTTGTGCTAGATGAACGAACGTCTCTCCACATGCTCAGTTCTAAGGGATAAGTGTGTGTGAAAGCCTTCCTTCACAAAGCTTGTTGGGAAAACAAAGTTTCTTTTCACTTGTAAACTACAATCCTTACATATATATGGGGAGGCATTAGCTCCAACTCTGTTTTACAGTGAAAACTGCAGGAACTTCAAACCGGCCCTAGGGAAAAGACTGAGAATCCAGAGAAAATGTTCCCCCTGCAACCTGTTCCATTTGTGCTAGATGAACGAACGTCTCTCCACATGCTCAGTTCTGAGAGATAATTGTGTGTGAAAGCCATCCTTCACCTAGCTTGTTGGGAACACAAAGTTTCCTTTCATTTGCAAACTCCACTCCATACATATATAAGGGGAGGTTCAAGCTCCAACTCGGTTTTACAGTGAAAACTTCAGGAACTTCAAAACTGCACTAGGTAACAGACTGAGAAACCAGAGAAATAGTTTCTCCTGCAACCCGTTCCATTTGTGCTACATGAACGAACGTCTCTCCACATGCTCAGTTCTGTGAGATAATTGTGTGTGAAAGCTGTACTTCACCTAGCTTGTTGGGAACACAAAGTTTCTTTTCACTTGCAAACTCCAGTCCATACATATATATACGGAGGTCCTAGCTCCAACTCAGTTTAAAGTGAAAACTGCAGGGTCTTCAAACCGACAGTAGGAAACAGACTGAGAATACATAGTAAAAGTTTCCCCTGCAAACCGTTCTATTTTTGGTAGATGAACGAACGTCTCTCCAAATGCTCAGTTCTGAGAGATAAGTGTGTGTGAAAGCCGTACTTCACCTAGCTTGTTGGGAACACAAACTTTCTTTTCACTTGCAAAATCCACTCCGTACATATATATGGGTTGGTACAAGCTCCTACTCGGTTTTACAGTGAAAACTGCAGGAACTTCAAACCTGCACTAGGAAACAGACTGAGAAACCAGAGTAAAAGTTTCTCCTGCAACCCGTTCCTTTGTGCTAGATGAACGAATGTCTCTCCACATGCTAAGTTCTGAGAGGTAAGTGTGTGTGAAAGCTTTCCTTCAAATAGCTTGTTTGGAACACAAAGTTTCTTTTCACTTGCAAACTCCAATCCTTACATATATATGGGGATGGTTTAGCTCCAACTCGTTTTTACAGTGAAAACTGCAGGAACTTCTAACCGGCACTAGGAAACAGACTGAGAAAACAGTGTAAAAGTTTCTCCTATAAACCTTTCCTTTGTGCTGGATGAACGAACGTCTATACACATGCAGAGTTCTGACAGATAAGTGTGTGTTAAAGCGGTCCTTCACCTAGCTTGTTGGGAACAGAAAGTTTCTTTTCACTTGCAAACACCTCTCGGTAAATATATACGGGGAGGTACTAGCTCCAACTCGGTTTTACAGTGAAAACTGCAGGAATTTCAAACCGGTCCTAGGAAACAGACTGAGAATCCAGAGAAAAACTTCCTCCTGCAACCTGTTCCATTTGTGCTAGATGAACGAACGTCTCTCCACATGCTCAGTTCTGAGAGATATGTGTGTGTGAAAGCCGTACTTCACCTAGCTTGTTGGGAACACAAACTTTCTTTTCACTTGCAAACACCACTCCTTACATATATATGGGGAGGTACTAGCTCCAACTCGGTTTTACAGTGAAAAATGCAGGAACTTCAAACCGGCCCTAGGAAACAGACTGAGAATCCAGAGAAAAAGTTCCTCCTGCAACTTGTTCCATTTGTGCTAGATGAACGAACGTCTCTCCACATGCTCAGTTCTGAGAGATAAGTATGTGTGAAAGCCGTACTTCACCTAGCTTGTTGGGAACACAAAGTTTCTTTTCATTTGCAAATTCCACTCCATAAATATATAAGGGGAGGTACTAGCTCCAAATCGGTTTTACAGTGAAAACTGCAGGAAATTCAATCCGGCACTAGGAAACAGACTGAGAAAACAGAGAAAAAATTTCTCCTGCAAGCCATTCCCGTTGTGCTAGATGAACGAACGTCTCTCCATATGCTCAGTTCTAAGAGATAAGTGTGTATGAAAGCCGTCCTTCACCTAGCTTGTTCGGAATACAAAGTTTCTTTTCACTTTCAAACTCCATTCCATACATATATATATTCGGAAGTAGTAGCCCCAACTCGGATTTATAGTGAAAACTGCAGGAAGTTCAAACCGGCACTAGGAAACAGACTGAGAAACCAGAGTAAAAGTTTCTCCTGCAACCCGTTCTTTTGTGCTAGATGAACGAACGTCTCTCCACATGCTAAGATCTGAGAGATAATTGTGTGTGAAAGCAGTCCTTCACCTAGCTTGTTGGGAACACAAAGTTTCTTTTCTCTTGCAAACTCCACTCCTTACATATATAAGGGGAGGGTTTAGCTCCAACTCGTTTTTACAGTGAAAACTGCAGGAACGTCTAACCGGCACTAGGAAACAGACTGAGAAACCAGAGTAAAAGTTTCTCCTGCAACCCTTTCCCCTGTGCTAGATGAACGAACGTCTCTGCACATGCTCAGTTCTGAGAGATAATTTGTGTGAAAGCCGTACTTCACCTAGCTTGTTGGGAACACAAAGTTTCTTTTCACTTGAAAACACCACTCCCTATATATATACGGGGAGGTACTACCTCCAACTCGTTTTTTCAGTGAAAACTGCAGGAACTTCAAACTGGCCCTAGGAAAAAGACTGAGAATCCAGAGAAAAATTTCCTCCTGCTACCTGTTCCATTTGTACTAGATGAACGAACGTCTCTCCACATGCTCAGTTCTAAGAAATAAGTATGTGTGAAAGCCGTCCTTCACCTAGCTTGTTGGGAAAACAAAGTTTCATTTCACTTGTAAACTACACTCCTTACATATATATGGGGAGGAATTAGCTCCAACTCGGTTTTACAGTAAAAACTGCAGGAACTTCATACCGGCACTAGGAAACACACAGAGAAACCAGAGTAAAAGTTTCTTCTGCAACCCGTTCCCATTGTGCTAGATGAACGAAAGTCTCTCCACATGCTCAGTTCTGAGAGATAATTGTGTGTGAAAGCCGTCCTTCACCTAGCTTGTTGGGAACACAAAGTTTCCTTTCATTTGCAAAATCCAATCCATACATATATAAGGGGAGGTACTAGCTCCAACTCGGTTTTACAGTGAAAACTGCAGGAACATCAAACATGCACTAGGTAACAGACTGAGAAACCCGAGAAAAAGTTTCTCCTGCACCCCGTTCCCTTTGTGCTACATGAACGAAAGTCTCTCCACATGCTCAGTTCTGTGAGATAACTGTGTGTGAAAGCCGTACTTCACCTAGCTTGTTGGGAACACAAAGTTTCTTTTCACTTGCAAACTCCACTCCTTACATATATATGGGGAGGGTTTAGCTCCAAATCGTTTTTACAGTGAAAACTGCAGGAACTTCTAACCGGCAATAGGAAACAGACTATGAAACCAGAGTATAAGTTTCTCCTGCAACCCGTTCCATTTATGCTAGATGAACCAACGTCTATACACATGCTCAGTTCTGACAGATAATTGTGTGTGAAAGCCGTAATTCACCTAGCTTGTTGGGAACACAAACTTTCTTTTCATGTGCATACTCCACTCCATACATATATATGGGTTTTTACAAGCTCCTACTCGGTTTTACAGTGAAAACTGAAGGAACTTCAAACCGGCACTAGGAATCAGACTGAGAAACCTGAGTAAAAGTTTCTCCTGCAAACCGTTCCCTTTGTGCTAGATGAACGAAAGTCTCTCCACATGCTAAGTTCTGAGAGATAAGTATGTGTGAAAGCCGTCCTTCACCTAGCTTGTTGGGAACACAAAGATTCTTTTCACTTGCAAACTCCACTCCATACATATATAGGGGGATGTACTAGCTCCAAATCGGATTTACAGCCAAAACTGCAGGAACTTCAATCCGGCACTAGGAAACAGACTGAGTAACCAGAGAAAAAGTTTCTCCTGCAAGGCATTCCCGTTGTGCTAGATGAACGAAAGTCTCTCCACATGCTCAGTTCTAAGACATATGTGTGTGTGAAAGCCGTCCTTCACCTAGCTTGTTGGGAAAACAAAGTTTCTTTCACTTGTAAACTACACTCCTTACATATGTATGGGGAGGCATTAGCTCCAAATCGGTTTTACAGTGAAAACTGCAGGAACTTCATAAATGCACTAGGAAACACACTGAGAAACCAGAGTAAAAGTTTCCCCTGCAACCCGTTCCCATTGTGCTAGATGAACGAACGTCTCTCCACATGCTCAGTTCTGAGAGATAATTGTGTGTGAAAGCCGTCCTTCACCTACCTTGTTGGGAACACAAACTTTCTTTTCATTTGCAAACTCCACTCCATACATATATAAGGGTAGGTACTAGCTCCAACTCGGTTTTACAGTGAAAACTGCAGGAACTTCAAACCTGCACTAGGTAACAAACTGAGAAACCAGAGAAAAAGTTTCTCCTACAACCTGTTCCCTTTGTGCTACATGAACGAACGTCTCTCCACATGCTCAGTTCTGTGAGATAATTGTGTGTGAAAGCCGTACTTCACCTAGCTTGTTGAGAACACAAAGTTTCTTTTCACTTGCAAACTCCAGTCCATACATATATATACGGAGGTCCTAGCTCCAAATCGGTTTTACAGTGAAAACTGCAGGATCTTCAATCCGGCACTAGGAAACAGACTGAGAATCCAGAGAAAAAGTTTCCCCTGCAACATTTTCCATTTGTGCTACATGAACGAACGTCTCTCCACATGCTCAGTTCTGAGAGATAAGTATGTGTGAAAGCCGTCCTTCACCTAGCTTGTTGGGAACACAAAGATTCTTTTCACTTGCAAACTGCACTCCATATATATATAAGGGAGGTACTAGCACAAAATCGGTTTTACAGCGAAAACTGCAGGAACTTCATACCAGCACTGGGAAACAGACTGAAAAACCAGAGAAAAAGTTTCTCCTGCAAACCGTTCCCTTTGTGCTAGATGAACGAACGTCTCTCCACAAGCTCAGTTCTGAGAGATAATTGTGTGTGAAAGCCGTCCTTCACCTAGCTTGTTGGGAACACAAAGTTTCCTTTCATTTGCAAACCCCACTCCATACATATATAAGGGGAGGTACTAGCTCCAACTCGGTTTTACAGTGAAAACTGCAGGAACATCAAACCTGCACTAGGTAACAGACAGAGAAACCAGAGAAATAGTTTCTCCTGCACCCTGTTCCCTTTGTGTTACATAAACGAATGTCTCTCCACATGCTCAGTTCTGTGAGATAACTGTGTGTGAAAGCCGTACTTCACCTAGCTTGTTGGGAACACAAAGTTTCTTTTCACTTGCAAACTCCACACCTTACATATATATGGGGAGGCTTTAGCTCCAAATCGTTTTTACAGTGGAAACTGCAGGAACTTCTAACCGGCAATAGGAAACAGACTTAGAAACCAGAGTATAAGTTTCTCATGCAACCCGTTCCATTTATGCTAGATGAACGAACGTCTATACACATGCTCAGTTGTGACAGATAATTGTGTGTGAAAGCCGTAATTCACTTAACTTGTTGGGAACACAAACTTTCTTTTCATGTGCAAACTCCACTCCATACATATAAATGGGGTGTTACAAGCTCCTACTCGGTTTTACAGTGAAAACTGAAGGAACTTCAAAACTGCACTAGGTAACAGACTGAGAAACCAGAGAAATAGTTTCTCCTGCAACCCGTTCCATTTGTGCTACATGAACGAACGTCTCTCCACATGCTCAGTTCTGAGAGATAAGTGTGTGTGAAAGCCGTACTTCACCTAGCTTGCTGGAAACACAAATTTTCTTTTCACTTGTAAACACCACTCCCTATATATATACGGGGAGGTACTAGCTCCAACTCGGTTTTACAGTGAAAATTGCAGGAACTTCAAACCGGCCCTAGGAAAAAGACTGAGAATCCAGAGAAAAAGTTCCCCCTGCAACCTGTTCAATTTGTGGTAGATAAACGAACGTCTCTCCACATGCTCATTTCTGAGAGATAAGTATTTGTGAAAGCCGTCCTTCACCTAGCTTGTTGGGAACACAAAGATTCTTTTCACTTGCAAACTCCACTCCATACATATATAAGGGGAGGTACTAGCTCCAAATCGGTTTTACAGCGAAAACTGCAGGAACTTCATTCCGGCACTAGGAAACAGACTGAGAAAACAGACAAAAAGTTTCTCCTGCAAGCCATTCCCGTTGTGCTAGATGAACGAACGTCTCTCCACATGCTCAGTTCTAAGGGATAAGTGTGTGTGAAAGCCTTCCTTCACAAAGCTTGTTGGGAAAACAAAGTTTCTTTTCACTTGTAAACTACAATCCTTACATATATATGGGGAGGCATTAGCTCCAACTCTGTTTTACAGTGAAAACTGCAGGAACTTCAAACCGGCCCTAGGGAAAAGACTGAGAATCCAGAGAAAATGTTCCCCCTGCAACCTGTTCCATTTGTGCTAGATGAACGAACGTCTCTACACATGCTCAGTTCTGAGAGATAATTGTGTGTGAAAGCCATCCTTCACCTAGCTTGTTGGGAACACAAAGTTTCCTTTCATTTGCAAACTCCACTCCATACATATATAAGGGGAGGTTCAAGCTCCAACTCGGTTTTACAGTGAAAACTTCAGGAACTTCAAAACTGCACTAGGTAACAGACTGAGAAACCAGAGAAATAGTTTCTCCTGCAACCCGTTCCATTTGTGCTACATGAACGAACGTCTCTCCACATGCTCAGTTCTGTGAGATAATTGTGTGTGAAAGCTGTACTTCACCTAGCTTGTTGGGAACACAAAGTTTCTTTTCACTTGCAAACTCCAGTCCATACATATATATACGGAGGTCCTAGCTCCAACTCAGTTTAAAGTGAAAACTGCAGGGTCTTCAAACCGACAGTAGGAAACAGACTGAGAATACATAGTAAAAGTTTCCCCTGCAAACCGTTCTATTTTTGGTAGATGAACGAACGTCTCTCCAAATGCTCAGTTCTGAGAGATAAGTGTGTGTGAAAGCCGTACTTCACCTAGCTTGTTGGGAACACAAACTTTCTTTTCACTTGCAAAATCCACTCCGTACATATATATGGGTTGGTACAAGCTCCTACTCGGTTTTACAGTGAAAACTGCAGGAACTTCAAACCTGCACTAGGAAACAGACTGAGAAACCAGAGTAAAAGTTTCTCCTGCAACCCGTTCCTTTGTGCTAGATGAACGAATGTCTCTCCACATGCTAAGTTCTGAGAGGTAAGTGTGTGTGAAAGCTTTCCTTCAAATAGCTTGTTTGGAACACAAAGTTTCTTTTCACTTGCAAACTCCAATCCTTACATATATATGGGGATGGTTTAGCTCCAACTCGTTTTTACAGTGAAAACTGCAGGAACTTCTAACCGGCACTAGGAAACAGACTGAGAAAACAGTGTAAAAGTTTCTCCTATAAACCTTTCCTTTGTGCTGGATGAACGAACGTCTATACACATGCAGAGTTCTGACAGATAAGTGTGTGTTAAAGCGGTCCTTCACCTAGCTTGTTGGGAACAGAAAGTTTCTTTTCACTTGCAAACACCTCTCGGTAAATATATACGGGGAGGTACTAGCTCCAACTCGGTTTTACAGTGAAAACTGCAGGAATTTCAAACCGGTCCTAGGAAACAGACTGAGAATCCAGAGAAAAACTTCCTCCTGCAACCTGTTCCATTTGTGCTAGATGAACGAACGTCTCTCCACATGCTCAGTTCTGAGAGATATGTGTGTGTGAAAGCCGTACTTCACCTAGCTTGTTGGGAACACAAACTTTCTTTTCACTTGCAAACACCACTCCTTACATATATATGGGGAGGTACTAGCTCCAACTCGGTTTTACAGTGAAAAATGCAGGAACTTCAAACCGGCCCTAGGAAACAGACTGAGAATCCAGAGAAAAAGTTCCTCCTGCAACTTGTTCCATTTGTGCTAGATGAACGAACGTCTCTCCACATGCTCAGTTCTGAGAGATAAGTATGTGTGAAAGCCGTACTTCACCTAGCTTGTTGGGAACACAAAGTTTCTTTTCATTTGCAAATTCCACTCCATAAATATATAAGGGGAGGTACTAGCTCCAAATCGGTTTTACAGTGAAAACTGCAGGAAATTCAATCCGGCACTAGGAAACAGACTGAGAAAACAGAGAAAAAATTTCTCCTGCAAGCCATTCCCGTTGTGCTAGATGAACGAACGTCTCTCCATATGCTCAGTTCTAAGAGATAAGTGTGTATGAAAGCCGTCCTTCACCTAGCTTGTTCGGAATACAAAGTTTCTTTTCACTTTCAAACTCCATTCCATACATATATATATTCGGAAGTAGTAGCCCCAACTCGGATTTATAGTGAAAACTGCAGGAAGTTCAAACCGGCACTAGGAAACAGACTGAGAAACCAGAGTAAAAGTTTCTCCTGCAACCCGTTCTTTTGTGCTAGATGAACGAACGTCTCTCCACATGCTAAGATCTGAGAGATAATTGTGTGTGAAAGCAGTCCTTCACCTAGCTTGTTGGGAACACAAAGTTTCTTTTCTCTTGCAAACTCCACTCCTTACATATATAAGGGGAGGGTTTAGCTCCAACTCGTTTTTACAGTGAAAACTGCAGGAACGTCTAACCGGCACTAGGAAACAGACTGAGAAACCAGAGTAAAAGTTTCTCCTGCAACCCTTTCCCCTGTGCTAGATGAACGAACGTCTCTGCACATGCTCAGTTCTGAGAGATAATTTGTGTGAAAGCCGTACTTCACCTAGCTTGTTGGGAACACAAAGTTTCTTTTCACTTGAAAACACCACTCCCTATATATATACGGGGAGGTACTACCTCCAACTCGTTTTTTCAGTGAAAACTGCAGGAACTTCAAACTGGCCCTAGGAAAAAGACTGAGAATCCAGAGAAAAATTTCCTCCTGCTACCTGTTCCATTTGTACTAGATGAACGAACGTCTCTCCACATGCTCAGTTCTAAGAAATAAGTATGTGTGAAAGCCGTCCTTCACCTAGCTTGTTGGGAAAACAAAGTTTCATTTCACTTGTAAACTACACTCCTTACATATATATGGGGAGGAATTAGCTCCAACTCGGTTTTACAGTAAAAACTGCAGGAACTTCATACCGGCACTAGGAAACACACAGAGAAACCAGAGTAAAAGTTTCTTCTGCAACCCGTTCCCATTGTGCTAGATGAACGAAAGTCTCTCCACATGCTCAGTTCTGAGAGATAATTGTGTGTGAAAGCCGTCCTTCACCTAGCTTGTTGGGAACACAAAGTTTCCTTTCATTTGCAAAATCCAATCCATACATATATAAGGGGAGGTACTAGCTCCAACTCGGTTTTACAGTGAAAACTGCAGGAACATCAAACATGCACTAGGTAACAGACTGAGAAACCCGAGAAAAAGTTTCTCCTGCACCCCGTTCCCTTTGTGCTACATGAACGAAAGTCTCTCCACATGCTCAGTTCTGTGAGATAACTGTGTGTGAAAGCCGTACTTCACCTAGCTTGTTGGGAACACAAAGTTTCTTTTCACTTGCAAACTCCACTCCTTACATATATATGGGGAGGGTTTAGCTCCAAATCGTTTTTACAGTGAAAACTGCAGGAACTTCTAACCGGCAATAGGAAACAGACTATGAAACCAGAGTATAAGTTTCTCCTGCAACCCGTTCCATTTATGCTAGATGAACCAACGTCTATACACATGCTCAGTTCTGACAGATAATTGTGTGTGAAAGCCGTAATTCACCTAGCTTGTTGGGAACACAAACTTTCTTTTCATGTGCATACTCCACTCCATACATATATATGGGTTTTTACAAGCTCCTACTCGGTTTTACAGTGAAAACTGAAGGAACTTCAAACCGGCACTAGGAATCAGACTGAGAAACCTGAGTAAAAGTTTCTCCTGCAAACCGTTCCCTTTGTGCTAGATGAACGAAAGTCTCTCCACATGCTAAGTTCTGAGAGATAAGTATGTGTGAAAGCCGTCCTTCACCTAGCTTGTTGGGAACACAAAGATTCTTTTCACTTGCAAACTCCACTCCATACATATATAGGGGGATGTACTAGCTCCAAATCGGATTTACAGCCAAAACTGCAGGAACTTCAATCCGGCACTAGGAAACAGACTGAGTAACCAGAGAAAAAGTTTCTCCTGCAAGGCATTCCCGTTGTGCTAGATGAACGAAAGTCTCTCCACATGCTCAGTTCTAAGACATATGTGTGTGTGAAAGCCGTCCTTCACCTAGCTTGTTGGGAAAACAAAGTTTCCTTTCATTTGTAAACTACACTCCTTACATATATATGGGGAGGCATTAGCTCCAACTCGGTTTTACAGTGAAAACTGTAGGAAATTCATACCGGCACTAGGAAAGAAACTGAGAAACCAGAGTTATAGTTTCTCCTGCAAACCGTTCCCATTGTGCTAGATGAAAGAACGTCTCTCCACATGCACAGTTCTGAGAGATAATTGTGTGTGAAAGCCGTCCTTCACCTAGCTTGTTGGGAACACAAAGTTTCCTTTCATTTGCAAACTCCACTCCATACAGATATAAGGGGAGGTACCAGCCCCAACTCGGTTTTACAGTGAAAACTGCAGGAACTTCAAACCTGCACTAGGTAACAGACTGAGACACCAGAGAAAAAGTTTCTCCTGCAACACGTTCCTTTGTGCTACATGAACGAACGTCTCTCCACATGCTCAGTTCTGTGAGATAATTGTGTGTGAAATCCTTTCTTCACCTAGCTTGTTGGGAACACAAAGTTTCTTTTCACTTGCAAACTGCAGTCCATATATATATATACGGAGATCCTAGCTCCACCTCGGTTTAAAGTGAAAACTGCAGGGACTTCAAACCTACAGTAGGAAACAGACTGAGAAACCATAGTAAAAGTATCACCTGCAAACCGTTCCATTTTTTGGTAGATGAACGAACGTCTCTCCAAATGCTCAATTCTGAGAGATAAGTGTGTGTGAAAGCCGACTTCACCTAGCTTGTTGGGAACACAAAGTTCCTTTACACTTGCAAACTCCACCCCATATATATATATATTCGGAAGTACTAGCTCCAACTCGGATTTACAGTGAAAACTGCAGGAAGTTCAAACCGGCACTAGGAAACAGACTGAGAAACCAGAGTAAAAGTTTCTACTGCAACCCGTTCCTTTGTGCTAGATGAACGAACGTATTTCCACATGCTAGGTTCTGAGAGATAAGTGTGTGTGAAAGCCGTCCTTCACCTATCTTGTTGGGAACACAAAGATTCTTTTCTCTTGCAAACTCCACTAATTACATATATAAGGGGAGGTACTAGCTCCAAATCGGTTTTACAGCGAAAACTGCAGGAACATCAATCCGGCACTAGGAAACAGACTGAGAAACCAGAGAAAAAGTTTCTCCTGCAAGCCATTCCCGTTGTGCTAGATGAACGAAAGTCTCTCCACATGCTCAGTTCTAAGAGATAAGTGTGTGTGAAAGCCGTACTTCACCTATCTTGTTGGGAAAACAAAGTTTCTTTCACTTGTAAACTACACTCCTTACATATGTAAGGGGAGGCATTAGCTCCAACTCGGTTTTACAGTGAAAACTGCAGGAACTTCATACCGGCACTAGGAAACACACTAAGAAACCAGAGCAAAAGTTTCTCCTGCAAAACATTCCCATTGTGCTAGATGAACGAACGTCTCTCCACATGCTCAGTTCTGAGAGATAATTGTGTGTGAAAGCCGTCCTTCACCTACCTTGTTGGGAACACAAACTTTCTTTCCATTTGCAAACTCCACTCCATACATATATAAGGGTATGTACTAGCTCCAACTCGGTTTTACAGTGAAAACTGCAGGAACTTCAAACCTGCACTAGGTAACAGACTGAGAAACCAGAGAAAAAGTTTCTCCTACAACCCGTTCCCTTTGTGCTACATGAACGAACGTCTCTCCACATGCTCAGTTCAGTGAGATAATTGTGAGTTAAAGCCGTACTTCACCTAGCTTGTTGGGAACACAAAGTTTCTTTTCACTTGCAAACTCCAGCCCATACATATATATACGGAGGTCCTAGCTCCAAATCGTTTTTACAGTGAAAACTGCAGGAACTTCAATCCGGTACTAGGAAACAGACTGAGAAACAAGAGAAAAAGTTTCACCTGCAAGCCATTCCGGTTGTGCTAGATGAACGAACGTCTCTCCACATGCTAAGTTGTGAGAGATAAGTGTGTGTGAAAGCCGTCCTTCACCTAGCTTGTTAGGAACACAAAATTTCTTTTCACTTGCAAACTCCACTCGTTACATATATATGGGGAGGGTTTAGCTCCAACTCGTTTTACAGTGAAAACTGCAGGAACTTCTAACCGGCACTAGGAAACAGAATGAGAAACCAGAGTATAAGTTTCTCCTGCAACCCGTTCATTTATGCTAGATGAACGAATGTCTATAGACATGCTCAGTTCAGACAGATAAGTGTGTGTGAAAGCCGTACTTCACCTAGCTTGTTGGGAACACAAAGTTTCTTTTCACTTGCAAACACCACTCCCTATATATATACGGGGAGATACTAGCTCCAACTCTGTTTTACAGTGAAAACTGCAGGAACTTCAAACCGGCCCTAGGGAAAAGACTGAGAATCCAGAGAAAATGTTCCCCCTGCAACCTGTTCCATTTGTGCTAGATGAACGAACGTCTCTCCACATGCTCAGTTCTGAGAGATAAGTATGTGTGAAAGCCGTCCTTCACCTAGCTTGTTGGGAACACAAAGATTCTTTTCACTTGCAAACTGCACTCCATACATATATAAGGGAGGTACTAGCTCAAAATCGGTTTTACAGCGAAAACTGCAGGAACTTCATACCAGCACTGGTAAACAGACTGAGAAACCAGAGAAAAAGTTTCTCCTGCAAGCCATTCCCGTTGTGCTAGATGAACGAAAGTCTCTCCACATGCTCAGTTCTAAGAGATAAGTGTGTGTGAAAGCAGTCCTTCATCTAGCTTGTTGGGAAAACAAAGTTTCTTTTCACATGTAAACTACAATCCTTACATATATATGGGGAGGCATTAGCTCCAACTCGGTTTTACAGTGAAAATTGCAGGAACTTCATACCGGCACTAGGAAACATACTGAGAAACCAGAGTAAAAGTTTCTCCTGCAAACCGTTCCCATTGTGCTAGATGAACGAACGTCTCTCCACATGCTCAGTTCTGAGAGTTAATTGTGTGTGAAAGCCGTCCTTCACCTAGCTTGTTGGGAACACAAAGTTTACTTTCATTTGCAAACTCCACTCCATACATATATAAGGGGAGGTACTAGCTCCAACTCGGTTTTACAGTGAAAACTGCAGGAATATCAAACCTGCACTAGGTAACAGAATGAGAAACCAGAGAAATAGTTTCTCCTGCACCCTGTTCCCTTTGTGCTACATGAACGAATGTCTCTCCACATGCTCAGATCTGTGAGATAATTGTGTGTGAAAGCCTTTCTTCACCTAGCTTGTTGGGAACACAAAGTTTCTTTTCACTTGCAAACTCCAGTCCATACATATATATACGGAGGTCCTAGCTCCAACTCGGTTTAAAGTGAAAACTGCAGGGTCTTCAAACCGAAAGTAGGAAACAGACTGAGAATACATAGTAAAAATTTCCCCTGCAAACCGTTCTATTTTTGGTACATGAACGAACGTCTCTCCAAATGCTCAGTTCTGAGAGATAAGTGTGTGTGAAAGCCGTACTTCACCTAGCTTGTTGGGAACACAAACTTTTTTTTCACTTGCAAAATCCACTCCGTACATATATATGGGGTCGTACAAGCTCCTACTCGGTTTTACAGTGAAAACTGCAGGAACATCCAACCGGCACTAGGAAACAGACTGAGAAACCAGAGTAAAAATTTCTCCTGCAACCCGTTCCTTTGTGCTAGATGAACGAATGTCTCTCCACATGCTAAGTTCTGAGAGGTAACTGTGTGTGAAAGCTGTCCTTCAAATAGCTTGTTGGGAACACAAAATTTCTTTTCACTTGCAAACTCTAATCCTTACATATATATGGGGATGGTTTAGCTCCAACTCGTTTTTACAGTGAAAACTGCAGGAACTTCTAACCGGCACTAGGAAACAGACTGAGAAACAGTGTATAAGTTTCTCCTATAACCCTTTCCCTTTGTGCTGGATGAACGAACGTCTATACACATGCTGATTTCTGAGAGATAAGTGTGTGTGAAAGCCGTCCTTCACCTAGCTTGTTGGGAACAGAAAGTTTCTTTTCACTTGCAAATACCACTCGGTAAATATATACGGGGAGGTACTAGCTCCAACTCGGTTTTACAGTGAAAACTGCAGGAACTTCAAACCGGTCCTAGGAAACAGACTGAGAATCCAGAGAAAAACTTCCTCCTGCAAACTGTTCCATTTCTGCTAGATGAACGAACGTCTCTCCACATGCTCAGTTCTGAGAGATAAGTGTGTGTGAAAGCCGTACTCCACCTAGCTTGTTGGGAACACAAACTTTCTTTTCACTTGCCAACACCACTCCTTACATATATATGGGGAGGTACTAGCTCCAACTCGGTTTTACAGTGAAAAATGCAGGAACTTCAACCGGCCCTAGGAAACAGACTGAGAATCCAGAGAAAAAGTTCCACCTGCAACCTGTTCCATTTGTGCTAGATGAACGAACGTCTCTCCACATGCTAAGATCTGAGAGATAATTGTGTGTGAAAGCCGTCCTTCACCTAGCTTGTTGGGAACACAAAGTTTCTTTTCACTTGCAAACTCCACTCCTTATATATATATGGGGAGGTACTAGCTCCAACTCGTTTTTACAGTGAAAACTGCAGGAACGTCTAACCGGCACTAGGAAACAGACTGAGAAACCAGAGAAAAAATTTCTCCTGCAAGCCATTCCCGTTGTGCTAGATGAACGAACGTCTCTCCATATGCTCAGTTCTAAGAGATAAGTGTGTATGAAAGCCGTCCTTCACCTAGCTTGTTCGGAATACAAAGTTTCTTTTCACTTTCAAACTCCATTCCATACATATATATATTCGGAAGTAGTAGCCCCAACTCGGAATTATAGTGAAAACTGCAGGAAGTTCAAACCGGCACTAGGAAACAGACTGAGAATCCAGAGAAAAAGTTCCTCCTGCAACCCGTTCCTTTGTGCTAGATGAACGAACGTCTCTCCACATGCTAAGATCTGAGAGATAATTGTGTGTGAAAGCCGTCCTTCACCTAGCTTGTTGGGAACACAAAGTTTCTTTTCACTTGCAAACTCCACTCCTTACATATATATGGGGAGGGTTTAGCTTCAACTCGTTTTTACAGTGAAAACTGCAGGAACGTCTAACCGGCACTAGGAAACAGACTGAGAAACCAGAGTAAAAGTTTCTCCTGCAACCCGTTCCCCTGTGCTAGATGAACGAACGTCTCTCCACATGCTCAGTTCTGAGAGATAAGTTTGTGTGAAACCGTACTTCACCTAGCTTGTTGGGAACACAAAGTTTCTTTTCACTTGCAAACACCACTCCCTATATATATACGGGGAGGTACTACCTCCAACTCGGTTTTACAGTGAAAACTGCAGGAACTTCAAACTGGCCCTAGGAAAAAGACTGAGAATCCAGAGAAAAATTTCCTCCTGCTACCGTTCCATTGGTACTAGATGAACGAACGTCTCTCCACATGCTCAGTTCTGAGAGATAATTGTGTGTGAAAGCCATCCTTCACCTAGCTTGTTGGGAACACAAAGTTTCCTTTCATTTGCAAAATCCACTCCATACATATATAAGGGGAGGTACTAGCTCCAACTCGTTTTTACAGTGAAAAATGCAGGAACATCAAACATGCACCAGGTAACAGACTGAGAAACCAGAGAAATAGTTTATCCTGCACCCCGTTCCCTTTGTGCTACATGAACGAAAGTCTCTCCACATGCTCAGTTCTGTGAGATAACTGTGTGTGAAAGCCGTACTTCACCTAGCTTGTTGGGAACACAAAGTTTCTTTTCACTTGCAAACTCCACTCCTTACATATATATGGGGAGGGTTTAGCTCCAAATCATTTTTACAGTGAAAACTGCAGGAACTTCTACCCGGCAATAGGAAACAGACTATGAAATCAGAGTATAAGTTTCTCCTGCAACCCGTTCCATTTATGCTAGATGAACGAACGTCTATACACATGCTCAGTTCTGACAGATAATTGTGTGTGAAAGCCGTAATTCACCTAGCTTGTTGGGAACACAAACTTTCTTTTCATGTGCGAACTCCACTCCATACATATATATGGGGTTTTACAAGCTCCTACTCGGTTTTACAGTGAAAACTGAAGGAACTTCAAACCGGCACTAGGAAACAGACTGAGAAACCAGAGTAAAAGTTTCTCCTGCAAACCGTTCCCTCTGTGCTAGATGAACGAACGTCTCTCCACATGCTAAATTCTGAGAGATAAGTGTGTGTGAAAGCCGTACTTCACCTAGCTTGTTGGGAACACAATGTTTCTTTTCACTTGCAAACACCACTCCCTATATATATACGGGGAGGTACTATCTCCAACTCGGTTTTACAGTGAAAACTGCAGGAACTTCAAACCGGCCCTAGGAAAAAGTCTGAGAATCCAGAGATAAAGTTCCTCCTGCAACCTGTTCCATTTGTGCTAGTTGAACGAAAGTCTCTCCACATGCTCATTTCTGAGAGATAAGTATGTGTGAAAGCCGTCCTTCACCTAGCTTGTTGGGAACACAAAGATTCTTTTCACTTGCAAACTCCACTCCATACATATATAGGGGGAGGTACTAGCTCCAAATCGGTTTTACAGCGAAAACTGCAGGAACTTCAATCCGGCACTAGGAAACAGACTGACAAACCAGAGAAAATGTTTCTCCTGCAAGCCATTCCCGTTGTGCTAGATGAACGAAAGTCTCTCCACATGCTCAGTTCTAAGACATAAGTGTGTGTGAAAGGCGTCCTTCACCTAGCTTGTTGGGAAAACAAAGTTTCTTTTCATTTGTAAACTACACTCCTTACATATATATGGGGAGGCATTAGCTCCAACTCGGTTTTACAGTGAAAACTGTAGGAACTTCATACCGGCACTAGGAAAGAAACTGAGAAACCAGAGTTATAGTTTCTCCTGCAACCCGTTCCCATTGTGCTAGATGAACGAAAGTCTCTCCACATGCACAGTTCTGAGAGATAATTGTGTGTGAAAGCCGTCCTTCACCTAGCTTGTTGGGAACACAAAGTTTCCTTTCATTTGCAAACTCTACTCCATACAGATATAAGGGGAGGTACTAGCTCCAACTCGGTTTTACAGTGAAAACTGCAGGATCTTCAAACCTGCACTAGGTAACAGACTGAGAAACCAGAGAAAAAGTTTCTCCTGCAACACGTTCCTTTGTGCTACATGAACGAACGTGTCTCCACATGCTCAGTTCTGTGAGATAATTGTGTGTGAAAGCCTTTCTTCACCTAGCTTGTTGGAAACACAAAGTTTCTTTTCACTTGCAAACTCCAGTCCATACATATACATACGGAGTTCCTAGCTCCAACTCGGTTTAAAGTGAATACTGCAGGGTCTTCACACCTACAGTAGGAAACAGACTGAGAAACCATAGTAAAAGTATCCCCTGCAAACCGTTCTATTTTTGGTAGATGAACGAACGTCTCTCCAAATGCTCAATTCTGAGAGATAAGTGTGTGTGAAAGCCGTCCTTCTCCTAGCTTGTTGGGAACACAAACTTTCTTTTCACTTGCAAACTCCACTCCGTACATATATATGGGGTGGTACAAGCTCCTACTCGGTTTTACAGTGAAAACTGCAGGAACTTCAAACCGGCACTAGGAAACAGACTGAGAAACCAGAGTAAAACTTTTTCCTGCAACCCGTTCCTTTGTGCTGGATGAACGAACGTCTCTCCACATGCTAAGTTCTGAGAGATAAGTGTGTGTGAATGTTGTCTTTCAAATAGCTTGTTGGGAACACAAAATTTCTTTTCACTTGCAAACTCCACTCCTTACATATAAATGGGGATGGTTTAGCTCCAACTCGTTTTTACAGTGAAAACTGCAGGAACTTCTAACCGGCACTAAGAAACAGACTGAGAAACCAGAGTATAAGGTTCTCCTATAACCCGTTCCCTTTGTGCCAAATGAACGAACGTCTATACACATGCTCAGTTCTGACAGATAAGTGTGTGTGAAAGCCGTCCTTCACATAGCTTGTTGGGAACAGAAAGATTCTTTTCACTTGCAAGCACCACTCCATAAAAATATACGGGTTGGTACAAGCTCCAACTCGGTTTTACAGTGAAAACTGCAGGAACTTCAAACCGGTCCTAGGAAACAGACTGAGAAAACATAGTAAAAGTTTCCCCTGCAACCCGTTCCAATTGTGGTAGATGAACGAAAGTCTCTGCAAATGCTCAGTTCTGAGAGATAAGTGTGTGTGAAAGCCGTCCTTCACCTAGCTTGTTGGGAACACAAAGATTCTTTATACTTGCAAACTCCACTCCTTACATATATATGGGGAGGTAAAAATCCAAATTGGTTTTACAGTGAAAACTGCAGGAACTTCAAACCGGCACTAGGAAACAGACTGAGAATCCAGAGAAATAGTTTCTCCTGCAAACCGTTCCATTTGTGCTAGATGAACGAAAGTCTCTCCACATGCTTAGTTCTGAGAGATAAGTGTGTGTGAAAGCCGTCCTTCACCTAGCTTGTTGGGAACACAAATTTTATTTCACTTGCAATCCCCAATCCATACATAAATATAGGGAGGAGGAGCTCCAACACGGTTTTACAGTGAAAACTGCAGGAACTTCAATCCGGCACTAGGAAACAGACTGAGAAACAAGAGAAAAATTTACTCGTGCAAGCCATTCCGGTTGTGCTAGATGAAAGATCTTTTCTCCACATGCTCAGTTCTAAGAAATAAGTGTGTGTGAAAGCCGACTTCACCTAGCTTGTTGGGAACACGAAGTTTCTTTACACTTTCAAACTCCACTCCATACATATATATATTCCTAAGTACTAGCTCCAACTCGGATTTACAGTGAAAACTGCAGGAAGTTCAAACCGGCACTAGGAAACAGACTGAGAAACCAGAGTAAAAGTTTCTCCTGCAACCCATTCTTTGTGATAGATGAACGAACGTCTCTCCACATGCTAAGTTCTGAGAGATAAGTGTGTGTGAAAGCCGTCCTTCACCTAGCTTGTTGGGAACACAAAGTTCCTGTTCACTTGCAGACTTCACTCCTTACATATATATGGGGAAGGTTTAGCTCCAAATCGTATTTACGGTGAAAACTGCAGGAACTTCTAATCGGCACTAGGAAACAGACTGAGAAACCAGAGTATAAGTTTCTCCTGCAACCCGTTCATTTATGCTAGATGAACGAACGTCTATACACATGCTCAGTTCTGACAGATAAGTGTGTGTGAAAGCCGTCCTTCACCTAGCTTGTTGGGAACAGAAAGATTGTTTTCACTTGCAAGCACCACTCCATAAATATATACGCGTAGGTACTAGCTCCAACTCGGTTTTACAGTGAAAACTGCAGGAACTTCAAACCGGTCCTAGGAAACAGACTGAGAATCCAGAGAAAAACTTCCTCCTGCAACCTGTTCCATTTGTGCTAGATGAACGACCGTCTCTCCACATGCTCATTTCTGAGAGATAAGTATGTAAGAAAGCCGTTCTTCACCTAGCTTGTTGGGAACACAAAGTTTCTTTTCACTTGCAATCCCCACTCCATACATATATAAGGGGAGGTACTAGCTCCAAATCGGTTTTACAGTGAAAACTGCAGGAACTTCAATCCGGCACTAGGAAACAGACTGATAAACCAGAGGAATAGTTTCTCCTGCAAGCCATTCCCGTTGTGCTAGATGAACGAACGTCTCTCCACATGCTCAGTTCTAAGTGATAAGTGTGTGTGAAAGCCTTCGTTCACCTAGATTGTTGGGAACACAAAGTTCCTTTACACTTGCAAACTCCACTCCTTACATATATATGGGGTGGAAATAGCTCCAACGCGGTTTTACATTGTAAACTGAAAGAACTTCATACCGCACTAGGAAACAGACTGAGAAACCAGAGAAAAAGTATCTCCTGTACCGGTTCCCTTTGTGCTACATGAACGAAAGTCTATCCACATGCTAAGTTCTGAGAGATAAAAGTGTGTGAAAGCCGTCCTTCACCTAGCTTGTTTTGAACACAAAGTTCCTTTTCACTTGCAAAATCCACTCCATGCATATATATGGGGAGGTACTAGCACCAAATCGGTTTACAGTGAATACTGCAGGTACTTAAAACCGACATTAGGAAACAGACTGAGAAAACATAGAAAAGTTTCCCCTGCAACCCGTTCCAATTGTGGTAGATGAACGAACGTCTCTGCAAATGCTCAGTTCTGAGAGATAAGTGTGTGTGAAAGCCGTCCTTCACCAAGCATGTTTGGAACACAAAGATTCTTTATACTTGCAAACTCCACTCCTTACATATAAATGGGGAGGTAAAACTCCAACTCGTTTTTACAGTGAAAAATTGCAGGAACTTCAAACCGGCACTAGGAAACAGACTGAGAATCCAGAGAAATAGTTTCTCCTGCAAACCGTTCCATTTGTGCTAGATGAACGAAAGTCTCTCCACATGCTTAGTTCTGAGAGATAAGTGTGTGTGAAAGCCGTCCTTCACCTAGCTTGTTGGGAACACAAATTTTATTTCACTTGCAATCCCCAATCCATACATAAATATAGGGAGGAGGAGCTCCAACACGGATTTACAGTGAAAACTGCAGGAACTTCAATCCGGCACTAGGAAACAGACTGAGTAACAAGAGAAAAATTTACTCGTGCAAGCCATTCCGGTTGTGCTAGATGAAAGAACGTTTCTCCACATGCTCAGTTCTAAGAGATAAGTGTGTGTGAAAGCCGACTTCACCTAGCTTGTTGGGAACACGAAGTTTCTTTACACTTTCAAACTCCTCTCCATACATATATATATTCCTAAGTACTAGCTCCAACTCGGATTTACAGTGAAAACTGCAGGAAGTTCAAACCGGCACTAGGAAACAGACTGAGAAACCAGAGTAAAAGCTTCTCCTGCAACCCATTCCTTTGTGATAGATGAACGAACGTCTCTGCACATGCTAAGTTCTGAGAGATAATTGTGTGTGAAAGCCGTCCTTCACCTAGCTTGTTGGGAGCACAAAGTTTCTTTTCACTTGCAAACTCCACTCCATACATGTATATGGGGAGGTACATGCTCCTACTCGGTTTTACACTGAAAACTGCAGGAACTTCAAACCGGCACTAGGAAACAGACTGAGAAACCAGAGTAAAAGTTTATTCTGCAACCCGTTCCATTTGTCCTAGGTGAAAGAACGTCTCTCCACATACTCATTTCTGAGAGATAATTGTGTGTGAAAGCCTTCCATCACCTATCTTGTTGGGAGCACAAAGTTTCTTTTCACTTGCAAACTCCACTCCATACATATATAAGGGAAGTACAAGCTCCAACTTTGTTTTACAGTGAAAAATGCAGGAATTTCAAACCGGCACTAGGAAACAGACTGAGAAACCAGAGTAAAAGTTTTTCCTGCAACCCGTTCCTTTGTTCTAGATGAACGAACGTCTCTCCACATGCTCACTTCTGAGAGATAAGTGTGTTTGAAAGCCGTCCTTCACCTAGCTTGTTCGGAATACAAAGTTTCTTTTCACTTGCATACTCCAATCCATACATTTATATGGGGAGGTACAAGCTCCAAGTCGGTTTAACCGTGAAAAGTGCAGGAAATTCAAAACGGCACTAGGAAACAGTCTGAGAAACCAGAGTAAAAGTTCACATGCAACCCGTTCCTTTGTGCTACATGAACGAACGTCTCTTCCCATGCTCCGTTCTGAGAGATAAGTGTGTGTGAAAGCCGTCCTTCAAATAGCTTGTTTGGAAAACAAAGTTTCTTTTCATTTGCAAACTCCATTCCATACATATATAAGGGGAAGTACAAGCTCCAAATTTGTTTTACAGTGAAAACTGCAGGAACTTCAAACCGGCACTAGTAAACAGACTGAGAAACCAGAGTAAAAGTTTCTCCGGCAAACCGTTCCCATTGTGCTAGATTAACGAAAGTCTTTCCACATACTAAGTTCTGAGAGATAAGTGTGTGTGAAAGCTGTCCTTCACCTAGCTTGTTGGGAAAAAAAAGTTTCTTTTAACTTGCAAACTAAACTCCTTACATATATATGGGGAGGGATTAGCTCCAACTCGGTTTTACAGTGAAAACGGCAGGAACTTGAAACCTGCACTAGGAAACATACTGAGAAACCAGAGTAAAAGTTTCTCCTGTAACCCGTTCCCTTTGTGCTAGATGAACGAACGTCTATACACATGCTCAGTTCTGAGAGATAAGAGTGTGTGAAAGCCGTCCTTCACCAAGCGTGTTCGGAACACAAAGTCCATTTTCATTTGCAAACACCACACCATACATATATATGTGGAGGTACTAGCTCTAAATCGTTTTTACAGTGAAAACTGCAGGAACTTCAAACCTGCACTAGGAAACATACTGAGAAACCAGAGTAAAAGTTTCTCCTGTAACCCGATCCCTTTGTGCTAGATGAACGAACGTCAATACACATGCTCAGTTCTGACAGATAAGTGTGTGTGAAAGCCGTCATTCACCTAGCTTGTTGGGAACACAAATTTTCTTTTCATCATATTCCACTCCATACATATATATGCGGAGGTAGTAGCTCCAACTCGTATTTACAGTGACAACTGCAGGGACTTCAAACCGGCAGTAGGAAACAGACTGAGAAACCATAGTAAAACTTTCCCGTGCAACCCGTTCCATTTGTGCTAGATGAACGAACGTCTCTCCACATGCTCAGTTCTGAGAGATAAGTGTGTGTGAAAGCCTTTCTTCAAATAGCTTATTGGGAACACAAAGTTTCTTTTCACTTGCAAACTCCACTCCATACATTTATATGGGGTGGTACAAGCTCCTACTCAATTTTACAGTGAAAACGGAAGGAACTTCAAAACGGCACTAGGAAACAGACTGAGAAACCAGAGTAAAAGTTTCACCTGCAACCCGTTCCCTTTGTGCTAGATGAACGAACGTCTCTCCACATGCTCAGTTCTGAGAGATAAGTGTGTGTGAAAGCCGTCATTCACCTAGCTTCTTGGGAACACAAAGTTTCTTTTCACTTGCAAACACCAATCCGTACATATATATGGGGAGGTAATAGCTCCAACTCTGTTTTACAGTGAAAACTGCAGGAACTTCAAACCGGCCCTAGGAAACAGACTGAGAATCCAGAGAAATAGTTCCTCCTGAAACCTGTTCCATTTGTGCTAGATGAACGAACGTCTCTCCACATGCTCAGTTCTGAGAGATAATTATGTGTGAAAGCCGTCCTTCACAGAGCTTGTTGGGTACACAAAGTCTCTTTTCACTTGCAAACTCCACTCCATACATGTATATGGGGAGGTACATGCTCCAACTCGCTTTTACAGTGAAAACTGCTGGAACTTCAAACCTGCCCTAGGAAACAGACTGAGAATCCCGAGAAAAATTTCCTCCTGCAACCTGTTCCATTTGTGCTACATGAACGAACGTCTCTCCACATACTCAGTTCTGAGAGATAAGTGTGTGTTAAAGCCATCCTTCACCTAGCTTGTTCGGAATACAAAGTTTCTTTTCACTTGCAAAATCTAGTCCATACATATTTATGGGGTGGTACAAGCTCCTACTCGGTTTTACACTGAAAACTGCAGGAACTTCAAACCGGCACTAGGAAACAGACTGAGAAACCAGAGTAAAAGTTTCTTCTGCAACCCGTTCCATTTGTCCTAGGTGAAAGAACGTCTCTCCACATACTCATTTCTGAGAGATAATTGTGTGTGAAAGCCTTCCATCACCTATCTTGTTGGGAGCACAAAGTTTCATTTCACTTGCAAACTCCACTCCATACATATATAAGGGAAGTACTAGCTCCAACTTTGTTTTACAGTGAAAACTGCAGGAATTTCAAACCGGCACTAGGAAACAGACTGAGAAACCAGAGAAAAAGTTTCTCCTGCAAGCCATTCCCGTTGTGCTAGATGAACGAACGTCTCTCCACATGCTCACTTCTGAGAGATAAGTGTGTTTGAAAGCCGTCCTTCACCTAGCTTGTTCGGAATACAAAGTTTCTTTTCACTTGCCTACTCCAATCCATACATTTATATGGGGAGGTACAAGCTCCAAGTCGGTTTAACCGTGAAAAGTGCAGGAAATTCAAAACGGCACTAGGAAACAGTCTGAGAAACCAGAGTAAAAGTTCACATGCAACCCGTTCCTTTGTGCTACATGAACGAACGTCTCTTCCCATGCTCCGTTCTGAGAGATAAGTGTGTGTGAAAGCCGTCCTTCAAATAGCTTGTTTGGAAAACAAAGTTTCTTTTCATTTGCAAACTCCATTCCATACATATATAAGGGGAAGTACAAGCTCCAAATTTGTTTTACAGTGAAAACTGCAGGAACTTCAAACCGGCACTAGTAAACAGACTGAGAAACCAGAGTAAAAGTTTCTCCGGCAAACCGTTCCCATTGTGCTAGATTAACGAAAGTCTTTCCACATACTAAGTTCTGAGAGATAAGTGTGTGTGAAAGCTGTCCTTCTCCTAGCTTGTTGGGAAAAAAAAGTTTCTTTTAACTTGCAAACTAAACTCCTTACATATATATGGGGAGGGATTAGCTCCAACTCGGTTTTACAGTGAAAACGGCAGGAACTTGAAACCTGCACTAGGAAACATACTGAGAAACCAGAGTAAAAGTTTCTCCTGTAACCCGTTCCCTTTGTGCTAGATGAACGAACGTCTATACACATGCTCAGTTCTGAGAGGTAAGAGTGTGTGAAAGCCGTCATTCACCTAGCTTGTTGGGGACACAAATTTTCTTTTCATCATATTCCACTCCATATATACATATGCGGAGGTACTAGCTCCAACTCGATTTTACAGTGACAACTGCAGGGACTTCAAACCGGCAGTAGGAAACAGACTGAGAAACCATAGAAAAAGTTTCCGTGCAACCCGTTCCATTTGTGCTAGGTGAAAGAACGTCTCTCTACATACTCAGTTCTGAGAGATATTTGTGTTTGAAAGCCGTCCTTCACCTATCTTGTTGGGAACACAAACTTTCTTTTCATGTGCAAACTCCACTCCATACATATATATGGGTTGTTACAAGCTCCTACTCGGTTTTGCAGTGAAAACTGTAGGAACATCAAACCGGCACTAGGAAACAGATTGAGAAATCACAGTAAAAGTTTCTCTGGCAACCAGTTCCCTTTGTGCTAGGTGAAAGAACGTCTCTCTACATACTCAGTTCTGAGAGATATTTGTGTGTGAAAGCCGTCCTTCACCTAGCTTGTTGGGAACATAAATTTTCTTTTCATCATATTCCACTCCATATATATATATGCGGAGGTAGTAGCTCCAACTCGATTTTACAGTGACAACTGCAGGGACTTCAAACCGGCAGTAGGAAACAGACTGAGAAACCATAGAAAAACTTTCCCGTGCAACCCGTTCCATTTGTGCTAGATGAAAGAACGTCTCTCCACATGCTCAGTTCTGAGAGATAAGTGTGTGTGAAAGCCTTTCTTCAAATAGCTTATTGGGAACACAAAGTTTCTTTCACTTGCAAACTCCACTCCATACATTTATATGGGGTGGTACAAGCTCCTACTCGGCTTTACAGTGAAAACGGCAGGAACTTCAAACCGGCACTAGGAAACAGACTGAGAAACCAGAGTAAAAGTTTCTCCTGCAACCCGTTCCCTTTGTGCTAGATGAACGAACGTCTCTCCACATGCTCAGTTCTGAGATATAAGTGTGTGTGAAAGCCGTACTTCACCTAGCTTGTTGGGAACACAAAGTTTCTTTTCACTGGCAAACACCACTCCGTACATATATATGGGGAGGTAATACCTCCAACTCGGTTTTACAGTGAAAACTGCAGGAAATTCAAACCGGCCCTAGGAAAAAGACTGAGAATCCAGAGAAAAAGTTCCTCCTGAAACCTGTTCCATTTGTGCTAGATGAACGAACGTCTCTCCACATGCTCAGTTCTGAGAGATAAGTATGTGTGAAAGCCGTCCTTCACCTAGATTGTTGGGTACACAAAGTTTCTTTTCACATGCAAAATCCACTCCATACATATATATGGGGTGGTACAAGCTCCTACTCGGTTTTACACTGAAAACAGCAGGAACTTCAAACCGGCACTAGGAAACAGACTGAGAAACCAGAGAAAAAGTTTCTCCTGCAACCCGTTCCCTTTGTACTAGATGAAAGAACGTCTCTCCACATGCTCAGTTCTGAGAGATAAGTGTGTGTGAAAGCCGTCCTTCACCTGTCTTGTTGGGAACACAATGTTTCTTTTCACTTGCAAACTCCAATCCATACATATATAAGGGAAGTACTAGCTCCAACTTGGTTTTACAGTGAAAACAGCAGGAACTTCAAACCGGCACTAGGAAACAGACTGAGAAACCAGAGTAAAAGTTTCTCCTGCAACCCGTTCCCTTTGTACTAGATGAAAGAACGTCTCTCCACATGCTCAGTTTTGAGAGATAAGTGTGTGTGAAAGCCGTCCTTCACCTGTCTTGTTGGGAACACAATGTTTCTTTTCACTTACAAACTCCACTCCTTACATATTTAAGGGGAGGGTTTAGCTCCAACTCGATTTTACAGTGAAAACTGCAGGAACGTCTAACCGGCACTAGGAAACAGACTGAGAAAACAGAGTATAAGTTCTCCTATAACACGTTCCCCTTGTGCTACATGAACGAACGTCAATACACATGCTCAGTTCTGACAGATAAGTGTGTGTGAAAGCCGTCCTTCACCTATCTTGTTGGGAACACAAACTTTCTTTTCATGTGCAAACTCCACTCCATACATATATATGGGTTGTTACAAGCTCCTACTCGGTTTTACAGTGAAAACTGTAGGAACTTCAAACCGGCACTAGGAAACAGATTGAGAAATCACAGTAACAGTTTCTCTGGCAACCAGTTCACTTTGTGCTAGGTGAAAGAACGTCTCTCTACATACTCAGTTCTGAGAGATATTTGTGTGTGAAAGCCGTCCTTCACCTAGCTTGTTCGGAATACAAAGTTTCTTTTCACTTGCAAACTCCAATCCATACATATATATGGGGAGGTACTAGCTCCAACTCGGTTTTACAGTGAAAACTGCAGGAACATCAAACTGGCCATAGGAAACAGAGTGACAATCCAGAAAAAAAGTTCCTCCTGCAACCTGTTCCATTTGTGCTAGATGAACGAACGTCTCTCTTCATGCTCAGTTCTGAGAGATAATTATGTGTGAAAGCCGTCCTTCACCTAGCTTGTTGGGAACACAAAGTTTCTTTTCACTTGCAAACACCACTCCGTACATATATATGGGGAGGGTTTAGCTCCAAATCGTTTTTACAGTGAAAATTGCAGGAACTTCTAACCGGCACCAGGAAACAGACTGAGAAACCAGAGTATAATTTTCTCCTATAACAGTTCCATTTGTGCTAGATGAACGAACGTCTCTCCACATGCTCATTTGTGAGAGATAATGTGTGTGAAAGCCGTCCTTCACCTAGCTTGTTGGGAACACAAATTTTATTTCACTTGCAATCTCCACTCGATACATAAATATAGGGAGGTACTAGCTACACCTCGGTTTTACAGTGAAAACTGAAGGAACTTCAAACCGGCACAAGGAAACAGACTGAGAAACCAGAGTAAAAGTTTCTCCTGCAACCCGTTCCTTTGTGCTAGATGAACGAACGTCTCTCCACATGCTATGTTCTGAGAGATAAGTGTGTGTGAAAGCCGTCCTTCACCTAGCTTGTTCGGAATACAAAGTTTCTTTTCACTTGCAAACTCCAATCCATACATATATATGGGGAGGTACTAGCTCCAACTCGGTTTTACAGTGAAAACTGCAGGAAATTCAAAATGGCACTAGGAAACAGACTGAGAAACCAGAGTAAAAGTTCCACTGCAACACGTTCCTTTGTTCTAGATGAACGAACGTCTCTCCCCATGCTCAGTACAGAGATAAATGTGTGTGAAAGCCGTCCTTCATTTAGCTTGTTGGGAACACAAAATTTCTTTTCATTTGCAAAATCCTCTCCATACATATATATGGGTTGTTACAAGCTCCTACTCGGTTTTACACTGAAAACTGCAGGAACTTCAAACGGGCACTAGGAAACAGACTGAGAAACCAGAGTAAAAGTTACTCCTGCAAACCGTTCCTTTGTGCTAAATGAAGGAACGTCTCTCCATATGCTAAGTTCTGAGAGATAAGTGTGTGTGAAAGCCGTCCTTCACCTAGCTTGTTGGGAACACAAAGTTTCTTTTCACTTGAAAACTCCAGTCCATACATATATATGCGGAGGTCCTAGCTCCAACTCGGTTTACAGTGAAAACTGCAGGGACTTCAAACCGACAGTAGGAAACAGACTGAGAAACCATAGTAAAACTTTCCCGTGCAACCCGTTCCATTTGTGCTAGATGAACGAACGTCTCTCCACATGCTCAGTTCTGAGAGATAAGTGTGTGTGAAAGCCTTTCTTCAAATAGCTTATTGGGAACACAAAGTTTCTTTTCACTTGCAAACTCCACTCCATACATTTATATGGGGTGGTACAAGCTCCTACTCAATTTTACAGTGAAAACGGAAGGAACTTCAAAACGGCACTAGGAAACAGACTGAGAAACCAGAGTAAAAGTTTCACCTGCAACCCGTTCCCTTTGTGCTAGATGAACGAACGTCTCTCCACATGCTCAGTTCTGAGAGATAAGTGTGTGTGAAAGCCGTCATTCACCTAGCTTCTTGGGAACACAAAGTTTCTTTTCACTTGCAAACACCAATCCGTACATATATATGGGGAGGTAATAGCTCCAACTCTGTTTTACAGTGAATACTGCAGGAACTTCAAACCGGCCCTAGGAAACAGACTGAGAATCCAGAGAAAAAGTTCCTCCTGAAACCTGTTCCATTTGTGCTAGATGAACGAACGTCTCTCCACATGCTCAGTTCTGAGAGATAATTATGTGTGAAAGCCGTCCTTCACAGAGCTTGTTGGGTACACAAAGTCTCTTTTCACTTGCAAACTCCACTCCATACATGTATATGGGGAGGTACATGCTCCAACTCGCTTTTACAGTGAAAACTGCTGGAACTTCAAACCTGCCCTAGGAAACAGACTGAGAATCCCGAGAAAAATTTCCTCCTGCAACCTGTTCCATTTGTGCTACATGAACGAACGTCTCTCCACATACTCAGTTCTGAGAGATAAGTGTG
This sequence comes from Camelus dromedarius, assembly GCF_036321535.1. NCBI lineage: Eukaryota > Metazoa > Chordata > Mammalia > Artiodactyla > Camelidae > Camelus > Camelus dromedarius. The sequence continues at coordinate 2,503,166 of NW_026989731.1, forward strand.
TGTTAAAGCCATCCTTCACCTAGCTTGTTCGGAATACAAAGTTTCTTTTAACTTGCAAAATCTAGTCCATACATATTTATGGGGTGGTACAAGCTCCTACTCGGTTTTACACTGAAAACTGCAGGAACTTCAAACCGGCACTAGGAAACAGACTGAGAAACCAGAGTAAAAGTTTCTTCTGCAACCCGTTCCATTTGTCCTAGGTGAAAGAACGTCTCTCCACATACTCATTTCTGAGAGATAATTGTGTGTGAAAGCCTTCCATCACCTATCTTGTTGGGAGCACAAAGTTTCATTTCACTTGCAAACTCCACTCCATACATATATAAGGGAAGTACTAGCTCCAACTTTGTTTTACAGTGAAAACTGCAGGAATTTCAAACCGGCACTAGGAAACAGACTGAGAAACCAGAGTAAAAGTTTTTCCTGCAACCCGTTCCTTTGTTCTAGATGAACGAACGTCTCTCCACATGCTCACTTCTGAGAGATAAGTGTGTTTGAAAGCCGTCCTTCACCTAGCTTGTTCGGAATACAAAGTTTCTTTTCACTTGCATACTCCAATCCATACATTTATATGGGGAGGTACAAGCTCCAAGTCGGTTTAACCGTGAAAAGTGCAGGAAATTCAAAACGGCACTAGGAAACAGTCTGAGAAACCAGAGTAAAAGTTCACATGCAACCCGTTCCTTTGTGCTACATGAACGAACGTCTCTTCCCATGCTCCGTTCTGAGAGATAAGTGTGTGTGAAAGCCGTCCTTCAAATAGCTTGTTTGGAAAACAAAGTTTCTTTTCATTTGCAAACTCCATTCCATACATATATAAGGGGAAGTACAAGCTCCAAATTTGTTTTACAGTGAAAACTGCAGGAACTTCAAACCGGCACTAGTAAACAGACTGAGAAACCAGAGTAAAAGTTTCTCCGGCAAACCGTTCCCATTGTGCTAGATTAACGAAAGTCTTTCCACATACTAAGTTCTGAGAGATAAGTGTGTGTGAAAGCTGTCCTTCACCTAGCTTGTTGGGAAAAAAAAGTTTCTTTTTACTTGCAAACTAATCTCCTTACATATATATGGGGAGGGATTAGCTCCAACTCGGTTTTACAGTGAAAACGGCAGGAACTTGAAACCTGCACTAGGAAACATACTGAGAAACCAGAGTAAAAGTTTCTCCTGTAACCCGTTCCCTTTGTGCTAGATGAACGAACGTCTATACACATGCTCAGTTCTGAGAGGTAAGAGTGTGTGAAAGCCGTCCTTCACCAAGCGTGTTCGGAACACAAAGTCCATTTTCATTTGCAAACACCACACCATATATATATATATGTGGAGGTACTAGCTCTAAATCGTTTTTACAGTGAAAACTGCAGGAACTTCAAACCTGCACTAGGAAACATACTGAGAAACCAGAGTAAAAGTTTCTCCTGTAACCCGATCCCTTTGTGCTAGATGAACGAACGTCAATACACATGCTCAGTTCTGAGATATATGTGTGTGTGAAAGCCGTCATTCACCTAGCTTGTTGGGGACACAAATTTTCTTTTCATCATATTCCACTCCATATATACATATGCGGAGGTACTAGCTCCAACTCGATTTTACAGTGACAACTGCAGGGACTTCAAACCGGCAGTAGGAAACAGACTGAGAAACCATAGAAAAAGTTTCCGTTCAACCCGTTCCATTTGTGCTAGGTGAAAGAACGTCTCTCTACATACTCAGTTCTGAGAGATATTTGTGTGTGAAAGCCGTCCTTCACCTATCTTGTTGGGAACACAAACTTTCTTTTCATGTGCAAACTCCACTCCATACATATATATGGGTTGTTACAAGCTCCTACTCGGTTTTGCGGTGAAAACTGTAGGAACTTCAAACCGGCACTAGGAAACAGATTGAGAAATCACAGTAAAAGTTTCTCTGGCAACCAGTTCCCTTTGTGCTAGGTGAAAGAACGTCTCTCTACATACTCAGTTCTGAGAGATATTTGTGTGTGAAAGCCGTCCTTCACCTAGCTTGTTGGGAACATAAATTTTCTTTTCATCATATTCCACTCCATATATATATATGCGGAGGTAGTAGCTCCAACTCGATTTTACAGTGACAACTGCAGGGACTTCAAACCGGCAGTAGGAAACAGACTGAGAAACCATAGAAAAACTTTCCCGTGCAACCCGTTCCATTTGTGCTAGATGAAAGAACGTCTCTCCACATGCTCAGTTCTGAGAGATAAGTGTGTGTGAAAGCCTTACTTCAAATAGCTTATTGGGAACACAAAGTTTCTTTCACTTGCAAACTCCACTCCATACATTTATATGGGGTGGTACAAGCTCCTACTCGGCTTTACAGTGAAAACGGCAGGAACTTCAAACCGGCACTAGGAAACAGACTGAGAAACCAGAGTAAAAGTTTCTCCTGCAACCCGTTCCCTTTGTGCTAGATGAACGAACGTCTCTCCACATGCTCAGTTCTGAGATATAAGTGTGTGTGAAAGCCGTACTTCACCTAGCTTGTTGGGAACACAAAGTTTCTTTTCACTGGCAAACACCACTCCGTACAGATATATGGGGAGGTAATACCTCCAACTCGGTTTTACAGTGAAAACTGCAGGAAATTCAAACCGGCCCTAGGAAAAAGACTGAGAATCCAGAGAAAAAGTTCCTCCTGAAACCTGTTCCATTTGTGCTAGATGAACGAACGTCTCTCCACATGCTCAGTTCTGAGAGATAAGTATGTGTGAAAGCCGTCCTTCACCTAGATTGTTGGGTACACAAAGTTTCTTTTCACATGCAAAATCCACTCCATACATATATATGGGGTGGTACAAGCTCCTACTCGGTTTTACACTGAAAACAGCAGGAACTTCAAACCGGCACTAGGAAACAGACTGAGAAACCAGAGAAAAAGTTTCTCCTGCAACCCGTTCCCTTTGTACTAGATGAAAGAACGTCTCTCCACATGCTCAGTTCTGAGAGATAAGTGTGTGTGAAAGCCGTCCTTCACCTGTCTTGTTGGGAACACAATGTTTCTTTTCACTTGCAAACTCCAATCCATACATATATAAGGGAAGTACTAGCTCCAACTTGGTTTTACAGTGAAAACTGCAGGAACTTCAAACCGGCACTAGGAAACAGACTGAGAAACCAGAGTAAAAGTTTCTCCTGCAACCCGTTCCCTTTGTACTAGATGAAAGAACGTCTCTCCACATGCTCAGTTCTGAGAGATAAGTGTGTGTGAAAGCCGTCCTTCACCTGTCTTGTTGGGAACACAATGTTTCTTTTCACTTGCAAACACCAATCCATACATATATAAGGGAAGTACTAGCTCCAACTTGGTTTTACAGTGAAAACAGCAGGAACTTCAAACCGGCACTAGGAAACAGACTGAGAAACCAGAGTAAAAGTTTCTCCTGCAACCCGTTCCCTTTGTACTAGATGAAAGAACGTCTCTCCACATGCTCAGTTTTGAGAGTTAAGTGTGTGTGAAAGCCGTCCTTCACCTGTCTTGTTGGGAACACAATGTTTCTTTTCACTTACAAACTCCACTCCTTACATATTTAAGGGGAGGGTTTAGCTCCAACTCGATTTTACAGTGAAAACTGCAGGAACGTCTAACCGGCACTAGGAAACAGACTGAGAAAACAGAGTATAAGTTCTCCTATAACACGTTCCCCTTGTGCTACATGAACGAACGTCAATACACATGCTCAGTTCTGACAGATAAGTGTGTGTGAAAGCCGTCCTTCACCTATCTTGTTGGGAACACAAACTTTCTTTTCATGTGCAAACTCCACTCCATACATATATATGGGTTGTTACAAGCTCCTACTCGGTTTTACAGTGAAAACTGTAGGAACTTCAAACCGGCACTAGGAAACAGATTGAGAAATCACAGTAACAGTTTCTCTGGCAACCAGTTCACTTTGTGCTAGGTGAAAGAACGTCTCTCTACATATTCAGTTCTGAGAGATATTTGTGTGTGAAAGCCGTCCTTCACCTAGCTTGTTCGGAATACAAAGTTTCTTTTCACTTGCAAACTCCAATCCATACATATATATGGGGAGGTACTAGCTCCAACTCGGTTTTACAGTGAAAACTGCAGGAACATCAAACTGGCCATAGGAAACAGAGTGACAATCCAGAGAAAAAGTTCCTCCTGCAACCTGTTCCATTTGTGCTAGATGAACGAACGTCTCTCTTCATGCTCAGTTCTGAGAGATAATTATCTGTGAAAGCCGTCCTTCACCTAGCTTGTTGGGAACACAAAGTTTCTTTTCACTTGCAAACACCACTCCGTACATATATATGGGGAGGGTTTAGCTCCAAATCGTTTTTACAGTGAAAATTGCAGGAACTTCTAACCGGCACCAGGAAACAGACTGAGAAACCAGAGTATAATTTTCTCCTATAACAGTTCCCTTTGTGCTAGATGAACGAACGTCTCTCCACATGCTCATTTGTGAGAGATAAGTGTGTGTGAAAGCCGCCCTTCACCTAGCTTGTTGGGAACACATATTTTATTTCACTTGCAATCTCCACTTGATACATAAATATAGGGAGGAACTAGCTACACCTCGGTTTTACAGTGAAAACTGAAGGAACTTCAAACTGGCACAAGGAAACAGACTGAGAAACCAGAGTAAAAGTTTCTCCTGCAACCCATTAATTTGTGCTAGATGAACGAACGTCTCTCCACATGCTATGTTCTGAGAGATAAGTGTGTGTGAAAGCCGTCCTTCACCTAGCTTGTTCGGAATACAAAGTTTCTTTTCACTTGCAAACTCCAATCCATACATATATATGGGGAGGTACTAGCTCCAACTCGGTTTTACAGTGAAAACTGCAGGAAATTCAAAATGGCACTAGGAAACAGACTGAGAAACCAGAGTAAAAGTTCCCCTGCAACACGTTCCTTTGTGCTAGATGAACGAACGTCTCTCCCCATGCTCAGTACAGAGATAAATGTGTGTGAAAGCCGTCCTTCATTTAGCTTGTTGGGAACACAAAATTTCTTTTCATTTGCAAAATCCTCTCCATACATATATAAAGGGAGGTTCTAGCTCCAACACGGTTTTACAGTGAAAACTGCAGGAACTTCAAACCTGCACTAGGTAACATACTGAGAAACCAGAGAAAAAGTTTCTCCTGCAATTCTTTCCCTTTGTGCTACATGAACGAAAGTCTCTCCACATGCTCAGTTCTGAGAGATAAGTGTGTGTGAAATCCGTCCTTCACCTAGCTTGTTGGGAACACAAAGTTTCTTTCCACTTGCAAACACCATTCCGTACATATATATGGGGAGGTACTAGCTCCAACTCGGTTTTACAGTGAAAAATGCAGGAACTTCAAACCGGCCCTAGGAAACAGACTGAGAATCCAGAGAAAAATTTCCTCCTGCAAACTGTTCCCCTTGTGGTAGATGAACGAACGTCTCTCCACATGCTCATTTCTGAGAGATAAGTGTGTGTGAAAGCCGTCCTTCACCTAGCTTGTTGGGAACACAAAGTTTCTTTTCACTTGCACACCCCAATCCACATATATATATGGGGTGGTGTAAGCTTCTACTCGGTTTTACAGTGAAAACTGCAGGAACTTCAAACCTGCACTAGGAAACAGACTGAGAAACCAGAGTAAAAGTTTCTCCTGCAACCCGTTCCCTTTTTGCTAGATGAACGAACGTCTCTCCACATGCTCAGTTCTGAGGGATAAGTGTGTGTGAAAGCCGTCCTTCACCTAGCTTGTTGGGAACACAAAGTTCTTTACACATGCAAACTCCACTCCTTACATATATATGGGGAGGTAATAGCTCCAACTCGGTTTACAGTGAAAACTGCAGGGACTTCAACCCGACAGTAGGAAACAGACTGAGAAACCATAGAAAAATTTTCCGTTGCAACCCGTTCCCTTTGTGGTAGATGAACGAACGTCTCTCCAAATGCTCAGTTCTGAGAGATAAGTGAGTGTGAAAGCCGTCCTTCACCTAGAATGTTGGGAACACAAACTTTCTTTTCACTTGCAAACCCCACTCCATACATATATATGGGGTGGTACAAGCTCCTACTCGGTTTTACAGTGAATACTGCAGGAAATTCAAACCTGCACTAGGAAACAGACTGAGAAACCAGAGTAAAAGTTTCTCCTTCAACCCGTTCCTTTGTGCTAAATGAACGAACTTCTGTCCACATGCTCAGTTCTGAGAGATAAGTGTGTGTGAAAGCCGCCCTTCACCTAGCTTGTTGGGAACACAAAGTTTCTTTTCACTTGCAAACTCCACTCCACACATATATATGGTGTGGTACAAGCTCCTACTCGGTTTTACAGTGAAAACTGCAGGAACTTCAAACCTGCACTAGGAAAAAACTGAGAAACCAGAGTAAAAGTTTCTCCTGCAACCCGTTCCATTTATGCTAGATGAACGAACGTCTCTCCACATGCTCAGTTCTGAGAGATATGTGTGGGTGAAAGCCGTCCTTCACCTAGCTTGTTGGGAACACAAAGTTGGTTTTCACTTGCAAACTCCACTCCATACATATATATGGGGAGGGATTAGCTCCAACACGGTTTTACAGTGAAAACTGTAGGAACTTCAAACCGGCACTAGGAAACAGACTGAGAAATTAGAGAAAAAGTTTCTCCTGCAACCCGTTCACTTTGTGCTAGATGAACGAACGTCTCTCCACATGCTCAGTTCTGAGAGATAATTGTGTGTGAAAGACGTCCTTCACATACCTTGCTGGGAACACAAAGATACTTTTCACTTGCAAACTCTAATCCATACATATATAGGGGAGGTACTAGCTCCAACTCGGTTTTACAGTGAAAACTGCAGGAACGTCAATCCGGCACTAGGAAACAGACTGAGAAACCAGAGATAAAGTTTCTTCTTCAACCCGTTCCCTTTGTTCTAGATGAACGAAAGTCTCTCCAAATGCTCAGTTCTGAGAGATAAGTGTGTGTGAAAGCCGTCCTTCACCTAGAATGTTGGGAACACAAACTTTCTTTTCACTTGCAAACTCCACTCCATACAAATATATGGGGTGGTACAAGATCCTACTCGGTTTTACACTGAAAACTGCAGGAACTTCAAACGGGCACTAGGAAACAGACTGAGAAACCAGAGTAAAAGTTACTCCTGCAAACCGTTCCTTTGTGCTAAATGAAGGAACGTCTCTCCATATGCTAAGTTCTGAGAGATAAGTGTGTGTGAAAGCCGTCCTTCACCTAGCTTGTTGGGAACACAAAGTTTCTTTTCACTTGAAAACTCCAGTCCATACATATATATGCGGAGGTCCTAGCTCCAACTCGGTTTACAGTGAAAACTGCAGGGACTTCAAACCGACAGTAGGAAACAGACTGAGAAACCATAGTAAAAGTTTCACCTGCAACCCATTCCCTTTGTGGGTGATGAACGAACGTCTCTCCAAATGCTCAGTTCTTAGAGATAAGTGTGTGTGAAAGCCGTCCTTCACCTAGAATGTTGGGAAAACAAACTTTCTTTTCACTTGCAAACTCCACTCCATACATATATATGGGGTGGTACAAGGTCCTACTCGGTTTTACACTGAAAACTGCAGGAACTTCAAACCGGCCCTAGGAAACAGACTGAGAATCCAGAGAATAAGTTCCTCCTGCAAAATGTTCCCCTTGTGGTAAATGAACGAACGTCTCTCCACATGCTCATTTCTGAGAGAAAAGTGTGTGTGAAAGCCGTCCTTCACCTAGCTTGTTGGGAACACAAAGTTTCTTGTAACTTGCACACCCCAATCCACACATATATATGGGGTGGTATAAATTTCTACTCGGTTTTACAGTGAAAACTGCAGGAACTTCAAACCTGCACTAGGAAACAGACTGAGAAACCAGAGTAAAATTTTCTCCTGCAACCCGTTCCCTTTATGCTAGATGAACGAACGTCTCTCCACATGCTCAGTTCTGAGGGATAAGTGTGTGTGAAAGCCGTCCTTCACCTAGCTTGTTGGGAACACAAAGGATCTTTACACATGCAAACTCCACTCCTTACATATATATGGGGAGGTAATAGCTCCAACTCGGTTTACAGTGAAAACTGCAGGGACTTCAACCCGACAGTAGGAAACAGACTGAGAAAACATAGTAAAATATTCCGTTGCAACCCGTTCCCTTTGTGGTAGATGAACGAACGTCTCTCCAAATGCTCAGTTCTGAGAGATAAGTGAGTGTGAAAGCCGTCCTTCACCTAGAATGTTGGGAACACAAACTTTCTTTTCACTTGCAAACACCACCCCATACATATATATGGGGTGGTACAAGCTCCTACTCGGTTTTACAGTGAAAACTGCAGGAAATTCAAACCTGCACAAGGAAACAGACTGAGAAACCAGAGTAAAAGTTTCTCCTGCAACCCGTTCCCTTTATGCTAGATGAAAGAACGTCTCTCCACATGCTCAGTTCTGAGAGATATTTGTGTGTGAAAGCCGTCCTTCACCTAGCTTGTTGGGAACACAAAGTTGGTTTTCACTTGCAAACTCCACTCCATACAAATATATGCGGAGGGATTAGCTCCAACTCGGTTTTACAGTGAAAACTGCAGGAACTTCATACCAGCACTAGGAAACAGACTGAGAAACCAGAGTAAAAGTTTCTCCTGTACCCGTTCCCTTTGTGCTAGATGAACGAACGTCTCTCCACATGCTATGTTCTGAGAGATAAGTGTGTGTGAAAGCCGTCCTTCACCTAGCTTGTTGGGAACACAAATTTTATATCACTTGCAATCTCCACTCGATACATAAATATAGGGAGGTACTAGCTCCACCTCGGTTTTACAGTGAAAACTGAAGGAACTTCAATCCGGCACAAGGAAACAGACTGAGAAACCAGAGTAAAAGTTTCTCCTGCAACCCGTTCCTTTGTGCTAGATGAATGAACGTCTCTCCACATGCTATGTTCTGAGAGATAAGTGTGTGTGAAAGCCGTCCTTCAAATAGCTTGTTCGGAATACAAAGTTTCTTTTCACTTGCAAACTCCAATCCATACATATATATGGGGAGGTAATAGCTCCAACTCGGTTTTACAGTGAAAACTGCAGGAAATTCAAAATGGCACTAGGAAACAGACTGAGAAACCAGAGTAAAAGTTCCCCTGCAACACGTTCCTTTGTGCTAGATGAACGAACGTCTCTCCCCATGCTCAGTACAGAGATAAATGTGTGTGAAAGCCGTCCTTCATTTAGCTTTTTGGGAACACAAAATTTCTTTTCATTTGCAAAATCCTCTCCATACATATATAAAGGGAGGTTCTAGCTCCAACACGGTTTTACAGTGAAAACTGCAGGAACTTCAAACATGCACTAGGTAACATACTGAGAAACCAGAGAAAAAGTTTCTCCTGCAATTCTTTCCCTTTGTGCTACATGAACGAACGTTTCTCCACATGCTAAGTTCTGAGAGATAAGTGTGTGTGAAAGCCGTCCTTCACCTAGAATGTGGGAACACAAACTTTCTTTTCACTTGCTAACTCCACTCCATAAAAATATATGGGGTAGTACAAGATCCTACTCGGTTTTACACTGAATACTGCAGGAACTTCAAAACGGCACTAGGAAACAGACTGAGAAACCAGAGTAATAGTTACTCCTGCAAACCGTTCCTTTGTGCTAAATGAAGGAACGACCCTCCACATGCTAAGTTCTGAGAGATAAGTGTGTGTGAAAGCCGTCCTTCACTTAGCTTGTTGGGAACACAAAGCTTCTTTTCACTTGAAAATTCCAGTCCATACATATATATGCGGAGGTCCTAGCTCCAACTCGGTTTACAGTGAAAATTGCAGGGACTTCAAACCGACAGTAGGAAACAGACTGAGAAAGCATAGTAAAAGTTTCACCTGCAACCCATTCCCTTTGTGGTTGATGAACGAACGTCTCTCCAAATGCTCAGTTCTGAGAGATAAGTGTGCGTGAAATCCGTACTTCACCTAGAATGTTGGGAAAACAAACTTTGTTTTCACTTGCAAACTCCACTCCATACATATATATGGGGTGTTACAAGCTCCTACTCGGTTTTACACTGAAAATTGCAGGAACTTCAAACCGGCACTAGGAAACAGACTGAGAATCCAGAGTAAAAGTTTCTCCTGCAACCCGTTCCCTTTGTGCTAGATGAACGAACGTCTCTCAACATGCTCAGTTCTGAGAACTGTGTATGAAAGCCGTCCTTCACCTAGCTTGTTGGGAACACAAAGTTTCTTTCCACTTGCAAACACCATTCCGTACATATATATGGGGAGGTACTAGCTCCAACACGGTTTTACAGTGAAAAATGCAGGAACTTCAAACCGGCCCTAGGAAACAGACTGAGAATCCAGAGAAAAATTTCCTCCTGCAAACTGTTCCCCTTGTGGTAGATGAACGAACGTCCCTCCACATGCTCATTTCTGAGAGATAAGTGTGTGTGAAAGCCGTCCTTCACCTAGCTTGTTGGGAACACAAAGTTTCTTTTCACTTGCACACCCCAATCCACATATATATATGGGGTGGTGTAAGCTTCTACTCGGTTTTACAGTGAAAACTGCAGGAACTTCAAACCTGCACTAGGAAACAGACTGAGAAACCAGAGTAAAAGTTTCTCCTGCAACCCGTTCCCTTTTTGCTAGATGAACGAACGTCTCTCCACATGCTCAGTTCTGAGGGATAAGTGTGTGTGAAAGCCGTCCTTCACCTAGCTTGTTGGGAACACAAAGTTCTTTACACATGCAAACTCCACTCCTTACATATATATGGGGAGGTAATAGCTCCAACTCGGTTTACAGTGAAAACTGCAGGGACTTCAACCCGACAGTAGGAAACAGACTGAGAAACCATAGAAAAATTTTCCGTTGCAACCCGTTCCCTTTGTGGTAGATGAACGAACGTCTCTCCAAATGCTCAGTTCTGAGAGAATAGTGAGTGTGAAAGCCGTCCTTCAACTGGAATGTTGGGAACACAAACTTTCTTTTCACTTGCAAACACCACTCCATACATATATATGGGGTGGTACAAGCTCCTACTCGGTTTTACAGTGAAAACTGCAGGAAATTCAAACCTGCACTAGGAAACAGACTGAGAAACCAGAGTAAAAGTTTCTCCTTCAACCCGTTCCTTTGTGCTAAATGAACGAACTTCTGTCCACATGCTCAGTTCTGAGAGATAAGTGTGTGTGAAAGCCGCCCTTCACCTAGCTTGTTGGGAACACAAAGTTTCTTTTCACTTGCAAACTCCACTCCACACATATATATGGGGTGGTACAAGCTCCTACTCGGTTTTACAGTGAAAACTGCAGGAACTTCAAACCTGCACTAGGAAAAAACTGAGAAACCAGAGTAAAAGTTTCTCCTGCAACCCGTTCCCTTTATGCTAGATGAAAGAACGTCTCTCCACATGCTCAGTTCTGAGAGATATGTGTGGGTGAAAGCCGTCCTTCACCTAGCTTGTTGGGAACACAAAGTTGGTTTTCACTTGCAAACTCCACTCCATACATATATATGGGGAGGGATTAGCTCCAACTCGGTTTTACAGTGAAAACTGCAGGAACTTCAAACCGGCACTAGGAAACAGACTGAGAAATCAGAGAAAAAGTTTCTCCTGCAACCCGTTCCCTTTGTGCTAGATGAACGAACGTCTCTCCACATGCTCAGTTCTGAGAGATAATTGTGTGTGAAAGACGTCCTTCACATACCTTGCTGGGAACACAAAGATTCTTTTCACTTGCAAACTCCAATCCATACATATATAAGGGGAGGTTCTAGCTCCAACTCGGTTTTACAGTGAAAACCGCAGGAACGTCATTCCGGCACTAGGAAACAGACTGAGAAACCAGAGATAAAGTTTCTTCTTCAACCCGTTCCCTTTGTTCTAGATGAACGAAAGTCTCTCCAAATGCTCAGTTCTGAGAGATAAGTGTGTGTGAAAGCCGTCCTTCACCTAGAATGTTGGGAACACAAACTTTCTTTTCAATTGCAAACTCCACTCCATACAAATATAAGGGGTGGTACAAGATCCTACTCGGTTTTACACTGAAAACTGCAGGAACTTCAAACGGTCACTAGGAAACAGACTGAGAAACCAGAGTAAAAGTTACTCCTGCAAACCGTTCCTTTGTGCTAAATGAAGGAACGTCTCTCCACATGCTAAGTTCTGAGAGATAAGTGTGTGTGAAAGCCGTCCTTCACCTAGCTTGTTGGGAACACAAAGTTTCTTTTCACTTGAAAACTCCAGTCCATACATATATATGCGGAGGTCCTAGCTCCAACTCGGTTTACAGTGAAAACTGCAGGGACTTCAAACCGACAGTAGGAAACAGACTGAGAAACCATAGTAAAAGTTTCACCTGCAACCCATTCCCTTTGTGGGTGATGAACGAACGTCTCTCCAAATGCTCAGTTCTGAGAGATAAGTGTGTGTGAAAGCCGTCCTTCACCTAGAATGTTGGGAAAACAAACTTTCTTTTCACTTGCAAACTCCACTCCATACATATATATGGGGTGGTACAAGCTCCTACTCGGTTTTACACTGAAAACTGCAGGAACTTCAAACCGGCCCTAGGAAACAGACTGAGAATCCAGAGAATAAGTTCCTCCTGCAAAATGTTCCCCTTGTGGTAGATGAACGAACGTCTCTCCACATGCTCATTTCTGAGAGAAAAGTGTGTGTGAAAGCCGTCCTTCACCTAGCTTGTTGGGAACACAAAGTTTCTTTTAACTTGCACACCCCAATCCACACATATATATGGGGTGGTATAAATTTCTACTCGGTTTTACAGTGAAAACTGCAGGAACTTCAAACCTGCACTAGGAAACAGACTGAGAAACCAGAGTAAAATTTTCTCCTGCAACCCGTTCCCTTTATGCCAGATGAACGAACGTCTCTCCACATGCTCAGTTCTGAGGGATAAGTGTGTGTGAAAGCCGTCCTTCACCTAGCTTGTTGGGAACACAAAGGTTCTTTACACATGCAAACTCCACTCCTTACATATATATGGGGAGGTAATAGCTCCAACTCGGTTTACAGTGAAAACTGCAGGGACTTCAACCCGACAGTAGGAAACAGACTGAGAAAACATAGTAAAATTTTCCGTTGCAACCCGTTCCCTTTGTGGTAGATGAACGAACGTCTCTCCAAATGCTCAGTTCTGAGAGATAAGTGAGTGTGAAAGCCGTCCTTCACCTAGAATGTTGGGAACACAAACTTTCTTTTCACTTGCAAACCCCACTCCATACATATATATGGGGTGGTACAAGCTCCTACTCGGTTTTACAGTGAAAACTGCAGGAAATTCAAACCTGCACAAGGAAACAGACTGAGAAACCAGAGTAAAAGTTTCTCCTTCAACCCGTTCCTTTGTGCTAAATGAACGAACTTCTGTCCACATGCTCAGTTCTGAGAGATAAGTGTGTGTGAATGCCGCCCTTCACCTAGCTTGTTGGGAACACAAAGTTTCTTTTCACTTGCAAACTCCACTCCACACATATATATGGGGTGCTACAAGCTCCTACTCGGTTTTACAGTGAAAACTGCAGGAACTTGAAACCTGCACTAGGAAAAAACTGAGAAACCAGAGTAAAAGTTTCTCCTGCAACCCGTTCCCTTTATGCTAGATGAAAGAACGTCTCTCCACATGCTCAGTTCTGAGAGATATTTGTGTGTGAAAGCCGTCCTTCACCTAGATTGTTGGGAACACAAAGTTGGTTTTCACTTGCAAACTCCACTCCATACAAATATATGCGGAGGGATTAGCTCCAACTCGGTTTTACAGTGAAAACTGCAGGAACTTCATACCAGCACTAGGAAACAGACTGAGAAACCAGTGTAAAAGTTTCTCCTGTACCCGTTCCCTTTGTGCTAGATGAACGAACGTCTCTCCACATGCTATGTTCTGAGAGATAAGTGTGTGTGAAAGCCGTCCTTCACCTAGCTTGTTGGGAACACAAATTTTATATCACTTGCAATCCCCACTCGATACATAAATATAGGGAGGTACTAGCTCCACCTCGGTTTTACAGTGAAAACTGAAGGAACTTCAAACCGGCACAAGGAAACAGACTGAGAAACCAGAGTAAAAGTTTCTCCTGCAACCCGTTCCTTTGTGCTAGATGAACGAACGTCTCTCCACATGCTATGTTCTGAGAGATAAGTGTGTGTGAAATCCGTCCTTCACCTAGCTTGTTCGGAATACAAAGTTTCTTTTCACTTGCAAACTCCAATCCATACATATATATGGGGAGGTACTAGCTCCAACTCGGTTTTACAGTGAAAACTGCAGGAAATTCAAAATGGCACTAGGAAACAGACTGAGAAACCAGAGTAAAAGTTCCCCTGCAACACGTTCCTTTGTGCTAGATGAAAGAACTTCTCTCCCCATGCTCAGTACAGAGATAAATGTGTGTGAAAGCCGTCCTTCATTTAGCTTGTTGGGAACACAAAATTTCTTTTTATTTGTAAAATCCTCTCCATACATATATAAAGGGAGGTTCTAGCTCCAACACGGTTTTACAGTGAAAACTGCAGGAACTTCAAACCTGCACTAGGTAACATACTGAGAAACCAGAGAAAAAGTTTCTCCTGCAATTCTTTCCCTTTGTGCTACATGAACGAACGTCTCTCCACATGCTCAGTTCTGAGAGATAAGTGTGTGTGAAAGCCGCCCTTCACCTAGAATGTTGGGAACACAAACTTTCTTTTCACTTGCTAACTCCACTCCATAAAAATATATGGGGTGATACAAGATCCTACTCGGTTTTACACTGAATACTGCAGGAACTTCAAACCGGCACTAGGAAACAGACTGAGAAACCAGAGTAATAGTTAATCCTGCAAACCGTTCCTTTGTGCTAAATGAAGGAACGACCCTCCACATGCTAAGTTCTGAGAGATAAGTGTGGGTGAAATCCGTCCTTCACCTAGAATGTTGGGAAAACAGACTTTGTTTTCACTTGCAATCTCCACTCCATACATATATATGGGGTGGTACAAGCTCCTACTCGGTTTTACACTGAAAATTGCAGGAACTTCAAACCGGCACTAGGAAACAGACTGAGAATCCAGAGTAAAAATTTCTCCTGCAACCCGTTCCCTTTGTGCTAGATGAACGAACATCTCTCCACATGCTCAGTTCTGAGTAGTGTGTGTGAAAGCCGTCCTTCACCTATCTTGTTGGGAACACAAAGTTTCTTTCCACTTGCAAACACCATTCCGTACATATATATGGGGAGGTACTAGCTCCAACACGGTTTTACAGTGAAAAATGCAGGAACTTCAAACCGGCCCTAGGAAACAGACTGAGAATCCAGAGAAAAATTTCCTCCTGCAAACTGTTCCCCTTGTGGTAGATGAACGAACGTCTCTCCACATGCTCATTTCTGAGAGATAAGTGTGTGTGAAAGCCGTCCTTCACCTAGCTTGTTGGGAACACAAAGTTTCTTTTCACTTGCACACCCCAATCCACATATATATATGGGGTGGTGTAAGCTTCTACTCGGTTTTACAGTGAAAACTGCAGGAACTTCAAACCTGCACTAGGAAACAGACTGAGAAACCAGAGTAAAAGTTTCTCCTGCAACCCGTTCCCTTTTTGCTAGATGAACGAACGTCTCTCCACATGCTCAGTTCTGAGGGATAAGTGTGTGTGAAAGCCGTCCTTCACCTAGCTTGTTGGGAACACAAAGGTTCTTTACACATGCAAACTCCACTCCTTACATATATATGGGGAGGTAATAGCTCCAACTCGGTTTACAGTGAAAACTGCAGGGACTTCAACCCGATAGTAGGAAACAGACTGAGAAACCATAGAAAAATTTTCCGTTGCAACCCGTTCCCTTTGTGGTAGATGAACGAACGTCTCTCCAAATGCTCAGTTCTGAGAGAATAGTGAGTGTGAAAGCCGTCCTTCAACTGGAATGTTGGGAACACAAACTTTCTTTTCACTTGCAAACACCACTCCATACATATATATGGGGTGGTACAAGCTCCTACTCGGTTTTACAGTGAAAACTGCAGGAAATTCAAACCTGCACTAGGAAACAGACTGAGAAACCAGAGTAAAAGTTTCTCCTTCAACCCGTTCCTTTGTGCTAAATGAACGAACTTCTGTCCACATGCTCAGTTCTGAGAGATAAGTGTGTGTGAAAGCCGCCCTTCACCTAGCTTGTTGGGAACACAAAGTTTCTTTTCACTTGCAAACTCCACTCCACACATATATATGGGGTGGTACAAGCTCCTACTCGGTTTTACAGTGAAAACTGCAGGAACTTCAAACCTGCACTAGGAAAAAACTGAGAAACCAGAGTAAAAGTTTCTCCTGCAACCCGTTCCCTTTATGCTAGATGAAAGAACGTCTCTCCACATGCTCAGTTCTGAGAGATATGTGTGGGTGAAAGCCGTCCTTCACCTAGCTTGTTGGGAACACAAAGTTGGTTTTCACTTGCAAACTCCACTCCATACATATATATGGGGAGGGATTAGCTCCAACTCGGTTTTACAGTGAAAACTGCAGGAACTTCAAACCGGCACTAGGAAACAGACTGAGAAATCAGAGAAAAAGTTTCTCCTGCAACCCGTTCCCTTTGTGCTAAATGAACGAACGTCTCTCCACATGCTCAGTTCTGAGAGATAATTGTGTGTGAAAGACGTCCTTCATATACCTTGCTGGGAACACAAAGATTCTTTTCACTTGCAAACTCCAATCCATACATATATAAGGGGAGGTACTAGCTCCAACTCGGTTTTACAGTGAAAACTGCAGGAACGTCAATCCGGCACTGGGAAACAGACTGAGAAACCAGAGATAAAGTTTCTTCTTCAACCCGTTCCCTTTGTTCTAGATGAACGAAAGTCTCTCCAAATGCTCAGTTCTGAGAGATATGTGTGTGTGAAAGCCGTCCTTCACCTAGAATGTTGGGAACACAAACTTTCTTTTCAATTGCAAACTCCACTCCATACAAATATATGGGGTGGTACAAGATCCTACTCGGTTTTACACTGAAAACTGCAGGAACTTCAAACGGGCACTAGGAAACAGACTGAGAAACCAGAGTAAAAGTTACTCCTGCAAACCGTTCCTTTGTGCTAAATGAAGGAACGTCTCTCCACATGCTAAGTTCTGAGAGATAAGTGTGTGTGAAAGCCGTCCTTCACCTAGCTTGTTGGGAACACAAAGTTTCTTTTCACTTGAAAACTCCAGTCCATACATATATATGCGGAGGTCCTAGCTCCAACTCGGTTTACAGTGAAAACTGCAGGGACTTCAAACCGACAGTAGGAAACAGACTGAGAAACCATAGTAAAAGTTTCACCTGCAACCCATTCCCTTTGTGGGTGATGAACGAACGTCTCTCCAAATGCTCAGTTCTGAGAGATAAGTGTGTGTGAAAGCCGTCCTTCACCTAGAATGTTGGGAAAACAAACTTTCTTTTCACTTGCAAACTCCACTCCATACATATATATGGGGTGGTACAAGCTCCTACTCGGTTTTTCACTGAAAACTGCAGGAACTTCAAACCGGCCCTAGGAAACAGACTGAGAATCCAGAGAATAAGTTCCTCCTGCAAAATGTTCCCCTTGTGGTAGATGAACGAACGTCTCTCCACATGCTCATTTCTGAGAGAAAAGTATGTGTGAAAGCCGTCCTTCACCTAGCTTGTTGGGAACACAAAGTTTCTTTTAACTTGCACACCCCAATCCACACATATATATGGTGTGGTATAAATTTCTACTCGGTTTTACAGTGAAAACTGCAGGAACTTCAAACCTGCACTAGGAAACAGACTGAGAAACCAGAGTAAAATTTTCTCCTGCAACCCGTTTTCTTTATGCTAGATGAACGAACGTCTCTCCACATGCTCAGTTCTGAGGGATAAGTGTGTGTGAAAGCCGTCCTTCACCTAGCTTGTTGGGAACACAAAGGTTCTTTACACATGCAAACTCCACTCCTTACATATATATGGGGAGGTAATAGCTCCAACTCGGTTTACAGTGAAAACTGCAGGGACTTCAACCCGACAGTAGGAAACAGACTGAGAAAACATAGTAAAATTTTCCGTTGCAACCCGTTCCCTTTGTGGTAGATGAACGAACGTCTCTCCAAATGCTCAGTTCTGAGAGATAAGTGAGTGTGAAAGCCGTCCTTCACCTAGAATGTTGGGAACACAAACTTTCTTTTCACTTGCAAACACCACCCCATACATATATATGGGGTGGTACAAGCTCCTACTCGGTTTTACAGTGAAAACTGCAGAAAATTCAAACCTGCACAAGGAAACAGACTGAGAAACCAGAGTAAAAGTTTCTCCTTCAACCCGTTCCTTTGTGCTAAATGAACGAACTTCTGTCCACATGCTCAGTTCTGAGAGATAAGTGTGTGTGAAAGCCGCCCTTCACCTAGCTTGTTGGGAACACAAAGTTTCTTTTCACTTGCAAACTCCACTCCACACATATATATGGGATGGTACAAGCTCCTACTCGGTTTTACAGTGAAAACTGCAGTAACTTCAAACCTGCACTAGGAAAAAACTGAGAAAACAGAGTAAAAGTTTCTCCTGCAACCCGTTCCCTTTATGCTAGATGAAAGAACGTCTCTCCACATGCTCAGTTCTGAGAGATATGTGTGGGTGAAAGCCGTTCTTCACCTAGCTTGTTGGGAACACAAAGTTGGTTTTCACTTGCAAACTCCACTCCATACATATATATGGGTAGGGATTAACTCCAACTCGGTTTTACAGTGAAAACTGCAGGAACTTCAAACCGGCACTAGGAAACAGACTGAGAAATCAGAGAAAAAGTTTCTCCTGCAACCCGTTCCCTTTGTGCTAGATGAACGAACGTCTCTCCACATGCTATGTTCTGAGAGATAATTGTGTGTGAAAGACGTCCTTCATATACCTTGCTGGGAACACAAAGATTCTTTTCACTTGCAAACTCCAATCCATACATATATAAGGGGAGGTACTAGCTCCAACTCGGTTTTACAGTGAAAACTGCAGGAACGTCAATCCGGCACTGGGAAACAGACTGAGAAACCAGAGATAAAGTTTCTTCTTCAACCCGTTCCCTTTGTTCTAGATGAACGAAAGTCTCTCCAAATGCTCAGTTCTGAGAGATATGTGTGTGTGAAAGCCGTCCTTCACCTAGAATGTTGGGAACACAAACTTTCTTTTCAATTGCAAACTCCACTCCATACAAATATATGGGGTGGTACAAGATCCTACTCGGTTTTACACTGAAAACTGCAGGAACTTCAAACGGGCACTAGGAAACAGACTGAGAAACCAGAGTAAAAGTTACTCCTGCAAACCGTTCCTTTGTGCTAAATGAAGGAACGTCTCTCCACATGCTAAGTTCTGAGAGATAAGTGTGTGTGAAAGCCGTCCTTCAACTAGCTTGTTGGGAACACAAAGTTTCTTTTCACTTGAAAACTCCAGTCCATACATATATATGGGGTGGTACAAGCTCCTACTCGGTTTTTCACTGAAAACTGCAGGAACTTCAAACCGGCCCTAGGAAACAGACTGAGAATCCAGAGAATAAGTTCCTCCTGCAAAATGTTCCCCTTGTGGTAGATGAACGAACGTCTCTCCACATGCTCAGTTCTGAGAGATATGTGTGGGTGAAAGCCGTCCTTCACCTAGCTTGTTGGGAACACAAAGTTGGTTTTCACTTGCAAACTCCACTCCATACATATATATGGGGAGGGATTAGCTCCAACTCGGTTTTACAGTGAAAACTGCAGGAACTTCAAACCGGCACTAGGAAACAGACTGAGAAATCAGAGAAAAAGTTTCTCCTGCAACCCGTTCCCTTTGTGCTAAATGAACGAACGTCTCTCCACATGCTCAGTTCTGAGAGATAATTGTGTGTGAAAGACGTCCTTCATATACCTTGCTGGGAACACAAAGATTCTTTTCACTTGCAAACTCCAATCCATACATATATAAGGGGAGGTACTAGCTCCAACTCGGTTTTACAGTGAAAACTGCAGGAACGTCAATCCGGCACTGGGAAACAGACTGAGAAACCAGAGATAAAGTTTCTTCTTCAACCCGTTCCCTTTGTTCTAGATGAACGAAAGTCTCTCCAAATGCTCAGTTCTGAGAGATATGTGTGTGTGAAAGCCGTCCTTCACCTAGAATGTTGGGAACACAAACTTTCTTTTCAATTGCAAACTCCACTCCATACAAATATATGGGGTGGTACAAGATCCTACTCGGTTTTACACTGAAAACTGCAGGAACTTCAAACGGGCACTAGGAAACAGACTGAGAAACCAGAGTAAAAGTTACTCCTGCAAACCGTTCCTTTGTGCTAAATGAAGGAACGTCTCTCCACATGCTAAGTTCTGAGAGATAAGTGTGTGTGAAAGCCTTCCTTCACCTAGCTTGTTGGGAACACAAAGTTTCTTTTCACTTGAAAACTCCAGTCCATACATATATATGCGGAGGTCCTAGCTCCAACTCGGTTTACAGTGAAAACTGCAGGGACTTCAAACCGACAGTAGGAAACAGACTGAGAAACCATAGTAAAAGTTTCACCTGCAACCCATTCCCTTTGTGGGTGATGAACGAACGTCTCTCCAAATGCTCAGTTCTGAGAGATAAGTGTGTGTGAAAGCCGTCCTTCACCTAGAATGTTGGGAAAACAAACTTTCTTTTCACTTGCAAACTCCACTCCATACATATATATGGGGTGGTACAAGCTCCTACTCGGTTTTTCACTGAAAACTGCAGGAACTTCAAACCGGCCCTAGGAAACAGACTGAGAATCCAGAGAATAAGTTCCTCCTGCAAAATGTTCCCCTTGTGGTAGATGAACGAACGTCTCTCCACATGCTCATTTCTGAGAGAAAAGTATGTGTGAAAGCCGTCCTTCACCTAGCTTGTTGGGAACACAAAGTTTCTTTTAACTTGCACACCCCAATCCACACATATATATGGTGTGGTATAAATTTCTACTCGGTTTTACAGTGAAAACTGCAGGAACTTCAAACCTGCACTAGGAAACAGACTGAGAAACCAGAGTAAAATTTTCTCCTGCAACCCGTTTTCTTTATGCTAGATGAACGAACGTCTCTCCACATGCTCAGTTCTGAGGGATAAGTGTGTGTGAAAGCCGTCCTTCACCTAGCTTGTTGGGAACACAAAGGTTCTTTACACATGCAAACTCCACTCCTTACATATATATGGGGAGGTAATAGCTCCAACTCGGTTTACAGTGAAAACTGCAGGGACTTCAACCCGACAGTAGGAAACAGACTGAGAAAACATAGTAAAATTTTCCGTTGCAACCCGTTCCCTTTGTGGTAGATGAACGAACGTCTCTCCAAATGCTCAGTTCTGAGAGATAAGTGAGTGTGAAAGCCGTCCTTCACCTAGAATGTTGGGAACACAAACTTTCTTTTCACTTGCAAACACCACCCCATACATATATATGGGGTGGTACAAGCTCCTACTCGGTTTTACAGTGAAAACTGCAGAAAATTCAAACCTGCACAAGGAAACAGACTGAGAAACCAGAGTAAAAGTTTCTCCTTCAACCCGTTCCTTTGTGCTAAATGAACGAACTTCTGTCCACATGCTCAGTTCTGAGAGATAAGTGTGTGTGAAAGCCGCCCTTCACCTAGCTTGTTGGGAACACAAAGTTTCTTTTCACTTGCAAACTCCACTCCACACATATATATGGGATGGTACAAGCTCCTACTCGGTTTTACAGTGAAAACTGCAGTAACTTCAAACCTGCACTAGGAAAAAACTGAGAAAACAGAGTAAAAGTTTCTCCTGCAACCCGTTCCCTTTATGCTAGATGAAAGAACGTCTCTCCACATGCTCAGTTCTGAGAGATATGTGTGGGTGAAAGCCGTCCTTCACCTAGCTTGTTGGGAACACAAAGTTGGTTTTCACTTGCAAACTCCACTCCATACATATATATGGGTAGGGATTAACTCCAACTCGGTTTTACAGTGAAAACTGCAGGAACTTCAAACCGGCACTAGGAAACAGACTGAGAAATCAGAGAAAAAGTTTCTCCTGCAACCCGTTCCCTTTGTGCTAGATGAACGAACGTCTCTCCACATGCTATGTTCTGAGAGATAAGTGTGTGTGAAAGCCGTCCTTCACCTAGCTTGTTCGGAATACAAAGATTCTTTTCACTTGCAAACTCCAATCCATACATATATATGGGGAGGTACTAGCTCCAACTCGGTTTTACAGTGAAAACTGCAGGAAATTCAAAAGGGCACTAGGAAACAGACTGAGAAATCAGAGAAAATGTTTCTCCTGCAACCCGTTCCCTTTGTGCTAAATGAACGAACGTCTCTCCACATGCTCAGTTCTGAGAGATAATTGTGTGTGAAAGACGTCCTTCATATACCTTGCTGGGAACACAAAGATTCTTTTCACTTGCAAACTCCAATCCATACATATATAAGGGGAGGTACTAGCTCCAACTCGGTTTTACAGTGAAAACTGCAGGAACGTCAATCCGGCACTGGGAAACAGACTGAGAAACCAGAGATAAAGTTTCTTCTTCAACCCGTTCCCTTTGTTCTAGATGAACGAAAGTCTCTCCAAATGCTCAGTTCTGAGAGATATGTGTGTGTGAAAGCCGTCCTTCACCTAGAATGTTGGGAACACAAACTTTCTTTTCAATTGCAAACTCCACTCCATACAAATATATGGGGTGGTACAAGATCCTACTCGGTTTTACACTGAAAACTGCAGGAACTTCAAACGGGCACTAGGAAACAGACTGAGAAACCAGAGTAAAAGTTACTCCTGCAAACCGTTCCTTTGTGCTAAATGAAGGAACGTCTCTCCACATGCTAAGTTCTGAGAGATAAGTGTGTGTGAAAGCCGTCCTTCAACTAGCTTGTTGGGAACACAAAGTTGCTTTTCACTTGAAAACTCCAGTCCATACATATATATGCGGAGGTCCTAGCTCCAACTCGGTTTACAGTGAAAACTGCAGGGACTTCAAACCGACAGTAGGAAACAGACTGAGAAAACATAGTAAAAGTTTCACCTGCAACCCATTCCCTTTGTGGGTGATGAACGAACGTCTCTCCAAATGCTCAGTTCTGAGAGATAAGTGTGTGTGAAAGCCGTCCTTCACCTAGAATGTTGGGAAAACAAACTTTCTTTTCACTTGCAAACTCCACTCCATACATATATATGGGGTGGTACAAGCTCCTACTCGGTTTTTCACTGAAAACTGCAGGAACTTCAAACCGGCCCTAGGAAACAGACTGAGAATCCAGAGAATAAGTTCCTCCTGCAAAATGTTCCCCTTGTGGTAGATGAACGAACGTCTCTCCACATGCTCATTTCTGAGAGAAAAGTATGTGTGAAAGCCGTCCTTCACCTAGCTTGTTGGGAACACAAAGTTTCTTTTAACTTGCACACCCCAATCCACACATATATATGGGGTGGTATAAATTTCTACTCGGTTTTACAGTGAAAACTGCAGGAACTTCAAACCTGCACTAGGAAACAGACTGAGAAACCAGAGTAAAATTTTCTCCTGCAACCCGTTTTCTTTATGCTAGATGAACGAACGTCTCTCCACATGCTCAGTTCTGAGGGATAAGTGTGTGTGAAAGCCGTCCTTCACCTAGCTTGTTGGGAACACAAAGGTTCTTTACACATGCAAACTCCACTCCTTACATATATATGGGGAGGTAATAGCTCCAACTCGGTTTACAGTGAAAACTGCAGGGACTTCAACCCGACAGTAGGAAACAGACTGAGAAAACATAGTAAAATTTTCCGTTGCAACCCGTTCCCTTTGTGGTAGATGAACGAACGTCTCTCCAAATGCTCAGTTCTGAGAGATAAGTGAGTGTGAAAGCCGTCCTTCACCTAGAATGTTGGGAACACAAACTTTCTTTTCACTTGCAAACACCACCCCATACATATATATGGGGTGGTACAAGCTCCTACTCGGTTTTACAGTGAAAACTGCAGAAAATTCAAACCTGCACAAGGAAACAGACTGAGAAACCAGAGTAAAAGTTTCTCCTTCAACCCGTTCCTTTGTGCTAAATGAACGAACTTCTGTCCACATGCTCAGTTCTGAGAGATAAGTGTGTGTGAAAGCCGCCCTTCACCTAGCTTGTTGGGAACACAAAGTTTCTTTTCACTTGCAAACCCCACTCCACACATATATATGGGATGGTACAAGCTCCTACTCGGTTTTACAGTGAAAACTGCAGTAACTTCAAACCTGCACTAGGAAAAAACTGAGAAAACAGAGTAAAAGTTTCTCCTGCAACCCGTTCCCTTTATGCTAGATGAAAGAACGTCTCTCCACATGCTCAGTTCTGAGAGATATGTGTGGGTGAAAGCCGTCCTTCACCTAGCTTGTTGGGAACACAAAGTTGGTTTTCACTTGCAAACTCCACTCCATACATATATATGGTTAGGGATTAACTCCAACTCGGTTTTACAGTGAAAACTGCAGGAACTTCAAACCGGCACTAGGAAACAGACTGAGAAATCAGAGAAAAAGTTTCTCCTGCAACCCGTTCCCTTTGTGCTAGATGAACGAACGTCTCTCCACATGCTCAGTTCTGAGAGATAATTGTGTGTGAAAGACGTCCTTCACATACCTTGCTGGGAACACAAAGATTCTTTTCACTTGCAAACTCCAATCCATACATATATAAGGGGAGGTACTAGCTCCAACTCGGTTTTACAGTGAAAACTGCAGGAAAGTCAATCCGGCACTAGGAAACAGACTGAGAAACCAGAGATAAAGTTTCTTCTTCAACCCGTTCCCTTTGTTCTAGATGAATGAAAGTCTCTCCAAATGCTCAGTTCTGAGAGATAAGTGAGTGTGAAAGCCGTCCTTCACCTAGAATGTTGGGAACACAAACTTTCTTTTCACTTGCAAACACCACTCCATACATATATATGGGGTGGTACAAGCTCCTACTCGGTTTTACAGTGAAAACTGCAGGAAATTCAAACCTGCACTAGGAAAAAACTGAGAAACCAGAGTAAAAGTTTCTCCTGCAACCCGTTCCCTTTATGCTAGATGAAAGAACGTCTCTCCACATGCTCAGTTCTGAGAGATATGTGTGGGTGAAAGCCGTCCTTCACCTAGCTTGTTGGGAACACAAAGTTGGTTTTCACTTGCAAACTCCACTCCATACATATATATGGGTAGGGATTAACTCCAACTCGGTTTTACAGTGAAAACTGCAGGAACTTCAAACCGGCACTAGGAAACAGACTGAGAAATCAGAGAAAAAGTTTCTCCTGCAACCCGTTCCCTTTGTGCTAGATGAACGAACGTCTCTCCACATGCTCAGTTCTGAGAGATAACTGTGTGTGAAAGACGTCCTTCACATACCATGCTGGGAACACAAAGATTCTTTTCACTTGCAAACTCCAATCCATACATATATAAGGGGAGGTACTAGCTCCAACTCGGTTTTACAGTGAAAACTGCAGGAAAGTCAATCCGGCACTAGGAAACAGACTGAGAAACCAGAGATAAAGTTTCTTCTTCAACCCGTTCCCTTTGTTCTAGATGAATGAAAGTCTCTCCAAATGCTCAGTTCTGAGAGATAAGTGTGTGTGAAAGCCATCCTTCACCTAGAATGTTGGGAACACAAACTTTCTTTTCAATTGCAAACTCCACTCCATACAAATATATGGGGTGGTACAAGATCCTACTCGGTTTTACACTGAAAACTGCAGGAACTTCAAACGGGCACTAGGAAACAGACTGAGAAACCAGAGTAAAAGTTACTCCTGCAAACCGTTCCTTTGTGCTAAATGAAGGAACGTCTCTCCACATGCTAAGTTCTGAGAGATAAGTGTGTGTGAAAGCCGTCCTTCAACTAGCTTGTTGGGAACACAAAGTTTCTTTTCACTTGAAAACTCCAGTCCATACATATATATGCGGAGGTCCTAGCTCCAACTCGGTTTACAGTGAAAACTGCAGGGACTTCAAACCGACAGTACGAAACAGACTGAGAAACCATAGTAAAAGTTTCACCTGCAACCCATTCCCTTTGTGGGTGATGAACGAACGTCTCTCCAAATGCTCAGTTCTGAGAGATAAGTGTGTGTGAAAGCCGTTCTTCACCTAGAATGTTGGGAAAACAAACTTTCTTTTCACTTGCAAACTCCACTCCATACATATATATGGGGTGGTACAAGCTCCTACTCGGTTTTACACTGAAAACTGCAGGAACTTCAAACCGGCCCTAGGAAACAGACTGAGAATCCAGAGAATAAGTTCCTCCTGCAAAATGTTCCCCTTGTGGTAGATGAACGAACGACTCTCCACATGCTCATTTCTGAGAGAAAAGTGTGTGTGAAAGCCGTACTTCACCTAGCTTGTTGGGAACACAAAGTTTCTTTTAACTTGCACACCCCAATCCACACATATATATGGGGTGGTATAAATTTCTACTCGGTTTTACAGTGAAAACTGCAGG
Organism: Camelus dromedarius; assembly: GCF_036321535.1. Classification (NCBI taxonomy): domain Eukaryota; kingdom Metazoa; phylum Chordata; class Mammalia; order Artiodactyla; family Camelidae; genus Camelus; species Camelus dromedarius. The sequence continues at coordinate 2,529,600 of NW_026989731.1, forward strand.
AACTTCAAACCTGCACTAGGAAACAGACTGAGAAACCAGAGTAAAATTTTCTCCTGCAACCCGTTATCTTTATGCTAGATGAACGAACGTCTCTCCACATGCTCAGTTCTGAGGGATAAGTGTGTGTGAAAGCCGTCCTTCACCTAGCTTGTTGGGAACACAAAGGTTCTTTACACATGCAAACTCCACTCCTTACATATATATGGGGAGGTAATAGCTCCAACTCGGTTTACAGTGAAAACTGCAGGGACTTCAACCCGACAGTAGGAAACAGACTGAGAAAACATAGTAAAATTTTCCGTAGCAACCCGTTCCCTTTGTGGTAGATGAACGAACGTCTCTCCAAATGCTCAGTTCTGAGAGATAAGTGAGTGTGAAAGCCGTCCTTCACCTAGAATGTTGGGAACACAAACTTTCTTTTCACTTGCAAACACCACTCCATACATATATATGGGGTGGTACAAGCTCCTACTCGGTTTTACAGTGAAAACTGCAGAAAATTCAAACCTGCACAAGGAAACAGACTGAGAAACCAGAGTAAAAGTTTCTCCTTCAACCCGTTCCTTTGTGCTAAATGAACGAACTTCTGTCCACATGCTCAGTTCTGAGAGATAAGTGTGTGTGAAAGCCGCCCTTCACCTAGCTTGTTGGGAACACAAAGTTTCTTTTCACTTGCAAACTCCACTCCACACATATATATGGGGTGGTACAAGCTCCTACTCGGTTTTACAGTGAAAACTGCAGTAACTTCAAACCTGCACTAGGAAAAAACTGAGAAAACAGAGTAAAAGTTTCTCCTGCAACCCGTTCCCTTTATGCTAGATGAAAGAACGTCTCTCCACATGCTCAGTTCTGAGAGATATGTGTGGGTGAAAGCCGTCCTTCACCTAGCTTGTTGGGAACACAAAGTTGGTTTTCACTTGCAAACTCCACTCCATACATATATATGGTTAGGGATTAACTCCAACTCGGTTTTACAGTGAAAACTGCAGGAAAGTCAATCCGGCACTAGGAAACAGACTGAGAAACCAGAGATAAAGTTTCTTCTTCAACCCGTTCCCTTTGTTCTAGATGAATGAAAGTCTCTCCAAATGCTCAGTTCTGAGAGATAAGTGAGTGTGAAAGCCGTCCTTCACCTAGAATGTTGGGAACACAAACTTTCTTTTCACTTGCAAACACCACTCCATACATATATATGGGGTGGTACAAGCTCCTACTCGGTTTTACAGTGAAAACTGCAGGAAATTCAAACCTGCACAAGGAAACAGACTGAGAAACCAGAGTAAAAGTTTCTCCTTCAACCCGTTCCTTTGTGCTAAATGAACGAACTTCTGTCCACATGCTCAGTTCTGAGAGATAAGTGTGTGTGAAAGCCGCCCTTCACCTAGCTTGTTGGGAACACAAAGTTTCTTTTCACTTGCAAACTCCACTCCACACATATATATGGGGTGGTACAAGTTCCTACTCGGTTTTACAGTGAAAACTGCAGGAACTTCAAACCTGCACTAGGAAAAAACTGAGAAACCAGAGTAAAAGTTTCTCCTGCAACCCGTTCCCTTTATGCTAGATGAAAGAACGTCTCTCCACATGCTCAGTTCTGAGAGATATGTGTGGGTGAAAGCCGTCCTTCACCTAGCTTGTTGGGAACACAAAGTTGGTTTTCACTTGCAAACTCCACTCCATACATATATATGGGTAGGGATTAACTCCAACTCGGTTTTACAGTGAAAACTGCAGGAACTTCAAACCGGCACTAGGAAACAGACTGAGATATCAGAGAAAAAGTTTCTCCTGCAACCCGTTCCCTTTGTGCTAGATGAACGAACGTCTCTCCACATGCTCAGTTCTGAGAGATAACTGTGTGTGAAAGACGTCCTTCACATACCATGCTGGGAACACAAAGATTCTTTTCACTTGCAAACTCCAATCCATACATATATAAGGGGAGGTACTAGCTCCAACTCGGTTTTACAGTGAAAACTGCAGGAAAGTCAATCCGGCACTAGGAAACAGACTGAGAAACCAGAGATAAAGTTTCTTCTTCAACCCGTTCCCTTTGTTCTAGATGAATGAAAGTCTCTCCACATGCTAAGTTCTGAGAGATAAGTGTGTGTGAAAGCCGTCCTTCAACTAGCTTGTTGGGAACACAAAGTTTCTTTTCACTTGAAAACTCCAGTCCATACATATATATGCGGAGGTCCTAGCTCCAACTCGGTTTACAGTGAAAACTGCAGGGACTTCAAACCGACAGTAGGAAACAGACTGAGAAACCATAGTAAAAGTTTCACCTGCAACCCATTCCCTTTGTGGGTGATGAACGAACGTCTCTCCAAATGCTCAGTTCTGAGAGATAAGTGTGTGTGAAAGCCGTCCTTCACCTAGAATGTTGGGAAAACAAACTTTCTTTTCACTTGCAAACTCCACTCCATACATATATATGGGGTGGTACAAGCTCCTACTCGGTTTTACACTGAAAACTGCAGGAACTTCAAACCGGCCCTAGGAAACAGACTGAGAATCCAGAGAATAAGTTCCTCCTGCAAAATGTTCCCCTTGTGGTAGATGAACGAACGACTCTCCACATGCTCATTTCTGAGAGAAAAGTGTGTGTGAAAGCCGTACTTCACCTAGCTTGTTGGGAACACAAAGTTTCTTTTAACTTGCACACCCCAATCCACACATATATATGGGGTGGTATAAATTTCTACTCGGTTTTACAGTGAAAACTGCAGGAACTTCAAACCTGCACTAGGAAACAGACTGAGAAACCAGAGTAAAATTTTCTCCTGCAACCCGTTATCTTTATGCTAGATGAACGAACGTCTCTCCACATGCTCAGTTCTGAGGGATAAGTGTGTGTGAAAGCCGTCCTTCACCTAGCTTGTTGGGAACACAAAGGTTCTTTACACATGCAAACTCCACTCCTTACATATATATGGGGAGGTAATAGCTCCAACTCGGTTTACAGTGAAAACTGCAGGGACTTCAACCCGACAGTAGGAAACAGACTGAGAAAACATAGTAAAATTTTCCGTAGCAACCCGTTCCCTTTGTGGTAGATGAACGAACGTCTCTCCAAATGCTCAGTTCTGAGAGATAAGTGAGTGTGAAAGCCGTCCTTCACCTAGAATGTTGGGAACACAAACTTTCTTTTCACTTGCAAACACCACTCCATACATATATATGGGGTGGTACAAGCTCCTACTCGGTTTTACAGTGAAAACTGCAGAAAATTCAAACCTGCACAAGGAAACAGACTGAGAAACCAGAGTAAAAGTTTCTCCTTCAACCCGTTCCTTTGTGCTAAATGAACGAACTTCTGTCCACATGCTCAGTTCTGAGAGATAAGTGTGTGTGAAAGCCGCCCTTCACCTAGCTTGTTGGGAACACAAAGTTTCTTTTCACTTGCAAACTCCACTCCACACATATATATGGGGTGGTACAAGCTCCTACTCGGTTTTACAGTGAAAACTGCAGTAACTTCAAACCTGCACTAGGAAAAAACTGAGAAAACAGAGTAAAAGTTTCTCCTGCAACCCGTTCCCTTTATGCTAGATGAAAGAACGTCTCTCCACATGCTCAGTTCTGAGAGATATGTGTGGGTGAAAGCCGTCCTTCACCTAGCTTGTTGGGAACACAAAGTTGGTTTTCACTTGCAAACTCCACTCCATACATATATATGGTTAGGGATTAACTCCAACTCGGTTTTACAGTGAAAACTGCAGGAAAGTCAATCCGGCACTAGGAAACAGACTGAGAAACCAGAGATAAAGTTTCTTCTTCAACCCGTTCCCTTTGTTCTAGATGAATGAAAGTCTCTCCAAATGCTCAGTTCTGAGAGATAAGTGAGTGTGAAAGCCGTCCTTCACCTAGAATGTTGGGAACACAAACTTTCTTTTCACTTGCAAACACCACTCCATACATATATATGGGGTGGTACAAGCTCCTACTCGGTTTTACAGTGAAAACTGCAGGAAATTCAAACCTGCACAAGGAAACAGACTGAGAAACCAGAGTAAAAGTTTCTCCTTCAACCCGTTCCTTTGTGCTAAATGAACGAACTTCTGTCCACATGCTCAGTTCTGAGAGATAAGTGTGTGTGAAAGCCGCCCTTCACCTAGCTTGTTGGGAACACAAAGTTTCTTTTCACTTGCAAACTCCACTCCACACATATATATGGGGTGGTACAAGTTCCTACTCGGTTTTACAGTGAAAACTGCAGGAACTTCAAACCTGCACTAGGAAAAAACTGAGAAACCAGAGTAAAAGTTTCTCCTGCAACCCGTTCCCTTTATGCTAGATGAAAGAACGTCTCTCCACATGCTCAGTTCTGAGAGATATGTGTGGGTGAAAGCCGTCCTTCACCTAGCTTGTTGGGAACACAAAGTTGGTTTTCACTTGCAAACTCCACTCCATACATATATATGGGTAGGGATTAACTCCAACTCGGTTTTACAGTGAAAACTGCAGGAACTTCAAACCGGCACTAGGAAACAGACTGAGATATCAGAGAAAAAGTTTCTCCTGCAACCCGTTCCCTTTGTGCTAGATGAACGAACGTCTCTCCACATGCTCAGTTCTGAGAGATAACTGTGTGTGAAAGACGTCCTTCACATACCATGCTGGGAACACAAAGATTCTTTTCACTTGCAAACTCCAATCCATACATATATAAGGGGAGGTACTAGCTCCAACTCGGTTTTACAGTGAAAACTGCAGGAAAGTCAATCCGGCACTAGGAAACAGACTGAGAAACCAGAGATAAAGTTTCTTCTTCAACCCGTTCCCTTTGTTCTAGATGAATGAAAGTCTCTCCAAATGCTCAGTTCTGAGAGATAAGTGTGTGTGAAAGCCATCCTTCACCTAGAATGTTGGGAACACAAACTTTCTTTTCAATTGCAAACTCCACTCCATACAAATATATGGGGTGGTACAAGATCCTACTCGGTTTTACACTGAAAACTGCAGGAACTTCAAACGGGCACTAGGAAACAGACTGAGAAACCAGAGTAAAAGTTACTCCTGCAAACCGTTCCTTTGTGCTAAATGAAGGAACGTCTCTCCACATGCTAAGTTCTGAGAGATAAGTGTGTGTGAAAGCCGTCCTTCAACTAGCTTGTTGGGAACACAAAGTTTCTTTTCACTTGAAAACTCCAGTCCATACATATATATGCGGAGGTCCTAGCTCCAACTCGGTTTACAGTGAAAACTGCAGGGACTTCAAACCGACAGTAGGAAACAGACTGAGAAACCATAGTAAAAGTTTCACCTGCAACCCATTCCCTTTGTGGGTGATGAACGAACGTCTCTCCAAATGCTCAGTTCTGAGAGATAAGTGTGTGTGAAAGCCGTCCTTCACCTAGAATGTTGGGAAAACAAACTTTCTTTTCACTTGCAAACTCCACTCCATACATATATATGGGGTGGTACAAGCTCCTACTCGGTTTTTCACTGAAAACTGCAGGAACTTCAAACCGGCCCTAGGAAACAGACTGAGAATCCAGAGAATAAGTTCCTCCTGCAAAATGTTCCCCTTGTGGTAGATGAACGAACGACTCTCCACATGCTCATTTCTGAGAGAAAAGTGTGTGTGAAAGCCGTCCTTCACCTAGCTTGTTGGGAACACAAAGTTTCTTTTAACTTGCACACCCCAATCCACACATATATATGGGTTGGTATAAATTTCTACTCGGTTTTACAGTGAAAACTGCAGGAACTTCAAACCTGCACTAGGAAACAGACTGAGAAACCAGAGTAAAATTTTCTCCTGCAACCCGTTCCCTTTATGCCAGATGAACGAACGTCTCTCCACATGCTAAGTTCTGAGAGATAAGTGTGTGTGAAAGCCGTCCTTCACCTAGCTTGTTGGGAACACAAAGGTTCTTTACACATGCAAACTCCACTCCTTACATATATATGGGGAGGTAATAGCTCCAACTCGGTTTACAGTGAAAACTGCAGGGACTTCAACCCGACAGTAGGAAACAGACTGAGAAAACATAGTAAAATTTTCCGTTGCAACCCGTTCCCTTTGTGGTAGATGAACGAACGTCTCTCCAAATGCTCAGTTCTGAGAGATAAGTGAGTGTGAAAGCCGTCCTTCACCTAGAATGTTGGGAACACAAACTTTCTTTTCACTTGCAAACCCCACTCCATACATATATATGGGGTGGTACAAGCTCCTACTCGGTTTTACAGTGAAAACTGCAGGAAATTCAAACCTGCACAAGGAAACAGACTGAGAAACCAGAGTAAAAGTTTCTCCTTCAACCCGTTCCTTTGTGCTAAATGAACGAACTTCTGTCCACATGCTCAGTTCTGAGAGATAAGTGTGTGTGAAAGCCGCCCTTCACCTAGCTTGTTGGGAACACAAAGTTTCTTTTCACTTGCAAACTCCACTCCAAACATATATATGGGGTGCTACAAGCTCCTACTCGGTTTTACAGTGAAAACTGCAGGAACTTGAAACCTGCACTAGGAAAAAACTGAGAAACCAGAGTAAAAGTTTCTCCTGCAACCCGTTCCCTTTATGCTAGATGAAAGAACGTCTCTCCACATGCTCAGTTCTGAGAGATATTTGTGTGTGAAAGCCGTCCTTCACCTAGATTGTTGGGAACACAAAGTTGGTTTTCACTTGCAAACTCCACTCCATACAAATATATGCGGAGGGATTAGCTCCAACTCGGTTTTACAGTGAAAACTGCAGGAACTTCATACCAGCACTAGGAAACAGACTGAGAAACCAGTGTAAAAGTTTCTCATGTACCCGTTCCCTTTGTGCTAGATGAACGAACGTCTCTCCACATGCTATGTTCTGAGAGAAAAGTGTGTGTGAAAGCCGTCCTTCACCTAGCAGGTTGGGAACACAAATTTTATATCACTTGCAATCCCCACTCGATACATAAATATAGGGAGGTACTAGCTCCACCTCGGTTTTACAGTGAAAACTGAAGGAACTTCAAACCGGCACAAGGATACAGACTGAGAAACCAGAGTAAAAGTTTCTCCTGCAACCCGTTCCTTTGTGCTAGATGAACGAACGTCTCTCCACATGCTATGTTCTGAGAGATAAGTGTGTGTGAAAGCCGTCCTTCACCTAGCTTGTTCGGAATACAAAGTTTCTTTTCACTTGCAAACTCCAATCCATACATATATATGGGGAGGTACTAGCTCCAACTCGGTTTTACAGTGAAAATTGCAGGAAATTCAAAATGGCACTAGGAAACAGACTGAGAAAGCAGAGTAAAAGTTCCCCTGCAACACGTTCCTTTGTGCTAGATGAACGAACGTCTCTCCCCATGCTCAGTACAGAGATAAATGTGTGTGAAAGCCGTCCTTCATTTAGCTTGTTGGGAACACAAAATTTCTTTTCATTTGCAAAATCCTCTCCATACATATATAAAGGGAGGTTCTAGCTCCAACAGGTTTTACAGTGAAAACTGCAGGAACTTCAAACCTGCACTAGGTAACATACTGAGAAACCAGACAAAAAGTTTCTCCTGCAATTCTTTCCCTTTGTGCTACATGAACGAACGTCTCTCCACATGCTCAGTTCTGAGAGATAAGTGTGTGTGAAAGCCGTCCTTCACCTAGAATGTTGGGAACACAAACTTTCTTTTCACTTGCTAACTCCACTCCATAAAAATATATGGGGTGATACAAGATCCTACTCGGTTTTACACTGAATACTGCAGGAACTTCAAACCGGCACTAGGAAACAGACTGAGAAACCAGAGTAATAGTTACTCCTGCAAACCATTCCTTTGTGCTAAATGAAGGAACGACCCTCCACATGCTAAGTTCTGAGAGATAAGTGTGTGTGAAATCCGTCCTTCACCTAGAATGTTGGGAAAACAAACTTTGTTTTCACTTGCAATCTCCACTCCATACATATATATGGGGTGGTACAAGCTCCTACTCGGTTTTACACTGAAAATTGCAGGAACTTCAAACCGGCACTAGGAAACAGACTGAGAATCCAGAGTAAAAATTTCTCCTGCAACCCGTTCCCTTTGTGCTAGATGAACGAACGTCTCTCCACATGCTCAGTTCTGAGAAGTGTGTGTGAAAGCCGTCCTTCACCTATTTTGTTGGGAACACAAAGTTTCTTTCCACTTGCAAACACCATTCCGTACATATATATGGGGAGGTACTAGCTCCAACACGGTTTTACAGTGAAAAATGCAGGAACTTCAAACCGGCCCTAGGAAACAGACTGAGAATCCAGAGAAAAATTTCCTCCTGCAAACTGTTCCCCTTGTGGTAGATGAACGAACGTCTCTCCACATGCTCATTTCTGACAGATAAGTGTGTGTGAAAGCCGTCCTTCACCTAGCTTGTTGGGAACACAAAGATTCTTTTCACTAGCACACCCCAATCCACATATATATATGGGGTGGTGTAAGCTTCTACTCGGTTTTACAGTGAAAACTGCAGGAACTTCAAATCTGCACTAGGAAACAGACTGAGAAACCAGAGTAAAAGTTTCTCCTGCAACCCGTTCCCTTTTTGCTAGATGAACGAACGTCTCTCCACATGCTCAGTTCTGAGGGATAAGTGTGTGTGAAAGCCGTCCTTCACCTATCTTGTTGGGAACACATAGGTTCTTTACACATGCAAACTCCACTCCTTACATATATATGGGGAGGTAATAGCTCCAACTCGGTTTACAGTGAAAACTGCAGGGACTTCAACCCGACAGTAGGAAACAGACTGAGAAACCATAGAAAAATTTTCCGTTGCAACCCGTTCCCTTTGTGGTAGATGAACGAACGTCTCTCCAAATGCTCAGTTCTGAGAGAATAGTGAGTGTGAAAGCCGTCCTTCAACTGGAATGTTGGGAACACAAACTTTCTTTACACTTGCAAACACCACTCCATACATATATATGGGGTGGTACAAGCTCCTACTCGGTTTTACAGTGAAAACTGCAGGAAATTCAAACCTGCACTAGGAAACAGACTGAGAAACCAGAGTAAAAGTTTCTCCTTCAACCCGATCCTTTGTGCTAAATGAACGAACTTCTGTCCACATGCTCAGTTCTGAGAGATAAGTGTGTGTGAAAGCCGCCCTTCACCTAGCTTGTTGGGAACACAAAGTTTCTTTTCACTTGCAAACTCCACTCCACACATATATATGGGGTGGTACAAGCTCCTACTCGGTTTTACAGTGAAAACTGCAGGAACTTCAAACCTGCACTAGGAAAAAAATTAGAAACCAGAGTAAAAGTTTCTCCTGCAACCCGTTCCCTTTATGCTAGATGAAAGAACGTCTCTCCACATGCTCAGTTCTGAGAGATATGTGTGGGTGAAAGCCGTCCTTCACCTAGCTTGTTGGGAACACAAAGTTGGTTTTCACTTGCAAACTCCACTCCATACATATATATGGGTAGGGATTAGCTCCAACTCGGTTTTACAGTGAAAACTGCAGGAACTTCTAACCGGCACTAGGAAACAGACTGAGAAATCAGAGAAAAAGTTTCTCCTGCAACCCGTTCCCTTTGTGCTAGATGAACGAACGTCTCTCCACATGCTCAGTTCTGAGAGATAATTGTGTGTGAAAGACGTCCTTCACATACCTTGCTGGGAACACAAAGATTCTTTTCACTTGCAAACTCCAATCCATACATATATAAGGGGAGGTACTAGCTCCAACTCGGTTTTACAGTGAAAACTGCAGGAACGTCAATCCGGCACTAGGAAACAGACTGAGAAACCAGAGATAAAGTTTCTTCTTCAACCCGTTCCCTTTGTTCTAGATGAACGAAAGTCTCTCCAAATGCTCAGTTCTGAGAGATATGTGTGTGTGAAAGCCGTCCTTCACCTAGAATGTTGGGAACACAAACTTTCTTTTCAATTGCAAACTCCACTCCATACAAATATATGGGGTGGTACAAGATCCTACTCGGTTTTACACTGAAAACTGCAGGAACTTCAAACGGGCACTAGGAAACAGACTGAGAAACCAGAGTAAAAGTTACTCCTGCAAACCGTTCCTTTGTGCTAAATGAAGGAACGTCTCTCCACATGCTAAGTTCTGAGAGATAAGTGTGTGTGAAAGCCGTCCTTCACCTAGCTTGTTGGGAACACAAAGTTTCTTTTCACTTGAAAACTCCAGTCCATACATATATATGCGGAGGTCCTAGCTCCAACTCGGTTTACAGTGAAAACTGCAGGGACTTCAAACCGACAGTAGGAAACAGACTGAGAAACCATAGTAAAAGTTTCACCTGCAACCCATTCCCTTTGTGGGTGATGAACGAACGTCTCTCCAAATGCTCAGTTCTGAGAGATAAGTGTGTGTGAAAGCCGTCCTTCACCTAGAATGTTGGGAAAACAAACTTTCTTTTCACTTGCAAACTCCACTCCATACATATATATGGGGTGGTACAAGCTCCTACTCGGTTTTACACTGAAAACTGCAGGAACTTCAAAGCGGCCCTAGGAAACAGACTGAGAATCCAGAGAATAAGTTCCTCCTGCAAAATGTTCCCCTTGTGGTAGATGAACGAACGTCTCTCCACATGCTCATTTCTGAGAGAAAAGTATGTGTGAAAGCCGTCCTTCACCTAGCTTGTTGGGAACACAAAGTTTCTTTTAACTTGCACACCCCAATCCACACATATATATGGGGTGGTATAAATTTCTACTCGGTTTTACAGTGAAAACTGCAGGAACTTCAAACCTGCACTAGGAAACAGACTGAGAAACCAGAGTAAAATTTTCTCCTGCAACCCGTTCCCTTTATGCTAGATGAACGAACGTCTCTCCACATGCTCAGTTCTGAGGGATAAGTGTGTGTGAAAGCCGTCCTTCACCTAGCTTGTTGGGAACACAAAGGTTCTTTACACATGCAAACTCCACTCCTTACATATATATGGGGAGGTAATAGCTCCAACTCGGTTTACAGTGAAAACTGCAGGGTCTTCAACCCGACAGTAGGAAACAGACTGAGAAAACATAGTAAAATTTTCCGTTGCAACCCGTTCCCTTTGTGGTAGATGAACGAACGTCTCTCCAAATGCTCAGTTCTGAGAGATAAGTGAGTGTGAAAGCCGTCCTTCACCTAGAATGTTGGGAACACAAACTTTCTTTTCACTTGCAAACACCACTCCATACATATATATGGGGTGGTACAAGCTCCTACTCGGTTTTATAATGAAAACTGCAGGAAATTCAAACCTGCACAAGGAAACAGACTGAGAAACCAGAGTAAAAGTTTCTCCTTCAACCCGTTCCTTTGTGCTAAATGAACGAACTTCTGTCCACATGCTCAGTTCTGAGAGATAAGTGTGTGTGAAAGCCGCCCTTCACCTAGCTTGTTGGGAACACAAAGTTTCTTTTCACTTGCAAACTCCACTCCACACATATATATGGGGTGGTACAAGCTCCTACTCGGTTTTACAGTGAAAACTGCAGGAACTTCAAACCTGCACTAGGAAAAAACTGAGAAACCAGAGTAAAAGTTTCTCCTGCAACCCGTTCCCTTTATGCTAGATGAAAGAACGTCTCTCCACATGCTCAGTTCTGAGAGATATGTGTGGGTGAAAGCCGTCCTTCACCTAGCTTGTTGGGAACACAAAGTTGGTTTTCACTTGCAATCTCCACTCCATACATATATATGGGTAGGGATTAACTCCAACTCGGTTTTACAGTGAAAACTGCAGGAACTTCAAACCGGCACTAGGAAACAGACTGAGAAATCAGAGAAAAAGTTTCTCCTACAACCCGTTCCCTTTGTGCTAGATGAACGAACGTCTCTCCACATGCTCAGATCTGAGAGATAATTGTGTGTGAAATACGTCCTTCACATACCTTGCTGGGAACACAAAGATTCTTTTCACTTGCAAACTCCAATCCATACATATATAAGGGGAGGTACTAGCTCCAACTCGGTTTTACAGTGAAAACTGCAGGAACGTCAATCCGGCACTAGGAAACAGACTGAGAAACCAGAGATAAAGTTTCTTCTTCAACCCGTTCCCTTTGTTCTAGATGAACGAAAGCCTCTCCAAATGCTCAGTTCTGAGAGATATGTGTGTGTGAAAGCCGTCCTTCACCTAGCTTGTTGGGAACACAAAGTTGGTTTTCATTTGCAAACTCCACTCCATATAAATATATGCGGAGGGATTAGCTCCAACTCGGTTTTACAGTGAAAACTGCAGGAACATCATACCAGCACTAGGAAACAGACTGAGAAACCAGAGTAAAATTTTCTCCTGCAACCCGTTCCCTTTATGCTAGATGAACGAACGTCTCTCCACATGCTCAGTTCTGAGGGATAAGTGTGTGTGAAAGCCGTCCTTCACCTAGCTTGTTGGGAACACAAAGGTTCTTTACACATGCAAACTCCACTCCTTACATATATATGGGGAGGTAATAGTTCCAACTCGGTTTACAGTGAAAACTGCAGGGACTTCAACCCGACAGTAGGAAACAGACTGAGAAAACATAGTAAAATTTTCCGTTGCAACCCGTTCCCTTTGTGGTAGATGAACGAACGTCTCTCCAAATGCTCAGTTCTGAGAGATAAGTGAGTGTGAAAGCCGTCCTTCACCTAGAATGTTGGGAACACAAACTTTCTTTTCACTTGCAAACTCCACTCCACACATATATATGGGGTGGTACAAGCTCCTACTCGGTTTTACACTGAAAACTGCAGGAATTTCAAACCGGCCCTAGGAAACAGACTGAGAATCCAGAGAATAAGTTCCTCCTGCAAAATGTTCCCCTTGTGGTAGATGAACGAACGTCTCTCCACATGCTCATTTCTGAGAGAAAAGTATGTGTGAAAGCCGTTCTTAACCTAGCTTGTTGGGAACACAAAGTTTCTTTTAACTTGCACACCCCAATCCACACATATATATGGGGTGGTATAAATTTCTACTCGGTTTTACAGTGAAAACTGCAGGAACTTCAAACCTGCACAAGGAAACAGACTGAGAAACCAAAGTAAAATTTTCTCCTTCAACCCGTTCCTTTGTGCTAAATGAACGAACTTCTGTCCACATGCTCAGTTCTGAGAGATAATTGTGTGTGAAAGCCGCCCTTCACCAAGCTTGTTGGGAACACAAAGTTTCTTTTCACTTGCAAACTCCACTCCACACATATATATGGGGTGGTACAAGCTCCTACTCGGTTTTACAGTGAAAACTGCAGGAACTTCAAACCTGCACTAGGAAAAAACTGAGAAACCAGAGTAAAAGTTTCTCCTGCAACCCGTTCCCTTTATGCTAGATGAAAGAACGTCTCTCCACATGCTCAGTTCTGAGAGATATTTGTGTGTGAAAGCCGTCCTTCACCTAGCTTGTTGGGAACACAAAGTTGGTTTTCACTTGCAAACTCCACTCCATATAAATATATGCGGAGGGATTAGCTCCAACTCGGTTTTACAGTGAAAACTGCAGGAACATCATACCAGCACTAGGAAACAGACTGAGAAACCAGAGTAAAATTTTCTCCTGTACCCGTTCCCTTTGTGCTAGATGAACGAAATTCTATCCACATGCTCAGTTCTGAGAGATAAGTGTGTGTGAAAGCTGTCCTTCACCTAGCTTGTTGGGAACACAAAGTTCCTTTTCACTTGCAAATTCCTCTCCATACATATATATGGGAAGGTACTAGCACCAACTCGTTTTACAGTGAAAACTGCAGGGATTTCAAACCGACATTAGGAAACAGACTGAGAAACCATAGAAAAAGTTTCCCCTGCAACCCGTTCCACTTGTGGTAGATGAACGAACGTCTCTTCAAATGCTCAGTTCTGAGAGATAAGTGTGTGTGAAAGCCGTACTTCACCTAGCTTTTTGGGAACACAAAGTTTCTTTTCACTTGCACACTCCAATCCACACATATATATGGGGTGGTACAAGCTCCTACTCGGTTTTACAGTGAAAACTGCAGGAACTTCAAACCTGCACTAGGAAACAGACTTAGAAAACAGAGTAAAAGTTTCTCCTGCATCCCGTTCCCTTTATGCTAGATGAACGAACGTCTCTCCACGTGCTCAGTTCTGAGAGATAAGTGTGTGTGAAAGCCGTACTTCACCTAGCTTGTTGGGAACAGAAACTTTCTTTTCATGTGCAAACACCACTCCATACATATATATGGGGTGTTACAAACTCCTACTCGGTTTTACAGTGAAAACTGAAGGAACTTCTAACCGGCACTAGGAATCAGACTGAGAAACCAGAGTAAAAGTTTCTCCTGCAACCCGTTCCCCTGTGCTAGATGAACGAACGTCTCTCCACATGCTCAGTTCTAAGAGATAAGTGTGTGTGAAAGCAGTCCTTCATCTAGCTTGTTGGGAAAACAAATTTTCTTTTCACTTGTAAACTACAATCCTTACATATATATGGGGAGGCATTAGCTCCAACTCGGTTTTACAGTGAAAACTGCAGGAACTTCATACCGGCACTAGGAAACATACTGAGAAACCAGAGTAAAAGTTTCTCCTGCAACCCGTTCCCATTGTGCTAGATGAACGAACGTCTCTCCACAAGCTCAGTTCTGAGAGATAATTGTGTGTGAAAGCCGTCCTTCACATAGCTTGTTGGGAACACAAAGTTTCCTTTCATTGGCAAACACCACTCCATACATATATAAGGGGAGGTACTATCGCCAACTCGGTTTTACAGTGAAAACTGCAGGAACATCAAACCTGCACTAGGTAACAGACTGAGAAACCAGAGAAATAGTTTCTCCTGCACCCTGTTCCCTTAGTGCTACATGAACGAATGTCTCTCCACATGCTGAGTTCTGTGTGATAACTGTGTGTGAAAGCCGTACTTCACCTAGCATGTTGGTAACACAAAGTTTCTTTTCACTTGCAAACACCACTCCCTATATATATACGGGGAGGTACTAGATCCAACTCGGTTTTACAGTGAAAACTGCAGGAACTTCAAACCGGCCCTAGGAAAAAGACTGAGAATCCAGAGAAAAAGTTCCTCCTGCAACCTGTTCAATTTGTGCTAGATGAACGAACGTCTCTCCACATGCTCAGTTCTGAGAGATAAGTATGTGTGAAAGCCGTCCTTCACCTAACTTGTTGGGAACACAAAGATTCTTTTCACTTGCAAACTCCACTCCATACATATATAAGGGGAGTTACTAGCTCCAAATCGGTTTTACAGCGAAAACTGCAGGAACTTCAATCCGGCACTAGGAAACAGACTGAGAAACCAGAGTAAAAGTTTCTCCTGCAACACGTTCCTTTGTGCTAGATGAACGAACGTCTCTCCACATGTTATGTTTTGAGAGATAAGTGTGTGTGAAAGCTGTCCTTCAAATAGCTTGTTGGGAACACAAACTATCTTTTCACTTGCAAACTCCACTCCTTACATATATATGGGGATGGTTATCTCCAACTCGTTTTTACAGTGAAAATTGCAGGAACTTCTAACCGGCACTAGGAAACAGACTGAGAAACCAGAGTATAAGTTTCTCCTATAACCCGTTCCCTTTGTGCTAGATGAACGAACGTCTATACACATGCTCAGTTCTGACAGATAATTGTGTGTGAAACCATCCTTCACCTAGCTTGTTGGGAACAGTAAGTTTCTTTTCACTTGCAAACACCACTCCGTAAATATATACGGGGAGGTACAAGCTCCAACTCGGTTTTACAGTGATAACTGCAGGAAATTCAAAACGGCACTAGGAAACAGACTGAGAAACCAGAGTAAATGTTTCCCCTGTAACCCGTTCCCTTTTTGCTAGATGAACGAACGTCTATACACAAGCTCAGTTCTGAGATATAAGAGTGTGTGAAAGCCTTCATTCAGCTAGCTTGTTGGGAACACAAATTTTCTTTTCATTGCAAATTCCACTCCATACATGTATATGCGGAGGTACTAGCTCCAACTCGGTTTTACAGTGACAACTGCAGGGACTTCCATCCGGCAGTAGGAAACAGACTGAGAAACCATAGTAATACTTTCCCGTGCAACCCGTTCCATTTGTGCTAGATGAACGAACGTCTCTCCACATGCCCCGTTCTGAGAGATAAGTGTGTGTGAAAGACGTCCTTCACGTAGCTTATAGGGAACACAAAGTTTCTTTTCACATCCAAACTCCACTCCATACATTTATATGGGGTGGTACAAGCTCCTACTCGGTTTTACAGTGAAAACGGCATTAACTTCAAACCGGCACTAGGAAACAGACTGAGAAACCAGAGAAAAATTTTCTCCTGCAACCCGTTCCCTTTGTGCTAGATGAAGGAAAGTCTCTCCACATGCTCAGTTCTGAGAGATAAGTGTGTGTGAAATCCGTACTTCACCTAGATTGTTGGGAACACAAAGATTCTTTTCACTTGCAAACACCACTCCATACATATATATGGGGAGGTACTAGCTCCAACTCGGTTTTACAGTGAAAACTGAAGGAACTTCCAACCGGCCCTAGGAAACAGACTGAGAATCCAGAGAAAATGTTCCTACTGCAAGCTGTTCCATTTGTGCTAGATGAACGAACGTCTCTCCACATGCTCAGTTCTGAGAGATAAGCATGTGTCAAAGCCGTACTTCACATAGCTTGTTGGGAACACAAAGTTTCTTTTCACTTGCAAACTCCACTCCACACCTAAATATTGTTTGGTAGTAGCTCCAAATCGGTTTTACAGTGAAAACTGCAGGAACTTCAAACAGTCACTAGGAAACAGACTGAGAAACCAGAGAAAAAGTTTAACCTGCAAGCCATTCCGGTTGTGCTAGATGAACGAACGTCTCTCCACATGCTCAGGTTTAAGAGATATGTGTGTGTGAAAGCCGACTTCACCTAGCTTGTTGGGAACACAAAGTTTCTTTACACTTGCAAACTCCACTCCATACATATATATATTCGGAAGTACTAGCTCCAACTCGGATTTACAGTGAAAACTGCAGGAAGTTCAAAACGGCACTAGGAAACAGACTGAGAAACCAGAGTAAAAGTTTCCCCTGCAACCCATTCTTTTGTGCTAGATGAACGAATGTCTCTCCACATGCTAAGTTGTGAGAGATAAGTGTGTTTGAAAGCCATCCTTCACCTAGCTTGTTGGGAACACAAAATTTCTTTTCACTTGCAAACTCCACTCCTTACATATATATGGGGAGGGTTTAGCTCCAACTCGTTTTTACAGTGAAAACTGCAGGAACTTCTAACCGGCACTAGGAAACAGACTGAGAAACCAGAGTATAAGTTTCTCCTGCAACCCGTTCATTTATGCTAGATGAACGAATGTCTATAGACATGCTCAGTTCTGACAGAAAAGTGTGTGTGAAAGCCGTCCTTCAACTAGCTTGTTGGGAACACAAAGTTTTCTTTCATTTGCAAACTCCAATCCATACATATATAAGGGGAGGTACTAGCTCCAACTCGGTTTTACAGTGAAAACTGCAGGAACATCAAAACTGCACTAGGTAACAGACTGAGAAACCAGAGAAATAGTTTCTCCTGCACCCTGTTCCCTTTGTGCTTCATGAACGAATGTCTCTCCACATGCTCAGTTCTGTGAGATAACTGTGTGTGAAAGCCGTACTTCACCTAGCTTGTTGGGAACACAAAGTTTCTTTTCACTTGCAAACTCCACACCTTACATATATATGGGGAGGGTTTATCTCCAAACCGTTTTTACAGTGGAAACTGCAGGAACTTCTAACCGGCAATAGGAAACAGACTTAGAAACCAGAGTATAAGTTTCTCATGCAACCCGTTCCATTTATGCTAGATGAAAGAACGTCTATACACATGCTCAGTTGTGACAGATAATTGTGTGTGAAATCCGTAATTCACCTAGCTTGTTGGGAACACAAACTTTCTTTTCATGTGCAAACTCCACTCCATACATATATATGGGGTGTTACAAGCTCCTACTCGGTTTTATAGTGAAAACTGAAGGAACTTCAAACCGGCACTAGGAAACAGACTGAGAAAGCAGAGTAAAAGTTTCTCCTGCAAACCGTTCCCTTTGTGCTAGATGAACGAACGTCTCTCCACATGCTCAGTTCTGAGAGATAAGTGTGTGTGAAAGCCGTACTTCACCTAGCTTGTTGGAAACACAAAGTTTCTTTTCACTTGCAAACACCAATCCCTATATATATACGGGGAGGTACTAGCTCCAACAAGATTTTACAGTGAAAACTGAAGGAACTTCAAACCGGCACTAGGAAACAGACTGAGAAAGCAGAGTAAAAGTTTCTCCTGCAAACCGTTCCCTTTGTGCTAGATGAACGAACGTCTCTCCACATGCTCAGTTCTGAGAGATAAGTATGTGTGAAAGCCGTCCTTCACCTAGCTTGTTGGGAACACAAAGATTCTTTTCACTTGCAAACGCCACTCCATACATATATAAGGGGAGGTACTAGCTCCAAATCGGTTTTACAGCGAAAACTGCAGGAACTTCATACCGGCACTAGGAAACAGACTGAGAAACCAGACAAAAAGTTTCTCCTGCAAGCCATTCCCGTTGTGCTAGATGAACGAACGTCTCTCCACATGCTCAGTTCTAAGAGATAAGTGTGTGTGAAAGCCGTCCTTCACAAAGCTTGTTGGGAAAACAAAGTTTCATTTCATTTATAAACTACACTCCTTACATATATATGTGGAGGCATTAGCTTCAACTCGGTTTTACAGTGTAAAATGCAGGAACTTAATACCGGCACTAGGAAACACACAGAGAAACCAGAGTAAAAGTTTCTCCTGCAACCCGTTCCCATTGTGCTAGATGAACGAACGTCTCTCCACCTGCTCAGTTCTGAGAGATAATTGTGTGTGAAAGCCATCCTTCACCTAGCTTGTTGGGAACACAAAGTTTCCTTTCATTTGCAAACTCCACTCCATACATATATAAGGGGAGGTTCTAGCTCCAACTCGGTTTTACAGTGAAAACTGCAGGAACTTCAAAACTGCACTAGGTAACAGACTGAGAAACCAGAGAAAAAGTTTCTTCTGCAACCCGTTCCATTTGTGCTACATGAACGAACGTCTCTCCACATGCTCAGTTCTGTGAGATAATTGTGTGTGAAAGCTGTACTTCACCTAGCTTGTTGGGAACACAAAGTTTCTTTTCACTTGCAAACTCCAGTCCATACATATATATACGGAGGTCCTAGCTCCAACTCGGTTTAAAGTGAAAACTGCAGGGTCTTCAAACCGACAGTAGGAAACAGACTGAGAATACACAGTAAAAGTTTCCCCTGCAAACCGTTCTATTTTTGGTAGATGAACGAACGTCTCTCCAAATGCTCAGTTCTGAGAGATAAGTGTGTGTGAAAGCCGTACTTCACCTAGCTTGTTGGGAACACAAACTTTCTTTTCACTTGCAAAATCCACTCCGTACATATATATGGGGTGGTACAAGCTCCTACTCTGTTTTACAGTGAAAACTGCAGGAACTTCAAACCTGCACTAGGAAACAGACTGAGAAACCAGAGAAAAAATTTCTCCTGCAAGCCATTCCCGTTGTGCTAGATGAACGAACGTCTCTCCATATGCTCAGTTCTAAGAGATAAGTGTGTATGAAAGCCGTCCCTCACATAGCTTGTTCGGAATACAAAGTTTCTTTTCACTTTCAAACTCCATTCCATACATATATATATTCGGAATTAGTAGCCCCAACTCGGATTTATAGTGAAAACTGCAGGAAGTTCAAACCGGCACTAGGAAACATACTGAGAAACCAGAGTAAAAGTTTCTCCTGCAACCCGTTCTTTTGTGCTAGATGAACGAACGTCTCTCCACATGCTAAGATCTGAGAGATAATTGTGTGTGAAAGCCGTCCTTCACCTAGCTTGTTGGGAACACAAAGTTTCTTTTCAATTGCAAACTCCACTCCTTACATATATATGGGGAGGGTTTAGCTCCAACTCGTTTTTACAGTGAAAACTGCAGGAACTTCAAACTGGCCCTAGGAAAAAGACTGAGAATCCAGAGAAAAACTTCCTGTTGCAACCTCTTCCATTTGTGCTAGATGAACGAAAGTCTCTCCACATGCTCATTTCTGAGAGATAAGTGTGTGTGAAAGCCGTACTTCAACTAGCTTGTTGGGAACACAAACTTTCTTTTCACTTGCAAACACCACTCCGTACATATATATGGGGAGGTACTAGCTCCAACTCGGTTTTATAGTGAAAACTGAAGGAACTTCAAACCGGCACTAGGAAACAGACTGAGAAACCAGAGTAAAAGTTTCTCCTGCAACCCGTTCCCCTGTGCTAGATGAACGAACGTCTCTCCACATGCTCAGTTCTGAGAGATAAGTGTGTGTGAAAGCCGTCCTTCATCTAACTTGTTGGGAACACAAAGATTCTTTAAACTTGCAAACTCCACTCCGTACATATATATTGGGAGGTATAACTCCAACTCGGTTTTACAGTGAAAACTGAAGGAACTTCAAACCGGCACTAGGAAACAGACTGAGAATCCACAGAAAAAGTTTCTCCTGCAAGCCATTCCGTTTGTGCTAAATGAACGAACGTCTCTCCACATGCTCAGTTCTACGAGATATGTGTGTGTGAAAGCCGACTTCACCTAGCTTGTTGGGAACACAAAGTTTCTTTGCACTTGCAAACTCCACCCCATATATATATATATTCGGAAGTACTAGCTCCAACTCGGATTTAAAGTGAAAACTGCAGGAAGTTCAAACCGGCCCTAGGAAACAGACTGAGAAACCAGAGTAAAAGTTTCTCCTGCAACCCGTTCCTTTGTGCTAGATGAACGAACGTCTCTCCACATGCTAGGTTCTGAGAGATAAGTGTGTGTGAAAGCCGTCCTTCACCTATCTTGTTGGGAACACAAAGATTCTTTTCTCTTGCAAACTCCACTCCTTACATATATAAGGGGAGGTACTAGCTCCAAATCGGTTTTACAGCGAAAACTGCAGGAACTTCAATCCGGCACTAGGAAACAGACTGAGAAACCAGAGAAAAAGTTTCTCCTGCAAGCCATTCCCGTTGTGCTAGATGAACGAAAGTCTCTCCACATGCTCAGTTCTAAGAGATAAGTGTGTGTGAAAGCCGTACTTCACCTAGCTTGTTGGGAAAACAAAGTTTCTTTCACTTGTAAACTACACTCCTTACATATGTATGGGGAGGCATTAGCTCCAACTCGGTTTTACAGTGAAAACTGCAGGAACTTCATAAAGGCAGTAGGAAACAACTGAGAAACCAGAGTAAAAGTTTTTCCTGCAACCCGTTCTTTTGTGCTAGATGAACGAACGTCTCTCCACATGCTAAGTTGTGAGAGATAAGTGTGTGTGAAAGCCGTCCTTCAACTAGCTTGATGGGAACACAAAATTTCTTTTCACTTGCAAACTCCAATCCTTACATATATATGGGGAGGGTTTAGCTCCAACTCGTTTTTACAGTGAAAACTGCAGGAACTTCTAACCGGCACTAGGAAACAGACTGAGAAACCAGAGTATAAGTTTCTCCTGCAATCCGTTCATTTATGCTAGATGAACGAATGTCTATAGACATGCTCAGTTCTGAGAGATAAGTGTGTGTGAAAGCCGTACTTCACCTAGCTTGTTGGGAACAGAAACTTTATTTTCATGTGCAAACTCCACTCCATACATATATATGGGGTGTTACAAACTCCTACTCGGTTTTACAGTGAAAACTGAAGGAACTTCTAACCGGCACTAGGAATCAGACTGAGAAACCAGAGTAAAAGTTTCTCCTGCAACCCGTTCCCCTGTGCTAGATGAACGAACGTTTCTCCACATGCTCAGTTCTGAGAGATAAGTGTGTGTGAAAGCCGTACTTCACCTAGCTTGTTGGGAACACAAAGTTTCTTTTCACTTGCAAACACCACTCCCTATATATATACGGGGAGGTACTAGCTCCAACTCTGTTTTACAGTGAAAACTGCAGGAACTTCAAACCGGCCCTAGGGAAAAGACTGAGAATCCAGAGAAAAAGTTCCCCCTGCAACCTGTTCCATTTGTGCTAGATGAACGAACGTTTCTCCACATGCTCAGTTCTGAGAGATAAGTATGTGTGAAAGCCGTCCTTCACCTAGCTTGTTGGGAACACAAAGATTCTTTTCACTTGCAAACTGCACTCCATACATATATAAGGGAGGTACTAGCTCAAAATCGGTTTTACAGCGAAAACTGCAGGAACTTAATACCAGCACTGGGAAACAGACTGAGAAACCAGAGAAAAAGTTTCTCCTGCAAAGCCATTCCCGTTGTGCTAGATGAACGAACGTCTCTCCACATGCTCAGTTCTAAGAGATAAGTGTGTGTGAAAGCAGTCCTTCATCTAGCTTGTTGGGAAAACAAATTTTCTTTTCACTTGTAAACTACAATCCTTACATATATATGGGGAGGCATTAGCTCCAACTCGATTTTACAGTGAAAACTGCAGGAACTTCATACCGGCACTAGGAAACATACTGAGAAACCAGAGTAAAAGTTTCTCCTGCAACCCGTTCCCATTGTGCTAGATGAACGAACGTCTCTCCACAAGCTCAGTTCTGAGAGATAATTGTGTGTGAAAGCCGTCCTTCACATAGCTTGTTGGGAACACAAAGTTTCCTTTCACTGGCAAACACCACTCCATACATATATAAGGGGAGGTACTATCGCCAACTCGGTTTTACAGTGAAAACTGCAGGAACATCAAACCTGCACTAGGTAACAGACTGAGAAACCAGAGAAATAGTTTCTCCTGCACCCTGTTCCCTTAGTGCTACATGAACGAATGTCTCTCCACATGCTGAGTTCTGTGTGATAACTGTGTGTGAAAGCCGTACTTCACCTAGCATGTTGGTAACACAAAGTTTCTTTTCACTTGCAAACACCACTCCCTATATATATACGGGGAGGTACTAGATCCAACTCGGTTTTACAGTGAAAACTGCAGGAAATTCAAACCGGCCCTAGGAAAAAGACTGAGAATCCAGAGAAAAAGTTAATCCTGCAACCTGTTCAATTTGTGCTAGATGAACGAACGTCTCTCCACATGCTCAGTTCTGAGAGATAAGTATGTGTGAAAGCCGTCCTTCACCTAGCTTGTTGGGAACACAAAGATTCTTTTCACTTGCAAACTCCACTCCATACATATATAAGGGGAGTTACTAGCTCCAAATCGGTTTTACAGCGAAAACTGCAGGAACTTCAATCCGGCACTAGGAAACAGACTGAGAAACCAGAGTAAAACTTTCTCCTGCAACACGTTCCTTTGTGCTAGATGAACGAACGTCTCTCCACATGTTAAGTTTTGAGAAATAAGTGTGTGTGAAAGCTGTCCTTCAAATAGCTTGTTGGGAACACAAACTATCTTTTCACTTGCAAACTCCACTCCTTACATATATATGGGGATGCTTATCTCCAACTCGTTTTTACAGTGAAAATTGCAGGAACTTCTAACCGGCACTAGGAAACAGACTGAGAAACCAGAGTATAAGTTTCTCCTATAACCCGTTCCCTTTGTGCTAGATGAACGAACTTCTATACACATGCTCAGTTCTGACAGATAATTGTGTGTGAAACCATCCTTCACCTAGCTTGTTGGGAACAGTAAGTTTCTTTTCACTTGCAAACACCACTCCGTAAATATATACGGGGAGGTACAAGCTCCAACTCGGTTTTACAGTGATAACTGCAGGAAATTCAAAACGGCACTAGGAAACAGACTGAGAAACCAGAATAAATGTTTCCCCTGTAACCCGTTCCCTTTTTGCTAGATGAACGAACGTCTATACACAAGCTCAGTTCTGAGAGATAAGAGTGTGTGAAAGCCGTCATTCAGCTAGCTTGATGGGAACACAAATTTTCTTTTCATTGCAAATTCCACTCCATACATGTATATGCGGAGGTACTAGCTCCAACTCGGTTTTACAGTGACAACTGCAGGGACTTCCATCCGGCAGTAGGAAACAGACTGAGAAACCATAGTAATACTTTCCCGTGCAACCCGTTCCATTTGTGCTAGATGAACGAACGTCTCTCCACATGCCCCGTTCTGAGAGATAAGTGTGTGTGAAAGACGTCCTTCACGTTGCTTATAGGGAACACAAAGTTTCTTTTCACATCCAAACTCCACTCCATACATTTATATGGGGTGGTACAAGCTCCTACTCGGTTTTACAGTGAAAACGGCATGAACTTCAAACCGGCACTAGGAAACAGAATGAGAAACCAGAGAAAAATTTTCTCCTGCAACCCGTTCCCTTTGTGCTAGATGAAGGAAAGTCTCTCCACATGCTCAGTTCTGAGAGATAAGTGTGTGTGAAATCCGTACTTCACCTAGATTGTTGGGAACACAAAGATTCTTTTCACTTGCAAACACCACTCCATACATATATATGGGGAGGTACTAGCTCCAACTCGGTTTTACAGTGAAAACTGAAGGAACTTCCAACCGGCCCTAGGAAACAGACTGAGAATCCAGAGAAAATGTTCCTACTGCAAGCTGTTCCATTTGTGCTAGATGAACGAACGTCTCTCCACATGCTCAGTTCTGAGAGATAAGCATGTGTCAAAGCCGTACTTCACCTAGCTTGTTGGGAACACAAAGTTTCTTTTCACTTGCAAACTCCACTCCACACCTAAATATTGGTTGGTAGTAGCTCCAAATCGGTTTTACAGTGAAAACTGCAGGAACTTCAAACAGTCACTAGGAAACAGACTGAGAAACCAGAGAAAAAGTTTCACCTGTAAGCCATTCCGGTTGTGCTAGATGAACGAACGTCTCTCCACATGCTCAGGTTTAAGAGATATGTGTGTGTGAAAGCCGACTTCACCTAGCTTGTTGGGAACACAAAGTTTCTTTACACTTGCAAACTCCACTCCATACATATATATATTCGGAAGTACTAGCTCCAACTCGGATTTACAGTGAAAACTGCAGGAAGTTCAAAACGGCACTAGGAAACAGACTGAGAAACCAGAGTAAAAGTTTCCCCTGCAACCCATTCTTTTGTGCTAGATGAACGAACGTCTCTCCACATGCTAAGTTGTGAGAGATAAGTGTGTTTGAAAGCCATCCTTCACCTAGCTTGTTGGGAACACAAAATTTCTTTTCACTTGCAAACTCCACTGCTTACATATATATGGGGAGGGTTTAGCTCCAACTCGTTTTTACAGTGAAAACTGCAGGAACTTCTAACCGGCACTAGGAAACAGACTGAGAAACCAGAGTATAAGTTTCTCCTGCAACCCGTTCATTTTTGCTAGATGAACGAATGTCTATAGACATGCTCAGTTCTGACAGAAAAGTGTGTGTGAAAGCCGTCCTTCAACTAGCTTGTTGGGAACACAAAGTTTTCTTTCATTTGCAAACTCCAATCCATACATATATAAGGGGAGGTACTAGCTCCAACTCGGTTTTACAGTGAAAACTGCAGGAACATCAAAACTGCACTAGGTAACAGACTGAGAAACCAGAGAAATAGTTTCTCTTGCACCCTGTTCCCTTTGTGCTACATGAACGAATGTCTCTCCACATGCTCAGTTCTGTGAGATAACTGTGTGTGAAAGCCGTACTTCACCTAGCTTTTTGGGAACACAAAGTTTCTTTTCACTTGCAAACTCCACACCTTACATATATATGGGGAGGGTTTATCTCCAAACCGTTTTTACAGTGGAAACTGCAGGAACTTCTAACCGGCAATAGGAAACAGACTTAGAAACCAGAGTATAAGTTTCTCATGCAACCCGTTCCATTTATGCTAGATGAAAGAACGTCTATACACATGCTCAGTTGTGACAGATAATTGTGTGTGAAATCCGTAATTCACCTAGCTTGTTGGGAACACAAACTTTCTTTTCATGTGCAAACTCCACTCCATACATATATATGGGGTGTTACAAGCTCCTACTCGGTTTTATAGTGAAAACTGAAGGAACTTCAAACCGGCACTAGGAAACAGACTGAGAAAGCAGAGTAAAAGTTTCTCCTGCAAACCGTTCCCTTTGTGCTAGATGAACGAACGTCTCTCCACATGCTCAGTTCTGAGAGATAAGTGTGTGTGAAAGCCGTACTTCACCTAGCTTGTTGGAAACACAAAGTTTCTTTTCACTTGCAAACACCAATCCCTATATATATACGGGGAGGTACTAGCTCCAACAAGATTTTACAGTGAAAACTGCAGGAACTTCAAACCGGCCCTAGGAAAAAGACTGAGAATCCAGAGAAAAAGTTCCCCCTGCAACCTGTTCAATTTGTGGTAGATGAACGAACGTCTCTCCACATGCTCATTTCTGAGAGATAAGTATGTGTGAAAGCCGTCCTTCACCTAGCTTGTTGGGAACACAAAGATTCTTTTCACTTGCAAACGCCACTTCATACATATATAAGGGGAGGTACTAGCTCCAAATCGGTTTTACAGCGAAAACTGCAGGAACTTCATACCGGCACTAGGAAACAGACTGAGAAACCAGACAAAAAGTTTCTCCTGCAAGCCATTCCCGTTGTGCTAGATGAAAGAACGTCTCTCCACATGCTCAGTTCTAAGAGATAAGTGTGTGTGAAAGCCGTCCTTCACAAAGCTTGTTGGGAAAACAAAGTTTCTTTTCATTTATAAACTACACTCCTTACATATATATGTGGAGGAATTAGCTCCAACTCGGTTTTACAGTGAAAACTGCAGGAACTTAATACCGGCACTAGGAAACACACAGAGAAACCAGAGTAAAAGTTTCTCCTGCAACCCGTTCCCATTGTGCTAGATGAACGAACGTCTCTCCACCTGCTCAGTTCTGAGAGATAATTGTTTGTGAAAGCCATCCTTCACCTAGCTTGTTGGGAACACAAAGTTTCCTTTCATTTGCAAACTCCACTCCATACATATATAAGGGGAGGTTCTAGCTCCAACTCGGTTTTACAGTGAAAACTGCAGGAACTTCAAAACTGCACTAGGTAACAGACTGAGAAACCAGAGAAAAAGTTTCTTCTCCAACCCGTTCCATTTGTGCTACATGAACGAACGTCTCTCCACATGCTCAGTTCTGTGAGATAATTATGTGTGAAAGCTGTACTTCACCTAGCTTGTTGGGAACACAAAGTTTCTTTTCACTTGCAAACTCCAGTCCATACATATATATACGGAGGTCCTAGCTCCAACTCGGTTTAAAGTGAAAACTGCAGGGTCTTCAAACCGACAGTAGGAAACAGACTGAGAATACATAGTAAAAGTTTCCCCTGCAAACCGTTCTATTTTTGGTAGATGAACGAACGTCTCTCCAAATGCTCAGTTCTGAGAGATAAGTGTGTGTGAAAGCCGTACTTCACCTAGCTTGTTGGGAACACAAACTTTCTTTTCACTTGCAAAATCCACTCCGTACATATATATGGGGTGGTACAAGCTCCTACTCTGTTTTACAGTGAAAACTGCAGGAACTTCATACCTGCACTAGGAAACAGACTGAGAAACCAGAGAAAAAATTTCTCCTGCAAGCCATTCCCGTTGTGCTAGACGAACGAACGTCTCTCCATATGCTCAGTTCTAAGAGATAAGTGTGTATGAAAGCCGTCCCTCACATAGCTTGTTCGGAATACAAAGTTTCTTTTCACTTTCAAACTCCATTCCATACATATATATATTCGGAATTAGTAGCCCCAACTCGGATTTATAGTGAAAACTGCAGGAAGTTCAAACCGGCACTAGGAAACTTACTGAGAAACCAGAGTAAATGTTTCTCCTGCAACCCGTTCTTTTGTGCTAGATGAACGAACGTCTCTCCACATGCTAAGATCTGAGAGATAATTGTGTGTGAAAGCCGTCCTTCACCTAGCTTGTTGGGAACACAAAGTTTCTTTTCAATTGCAAACTCCACTCCTTACATATATATGGGGAGGGTTTAGCTCCAACTCGTTTTTACAGTGAAAACTGCAGGAACGTCTAACCGGCACTAGGAAACAGACTGAGAAACCAGAGTAAAAGTTTCTCCTGCAACCCTTTCCCCTGTGCTAGATGAACGAAAGTCTCTGCACATGCTCAGTTCTGAGAGATAATTTGTGTGAAAGCCGTACTTCACCTAGCTTGTTGGGAACACAAAGTTTCTTTTCACTTGCAAACACCACTCCCTATATATATACGGGGAGGTACTACCTCCAACTCGGTTTTACAGTGAAAACTGCAGGAACTTCAAACTGGCCCTAGGAAAAAGACTGAGAATCCAGAGAAAAACTTCCTGTTGCAACCTCTTCCATTTGTGCTAGATGAACGAAAGTCTCTCCACATGCTCATTTCTGAGAGATAAGTGTGTGTGAAAGCCGTACTTCAACTAGCTTGTTGGGAACACAAACTTTCTTTTCACTTGCAAACACCACTCCGTACATATATATGGGGAGGTACTAGCTCCAACTCGGTTTTATAGTGAAAACTGCAGGAACTTCCAACCGGCCCTAGGAAACAGACTGAGAATCCAGAGAAAAAGTTCCTCCTGCAACCTGTTCAATTTGTGCTAGATGAACGAACGTCTCTCCACATGCTCATTTCTGAGAGATAAGTATGTGTGAAAGTCGTTCTTCACATAGCTAGTTGGGAATACAAAGTTTCTTTTCACTTGCAAACTCCACTCCATACATACATAAAGGGAGGTACTAGCTCCAAATCGGTTTTACAGTGAAAACTGCAGGAACTTCAATCCAGCACTAGGAAACAGACTGAGAAACCAGAGAAATAGTTTCTCCTGCAAGCCATTCCCGTTGTGCTAGATGAACGAACGTCTCTCCACATGCTCAGTTCTAAGAGATAATTGTGTGTGAAAGCCGTCCTCCAACTATCTTGTTGGGAACACAAATTTTATTTCACTTGCAATCCCCACTCCATACATAAATATACTGACGTAGGAGCTACAACTCGGATTTACAGTGAAAACTGCAGGAAATTCAAACCGACCCTAGGAAACAGACTGAGAATCCAGAGAATATCTTCCTCCTGCAACCTGTTCCATTTGTGCTAGATGAACGAACGTCTCTCCGCATGCTCAGTTCTGAGAGATAAGTATGTGTGAAAGCCGTTCTTCACCTAGCTTGTAGGGAACACAAAGTTTTTTTAACTTGCCAACTCCTCTCCATACATATATAAGAGGAGGTACTAGCTCTAAATCGGTTTTACAGTGAAAATTGCAGGAACTTCAATCCGGCACTAGGAAACAGAATGAGAAACCAGAGAAAAAGTTTCACCTGCAAGCCATTCCGTTTGTGCTAGACGAACAAACGTCTCTCCACATGCTCAGTTCTAATAGATATGTGTGTGTGAAAGCCGACTTCACCTAGCTTGTTGGGAACACAAAGTTTCTTTACACTTGCAAACTCCACTCCATACATATATATATTCGGAAGTACTAGCTCCAACTCGGATTTACAGTGAAAAGTGCAGGAAGTTCAAACCGGCACTAGGAAACAGACTGAGAAACCAGAGTATAAGTTTCTCCTGCAACCCGTTCATTTATGCTAGATGAACGAATGTCTATACACATGCTCAGTTCTGACAGATAAGTGTGTGTGAAAGCCGTACTTCACCTAGCTTGTTGGGAACACAAACTTTCTTTTCATGTGCAAACTCCACTCCATACATATATATGGGCTGTTACAAGCTCCTACTCGGTTTTACAGTGAAAACTGCAGGAACTTCAAACCGGCACTAGGAAACAGACTGAGAATTAAGAGAAAAAGTTCCCCCTGCAAACTGTTCCATTTGTGCTAGATGAACGAACGTCTCTCCACATGCTCAGTTCTGAGAGATAAGTATGTGTGAAAGCCGTCCTTCACCTAGCTTGTTGGGAACACAAAGATTCTATTCACTTGCAAACTGCACTCCATACATATATAAGGGAGGTACTAGCTCAAAATCGGTTTTACAGCGAAAACTGCAGGAACTTCAATCCGGCACTGGGAAACAGAATGAGAAACCAGAGAAAAAGTTTCTCCTGCAAGCCATTCCCGTTGTGCTAGAAGAACGAACGTCTCTCCACATGCTCAGTTCTAAGAGATAAGTGTGTGTGAAAGCCATCCATCATCTAGCTTGTTGGGAAAACAAAGTTTCTTTTCACTTGTAAACTACAATCCTTATATATAAATGGGGAGGCATTAGCTCCAACACGGTTTTACAGTGAAAACTGAAGGAACATCAAACCTGCACTAGGTAACAGACTGAGAAACCAGAGAAATAATTTCTCCTGCACCCCGTTCCCTTTGTGGTACATGAACGAATGTCTCTCCACATGCTCAGTTCTGTGAGATAAATGTGTGTGAAAGCCGTACTTCACCTAGCGTGTTGTGAACACAAAGATTCTTTTCACTTGCAAACTCCACACCTTACATATATATGGGGAGGGTTTAGCTCCAAAACGTTTTTACAGTGGAAATTGCAGGAACTTCTACCCGGCAATAGGAAACAGACTTAGAAACCAGAGTATAAGTTTCTCCTGCAAACCGTTCCCTTTGTGCTAGATGAACGAACGTCTCTCCACATGCTCAGTTCTGAGAGATAAGTGTTTGTGAAAGCCGTACTTCACCTAGCATGTTGGTAACACAAAGTTTCTTTTCCCTTGCAAACACCATTCCCTATATATATAAGGGGAGGTACAAGCTCCAACTCGGTTTTACAGTGAAAACTGCAGGAACTTCAAACCGGCCCTAGGAAAAAGACTGAGAATCCAGAGAAAAAATTCCTCCTGCAACCTGTTCCATTTGTGCTAGATGAACGAACGTCTCTCCACATGCTCAGTTCTGAGAGATAATTATGTGTGAAAGCCGTCCTTCACCTAGCTTGTTGGGAACACAAAGATTCTTTTCACTTGCAAACTCCACTCCATACATATATAAGGGGAGGTACTAGCTCCAAATCGTTTTTACAGCGAAAACTGCAGGAACTTCAATCCGGCACTAGGAAACAGACTGAGAAACCAGAGTAAAAGTTTCTCTTGCAACACGTTCCTTTGTGCTAGATGAACGAACGTCTCTCCACATGTTAAGTTTTGAGAGATAAGTGTGTGTGAAAGCTGTCCTTCAAATAGCTTGTTGGGAACACAAACTTTCTTTTCACTTGCAAACTCCACTCCTTATATATATATGGGGATGTTTATCTCCAACTCGTTTTTACAGTGAAAACTGCAGGAACTTCTAACCGGCACTAGGAAACAGACTGAGAATCCAGAGTATAAGTTTCTCCTATAACCCGTTCCCTTTGTGCTAGATGAACGAACGTCTATACACATGCTCAGTTCTGACAGATAATTGTGTGTGAAAGCCGTCCTTCACCTAGCTTGTTGGGAACAGTAAGTTTCTTTTCACTTGCAAACACCACTCCGTAAATATATACGGGGAGGTACTAGCTCCAACTCGGTTTTACAGTGATAACTGCAAGAAATTCAAAACGGCACTAGGAAACAGACTGAGAAACCAGAGTATAAGTTTCTCCTGCAACCCGTTCATTTATGCTAGATGAACGAATGTCTATACACATGCTCAGTTCTGACAGATAAGTGTGTGTGAAAGCCGTACTTCACCTAGCTTGTTGGGAACACAAACTTTCTTTTCATGTGCAAACTCCACTCCATACATATATATGGGCTGTTACAAGCTCCTACTCTGTTTTACAGTGAAAACTGAAGGAACGTCAATCCGGCACTAGGAAACAGACTGAGAAACCAGAGTAAAAGTTTCTCCTGCAACCCGTTCCCCTGTGCTAGATGAACGAACGTCTCTACACATGCTCAGTTCTGAGAGATAAGTATGTCTGAAAGCCGTCCTTCACCTAGCTTGTTGGGAACACAAAGATTCTTTTCACTTGCAAACTGCACTCCATACATATATAAGGGAGGTACTATCTCAAAATCGGTTTTACAGCGAAAACTGCAGGAACTTCAATCCGGCACTGGGAAACAGATTGAGAAACCAGAGAAAAAGTTTCTCCTGCAAGCCATTCCAGTTGTGCTAGAAGAACGAACATCTCTCCACATGCTCAGTTCTAAGAGATAAGTGTGTGTGAAAGCCATCCATCATCTAGCTTGTTGGGAAAACAAAGTTTCTTTTCACTTGTAAACTACAATCCTTACATATAAATGGGGAGGCATTAGCTCCAACTCGGTTTTACAGTGAAAACTGCAGGAACATCAAACCTGCACTAGGTAACAGACTGAGAAACCAGAGAAATAATTTCTCCTGCACCCCGTTCCCTTTGTGGTACATGAACGAATGTCTCTCCACATGCTCAGTTCTGTGAGATAACTGTGTGTGAAAGCCGTACTTCACCTAGCTTGTTGGGAACACAAAGATTCTTTTCACTTGCAAACTCCACACCTTACATATATATGGGGAGGGTTTAGCTCCAAAACGTTTTTACAGTGGAAATTGCAGGAACTTCTAACCGGCAATAGGAAACAGACTTAGAAACCAGAGTATAAGTTTCTCCTGCAACCCATTCCATTTATGCTAGATGAACGAAAGTCTATACACATGCTCAGTTCTGACAAATAATTGTGTGTGAAAGCCGTAATTCACCTAGCTTTTTGGGAACACAAACTTCCTTTTCATGTGCAAACTCCACTCCATACATATATATGGGGTGTTACAAGCTCCTACTCGGTTTTACAGGGAAAACTGAAGGAACTTCAAACCGGCACTAGGAAACAGACTGAGAAACCAGAGTAAAAGTTTCTCCTGCAAACCGTTCCCTTTGTGCTAGATGAACGAACGTCTCTCCACATGCTCAGTTCTGAGAGATAAGTGTTTGTGAAAGCCGTACTTCACCTAGCATGTTGGTAACACAAAGTATCTTTTCCCTTGCAAACACCACTCCCTATATATATAAGGGGAGGTACTAGCTCCAACTCGGTTTTACAGTGAAAACTGCAGGAACTTCAAACCGGCCCTAGGAAAAAGACTGAGAATCCAGAGAAAATGTTCCTCCTGCAACCTGTTCCATTTGTGCTAGATGAACGAACGTCTCTCCACATGCTCAGTTCTAAGAGATAATTATGTGTGAAAGCCGTCCTTCACCTAGCTTGTTGGGAACACAAAGATTCTTTTCACTTGCAAACTCCACTCCATACATATATAAGGGGAGGTACTAGCTCCAAATCGGTTTTACAGCGAAAACTGCAGGAACTTCAATCCGGCACTAGGAAACAGACTGAGAAACCAGAGTAAAAGTTTCTCCTGCAACACGTTCCTTTGTGCTAGATGAACGAACGTCTCTCCACATGTTAAGTTTTGAGAGATAAGTGTGTGTGAAAGCTGTCCTTCAAATAGCTTGTTGGGAACACAAACTTTCTTTTCACTTGCAAACTCCACTCCTTACATATATATGGGGATGGTTATCTCCAACTCGTTTTTACAGTGAAAACTGCAGGAACTTCTAACCGGCACTAGGAAACAGACTGAGAAACCAGAGTATAAGTTTCTCCTATAACCCGTTCCCTTTGTGCTAGATGAACGAACGTCTATACACATGCTCAGTTCTGACAGATAATTGTGTGTGAAAGCCGTCCTTCACCTAGCTTGTTGGGAACAGTAAGTTTCTTTTCACTTGCAAACACCACTCCGTAAATATATACGGGGAGGTACTAGCTCCAACTCGGTTTTACAGTGATAACTGCAGGAAATTCAAAACGGCACTGGGAAACAGACTGAGAAACCAGAGTAAAAGTTTCCCCTGTAACCCGTTCCCTTTTTGCTAGATGAACGAACGTCTATACACAAGCTCAGTTCTGAGAGATAAGAGTGTGTGAAAGCTTTCCTTCAAATAGCTTGTTGGGAAAACAAAGTTTCTTTTCATTTGCAAACTCCATTCCATACATATATAAGGGGAGGTACAAGCTCCAACATTGTTTTACAGTGAAAACTGCAGGAACTTCAAACCGGCACTAGGAAACAGACTGAGAAACCAGAGTAAAAGATTCCCCTGCAAACCGTTCCCTTTGTGCTAGAAGAACGGAAGTCTTTCCACATACTCAGTTCTGAGAGATAAGTGTGTGTGAAAGCAGTCCTTCACCTAGCTTGTTGGGAAAACAAAGCTTCTTTTCAATTGCAAACTACACTCCTTACATATATATGGGGAGGGATTAGCTCCAACTCGTTTTTACAGTGAAAACTGCAGGAACTTCAAACCTGCACTAGGAAACAGACTGAGAAACCAGAGTAAAAGTTGCCCGTGTAACCCGTTCCCTTTGTGCTAGATGAACGAACGTCTATACACAAGCTCAGTTCTGAGAGATAAGAGTGTGTGAAAGCCGTCCTTCACCAAGCTTGTTGGGAACACAAAGTTCCTTTCCACTTGCAAACTCCACACCATACATATATATGGGGAGGTACTAACTCCAACTCGGTTTTAGAGTGAAAACTCCAGGAACTTCAAACCGGCACTAGGAATCAGACTGAGTAAACAGAGAAAAAGTTTCTCCTGCAAACCTTTCCCTTTGTGCTAGATGAACGAACGTCTCTCCAAATGCTCAGTTCTGAGATATAAGTGTGTGTGAATGCCGTCATTCAGCTAGCTTTTTGGGAACACAAATTTTCTTTTCATTGCAAATTCCACTCCATACATATATATGCGGAGGTACTAGCTCCAACTCGGTTTTATAGTGACAACTGCAGGGACTTCCATCCGGCAGTAGGAAACAGACTGAGAAACCATAGTAATACTTTCCCGTGCAACCCGTTCCATTTGTGCTAGATGAACGAACGTCTCTCCACATGCCCCGTTCTGAGAGATAAGTGTGTGTGAAAGACGTCCTTCACGTAGCTTATAGGGAACACAAAGTTTATTTTCACATCCAAATTCCACTCCATACATTTTTATGGGGTGGTACAAGCTCCTACTCGGTTTTACAGTGAAAACGGCATTAACTTCAAACCGGCACTAGGAAACAGACTGAGAAACCAGAGAAAAATTTTCTCCTGCAACCCGTTCCCTTTGTGCTAGATGAAGGAAAGTCTCTCCACATGCTCAGTTTTGAGAGATAAGTGTGTGTGAAATCCGTACTTCACCTAAATTGTTGGGAACACAAAGTTTCTTTTCACTTGCAAACACCACTCCATACATATATATGGGGAGGTACTAGCTCCAACTCGGTTTTACAGTGAAAAATGAAGGAAATTCCAACCGGCCCTAGGAAACAGACTGAGAATCCAGAGAAAATGTTCCTACTGCAAGCTGTTCCATTTGTGCTAGATGAACGAACGTCTCTCCACATGCTCAGTTCTGAGAGATAAGCATGTGTGCAAGCCGTCCTTCACCTAGCTTGTTGGGAACACAAAGTTTCTTTTCACTTGCAAACTCCACTCCATACCTAAATATAGGGTGGTAGTAGCTCCAAATCGGTTTTACTGTGAAAACTGCAGGAACTTCAAACAGTCACTAGGAAACAGACTGAGAAACCAGAGTAAAACTTTCTCCTACAACCTGTTCCTTTGTTCTAGATGAACGAACGTCTCACCACATGCTCAGTTCTGAGAGATAAGTGTGTGTGAAAGTCGTCCTTCACCTAGCTTGTTGGGAACACAAAGTTTCTTTCCACTTGCAAACTCCACTCCTTACATATATATGGGGAGGAATTAGCTCCAACTCGCTTTTACATTGAAAACTGCAGGAACTTCATACCGGCACTAGGAAACAGACTGAGAAACCAGAGTAAAAGTTTCTCCTGTACCCTTTCCCTTTGTGCTACATGAACGAAAGTCTAACCACATGCTCAGTTCTGAGAGATAAGAGTGTGTGAAAGCCGTCCTTCACCTACCTTGTTGGGAACACAAAGTTCCTTTTCACTTGCAAAATCCACTCCATACATATATATGGGGAGGTAATAGCACCAACTCGGTTTACAGTGAATACTGCAGGGACTTCAAACAGACATTAGGAAACAGACTGAGAAACCATAGTAAAAGTTTCCCTGCAACCCGTTCCACTTGTGGTAGATGAACGAACATCTCTCCAAATGCTCAGTTCTGAGAGATAAGTGTGTGTGAAAGCCGTCCTTCATCTAGCTTGTTGGGAACACAAAGATTCTTTAAACTTGCAAACTCCACTCCTTACATATATATTGGGAGGTATAACTCCAACTCGGTTTTACAGTGAAAACTGAAGGAACTTCAAACCGGCACTAGGAAACAGACTGAGAATCCAGAGAAAAAGTTTCTCCTGCAAGCCATTCCGGTTGTGCTAAATGAACGAACGTCTCTCAACATTCTCAGTTCTACGAGATATGTGTGTGTGAAAGCCGACTTCACCTAGCTTGTTGGGAACACAAAGTTTCTTTACACTTGTAAACTCCACCCCATATATATATATATTCGGAAGTAATAGCTCCAACACGGATTTACAGTGAAAACTGCAGGAAGTTCAAACCGGCCCTAGGAAACAGACTGAGAAACCAGAGTAAAAGTTTCTCCTGCAACCCGTTCCTTTGTGCTAGATGAACGAACGTCTCTCCACATGCTAGGTTCTGAGAGAAAAGTGTGTGTGAAAGACGTACTTCACCTAGCTTGTTGGGAAAACAAAGTTTCTTTCACTTGTAAACTACACTCCTTACATATGTATGGGGAGGCATTAGCTCCAACTCGGTTTTACAGTGAAAACTGCAGGAACATCATAAATGCACTAGGAAACACACTGAGAAACCAGAGTAAAAGTTTCCCCTGCTAACCGTTCCCATTGTGCTAGATGAACGAACGTCTCTCCACATGCTCAGTTCTGAGAGATAATTGTGTGTGAAAGCCGTCCTTCACCTACCTGGTTGGGAACACAAACATTCTTTTCATTTGCAAAC
Source organism: Camelus dromedarius (assembly GCF_036321535.1). NCBI lineage: Eukaryota > Metazoa > Chordata > Mammalia > Artiodactyla > Camelidae > Camelus > Camelus dromedarius. The sequence continues at coordinate 2,566,308 of NW_026989731.1, forward strand.
TCCACTCCATAAATATATAAGGGTAGGTACTAGCTCAAACTCGGTTTTACAGTGAAAACTGCAGGAACTTCAAACCTGCACTAGGTAACAAACTGAGAAACCAGAGAAAAAGTTCCTCCTACAACCCGTTCCCTTTGTGCTACATGAACGAACGTCTCTCCACATGCTCAGTTCTGTGAGATAATTGTGTGTGAAAGCCGTACTTCACCTAGCTTGTTGAGAACACAAAGTTTCTTTTCACTTGCAAACTCCAGTCCATACATATATATACGGAGGTCCTAGCTCCAAATCGGTTTTACAGTGAAAACTGCAGGATCTTCAATCAGGCACTAGGAAACAGACTGAGAATCCAGAGAAAAAGTTCCCCTGCAACATGTTCCATTTGTGCTACATGAACGAACGTCTCTCCACATGCTCAGTTCTGAGAGATAAGTATGTGTGAAAGCCGTCCTTCACCTAGCTTGTTGGGAACACAAAGATTCTTTTCACTTGCAAACTGCACTCCATACATATATAAGGGAGGTACTAGCTCAAAATCGGTTTTACAGGGAAAACTGCAGGAACTTCATACCAGCACTGGGAAACAGACTGAAAAACCAGAGAAAAAGTTTCTCCTGCAAGCCATTCCCGTTGTGCTAGATGAACGAACGTCTCTCCACATGCTCAGTTCTAAGAGATAAGTGTGTGTGAAAGCAGTCCTTCATCTAGCTTGTTGGGAAAACAAAGTTTCTTTTCACTTGTAAACTACAATCCTTACATATATATGGGGAGGCATTAGCTCCAACTCGGTTTTACAGTGAAAACTGCAGGAACTTCATACCGGCACTAGGAAACATACTGAGAAACCAGAGTAAAAGTTTCTCCTGCAACCCGTTCCCATTGTGCTAGATGAACGAACGTCTCTCCACAAGCTCAGTTCTGAGAGATAATTGTGTGTGAAAGCCGTCCTTCACCTAGCTAGTTGGGAACACAAAGTTTCCTTTCATTTGCAAACTCCACTCCATACATATATAAGGGGAGGTACTAGCTCCAACTCGGTTTTACAGTGAAAACTGCAGGAACATCAAACCTGCACTAGGTAACAGACTGAGAAACCAGAGAAATAATTTCTCCTGCACCCTGTTCCCTTTGTGCTACATGAACGAATGTCTCTCCACATGCTCAGTTCTGAGAGATAATTATGTGTGAAAGCCGTCCTTCACCTAGCTTGTTGGGAACACAAAGATTCTTTTCACTTGCAAACTCCACTCCATACATATATAAGGGGAGGTACTAGCTCCAAATCGGTTTTACAGCGAAAACTGCAGGAACTTCAATCCGGCACTAGGAAACAGACTGAGAAACCAGAGTAAAAGTTTCTCCTGCAACACGTTCCTTTGTGCTAGATGAACGAACGTCTCTCCACATGTTAAGTTTTGAGAGATAAGTGTGTGTGAAAGCTGTCCTTCAAATAGTTTGTTGGGAACACAAACTTTCTTTTCACTTGCTAACTCCACTCCTTACATATATATGGGGATGGTTATCTCCAACTCGTTTTTACAGTGAAAACTGCAGGAACTTCTAACCGGCACTAGGAAACAGACTGAGAAACCAGAGTATAAGTTTCTCCTATAACCCGTTCCCTTTGTGCTAGATGAACGAACGTCTATACACATGCTCAGTTCTGACAGATAATTGTGTGTGAAAGCCGTCCTTCACCTAGCTTGTTGGGAACAGTAAGTTTCTTTTCACTTGCAAACACCACTCCGTAAATATATACGGGGAGGTACTAGCTCCAACTAGGTTTTACAGTGATAACTGCAAGAAATTCAAAACGGCACTAGGAAACAGACTGAGAAACCAGAGTATAAGTTTCTCCTGCAACCCGTTCATTTATGCTAGATGAACGAATGTCTATACACATGCTCAGTTCTGACAGATAAGTGTGTGTGAAAGCCGTACTTCACCTAGCTTGTTGGGAACACAAACTTTCTTTTCATGTGCAAACTCCACTCCATACATATATATGGGGTGTTACAAGCTCCTACTCGGTTTTACAGTGAAAACTGAAGGAACTTCAAACCGGCACTAGGAAACAGACTGAGAAACCAGAGTAAAAGTATCTCCTGCAACCCGTTCCCCTGTGCTAGATGAACGAACGTCTCTCCACATGCTCAGTTCTGAGAGATAATTGTGTGTGAAAGCCGTACTTCACCTAGCTTGTTGGGAACACAAAGATTCTTTTCACTTGCAAACACCACTCCCTATATATATACGGGGAGGTACTAGCTCCAACTCTGTTTTACAGTGAAAACTGCAGGAACTTCAAACCGGCCCTAGGAAAAAGACTGAGAATCCAGAGAAAAAGTTCCCCCTGCAACCTGTTCCATTTGTGCTAGATGAACGAACGTCTCTCCACATGCTCAGTTCTGAGAGATAAGTATGTGTGAAAGCCGTCCTTCACCTAGCTTGTTGGGAACACAAAGATTCTTTTCACTTGCAAACTGCACTCCATACATATATAAGGGAGGTACTAGCTCAAAATCGGTTTTACAGCGAAAACTGCAGGAACTTCAATCCGGCACTGGGAAACAGATTGAGAAACCAGTGAAAAAGTTTCTCCTGCAAGCCATTCCCGTTTTGCTAGAAGAACGAACATCTCTCCACATGCTCAGTTCTAAGAGATAAGTGTGTGTGAAGCCATCCATCATCTAGCTTGTTGGGAAAACAATGTTTCTTTTCACTTGTAAACTACAATCCTTACATATAAATGGGGAGGCATTAGCTCCAACTCGGTTTTACAGTGAAAACTGCAGGAACTTCAAACCTGCACTAGGTAACAAACTGAGAAACCAGAGAAAAAGTTTCTCCTACAACCCGTTCCCTTTGTGCTACATGAACGAACGTCTCTCCACATGCTCAGTTCTGTGAGATAATTGTGTGTGAAAGCCGTACTTCACCTAGCTTGTTGGGAACACAAAGATTCTTTTCACTTGCAAACTCCACACCTTACATATATATGGGGAGGGTTTAGCTCCAAAACTTTTTTACAGTGGAAATTGCAGGAACTTCTAACCGGCAATAGGAAACAGACTTAGAAACCAGAGTATAAGTTTCTCCTGCAACCCGTTCCATTTATGCTAGATGAAAGAAAGTCTATACACATGCTCAGTTCTGACAAATAATTGTGTGTGAAAGCCGTAATTCACCTAGCTTTTTGGGAACACAAACTTCCTTTTCATGTGCAAACTCCACTCCATACATATATATGGGGTGTTACAAGCTCCTACTCGGTTTTACAGTGAAAACTGAAGGAACTTCAAACCGGCACTAGGAAACAGACTGAGAAACCAGAGTAAAAGTTTCTCCTGTAAACCGTTCCCTTTGTGCTAGATGAACGAACGTCTCTCCACATGCTCAGTTCTGAGAGATAAGTGTTTGTGAAAGCCGTACTTCACCTAGCATGTTGGTAACACAATGTTTCTTTTCCCTTGCAAACACCACTCCCTATATATATAAGGGGAGGTACTAGCTCCAACTCGGTTTTACAGTGAAAACTGCAGGAACTTCAAACCGGCCCTAGGAAAAAGACTGAGAATCCAGAGAAAATGTTCCTCCTGCAACCTGTTCCATTTGTGCTAGATGAACGAACGTCTCTCCACATGCTCAGTTCTGAGAGATAATTATGTGTGAAAGCCGTCCTTCACCTAGCTTGTTGGGAACACAAAGATTCTTTTCACTTGCAAACTCCACTCCATACATATATAAGGGGAGGTACTAGCTCCAAATCGGTTTTACAGCGAAAACTGCAGGAACTTCAATCCGGCACTAGGAAACAGACTGAGAAACCAGAGTAAAAGTTTCTCCTGCAACACGTTCCTTTGTGCTAGATGAACGAACGTCTCTCCACATGTTAAGTTTTGAGAGATAAGTGTGTGTGAAAGCTGTCCTTCAAATAGCTTGTTGGGAACACAAACTTTCTTTTCACTTGCAAACTCCACTCCTTACATATATATGGGGAGGGATTAGCTCCAACTCGTTTTTACAGTGAAAACTGCAGGAACTTCTAACCGGCACTAGGAAACAGACTGAGAAACCAGAGTATAAGTTTCTCCTATAACCCGTTCCCTTTGTGCTAGATGAACGAACATCTATACACATGCTCAGTTCTGACAGATAATTGTGTGTGAAAGCCGTCCTTCACCTAGCTTGTTGGGAACAGTAAGTTTCTTTTCACTTGCAAACACCACTCCGTAAATATATACGGGGAGGTACTAGCTCCAACTCGATTTTACAGTGATAACTGCAGGAAATTCAAAACGGCACTAGGAAACAGACTGAGAAACCAGAGTAAAAGTTTCCCCTGTAACCCGTTCCCTTTTTGCTAGATGAACGAACGTCTATACACAAGCTCAGTTCTGAGAGATAAGAGTGTGTGAAAGCCGTCCTTCAAATAGCTTGTTGGGAAAACAAAGTTTCTTTTCATTTGCAAACTCCATTCCATACATATATAAGGGGAGGTACAAGCTCCAACATTGTTTTACAGTGAAAACTGCAGGAACTTCAAACCTGCACTAGGAAACAGACTGAGAAACCAGAGTAATAGATTCCCCTGCAAACCGTTCCCTTTGTGCTAGAAGAACGAAAGTCTTTCCACATACTCAGTTCTGAGAGATAAGTGTGTGTGAAAGCAGTCCTTCACCTAGCTTGTTGGGAAAACAAAGCTTCTTTTCAATTGCAAACTACACTCCTTACATATATATGGGGAGGGATTAGCTCCAACTCGTTTTTACAGTGAAAACTGCAGGAACTTCAAACCTGCACTAGGAAACAGACTGAGAAACCAGAGTAAAAGTTTCCCGTGTAACCCGTTCCCTTTGTGCTAGATGAACGAACGTCTATACACAAGCTCACTTCTGAGAGATAAGAGTGTGTGAAAGCCGTCCTTCACCAAGCTTGTTGGGAACACAAAGTTCCTTTTCACTTGCAAACTCCACACCATACATATATATGGGGAGGTACTAACTCCAACTCGGTTTTAGAGTGAAAACTCCAGGAACTTCAAACCGGCACTAGGAATCAGACTGAGTAAACAGAGAAAAAGTTTCTCCTGCAAACCTTTCCCTTTGTGCTAGATGAACGAACGTCTCTCCAAATGCTCAGTTCTGAGATATAAGTGTGTGTGAAAGCCGTCATTCAGCTAGCTTTTTGGGAACACAAATTTTCTTTTCATTGCAAATTCCACTCCATACATATATATGCGGAGGTACTAGCTCCAACTCGGTTTTACAGTGACAACTGCAGGGACTTCCATCCGGCAGTAGGAAACAGACTGAGAAACCATAGTAATACTTTCCCGTGCAACCCGTTCCATTTGTGCTAGATGAACGAACGTCTCTCCACATGCCCCGTTCTGAGAGATAAGTGTGTGTGAAAGACGTCCTTCACGTAGCTTATAGGGAACACAAAGTTTCTTTTCACATCCAAACTCCACTCCATACATTTATATGGGGTGGTACAAGCTACTACTCGGTTTTACAGTGAAAACGGCATTAACTTCAAACCGGCACTAGGAAACAGACTGAGAAACCAGAGAAAAATTTTCTCCTGCAACCCGTTCCCTTTGTGCTAGATGAAGGAAAGTCTATCCACATGCTCAGTTCTGAGAGATAAGTGTGTGTGAAATCCGTACTTCACCTAGATTGTTGGGAACACAAAGTTTCTTTTCACTTGCAAACACCACTCCATACATATATATGGGGAGGTACTAGCTCCAACTCGGTTTTACAGTGAAAAATGAAGGAAATTCCAACCGGCCCTAGGAAACAGACTGAGAATCCAGAGAAAATGTTCCTACTGCAAGCTGTTCCATTTGTGCTAGATGAACGAACGTCTCTCCACATGCTCAGTTCTGAGAGATAAGCATGTGTGCAAGCCGTCCTTCACCTAGCTTGTTGGGAACACAAAGTTTCTTTTCACTTGCAAACTCCACTCCATACCTAAATATAGGGTGGTAGTAGCTCCAAATCGGTTTTACTGTGAAAACTGCAGGAACTTCAAACAGTCACTAGGAAACAGACTGAGAAACCAGAGTAAAACTTTCTCCTACAACCTGTTCCTTTGTTCTAGATGAACGAACGTCTCACCACATGCTCAGTTCTGAGAGATAAGTGTGTGTGAAAGTCGTCCTTCACCTAGCTTGTTGGGAACACAAAGTTTCTTTTCACTTGCAAACTCCACTCCTTACATATATATGGGGAGGAATTAGCTCCAACTCGCTTTTACATTGAAAACTGCAGGAACTTCATACCGGCACTAGGAAACAGACTGAGAAAATAGAGTAAAAGTTTCTCCTGTACCCTTTCCCTTTGTGCTACATGAACGAAAGTCTAACCACATGCTCAGTTCTGAGAGATAAGAGTGTGTTAAAGCCGTACTTCACCTACCTTGTTGGGAACACAAAGTTCCTTTTCACTTGCAAAATCCACTCCATACATATATATGGGGTGTTACAAGCTCCTACTCGGTTTTACAGTGAAAACTGAAGGAACTTCAAACCGGCACTAGGAAACAGACTGAGAAACCAGAGTAAAAGTTTCTCCTGTAAACCGTTCCCTTTGTGCTAGATGAACGAACGTCTCTCCACATGCTCAGTTCTGAGAGATAAGTGTTTGTGAAAGCCGTACTTCACCTAGCATGTTGGTAACACAAAGTTTCTTTTCCCTTGCAAACACCACTCCCTATATATATAAGGGGAGGTACTAGCTCCAACTCGGTTTTACAGTGAAAACTGCAGGAACTTCAAACCGGCCCTAGGAAAAAGACTGAGAATCCAGAGAAAATGTTCCTCCTGCAACCTGTTCCATTTGTGCTAGATGAACGAACGTCTCTCCACATGCTCAGTTCTGAGAGATAATTATGTGTGAAAGCCGTCCTTCACCTAGCTTGTTGGGAACACAAAGATTCTTTTCACTTGCAAACTCCACTCCATACATATATAAGGGGTGGTACTAGCTCCAAATCGGTTTTACAGCGAAAACTGCAGGAACTTCAATCCGGCACTAGGAAACAGACTGAGAAACCAGAGTAAAAGTTTCTCCTGCAACACGTTCCTTTGTGCTAGATGAACGAACGTCTCTCCACATGTTAAGTTTTGAGAGATAAGTGTGTGTGAAAGCTGTCCTTCAAATAGCTTGTTGGGAACACAAACTTTCTTTTCACTTGCAAACTCCACTCCTTACATATATATGGGGAGGGATTAGCTCCAACTCGTTTTTACAGTGAAAACTGCAGGAACTTCTAACCGGCACTAGGAAACAGACTGAGAAACCAGAGTATAAGTTTCTCCTATAACCCGTTCCCTTTGTGCTAGATGAACGAACATCTATACACATGCTCAGTTCTGACAGATAATTGTGTGTGAAAGCCGTCCTTCACCTAGCTTGTTGGGAACAGTAAGTTTCTTTTCACTTGCAAACACCACTCCGTAAATATATACGGGGAGGTACTAGCTCCAACTCGATTTTACAGTGATAACTGCAGGAAATTCAAAACGGCACTAGGAAACAGACTGAGAAACCAGAGTAAAAGTTTCCCCTGTAACCCGTTCCCTTTTTGCTAGATGAACGAACGTCTATACACAAGCTCAGTTCTGAGAGATAAGAGTGTGTGAAAGCCGTCCTTCAAATAGCTTGTTGGGAAAACAAAGTTTCTTTTCATTTGCAAACTCCATTCCATACATATATAAGGGGAGGTACAAGCTCCAACATTGTTTTACAGTGAAAACTGCAGGAACTTCAAACCTGCACTAGGAAACAGACTGAGAAACCAGAGTAATAGATTCCCCTGCAAACCGTTCCCTTTGTGCTAGAAGAACGAAAGTCTTTCCACATACTCAGTTCTGAGAGATAAGTGTGTGTGAAAGCAGTCCTTCACCTAGCTTGTTGGGAAAACAAAGCTTCTTTTCAATTGCAAACTACACTCCTTACATATATATGGGGAGGGATTAGCTCCAACTCGTTTTTACAGTGAAAACTGCAGGAACTTCAAACCTGCACTAGGAAACAGACTGAGAAACCAGAGTAAAAGTTTCCCGTGTAACCCGTTCCCTTTGTGCTAGATGAACGAACGTCTATACACAAGCTCAGTTCTGAGAGATAAGAGTGTGTGAAAGCCGTCCTTCACCAAGCTTGTTGGGAACACAAAGTTCCTTCTCACTTGCAAACTCCACACCATACATATATATGGGGAGGTACTAACTCCAACTCGGTTTTAGAGTGAAAACTCCAGGAACTTCAAACCGGCACTAGGAATCAGACTGAGTAAACAGAGAAAAAGTTTCTCCTGCAAACCTTTCCCTTTGTGCTAGATGAACGAACGTCTCTCCAAATGCTCAGTTCTGAGATATAAGTGTGTGTGAAAGCCGTCATTCAGCTAGCTTTTTGGGAACACAAATTTTCTTTTCATTGCAAATTCCACTCCATACATATATATGCGGAGGTACTAGCTCCAACTCGGTTTTACAGTGACAACTGCAGGGACTTCCATCCGGAAGTAGGAAACAGACTGAGAAACCATAGTAATACTTTCCCGTGCAACCCGTTCCATTTGTGCTAGATGAACGAACGTCTCTCCACATGCCCCGTTCTGAGAGATAAGTGTGTGTGAAAGACGTCCTTCACGTAGTTTATAGGGAACACAAAGTTTCTTTTCACATCCAAACTCCACTCCATACATTTATATGGGGTGGTACAAGCTACTACTCGGTTTTACAGTGAAAACGGCATTAACTTCAAACCGGCACTAGGAAACAGACTGAGAAACCAGAGAAAAATTTTCTCCTGCAACCCGTTCCCTTTGTGCTAGATGAAGGAAAGTCTATCCACATGCTCAGTTCTGAGAGATAAGTGTGTGTGAAATCCGTACTTCACCTAGATTGTTGGGAACACAAAGTTTCTTTTCACTTGCAAACACCACTCCATACATATATATGGGGAGGTACTAGCTCCAACTCGGTTTTACAGTGAAAAATGAAGGAAATTCCAACCGGCCCTAGGAAACAGACTGAGAATCCAGAGAAAATGTTCCTACTGCAAGCTGTTCCATTTGTGCTAGATGAACGAACGTCTCTCCACATGCTCAGTTCTGAGAGATAAGCATGTGTGCAAGCCGTCCTTCACCTAGCTTGTTGGGAACACAAAGTTTCTTTTCACTTGCAAACTCCACTCCATACCTAAATATAGGGTGGTAGTAGCTCCAAATCGGTTTTACTGTGAAAACTGCAGGAACTTCAAACAGTCACTAGGAAACAGACTGAGAAACCAGAGTAAAACTTTCTCCTACAACCTGTTCCTTTGTTCTAGATGAACGAACGTCTCACCACATGCTCAGTTCTGAGAGATAAGAGTGTGTGAAAGCCGTCCTTCACCTACCTTGTTGGGAACACAAAGTTCCTTTTCACTTGCAAAATCCACTCCATACATATATATGGGGAGGTAATAGCACCAACTCGGTTTACAGTGAATACTGCAGGGACTTCAAACAGACATTAGGAAACAGACTGAGAAACCATAGTAAAAGTTTCCCTGCAACCCGTTCCACTTGTGGTAGATGAATGAACATCTCTCCAAATGCTCAGTTCTGAGAGATAAGTGTGTGTGAAAGCCGTCCTTCATCTAGCTTGTTGGGAACACAAAGATTCTTTAAACTTGCAAACTCCAATCCTTACATATATATTGGGAGGTATAACTCCAACTCGGTTTTACAGTGAAAACTGAAGGAACTTCAAACCGGCACTAGGAAACAGACTGAGAATCCAGAGGAAAAGTTTCTCCTGCAAGCCATTCCGGTTGTGCTAAATGAACGAACGTCTCTCCACATTCTCAGTTCTACGAGATATGTGTGTGTGAAAGCCGACTTCACCTAGCTTGTTGGGAACACAAAGTTTCTTTACACTTGCAAACTCCACCCCATATATATATATATTCGGAAGTACTAGCTCCAACTCGGATTTACAGTGAAAACTGCAGGAAGTTCAAACCGGCCCTAGGAAACAGACTGAGAAACCAGAGTAAAAGTTTCTCCTGCAACCCGTTCCTTTGTGCTAGATGAACGAACGTCTCTCCACATGCTAGGTTCTGAGAGATAAGTGTGTGTGAAAGACGTACTTCACCTAGCTTGTTGGGAAAACAAAGTTTCTTTCACTTGTAAACTACACTCCTTACATATGTATGGGGAGGCATTAGCTCCAAATCGGTTTTACAGTGAAAACTGCAGGAACTTCATAAATGCACTAGGAAACTCACTGAGAAACCAGAGTAAAAGTTTCCCTGCAACCCGTTCCCATTGTGCTAGATGAACGAACGTCTCTCCACATGCTCAGTTCTGAGAGATAATTGTGTGTGAAAGCCGTCCTTCACCTACCTTGTTGGGAACACAAACTTTCTTTTCATTTGCAAACTCCACTCCATACATATATAAGGGTAGGTACTAGCTCCAACTCGGTTTTACAGTGAAAACTGCAGGAACTTCAAACCTGCACTAGGTAACAAACTGAGAAACCAGAGAAAAAGTTTCTCCTACAACCTGTTCCCTTTGTGCTACATGAACGAACGTCTCTCCACATGCTCAGTTCTGTGAGATAATTGTGTGTGAAAGCCGTACTTCACCTAGCTTGTTGAGAACACAAAGTTTCTTTTCACTTGCAAACTCCAGTCCATACATATATATACGGAGGTCCTAGCTCCAAATCGGTTTTACAGTGAAAACTGCAGGATCTTCAATCCGGCACTAGGAAACAGACTGAGAATCCAGAGAAAAAGTTCCCCCTGCAACATGTTCCATTTGTGCTACATGAACGAACGTCTCTCCACATGCTCAGTTCTGAGAGATAAGTATGTGTGAAAGCCGTCCTTCACCTAGCTTGTTGGGAACACAAAGATTCTTTTCACTTGCAAACTGCACTCCATACATATATAAGGGTGGTACTAGCACAAAATCGGTTTTACAGCGAAAACTGCAGGAACTTCATACCAGCACTGGGAAACAGACTGAAAAACCAGAGAAAAAGTTTCTCCTGCAAACCGTTCCCTTTGTGCTAGATGAACGAACGTCTCTCCACAAGCTCAGTTCTGAGAGATAATTGTGTGTGAAAGCCGTCCTTCACCTAGCTTGTTGGGAACACAAAGTTTCCTTTCATTTGCAAACCCCACTCCATACATATATAAGGGGAGGTACTAGCTCCAACTCGGTTTTACAGTGAAAACTGCAGGAACATCAAACCTGCACTAGGTAACAGACTGAGAAACCAGAGAAATAGTTTCTCCTGCACCCTGTTCCCTTTGTGTTACATAAACGAATGTCTCTCCACATGCTCAGTTCTGTGAGATAACTGTGTGTGAAAGCCGTACTTCACCTAGCTTGTTGGGAACACAAAGTTTCTTTTCACTTGCAAACTCCACACCTTACATATATATGGGGAGGCTTTAGCTCCAAATCGTTTTTACAGTGGAAACTGCAGGAACTTCTAACCGGCAATAGGAAACAGACTTAGAAACCAGAGTATAAGTTTCTCATGCAACCCGTTCCATTTATGCTAGATGAACGAACGTCTATACACATGCTCAGTTGTGACAGATAATTGTGTGTGAAAGCCGTAATTCACTTAACTTGTTGGGAACACAAACTTTCTTTTCATGTGCAAACTCCACTCCATACATATAAATGGGGTGTTACAAGCTCCTACTCGGTTTTACAGTGAAAACTGAAGGAACTTCAAACCGGCACTAGGAAACAGACTGAGAAACCAGAGTAAAAGTTTCTCCTGCAAACCGTTCCCTTTGTGCTAGATGAACGAACGTCTCTCCACATGCTCAGTTCTGAGAGATAAGTGTGTGTGAAAGCCGTACTTCACCTAGCTTGCTGGAAACACAAAGTTTCTTTTCACTTGCAAACACCACTCCCTATATATATACGGGGAGGTACTAGCTCCAACTCGGTTTTACAGTGAAAATTGCAGGAACTTCAAACCGGCCCTAGGAAAAAGACTGAGAATCCAGAGAAAAAGTTCCCCCTGCAACCTGTTCAATTTGTGGTAGATAAACGAACGTCTCTCCACATGCTCATTTCTGAGAGATAAGTATTTGTGAAAGCCGTCCTTCACCTAGCTTGTTGGGAACACAAAGATTCTTTTCACTTGCAAACTCCACTCCATACATATATAAGGGGAGGTACTAGCTCCAAATCGGTTTTACAGCGAAAACTGCAGGAACTTCATTCCGGCACTAGGAAACAGACTGAGAAAACAGACAAAAAGTTTCTCCTGCAAGCCATTCCCGTTGTGCTAGATGAACGAACGTCTCTCCACATGCTCAGTTCTAAGAGATAAGTGTGTGTGAAAGCCTTCCTTCACAAAGCTTGTTGGGAAAACAAAGTTTCTTTTCGTTTATAAACTACACTCCTTACATATATATGTGGAAGCATTAACTCCAAATCGGTTTTACAGTGAAAACTGCAGGAACTTCATAGCGGCACTAGGAAACACACAGAGAAACCAGAGTAATAGTTTCTCCTGCAACCCGTTCCCATTGTGCTAGATGAACGAACGTCTCTCCACATGCTCAGTTCTGAGAGATAATTGTGTGTGAAAGCCATCCTTCACCTAGCTTGTTGGGAACACAAAGTTTCCTTTCATTTGCAAACTCCACTCCATACATATATAAGGGGAGGTTCAAGCTCCAACTCGGTTTTACAGTGAAAACTTCAGGAACTTCAAAACTGCACTAGGTAACAGACTGAGAAACCAGAGAAATAGTTTCTCCTGCAACCCGTTCCATTTGTGCTACATGAACGAACGTCTCTCCACATGCTCAGTTCTGAGAGATAAGTGTGTGTGAAAGCCGTACTTCACCTAGCTTGCTGGAAACACAAAGTTTCTTTTCACTTGTAAACACCACTCCCTATATATATACGGGGAGGTACTAGCTCCAACTCGGTTTTACAGTGAAAATTGCAGGAACTTCAAACCGGCCCTAGGAAAAAGACTGAGAATCCAGAGAAAAAGTTCCCCCTGCAACCTGTTCAATTTGTGGTAGATAAACGAACGTCTCTCCACATGCTCATTTCTGAGAGATAAGTATTTGTGAAAGCCGTCCTTCACCTAGCTTGTTGGGAACACAAAGATTCTTTTCACTTGCAAACTCCACTCCATACATATATAAGGGGAGGTACTAGCTCCAAATCGGTTTTACAGCGAAAACTGCAGGAACTTCATTCCGGCACTAGGAAACAGACTGAGAAAACAGACAAAAAGTTTCTCCTGCAAGCCATTCCCGTTGTGCTAGATGAACGAACGTCTCTCCACATGCTCAGTTCTAAGGGATAAGTGTGTGTGAAAGCCTTCCTTCACAAAGCTTGTTGGGAAAACAAAGTTTCTTTTCACTTGTAAACTACAATCCTTACATATATATGGGGAGGCATTAGCTCCAACTCTGTTTTACAGTGAAAACTGCAGGAACTTCAAACCGGCCCTAGGGAAAAGACTGAGAATCCAGAGAAAATGTTCCCCCTTCAACCTGTTCCATTTGTGCTAGATGAACGAACGTCTCTCCACATGCTCAGTTCTGAGAGATAATTGTGTGTGAAAGCCATCCTTCACCTAGCTTGTTGGGAACACAAAGTTTCCTTTCATTTGCAAACTCCACTCCATACATATATAAGGGGAGGTTCAAGCTCCAACTCGGTTTTACAGTGAAAACTTCAGGAACTTCAAAACTGCACTAGGTAACAGACTGAGAAACCAGAGAAATAGTTTCTCCTGCAACCCGTTCCATTTGTGCTACATGAACGAACGTCTCTCCACATGCTCAGTTCTGTGAGATAATTGTGTGTGAAAGCTGTACTTCACCTAGCTTGTTGGGAACACAAAGTTTCTTTTCACTTGCAAACTCCAGTCCATACATATATATACGGAGGTCCTAGCTCCAACTCAGTTTAAAGTGAAAACTGCAGGGTCTTCAAACCGACAGTAGGAAACAGACTGAGAATACATAGTAAAAGTTTCCCCTGCAAACCGTTCTATTTTTGGTAGATGAACGAACGTCTCTCCAAATGCTCAGTTCTGAGAGATAAGTGTGTGTGAAAGCCGTACTTCACCTAGCTTGTTGGGAACACAAACTTTCTTTTCACTTGCAAAATCCACTCCGTACATATATATGGGTTGGTACAAGCTCCTACTCGGTTTTACAGTGAAAACTGCAGGAACTTCAAACCTGCACTAGGAAACAGACTGAGAAACCAGAGTAAAAGTTTCTCCTGCAACCCGTTCCTTTGTGCTAGATGAACGAATGTCTCTCCACATGCTAAGTTCTGAGAGGTAAGTGTGTGTGAAAGCTTTCCTTCAAATAGCTTGTTTGGAACACAAAGTTTCTTTTCACTTGCAAACTCCAATCCTTACATATATATGGGGATGGTTTAGCTCCAACTCGTTTTTACAGTGAAAACTGCAGGAACTTCTAACCGGCACTAGGAAACAGACTGAGAAAACAGTGTAAATGTTTCTCCTATAAACCTTTCCTTTGTGCTGGATGAACGAACGTCTATACACATGCAGAGTTCTGACAGATAAGTGTGTGTTAAAGCGGTCCTTCACCTAGCTTGTTGGGAACAGAAAGTTTCTTTTCACTTGCAAACACCTCTCGGTAAATATATACGGGGAGGTACTAGCTCCAACTCGGTTTTCCAGTGAAAACTGCAGGAATTTCAAACCGGTCCTAGGAAACAGACTGAGAATCCAGAGAAAAACTTCCTCCTGCAACCTGTTCCATTTGTGCTAGATGAACGAACGTCTCTCCACATGCTCAGTTCTGAGAGATAAGTGTGTGTGAAAGCCGTACTTCACCTAGCTTGTTGGGAACACAAACTTTCTTTTCACTTGCAAACACCACTCCTTACATATATATGGGGAGGTACTAGCTCCAACTCGGTTTTACAGTGAAAAATGCAGGAACTTCAAACCGGCCCTAGGAAACAGACTGAGAATCCAGAGAAAAAGTTCCTCCTGCAACTTGTTCCATTTGTGCTAGATGAACGAACGTCTCTCCACATGCTCAGTTCTGAGAGATAAGTATGTGTGAAAGCCGTACTTCACCTAGCTTGTTGGGAACACAAAGTTTCTTTTCATTTGCAAATTCCACTCCATAAATATATAAGGGGAGGTACTAGCTCCAAATCGGTTTTACAGTGAAAACTGCAGGAAATTCAATCCGGCACTAGGAAACAGACTGAGAAAACAGAGAAAAAATTTCTCCTGCAAGCCATTCCCGTTGTGCTAGATGAACGAACGTCTCTCCATATGCTCAGTTCTAAGAGATAAGTGTGTATGAAAGCCGTCCTTCACCTAGCTTGTTCGGAATACAAAGTTTCTTTTCACTTTCAAACTCCATTCCATACATATATATATTCGGAAGTAGTAGCCCCAACTCGGATTTATAGTGAAAACTGCAGGAAGTTCAAACCGGCCCTAGGAAACAGACTGAGAATCCAGAGAAAAAGTTCCTCCTGCAACTTGTTCCATTTGTGCTAGATGAACGAACGTCTCTCCACATGCTCAGTTCTGAGAGATAAGTATGTGTGAAAGCCGTACTTCACCTAGCTTGTTGGGAACACAAAGTTTCTTTTCATTTGCAAATTCCACTCCATAAATATATAAGGGGAGGTACTAGCTCCAAATCGGTTTTACAGTGAAAACTGCAGGAAATTCAATCCGGCACTAGGAAACAGACTGAGAAAACAGAGAAAAAATTTCTCCTGCAAGCCATTCCCGTTGTGCTAGATGAACGAACGTCTCTCCATATGCTCAGTTCTAAGAGATAAGTGTGTATGAAAGCCGTCCTTCACCTAGCTTGTTCGGAATACAAAGTTTCTTTTCACTTTCAAACTCCATTCCATACATATATATATTCGGAAGTAGTAGCCCCAACTCGGATTTATAGTGAAAACTGCAGGAAGTTCAAACCGGCACTAGGAAACAGACTGAGAAACCAGAGTAAAAGTTTCTCCTGCAACCCGTTCTTTTGTGCTAGATGAACGAACGTCTCTCCACATGCTAAGATCTGAGAGATAATTGTGTGTGAAAGCAGTCCTTCACCTAGCTTGTTGGGAACACAAAGTTTCTTTTCTCTTGCAAACTCCACTCCTTACATATATAAGGGGACGGTTTAGCTCCAACTCGTTTTTACAGTGAAAACTGCAGGAACGTCTAACCGGCACTAGGAAACAGACTGAGAAACCAGAGTAAAAGTTTCTCCTGCAACCCTTTCCCCTGTGCTAGATGAACGAACGTCTCTGCACATGCTCAGTTCTGAGAGATAATTTGTGTGAAAGCCGTACTTCACCTAGCTTGTTGGGAACACAAAGTTTCTTTTCACTTGAAAACACCACTCCCTATATATATACGGGGAGGTTCTACCTCCAACTCGTTTTTTCAGTGAAAACTGCAGGAACTTCAAACTGGCCCTAGGAAAAAGACTGAGAATCCAGAGAAAAATTTCCTCCTGCTACCTGTTCCATTTGTACTAGATGAACGAACGTCTCTCCACATGCTCAGTTCTAAGAAATAAGTATGTGTGAAAGCCGTCCTTCACCTAGCTTGTTGGGAAAACAAAGTTTCATTTCACTTGTAAACTACACTCCTTACATATATATGGGGAGGAATTAGCTCCAACTCGGTTTTACAGTAAAAACTGCAGGAACTTCATACCGGCACTAGGAAACACACAGAGAAACCAGAGTAAAAGTTTCTTCTGCAACCCGTTCCCATTGTGCTAGATGAACGAACGTCTCTCCACATGCTCAGTTCTGAGAGATAATTGTGTGTGAAAGCCGTCCTTCACCTAGCTTGTTGGGAACACAAAGTTTCCTTTCATTTGCAAAATCCAATCCATACATATATAAGGGGAGGTACTAGCTCCAACTCGGTTTTACAGTGAAAACTGCAGGAACATCAAACATGCACTAGGTAACAGACTGAGAAACCCGAGAAAAAGTTTCTCCTGCACCCCGTTCCCTTTGTGCTACATGAACGAAAGTCTCTCCACATGCTCAGTTCTGTGAGATAACTGTGTGTGAAAGCCGTACTTCACCTAGCTTGTTGGGAACACAAAGTTTCTTTTCACTTGCAAACTCCACTCCTTACATATATATGGGGAGGGTTTAGCTCCAAATCGTTTTTACAGTGAAAACTGCAGGAACTTCTAACCGGCAATAGGAAACAGACTATGAAACCAGAGTATAAGTTTCTCCTGCAACCCGTTCCATTTATGCTAGATGAACCAACGTCTATACACATGCTCAGTTCTGACAGATAATTGTGTGTGAAAGCCGTAATTCACCTAGCTTGTTGGGAACACAAACTTTCTTTTCATGTGCATACTCCACTCCATACATATATATGGGTTTTTACAAGCTCCTACTCGGTTTTACAGTGAAAACTGAAGGAACTTCAAACCGGCACTAGGAATCAGACTGAGAAACCTGAGTAAAAGTTTCTCCTGCAAACCGTTCCCTTTGTGCTAGATGAACGAAAGTCTCTCCACATGCTAAGTTCTGAGAGATAAGTATGTGTGAAAGCCGTCCTTCACCTAGCTTGTTGGGAACACAAAGATTCTTTTCACTTGCAAACTCCACTCCATACATATATAGGGGGATGTACTAGCTCCAAATCGGATTTACAGCGAAAACTGCAGGAACTTCAATCCGGCACTAGGAAACAGACTGAGTAACCAGAGAAAAAGTTTCTCCTGCAAGGCATTCCCGTTGTGCTAGATGAACGAAAGTCTCTCCACATGCTCAGTTCTAAGACATATGTGTGTGTGAAAGCCGTCCTTCACCTAGCTTGTTGGGAAAACAAAGTTTCCTTTCATTTGTAAACTACACTCCTTACATATATATGGGGAGGCATTAGCTCCAACTCGGTTTTACAGTGAAAACTGTAGGAAATTCATACCGGCACTAGGAAAGAAACTGAGAAACCAGAGTTATAGTTTCTCCTGCAAACCGTTCCCATTGTGCTAGATGAAAGAACGTCTCTCCACATGCACAGTTCTGAGAGATAATTGTGTGTGAAAGCCGTCCTTCACCTAGCTTGTTGGGAACACAAAGTTTCCTTTCATTTGCAAACTCCACTCCATACAGATATAAGGGGAGGTACCAGCCCCAACTCGGTTTTACAGTGAAAACTGCAGGAACTTCAAACCTGCACTAGGTAACAGACTGAGACACCAGAGAAAAAGTTTCTCCTGCAACACGTTCCTTTGTGCTACATGAACGAACGTCTCTCCACATGCTCAGTTCTGTGAGATAATTGTGTGTGAAATCCTTTCTTCACCTAGCTTGTTGGGAACACAAAGTTTCTTTTCACTTGCAAACTGCAGTCCATATATATATATACGGAGATCCTAGCTCCACCTCGTTTTAAAGTGAAAACTGCAGGGACTTCAAACCTACAGTAGGAAACAGACTGAGAAACCATAGTAAAAGTATCCCCTGCAAACCGTTCCCTTTTTGGTAGATGAACGAACGTCTCTCCAAATGCTCAATTCTGAGAGATAAGTGTGTGTGAAAGCCGACTTCACCTAGCTTGTTGGGAACACAAAGTTCCTTTACACTTGCAAACTCCACCCCATATATATATATATTCGGAAGTACTAGCTCCAACTCGGATTTACAGTGAAAACTGCAGGAAGTTCAAACCGGCACTAGGAAACAGACTGAGAAACCAGAGTAAAAGTTTCTCCTGCAACCCGTTCCTTTGTGCTAGATGAACGAACGTATTTCCACATGCTAGGTTCTGAGAGATAAGTGTGTGTGAAAGCCGTCCTTCACCTATCTTGTTGGGAACACAAAGATTCTTTTCTCTTGCAAACACCACTAATTACATATATAAGGGGAGGTACTAGCTCCAAATCGGTTTTACAGCGAAAACTGCAGGAACATCAATCCGGCACTAGGAAACAGACTGAGAAACCAGAGAAAAAGTTTCTCCTGCAAGCCATTCCCGTTGTGCTAGATGAACGAAAGTCTCTCCACATGCTCAGTTCTAAGAGATAAGTGTGTGTGAAAGCCGTACTTCACCTATCTTGTTGGGAAAACAAAGTTTCTTTCACTTGTAAACTACACTCCTTACATATGTAAGGGGAGGCATTAGCTCCAACTCGGTTTTACAGTGAAAACTGCAGGAACTTCATACCGGCACTAGGAAACACACTAAGAAACCAGAGCAAAAGTTTCTCCTGCAAAACATTCCCATTGTGCTAGATGAACGAACGTCTCTCCACATGCTCAGTTCTGAGAGATAATTGTGTGTGAAAGCCGTCCTTCACCTACCTTGTTGGGAACACAAACTTTCTTTCCATTTGCAAACTCCACTCCATACATATATAAGGGTATGTACTAGCTCCAACTCGGTTTTACAGTGAAAACTGCAGGAACTTCAAACCTGCACTAGGTAACAGACTGAGAAACCAGAGAAAAAGTTTCTCCTACAACCCGTTCCCTTTGTGCTACATGAACGAACGTCTCTCCACATGCTCAGTTCTGTGAGATAATTGTGAGTTAAAGCCGTACTTCACCTAGCTTGTTGGGAACACAAAGTTTCTTTTCACTTGCAAACTCCAGTCCATACATATATATACGGAGGTCCTAGCTCCAAATCGTTTTTACAGTGAAAACTGCAGGAACTTCAATCCGGTACTAGGAAACAGACTGAGAAACAAGAGAAAAAGTTTCACCTGCAAGCCATTCCGGTTGTGCTAGATGAACGAACGTCTCTCCACATGCTAAGTTGTGAGAGATAAGTGTGTGTGAAAGCCGTCCTTCATCTAGCTTGTTAGGAACACAAAATTTCTTTTCACTTGCAAACTCCACTCGTTACATATATATGGGGAGGGTTTAGCTCCAACTCGTTTTTACAGTGAAAACTGCAGGAACTTCTAACCGGCACTAGGAAACAGAATGAGAAACCAGAGTATAAGTTTCTCCTGCAACCCGTTCATTTATGCTAGATGAACGAATGTCTATAGACATGCTCAGTTCAGACAGATAAGTGTGTGTGAAAGCCGTACTTCACCTAGCTTGTTGGGAACACAAAGTTTCTTTTCACTTGCAAACACCACTCCCTATATATATACGGGGAGATACTAGCTCCAACTCTGTTTTACAGTGAAAACTGCAGGAACTTCAAACCGGCCCTAGGGAAAAGACTGAGAATCCAGAGAAAATGTTCCCCCTGCAACCTGTTCCATTTGTGCTAGATGAACGAACGTCTCTCCACATGCTCAGTTCTGTGAGATAAGTATGTGTGAAAGCCGTCCTTCACCTAGCTTGTTGGGAACACAAAGATTCTTTTCACTTGCAAACTGCACTCCATACATATATAAGGGAGGTACTAGCTCAAAATCGGTTTTACAGCGAAAACTGCAGGAACTTCATACCAGCACTGGTAAACAGACTGAGAAACCAGAGAAAAAGTTTCTCTTGCAAGCCATTCCCGTTGTGCTAGATGAACGAAAGTCTCTCCACATGCTCAGTTCTAAGAGATAAGTGTGTGTGAAAGCAGTCCTTCATCTAGCTTGTTGGGAAAACAAAGTTTCTTTTCACATGTAAACTACAATCCTTACATATATATGGGGAGGCATTAGCTCCAACTCGGTTTTACAGTGAAAATTGCAGGAACTTCATACCGGCACTAGGAAACATACTGAGAAACCAGAGTAAAAGTTTCTCCTGCAAACCGTTCCCATTGTGCTAGATGAACGAACGTCTCTCCACATGCTCAGTTCTGAGAGTTAATTGTGTGTGAAAGCCGTCCTTCACCTAGCTTGTTGGGAACACAAAGTTTACTTTCATTTGCAAACTCCACTCCATACATATATAAGGGGAGGTACTAGCTCCAACTCGGTTTTACAGTGAAAACTGCAGGAATATCAAACCTGCACTAGGTAACAGAATGAGAAACCAGAGAAATAGTTTCTCCTGCACCCTGTTCCCTTTGTGCTACATGAACGAATGTCTCTCCACATGCTCAGATCTGTGAGATAATTGTGTGTGAAAGCCTTTCTTCACCTAGCTTGTTGGGAACACAAAGTTTCTTTTCACTTGCAAACTCCAGTCCATACATATATATACGGAGGTCCTAGCTCCAACTCGGTTTAAAGTGAAAACTGCAGGGTCTTCAAACCGAAAGTAGGAAACAGACTGAGAATACATAGTAAAAATTTCCCCTGCAAACCGTTCTATTTTTGGTACATGAACGAACGTCTCTCCAAATGCTCAGTTCTGAGAGATAAGTGTGTGTGAAAGCCGTATTTCACCTAGCTTGTTGGGAACACAAACTTTTTTTTCACTTGCAAAATCCACTCCGTACATATATATGGGGTCGTACAAGCTCCTACTCGGTTTTACAGTGAAAACTGCAGGAACATCCAACCGGCACTAGGAAACAGACTGAGAAACCAGAGTAAAAATTTCTCCTGCAACCCGTTCCTTTGTGCTAGATGAACGAATGTCTCTCCACATGCTAAGTTCTGAGAGGTAACTGTGTGTGAAAGCTGTCCTTCAAATAGCTTGTTGGGAACACAAAGTTTCTTTTCACTTGCAAACTCTAATCCTTACATATATATGGGGATGGTTTAGCTCCAACTCGTTTTTACAGTGAAAACTGCAGGAACTTCTAACCGGCACTAGGAAACAGACTGAGAAACAGTGTATAAGTTTCTCCTATAACCCTTTCCCTTTGTGCTGGATGAACGAACGTCTATACACATGCTGATTTCTGAGAGATAAGTGTGTGTGAAAGCCGTCCTTCACCTAGCTTGTTGGGAACAGAAAGTTTCTTTTCACTTGCAAATACCACTCGGTAAATATATACGGGGAGGTACTAGCTCCAACTCGGTTTTACAGTGAAAACTGCAGGAACTTCAAACCGGTCCTAGGAAACAGACTGAGAATCCAGAGAAAAACTTCCTCCTGCAAACTGTTGCATTTGTGCTAGATGAACGAACGTCTCTCCACATGCTCAGTTCTGAGAGATAAGTGTGTGTGAAAGCCGTACTCCACCTAGCTTGTTGGGAACACAAACTTTCTTTTCACTTGCCAACACCACTCCTTACATATATATGGGGAGGTACTAGCTCCAACTCGGTTTTACAGTGAAAAATGCAGGAACTTCAACCGGCCCTAGGAAACAGACTGAGAATCCAGAGAAAAAGTTCCACCTGCAACCTGTTCCATTTGTGCTAGATGAACGAACGTCTCTCCACATGCTAAGATCTGAGAGATAATTGTGTGTGAAAGCCGTCCTTCACCTAGCTTGTTGGGAACACAAAGTTTCTTTTCACTTGCAAACTCCACTCCTTATATATATATGGGGAGGTACTAGCTCCAACTCGTTTTTACAGTGAAAACTGCAGGAACGTCTAACCGGCACTAGGAAACAGACTGAGAAACCAGAGAAAAAATTTCTCCTGCAAGCCATTCCCGTTGTGCTAGATGAACGAACGTCTCTCCATATGCTCAGTTCTAAGAGATAAGTGTGTATGAAAGCCGTCCTTCACCTAGCTTGTTCGGAATACAAAGTTTCTTTTCACTTTCAAACTCCATTCCATACATATATATATTCGGAAGTAGTAGACCCAACTCGGAATTATAGTGAAAACTGCAGGAAGTTCAAACCGGCACTAGGAAACAGACTGAGAATCCAGAGAAAAAGTTCCTCCTGCAACCCGTTCCTTTGTGCTAGATGAACGAACGTCTCTCCACATGCTAAGATCTGAGAGATAATTGTGTGTGAAAGCCGTCCTTCACCTAGCTTGTTGGGAACACAAAGTTTCTTTTCACTTGCAAACTCCACTCCTTACATATATATGGGGAGGGTTTAGCTTCAACTCGTTTTTACAGTGAAAACTGCAGGAACGTCTAACCGGCACTAGGAAACAGACTGAGAAACCAGAGTAAAAGTTTCTCCTGCAACCCGTTCCCCTGTGCTAGATGAACGAACGTCTCTCCACATGCTCAGTTCTGAGAGATAAGTTTGTGTGAAACCGTACTTCACCTAGCTTGTTGGGAACACAAAGTTTCCTTTCACTTGCAAACACCACTCCCTATATATATACGGGGAGGTACTACCTCCAACTCGGTTTTACAGTGAAAACTGCAGGAACTTCAAACTGGCCCTAGTAAAAAGACTGAGAATCCAGAGAAAAATTTCCTCCTGCTACCTGTTCCATTTGTACTAGATGAACGAACGTCTCTCCACATGCTCAGTTCTGAGAGATAATTGTGTGTGAAAGCCGTCCTTCACCTAGCTTGTTGGGAACACAAAGTTTCCTTTCATTTGCAAAATCCACTCCATACATATATAAGGGGAGGTACTAGCTCCAACTCGTTTTTACAGTGAAAACTGCAGGAACATCAAACATGCACCAGGTAACAGACTGAGAAACCAGAGAAAAAGTTTCTCCTGCACCCCGTTCCCTTTGTGCTACATGAACGAAAGTCTCTCCACATGCTCAGTTCTGTGAGATAACTGTGTGTGAAAGCCGTACTTCACCTAGCTTGTTGGGAACACAAAGTTTCTTTTCACTTGCAAACTCCACTCCTTACATATATATGGGGAGGGTTTAGCTCCAAATCGTTTTTACAGTGAAAACTGCAGGAACTTCTACCCGGCAATAGGAAACAGACTATGAAATCAGAGTATAAGTTTCTCCTGCAACCCGTTCCATTTATGCTAGATGAACGAACGTCTATACACATGCTCAGTTCTGACAGATAATTGTGTGTGAAAGCCGTAATTCACCTAGCTTGTTGGGAACACAAACTTTCTTTTCATGTGCGAACTCCACTCCATACATATATATGGGGTTTTACAAGCTCCTACTCGGTTTTACAGTGAAAACTGAAGGAACTTCAAACCGGCACTAGGAAACAGACTGAGAAACCAGAGTAAAAGTTTCTCCTGCAAACCGTTCCCTCTGTGCTAGATGAACGAACGTCTCTCCACATGCTAAATTCTGAGAGATAAGTGTGTGTGAAAGCCGTACTTCACCTAGCTTGTTGGGAACACAATGTTTCTTTTCACTTGCAAACACCACTCCCTATATATATACGGGGAGGTACTAGCTCCAACTCGGTTTTACAGTGAAAACTGCAGGAACTTCAAACCGGCCCTAGGAAAAAGTCTGAGAATCCAGAGATAAAGTTCCTCCTGCAACCTGTTCCATTTGTGCTAGTTGAACGAAAGTCTCTCCACATGCTCATTTCTGAGAGATAAGTATGTGTGAAAGCCGTCCTTCACCTAGCTTGTTGGGAACACAAAGATTCTTTTCACTTGCAAACTCCACTCCATACATATATAGGGGGAGGTACTAGCTCCAAATCGGTTTTACAGCGAAAACTGCAGGAACTTCAATCCGGCACTAGGAAACAGACTGACAAACCAGAGAAAATGTTTCTCCTGCAAGCCATTCCCGTTGTGCTAGATGAACGAAAGTCTCTCCACATGCTCAGTTCTAAGACATAAGTGTGTGTGAAAGCCGTCCTTCACCTAGCTTGTTGGGAAAACAAAGTTTCTTTTCATTTGTAAACTACACTCCTTACATATATATGGGGAGGCATTAGCTCCAACTCGGTTTTACAGTGAAAACTGTAGGAACTTCATACCGGCACTAGGAAAGAAACTGAGAAACCAGAGTTATAGTTTCTCCTGCAACCCGTTCCCATTGTGCTAGATGAACGAAAGTCTCTCCACATGCACAGTTCTGAGAGATAATTGTGTGTGAAAGCCGTCCTTCACCTAGCTTGTTGGGAACACAAAGTTTCCTTTCATTTGCAAACTCTACTCCATACAGATATAAGGGGAGGTACTAGCTCCAACTCGGTTTTACAGTGAAAACTGCAGGATCTTCAAACCTGCACTAGGTAACAGACTGAGAAACCAGAGAAAAAGTTTCTCCTGCAACACGTTCCTTTGTGCTACATGAACGAACGTCTCTCCACATGCTCAGTTCTGTGAGATAATTGTGTGTGAAAGCCTTTCTTCACCTAGCTTGTTGGAAACACAAAGTTTCTTTTCACTTGCAAACTCCAGTCCATACATATACATACGGAGGTCCTAGCTCCAACTCGGTTTAAAGTGAATACTGCAGGGTCTTCAAACCTACAGTAGGAAACAGACTGAGAAACCATAGTAAAAGTATCCCCTGCAAACCGTTCTATTTTTGGTAGATGAACGAACGTCTCTCCAAATGCTCAATTCTGAGAGATAAGTGTGTGTGAAAGCCGTCCTTCTCCTAGCTTGTTGGGAACACAAACTTTCTTTTCACTTGCAAACTCCACTCCGTACATATATATGGGGTGGTACAAGCTCCTACTCGGTTTTACAGTGAAAACTGCAGGAACTTCAAACCGGCACTAGGAAACAGACTGAGAAACCAGAGTAAAATTTTTCCTGCAACCCGTTCCTTTGTGCTGGATGAACGAACGTCTCTCCACATGCTAAGTTCTGAGAGATAAGTGTGTGTGAAAGTTGTCTTTCAAATAGCTTGTTGGGAACACAAAATTTCTTTTCACTTGCAAACTCCACTCCTTACATATAAATGGGGATGGTTTAGCTCCAACTCGTTTTTACAGTGAAAACTGCAGGAACTTCTAACCGGCACTAAGAAACAGACTGAGAAACCAGAGTATAAGGTTCTCCTATAACCCGTTCCCTTTGTGCCAAATGAACGAACGTCTATACACATGCTCAGTTCTGACAGATAAGTGTGTGTGAAAGCCGTCCTTCACATAGCTTGTTGGGAACAGAAAGATTCTTTTCACTTGCAAGCACCACTCCATAAATATATACGGGTAGGTACAAGCTCCAACTCGGTTTTACAGTGAAAACTGCAGGAACTTCAAACCGGTCCTAGGAAACAGACTGAGAAAACATAGTAAAAGTTTCCCCTGCAACCCGTTCCAATTGTGGTAGATGAACGAAAGTCTCTGCAAATGCTCAGTTCTGAGAGATAAGTGTGTGTGAAAGCCGTCCTTCACCTAGCTTGTTGGGAACACAAAGATTCTTTATACTTGCAAACTCCACTCCTTACATATATATGGGGAGGTAAAAATCCAAATCGGTTTTACAGTGAAAACTGCAGGAACTTCAAACCGGCACTAGGAAACAGACTGAGAATCCAGAGAAATAGTTTCTCCTGCAAACCGTTCCATTTGTGCTACATGAACGAATGTCTCTCCACATGCTCAGATCTGTGAGATAATTGTGTGTGAAAGCCTTTCTTCACCTAGCTTGTTGGGAACACAAAGTTTCTTTTCACTTGCAAACTCCAGTCCATACATATATATACGGAGGTCCTAGCTCCAACTCGGTTTAAAGTGAAAACTGCAGGGTCTTCAAACCGAAAGTAGGAAACAGACTGAGAATACATAGTAAAAATTTCCCCTGCAAACCGTTCTATTTTTGGTACATGAACGAACGTCTCTCCAAATGCTCAGTTCTGAGAGATAAGTGTGTGTGAAAGCCGTATTTCACCTAGCTTGTTGGGAACACAAACTTTTTTTTCACTTGCAAAATCCACTCCGTACATATATATGGGGTCGTACAAGCTCCTACTCGGTTTTACAGTGAAAACTGCAGGAACATCCAACCGGCACTAGGAAACAGACTGAGAAACCAGAGTAAAAATTTCTCCTGCAACCCGTTCCTTTGTGCTAGATGAACGAATGTCTCTCCACATGCTAAGTTCTGAGAGGTAACTGTGTGTGAAAGCTGTCCTTCAAATAGCTTGTTGGGAACACAAAGTTTCTTTTCACTTGCAAACTCTAATCCTTACATATATATGGGGATGGTTTAGCTCCAACTCGTTTTTACAGTGAAAACTGCAGGAACTTCTAACCGGCACTAGGAAACAGACTGAGAAACAGTGTATAAGTTTCTCCTATAACCCTTTCCCTTTGTGCTGGATGAACGAACGTCTATACACATGCTGATTTCTGAGAGATAAGTGTGTGTGAAAGCCGTCCTTCACCTAGCTTGTTGGGAACAGAAAGTTTCTTTTCACTTGCAAATACCACTCGGTAAATATATACGGGGAGGTACTAGCTCCAACTCGGTTTTACAGTGAAAACTGCAGGAACTTCAAACCGGTCCTAGGAAACAGACTGAGAATCCAGAGAAAAACTTCCTCCTGCAAACTGTTGCATTTGTGCTAGATGAACGAACGTCTCTCCACATGCTCAGTTCTGAGAGATAAGTGTGTGTGAAAGCCGTACTCCACCTAGCTTGTTGGGAACACAAACTTTCTTTTCACTTGCCAACACCACTCCTTACATATATATGGGGAGGTACTAGCTCCAACTCGGTTTTACAGTGAAAAATGCAGGAACTTCAACCGGCCCTAGGAAACAGACTGAGAATCCAGAGAAAAAGTTCCACCTGCAACCTGTTCCATTTGTGCTAGATGAACGAACGTCTCTCCACATGCTAAGATCTGAGAGATAATTGTGTGTGAAAGCCGTCCTTCACCTAGCTTGTTGGGAACACAAAGTTTCTTTTCACTTGCAAACTCCACTCCTTATATATATATGGGGAGGTACTAGCTCCAACTCGTTTTTACAGTGAAAACTGCAGGAACGTCTAACCGGCACTAGGAAACAGACTGAGAAACCAGAGAAAAAATTTCTCCTGCAAGCCATTCCCGTTGTGCTAGATGAACGAACGTCTCTCCATATGCTCAGTTCTAAGAGATAAGTGTGTATGAAAGCCGTCCTTCACCTAGCTTGTTCGGAATACAAAGTTTCTTTTCACTTTCAAACTCCATTCCATACATATATATATTCGGAAGTAGTAGACCCAACTCGGAATTATAGTGAAAACTGCAGGAAGTTCAAACCGGCACTAGGAAACAGACTGAGAATCCAGAGAAAAAGTTCCTCCTGCAACCCGTTCCTTTGTGCTAGATGAACGAATGTCTCTCCACATGCTAAGATCTGAGAGATAATTGTGTGTGAAAGCCGTCCTTCACCTAGCTTGTTGGGAACACAAAGTTTCTTTTCACTTGCAAACTCCACTCCTTACATATATATGGGGAGGGTTTAGCTTCAACTCGTTTTTACAGTGAAAACTGCAGGAACGTCTAACCGGCACTAGGAAACAGACTGAGAAACCAGAGTAAAAGTTTCTCCTGCAACCCGTTCCCCTGTGCTAGATGAACGAACGTCTCTCCACATGCTCAGTTCTGAGAGATAAGTTTGTGTGAAACCGTACTTCACCTAGCTTGTTGGGAACACAAAGTTTCCTTTCACTTGCAAACACCACTCCCTATATATATACGGGGAGGTACTACCTCCAACTCGGTTTTACAGTGAAAACTGCAGGAACTTCAAACTGGCCCTAGTAAAAAGACTGAGAATCCAGAGAAAAATTTCCTCCTGCTACCTGTTCCATTTGTACTAGATGAACGAACGTCTCTCCACATGCTCAGTTCTGAGAGATAATTGTGTGTGAAAGCCGTCCTTCACCTAGCTTGTTGGGAACACAAAGTTTCCTTTCATTTGCAAAATCCACTCCATACATATATAAGGGGAGGTACTAGCTCCAACTCGTTTTTACAGTGAAAACTGCAGGAACATCAAACATGCACCAGGTAACAGACTGAGAAACCAGAGAAAAAGTTTCTCCTGCACCCCGTTCCCTTTGTGCTACATGAACGAAAGTCTCTCCACATGCTCAGTTCTGTGAGATAACTGTGTGTGAAAGCCGTACTTCACCTAGCTTGTTGGGAACACAAAGTTTCTTTTCACTTGCAAACTCCACTCCTTACATATATATGGGGAGGGTTTAGCTCCAAATCGTTTTTACAGTGAAAACTGCAGGAACTTCTACCCGGCAATAGGAAACAGACTATGAAATCAGAGTATAAGTTTCTCCTGCAACCCGTTCCATTTATGCTAGATGAACGAACGTCTATACACATGCTCAGTTCTGACAGATAATTGTGTGTGAAAGCCGTAATTCACCTAGCTTGTTGGGAACACAAACTTTCTTTTCATGTGCGAACTCCACTCCATACATATATATGGGGTTTTACAAGCTCCTACTCGGTTTTACAGTGAAAACTGAAGGAACTTCAAACCGGCACTAGGAAACAGACTGAGAAACCAGAGTAAAAGTTTCTCCTGCAAACCGTTCCCTCTGTGCTAGATGAACGAAAGTCTCTCCACATGCTCAGTTCTAAGACATAAGTGTGTGTGAAAGCCGTCCTTCACCTAGCTTGTTGGGAAAACAAAGTTTCTTTTCATTTGTAAACTACACTCCTTACATATATATGGGGAGGCATTAGCTCCAACTCGGTTTTACAGTGAAAACTGTAGGAACTTCATACCGGCACTAGGAAAGAAACTGAGAAACCAGAGTTATAGTTTCTCCTGCAACCCGTTCCCATTGTGCTAGATGAACGAAAGTCTCTCCACATGCACAGTTCTGAGAGATAATTGTGTGTGAAAGCCGTCCTTCACCTAGCTTGTTGGGAACACAATGTTTCTTTTCACTTGCAAACACCACTCCCTATATATATACGGGGAGGTACTAGCTCCAACTCGGTTTTACAGTGAAAACTGCAGGAACTTCAAACCGGCCCTAGGAAAAAGTCTGAGAATCCAGAGATAAAGTTCCTCCTGCAACCTGTTCCATTTGTGCTAGTTGAACGAAAGTCTCTCCACATGCTCATTTCTGAGAGATAAGTATGTGTGAAAGCCGTCCTTCACCTAGCTTGTTGGGAACACAAAGATTCTTTTCACTTGCAAACTCCACTCCATACATATATAGGGGGAGGTACTAGCTCCAAATCGGTTTTACAGCGAAAACTGCAGGAACTTCAATCCGGCACTAGGAAACAGACTGACAAACCAGAGAAAATGTTTCTCCTGCAAGCCATTCCCGTTGTGCTAGATGAACGAAAGTCTCTCCACATGCTCAGTTCTAAGACATAAGTGTGTGTGAAAGCCGTCCTTCACCTAGCTTGTTGGGAAAACAAAGTTTCTTTTCATTTGTAAACTACACTCCTTACATATATATGGGGAGGCATTAGCTCCAACTCGGTTTTACAGTGAAAACTGTAGGAACTTCATACCGGCACTAGGAAAGAAACTGAGAAACCAGAGTTATAGTTTCTCCTGCAACCCGTTCCCATTGTGCTAGATGAACGAAAGTCTCTCCACATGCACAGTTCTGAGAGATAATTGTGTGTGAAAGCCGTCCTTCACCTAGCTTGTTGGGAACACAAAGTTTCCTTTCATTTGCAAACTCTACTCCATACAGATATAAGGGGAGGTACTAGCTCCAACTCGGTTTTACAGTGAAAACTGCAGGATCTTCAAACCTGCACTAGGTAACAGACTGAGAAACCAGAGAAAAAGTTTCTCCTGCAACACGTTCCTTTGTGCTACATGAACGAACGTCTCTCCACATGCTCAGTTCTGTGAGATAATTGTGTGTGAAAGCCTTTCTTCACCTAGCTTGTTGGAAACACAAAGTTTCTTTTCACTTGCAAACTCCAGTCCATACATATACATACGGAGGTCCTAGCTCCAACTCGGTTTAAAGTGAATACTGCAGGGTCTTCAAACCTACAGTAGGAAACAGACTGAGAAACCATAGTAAAAGTATCCCCTGCAAACCGTTCTATTTTTGGTAGATGAACGAACGTCTCTCCAAATGCTCAATTCTGAGAGATAAGTGTGTGTGAAAGCCGTCCTTCTCCTAGCTTGTTGGGAACACAAACTTTCTTTTCACTTGCAAACTCCACTCCGTACATATATATGGGGTGGTACAAGCTCCTACTCGGTTTTACAGTGAAAACTGCAGGAACTTCAAACCGGCACTAGGAAACAGACTGAGAAACCAGAGTAAAATTTTTCCTGCAACCCGTTCCTTTGTGCTGGATGAACGAACGTCTCACCACATGCTAAGTTCTGAGAGATAAGTGTGTGTGAAAGTTGTCTTTCAAATAGCTTGTTGGGAACACAAAATTTCTTTTCACTTGCAAACTCCACTCCTTACATATAAATGGGGATGGTTTAGCTCCAACTCGTTTTTACAGTGAAAACTGCAGGAACTTCTAACCGGCACTAAGAAACAGACTGAGAAACCAGAGTATAAGGTTCTCCTATAACCCGTTCCCTTTGTGCCAAATGAACGAACGTCTATACACATGCTCAGTTCTGACAGATAAGTGTGTGTGAAAGCCGTCCTTCACATAGCTTGTTGGGAACAGAAAGATTCTTTTCACTTGCAAGCACCACTCCATAAATATATACGGGTAGGTACAAGCTCCAACTCGGTTTTACAGTGAAAACTGCAGGAACTTCAAACCGGTCCTAGGAAACAGACTGAGAAAACATAGTAAAAGTTTCCCCTGCAACCCGTTCCAATTGTGGTAGATGAACGAAAGTCTCTGCAAATGCTCAGTTCTGAGAGATAAGTGTGTGTGAAAGCCGTCCTTCACCTAGCTTGTTGGGAACACAAAGATTCTTTATACTTGCAAACTCCACTCCTTACATATATATGGGGAGGTAAAAATCCAAATCGGTTTTACAGTGAAAACTGCAGGAACTTCAAACCGGCACTAGGAAACAGACTGAGAATCCAGAGAAATAGTTTCTCCTGCAAACCGTTCCATTTGTGCTAGATGAACGAAAGTCTCTCCACATGCTTAGTTCTGAGAGATAAGTGTGTGTGAAAGCCGTCCTTCACCTAGCTTGATGGGAACACAAATTTTATTTCACTTGCAATCCCCAATCCATACATAAATATAGGGAGGAGGAGCTCCAACACGGTTTTACAGTGAAAACTGCAGGAACTTCAATCCGGCACTAGGAAACAGACTGAGTATCAAGAGAAAAATTTACTCGTGCAAGCCATTCCGGTTGTGCTAGATGAAAGATCTTTTCTCCACATGCTCAGTTCTAAGAAATAAGTGTGTGTGAAAGCCGACTTCACCTAGCTTGTTGGGAACACGAAGTTTCTTTACACTTTCAAACTCCACTCCATACATATATATATTCCTAAGTACTAGCTCCAACTCGGATTTACAGTGAAAACTGCAGGAAGTTCAAACCGGCACTAGGAAACAGACTGAGAAACCAGAGTAAAACTTCTCCTGCAACCCATTCCTTTGTGATAGATGAACGAACGTCTCTGCACATGCTAAGTTCTGAGAGATAATTGTGTGTGAAAGCCGTCCTTCACCTAGCTTGTTGGGAACACAAAGTTCCTTTTCACTTGCAGACTTCACTCCTTACATATATATGGGGAAGGTTTAGCTCCAAATCGTATTTACGGTGAAAACTGCAGGAACTTCTAATCGGCACTAGGAAACAGACTGAGAAACCAGAGTATAAGTTTCTCCTGCAACCCGTTCATTTATGCTAGATGAACGAACGTCTATACACATGCTCAGTTCTGACAGATAAGTGTGTGTGAAAGCCGTCCTTCACCTAGCTTGTTGGGAACAGAAAGATTGTTTTCACTTGCAAGCACCACTCCATAAATATATACGCGTAGGTACTAGCTCCAACTCGGTTTTACAGTGAAAACTGCAGGAACTTCAAACCGGTCCTAGGAAACAGACTGAGAATCCAGAGAAAAACTTCCTCCTGCAACCTGTTCCATTTGTGCTAGATGAACGAACGTCTCTCCACATGCTCATTTCTGAGAGATAAGTATGTAAGAAAGCCGTTCTTCACCTAGCTTGTTGGGAACACAAAGTTTCTTTTCACTTGCAATCCCCACTCCATACATATATAAGGGGAGGTACTAGCTCCAAATCGGTTTTACCGTGAAAACTGCAGGAACTTCAATCCGGCACTAGGAAACAGACTGATAAACCAGAGGAATAGTTTCTCCTGCAAGCCATTCCCGTTGTGCTAGATGAACGAACGTCTCTCCACATGCTCAGTTCTAAGTGATAAGTGTGTGTGAAAGCCTTCGTTCACCTAGATTGTTGGGAACACAAAGTTCCTTTACACTTGCAAACACCACTCCTTACATATATATGGGGTGGAAATAGCTCCAACGCGGTTTTACATTGTAAACTGAAAGAACTTCATACCGCACTAGGAAACAGACTGAGAAACCAGAGAAGAAGTATCTCCTGTACCGGTTCCCTTTGTGCTACATGAACGAAAGTCTATCCACATGCTAAGTTCTGAGAGATAAAAGTGTGTGAAAGCCGTCCTTCACCTAGCTTGTTTTGAACACAAAGTTCCTTTTCACTTGCAAAATCCACTCCATGCATATATATGGGGAGGTACTAGCACCAAATCGGTTTACAGTGAATACTGCAGGTACTTAAAACCGACATTAGGAAACAGACTGAGAAAACATAGAAAAGTTTCCCCTGCAACCCGTTCCAATTGTGGTAGATGAACGAACGTCTCTGCAAATGCTCAGTTCTGAGAGATAAGTGTGTGTGAAAGCCGTCCTTCACCAAGCATGTTTGGAACACAAAGATTCTTTATACTTGCAAACTCCACTCCTTACATATATATGGGGAGGTAAAATTCCAACTCGTTTTTACAGTGAAAAATTGCAGGAACTTCAAACCGGCACTAGGAAACAGACTGAGAATCCAGAGAAATAGTTTCTCCTGCAAACCGTTCCATTTGTGCTAGATGAACGAAAGTCTCTCCACATGCTTAGTTCTAAGAGATAAGTGTGTGTGAAAGCCGTCCTTCACCTAGCTTGTTGGGAACACAAATTTTATTTCACTTGCAATCCCCAATCCATACATAAATATAGGGAGGAGGAGCTCCAACACGGATTTACAGTGAAAACTGCAGGAACTTCAATCCGGCACTAGGAAACAGACTGAGTAACAA
Organism: Camelus dromedarius; assembly: GCF_036321535.1. Taxonomy (NCBI): domain Eukaryota; kingdom Metazoa; phylum Chordata; class Mammalia; order Artiodactyla; family Camelidae; genus Camelus; species Camelus dromedarius. Next base: position 2,600,217 of record NW_026989731.1, read on the forward strand.
GAGAAAAATTTACTCGTGCAAGCCATTCCGGTTGTGCTAGATGAAAGAACGTTTCTCCACATGCTCAGTTCTAAGAGATAAGTGTGTGTGAAAGCCGACTTCACCTAGCTTGTTGGGAACACGAAGTTTCTTTACACTTTCAAACTCCTCTCCATACATATATATATTCCTAAGTACTAGCTCCAACTCGGATTTACAGTGAAAACTGCAGGAAGTTCAAACCGGCACTAGGAAACAGACTGAGAAACCAGAGTAAAAGCTTCTCCTGCAACCCATTCCTTTGTGATAGATGAACGAACGTCTCTGCACATGCTAAGTTCTGAGAGATAATTGTGTGTGAAAGCCGTCCTTCACCTAGCTTGTTGGGAACACAAAGTTCCTTTTCACTTGCAGACTCCACTCCTTACATATATATGGGGAAGGTTTAGCTCCAAATCGTATTTACAGTGAAAACTGCAGGAACTTCTAATCGGCACTAGGAAACAGACTGAGAAACCAGAGTATAAGTTTCTCCTGCAACCCGTTCATTTATGCTAGATGAACGAACGTCTATACACATGCTCAGTTCTGACAGATAAGTGTGTGTGAAAGCCGTCATTCACCTAGTTTGTTGGGAACACAAATTTTCTTTTCATCATATTCCACTCCATACATATATATGCGGAGGTAGTAGCTCCAACTCGATTTTACAGTGACAACTGCAGGGACTTCAAACCAGCAGTAGGAAACAGACTGAGAAACCATAGTAAAACTTTCCCGTGCAACCCGTTCCATTTGTGCTAGATGAACGAACGTCTCTCCACATGCTCAGTTCTGAGAGATAAGTGTGTGTGAAAGCCTTCCTTCAAATAGCTTATTGGGAACACAAAGTTTCTTTTCACTTGCAAACTCCACTCCATACTTTTATATGGGGTGGTACAAGCTCCTACTCAATTTTACAGTGAAAACGGAAGGAACTTCAAAACGGCACTAGGAAACAGACTGAGAAACCAGAGTAAAAGTTTCACCTGCAACCCGTACCCTTTGTGCTAGATGAACGAACGTCTCTCCACATGCTGAGTTCTGAGAGATAAGTGTGTGTGAAAGCCGTCATTCACCTAGCTTCTTGGGAACACAAAGTTTCTTTTCACTTGCAAACACCAATCCGTACATATATATGGGGAGGTAATAGCTCCAACTCTGTTTTACAGTGAAAACTGCAGGAACTTCAAACCGGCCCTAGGAAACAGACTGAGAATCCAGAGAAAAAGTTCCTCCTGAAACCTGTTCCATTTGTGCTAGATGAACGAACGTCTCTCCACATGCTCAGTTCTGAGAGATAATTATGTGTGAAAGCCGTCCTTCACAGAGCTTGTTGGGTACACAAAGTCTCTTTTCACTTGCAAACTCCACTCCATACATGTATATGGGGAGGTACATGCTCCAACTCGCTTTTACAGTGAAAACTGCTGGAACTTCAAACCTGCCCTAGGAAACAGACTGAGAATCCCGAGAAAAATTTCCTCCTGCAACCTGTTCCATTTGTGCTACATGAACGAACGTCTCTCCACATACTCAGTTCTGAGAGATAAGTGTGTGTTAAAGCCATCCTTCACCTAGCTTGTTCGGAATACAAAGTTTCTTTTCACTTGCAAAATCTAGTCCATACATATATATGGGGTGGTACAAGCTCCTACTCGGTTTTACACTGAAAACTGCAGGAACTTCAAACCGGCACTAGGAAACAGACTGAGAAACCAGAGTAAAAGTTTCTTCTGCAACCCGTTCCATTTGTCCTAGGTGAAAGAACGTCTCTCCACATACTCATTTCTGAGAGATAATTGTGTGTGAAAGCCTTCCATCACCTATCTTGTTGGGAGCACAAAGTTTCTTTTCACTTGCAAACTCCACTCCATACATATATAAGGGAAGTACAAGCTCCAACTTTGTTTTACAGTGAAAAATGCAGGAATTTCAAACCGGCACTAGGAAACAGACTGAGAAACCAGAGTAAAAGTTTTTCCTGCAACCCGTTCCTTTGTTCTAGATGAACGAACGTCTCTCCACATGCTCACTTCTGAGAGATAAGTGTGTTTGAAAGCCGTCCTTCACCTAGCTTGTTCGGAATACAAAGTTTCTTTTCACTTGCATACTCCAATCCATACATTTATATGGGGAGGTACAAGCTCCAAGTCGGTTTAACCGTGAAAAGTGCAGGAAATTCAAAACGGCACTAGGAAACAGTCTGAGAAACCAGAGTAAAAGTTCACATGCAACCCGTTCCTTTGTGCTACATGAACGAACGTCTCTTCCCATGCTCCGTTCTGAGAGATAAGTGTGTGTGAAAGCCGTCCTTCAAATAGCTTGTTTGGAAAACAAAGTTTCTTTTCATTTGCAAACTCCATTCCATACATATATAAGGGGAAGTACAAGCTCCAAATTTGTTTTACAGTGAAAACTGCAGGAACTTCAAACCGGCACTAGTAAACAGACTGAGAAACCAGAGTAAAAGTTTCTCCGGCAAACCGTTCCCATTGTGCTAGATTAACGAAAGTCTTTCCACATACTAAGTTCTGAGAGATAAGTGTGTGTGAAAGCTGTCCTTCTCCTAGCTTGTTGGGAAAAAAAAGTTTCTTTTAACTTGCAAACTAAACTCCTTACATATATATGGGGAGGGATTAGCTCCAACTCGGTTTTACAGTGAAAACGGCAGGAACTTGAAACCTGCACTAGGAAACATACTGAGAAACCAGAGTAAAAGTTTCTCCTGTAACCCGTTCCCTTTGTGCTAGATGAACGAACGTCTATACACATGCTCAGTTCTGAGAGATAAGAGTGTGTGAAAGCCGTCCTTCACCAAGCGTGTTCGGAACACAAAGTCCATTTTCATTTGCAAACACCACACCATACATATATATGTGGAGGTACTAGCTCTAAATCGTTTTTACAGTGAAAACTGCAGGAACTTCAAACCTGCACTAGGAAACATACTGAGAAACCAGAGTAAAAGTTTCTCCTGTAACCCGATCCCTTTGTGCTAGATGAACGAACGTCAATACACATGCTCAGTTCTGAGATATAAGTGTGTGTGAAAGCCGTCATTCACCTAGCTTGTTGGGGACACAAATTTTCTTTTCATCATATTCCACTCCATATATACATATGCGGAGGTACTAGCTCCAACTCGATTTTACAGTGACAACTGCAGGGACTTCAAACCGGCAGTAGGAAACAGACTGAGAAACCATAGAAATACTTTCCCGTGCAACCCGTTCCATTTGTGCTAGATGAAAGAACGTCTCTCCACATGCTCAGTTCTGAGAGATAAGTGTGTGTGAAAGCCTTTCTTCAAATAGCTTATTGGGAACACAAAGTTTCTTTCACTTGCAAACTTCACTCCATACATTTATATGGGGTGGTACAAGCTCCTACTCGGCTTTAGAGTGAAAACGGCAGGAACTTCAAACCGGCACTAGGAAACAGACTGAGAAACCAGAGTAAAAGCTTCTCCTGCAACCCATTCCTTTGTGATAGATGAACGAACGTCTCTGCACATGCTAAGTTCTGAGAGATAAGTGTGTGTGAAAGCCGTCCTTCACCTAGCTTGTTTGGAACACAAAGTTCCTTTTCACTTGCAGACTCCACTCCTTACATATATATGGGGAAGGTTTAGCTCCAAATCGTATTTACAGTGAAAACTGCAGGAACTTCTAATCGGCACTAGGAAACAGGCTGAGAAACCAGAGTATAAGTTTCTCCTGCAACCCGTTCATTTATGCTAGATGAACGAACGTCTATACACATGCTCAGTTCTGACAGATAAGTGTGTGTGAAAGCCGTCATTCACCTAGCTTGTTGGGAACACAAATTTTCTTTTCATCATATTCCACTCCATACATATATATGCGGAGGTAGTAGCTCCAACTCGTATTTACAGTGACAACTGCAGGGACTTCAAACCGGCAGTAGGAAACAGACTGAGAAACCATAGTAAAACTTTCCCGTGCAACCCGTTCCATTTGTGCTAGATGAACGAACGTCTCTCCACATGCTCAGTTCTGAGAGATAAGTGTGTGTGAAAGCCTTTCTTCAAATAGCTTATTGGGAACACAAAGTTTCTTTTCACTTGCAAACTCCACTCCATACATTTATATGGGGTGGTACAAGCTCCTACTCAATTTTACAGTGAAAACGGAAGGAACTTCAAAACGGCACTAGGAAACAGACTGAGAAACCAGAGTAAAAGTTTCACCTGCAACCCGTTCCCTTTGTGCTAGATGAACGAACGTCTCTCCACATGCTCAGTTCTGAGAGATAAGTGTGTGTGAAAGCCGTCATTCACCTAGCTTCTTGGGAACACAAAGTTTCTTTTCACTTGCAAACACCAATCCGTACATATATATGGGGAGGTAATAGCTCCAACTCTGTTTTACAGTGAAAACTGCAGGAACTTCAAACCGGCCCTAGGAAACAGACTGAGAATCCAGAGAAATAGTTCCTCCAGAAACCTGTTCCATTTGTGCTAGATGAACGAACGTCTCTCCACATGCTCAGTTCTGAGAGATAATTATGTGTGAAAGCCGTCCTTCACAGAGCTTGTTGGGTACACAAAGTCTCTTTTCACTTGCAAACTCCACTCCATACATGTATATGGGGAGGTACATGCTCCAACTCGCTTTTACAGTGAAAACTGCTGGAACTTCAAACCTGCCCTAGGAAACAGACTGAGAATCCCGAGAAAAATTTCCTCCTGCAACCTGTTCCATTTGTGCTACATGAACGAACGTCTCTCCACATACTCAGTTCTGAGAGATAAGTGTGTGTTAAAGCCATCCTTCACCTAGCTTGTTCGGAATACAAAGTTTCTTTTCACTTGCAAAATCTAGTCCATACATATTTATGGGGTGGTACAAGCTCCTACTCGGTTTTACACTGAAAACTGCAGGAACTTCAAACCGGCACTAGGAAACAGACTGAGAAACCAGAGTAAAAGTTTCTTCTGCAACCCGTTCCATTTGTCCTAGGTGAAAGAACGTCTCTCCACATACTCATTTCTGAGAGATAATTGTGTGTGAAAGCCTTCAATCACCTATCTTGTTGGGAGCACAAAGTTTCATTTCACTTGCAAACTCCACTCCATACATATATAAGGGAAGTACTAGCTCCAACTTTGTTTTACAGTGAAAACTGCAGGAATTTCAAACCGGCACTAGGAAACAGACTGAGAAACCAGAGAAAAAGTTTCTCCTGCAAGCCATTCCCGTTGTGCTAGATGAACGAACGTCTCTCCACATGCTCACTTCTGAGAGATAAGTGTGTTTGAAAGCCGTCCTTCACCTAGCTTGTTCGGAATACAAAGTTTCTTTTCACTTGCATACTAAAATCCATACATTTATATGGGGAGGTACAAGCTCCAAGTCGGTTTAACCGTGAAAAGTGCAGGAAATTCAAAACGGCACTAGGAAACAGTCTGAGAAACCAGAGTAAAAGTTCACATGCAACCCGTTCCTTTGTGCTACATGAACGAACGTCTCTTCCCATGCTCCGTTCTGAGAGATAAGTGTGTGTGAAAGCCGTCCTTCAAATAGCTTGTTTGGAAAACAAAGTTTCTTTTCATTTGCAAACTCCATTCCATACATATATAAGGGGAAGTACAAGCTCCAAATTTGTTTTACAGTGAAAACTGCAGGAACTTCAAACCGGCACTAGTAAACAGACTGAGAAACCAGAGTAAAAGTTTCTCCGGCAAACCGTTCCCATTGTGCTAGATTAACGAAAGTCTTTCCACATACTAAGTTCTGAGAGATAAGTGTGTGTGAAAGCTGTCCTTCTCCTAGCTTGTTGGGAAAAAAAAGTTTCTTTTAACTTGCAAACTAAACTCCTTACATATATATGGGGAGGGATTAGCTCCAACTCGGTTTTACAGTGAAAACGGCAGGAACTTGAAACCTGCACTAGGAAACATACTGAGAAACCAGAGTAAAAGTTTCTCCTGTAACCCGTTCCCTTTGTGCTAGATGAACGAACGTCTATACACATGCTCAGTTCTGAGAGATAAGAGTGTGTGAAAGCCGTCATTCACCTAGCTTGTTGGGGACACAAATTTTCTTTTCATCATATTCCACTCCATATATACATATGCGGAGGTACTAGCTCCAACTCGATTTTACAGTGACAACTGCAGGGACTTCAAACCGGCAGTAGGAAACAGACTGAGAAACCATAGAAAAAGTTTCCGTGCAACCCGTTCCATTTGTGCTAGGTGAAAGAACGTCTCTCTACATACTCAGTTCTGAGAGATATTTGTGTGTGAAAGCCGTCCTTCACCTATCTTGTTGGGAACACAAACTTTCTTTTCATGTGCAAACTCCACTCCATACATATATATGGGTTGTTACAAGCTCCTACTCGGTTTTGCAGTGAAAACTGTAGGAACATCAAACCGGCACTAGGAAACAGATTGAGAAATCACAGTAAAAGTTTCTCTGGCAACCAGTTCCCTTTGTGCTAGGTGAAAGAACGTCTCTCTACATACTCAGTTCTGAGAGATATTTGTGTGTGAAAGCCGTCCTTCACCTAGCTTGTTGGGAACATAAATTTTCTTTTCATCATATTCCACTCCATATATATATATGCGGAGGTAGTAGCTCCAACTCGATTTTACAGTGACAACTGCAGGGACTTCAAACCGGCAGTAGGAAACAGACTGAGAAACCATAGAAAAACTTTCCCGTGCAACCCGTTCCATTTGTGCTAGATGAAAGAACGTCTCTCCACATGCTCAGTTCTGAGAGATAAGTGTGTGTGAAAGCCTTTCTTCAAATAGCTTATTGGGAACACAAAGTTTCTTTCACTTGCAAACTCCACTCCATACATTTATATGGGGTGGTACAAGCTCCTACTCGGCTTTACAGTGAAAACGGCAGGAACTTCAAACCGGCACTAGGAAACAGACTGAGAAACCAGAGTAAAAGTTTCTCCTGCAACCCGTTCCCTTTGTGCTAGATGAACGAACGTCTCTCCACATGCTCAGTTCTGAGATATAAGTGTGTGTGAAAGCCGTACTTCACCTAGCTTGTTGGGAACACAAAGTTTCTTTTCACTGGCAAACACCACTCCGTACATATATATGGGGAGGTAATACCTCCAACTCGGTTTTACAGTGAAAACTGCAGGAAATTCAAACCGGCCCTAGGAAAAAGACTGAGAATCCAGAGAAAAAGTTCTTCCTGAAACCTGTTCCATTTGTGCTAGATGAACGAACGTCTCTCCACATGCTCAGTTCTGAGAGATAAGTATGTGTGAAAGCCGTCCTTCACCTAGATTGTTGGGTACACAAAGTTTCTTTTCACATGCAAAATCCACTCCATACATATATATGGGGTGGTACAAGCTCCTACTCGGTTTTACACTGAAAACAGCAGGAACTTCAAACCGGCACTAGGAAACAGACTGAGAAACCAGAGAAAAAGTTTCTCCTGCAACCCGTTCCCTTTGTACTAGATGAAAGAACGTCTCTCCACATGCTCAGTTCTGAGAGATAAGTGTGTGTGAAAGCCGTCCTTCACCTGTCTTGTTGGGAACACAATGTTTCTTTTCACTTGCAAACTCCAATCCATACATATATAAGGGAAGTACTAGCTCCAACTTGGTTTTACAGTGAAAACTGCAGGAACTTCAAACCGGCACTAGGAAACAGACTGAGAAACCAGAGTAAAAGTTTCTCCTGCAACCCGTTCCCTTTGTACTAGATGAAAGAACGTCTCTCCACATGCTCAGTTCTGAGAGATAAGTGTGTGTGAAAGCCGTCCTTCACCTGTCTTGTTGGGAACACAATGTTTCTTTTCACTTGCAAACTCCAATCCATACATATATAAGGGAAGTACTAGCTCCAACTTGGTTTTACAGTGAAAACAGCAGGAACTTCAAACCGGCACTAGGAAACAGACTGAGAAACCAGAGTAAAAGTTTCTCCTGCAACCCGTTCCCTTTGTACTAGATGAAAGAACGTCTCTCCACATGCTCAGTTTTGAGAGATAAGTGTGTGTGAAAGCCGTCCTTCACCTGTCTTGTTGGGAACACAATGTTTCTTTTCACTTACAAACTCCACTCCTTACATATTTAAGGGGAGGTTTTAGCTCCAACTCGATTTTACAGTGAAAACTGCAGGAACGTCTAACCGGCACTAGGAAACAGACTGAGAAAACAGAGTATAAGTTCTCCTATAACACGTTCCCCTTGTGCTACATGAACGAACGTCAATACACATGCTCAGTTCTGACAGATAAGTGTGTGTGAAAGCCGTCCTTCACCTATCTTGTTGGGAACACAAACTTTCTTTTCATGTGCAAACTCCACTCCATACATATATATGGGTTGTTACAAGCTCCTACTCGGTTTTACAGTGAAAACTGAAGGAACTTCAAACCGGCACTAGGAAACAGATTGAGAAATCACAGTAACAGTTTCTCTGGCAACCAGTTCACTTTGTGCTAGGTGAAAGAACGTCTCTCTACATACTCAGTTCTGAGAGATATTTGTGTGTGAAAGCCGTCCTTCACCTAGCTTGTTCGGAATACAAAGTTTCTTTTCACTTGCAAACTCCAATCCATACATATATATGGGGAGGTACTAGCTCCAACTCGGTTTTACAGTGAAAACTGCAGGAACATCAAACTGGCCATAGGAAACAGAGTGACAATCCAGAAAAAAAGTTCCTCCTGCAACCTGTTCCATTTGTGCTAGATGAACGAACGTCTCTCTTCATGCTCAGTTCTGAGAGATAATTATGTGTGAAAGCCGTCCTTCACCTAGCTTGTTGGGAACACAAAGTTTCTTTTCACTTGCAAACACCACTCCGTACATATATATGGGGAGGGTTTAGCTCCAAATCGTTTTTACAGTGAAAATTGCAGGAACTTCTAACCGGCACCAGGAAACAGACTGAGAAACCAGAGTATAATTTTCTCCTATAACAGTTCCCTTTGTGCTAGATGAACGAACGTCTCTCCACATGCTCATTTGTGAGAGATAAGTGTGTGTGAAAGCCGTCCTTCACCTAGCTTGTTGGGAACACAAATTTTATTTCACTTGCAATCTCCACTCGATACATAAATATAGGGAGGTACTAGCTACACCTCGGTTTTACAGTGAAAACTGAAGGAACTTCAAACCGGCACAAGGAAACAGACTGAGAAACCAGAGTAAAAGTTTCTCCTGCAACCCGTTCCTTTGTGCTAGATGAACGAACGTCTCTCCACATGCTATGTTCTGAGAGAGAAGTGTGTGTGAAAGCCGTCCTTCACCTAGCTTGTTCGGAATACAAAGTTTCTTTTCACTTGCAAACTCCAATCCATACATATATATGGGGAGGTAATAGCTCCAACTCGGTTTTACAGTGAAAACTGCAGGAAATTCAAAATGGCACTAGGAAACAGACTGAGAAACCAGAGTAAAAGTTCCACTGCAACACGTTCCTTTGTTCTAGATGAACGAACGTCTCTCCCCATGCTCAGTACAGAGATAAATGTGTGTGAAAGCCGTCCTTCATTTAGCTTGTTGGGAACACAAAATTTCTTTTCATTTGCAAAATCCTCTCCATACATATATATGGGTTGTTACAAGCTCCTACTCGGTTTTACACTGAAAACTGCAGGAACTTCAAACGGGCACTAGGAAACAGACTGAGAAACCAGAGTAAAAGTTACTCCTGCAAACCGTTCCTTTGTGCTAAATGAAGGAACGTCTCTCCATATGCTAAGTTCTGAGAGATAAGTGTGTGTGAAAGCCGTCCTTCACCTAGCTTGTTGGGAACACAAAGTTTCTTTTCACTTGAAAACTCCAGTCCATACATATATATGCGGAGGTCCTAGCTCCAACTCGGTTTACAGTGAAAACTGCAGGGACTTCAAACCGACAGTAGGAAACAGACTGAGAAACCATAGTAAAACTTTCCCGTGCAACCCGTTCCATTTGTGCTAGATGAACGAACGTCTCTCCACATGCTCAGTTCTGAGAGATAAGTGTGTGTGAAAGCCTTTCTTCAAATAGCTTATTGGGAACACAAAGTTTCTTTTCACTTGCAAACTCCACTCCATACATTTATATGGGGTGGTACAAGCTCCTACTCAATTTTACAGTGAAAACGGAAGGAACTTCAAAACGGCACTAGGAAACAGACTGAGAAACCAGAGTAAAAGTTTCACCTGCAACCCGTTCCCTTTGTGCTAGATGAACGAACGTCTCTCCACATGCTCAGTTCTGAGAGATAAGTGTGTGTGAAAGCCGTCATTCACCTAGCTTCTTGGGAACACAAAGTTTCTTTTCACTTGCAAACACCAATCCGTACATATATATGGGGAGGTAATAGCTCCAACTCTGTTTTACAGTGAATACTGCAGGAACTTCAAACCGGCCCTAGGAAACAGACTGAGAATCCAGAGAAAATGTTCCTCCTGAAACCTGTTCCATTTGTGCTAGATGAACGAACGTCTCTCCACATGCTCAGTTCTGAGAGATAATTATGTGTGAAAGCCGTCCTTCACAGAGCTTGTTGGGTACACAAAGTCTCTTTTCACTTGCAAACTCCACTCCATACATGTATATGGGGAGGTACATGCTCCAACTCGCTTTTACAGTGAAAACTGCTGGAACTTCAAACCTGCCCTAGGAAACAGACTGAGAATCCCGAGAAAAATTTCCTCCTGCAACCTGTTCCATTTGTGCTACATGAACGAACGTCTCTCCACATACTCAGTTCTGAGAGATAAGTGTGTGTTAAAGCCATCCTTCACCTAGCTTGTTCGGAATACAAAGTTTCTTTTCACTTGCAAAATCTAGTCCATACATATTTATGGGGTGGTACAAGCTCCTACTCGGTTTTACACTGAAAACTGCAGGAACTTCAAACCGGCACTAGGAAACAGACTGAGAAACCAGAGTAAAAGTTTCTTCTGCAACCCGTTCCATTTGTCCTAGGTGAAAGAACGTCTCTCCACATACTCATTTCTGAGAGATAATTGTGTGTGAAAGCCTTCCATCACCTATCTTGTTGGGAGCACAAAGTTTCATTTCACTTGCAAACTCCACTCCATACATATATAAGGGAAGTACTAGCTCCAACTTTGTTTTACAGTGAAAACTGCAGGAATTTCAAACCGGCACTAGGAAACAGACTGAGAAACCAGAGTAAAAGTTTTTCCTGCAACCCGTTCCTTTGTTCTAGATGAACGAACGTCTCTCCACATGCTCACTTCTGAGAGATAAGTGTGTTTGAAAGCCGTCCTTCACCTAGCTTGTTCGGAATACAAAGTTTCTTTTCACTTGCATACTCCAATCCATAAATTTATATGGGGAGGTACAAGCTCCAAGTCGGTTTAACCGTGAAAAGTGCAGGAAATTCAAAACGGCACTAGGAAACAGTCTGAGAAACCAGAGTAAAAGTTCACATGCAACCCGTTCCTTTGTGCTACATGAACGAACGTCTCTTCCCATGCTCCGTTCTGAGAGATAAGTGTGTGTGAAAGCCGTCCTTCAAATAACTTGTTTGGAAAACAAAGTTTCTTTTCATTTGCAAACTCCATTCCATACATATATAAGGGGAAGTACAAGCTCCAAATTTGTTTTACAGTGAAAACTGCAGGAACTTCAAACCGGCACTAGTAAACAGACTGAGAAACCAGAGTAAAAGTTTCTCCGGCAAACCGTTCCCATTGTGCTAGATTAACGAAAGTCTTTCCACATACTAAGTTCTGAGAGATAAGTGTGTGTGAAAGCTGTCCTTCACCTAGCTTGTTGGGAAAAAAAAGTTTCTTTTAACTTGCAAACTAATCTCCTTACATATATATGGGGAGGGATTAGCTCCAACTCGGTTTTACAGTGAAAACGGCAGGAACTTGAAACCTGCACTAGGAAACATACTGAGAAACCAGAGTAAAAGTTTCTCCTGTAACCCGTTCCCTTTGTGCTAGATGAACGAACGTCTATACACATGCTCAGTTCTGAGAGGTAAGAGTGTGTGAAAGCCGTCCTTCACCAAGCGTGTTCGGAACACAAAGTCCATTTTCATTTGCAAACACCACACCATATATATATATATGTGGAGGTACTAGCTCTAAATCGTTTTTACAGTGAAAACTGCAGGAACTTCAAACCTGCACTAGGAAACATACTGAGAAACCAGAGTAAAAGTTTCTCCTGTAACCCGATCCCTTTGTGCTAGATGAACGAACGTCAATACACATGCTCAGTTCTGAGATATAAGTGTGTGTGAAAGCCGTCATTCACCTAGCTTGTTGGGGACACAAATTTTCTTTTCATCATATTCCACTCCATATATACATATGCGGAGGTACTAGCTCCAACTCGATTTTACAGTGACAACTGCAGGGACTTCAAACCGGCAGTAGGAAACAGACTGAGAAACCATAGAAAAAGTTTCCGTGCAACCCGTTCCATTTGTGCTAGGTGAAAGAACGTCTCTCTACATACTCAGTTCTGAGAGATATTTGTGTGTGAAAGCCGTCCTTCACCTATCTTGTTGGGAACACAAACTTTCTTTTCATGTGCAAACTCCACTCCATACATATATATGGGTTGTTACAAGCTCCTACTCGGTTTTGCGGTGAAAACTGTAGGAACTTCAAACCGGCACTAGGAAACAGATTGAGAAATCACAGTAAAAGTTTCTCTGGCAACCAGTTCCCTTTGTGCTAGGTGAAAGAACGTCTCTCTACATACTCAGTTCTGAGAGATATTTGTGTGTGAAAGCCGTCCTTCACCTAGCTTGTTGGGAACATAAATTTTCTTTTCATCATATTCCACTCCATATATATATATGCGGAGGTAGTAGCTCCAACTCGATTTTACAGTGACAACTGCAGGGACTTCAAACCGGCAGTAGGAAACAGACTGAGAAACCATAGAAAAACTTTCCCGTGCAACCCGTTCCATTTGTGCTAGATGAAAGAACGTCTCTCCACATGCTCAGTTCTGAGAGATAAGTGTGTGTGAAAGCCTTTCTTCAAATAGCTTATTGGGAACACAAAGTTTCTTTCACTTGCAAACTCCACTCCATACATTTATATGGGGTGGTACAAGCTCCTACTCGGCTTTACAGTGAAAACGGCAGGAACTTCAAACCGGCACTAGGAAACAGACTGAGAAACCAGAGTAAAAGTTTCTCCTGCAACCCGTTCCCTTTGTGCTAGATGAACGAACGTCTCTCCACATGCTCAGTTCTGAGATATAAGTGTGTGTGAAAGCCGTACTTCACCTAGCTTGTTGGGAACACAAAGTTTCTTTTCACTGGCAAACACCACTCCGTACATATATATGGGGAGGTAATACCTCCAACTCGGTTTTACAGTGAAAACTGCAGGAAATTCAAACCGGCCCTAGGAAAAAGACTGAGAATCCAGAGAAAAAGTTTCTCCTGAAACCTGTTCCATTTGTGCTAGATGAACGAAAGTCTCTCCACATGCTCAGTTCTGAGAGATAAGTATGTGTGAAAGCCGTCCTTCACCTAGATTGTTGGGTACACAAAGTTTCTTTTCACATGCAAAATCCACTCCATACATATATATGGGGTGGTACAAGCTCCTACTCGGTTTTACACTGAAAACAGCAGGAACTTCAAACCGGCACTAGGAAACAGACTGAGAAACCAGAGAAAAAGTTTCTCCTGCAACCCGTTCCCATTGTACTAGATGAAAGAACGTCTCTCCACATGCTCAGTTCTGAGAGATAAGTGTGTGTGAAAGCCGTCCTTCACCTGTCTTGTTGGGAACACAATGTTTCTTTTCACTTGCAAACTCCAATCCATACATATATAAGGGAAGTACTAGCTCCAACTTGGTTTTACAGTGAAAACTGCAGGAACTTCAAACCGGCACTAGGAAACAGACTGAGAAACCAGAGTAAAAGTTTCTCCTGCAACCCGTTCCCTTTGTACTAGATGAAAGAACGTCTCTCCACATGCTCAGTTCTGAGAGATAAGTGTGTGTGAAAGCCGTCCTTCACCTGTCTTGTTGGGAACACAATGTTTCTTTTCACTTGCAAACACCAATCCATACATATATAAGGGAAGTACTAGCTCCAACTTGGTTTTACAGTGAAAACAGCAGGAACTTCAAACCGGCACTAGGAAACAGACTGAGAAACCAGAGTAAAAGTTTCTCCTGCAACCCGTTCCCTTTGTACTAGATGAAAGAACGTCTCTCCACATGCTCAGTTTTGAGAGATAAGTGTGTGTGAAAGCCGTCCTTCACCTGTCTTGTTGGGAACACAATGTTTCTTTTCACTTACAAACTCCACTCCTTACATATTTAAGGGGAGGGTTTAGCTCCAACTCGATTTTACAGTGAAAACTGCAGGAACGTCTAACCGGCACTAGGAAACAGACTGAGAAAACAGAGTATAAGTTCTCCTATAACACGTTCCCCTTGTGCTACATGAACGAACGTCAATACACATGCTCAGTTCTGACAGATAAGTGTGTGTGAAAGCCGTCCTTCACCTATCTTGTTGGGAACACAAACTTTCTTTTCATGTGCAAACTCCACTCCATACATATATATGGGTTGTTACAAGCTCCTACTCGGTTTTACAGTGAAAACTGTAGGAACTTCAAACCGGCACTAGGAAACAGATTGAGAAATCACAGTAACAGTTTCTCTGGCAACCAGTTCACTTTGTGCTAGGTGAAAGAACGTCTCTCTACATACTCAGTTCTGAGAGATATTTGTGTGTGAAAGCCGTCCTTCACCTAGCTTGTTCGGAATACAAAGTTTCTTTTCACTTGCAAACTCCAATCCATACATATATATGGGGAGGTACTAGCTCCAACTCGGTTTTACAGTGAAAACTGCAGGAACATCAAACTGGCCATAGGAAACAGAGTGACAATCCAGAGAAAAAGTTCCTCCTGCAACCTGTTCCATTTGTGCTAGATGAACGAACGTCTCTCTTCATGCTCAGTTCTGAGAGATAATTATGTGTGAAAGCCGTCCTTCACCTAGCTTGTTGGGAACACAAAGTTTCTTTTCACTTGCAAACACCACTCCGTACATATATATGGGGAGGGTTTAGCTCCAAATCGTTTTTACAGTGAAAATTGCAGGAACTTCTAACCGGCACCAGGAAACAGACTGAGAAACCAGAGTATAATTTTCTCCTATAACAGTTCCCTTTGTGCTAGATGAACGAACGTCTCTCCACATGCTCATTTGTGAGAGATAAGTGTGTGTGAAAGCCGCCCTTCACCTAGCTTGTTGGGAACACAAATTTTATTTCACTTGCAATCTCCACTTGATACATAAATATAGGGAGGAACTAGCTACACCTCGGTTTTACAGTGAAAACTGAAGGAACTTCAAACTGGCACAAGGAAACAGACTGAGAAACCAGAGTAAAAGTTTCTCCTGCAACCCATTCCTTTGTGCTAGATGAACGAACGTCTCTCCACATGCTATGTTCTGAGAGATAAGTGTGTGTGAAAGCCGTCCTTCACCTAGCTTGTTCGGAATACAAAGTTTCTTTTCACTTGCAAACTCCAATCCATACATATATATGGGGAGGTACTAGCTCCAACTCGGTTTTACAGTGAAAACTGCAGGAAATTCAAAATGGCACTAGGAAACAGACTGAGAAACCAGAGTAAAAGTTCCCCTGCAACACGTTCCTTTGTGCTAGATGAACGAACGTCTCTCCCCATGCTCAGTACAGAGATAAATGTGTGTGAAAGCCGTCCTTCATTTAGCTTGTTGGGAACACAAAATTTCTTTTCATTTGCAAAATCCTCTCCATACATATATAAAGGGAGGTTCTAGCTCCAACACGGTTTTACAGTGAAAACTGCAGGAACTTCAAACCTGCACTAGGTAACATACTGAGAAACCAGAGAAAAAGTTTCTCCTGCAATTCTTTCCCTTTGTGCTACATGAACGAAAGTCTCTCCACATGCTCAGTTCTGAGAGATAAGTGTGTGTGAAATCCGTCCTTCACCTAGCTTGTTGGGAACACAAAGTTTCTTTCCACTTGCAAACACCATTCCGTACATATATATGGGGAGGTACTAGCTCCAACTCGGTTTTACAGTGAAAAATGCAGGAACTTCAAACCGGCCCTAGGAAACAGACTGAGAATCCAGAGAAAAATTTCCTCCTGCAAACTGTTCCCCTTGTGGTAGATGAACGAACGTCTCTCCACATGCTCATTTCTGAGAGATAAGTGTGTGTGAAAGCCGTCCTTCACCTAGCTTGTTGGGAACACAAAGTTTCTTTTCACTTGCACACCCCAATCCACATATATATATGGGGTGGTGTAAGCTTCTACTCGGTTTTACAGTGAAAACTGCAGGAACTTCAAACCTGCACTAGGAAACAGACTGAGAAACCAGAGTAAAAGTTTCTCCTGCAACCCGTTCCCTTTTTGCTAGATGAACGAACGTCTCTCCACATGCTCAGTTCTGAGGGATAAGTGTGTGTGAAAGCAGTCCTTCACCTAGCTTGTTGGGAACACAAAGTTCTTTACACATGCAAACTCCACTCCTTACATATATATGGGGAGGTAATAGCTCCAACTCGGTTTACAGTGAAAACTGCAGGGACTTCAACCCGACAGTAGGAAACATACTGAGAAACCATAGAAAAATTTTCCGTTGCAACCCGTTCCCTTTGTGGTAGATGAACGAACGTCTCTCCAAATGCTCAGTTCTGAGAGATAAGTGAGTGTGAAAGCCGTCCTTCACCTAGAATGTTGGGAACACAAACTTTCTTTTCACTTGCAAACCCCACTCCATACATATATATGGGGTGGTACAAGCTCCTACTCGGTTTTACAGTGAATACTGCAGGAAATTCAAACCTGCACTAGGAAACAGACTGAGAAACCAGAGTAAAAGTTTCTCCTTCAACCCGTTCCTTTGTGCTAAATGAACGAACTTCTGTCCACATGCTCAGTTCTGAGAGATAAGTGTGTGTGAAAGCCGCCCTTCACCTAGCTTGTTGGGAACACAAAGTTTCTTTTCACTTGCAAACTCCACTCCACACATATATATGGTGTGGTACAAGCTCCTACTCGGTTTTACAGTGAAAACTGCAGGAACTTCAAACCTGCACTAGGAAAAAACTGAGAAACCAGAGTAAAAGTTTCTCCTGCAACCCGTTCCATTTATGCTAGATGAACGAACGTCTCTCCACATGCTCAGTTCTGAGAGATATGTGTGGGTGAAAGCCGTCCTTCACCTAGCTTGTTGGGAACACAAAGTTGGTTTTCACTTGCAAACTCCACTCCATACATATATATGGGGAGGGATTAGCTCCAACACGGTTTTACAGTGAAAACTGTAGGAACTTCAAACCGGCACTAGGAAACAGACTGAGAAATTAGAGAAAAAGTTTCTCCTGCAACCCGTTCACTTTGTGCTAGATGAACGAACGTCTCTCCACATGCTCAGTTCTGAGAGATAATTGTGTGTGAAAGACGTCCTTCACATACCTTGCTGGGAACACAAAGATACTTTTCACTTGCAAACTCTAATCCATACATATATAGGGGAGGTACTAGCTCCAACTCGGTTTTACAGTGAAAACTGCAGGAACGTCAATCCGGCACTAGGAAACAGACTGAGAAACCAGAGATAAAGTTTCTTCTTCAACCCGTTCCCTTTGTTCTAGATGAACGAAAGTCTCTCCAAATGCTCAGTTCTGAGAGATAAGTGTGTGTGAAAGCCGTCCTTCACCTAGAATGTTGGGAACACAAACTTTCTTTTCACTTGCAAACTCCACTCCATACAAATATATGGGGTGGTACAAGATCCTACTCGGTTTTACACTGAAAACTGCAGGAACTTCAAACGGGCACTAGGAAACAGACTGAGAAACCAGAGTAAAAGTTACTCCTGCAAACCGTTCCTTTGTGCTAAATGAAGGAACGTCTCTCCATATGCTAAGTTCTGAGAGATAAGTGTGTGTGAAAGCCGTCCTTCACCTAGCTTGTTGGGAACACAAAGTTTCTTTTCACTTGAAAACTCCAGTCCATACATATATATGCGGAGGTCCTAGCTCCAACTCGGTTTACAGTGAAAACTGCAGGGACTTCAAACCGACAGTAGGAAACAGACTGAGAAACCATAGTAAAAGTTTCACCTGCAACCCATTCCCTTTGTGGGTGATGAACGAACGTCTCTCCAAATGCTCAGTTCTGAGAGATAAGTGTGTGTGAAAGCCGTCCTTCACCTAGAATGTTGGGAAAACAAACTTTCTTTTCACTTGCAAACTCCACTCCATACATATATATGGGGTGGTACAAGCTCCTACTCGGTTTTACACTGAAAACTGCAGGAACTTCAAACCGGCCCTAGGAAACAGACTGAGAATCCAGAGAATAAGTTCCTCCTGCAAAATGTTCCCCTTGTGGTAAATGAACGAACGTCTCTCCACATGCTCATTTCTGAGAGAAAAGTGTGTGTGAAAGCCGTCCTTCACCTAGCTTGTTGGGAACACAAAGTTTCTTGTAACTTGCACACCCCAATCCACACATATATATGGGGTGGTATAAATTTCTACTCGGTTTTACAGTGAAAACTGCAGGAACTTCAAACCTGCACTAGGAAACAGACTGAGAAACCAGAGTAAAATTTTCTCCTGCAACCCGTTCCCTTTATGCTAGATGAACGAACGTCTCTCCACATGCTCAGTTCTGAGGGATAAGTGTGTGTGAAAGCCGTCCTTCACCTAGCTTGTTGGGAACACAAAGGATCTTTACACATGCAAACTCCACTCCTTACATATATATGGGGAGGTAATAGCTCCAACTCGGTTTACAGTGAAAACTGCAGGGACTTCAACCCGACAGTAGGAAACAGACTGAGAAAACATAGTAAAATATTCCGTTGCAACCCGTTCCCTTTGTGGTAGATGAACGAACGTCTCTCCAAATGCTCAGTTCTGAGAGATAAGTGAGTGTGAAAGCCGTCCTTCACCTAGAATGTTGGGAACACAAACTTTCTTTTCACTTGCAAACACCACCCCATACATATATATGGGGTGGTACAAGCTCCTACTCGGTTTTACAGTGAAAACTGCAGGAAATTCAAACCTGCACAAGGAAACAGACTGAGAAACCAGAGTAAAAGTTTCTCCTGCAACCCGTTCCCTTTATGCTAGATGAAAGAACGTCTCTCCACATGCTCAGTTCTGAGAGATATTTGTGTGTGAAAGCCGTCCTTCACCTAGCTTGTTGGGAACACAAAGTTGGTTTTCACTTGCAAACTCCACTCCATACAAATATATGCGGAGGGATTAGCTCCAACTCGGTTTTACAGTGAAAACTGCAGGAACTTCATACCAGCACTAGGAAACAGACTGAGAAACCAGAGTAAAAGTTTCTCCTGTACCCGTTCCCTTTGTGCTAGATGAACGAACGTCTCTCCACATGCTATGTTCTGAGAGATAAGTGTGTGTGAAAGCCGTCCTTCACCTAGCTTGTTGGGAACACAAATTTTATATCACTTGCAATCCCCACTCGATACATAAATATAGGGAGGTACTAGCTCCACCTCGGTTTTACAGTGAAAACTGAAGGAACTTCAATCCGGCACAAGGAAACAGACTGAGAAACCAGAGTAAAAGTTTCTCCTGCAACCCGTTCCTTTGTGCTAGATGAATGAACGTCTCTCCACATGCTATGTTCTGAGAGATAAGTGTGTGTGAAAGCCGTCCTTCAAATAGCTTGTTCGGAATACAAAGTTTCTTTTCACTTGCAAACTCCAATCCATACATATATATGGGGAGGTAATAGCTCCAACTCGGTTTTACAGTGAAAACTGCAGGAAATTCAAAATGGCACTAGGAAACAGACAGAGAAACCAGAGTAAAAGTTCCCCTGCAACACGTTCCTTTGTGCTAGATGAACGAACGTCTCTCCCCATGCTCAGTACAGAGATAAATGTGTGTGAAAGCCGTCCTTCATTTAGCTTGTTGGGAACACAAAATTTCTTTTCATTTGCAAAATCCTCTCCATACATATATAAAGGGAGGTTCTAGCTCAAACACGGTTTTACAGTGAAAACTGCAGGAACTTCAAACATGCACTAGGTAACATACTGAGAAACCAGAGAAAAAGTTTCTCCTGCAATTCTTTCCCTTTGTGCTACATGAACGAACGTCTCTCCACATGCTAAGTTCTGAGAGATAAGTGTGTGTGAAAGCCGTCCTTCACCTAGAATGTTGGGAACACAAACTTTCTTTTCACTTGCTAACTCCACTCCATAAAAATATATGGGGTGGTACAATATCCTACTCGGTTTTACACTGAATACTGCAGGAACTTCAAACCGGCACTAGGAAACAGACTGAGAAACCAGAGTAATAGTTACTCCTGCAAACCGTTCCTTTGTGCTAAATGAAGGAACGACCCTCCACATGCTAAGTTCTGAGAGATAAGTGTGTGTGAAAGCCGTCCTTCACTTAGCTTGTTGGGAACACAAAGCTTCTTTTCACTTGAAAATTCCAGTCCATACATATATATGCTGAGGTCCTAGCTCCAACTCGGTTTACAGTGAAAATTGCAGGGACTTCAAACCGACAGTAGGAAACAGACTGAGATAGCATAGTAAAAGTTTCACCTGCAACCCATTCCCTTTGTGGTTGATGAACGAACGTCTCTCGAAATTCTCAGTTCTGAGAGATAAGTGTGCGTGAAATCCGTACTTCACCTAGAATGTTGGGAAAACAAACTTTGTTTTCACTTGCAAACTCCACTCCATACATATATATGGGGTGTTACAAGCTCCTACTCGGTTTTACACTGAAAATTGCAGGAACTTCAAACCGGCACTAGGAAACAGACTGAGAATCCAGAGTAAAAGTTTCTCCTGCAACCCGTTCCCTTTGTGCTAGATGAACGAACGTCTCTCAACATGCTCAGTTCTGAGAACTGTGTATGAAAGCCGTCCTTCACCTTGCTTGTTGGGAACACAAAGTTTCTTTCCACTTGCAAACACCATTCCGTACATATATATGGGGAGGTACTAGCTCCAACACGGTTTTACAGTGAAAAATGCAGGAACTTCAAACCGGCCCTAGGAAACAGACTGAGAATCCAGAGAAAAATTTCCTCCTGCAAACTGTTCCCCTTGTGGTAGATGAACGAACGTCCCTCCACATGCTCATTTCTGAGAGATAAGTGTGTGTGAAAGCCGTCCTTCACCTAGCTTGTTGGGAACACAAAGTTTCTTTTCACTTGCACACCCCAATCCACATATATATATGGGGTGGTGTAAGCTTCTACTCGGTTTTACAGTGAAAACTGCAGGAACTTCAAACCTGCACTAGGAAACAGACTGAGAAACCAGAGTAAAAGTTTCTCCTGCAACCCGTTCCCTTTTTGCTAGATGAACGAACGTCTCTCCACATGCTCAGTTCTGAGGGATAAGTGTGTGTGAAAGCCGTCCTTCACCTAGCTTGTTGGGAACACAAAGTTCTTTACACATGCAAACTCCACTCCTTACATATATATGGGGAGGTAATAGTTCCAACTCGGTTTACAGTGAAAACTGCAGGGACTTCAACCCGACAGTAGGAAACAGACTGAGAAACCATAGAAAAATTTTCCGTTGCAACCCGTTCCCTTTGTGGTAGATGAACGAACGTCTCTCCAAATGCTCAGTTCTGAGAGAATAGTGAGTGTGAAAGCCGTCCTTCAACTGGAATGTTGGGAACACAAACTTTCTTTTCACTTGCAAACACCACTCCATACATATATATGGGGTGGTACAAGCTCCTACTCGGTTTTACAGTGAAAACTGCAGGAAATTCAAACCTGCACTAGGAAACAGACTGAGAAACCAGAGTAAAAGTTTCTCCTTCAACCCGTTCCTTTGTGCTAAATGAACGAACTTCTGTCCACATGCTCAGTTCTGAGAGATAAGTGTGTGTGAAAGCCGCCCTTCACCTAGCTTGTTGGGAACACAAAGTTTCTTTTCACTTGCAAACTCCACTCCACACATATATATGGGGTGGTACAAGCTCCTACTCGGTTTTACAGTGAAAACTGCAGGAACTTCAAACCTGCACTAGGAAAAAACTGAGAAACCAGAGTAAAAGTTTCTCCTGCAACCCGTTCCCTTTATGCTAGATGAAAGAACGTCT
Source organism: Camelus dromedarius (assembly GCF_036321535.1). Taxonomy (NCBI): domain Eukaryota; kingdom Metazoa; phylum Chordata; class Mammalia; order Artiodactyla; family Camelidae; genus Camelus; species Camelus dromedarius. The sequence goes on from NW_026989731.1 coordinate 2,622,347, forward strand.
CTCCACATGCTCAGTTCTGAGAGATATGTGTGGGTGAAAGCCGTCCTTCACCTAGCTTGTTGGGAACACAAAGTTGGTTTTCACTTGCAAACTCCACTCCATACATATATATGGGGAGGGATTAGCTCCAACTCGGTTTTACAGTGAAAACTGCAGGAACTTCAAACCGGCACTAGGAAACAGACTGAGAAATCAGAGAAAAAGTTTCTCCTGCAACCCGTTCCCTTTGTGCTAGATGAACGAACGTCTCTCCACATGCTCAGTTCTGAGAGATAATTGTGTGTGAAAGACGTCCTTCACATACCTTGCTGGGAACACAAAGATTCTTTTCACTTGCAAACTCCAATCCATACATATATAAGGGGAGGTACTAGCTCCAACTCGGTTTTACAGTGAAAACCGCAGGAACGTCATTCCGGCACTAGGAAACAGACTGAGAAACCAGAGATAAAGTTTCTTCTTCAACCCGTTCCCTTTGTTCTAGATGAACGAAAGTCTCTCCAAATGCTCAGTTCTGAGAGATAAGTGTGTGTGAAAGCCGTCCTTCACCTAGAATGTTGGGAACACAAACTTTCTTTTCAATTGCAAACTCCACTCCATACAAATATAAGGGGTGGTACAAGATCCTACTCGGTTTTACACTGAAAACTGCAGGAACTTCAAACGGTCACTAGGAAACAGACTGAGAAACCAGAGTAAAAGTTACTCCTGCAAACCGTTCCTTTGTGCTAAATGAAGGAACGTCTCTCCACATGCTAAGTTCTGAGAGATAAGTGTGTGTGAAAGCCGTCCTTCACCTAGCTTGTTGGGAACACAAAGTTTCTTTTCACTTGAAAACTCCAGTCCATACATATATATGCGGAGGTCCTAGCTCCAACTCGGTTTACAGTGAAAACTGCAGGGACTTCAAACCGACAGTAGGAAACAGACTGAGAAACCATAGTAAAAGTTTCACCTGCAACCCATTCCCTTTGTGGGTGATGAACGAACGTCTCTCCAAATGCTCAGTTCTGAGAGATAAGTGTGTGTGAAAGCCGTCCTTCACCTAGAATGTTGGGAAAACAAACTTTCTTTTCACTTGCAAACTCCACTCCATACATATATATGGGGTGGTACAAGCTCCTACTCGGTTTTACACTGAAAACTGCAGGAACTTCAAACCGGCCCTAGGAAACAGACTGAGAATCCAGAGAATAAGTTCCTCCTGCAAAATGTTCCCCTTGTGGTAGATGAACGAACGTCTCTCCACATGCTCATTTCTGAGAGAAAAGTATGTGTGAAAGCCGTCCTTCACCTAGCTTGTTGGGAACACAAAGTTTCTTTTAACTTGCACACCCCAATCCACACATATATATGGGGTGGTATAAATTTCTACTCGGTTTTACAGTGAAAACTGCAGGAACTTCAAACCTGCACTAGGAAACAGACTGAGAAACCAGAGTAAAATTTTCTCCTGCAACCCGTTCCCTTTATGCCAGATGAACGAACGTCTCTCCACATGCTCAGTTCTGAGGGATAAGTGTGTGTGAAAGCCGTCCTTCACCTAGCTTGTTGGGAACACAAAGGTTCTTTACACATGCAAACTCCACTCCTTACATATATATGGGGAGGTAATAGCTCCAACTCGGTTTACAGTGAAAACTGCAGGGACTTCAACCCGACAGTAGGAAACAGACTGAGAAAACATAGTAAAATTTTCCGTTGCAACCCGTTCCCTTTGTGGTAGATGAACGAACGTCTCTCCAAATGCTCAGTTCTGAGAGATAAGTGAGTGTGAAAGCCGTCCTTCACCTAGAATGTTGGGAACACAAACTTTCTTTTCACTTGCAAACCCCACTCCATACATATATATGGGGTGGTACAAGCTCCTACTCGGTTTTACAGTGAAAACTGCAGGAAATTCAAACCTGCACAAGGAAACAGACTGAGAAACCAGAGTAAAAGTTTCTCCTTCAACCCGTTCCTTTGTGCTAAATGAACGAACTTCTGTCCACATGCTCAGTTCTGAGAGATAAGTGTGTGTGAATGCCGCCCTTCACCTAGCTTGTTGGGAACACAAAGTTTCTTTTCACTTGCAAACTCCACTCCACACATATATATGGGGTGCTACAAGCACCTACTCGGTTTTACAGTGAAAACTGCAGGAACTTGAAACCTGCACTAGGAAAAAACTGAGAAACCAGAGTAAAAGTTTCTCCTGCAACCCGTTCCCTTTATGCTAGATGAAAGAACGTCTCTCCACATGCTCAGTTCTGAGAGATATTTGTGTGTGAAAGCCGTCCTTCACCTAGATTGTTGGGAACACAAAGTTGGTTTTCACTTGCAAACTCCACTCCATACAAATATATGCGGAGGGATTAGCTCCAACTCGGTTTTACAGTGAAAACTGCAGGAACTTCATACCAGCACTAGGAAACAGACTGAGAATCCAGTGTAAAAGTTTCTCCTGTTCCCGTTCCTTTGTGCTAGATGAACGAACGTCTCTCCACATGCTATGTTCTGAGAGATAAGTGTGTGTGAAAGCCGTCCTTCACCTAGCTTGTTGGGAACACAAATTTTATATCACTTGAAATCCCCACTCGATACATAAATATAGGGAGGTACTAGCTCCACCTCGGTTTTACAGTGAAAACTGAAGGAACTTCAAACCGGCACAAGGAAACAGACTGAGAAACCAGAGTAAAAGTTTCTCCTGCAACCCGTTCCTTTGTGCTAGATGAACGAACGTCTCTCCACATGCTATGTTCTGAGAGATAAGTGTGTGTGAAATCCGTCCTTCACCTAGCTTGTTCGGAATACAAAGTTTCTTTTCACTTGCAAACTCCAATCCATACATATATATGGGGAGGTACTAGCTCCAACTCGGTTTTACAGTGAAAACTGCAGGAAATTCAAAATGGCACTAAGAAACAGACTGAGAAACCAGAGTAAAAGTTCCCCTGCAACACGTTCCTTTGTGCTAGATGAACGAACGTCTCTCCCCATGCTCAGTACAGAGATAAATGTGTGTGAAAGCCGTCCTTCATTTAGCTTGTTGGGAACACAAAATTTCTTTTTATTTGCAAAATCCTCTCCATACATATATAAAGGGAGGTTCTAGCTCCAACACGGTTTTACAGTGAAAACTGCTGGAACTTCAAACCTGCACTAGGTAACATACTGAGAAACCAGAGAAAAAGTTTCTCCTGCAATTCTTTCCCTTTGTGCTACATGAACGAACGTCTCTCCACATGCTCAGTTCTGAGAGATAAGTGTGTGTGAAAGCCGTCCTTCACCTAGAATGTTGGGAACACAAACTTTCTTTTCACTTGCAATCTCCACTCCCTACATATATATGGGGTGGTACAAGCTCCTACTCGGTTTTACACTGAAAATTGCAGGAACTTCAAACCGGCACTAGGAAACAGACTGAGAATCCAGAGTAAAAATTTCTCCTGCAACCCGTTCCCTTTGTGCTAGATGAACGAACGTCTCTCCACATGCTCAGTTCTGAGTAGTGTGTGTGAAAGCCGTCCTTCACCTATCTTGTTGGGAACACAAAGTTTCTTTCCACTTGCAAACACCATTCCGTACATATATATGGGGAGGTACTAGCTCCAACACGGTTTTACAGTGAAAAATGCAGGAACTTCAAACCGGCCCTAGGAAACAGACTGAGAATCCAGAGAAAAATTTCCTCCTGCAAACTGTTCCCCTTGTGGTAGATGAACGAACGTCTCTCCACATGCTCATTTCTGAGAGATAAGTGTGTGTGAAAGCCGTCCTTCACCTAGCTTGTTGGGAACACAAAGTTTCTTTTCACATGCACACCCCAATCCACATATATATATGAGGTGGTGTAAGCTTCTACTCGGTTTTACAGTGAAAACTGCAGGAACTTCAAACCTGCACTAGGAAACAGACTGAGAAACCAGAGTAAAAGTTTCTCCTGCAACCCGTTCCCTTTTTGCTAGATGAACGAACGTCTCTCCACATGCTCAGTTCTGAGGGATAAGTGTGTGTGAAAGCCGTCCTTCACCTAGCTTGTTGGGAACACAAAGGTTCTTTACACATGCAAACTCCACTCCTTACATATATATGGGGAGGTAATAGCTCCAACTCGGTTTACAGTGAAAACTGCAGGGACTTCAACCCGATAGTAGGAAACAGACTGAGAAACCATAGAAAAATTTTCCGTTGCAACCCGTTCCCTTTGTGGTAGATGAACGAACGTCTCTCCAAATGCTCAGTTCTGAGAGAATAGTGAGTGTGAAAGCCGTCCTTCAACTGGAATGTTGGGAACACAAACTTTCTTTTCACTTGCAAACACCACTCCATACATATATATGGGGTGGTACAAGCTCCTACTCGGTTTTACAGTGAAAACTGCAGGAAATTCAAACCTGCACTAGGAAACAGACTGAGAAACCAGAGTAAAAGTTTCTCCTTCAACCCGTTCCTTTGTGCTAAATGAACGAACTTCTGTCCACATGCTCAGTTCTGAGAGATAAGTGTGTGTGAAAGCCGCCCTTCACCTAGCTTGTTGGGAACACAAAGTTTCTTTTCACTTGCAAACTCCACTCCACACATATATATGGGGTGGTACAAGCTCCTACTCGGTTTTACAGTGAAAACTGCAGGAACTTCAAACCTGCACTAGGAAAAAACTGAGAAACCAGAGTAAAAGTTTCTCCTGCAACCCGTTCCCTTTATGCTAGATGAAAGAACGTCTCTCCACATGCTCAGTTCTGAGAGATATGTGTGGGTGAAAGCCGTCCTTCACCTAGCTTGTTGGGAACACAAAGTTGGTTTTCACTTGCAAACTCCACTCCATACATATATATGGGTAGGGATTAGCTCCAACTCGGTTTTACAGTGAAAACTGCAGGAACTTCAAACCGGCACTAGGAAACAGACTGAGAAATCAGAGAAAAAGTTTCTCCTGCAACCCGTTCCCTTTGTGCTAAATGAACGAACGTCTCTCCACATGCTCAGTTCTGAGAGATAATTGTGTGTGAAAGACGTCCTTCATATACCTTGCTGGGAACACAAAGATTCTTTTCACTTGCAAACTCCAATCCATACATATATAAGGGGAGGTACTAGCTCCAACTCGGTTTTACAGTGAAAACTGCAGGAACGTCAATCCGGCACTGGGAAACAGACTGAGAAACCAGAGATAAAGTTTCTTCTTCAACCCGTTCCCTTTGTTCTAGATGAACGAAAGTCTCTCCAAATGCTCAGTTCTGAGAGATATGTGTGTGTGAAAGCCGTCCTTCACCTAGAATGTTGGGAACACAAACTTTCTTTTCAATTGCAAACTCCACTCCATACAAATATATGGGGTGGTACAAGATCCTACTCGGTTTTACACTGAAAACTGCAGGAACTTCAAACGGGCACTAGGAAACAGACTGAGAAACCAGAGTAAAAGTTACTCCTGCAAACCGTTCCTTTGTGCTAAATGAAGGAACGTCTCTCCACATGCTAAGTTCTGAGAGATAAGTGTGTGTGAAAGCCGTCCTTCACCTAGCTTGTTGGGAACACAAAGTTTCTTTTCACTTGAAAACTCCAGTCCATACATATATATGCGGAGGTCCTAGCTCCAACTCGGTTTACAGTGAAAACTGCAGGGACTTCAAACCGACAGTAGGAAACAGACTGAGAAACCATAGTAAAAGTTTCACCTGCAACCCATTCCCTTTGTGGGTGATGAACGAACGTCTCTCCAAATGCTCAGTTCTGAGAGATAAGTGTGTGTGAAAGCCGTCCTTCACCTAGAATGTTGGGAAAACAAACTTTCTTTTCACTTGCAAACTCCACTCCATACATATATATGGGGTGGTACAAGCTCCTACTCGGTTTTTCACTGAAAACTGCAGGAACTTCAAACCGGCCCTAGGAAACAGACTGAGAATCCAGAGAATAAGTTCCTCCTGCAAAATGTTCCCCTTGTGGTAGATGAACGAACGTCTCTCCACATGCTCATTTCTGAGAGAAAAGTATGTGTGAAAGCCGTCCTTCACCTAGCTTGTTGGGAACACAAAGTTTCTTTTAACTTGCACACCCCAATCCACACATATATATGGGGTGGTATAAATTTCTACTCGGTTTTACAGTGAAAACTGCAGGAACTTCAAACCTGCACTAGGAAACAGACTGAGAAACCAGAGTAAAATTTTCTCCTGCAACCCGTTATCTTTATGCTAGATGAACGAACGTCTCTCCACATGCTCAGTTCTGAGGGATAAGTGTGTGTGAAAGCCGTCCTTCACCTAGCTTGTTGGGAACACAAAGGTTCTTTACACATGCAAACTCCACTCCTTACATATATATGGGGAGGTAATAGCTCCAACTCGGTTTACAGTGAAAACTGCAGGGACTTCAACCCGACAGTAGGAAACAGACTGAGAAAACATAGTAAAATTTTCCGTTGCAACCCGTTCCCTTTGTGGTAGATGAACGAACGTCTCTCCAAATGCTCAGTTCTGAGAGATAAGTGAGTGTGAAAGCCGTCCTTCACCTAGAATGTTGGGAACACAAACTTTCTTTTCACTTGCAAACACCACCCCATACATATATATGGGGTGGTACAAGCTCCTACTCGGTTTTACAGTGAAAACTGCAGAAAATTCAAACCTGCACAAGGAAACAGACTGAGAAACCAGAGTAAAAGTTTCTCCTTCAACCCGTTCCTTTGTGCTAAATGAACGAATTTCTGTCCACATGCTCAGTTCTGAGAGATAAGTGTGTGTGAAAGCCGCCCTTCACCTAGCTTGTTGGGAACACAAAGTTTCTTTTCACTTGCAAACTCCACTCCACACATATATATGGGATGGTACAAGCTCCTACTCGGTTTTACAGTGAAAACTGCAGTAACTTCAAACCTGCACTAGGAAAAAACTGAGAAAACAGAGTAAAAGTTTCTCCTGCAACCCGTTCCCTTTATGCTAGATGAAAGAACGTCTCTCCACATGCTCAGTTCTGAGAGATATGTGTGGGTGAAAGCCGTCCTTCACCTAGCTTGTTGGGAACACAAAGTTGGTTTTCACTTGCAAACTCCACTCCATACATATATATGGGTAGGGATTAACTCCAACTCGGTTTTACAGTGAAAACTGCAGGAACTTCAAACCGGCACTAGGAAACAGACTGAGAAATCAGAGAAAAAGTTTCTCCTGCAACCCGTTCCCTTTGTGCTAGATGAACGAACGTCTCTCCACATGCTCAGTTCTGAGAGATAATTGTGTGTGAAAGACGTCCTTCACATACCTTGCTGGGAACACAAAGATTCTTTTCACTTGCAAACTCCAATCCATACATATATAAGGGGAGGTACTAGCTCCAACTCGGTTTTACAGTGAAAACTGCAGGAAAGTCAATCCGGCACTAGGAAACAGACTGAGAAACCAGAGATAAAGTTTCTTCTTCAACCCGTTCCCTTTGTTCTAGATGAATGAAAGTCTCTCCAAATGCTCAGTTCTGAGAGATAAGTGAGTGTGAAAGCCGTCCTTCACCTAGAATGTTGGGAACACAAACTTTCTTTTCACTTGCAAACACCACTCCATACATATATATGGGGTGGTACAAGCTCCTACTCGGTTTTACAGTGAAAACTGCAGGAAATTCAAACCTGCACAAGGAAACAGACTGAGAAACCAGAGTAAAAATTTCTCCTTCAACCCGTTCCTTTGTGCTAAATGAACGAACTTCTGTCCACATGCTCAGTTCTGAGAGATAAGTGTGTGTGAAAGCCGCCCTTCACCTAGCTTGTTGGGAACACAAAGTTTCTTTTCACTTGCAAACTCCATTCCACACATATATATGGGGTGGTACAAGCTCCTACTCGGTTTTACAGTGAAAACTGCAGGAACTTCAAACCTGCACTAGGAAAAAACTGAGAAACCAGAGTAAAAGTTTCTCCTGCAACCCGTTCCCTTTATGCTAGATGAAAGAACGTCTCTCCACATGCTCAGTTCTGAGAGATATGTGTGGGTGAAACCGTCCTTCACCTAGCTTGTTGGGAACACAAAGTTGGTTTTCACTTGCAAACTCCACTCCATACATATATATGGGTAGGGATTAACTCCAACTCGGTTTTACAGTGAAAACTGCAGGAACTTCAAACCGGCACTAGGAAACAGACTGAGAAATCAGAGAAAAAGTTTCTCCTGCAACCCGTTCCCTTTGTGCTAGATGAACGAACGTCTCTCCACATGCTCAGTTCTGAGAGATAACTGTGTGTGAAAGACGTCCTTCACATACCATGCTGGGAACACAAAGATTCTTTTCACTTGCAAACTCCAATCCATACATATATAAGGGGAGGTACTAGCTCCAACTCGGTTTTACAGTGAAAACTGCAGGAAAGTCAATCCGGCACTAGGAAACAGACTGAGAAACCAGAGATAAAGTTTCTTCTTCAACCCGTTCCCTTTGTTCTAGATGAATGAAAGTCTCTCCAAATGCTCAGTTCTGAGAGATAAGTGTGTGTGAAAGCCATCCTTCACCTAGAATGTTGGGAACACAAACTTTCTTTTCAATTGCAAACTCCACTCCATACAAATATATGGGGTGGTACAAGATCCTACTCGGTTTTACACTGAAAACTGCAGGAACTTCAAACGGGCACTAGGAAACAGACTGAGAAACCAGAGTAAAAGTTACTCCTGCAAACCGTTCCTTTGTGCTAAATGAAGGAACGTCTCTCCACATGCTAAGTTCTGAGAGATAAGTGTGTGTGAAAGCCGTCCTTCAACTAGCTTGTTGGGAACACAAAGTTTCTTTTCACTTGAAAACTCCAGTCCATACATATATATGCGGAGGTCCTAGCTCCAACTCGGTTTACAGTGAAAACTGCAGGGACTTCAAACCGACAGTAGGAAACAGACTGAGAAACCATAGTAAAAGTTTCACCTTCAACCCATTCCCTTTGTGGGTGATGAACGAACGTCTCTCCAAATGCTCAGTTCTGAGAGATAAGTGTGTGTGAAAGCCGTTCTTCACATAGAATGTTGGGAAAACAAACTTTCTTTTCACTTGCAAACTCCACTCCATACATATATATGGGGTGGTACAAGCTCCTACTCGGTTTTACACTGAAAACTGCAGGAACTTCAAACCGGCCCTAGGAAACAGACTGAGAATCCAGAGAATAAGTTCCTCCTGCAAAATGTTCCCCTTGTGGTAGATGAACGAACGACTCTCCACATGCTCATTTCTGAGAGAAAAGTGTGTGTAAAAGCCGTCCTTCACCTAGCTTGTTGGGAACACAAAGTTTCTTTTAACTTGCACACCCCAATCCACACATATATATGGGGTGGTATAAATTTCTACTCGGTTTTACAGTGAAAACTGCAGGAACTTCAAACCTGCACTAGGAAACAGACTGAGAAACCAGAGTAAAATTTTCTCCTGCAACCCGTTATCTTTATGCTAGATGAACGAACGTCTCTCCACATGCTCAGTTCTGAGAGATAAGTGTGTGTGAAAGCCGCCCTTCACCTAGCTTGTTGGGAACACAAAGTTTCTTTTCACTTGCAAACTCCACTCCACACATATATATGGGGTGGTACAAGCTCCTACTCGGTTTTACAGTGAAAACTGCAGTAACTTCAAACCTGCACTAGGAAAAAACTGAGAAAACAGAGTAAAAGTTTCTCCTGCAACCCGTTCCCTTTATGCTAGATGAAAGAACGTCTCTCCACATGCTCAGTTCTGAGAGATATGTGTGGGTGAAAGCCGTCCTTCACCTAGCTTGTTGGGAACACAAAGTTGGTTTTCACTTGCAAACTCCTCTCCATACATATATATGGGTAGGGATTAACTCCAACTCGGTTTTACAGTGAAAACTGCAGGAACTTCAAACCGGCACTAGGAAACAGACTGAGAAATCAGAGAAAAAGTTTCTCCTGCAACCCGTTCCCTTTGTGCTAGATGAACGAACGTCTCTACACATGCTCAGTTCTGAGAGATAATTGTGTGTGAAAGACGTCCTTCACATACCTTGCTGGGAACACAAAGATTCTTTTCACTTGCAAACTCCAATCCATACATATATAAGGGGAGGTACTAGCTCCAACTCGGTTTTACAGTGAAAACTGCAGGAAAGTCAATCCGGCACTAGGAAACAGACTGAGAAACCAGAGATAAAGTTTCTTCTTCAACCCGTTCCCTTTGTTCTAGATGAATGAAAGTCTCTCCAAATGCTCAGTTCTGAGAGATAAGTGAGTGTGAAAGCCGTCCTTCACCTAGAATGTTGGGAACACAAACTTTCTTTTCACTTGCAAACACCACTCCATATATATATATGGGGTGGTACAAGCTCCTACTCGGTTTTACAGTGAAAACTGCAGGAAATTCAAACCTGCACAAGGAAACAGACTGAGAAACCAGAGTAAAAGTTTCTCCTTCAACCCGTTCCTTTGTGCTAAATGAACGAACTTCTGTCCACATGCTCAGTTCTGAGAGATAAGTGTGTGTGAAAGCCGCCCTTCACCTAGCTTGTTGGGAACACAAAGTTTCTTTTCACTTGCAAACTCCACTCCACACATATATATGGGGTGGTACAAGCTCCTACTCGGTTTTACAGTGAAAACTGCAGGAACTTCAAACCTGCACTAGGAAAAAACTGAGAAACCAGAGTAAAAGTTTCTCCTGCAACCCGTTCCCTTTATGCTAGATGAAAGAACGTCTCTCCACATGCTCAGTTCTGAGAGATATGTGTGGGTGAAAGCCGTCCTTCACCTAGCTTGTTGGGAACACAAAGTTGGTTTTCACTTGCAAACTCCACTCCATACATATATATGGGTAGGGATTAACTCCAACTCGGTTTTACAGTGAAAACTGCAGGAACTTCAAACCGGCACTAGGAAACAGACTGAGAAATCAGAGAAAAAGTTTCTCCTGCAACCCGTTCCCTTTGTGCTAGATGAACGAACGTCTCTCCACATGCTCATTTCTGAGAGATAACTGTGTGTGAAAGACGTCCTTCACATACCATGCTGGGAACACAAAGATTCTTTTCACTTGCAAACTCCAATCCATACATATATAAGGGGAGGTACTAGCTCCAACTCGGTTTTACAGTGAAAACTGCAGGAAAGTCAATCCGGCACTAGGAAACAGACTGAGAAACCAGAGATAAAGTTTCTTCTTCAACCCGTTCCCTTTGTTCTAGATGAATGAAAGTCTCTCCAAATGCTCAGTTCTGAGAGATAAGTGTGTGTGAAAGCCATCCTTCACCTAGAATGTTGGGAACACAAACTTTCTTTTCAATTGCAAACTCCACTCCATACAAATATATGGGGTGGTACAAGATCCTACTCGGTTTTACACTGAAAACTGCAGGAACTTCAAACGGGCACTAGGAAACAGACTGAGAAACCAGAGTAAAAGTTACTCCTGCAAACCGTTCCTTTGTGCTAAATGAAGGAACGTCTCTCCACATGCTAAGTTCTGAGAGATAAGTGTGTGTGAAAGCCGTACTTCAACTAGCTTGTTGGGAACACAAAGTTTCTTTTCACTTGAAAACTCCAGTCCATACATATATATGCGGAGGTCCTAGCTCCAACTCGGTTTACAGTGAAAACTGCAGGGACTTCAAACCGACAGTAGGAAACAGACTGAGAAACCATAGTAAAAGTTTCACCTGCAACCCATTCCCTTTGTGGGTGATGAACGAACGTCTCTCCAAATGCTCAGTTCTGAGAGATAAGTGTGTGTGAAAGCCGTCCTTCACCTAGAATGTTGGGAAAACAAACTTTCTTTTCACTTGCAAACTCCACTCCATACATATATATGGGGTGGTACAAGCTCCTACTCGGTTTTTCACTGAAAACTGCAGGAACTTCAAACCGGCCCTAGGAAACAGACTGAGAATCCAGAGAATAAGTTCCTCCTGCAAAATGTTCCCCTTGTGGTAGATGAACGAACGACTCTCCACATGCTCATTTCTGAGAGAAAAGTGTGTGTGAAAGCCGTCCTTCACCTAGCTTGTTGGGAACACAAAGTTTCTTTTAACTTGCACACCCCAATCCACACATATATATGGGGTTGTATAAACTTCTACTCGGTTTTACAGTGAAAACTGCAGGAACTTCAAACCTGCACTAGGAAACAGACTGAGAAACCAGAGTAAAATTTTCTCCTGCAACCCGTTCCCTTTATGCTAGATGAACGAACGTCTCTCCACATGCTCAGTTCTGAGGGATAAGTGTGTGTGAAAGCCGTCCTTCACCTAGCTTGTTGGGAACACAAAGGTTCTTTACACATGCAAACTCCACTCCTTACATATATATGGGGAGGTAATAGCTCCAACTCGGTTTACAGTGAAAACTGCAGGGACTTCAACCCGACAGTAGGAAACAGACTGAGAAAACATAGTAAAATTTTCCGTTGCAACCCGTTCCCTTTGTGGTAGATGAACGAACGTCTCTCCAAATGCTCAGTTCTGAGAGATAAGTGAGTGTGAAAGCCGTCCTTCACCTAGAATGTTGGGAACACAAACTTTCTTTTCACTTGCAAACCCCACTCCATACATATATATGGGGTGGTACAAGCTCCTACTCGGTTTTACAGTGAAAACTGCAGGAAATTCAAACCTGCACAAGGAAACAGACTGAGAAACCAGAGTAAAAGTTTCTCCTTCAACCCGTTCCTTTGTGCTAAATGAACGAACTTCTGTCCACATGCTCAGTTCTGAGAGATAAGTGTGTGTGAAAGCCGCCCTTCACCTAGCTTGTTGGGAACACAAAGTTTCTTTTCACTTGCAAACTCCACTCCAAACATATATATGGGGTGCTACAAGCTCCTACTCGGTTTTACAGTGAAAACTGCAGGAACTTGAAACCTGCACTAGGAAAAAACTGAGAAACCAGAGTAAAAGTTTCTCCTGCAACCCGTTCCCTTTATGCTAGATGAAAGAACGTCTCTCCACATGCTCAGTTCTGAGAGATATTTGTGTGTGAAAGCCGTCCTTCACCTAGATTGTTGGGAACACAAAGTTGGTTTTCACTTGCAAACTCCACTCCATACAAATATATGCGGAGGGATTAGCTCCAACTCGGTTTTACAGTGAAAACTGCAGGAACTTCATACCAGCACTAGGAAACAGACTGAGAAACCAGTGTAAATGTTTCTCCTGTACCCGTTCCCTTTGTGCTAGATGAACGAACGTCTCTCCACATGCTATGTTCTGAGAGATAAGTGTGTGTGAAAGCCGTCCTTCACCTAGCAGGTTGGGAACACAAATTTTATATCACTTGCAATCCCCACTCGATACATAAATATAGGGAGGTACTAGCTCCACCTCGGTTTTACAGTGAAAACTGAAGGAACTTCAAACCGGCACAAGGAAACAGACTGAGAAACCAGAGTAAAAGTTTCTCCTGCAACCCGTTCCTTTGTGCTAGATGAACGAACGTCTCTCCACATGCTATGTTCTGAGAGATAAGTGTGTGTGAAAGCCGTCCTTCACCTAGCTTGTTCGGAATACAAAGTTTCTTTTCACTTGCAAACTCCAATCCATACATATATATGGGGAGGTACTAGCTCCAACTCGGTTTTACAGTGAAAACTGCAGGAAATTCAAAATGGCACTAGGAAACAGACTGAGAAACCAGAGTAAAAGTTCCCCTGCAACACGTTCCTTTGTGCTAGATGAACGAACGTCTCTCCCCATGCTCAGTACAGAGATAAATGTGTGTGAAAGCCGTCCTTCATTTAGCTTGTTGGGAACACAAAATTTCTTTTCATTTGCAAAATCCTCTCCATACATATATAAAGGGAGGTTCTAGCTCCAACAGGTTTTACAGTGAAAACTGCAGGAACTTCAAACCTGCACTAGGTAACATACTGAGAAACCAGACAAAAAGTTCCTCCTGCAATTCTTTCCCTTTGTGCTACATGAACGAACGTCTCTCCACATGCTCAGTTCTGAGAGATAAGTGTGTGTGAAAGCCGTCCTTCACCTAGAATGTTGGGAACACAAACTTTCTTTTCACTTGCTAACTCCACTCCATAAAAATATATGGGGTGATACAAGATCCTACTCGGTTTTACACTGAATACTGCAGGAACTTCAAACCGGCACTAGGAAACAGACTGAGAAACAAGAGTAATAGTTACTCCTGCAAACCGTTCCTTTGTGCTAAATGAAGGAACGACCCTCCACATGCTAAGTTCTGAGAGATAAGTGTGTGTGAAATCCGTCCTTCACCTAGAATGTTGGGAAAACAAACTTTGTTTTCACTTGCAATCTCCACTCCATACATATATATGGGGTGGTACAAGCTCCTACTCGGTTTTACACTGAAAATTGCAGGAACTTCAAACCGGCACTAGGAAACAGACTGAGAATCCAGAGTAAAAATTTCTCCTGCAACCCGTTCCCTTTGTGCTAGATGAACGAACGTCTCTCCACATGCTCAGTTCTGAGAAGTGTGTGTGAAAGCCGTCCTTCACCTATTTTGTTGGGAACACAAAGTTTTTTTCCACTTGCAAACACCATTCCGTACATATATATGGGGAGGTACTAGCTCCAACACGGTTTTACAGTGAAAAATGCAGGAACTTCAAACCGGCCCTAGGAAACAGACTGAGAATCCAGAGAAAAATTTCCTCCTGCAAACTGTTCCCCTTGTGGTAGATGAACGAACGTCTCTCCACATGCTCATTTCTGACAGATAAGTGTGTGTGAAAGCCGTCCTTCACCTAGCTTGTTGGGAACACAAAGATTCTTTTCACTTGCACACCCCAATCCACATATATATATGGGGTGGTGTAAGCTTCTACTCGGTTTTACAGTGAAAACTGCAGGAACTTCAAACCTGCACTAGGAAACAGACTGAGAAACCAGAGTAAAAGTTTCTCCTGCAACCCGTTCCCTTTTTGCTAGATGAACGAACGTCTCTCCACATGCTCAGTTCTGAGGGATAAGTGTGTGTGAAAGCCGTCCTTCACCTAGCTTGTTGGGAACACAAAGGTTCTTTACACATGCAAACTCCACTCCTTACATATATATGGGGAGGTAATAGCTCCAACTCGGTTTACAGTGAAAACTGCAGGGACTTCAACCCGACAGTAGGAAACAGACTGAGAAACCATAGAAAAATTTTCCGTTGCAACCCGTTCCCTTTGTGGTAGATGAACGAACGTCTCTCCAAATGCTCAGTTCTGAGAGAATAGTGAGTGTGAAAGCCGTCCTTCAACTGGAATGTTGGGAACACAAACTTTCTTTACACTTGCAAACACCACTCCATACATATATATGGGGTGGTACAAGCTCCTACTCGGTTTTACAGTGAAAACTGCAGGAAATTCAAACCTGCACTAGGAAACAGACTGAGAAACCAGAGTAAAAGTTTCTCCTTCAACCCGATCCTTTGTGCTAAATGAACGAACTTCTGTCCACATGCTCAGTTCTGAGAGATAAGTGTGTGTGAAAGCCGCCCTTCACCTAGCTTGTTGGGAACACAAAGTTTCTTTTCACTTGCAAACTCCACTGCACACATATATATGGGGTGGTACAAGCTCCTACTCGGTTTTACAGTGAAAACTGCAGGAACTTCAAACCTGCACTAGGAAAAAACTGAGAAATCAGAGTAAAAGTTTCTCCTGCAACCCGTTCCCTTTATGCTAGATGAAAGAACGTCTCTCCACATGCTCAGTTCTGAGAGATATGTGTGGGTGAAAGCCGTCCTTCACCTAGCTTGTTGGGAACACAAAGTTGGTTTTCACTTGCAAACTCCACTCCATACAATTATATGCGGAGGGATTAGCTCCAACTCGGTTTTACAGTGAAAACTGCAGGAACTTCAAACCGGCACTAGGAAACAGACTGAGAAATCAGAGAAAAAGTTTCTCCTGCAACCCGTTCCCTTTGTGCTAGATGAACGAACGTCTCTCCACATGCTCAGTTCTGAGAGATAATTGTGTGTGAAAGACGTCCTTCACATACCTTGCTGGGAACACAAAGATTCTTTTCACTTGCAAACTCCAATCCATACATATATAAGGGGAGGTACTAGCTCCAACTCGGTTTTACAGTGAAAACTGCAGGAACGTCAATCCGGCACTAGGAAACAGACTGAGAAACCAGAGATAAAGTTTCTTCTTCAACCCGTTCCCTTTGTTCTAGATGAACGAAAGTCTCTCCAAATGCTCAGTTCTGAGAGATATGTGTGTGTGAAAGCCGTCCTTCACCTAGAATGTTGGGAACACAAACTTTCTTTTCAATTGCAAACTCCACTCCATACAAATATATGGGGTGGTACAAGATCCTACTCGGTTTTACACTGAAAACTGCAGGAACTTCAAACGGGCACTAGGAAACAGACTGAGAAACCAGAGTAAAAGTTACTCCTGCAAACCGTTCCTTTGTGCTAAATGAAGGAACGTCTCTCCACATGCTAAGTTCTGAGAGATAAGTGTGTGTGAAAGCCGTCCTTCACCTAGCTTGTTGGGAACACAAAGTTTCTTTTCACTTGAAAACTCCAGTCCATACATATATATGCGGAGGTCCTAGCTCCAACTCGGTTTACAGTGAAAACTGCAGGGACTTCAAACCGACAGTAGGAAACAGACTGAGAAACCATAGTAAAAGTTTCACCTGCAACCCATTCCCTTTGTGGGTGATGAACGAACGTCTCTCCACATGCTCAGTTCTGAGAGATAATTGTGTGTGAAATACGTCCTTCACATACCTTGCTGGGAACACAAAGATTCTTTTCACTTGCAAACTCCAATCCATACATATATAAGGGGAGGTACTAGCTCCAACTCGGTTTTACAGTGAAAACTGCAGGAACGTCAATCCGGCACTAGGAAACAGACTGAGAAACCAGAGATAAAGTTTCTTCTTCAACCCGTTCCCTTTGTTCTAGATGAACGAAAGTCTCTCCAAATGCTCAGTTCTGAGAGATATGTGTGTGTGAAAGCCGTCCTTCACCTAGCTTGTTGGGAACACAAAGTTGGTTTTCACTTGCAAACTCCACTCCATATAAATATATGCGGAGGTATTAGCTCCAACTCGGTTTTACAGTGAAAACTGCAGGAACATCATAACAGCACTAGGAAACAGACTGAGAAACCAGAGTAAAATTTTCTCCTGCAACCCGTTCCCTTTATGCTAGATGAACGAACGTCTCTCCACATGCTCAGTTCTGAGGGATAATTGTGTGTGAAAGCCGTCCTTCACCTAGCTTGTTGGGAACACAAAGGTTCTTTACACATGCAAACTCCACTCCTTACATATATATGGGGAGGTAATAGTTCCAACTCGGTTTACAGTGAAAACTGCAGGGACTTCAACCCGACAGTAGGAAACAGACTGAGAAAACATAGTAAAATTTTCCGTTACAACCCGTTCCCTTTGTGGTAGATGAACGAACGTCTCTCCAAATGCTCAGTTCTGAGAGATAAGTGAGTGTGAAAGCCGTCCTTCACCTAGAATGTTGGGAACACAAACTTTCTTTTCACTTGCAAACTCCACTCCACACATATATATGGGGTGGTACAAGCTCCTACTCGGTTTTACACTGAAAACTGCAGGAATTTCAAACCGGCCCTAGGAAACAGACTGAGAATCCAGAGAATAAGTTCCTCCTGCAAAATGTTCCCCTTGTGGTAGATGAACGAACGTCTCTCCACATGCTCATTTCTGAGAGAAAAGTATGTGTGAAAGCCGTCCTTAACCTAGCTTGTTGGGAACACAAAGTTTCTTTTAACTTGCACACCCCAATCCACACATATATATGGGGTGGTATAAATTTCTACTCGGTTTTACAGTGAAAACTGCAGGAACTTCAAACCTGCACAAGGAAACAGACTGAGAAACCAAAGTAAAAGTTTCTCCTTCAACCCGTTCCTTTGTGCTAAATGAACGAACTTCTGTCCACATGCTCAGTTCTGAGAGATAATTGTGTGTGAAAGCCGCCCTTCACCAAGCTTGTTGGGAACACAAAGTTTCTTTTCACTTGCAAACTCCACTCCACACATATATATGGGGTGGTACAAGCTCCTACTCGGTTTTACAGTGAAAACTGCAGGAACTTCAAACCTTCACTAGGAAAAAACTGAGAAACCAGAGTAAAAGTTTCTCCTGCAACCCGTTCCCTTTATGCTAGATGAAAGAACGTCTCTCCACATGCTCAGTTCTGAGAGATATTTGTGTGTGAAAGCCGTCCTTCACCTAGCTTGTTGGGAACACAAAGTTGGTTTTCACTTGCAAACTCCACTCCATATAAATATATGCGGAGGGATTAGCTCCAACTCGGTTTTACAGTGAAAACTGCAGGAACATCATACCAGCACTAGGAAACAGACTGAGAAACCAGAGTAAAATTTTCTCCTGTACCCGTTCCCTTTGTGCTAGATGAACGAAATTCTATCCACATGCTCAGTTCTGAGAGATAAGTGTGTGTGAAAGCTGTCCTTCACCTAGCTTGTTTGGAACACAAAGTTCCTTTTCACTTGCAAATTCCTCTCCATACATATATATGGGAAGGTACTAGCACCATCTCGTTTTACAGTGAAAACTGCAGGGATTTCAAACCGACATTAGGAAACAGACTGAGAAACCATAGAAAAAGTTTCCCCTGCAACCCGTTCCACTTGTGGTAGATGAACGAACGTCTCTTCAAATGCTCAGTTCTGAGAGATAAGTGTGTGTGAAAGCCGTACTTCACCTAGCTTTTTGGGAACACAAAGTTTCTTTTCACTTGCACACTCCAATCCACACATATATATGGGGTGGTACAAGCTCCTACTCGGTTTTACAGTGAAAACTGCAGGAACTTCAAACCTGCACTAGGAAACAGACTTAGAAAACAGAGTAAAAGTTTCTCCTGCATCCCGTTCCCTTTATGCTAGATGAACGAACGTCTCTCCACGTGCTCAGTTCTGAGAGATAAGTGTGTGTGAAAGCCGTCCTTCACCAAGCTTGTTGGGAACACAAAGATTCTTTATACTTGCAAACTCCACTCCTTACATATATTTGGGGAGGTAAAACTCCAACTCGGTTTTACAGTGAAAACTGCAGGAACTTCAAACCGGCACTAGGAAACAGACTGAGAATCCAGAGAAATAGTTTCTCCTGCAAACCGCTCCATTTGTGCTAGATGAACGAAAGTCTCTCCACATGCTTAGTTCTGAGAGATAAGTGTGTGTGAAAGCCGTCCTTCACCTAGCTTGTTGGGAACACAAATTTTATTTCACTTGCAATCCCCAATCCATACATAAATATAGGGAGGAGGAGTTCCAACACGGTTTTACAGTGAAAACTGCAGGAACTTGAATCCGGCACTAGGAAACAGACTGAGTAACAAGAGAAAAATTTACTCGTGTAAGCCATTCCGGTTGTGATAGATGAAAGAACGTTTCTCCACATGCTCAGTTCTAAGAGATAAGTGTGTGTGAAAGCCGACTTCACATAGCTTGTTGGGAACACGAAGTTCCTTTACACTTTCAAACTCCACTCCATACATATATATATTCCTAAGTACTAGCTTCAACGCGGTTTAAAGTGAAAACTGCAGGAAGTTCAAACCGGCACTAGGAAACAGACTGAGAAACCAGAGTAAAAGCTTCTCCTGCAACCCATTCCTTTGTGATAGATGAACGAACGTCTCTCCACATGCTAAGTTCTGAGAGATAAGTGTGTGTGAAAGCCGTCCTTCACCTAGCTTGTTTGGAACACAAAGTTCCTTTTCACTTGCAGACTCCACTCCTTACATATATATGGGGAAGGTTTAGCTCCAAATCGTATTTACAGTGAAAACTGCAGGAACTTCTAATCGGCACTAGGAAACAGACTGAGAAACCAGAGTATAAGTTTCTCCTGCAACCCGTTCATTTATGCTAGATGAACGAACGTCTATACACATGCTCAGTTCTGACAAATAAGTGTGTGTGAAAGCCGTCATTCACCTAGCTTGTTGGAAACACAAATTTTCTTTTCATCATATTCCACTCCATACATATATATGCGGAGGTAGTAGCTCCAACTCGATTTTACAGTGAAAACTTCAGGAAATTCAAAACGGCACTAGGAAACAGACAGAATCCAGAGAAATAGTTCCTCCTGCAACCTGTTCCATTTGTGCTAGATGAACGAACGTCTCTCCACATGCTCAGTTCTGAGAGATAAGTATGTGTGAAAGCCGTCCTTCACCTGTCTTGTTGGGAACACAAACTTTCTTTTCATGTGCAAACTCCACTCCATACATATATATGGGTTGTTACAAGCTCCTACTCGGTTTTGCAGTGAAAACTGTAGGAACTTCAAACCGGCACTAGGAAACAGATTGAGAAATCACAGTAAAAGTTTCTCTGGCAACCAGTTCCCTTTGTGCTAGGTGAAAGAACGTCTCTCTACATACTCAGTTCTGAGAGATATTTGTGTGTGAAAGACGTCCTTCACCTAGCTTGTTGGGAACATAAATTTTCTTTTCATCATATACCACTCCATATATATATATGCGGAGGTAGTAGCTCCAACTCGATTTTACAGTGACAACTGCAGGGACTTCAAACCGGCAGTAGGAAACAGAATGAGAAACCATAGAAAAACTTTCCCGTGCAACCCGTTCCATTTGTGCTAGATGAAAGAACGTCTCTCCACATGCTCAGTTCTGAGAGATAAGTGTGTGTGAAAGCCTTTCTTCAAATAGCTTATTGGGAACACAAAGTTTCTTTCACTTGCAAACTCCACTCCATACATTTATATGGGGTGGTACAAGCTCCTACTCGGCTTTACAGTGAAAACGGCAGGAACTTCAAACCGGCACTAGGAAACAGACTGAGAAACCAGAGAAAAAGTTTCTCCTGCAACCCGTTCCCTTTGTGCTAGATGAACGAACGTCTCTCCACATGCTCAGTTCTGAGATATAAGTGTGTGTGAAAGCCGTACTTCACCTAGCTTGTTGGGAACACAAAGTTTCTTTTCACTGGCAAACACCACTCCGTACATATATATGGGGAGGTAATACCTCCAACTCGGTTTTACAGTGAAAACTGCAGGAAATTCAAACCGGCCCTAGGAAAAAGACTGAGAATCCAGAGAAAAAGTTCCTCCTGAAACCTGTTCCATTTGTGCTAGATGAACGAACGTCTCTCCACATGCTCAGTTCTGAGAGATAAGTATGTGTGAAAGCCGTCCTTCACCTAGCTTGTTGGGTACACAAAGTTTCTTTTCACATGCAAAATCCACTCCATACATATATATGGGGTGGTACAAGCTCCTACTCGGTTTTACACTGAAAACAGCAGGAACTTCAAACCGGCACTATTAAACAGACTGAGAAACCAGAGAAAAAGTTTCTCCTGCAACCCGTTCCCTTTGTACTAGATGAAAGAACGTCTCTCCACATGCTCAGTTCTGAGAGATAAGTGTGTGTGAAAGCCGTCATTCACCTAGCTTCTTGGGAACACAAAGTTTCTTTTCACTTGCAAACACCACTCCGTACATATATATGGGGAGGTAATAGCTCCAACTCTGTTTTACAGTGAAAACTGCAGGAACTTCAAACCTGCACTAGGAAACATACTGAGAAACCAGAGTAAAAGTTTCTCCTGCAACCCGTTCCTTTGTGCTAGATGAACGAACGTCTCTCCACATGCTCAGTTCTGAGAGATATGTGTGTGTGAAAGCCGTACTTCACCTAGCTTGTTCGGAATACAAAGTTTCTTTTCACTTGCATACTCCAATCCATACATTTATATGGGGAGGTACAAGCTCCAACTCGGTTTTACAGTGAAAACTTCAGGAAATTCAAAACGGCACTAGTTAACAGACTGAGAATCCAGAGAAATAGTTCCTCCTGCAACCTGTTCCATTTGTGCTAGATGAACGAACGTCTCTCCACATGCTCAGTTCTGAGAGATAAGTATGTGTGAAAGCCGTCCTTCACCTAGCTTGTTGGGAACACAAAGTTTCTTTTCACATGCAAACTCCACTCCATACATATATAAGGGGAGGTACTAGCTCCAAATCGGAATTTCAGTGAAATCTGCAGGAACTTCAATCCGTCACTAGGAAACAGACTGAGAAACCAGAGAAAAAGTTTCTCCTGCAAGCCATTCCCTTTGTGCTAGATGAACGAACGTCTCTCCACATGCTCACTTCTGAGAGATAAGTGTGTTTGAAAGCCGTCCTTCACCTAGCTTGTTCGGAATACAAAGTTTCTTTTCACTTGCATACTCCAATCCATACATTTATATGGGGAGGTACAAGCTCCAAGTCGGTTTAACCGTGAAAAGTGCAGGAAATTCAAAACGGCACTAGGAAACAGTCTGAGAAACCAGAGTAAAAGTTCACATGCAACCCGTTCCTTTGTGCTACATGAACGAACGTCTCTTCCCATGCTCCGTTCTGAGAGATAAGTGTGTGTGAAAGCCGTCCTTCAAATAGCTTGTTTGGAAAACAAAGTTTCTTTTCATTTGCAAACTCCATTCCATACATATATAAGGGGAAGTACAAGCTCCAAATTTGTTTTACAGTGAAAACTGCAGGAACTTCAAACCGGCACTATTAAACAGACTGAGAAACCAGAGAAAAAGTTTCTCCTGCAACCCGTTCCCTTTGTACTAGATGAAAGAACGTCTCTCCACATGCTCAGTTCTGAGAGATAAGTGTGTGTGAAAGCCGTCATTCACCTAGCTTCTTGGGAACACAAAGTTTCTTTTCACTTGCAAACACCACTCCGTACATATATATGGGGAGGTAATAGCTCCAACTCTGTTTTACAGTGAAAACTGCAGGAACTTCAAACCTGCACTAGGAAACATACTGAGAAACCAGAGTAAAAGTTTCTCCTGCAACCCGTTCCTTTGTGCTAGATGAACGAACGTCTCTCCACATGCTCAGTTCTGAGAGATATGTGTGTGTGAAAGCCGTACTTCACCTAGCTTGTTCGGAATACAAAGTTTCTTTTCACTTGCATACTCCAATCCATACATTTATATGGGGAGGTACAAGCTCCAACTCGGTTTTACAGTGAAAACTTCAGGAAATTCAAAACGGCACTAGTTAACAGACTGAGAATCCAGAGAAATAGTTCCTCCTGCAACCTGTTCCATTTGTGCTAGATGAACGAACGTCTCTCCACATGCTCAGTTCTGAGAGATAAGTATGTGTGAAAGCCGTCCTTCACCTAGCTTGTTGGGAACACAAAGTTTCTTTTCACATGCAAACTCCACTCCATACATATATAAGGGGAGGTACTAGCTCCAAATCGGAATTTCAGTGAAATCTGCAGGAACTTCAATCCGTCACTAGGAAACAGACTGAGAAACCAGAGAAAAAGTTTCTCCTGCAAGCCATTCCCTTTGTGCTAGATGAACGAACGTCTCTCCACATGCTCACTTCTGAGAGATAAGTGTGTTTGAAAGCCGTCCTTCACCTAGCTTGTTCGGAATACAAAGTTTCTTTTCACTTGCATACTCCAATCCATACATTTATATGGGGAGGTACAAGCTCCAAGTCGGTTTAACCGTGAAAAGTGCAGGAAATTCAAAACGGCACTAGGAAACAGTCTGAGAAACCAGAGTAAAAGTTCACATGCAACCCGTTCCTTTGTGCTACATGAACGAACGTCTCTTCCCATGCTCCGTTCTGAGAGATAAGTGTGTGTGAAAGCCGTCCTTCAAATAGCTTGTTTGGAAAACAAAGTTTCTTTTCATTTGCAAACTCCATTCCATACATATATAAGGGGAAGTACAAGCTCCAAATTTGTTTTACAGTGAAAACTGCAGGAACTTCAAACCGGCACTATTAAACAGACTGAGAAACCAGAGAAAAAGTTTCTCCTGCAACCCGTTCCCTTTGTACTAGATGAAAGAACGTCTCTCCACATGCTCAGTTCTGAGAGATAAGTGTGTGTGAAAGCCGTCATTCACCTAGCTTCTTGGGAACACAAAGTTTCTTTTCACTTGCAAACACCACTCCGTACATATATATGGGGAGGTAATAGCTCCAACTCTGTTTTACAGTGAAAACTGCAGGAACTTCAAACCTGCACTAGGAAACATACTGAGAAACCAGAGTAAAAGTTTCTCCTGCAACCCGTTCCTTTGTGCTAGATGAACGAACGTCTCTCCACATGCTCAGTTCTGAGAGATATGTGTGTGTGAAAGCCGTACTTCACCTAGCTTGTTCGGAATACAAAGTTTCTTTTCACTTGCATACTCCAATCCATACATTTATATGGGGAGGTACAAGCTCCAACTCGGTTTTACAGTGAAAACTTCAGGAAATTCAAAACGGCACTAGTTAACAGACTGAGAATCCAGAGAAATAGTTCCTCCTGCAACCTGTTCCATTTGTGCTAGATGAACGAACGTCTCTCCACATGCTCAGTTCTGAGAGATAAGTATGTGTGAAAGCCGTCCTTCACCTAGCTTGTTGGGAACACAAAGTTTCTTTTCACATGCAAACTCCACTCCATACATATATAAGGGGAGGTACTAGCTCCAAATCGGAATTTCAGTGAAATCTGCAGGAACTTCAATCCGTCACTAGGAAACAGACTGAGAAACCAGAGAAAAAGTTTCTCCTGCAAGCCATTCCCTTTGTGCTAGATGAACGAACGTCTCTCCACATGCTCACTTCTGAGAGATAAGTGTGTTTGAAAGCCGTCCTTCACCTAGCTTGTTCGGAATACAAAGTTTCTTTTCACTTGCATACTCCAATCCATACATTTATATGGGGAGGTACAAGCTCCAAGTCGGTTTAACCGTGAAAAGTGCAGGAAATTCAAAACGGCACTAGGAAACAGTCTGAGAAACCAGAGTAAAAGTTCACATGCAACCCGTTCCTTTGTGCTACATGAACGAACGTCTCTTCCCATGCTCCGTTCTGAGAGATAAGTGTGTGTGAAAGCCGTCCTTCAAATAGCTTGTTTGGAAAACAAAGTTTCTTTTCATTTGCAAACTCCATTCCATACATATATAAGGGGAAGTACAAGCTCCAAATTTGTTTTACAGTGAAAACTGCAGGAACTTCAAACCGGCACTATTAAACAGACTGAGAAACCAGAGAAAAAGTTTCTCCTGCAACCCGTTCCCTTTGTACTAGATGAAAGAACGTCTCTCCACATGCTCAGTTCTGAGAGATAAGTGTGTGTGAAAGCCGTCATTCACCTAGCTTCTTGGGAACACAAAGTTTCTTTTCACTTGCAAACACCACTCCGTACATATATATGGGGAGGTAATAGCTCCAACTCTGTTTTACAGTGAAAACTGCAGGAACTTCAAACCTGCACTAGGAAACATACTGAGAAACCAGAGTAAAAGTTTCTCCTGCAACCCGTTCCTTTGTGCTAGATGAACGAACGTCTCTCCACATGCTCAGTTCTGAGAGATATGTGTGTGTGAAAGCCGTACTTCACCTAGCTTGTTCGGAATACAAAGTTTCTTTTCACTTGCATACTCCAATCCATACATTTATATGGGGAGGTACAAGCTCCAACTCGGTTTTACAGTGAAAACTTCAGGAAATTCAAAACGGCACTAGTTAACAGACTGAGAATCCAGAGAAATAGTTCCTCCTGCAACCTGTTCCATTTGTGCTAGATGAACGAACGTCTCTCCACATGCTCAGTTCTGAGAGATAAGTATGTGTGAAAGCCGTCCTTCACCTAGCTTGTTGGGAACACAAAGTTTCTTTTCACATGCAAACTCCACTCCATACATATATAAGGGGAGGTACTAGCTCCAAATCGGAATTTCAGTGAAATCTGCAGGAACTTCAATCCGTCACTAGGAAACAGACTGAGAAACCAGAGAAAAAGTTTCTCCTGCAAGCCATTCCCTTTGTGCTAGATGAACGAACGTCTCTCCACATGCTCACTTCTGAGAGATAAGTGTGTTTGAAAGCCGTCCTTCACCTAGCTTGTTCGGAATACAAAGTTTCTTTTCACTTGCATACTCCAATCCATACATTTATATGGGGAGGTACAAGCTCCAAGTCGGTTTAACCGTGAAAAGTGCAGGAAATTCAAAACGGCACTAGGAAACAGTCTGAGAAACCAGAGTAAAAGTTCACATGCAACCCGTTCCTTTGTGCTACATGAACGAACGTCTCTTCCCATGCTCCGTTCTGAGAGATAAGTGTGTGTGAAAGCCGTCCTTCAAATAGCTTGTTTGGAAAACAAAGTTTCTTTTCATTTGCAAACTCCATTCCATACATATATAAGGGGAAGTACAAGCTCCAAATTTGTTTTACAGTGAAAACTGCAGGAACTTCAAACCGGCACTAGTAAACAGACTGAGAAACCAGAGAAAAAGTTTCTCCTGCAACCCGTTCCCTTTGTACTAGATGAAAGAACGTCTCTCCACATGCTCAGTTCTGAGAGATAAGTGTGTGTGAAAGCCGTCATTCACCTAGCTTCTTGGGAACACAAAGTTTCTTTTCACTTGCAAACACCACTCCGTACATATATATGGGGAGGTAATAGCTCCAACTCTGTTTTACAGTGAAAACTGCAGGAACTTCAAACCTGCACTAGGAAACATACTGAGAAACCAGAGTAAAAGTTTCTCCTGCAACCCGTTCCTTTGTGCTAGATGAACGAACGTCTCTCCACATGCTCAGTTCTGAGAGATATGTGTGTGTGAAAGCCGTACTTCACCTAGCTTGTTCGGAATACAAAGTTTCTTTTCACTTGCATACTCCAATCCATACATTTATATGGGGAGGTACAAGCTCCAACTCGGTTTTACAGTGAAAACTTCAGGAAATTCAAAACGGCACTAGTTAACAGACTGAGAATCCAGAGAAATAGTTCCTCCTGCAACCTGTTCCATTTGTGCTAGATGAACGAACGTCTCTCCACATGCTCAGTTCTGAGAGATAAGTATGTGTGAAAGCCGTCCTTCACCTAGCTTGTTGGGAACACAAAGTTTCTTTTCACATGCAAACTCCACTCCATACATATATAAGGGGAGGTACTAGCTCCAAATCGGAATTTCAGTGAAATCTGCAGGAACTTCAATCCGTCACTAGGAAACAGACTGAGAAACCAGAGAAAAAGTTTCTCCTGCAAGCCATTCCCTTTGTGCTAGATGAACGAACGTCTCTCCACATGCTCACTTCTGAGAGATAAGTGTGTTTGAAAGCCGTCCTTCACCTAGCTTGTTCGGAATACAAAGTTTCTTTTCACTTGCATACTCCAATCCATACATTTATATGGGGAGGTACAAGCTCCAAGTCGGTTTAACCGTGAAAAGTGCAGGAAATTCAAAACGGCACTAGGAAACAGTCTGAGAAACCAGAGTAAAAGTTCACATGCAACCCGTTCCTTTGTGCTACATGAACGAACGTCTCTTCCCATGCTCCGTTCTGAGAGATAAGTGTGTGTGAAAGCCGTCCTTCAAATAGCTTGTTTGGAAAACAAAATTTCTTTTCATTTGCAAACTCCATTCCATACATATATAAGGGGAAGTACAAGCTCCAAATTTGTTTTACAGTGAAAACTGCAGGAACTTCAAACCGGCACTATTAAACAGACTGAGAAACCAGAGAAAAAGTTTCTCCTGCAACCCGTTCCCTTTGTACTAGATGAAAGAACGTCTCTCCACATGCTCAGTTCTGAGAGATAAGTGTGTGTGAAAGCCGTCATTCACCTAGCTTCTTGGGAACACAAAGTTTCTTTTCACTTGCAAACACCACTCCGTACATATATATGGGGAGGTAATAGCTCCAACTCTGTTTTACAGTGAAAACTGCAGGAACTTCAAACCTGCACTAGGAAACATACTGAGAAACCAGAGTAAAAGTTTCTCCTGCAACCCGTTCCTTTGTGCTAGATGAACGAACGTCTCTCCACATGCTCAGTTCTGAGAGATATGTGTGTGTGAAAGCCGTACTTCACCTAGCTTGTTCGGAATACAAAGTTTCTTTTCACTTGCATACTCCAATCCATACATTTATATGGGGAGGTACAAGCTCCAACTCGGTTTTACAGTGAAAACTTCAGGAAATTCAAAACGGCACTAGTTAACAGACTGAGAATCCAGAGAAATAGTTCCTCCTGCAACCTGTTCCATTTGTGCTAGATGAACGAACGTCTCTCCACATGCTCAGTTCTGAGAGATAAGTATGTGTGAAAGCCGTCCTTCACCTAGCTTGTTGGGAACACAAAGTTTCTTTTCACATGCAAACTCCACTCCATACATATATAAGGGGAGGTACTAGCTCCAAATCGGAATTTCAGTGAAATCTGCAGGAACTTCAATCCGTCACTAGGAAACAGACTGAGAAACCAGAGAAAAAGTTTCTCCTGCAAGCCATTCCCTTTGTGCTAGATGAACGAACGTCTCTCCACATGCTCACTTCTGAGAGATAAGTGTGTTTGAAAGCCGTCCTTCACCTAGCTTGTTCGGAATACAAAGTTTCTTTTCACTTGCATACTCCAATCCATACATTTATATGGGGAGGTACAAGCTCCAAGTCGGTTTAACCGTGAAAAGTGCAGGAAATTCAAAACGGCACTAGGAAACAGTCTGAGAAACCAGAGTAAAAGTTCACATGCAACCCGTTCCTTTGTGCTACATGAACGAACGTCTCTTCCCATGCTCCGTTCTGAGAGATAAGTGTGTGTGAAAGCCGTCCTTCAAATAGCTTGTTTGGAAAACAAAGTTTCTTTTCATTTGCAAACTCCATTCCATACATATATAAGGGGAAGTACAAGCTCCAAATTTGTTTTACAGTGAAAACTGCAGGAACTTCAAACCGGCACTAGTAAACAGACTGAGAAACCAGAGTAAAAGTTTCTCCGGCAAACCGTTCCCATTGTGCTAGATTAACGAAAGTCTTTCCACATACTAAGTTCTGAGAGATAAGTGTGTGTGAAAGCTGTCCTTCACCTAGCTTGTTGGGAAAAAAAAGTTTCTTTTAACTTGCAAACTAAACTCCTTACATATATATGGGGAGGGATTAGCTCCAACTCGGTTTTACAGTGAAAACGGCAGGAACTTCAAACCTGCACTAGGAAACATACTGAGAAACCAGAGTAAAAGTTTCTCCTGTAACCCGTTCCCTTTGTGCTAGATGAACGAACGTCTATACACATGCTCAGTTCTGAGAGATAAGAGTGTGTGAAAGCCGTCCTTCACCAAGCGTGTTCGGAACACAAAGTCCATTTTCATTTGCAAACACCACACCATACATATATATGTGGAGGTACTAGCTCTAAATCGTTTTTACAGTGAAAACTGCAGGAACTTCAAACCTGCACTAGGAAACATACTGAGAAACCAGAGTAAAAGTTTCTCCTGTAACCCGATCCCTTTGTGCTAGATGAACGAACGTCAATACACATGCTCAGTTCTGAGATATAAGTGTGTGTGAAAGCCGTCATTCACCTAGCTTGTTGGGGACACAAATTTTCTTTTCATCATATTCCACTCCATATATACATATGCGGAGGTACTAGCTCCAACTCGATTTTACAGTGACAACTGCAGGGACTTCAAACCGGCAGTAGGAAACAGACTGAAAAACCATAGAAAAAGTTTCCGTGCAACCCGTTCCATTTGTGCTAGATGAAAGAACGTCTCTCCACATGCTCTGTTCTGAGAGATAAGTGTGTGTGAAAGCCTTTCTTCAAATAGCTTATTGGGAACACAAAGTTTCTTTCACTTGCAAACTCCACTCCATACATTTATATGGGGTGGTACAAGCTCCTACTCGGCTTTACAGTGAAAACGGCAGGAACTTCAAACCGGCACTAGGAAACAGACTGAGAAACCAGAGTAAAATTTTCTCCTGTAACCCGTTCCGTTTGTGCTAGATGAACGAACGTCTATACACATGCTCAGTTCTGAGAGATAAGAGTGTGTGAAAGCCGTCCTTCACCAAGCGTGTTCGGAACACAAAGTCCATTTTCACTTGCAAACACCACACCATACATTTATATGTGGAGGTACTAGCTCCAAATCGTTTTTACAGTGAAAACTGCAGGAACTTCAAACCTGCACTAGGAAACATACTGAGAAACCAGAGTAAAAGTTTCTCCTGTAACCCGTTCCCTTTGTGCTAGATGAACGAACGTCAATACACATGCTCAGTTCTGAGATATAAGTGTGTGTGAAAGCCGTCCTTCACCTGTCTTGTTGGGAACACAAACTTTCTTTTCATGTGCAAACTCCACTCCATACATATATATGGGTTGTTACAAGCTCCTACTCGGTTTTGTAGTGAAAACTGTAGGAACTTCAAACCGGCACTAGGAAACAGATTGAGAAATCACAGTAAAAGTTTCTCTGGCAACCAGTTCCCTTTGTGCTAGGTGAAAGAACGTCTCTCTACATACTCAGTTCTGAGAGATATTTGTGTGTGAAAGCCGTCCTTCACCTAGCTTGTTGGGAAAATAAATTTTCTTTTCATCATATACCACTCCATATATATATATGCGGAGGTAGTAGCTCCAACTCGATTTTACAGTGACAACTGCAGGGACTTCAAACCGGCAGTAGGAAACAGACTGAGAAACCATAGAAAAACTTTCCCGTGCAACCCGTTCCATTTGTGCTAGATGAAAGAACGTCTCTCCACATGCTCAGTTCTGAGAGATAAGTGTGTGTGAAAGCCTTTCTTCAAATAGCTTATTGGGAACACAAAGTTTCTTTCACTTGCAAACTCCACTCCATACATTTATATGGGGTGGTACAAGCTCCTACTCGGCTTTAGAGTGAAAACGGCAGGAACTTCAAACCGGCACTAGGAAACAGACTGAGAAACCAGAGTAAAAGTTTCTCCTGCAACCCGTTCCCTTTGTGCTAGATGAACGAACGTCTCTCCACATGCTCAGTTCTGAGATATAAGTGTGTGTGAAAGCCGTACTTCACCTAGCTTGTTGGGAACACAAAGTTTCTTTTCACTGGCAAACACCACTCCGTACATATATATGGGGAGGTAATACCTCCAACTCGGTTTTACAGTGAAAACTGCAGGAAATTCAAACCGGCCCTAGGAAAAAGACTGAGAATCCAGAGAAAAAGTTCCTCCTGAAACCTGTTCCATTTGTGCTAGATGAACGAACGTCTCTCCACATGCTCAGTTCTGAGAGATAAGTATGTGTGAAAGCCGTCCTTCACCTAGCTTGTTGGGTACACAAAGTTTCTTTTCACATGCAAAATCCACTCCATACATATATATGGGGTGGTACAAGCTCCTACTCGGTTTTACACTGAAAACAGCAGGAACTTCAAACCGGCACTAGGAAACAGACTGAGAAACCAGAGAAAAAGTTTCTCCTGCAACCCGTTCCCTTTGTACTAGATGAAAGAACGTCTCTCCACATGCTCAGTTCTGAGAGATAAGTGTGTGTGAAAGCCGTCATTCACCTAGCTTCTTGGGAACACAAAGTTTCTTTTCACTTGCAAACACCACTCCGTACATATATATGGGGAGGTAATAGCTCCAACTCTGTTTTACAGTGAAAACTGCAGGAAATTCAAACCTGCACTAGGAAACATACTGAGAAACCAGAGTAAAAGTTTCTCCTGCAACCCGTTCCTTTGTGCTAGATGAACGAACGTCTCTCCACATGCTCAGTTCTGGGAGATATGTGTGTGTGAAAGCCGTACTTCACCTAGCTTGTTCGGAATACAAAGTTTCTTTTCACTTGCATACTCCAATCCATACATTTATATGGGGAGGTACAAGCTCCAACTCGGTTTTACAGTGAAAACTTCAGGAAATTCAAAACGGCACTAGTTAACAGACTGAGAATCCAGAGAAATAGTTCCTCCTGCAACCTGTTCCATTTGTGCTAGATGAACGAACGTCTCTCCACATGCTCAGTTCTGAGAGATAAGTATGTGTGAAAGCCGTCCTTCACCTAGCTTGTTGGGAACACAAAGTTTCTTTTCACATGCAAACTCCACTCCATACATATATAAGGGGAGGTACTAGCTCCAAATCGGATTTACAGTGAAATCTGCAGGAACTTCAATCCGTCACTAGGAAACAGACTGAGAAACCAGAGAAAAGTTTCTCCTGCAAGCCTTTCCCGTTGTGCTAGATGAACGAACGTCTCTCCACATGCTCACTTCTGAGAGATAAGTGTGTTTGAAAGCCGTCCTTCACCTAGCTTGTTCGGAATACAAAGTTTCTTTTCACTTGCATACTCCAATCCATACATTTATAAGGGGAGGTACAAGCTCCAAATCGGTTTAACCGTGAAAAGTGCAGGAAATTCAAAACGGCACTAGGAAACAGTCTGAGAAACCAGAGTAAAAGTTCACATGCAACCCGTTCCTTTGTGCTACATGAACGAACGTCTCTTCCCATGCTCCGTTCTGAGAGATAAGTGTGTGTGAAAGCCGTCCTTCAAATAGCTTGTTTGGAAAACAAAGTTTCTTTTCATTTGCAAACTCCATTCCATACATATATAAGGGGAAGTACAAGCTCCAAATTTGTTTTACAGTGAAAACTGCAGGAACTTCAAACCGGCACTAGTAAACAGACTGAGAAACCAGAGTAAAAGTTTCTCCGGCAAACCGTTCCCATTGTGCTAGATTAACGAAAGTCTTTCCACATACTAAGTTCTGAGAGATAAGTGTGTGTGAAAGCTGTCCTTCACCTAGCTTGTTGGGAAAAAAAAGTTTCTTTTAACTTGCAAACTAAACTCCTTACATATATATGGGGAGGGATTAGCTCCAACTCGGTTTTACAGTGAAAACGGCAGGAACTTCAAACCTGCACTAGGAAACATACTGAGAAACCAGAGTAAAAGTTTCTCCTGTAACCCGTTCCCTTTGTGCTAGATGAACGAACGTCTATACACATGCTCAGTTCTGAGAGATAAGAGTGTGTGAAAGCCGTCCTTCACCAAGCGTGTTCGGAACACAAAGTCCATTTTCATTTGCAAACACCACACCATACATATATATGTGGAGGTACTAGCTCTAAATCGTTTTTACAGTGAAAACTGCAGGAACTTCAAACCTGCACTAGGAAACATACTGAGAAACCAGAGTAAAAGTTTCTCCTGTAACCCGATCCCTTTGTGCTAGATGAACGAACGTCAATACACATGCTCAGTTCTGAGATATAAGTGTGTGTGAAAGCCGTCATTCACCTAGCTTGTTGGGGACACAAATTTTCTTTTCATCATATTCCACTCCATATATACATATGCGGAGGTACTAGCTCCAACTCGATTTTACAGTGACAACTGCAGGGACTTCAAACCGGCAGTAGGAAACAGACTGAGAAACCATAGAAAAAGTTTCCGTGCAACCCGTTCCATTTGTGCTAGATGAAAGAACGTCTCTCCACATGCTCAGTTCTGAGAGATAAGTGTGTGTGAAAGCCTTTCTTCAAATAGCTTATTGGGAACACAAAGTTTCTTTCACTTGCAAACTCCACTCCATACATTTATATGGGGTGGTACAAGCTCCTACTCGGCTTTACAGTGATAACGGCAGGAAAATCAAACCGGCACTAGGAAACAGACTGAGAAACCAGAGTAAAATTTTCTCCTGTAACCCGTTCCGTTTGTGCTAGATGAACGAACGTCTATACACATGCTCAGTTCTGAGAGATAAGAGTGTGTGAAAGCCGTCCTTCAACAAGCGTGTTCGGAACACAAAGTCCATTTTCACTTGCAAACACCACACCATACATTTATATGTGGAGGTACTAGCTCCAAATCGTTTTTACAGTGAAAACTGCAGGAACTTCAAACCTGCACTAGGAAACATACTGAGAAACCAGAGTAAAAGTTTCTCCTGTAACCCGTTCCCTTTGTGCTAGATGAACGAACGTCAATACACATGCTCAGTTCTGAGATATAAGTGTGTGTGAAAGCCGTCCTTCACCTGTCTTGTTGGGAACACAAACTTACTTTTAATGTGCAAACTCCACTCCATACATATATATGGTTTGTTACAAGCTCCTACTCGGTTTTGCAGTGAAAACTGTAGGAACTTCAAACCGGCACTAGGAAACAGATTGAGAAATCACAGTAAAAGTTTCTCTGGCAACCAGTTCCCTTTGTGCTAGGTGAAAGAACGTCTCTCTACATACTCAGTTCTGAGAGATATTTGTGTGTGAAAGCCGTCCTTCACCTAGCTTGTTGGGAACATAAATTTTCTTTTCATCATATACCACTCCATATATATATATGCGGAGGTAGTAGCTCCAACTCGATTTTACAGTGACAACTGCAGGGACTTCAAACCGGCAGTAGGAAACAGACTGAGAAACCATAGAAAAACTTTCCCGTGCAACCCGTTCCATTTGTGCTAGATGAAAGAACGTCTCTCCACATGCTCAGTTCTGAGAGATAAGTGTGTGTGAAAGCCTTTCTTCAAATAGCTTATTGGGAAAACAAAGTTTCTTTCACTTGCAAACTCCACTCCATACATTTATATGGGGTGGTACAAGCTCCTACTCGGCTTTAGAGTGAAAACGGCAGGAACTTCAAACCGGCACTAGGAAACAGACTGAGAAACCAGAGTAAAAGTTTCTCCTGCAACCCGTTCCCTTTGTGCTAGATGAACGAACGTCTCTCCACATGCTCAGTTCTGAGATATAAGTGTGTGTGAAAGCCGTACTTCACCTAGCTTGTTGGGAACACAAAGTTTCTTTTCACTGGCAGACACCACTCCGTACATATATATGGGGAGGTAATACCTCCAACTCGGTTTTACAGTGAAAACTGCAGGAAATTCAAACCGGCCCTAGGAAAAAGACTGAGAATCCAGAGAAAAAGTTCCTCCTGAAACCTGTTCCATTTGTGCTAGATGAACGAACGTCTCTCCACATGCTCAGTTCTGAGAGATAAGTATGTGTGAAAGCCGTCCTTCACCTAGCTTGTTGGGTACACAAAGTTTCTTTTCACATGCAAAATCCACTCCATACATATATATGGGGTGGTACAAGCTCCTACTCGGTTTTACACTGAAAACAGCAGGAACTTCAAACCGGCACTAGGAAACAGACTGAGAAACCAGAGAAAAAGTTTCTCCTGCAACCCGTTCCCTTTGTACTAGATGAAAGAACGTCTCTCCACATGCTCAGTTCTGAGAGATAAGTGTGTGTGAAAGCCGTCATTCACCTAGCTTCTTGGGAACACAAAGTTTCTTTTCACTTGCAAACACCACTCCGTACATATATATGGGGAGGTAATAGCTCCAACTCTGTTTTACAGTGAAAACTGCAGGGACTTCAAACCGGCACTAGGAAACATACTGAGAAACCAGAGTAAAAGTTTCTCCTGCAACCCGTTCCTTTGTGCTAGATGAACGAACGTCTCTCCACATGCTCAGTTCTGAGAGATAAGTGTGTGTGAAAGCCGTACTTCACCTAGCTTGTTCGGAATACAAAGTTTCTTTTCACTTGCATACTCCAATCCATACATTTATATGGGGAGGTACAAGCTCCAACTCGGTTTTACAGTGAAAACTTCAGGAAATTCAAAACGGCACTAGGAAACAGACTGAGAATCCAGAGAAATAGTTCCTCCTGCAACCTGTTCCATTTGTGCTAGATGAACGAACGTCTCTCCACATGCTCTGTTCTGAGAGATAAGTATGTGTGAAAGCCGTCCTTAACCTAGCTTGTTGGGAACACAAAGTTTCTTTTCACATGCAAACTCCACTCCATACATATATAAGGGGAGGTACTAGCTCCAAATCGGATTTACAGTGAAATCTGCAGGAACTTCAATCCGTCACTAGGAAACAGACTGAGAAACCTGAGAAAAAGTTTCTCCTGCAAGCCATTCCCGTTGTGCTAGATGAACGAACGTCTCTCCACATGCTCACTTCTGAGAGATAAGTGTGTTTGAAAGCCGTCCTTCACCTAGCTTGTTCGGAATACAAAGTTTCTTTTCACTTGCATACTCCAATCCATACATTTATATGGGGAGGTACAAGCTCCAAGTCGGTTTAACCGTGAAAAGTGCAGGAAATTCAAAACGGCACTAGGAAACAGTCTGAGAAACCAGAGTAAAAGTTCACATGCAACCCGTTCCTTTGTGCTACATGAACGAACGTCTCTTCCCATGCTCCGTTCTGAGAGATAAGTGTGTGTGAAAGCCGTCCTTCAAATAGCTTGTTTGGAAAACAAAGTTTCTTTTCATTTGCAAACTCCATTCCATACATATATAAGGGGAAGTACAAGCTCCAAATTTGTTTTACAGTGAAAACTGCAGGAACTTCAAACCGGCACTAGTAAACAGACTGAGAAACCAGAGAAAAGTTTCTCCGGCAAACCGTTCCCATTGTGCTAGATTAACGAAAGTCTTTCCACATACTAAGTTCTGAGACATAAGTGTGTGTGAAAGCTGTCCTTCACCTAGCTTGTTGGGAAAAAAAAGTTTCTTTTAACTTGCAAACTAAACTCCTTACATATATATGGGGAGGGATTAGCTCCAACTCGGTTTTACAGTGAAAACGGCAGGAACTTCAAACCTGCACTAGGAAACATACTGAGAAACCAGAGTAAAAGTTTCTCCTGTAACCCGTTCCCTTTGTGCTAGATGAACGAACGTCTATACACATGCTCAGTTCTGAGAGATAAGAGTGTGTGAAAGCCGACCTTCACCAAGCGTGTTCGGAACACAAAGTCCATTTTCATTTGCAAACACCACACCATACATATATATGTGGAGGTACTAGCTCTAAATCGTTTTTACAGTGAAAACTGCAGGAACTTCAAACCTGCACTAGGAAACATACTGAGAAACCAGAGTAAAAGTTTCTCCTGTAACCCGATCCCTTTGTGCTAGATGAACGAACGTCAATACACATGCTCAGTTCTGAGATATAAGTGTGTGTGAAAGCCGTCATTCACCTAGCTTGTTGGGGACACAAATTTTCTTTTCATCATATTCCACTCCATATATACATATGCGGAGGTACTAGCTCCAACTCGATTTTACAGTGACAACTGCAGGGACTTCAAACCGGCAGTAGGAAACAGACTGAGAAACCATAGAAAAAGTTTCCGTGCAACCCGTTCCATTTGTGCTAGATGAAAGAACGTCTCTCCACATGCTCAGTTCTGAGAGATAAGTGTGTGTGAAAGCCTTTCTTCAAATAGCTTATTGGGAACACAAAGTTTCTTTCACTTGCAAACTCCACTCCATACATTTATATGGGGTGGTACAACCTCCTACTCGGCTTTACAGTGAAAACGGCAGGAACTTCAAACCGGCACTAGGAAACAGACTGAGAAACCAGAGTAAAATTTTCTCCTGTAACCCGTTCCGTTTGTGCTAGATGAACGAACGTCTATACACATGCTCAGTTCTGAGAGATAAGAGTGTGTGAAAGCCGTCCTTCACCAAGCGTGTTCGGAACACAAAGTCCATTTTCACTTGCAAACACCACACCATACATTTATATGTGGAGGTACTAGCTCCAAATCGTTTTTACAGTGAAAACTGCAGGAACTTCAAACCTGCACTAGGAAACATACTGAGAAACCAGAGTAAAAGTTTCTCCTGTAACCCGTTCCCTTTGTGCTAGATGAACGAACGTCAATACACATGCTCAGTTCTGAGATATAAGTGTGTGTGAAAGCCGTCCTTCACCTGTCTTGTTGGGAACACAAAATTTCTTTTCATGTGCAAACTCCACTCCATACATATATATGGGTTGTTACAAGCTCCTACTCGGTTTTGCAGTGAAAACTGTAGGAACTTCAAACCGGCACTAGGAAACAGATTGAGAAATCACAGTAAAAGTTTCTCTGGTAACCAGTTCCCTTTGTGCTAGGTGAAAGAACGTCTCTCTACATACTCAGTTCTGAGAGATATTTGTGTGTGAAAGCCGTCCTTCACCTAGCTTGTTGGGAACATAAATTTTCTTTTCATCATATACCACTCCATATATATATATGCGGAGGTAGTAGCTCCAACTCGATTTTACAGTGACAACTGCAGGGACTTCAAACCGGCAGTAGGAAACAGACTGAGAAACCATAGAAAAACTTTCCCGTGCAACCCGTTCCATTTGTGCTAGATGAAAGAACGTCTCTCCACATGCTCAGTTCTGAGAGATAAGTGTGTGTGAAAGCCTTTCTTCAAATAGCTTATTGGGAACACAAAGTTTCTTTCACTTGCAAACTCCACTCCATACATTTATATGGGGTGGTACAAGCTCCTCCTCGGCTTTACAGTGAAAACGGCAGGAACTTCAAACCGGCACTAGGAAACAGACTGAGAAACCAGAGTAAAAGTTTCTCCTGCAACCCGTTCCCTTTGTGCTAGATGAACGAACGTCTCTCCACATGCTCAGTTCTGAGATATAAGTGTGTGTGAAAGCCGTACTTCACCTAGCTTGTTGGGAACACAAAGTTTCTTTTCACTGGCAGACACCACTCCGTACATATATATGGCGAGGTAATACCTCCAACTCGGTTTTACAGTGAAAACTGCAGGAAATTCAAACCGGCCCTAGGAAAAAGACTGAGAATCCAGAGAAAAAGTTCCTCCTGAAACCTGTTCCATTTGTGCTAGATGAACGAACGTCTCTCCACATGCTCAGTTCTGAGAGATAAGTATGTGTGAAAGCCGTCCTTCACCTAGCTTGTTGGGTACACAGTTTCTTTTCACATGCAAAATCCACTCCATACATATATATGGGGTGGTACAAGCTCCTACACGGTTTTACAATGAAAACAGCAGGAACTTCAAACCGGCACTAGGAAACAGACTGAGAAACCAGAGAAAAAGTTTCTCCTGCAACCCGTTCCCTTTGTACTAGATGAAAGAACGTCTCTCCACATGCTCAGTTCTGAGAGATAAGTGTGTGTGAAAGCCGTCATTCACCTAGCTTCTAGGGAACACAAAGTTTCTTTTCACTTGCAAACACCACTCCATACATATATATGGGGAGGTAATAGCTCCAACTCTGTTTTACAGTGAAAACTGCAGGAACTTCAAACCTGCACTAGGAAACATACTGAGAAACCAGAGTAAAAGTTTCTCCTGCAACCCGTTCCTTTGTGCTAGATGAACGAACGTCTCTCCACATGCTCAGTTCTGAGAGATAAGTGTGTGTGAAAGCCGTACTTCACCTAGCTTGTTCGGAATACAAAGTTTCTTTTCACTTGCATACTCCAATCCATACATTTATATGGGGAGGTACAAGCTCCAACTCGGATTTACAGTGAAAACTTCAGGAAATTCAAAACGGCACTAGGAAACAGACTGAGAATCCAGAGAAATAGTTCCTCCTGCAACCTGTTCCATTTGTGCTAGATGAACGAACGTCTCTCCACATGCTCAGTTCTGAGAGATAAGTGTGTGTGAAAGCCGTACTTCACCTAGCTTGTTCGGAATACAAAGTTTCTTTTCACTTGCATACTCCAATCCATACATTTATATGGGGAGGTACAAGCTCCAACTCGGTTTTACAGTGAAATCTGCAGGAACTTCAATCCGGCACTAAGAAACAGACTGAGAAACCAGAGAAAAAGTTTCTCCTGCAAGCCATTCCCGTTGTGCTAGATGAACGAACGTCTCTCCACATGCTCACTTCTGAGAGATAAGTGTGTTTGAAAGCCGTCCTTCACCTAGCTTGTTAGGAATACAAAGTTTCTTTTCACTTGCATACTCCAATCCATACATTTATATGGGGAGGTACAAGCTCCAAGTCGGTTTAACCGTGAAAAGTGCAGGAAATTCAAAACGGCTCTAGGAAACAGTCTGAGAAACCAGAGTAAAAGTTCACATGCAACCCGTTCCTTTGTGCTACATGAACGAACGTCTCTTCCCATGCTCCGTTCTGAGAGATAAGTGTGTGTGAAAGCCGTCCTTCAAATAGCTTGTTTGGAAAACAAAGTTTCTTTTCATTTGCAAACTCCATTCCATACATATATAAGGGGAAGTACAAGCTCCAAATTTGTTTTACAGTGAAAACTGCAGGAACTTCAAACCGGCACTAGTAAACAGACTGAGAAACCAGAGAAAAGTTTCTCCGGCAAACCGTTCCCATTGTGCTAGATTAACGAAAGTCTTTCCACATACTAAGTTCTGAGACATAAGTGTGTGTGAAAGCTGTCCTTCACCTAGCTTGTTGGGAAAAAAAAGTTTCTTTTAACTTGCAAACTAAACTCCTTACATATATATGGGGAGGGATTAGCTCCAACTCGGTTTTACAGTGAAAACGGCAGGAACTTCAAACCTGCACTAGGAAACATACTGAGAAACCAGAGTAAAAGTTTCTCCTGTAACCCGTTCCCTTTGTGCTAGATGAACGAACGTCTATACACATGCTCAGTTCTGAGAGATAAGAGTGTGTGAAAGCCGACCTTCACCAAGCGTGTTCGGAACACAAAGTCCATTTTCATTTGCAAACACCACACCATACATATATATGTGGAGGTACTAGCTCTAAATCGTTTTTACAGTGAAAACTGCAGGAACTTCAAACCTGCACTAGGAAACATACTGAGAAACCAGAGTAAAAGTTTCTCCTGTAACCCGATCCCTTTGTGCTAGATGAACGAACGTCAATACACATGCTCAGTTCTGAGATATAAGTGTGTGTGAAAGCCGTCATTCACCTAGCTTGTTGGGGACACAAATTTTCTTTTCATCATATTCCACTCCATATATACATATGCGGAGGTACTAGCTCCAACTCGATTTTACAGTGACAACTGCAGGGACTTCAAACCGGCAGTAGGAAACAGACTGAGAAACCATAGAAAAAGTTTCCGTGCAACCCGTTCCATTTGTGCTAGATGAAAGAACGTCTCTCCACATGCTCAGTTCTGAGAGATAAGTGTGTGTGAAAGCCTTTCTTCAAATAGCTTATTGGGAACACAAAGTTTCTTTCACTTGCAAACTCCACTCCATACATTTATATGGGGTGGTACAACCTCCTACTCGGCTTTACAGTGAAAACGGCAGGAACTTCAAACCGGCACTAGGAAACAGACTGAGAAACCAGAGTAAAATTTTCTCCTGTAACCCGTTCCGTTTGTGCTAGATGAACGAACGTCTATACACATGCTCAGTTCTGAGAGATAAGAGTGTGTGAAAGCCGTCCTTCACCAAGCGTGTTCGGAACACAAAGTCCATTTTCACTTGCAAACACCACACCATACATTTATATGTGGAGGTACTAGCTCCAAATCGTTTTTACAGTGAAAACTGCAGGAACTTCAAACCTGCACTAGGAAACATACTGAGAAACCAGAGTAAAAGTTTCTCCTGTAACCCGTTCCCTTTGTGCTAGATGAACGAACGTCAATACACATGCTCAGTTCTGAGATATAAGTGTGTGTGAAAGCCGTCCTTCACCTGTCTTGTTGGGAACACAAAATTTCTTTTCATGTGCAAACTCCACTCCATACATATATATGGGTTGTTACAAGCTCCTACTCGGTTTTGCAGTGAAAACTGTAGGAACTTCAAACCGGCACTAGGAAACAGATTGAGAAATCACAGTAAAAGTTTCTCTGGTAACCAGTTCCCTTTGTGCTAGGTGAAAGAACGTCTCTCTACATACTCAGTTCTGAGAGATATTTGTGTGTGAAAGCCGTCCTTCACCTAGCTTGTTGGGAACATAAATTTTCTTTTCATCATATACCACTCCATATATATATATGCGGAGGTAGTAGCTCCAACTCGATTTTACAGTGACAACTGCAGGGACTTCAAACCGGCAGTAGGAAACAGACTGAGAAACCATAGAAAAACTTTCCCGTGCAACCCGTTCCATTTGTGCTAGATGAAAGAACGTCTCTCCACATGCTCAGTTCTGAGAGATAAGTGTGTGTGAAAGCCTTTCTTCAAATAGCTTATTGGGAACACAAAGTTTCTTTCACTTGCAAACTCCACTCCATACATTTATATGGGGTGGTACAAGCTCCTCCTCGGCTTTACAGTGAAAACGGCAGGAACTTCAAACCGGCACTAGGAAACAGACTGAGAAACCAGAGTAAAAGTTTCTCCTGCAACCCGTTCCCTTTGTGCTAGATGAACGAACGTCTCTCCACATGCTCAGTTCTGAGATATAAGTGTGTGTGAAAGCCGTACTTCACCTAGCTTGTTGGGAACACAAAGTTTCTTTTCACTGGCAGACACCACTCCGTACATATATATGGCGAGGTAATACCTCCAACTCGGTTTTACAGTGAAAACTGCAGGAAATTCAAACCGGCCCTAGGAAAAAGACTGAGAATCCAGAGAAAAAGTTCCTCCTGAAACCTGTTCCATTTGTGCTAGATGAACGAACGTCTCTCCACATGCTCAGTTCTGAGAGATAAGTATGTGTGAAAGCCGTCCTTCACCTAGCTTGTTGGGTACACAGTTTCTTTTCACATGCAAAATCCACTCCATACATATATATGGGGTGGTACAAGCTCCTACACGGTTTTACACTGAAAACAGCAGGAACTTCAAACCTGCACTAGGAAACATACTGAGAAACCAGAGTAAAAGTTTCTCCTGTAACCCGTTCCCTTTGTGCTAGATGAACGAACGTCTATACACATGCTCAGTTCTGAGAGATAAGAGTGTGTGAAAGCCGACCTTCACCAAGCGTGTTCGGAACACAAAGTCCATTTTCATTTGCAAACACCACACCATACATATATATGTGGAGGTACTAGCTCTAAATCGTTTTTACAGTGAAAACTGCAGGAACTTCAAACCTGCACTAGGAAACATACTGAGAAACCAGAGTAAAAGTTTCTCCTGTAACCCGATCCCTTTGTGCTAGATGAACGAACGTCAATACACATGCTCAGTTCTGAGATATAAGTGTGTGTGAAAGCCGTCATTCACCTAGCTTGTTGGGGACACAAATTTTCTTTTCATCATATTCCACTCCATATATACATATGCGGAGGTACTAGCTCCAACTCGATTTTACAGTGACAACTGCAGGGACTTCAAACCGGCAGTAGGAAACAGACTGAGAAACCATAGAAAAAGTTTCCGTGCAACCCGTTCCATTTGTGCTAGATGAAAGAACGTCTCTCCACATGCTCAGTTCTGAGAGATAAGTGTGTGTGAAAGCCTTTCTTCAAATAGCTTATTGGGAACACAAAGTTTCTTTCACTTGCAAACTCCACTCCATACATTTATATGGGGTGGTACAACCTCCTACTCGGCTTTACAGTGAAAACGGCAGGAACTTCAAACCGGCACTAGGAAACAGACTGAGAAACCAGAGTAAAATTTTCTCCTGTAACCCGTTCCGTTTGTGCTAGATGAACGAACGTCTATACACATGCTCAGTTCTGAGAGATAAGAGTGTGTGAAAGCCGTCCTTCACCAAGCGTGTTCGGAACACAAAGTCCATTTTCACTTGCAAACACCACACCATACATTTATATGTGGAGGTACTAGCTCCAAATCGTTTTTACAGTGAAAACTGCAGGAACTTCAAACCTGCACTAGGAAACATACTGAGAAACCAGAGTAAAAGTTTCTCCTGTAACCCGTTCCCTTTGTGCTAGATGAACGAACGTCAATACACATGCTCAGTTCTGAGATATAAGTGTGTGTGAAAGCCGTCCTTCACCTGTCTTGTTGGGAACACAAAATTTCTTTTCATGTGCAAACTCCACTCCATACATATATATGGGTTGTTACAAGCTCCTACTCGGTTTTGCAGTGAAAACTGTAGGAACTTCAAACCGGCACTAGGAAACAGATTGAGAAATCACAGTAAAAGTTTCTCTGGTAACCAGTTCCCTTTGTGCTAGGTGAAAGAACGTCTCTCTACATACTCAGTTCTGAGAGATATTTGTGTGTGAAAGCCGTCCTTCACCTAGCTTGTTGGGAACATAAATTTTCTTTTCATCATATACCACTCCATATATATATATGCGGAGGTAGTAGCTCCAACTCGATTTTACAGTGACAACTGCAGGGACTTCAAACCGGCAGTAGGAAACAGACTGAGAAACCATAGAAAAACTTTCCCGTGCAACCCGTTCCATTTGTGCTAGATGAAAGAACGTCTCTCCACATGCTCAGTTCTGAGAGATAAGTGTGTGTGAAAGCCTTTCTTCAAATAGCTTATTGGGAACACAAAGTTTCTTTCACTTGCAAACTCCACTCCATACATTTATATGGGGTGGTACAAGCTCCTCCTCGGCTTTACAGTGAAAACGGCAGGAACTTCAAACCGGCACTAGGAAACAGACTGAGAAACCAGAGTAAAAGTTTCTCCTGCAACCCGTTCCCTTTGTGCTAGATGAACGAACGTCTCTCCACATGCTCAGTTCTGAGATATAAGTGTGTGTGAAAGCCGTACTTCACCTAGCTTGTTGGGAACACAAAGTTTCTTTTCACTGGCAGACACCACTCCGTACATATATATGGCGAGGTAATACCTCCAACTCGGTTTTACAGTGAAAACTGCAGGAAATTCAAACCGGCCCTAGGAAAAAGACTGAGAATCCAGAGAAAAAGTTCCTCCTGAAACCTGTTCCATTTGTGCTAGATGAACGAACGTCTCTCCACATGCTCAGTTCTGAGAGATAAGTATGTGTGAAAGCCGTCCTTCACCTAGCTTGTTGGGTACACAGTTTCTTTTCACATGCAAAATCCACTCCATACATATATATGGGGTGGTACAAGCTCCTACACGGTTTTACAATGAAAACAGCAGGAACTTCAAACCGGCACTAGGAAACAGACTGAGAAACCAGAGAAAAAGTTTCTCCTGCAACCCGTTCCCTTTGTACTAGATGAAAGAACGTCTCTCCACATGCTCAGTTCTGAGAGATAAGTGTGTGTGAAAGCCGTCATTCACCTAGCTTCTAGGGAACACAAAGTTTCTTTTCACTTGCAAACACCACTCCATACATATATATGGGGAGGTAATAGCTCCAACTCTGTTTTACAGTGAAAACTGCAGGAACTTCAAACCTGCACTAGGAAACATACTGAGAAACCAGAGTAAAAGTTTCTCCTGCAACCCGTTCCTTTGTGCTAGATGAACGAAC
This sequence comes from Camelus dromedarius, assembly GCF_036321535.1. Classification (NCBI taxonomy): domain Eukaryota; kingdom Metazoa; phylum Chordata; class Mammalia; order Artiodactyla; family Camelidae; genus Camelus; species Camelus dromedarius. The sequence goes on from NW_026989731.1 coordinate 2,667,255, forward strand.
GTCTCTCCACATGCTCAGTTCTGAGAGATAAGTGTGTGTGAAAGCCGTACTTCACCTAGCTTGTTCGGAATACAAAGTTTCTTTTCACTTGCATACTCCAATCCATACATTTATATGGGGAGGTACAAGCTCCAACTCGGATTTACAGTGAAAACTTCAGGAAATTCAAAACGGCACTAGGAAACAGACTGAGAATCCAGAGAAATAGTTCCTAATGCAACCTGTTCCATTTGTGCTAGATGAACGAACGTCTCTCCACATGCTCAGTTCTGAGAGATAAGTGTGTGTGAAAGCCGTACTTCACCTAGCTTGTTCGGAATACAAAGTTTCTTTTCACTTGCATACTCCAATCCATACATTTATATGGGGAGGTACAAGCTCCAACTCGGTTTTACAGTGAAATCTGCAGGAACTTCAATCCGGCACTAAGAAACAGACTGAGAAACCAGAGAAAAAGTTTCTCCTGCAAGCCATTCCCGTTGTGCTAGATGAACGAACGTCTCTCCACATGCTCACTTCTGAGAGATAAGTGTGTTTGAAAGCCGTCCTTCACCTAGCTTGTTAGGAATACAAAGTTTCTTTTCACTTGCATACTCCAATCCATACATTTATATGGGGAGGTACAAGCTCCAAGTCGGTTTAACCGTGAAAAGTGCAGGAAATTCAAAACGGCTCTAGGAAACAGTCTGAGAAACCAGAGTAAAAGTTCACATGCAACCCGTTCCTTTGTGCTACATGAACGAACGTCTCTTCCCATGCTCCGTTCTGAGAGATAAGTGTGTGTGAAAGCCGTCCTTCAAATAGCTTGTTTGGAAAACAAAGTTTCTTTTCATTTGCAAACTCCATTCCATACATATATAAGGGGAAGTACAAGCTCCAAATTTGTTTTACAGTGAAAACTGCAGGAACTTCAAACCGGCACTAGTAAACAGACTGAGAAACCAGAGTAAAAGTTTCTCCGGCAAACCGTTCCCATTGTGCTAGATTAACGAAAGTCTTTCCACATACTAAGTTCTGAGAGATAAGTGTGTGTGAAAGCTGTCCTTCACCTAGCTTGTTGGGAAAAAAAAGTTTCTTTTAACTTGCAAACTAAACTCCTTACATATATATGGGGAGGGATTAGCTCCAACTCGGTTTTACAGTGAAAACGGCAGGAACTTCAAACCTGCACTAGGAAACATACTGAGAAACCAGAGTAAAAGTTTCTCCTGTAACCCGTTCCCTTTGTGCTAGATGAACGAACGTCTATACACATGCTCAGTTCTGAGAGATAAGAGTGTGTGAAAGCCGTCCTTCACCAAGCGTGTTCGGAACACAAAGTCCATTTTCATTTGCAAACACCACACTATACATATATATGTGGAGGTACTAGCTCTAAATCGTTTTTACAGTGAAAACTGCAGGAAATTCAAACCTGCACTAGGAAACATACTGAGAAACCAGAGTAAAAGTTTCTCCTGTAACCCGATCCCTTTGTGCTAGATGAACGAACGTCAATACACATGCTCAGTTCTGAGATATAAGTGTGTGTGAAAGCCGTCATTCACCTAGCTTGTTGGGGACACAAATTTTCTTTTCATCATATTCCACTCCATATATACATATGCGGAGGTACTAGCTCCAACTCGATTTTACTGTGACAACTGCAGGGACTTCAAACCGGCAGTAGGAAACAGACTGAGAAACCATAGAAAAAGTTTCCGTGCAACCCGTTCCATTTGTGCTAGATGAACGAACGTCTCTCCACATGCTCAGTTCTGAGAGATAATTATGTGTGAAAGCCGTCCTTCACCTAGCTTGTTGGGTACACAAAGTTTCTTTTCACATGCAAAATCCAATCCATACATATATATGGGGTGGTACAAGCTCCTAATCGGTTTTACACTGAAAACAGCAGGAACTTCAAACCGGCACTAGGAAACAGACTGAGAAACCAGAGAAAAAGTTTCTCCTGCAACCCGTTCCCTTTGTACTAGATGAAAGAACTTCTCTCCACATTCTCAGTTCTGAGAGATAAGTGTGTGTGAAAGCCGTCCTTCACATGTCTTGTTGGGAACACAATGTTTCTTTTCACTTGCAAACCCCAATCCATACATATATAAGGGAAGTACTAGCTCCAACTTGGTTTTACAGTGAAAACAGCAGGAACTTCAAACCGGCACAAGGAAACAGACTGAGAAACCAGAGTAAAAGTTTCTCCTGCAACCCGTTCCCTTTGTACTAGATGAAAGAACGTCTCTCCACATGCTCAGTTCTGAGAGATAAGTGTGTGTGAAAGCCGTCCTTCACCTGTCTTGTTGGGAACACAAACTTTCTTTTCATGTGCAAACTCCACTCCAAACATATATATGGGTTGTTACAAGCTCCTACTCGGTTTTACAGTGAAAACTGTAGGAACTTCAAACCGGCACTAGGAAACAGATAGAGAAATCACAGTAAAAGTTTCTCTGGCAACCAGTTCCCTTTGTGCTAGGTGAACGAACGTCTCTCCACATGCTATGTTCTGAGACATAATTGTGTGTGAAAGCCGTCCTTCACCTAGCTTGTTCGGAATACAAAGTTTCTTTTCACTTGCAAACTCCAATCCATACATATATATGGGGAGGTACTAGCTCCAACTCGGTTTTACAGTGAAAACTGCAGGAACATCAAACTGGCCCTAGGAAACAGAGTGACAATCCAGAGAAAAAGTTCCTCCTGCAACCTGTTCCATTTGTGCTAGATGAACGAACGTCTCTCTACATGCTCAGTTCTGAGAGATAATTATTTGTGAAAGCCGTCCTTCACCTAGCTTGTTGGGAACACAAAGTTTCTTTTCTCTTGCAAACACCACTCCGTACATATATATGGGGAGGGTTTAGCTCCAAATCGTTTTTACAGTGAAAATTGCAGGAACTTCTAACCGGCACCAGGAAACAGACAGAGAAACCAGAGTATAATTTTCTCCTATAACAGTTCCCTTTGTGCTAGATGAACGAACGTCTCTCCACATGCTCATTTGTGAGAGATAAGTGTGTGTGAAAGCCGTCCTTCACCTAGCTTGTTGGGAACACAAATTTTATTTCACTTGCAATCTCCACTCGATACATAAATATAGGGAGGTACTAGCTCCACCTCGGTTTTACAGTGAAAACTGAAGGAACTTCAAACCGGCACAAGGAAACAGACTGAGAAACCAGAGTAAAAGTTTCTCCTGCAACCCGTTCCTTTGTGCTAGATGAACGAACGTCTCTCCACATGCTATGTTCTGAGAGATAAGTGTGTGTGAAAGCCGTCCTTCACCTAGCTTGTTCGGAATACAAAGTTTCTTTTCACTTGCAAACTCCAATCCATACATATATATGGGGAGGTACTAGCTCCAACTCGGTTTTACAGTGAAAACTGCAGGAAATTCAAAATGGCACTAGGAAACAGACTGAGAAACCAGAGTAAAAGTTCCCCTGCAACACGTTCCTTTGTGCTAGATGAACGAACGTCTCTCCCCATGCTCAGTACAGAGATAAATGTGTGTGAAAGCCGTCCTTCATTTAGCTTGTGGGGAACACAAAATTTCTTTTCATTTGCAAAATCCTCTCCATAAATATATAAAGGGAGGTTCTAGCTCCAACACGGTTTTACAGTGAAAACTGCAGGAACTTCAAACCTGCACTAGGTAACATACTGAGAAACCAGAGAAAAAGTTTCTCCTGCAATTCTTTCCCTTTGTGCTACATGAACGAACGTCTCTCCACATGCTCAGTTCTGAGAGATAAGTGTGTGTGAAAGCCGTCCTTCACCTAGAATGTTGGGAACACAAACTTTCTTTTCACTTGCTAACTCCACTCCATAAAAATATATGGGGTGGTACAAGATCCTACTCGTTTTTCCACTGAATACTGCAGGAACTTCAAACCGGCACTAGGAAACAGACTGAGAAACCAGAGTAATAGTTACTCCTGCAAACCGTTCCTTTGTGCTAAATGAAGGAACGACCCTCCACATGCTAAGTTCTGAGAGATAAGTGTGTGTGAAAGCCGTACTTCACTTAGCTTGTTGGGAAAACAAAGCTTCTTTTCACTTGAAAATTCCAGTCCATACATATATATGCGGAGGTCCTAGCTCCAACTCGGTTTACAGTGAAAATTGCAGGGACTTCAAACCGACAGTAGGAAACAGACTGAGAAAGCATAGTAAAAGTTTCACCTGCAACCCATTCCCTTTGTGGTTGATGAACGAACGTCTCTCCAAATGCTCAGTTCTGAGAGATAAGTGTGTGTGAAATCCGTCCTTCACCTAGAATGTTGGGAAAACAAACTTTGTTTTCACTTGCAAACTCCACTCCATACATATATATGGGGTGGTACAAGCTCCTACTCGGTTTTACACTGAAAATTGCAGGAACTTCAAACCGGCACTAGGAAACAGACTGAGAATCCAGAGTAAAAGTTTCTCCTGCAACCCGTTCCCTTTGTGCTAGATGAACGAACGTCTCTCCAAATGCTCAGTTCTGAGAAGTGTGTGTGAAAGCCGTCCTTCACCTAGCTTGTTGGGAACACAAAGTTTCTTTCCACTTGCAAACACCATTCCGTACATATATATGGGGAGGTACTAGCTCCAACTCGGTTTTACAGTGAAAAATGCAGGAACTTCAAACTGGCCCTAGGAAACAGACTGAGAATCCAGAGAAAAATTTCCTCCTGAAACTGTTCCCCTTGTGGTAGATGAACGAACTTCTCTCCACATGCTCATTTCTGAGAGGTAAGTGTGTGTGAAAGCCGTCCTTCACCTAGCTTGTTGGGAACACAAAGTTTCTTTTCACTTGCACAACCCAATCCACATATATATATGGGGTGGTGTAAGCTTCTACTCGGTTTTACAGTGAAAACTGCAGGAACTTCAAACCTGCACTAGGAAACAGAATGAGAAACCAGAGTGAATGTTTCTCCTGCAACCCGTTCCCTTTTTGCTAGATGAACGAACGTCTCTCCACATGCTCAGTTCTGAGGGATAAGTGTGTGTGAAAGCCGTCCTTCACCTAGCTTGTTGGGAACACAAAGGTTCTTTACACATGCAAACTCCACTCCTTACATATATATGGGGAGGTAATAGCTCCAACTCGGTTTACAGTGAAAACTGCAGGGACTTCAACCCGACAGTAGGAAACAGACTGAGAAACCATAGAAAAATTTTCCGTTGCAACCCGTTCCCTTTGTGGTAGATGAACGAACGTCTCTCCAAATGCTCAGTTCTGAGAGAATAGTGAGTGTGAAAGCCGTCCTTCAACTGGAATGTTGGGAACACAAACTTTCTTTTCACTTGCAAACCCCACTCCATACATATATATGGGGTGGTACAAGCTCCTACACGGTTTTACAGTGAAAACTGCAGGAAATTCAAACCTGCACGAGGAAACAGACTGAGAAACCAGAGTAAAAGTTTCTCCTTCAACCCGTTCCTTTGTGCTAAATGAACGAACTTCTGTCCACATGCTCAGTTCTGAGAGATAAGTGTGTGTGAAAGCCGCCCTTCACCTAGCTTGTTGGGAACACAAAGTTTCTTTTCACTTGCAAACTCCACTCCACACATATATATGGGGTGGTACAAGCTCCTACTCGGTTTTACAGTGAAAACTGCAGGAACTTCAAACCTGCACTAGGAAAAAACTGAGAAACCAGAGTAAAAGTTTCTCCTGCAACCCGTTCCCTTTATCCTAGATGAAAGAACGTCTCTCCACATGCTCAGTTCTGAGAGATATGTGTGGGTGAAAGCTGTACTTCACCTAGCTTGTTGGGAACACAAAGTTGGTTTTCACTTGCAAACCCCACTCCATACATATATATGGGGAGGGAATAGCTCCAACTCGGTTTTACAGTGAAAACTGCAGGAACTTCAAACCGGCACTAGGAAACAGACTGAGAAATCAGAGAAAAAGTTTCTCCTGCAACCTGTTCCCTTTGTGCTAGATGAACGAACGTCTCTCCACATGCTCAGTTCTGAGAGATAATTGTGTGTGAAAGACGTCCTTCACATACCTTGCTGGGAACATAAAGATTCTTTTCACTTGCAAACTCCAATCCTTACATATATAAGGGGAGGTACTAGCTCCAACTCGGTTTTACAGTGAAAACTGCAGGAACGTCAATCCGGCACTGGGAAACAGACTGAGAAACCAGAGATAAAGTTTCTTCTTCAACCCGTTCCCTTTGTTCTAGATGAACGAAAGTCTCTCCAAATGCTCAGTTCTGAGAGATAAGTGTGTGTGAAAGCCGTCCTTCACCTAGAATGTTGGGAACACAAACTTTCTTTTCAATTGCAAACTCCACTCCATACAAATATATGGGGTGGTACAAGATCCTACTCGGTTTTACACTGAAAACTGCAGGAACTTCAAACGGGCACTAGGAAACAGACTGAGAAACCAGAGTAAAAGTTACTCCTGCAAACCGTTCCTTTGTGCTACATGAACGAATGTCTCTCCACATGCTCAGATCTGTGAGATAATTGTGTGTGAAAGCCTTTCTTAAACTAGCTTGTTGGGAACACAAAGTTTCTTTTCACTTGAAAACTCCAGTCCATACATATATATGCGGAGGTCCTAGCTCCAACTCGGTTTACAGTGAAAACTGCAGGGACTTCAAACCGACAGTAGGAAACAGACTGAGAAACCATAGTAAAAGTTTCACCTGCAACCCATTCCCTTTGTGGGTGATGAACGAACGTCTCTCCAAATGCTCAGTTCTGAGAGATAAGTGTGTGTGAAAGCCGTCCTTCACCTAGAATGTTGGGAAAACAAACTTTCTTTTCACTTGCAAACTCCACTCAATACATATATATGGGGTGGTACAAGCTCCTACTCGGTTTTACACTGAAAACTGCAGGAACTTCAAACCGGCCGTAGGAAACAGACTGAGAATCCAGAGAATAAGTTCCTCCTGCATAATGTTCCCCTTGTGGTAGATGAACGAACGTCCCTCCACATGCTCATTTCTGAGAGAAAAGTGTGTGTGAAAGCCGTCCTTCACCTAGCTTGTTGGGAACACAAAGTTTCTTTTAACTTGCACACCCCAATCCACACATATATATGGGGTGGTATAAATTTCTACTCGGTTTTACAGTGAAAACTGCAGGAACTTCAAACCTGCACTAGGAAACAGACTGAGAAACCAGAGTAAAATTTTCTCCTGCAACCCGTTCCCTTTATGCTAGATGAACGAACGTCTCTCCACATGCTCAGTTCTGAGGGATAAGTGTGTGTGAAAGCCGTCCTTCACCTAGCTTGTTGGGAACACAAAGGTTCTTTACACATGCAAACTCCACTCCTTACATATATATGGGGAGGTAATAGCTCCAACTCGGTTTACAGTGAAAACTGCAGGGACTTCAACCCGACAGTAGGAAACAGACTGAGAAACATAGTAAAATTTTCCGTTGCAACCCGTTCCCTTTGTGGTAGGTGAACGAACGTCTCTCCAAATGCTCAGTTCTGAGAGATAAGTGAGTGTGAAAGCCGTCCTTCACCTAGAATGTTGGGAACACAAACTTTCTTTTCACTTGCAAACCCCACTCCATACATATATATGGGGTGGTACAAGCTCCTACTCGGTTTTACAGTGAAAACTGCAGGAAATTCAAACCTGCACAAGGAAACAGACTGAGAAACCAGAGTAAAAGTTTCTCCTTCCACCCGTTCCTTTGTGCTAAATGAACGAACTTCTGTCCACATGCTCAGTTCTGAGAGATAAGTGTGTGTGAAAGCCGCCCTTCACCTAGCTTGTTGGGAACACAAAGTTTCTTTTCACTTGCAAACTCCACTCCACACATATATATGGGGTGGTACAAGCTCCTACTCTGTTTTACAGTGAAAACTGCAGGAACTTGAAACCTGCACTAGGAAAAAACTGAGAAACCAGAGTAAAAGTTTCTCCTGCAACCCCTTCCTTTTATGCTAGATGAAAGAACGTCTCTCCACATGCTCAGTTCTGAGAGATATTTGTGTGTGAAAGCCATCCTTCACCTAGCTTGTTGGGAACACAAAGTTGGTTTTCACTTGCAAACTCCACTCCATACAAATATATGCGGAGGGATTAGCTCCAACTCGGTTTTACAGTGAAAACTGCAGGAACTTCATACCAGCACTAGGAAACAGACTGAGAAACCAGAGTAAAAGTTTCTCCTGTACGCGTTCCCTTTGTGCTAGATGAACGAACGTCTCTCCACATGCTATGTTCTGAGAGATAAGTGTGTGTGAAAGCCGTCCTTCACCTAGCTTGTTGGGAACACAAATTTTATATCACTTGCAATCTCCACTTGATACATAAATATAGGGAGGTACTAGCTCCACCTCGGTTTTACAGTGAAAACTGAAGGAACTTCAAACCGGCACAAGGAAACAGACTGAGAAACCAGAGTAAAAGTTTCTCCTGCAACCCGTTCCTTTTTGCTAGATGAACGAACGTCTCTCCACATGCTATGTTCTGAGAGATAAGTGTGTGTGAAAGCCGTCCTTCACCTAGCTTGTTCGGAATACAAAGTTTCTTTTCACTTGCAAACTCCAATCCATACATATATATGGGGAGGTACTAGCTCCAACTCGGTTTTACAGTGAAAACTGCAGGAAATTCAAAATCGCACTAGGAAACAGACTGAGAAACCAGAGTAAAAGTTCCCCTGCAACACGTTCCTTTGTGCTAGATGAACGAACGTCTCTCCCCATGCTCAGTACAGAGATAAATGTGTGTGAAAGCCGTCCTTCATTTAGCTTGTTGGGAACACAAAATTTCTTTTCATTTGCAAATTCCTCTCCATACATATATAAAGGGAGGTTCTAGCTCCAACACGTTTTTACAGTGAAAACTGCAGGAACTTCAAACCTGCACTAGGTAACATACTGAGAAACCAGAGAAAAAGTTTCTCCTGCAATTCTTTCCCTTTGTGCTACATGAACGAACGTCTCTCCACATGCTCAGTTCTGAGAGATAAGTGTGTGTGAAAGCCGTCCTTCACCTAGAATGTTGGGAACACAAACTTTCTTTTCACTTGCTAACTCCACTCCATACAACTATATGGGGTTGTACAAGATCCTACTCGGTTTTACACTGAATACTGCAGGAACTTCAAACCGGCACTAGGAAACAGACTGAGAAACCAGAGTAATAGTTACTCCTGCAAACCGTTCCTTTGTGCTAAATGAAGGAACGACCCTCCACATGCTAAGTTCTGAGAGATAAGTGTGTGTGAAAGCCGTCCTTCACTTAGCTTGTTGGGAACACAAAGCTTCTTTTCACTTGAAAATTCCAGTCCATACATATATATGCGGAGGTCCTAGCTCCAACTCGGTTTACAGTGAAAATTGCAGGGACTTCAAACCGACAGTAGGAAACAGACTGAGAAAGCATAGTAAAAGTTTCACCTGCAACCCATTCCCTTTGTGGTTGATGAACGAACGTCTCTCCAAATGCTCAGTTCTGAGAGATAAGTGTGTGTGAAATCCGTACTTCACCTAGAATGTGGGGAAAACAAACTTTGTTTTCACTTGCAATCTCCACTCCATACATATATATGGGGTGGTACAAGATCCTACTCGGTTTTACACTGAAAATTGCAGGAACTTCAAACCGGCACTAGGAAACAGACTGAGAATCCAGAGTAAAAGTTTCTCCTGCAACCCGTTCCCTTTGTGCTAGATGAACGAACGTCTCTCCACATGCTCAGTTCTGAGAAGTGTGTGTGAAAGCCGTCCTTCACCTAGCTTGTTGGGAACACAAAGTTTCTTTCCACTTGCAAACACCATTCCGTACATATATATGGGGAGGTACTAGCTCCAACACGGTTTTACAGTGAAAAATGCAGGAACTTCAAACCGGCCCTAGGAAACAGACTGAGAATCCAGAGAAAAATTTCCTCCTGCAAACTGTTCCCCTTGTGGTAGATGAACGAACGTCTCTCCACATGCTCATTTCTGAGAGATAAGTGTGTGTGAAAGCCGTCCTTCAACTAGCTTGTTGGGAACACAAAGTTTCTTTTAACTAGCACACCTCAATCCACATATATATATGGGGTGGTGTAAGCTTCTACTCGGTTTTACAGTGAAAACTGCAGGAACTTCAAACCTGCACTAGGAAACAGACTGAGAAACCAGAGTAAAAGTTTCTCCTGCAACCCGTTCCCTTTCTGCTAGATGAACGTACGTCTCTCCACATGCTCAGTTCTGAGGGATAAATGTGTGTGAAAGCCGTCCTTCACCTAGCTTGTTGGGAACACAAAGGTTCTTTACACATGCAAACTCCACTCCTTACATATATATGGGGAGGTAATAGCTCCAACTCGGTTTACAGTGAAAAGTGCAGGGACTTCAACCCGACAGTAGGAAACAGACTGAGAAACCATAGAAAAATTTTCCGTTGCAACCCGTTCCTTTTGTGGTAGATGAACGAACGTCTCTCCAAATGCTCAGTTCTGAGAGAATAGTGAGTGTGAAAGCCGTCCTTCAACTGGAATGTTGGGAAAACAAACTTTCTTTTCACTTGCAAACACCACTCCATACATATATATGGGGTGGTACAAGCTCCTACTCGGTTTTACAGTGAAAACTGCAGGAAATTCAAACCTGCACTAGGAAACAGACTGAGAAACCAGAGTAAAAGTTTCTCCTTCAACCCGTTCCTTTGTGCTAAATGAACGAACTTCTGTCCACATGCTCAGTTCTGAGAGATAAGTGTGTGTGAAAGCCGCCCTTCACCTAGCTTGTTGGGAACACAAAGTTTCTTTTCACTTGCAAACTCCACTCCACACATATATATGGGGTGGTACAAGCTCCTACTCGGTTTTACAGTGAAAACTGCAGGAACTTCAAACCTGCACTAGGAAAAAACTGAGAAACCAGAGTAAAAGTTTCTCCTGCAACCCGTTCCCTTTATGCTAGATGAAAGAACGTCTCTCCACATGCTCAGTTCTGAGAGATATGTGTGGGTGAAAGCCGTCCTTCACCTAGCTTGTTGGGAACACAAAGTTGGTTTTCACTTGCAAACTGCACTCCATACATATATATGGGGAGGGATTAGCTCCAACTCGGTTTTACAGTGAAAACTGCAGGAACTTCAAACCGGCACTAGGAAACAGACTGAGAAATCAGAGAAAAAGTTTCTCCTGCAACCCGTTCCCTTTGTGCTAGATGAACGAACGTCTCTCCACATGCTCAGTTCTGAGAGATAATTGTGTGTGAAAGACGTCCTTCACATACCTTGCTGGGAACACAAAGATTCTTTTCACTTTCAAACTCCAATCCATACATATAGAAGGGGAGGTACTAGCTCCAACTCGGTTTTACAGTGAAAACTGCAGGAACGTCAATCCGGCACAAGGAAAGAGACTGAGAAACCAGAGATAAAGTTTCTCCTTCAACCCGTTCCCTTTGTTCTAGATGAACGAAAGTCTCTCCAAATGCTCAGTTCTGAGAGATATGTGTGTGTGAAAGCCGTCCTTCACCTAGAATGTTGGGAACACAAACTTTCTTTTCAATTGCAAACTCCACTCCATACAAATATATGGGGTGGTACAAGATCCTACTCGGTTTTACACTGAAAACTGCAGGAACTTCAAACGGGCACTAGGAAACAGACTGAGAAACCAGAGTAAAAGTTACTCCTGCAAACCGTTCCTTTGTGCTAAATGAAGGAACGTCTCTCCACATGCTAAGTTCTGAGAGATAAGTGTGTGTGAAAGCCGTCCTTCACCTAGCTTGTTGGGAACACAAAGTTTCTTTTCACTTGAAAACTCCAGTCCATACATATATATGCGGAGGTCCTAGCTCCAACTCGTTTTACAGTGAAAACTGCAGGGACTTCAAACCGACAGTAGGAAACAGACTGAGAAACCATAGTAAAAGTTTCACCTGCAACCCATTCCCTTTGTGGGTGATGAACGAACGTCTCTCCAAATGCTCAGTTCTGAGAGATAAGTGTGTGTGAAAGCCGTCCTTCACCTAGAATGTTGGGAAAACAAACTTTCTTTTCACTTGCAAACTCCACTCCATACATATATATGGGGTGGTACAAGCTCCTACTCGGTTTTACACTGAAAACTGCAGGAACTTCAAACCGGCCCTAGGAAACAGACCGAGAATCCAGAGAATAAGTTCCTCCTGCAAAATGTTCCCCTTGTGGTAGATGAACGAACGTCTCTCCACATGCTCATTTCTGAGAGAAAAGTGTGTGTGAAAGCCGTCCTTCACCTAGCTTGTTGGGAACACAAAGTTTCTTTTAACTTGCACACCCCAATCCACACATATATATGGGGTGGTATAAATTTCTACTCGGTTTTACAGTGAAAACTGCAGGAACTTCAAACCTGCACTAGGAAACAGACTGAGAAACCAGAGTAAAATTTTCTCCTGCAACCCGTTCCCTTTATGCTAGATGAACGAACGTCTCTCCACATGCTCAGTTCTGAGGGATAAGTGTGTGTGAAAGCCGTCCTTCAACTTGCTTGTTGGGAACACAAAGGTTCTTTACACATGCAAAATCCACTCCTTACATATATATGGGGAGGTAATAGCTCCAACTCGATTTACAGTGAAAACTGCAGGGACTTCAACCCGACAGTAGGAAACAGACTGAGAAAACATTGTAAAATTTTCCGTTGCAACCCGTTCCTTTGTGGTAGATGAACGAACGTCTCTCCAAATGCTCAGTTCTGAGAGATAAGTGAGTGTGAAAGCCGTCCTTCACCTTGAATGTTGGGAACACAAACTTTCTTTTCACTTGCAAATCCCAATCCATACATATATATGGGGTGGTACAAGCTCCTACTCGGTTTTACAGTGAAAACTGCAGGAAATTCAAACCTGCACAAGGAAACAGACTGAGAAATCAGAGTAAAAGTTTCTCCTGCAACCCGTTCCTTTGTGCTAGATGAAAGAACGTCTCTCCACATGCTCAGTTCTGAGAGATATTTGTGTGTGAAAGCCGTCCTTCAGCTAGCTTGTTGGGAACACAAAGTTGGTTTTCACTTGCAAACTCCACTCCATACAAATATATGCGGTGGGATTAGCTCCAACTCGGTTTTACAGTGAAAACTGCAGGAACTTCATACCAGCACTAGGAAACAGACTGAGAAACCAGAGTAAAATTTTCTCCTGTACCCGTTCCCTTTGTGCTAGATGAACGAAATTCTATCCACATGCTCAGTTCTGAGAGATAAGTGTGTGTGAAATCTGTCCTTCACCTAGCTTGTTGGGAACACAAAGTTCCTTTTCACTTGCAAATTTCACTCCATAGATATATATGGAAATGTACTAGCACCAACTCGTTTTACAGTGAAAACTGCAGGGATTTCAAACCGACATTAAGAAACAGACTGAGAAACCGTAGTAAAATTTTCTCCTGCAACCCGTTCCACTTGTGGTAGATGAACGAACGTCTCTTCAAATGCTCAGTTCTGAGAGATAAGTGTGTGTGAAAGCCGTACTTCACCTAGCTTTTTGGGAACACAAAGTTTCTTTTCACTTGCACACTCCAATCCACACATATATATGGGGTGGTACAAGCTCCTACTCAGTTTTACAGTGAAAACTGCAGGAACTTCAAACCTGCACTAGGAAACAGACTTAGAAAACAGAGTAAAAGTTTCTCCTGCATCCCGTTCCCTTTATGCTAGATGAACGAACGTCTCTCCACGTGCTGAGTTCTGAGAGTTATGAGTGTGTTAAAGCCGTCCTTCACCTAGCTTGTTGGGAACACAAAGGTTCTTTACACTTGCAAACTCCACTCCTTACATATATATGGGGAGGTAATAGCTTCAACTCGGTTTTACAGTGAAAACTGCAGGAACTTCAAACCGGTAGTAGGAAACAGACTGAGAAACCAGAGAAAAAGTTTCTCTTGCAAACGATTCTTTTTGTGCTAGATGAACGAACGTCTCTCCACATGCTCAGTTCTGAGAGATAAGTGTGTGTGAGAGCCGTCCTTCACCTAGCTTGTTGGGAACACAAAGTTTCTTTTCACTTGCAATCCCCACTCCATACATAAATAAAGGGAGGTACTAGCTCCAACTCGGTTTTACAGTGAAACCTGCAGGAACATCTAACCGGCACTAGGAAACAGACTGAGAAATCAGACTAAAACTTTCTCCTGCAAACCGTTCCTTTGTGCTAAATGAACGAACGTCTCTCCACATGCTAAGTTCTAGAGATAAGTGTGTGTGAAAGCCGTCCTTCACCTAGAATGTTGGGAACACAAACTTTCTTTTCACTTGCTAACTCCACTCCATACAAATATATGGGGTGGTACAAGATCCTACTCGGTTTTACACTGAATACTGCAGGAACTTCAAACCGGCACTAGGAAACAGACTGAGAAACCAGAGTAATAGTTACTCCTGCAAACCGTTCCTTTGTGCTAAATGAAGGAACGTCTCTCCACATGCTAAGTTCTGAGAGATAAGTGTGTGTGAAAGCCGTCCTTCACTTAGCTTGTTGGGAACACAAAGTTTCTTTTCACTTGAAAATTCCAGTCCATACATATATATGCGGAGGTCCTAGCTCCAACTCGGTTTACAGTGAAAATTGCAGGGACTTCAAACCGACAGTAGGAAACAGACTGAGAAAGCATAGTAAAAGTTTCACCTGCAACCCATTCCCTTTGTGGTTGATGAACGAACGTCTCTCCAAATGCTCAGTTCTGAGAGATAAGTGTGTGTGAAATCCGCACTTCACCTAGAATGTTGGGAAAACAAACTTTGTTTTCACTTGCAAACTCCACTCCATACATATATATGGGGTGGTACAAGCTCCTACTCGGTTTTACAGTGAAAACTGCAGGAAATTCAAAATGGCACTAGGAAACAGACTGAGAAACCAGAGTAAAAGTTCCCCTGCAGCCCGTTCCTTTGTGCTAGATGAACGAACGTCTCTCACCATGCTCAGTACAGAGATAAATGTGTGTGAAAGCCGTCCTTCATTTAGCTTGTTGGGAACACAAAGTTTCTTTTCATTTGCAAAATCCTCTCCATACATATAAAAGGGGAGGTTCTAGCTCCAACACGGTTTTACAGTGAAAACTGCAGGAACTTCAAACCGGCACTAGGAAACAGACTGAGAAATCAGAGAAAAAGTTTCTCCTGCAACCCGTTCCCTTTGTGCTAGATGAACGAACGTCTCTCCACATGCTCAGTTCTGAGGGATAAGTGTGTGTGAAAGCCGTCCTTCACCTAGCTTGTTGGGAACACAAAGGTTCTTTACACATGCAAACTCCACTCCATACATATATATGGGGAGGTAATAGCTCCAACTCGGTTTACAGTGAAAACTGCAGGGACTTCAACCAGACAGTAGGAAACAGACTGAGAAACCATAGAAAAATTTTCGGTTGCAACCCGTTCCCTTTGTGGTAGATGAACAAACGTCTCTCCAAATGCTCAGTTCTGAGAGATAAGTGAGTGTGAAGCCGTCCTTCACCTAGAATGTTGGGAACACAAACTTTCTTTTCACTTGCAAACCCCACTCCATACATATATATGGGGTGGTACAAGCTCCTACTCGGTTTTACAGTGAAAACTGCAGGAAATTCAAACCTGCACTAGGAAACAGACTGTGAAACCAGAGTAAAAGTTTCTCCTTCAACCCGTTCCTTTGTGCTAAATGAACGAACTTCTGTCCACATGCTCAGTTCTGAGAGATAAGTGTGTGTGAAAGCCGCTCTTCAACTAGCTTGTTGGGAACACAAAGTTTCTTTTCACTTGCAAACTCCACTCCACACATATATATGGGGTGGTACAAGCTCCTACTCGGTTTTACAGTGAAAACTGCAGGAACTTCAAAAATGCACTAGGAAAAAACTGAGAAACCAGAGTAAAAGTTTCTCCTGCAACCCGTTCCTTTTATGCTAGATGAAAGAACGTCTCTCCACATGCTCAGTTCTGAGAGATATGTGTGGGTGAAAGCCGTCCTTCACCTAGCTTGTTGGGAACACAAAGTTGGTTTTCACTTGCAAACTCCACTCCATACATATATATGGGGAGGGATTAGCTCCAACTCGGTTTTACAGTGAAAACTGTAGGAACTTCAAACCGGCACTAGGAAACAGACTGAGAAATCAGAGAAAAAGTTTCTCCTGCAACCCGTTCCCTTTGTGCTAGATGAACGAACGTCTCTCCACATGCTCAGTTCTGAGAGATAATGGTGTGTGAAAGACGTCCTTCACATACCTTGCTGGGAACACAAAGATTCTTTTCACTTGCAAACTCCAATCCATACATATATAAGGGGAGGTACTAGCTCCAACTCGGTTTTACAGTGAAAACTGCAGGAACGTCAATCCGACACTAGGATACAGACTGAGAATCCAGAGATAAAGTTTCTTCTTCAACCCGTTCCCTTTGTTCTAGATGAACGAAATTCTCTCCAAATGCTAAGTTCTGAGAGATAAGTGTGTGTGAAAGCCGTCCTTCACCTAGAATGTTGGGAACACAAACTTTCTTTTCACTTGCGAACTCCACTCCATACAAATATATGGGGTGGTACAAGATCCTACTCGGTTTTACACTGAAAACTGCAGGAACTTCAAACGGACACTAGGAAACAGACTGAGAAACCAGAGTAAAAGTTACTCCGGCAAACCGTTCCTTTGTGCTAAATGAAGGAACGTCTCTCCACATGCTAAGTTCTGAGAGATAAGTGTGTGTGAAAGCCGTCCTTCACCTAGCTTGTTGGGAACACAAAGTTTCTTTTCACTTGAAAACTCCAGTCCATACATATATATGCGGAGGTCCTAACTCCAACTCGGTTTACAGTGAAAACTGCAGGGACTTCAAATCGACAGTAGGAAACAGACTGAGATACCATAGTAAAAGTTTCACCTGCAACCCATTCCCTTTGTGGGTGATGAACGAACGTCTCCCAAATGCTCAGTTCTGAGAGATAAGTTTGTGTGAAAGCCGTCCTTCACCTAGAATGTTGGGAAAACAAACTTTCTTTTAACTTGCAAACTCCACTCCATACATATATATGGGGTGGTACAAGCTCCTACTCGGTTTTACACTGAAAACTGCAGGAACTTCAAACCGGCCCTAGGAAACAGACTGAGAATCCAGAGAATAAGTTCCTCCTGCAAAATTTTCCCCTTGTGGTAGATGAACGAACGTCTCTCCACATGCTCATTTCTGAGAGAAAAGTGTGTGTGAAAGCCGTCCTTCACCTAGCTTGTTGGGAACACAAAGTTTCTTTTAACTTGCACACCCCAATCCACACATATATATGGGGTGGTATAAACTTCTACTCGGTTTTACAGTGAAAACTGCAGGAACTTCAAACCTGCACTAGGAAACAGACTGAGAAACCAGAGTAAAATTTTCTCCTGCAACCCGTTCCCTTTATGCTAGATGAACGAACGTCTCTCCACATGCTCAGTTCTGAGGGATAAGTGTGTGTGAAAGCCGTCCTTCAACTAGCTTGTTGGGAACACAAAGGTTCTTTACACATGCAAACTCCACTCCTTACATATATATGGGGAGGTAATAGCTCCAACTCGGTTTACAGTGAAAACTGCAGGGACTTCAACCCGACAGTAGGAAACAGACTGAGAAAACATAGTAAAATTTTCCGTTGCAACCCGTTCCCTTTGTGGTAGATGAACGAACATCTCTCCAAATGCTCAGTTCTGAGAGATAAGTGAGTGTGAAAGCCGTCCTTCACCTAGAATGTTGGGAACACAAACTTTCTTTTCACTTGCAAACCCCAATCCATACATATATATGGGGTGGTACAAGCTCCTACTCGGTTTTACAGTGAAAACTGCAGGAAATTCAAACCTGCACAAGGAAACAGTCTGAGAAACCAGAGTAAAAGTTTCTCCTTCAACCCGTTCCTTTGTGCTAAATGAACGAACTTCTGTCCACATGCTCAGTTCTGAGAGATAAGTGTGTGTGAAAGCCGCCCTTCACCTAGCTTGTTGGGAACACAAAGTTTCTTTTCACTTGCAAACTCCACTCCACACATATATATGGGGTGGTACAAGCTCCTACTCGGTTTTACAGTGAAAACTGCAGGAACTTGAAACCTGCACTAGGAAAAACCTGAGAAACCAGAGTAAAAGTTTCTCCTGCAACCCGTTCCCTTTATGCTAGATGAAAGAACGTCTCTCCACATGCTCAGTTCTGAGAGATATTTGTGTGTGAAAGCCGTCCTTCAGCTAGCTTGTTGGGAACACAAAGTTGGTTTTCACTTGCAAACTCCACTCCATACAAATATATGCGGTGGGATTAGCTCCAACTCGGTTTTACAGTGAAAACTGCAGGAACTTCATACCAGCACTAGGAAACAAACTGAGAAACCAGAGTAAAATTTTCTCCTGTACCCGTTCCCTTTGTGCTAGATGAACGAAATTCTATCCACATGCTCAGTTCTGAGAGATAAGTGTGTGTGAAAGCTGTCCTTCACCTAGCTTGTTGGGAACACAAAGTTCCTTTTCACTTGCAAATTCCACTCCATAGATATATATGGAAAGGTACTAGCAACAACTCGTTTTACAGTGAAAACTGCAGGGATTTCAAACCGACATTAAGAAACAGACTGAGAAACCATAGTAAAAGTTTCCCCTGCAACCCGTTCCACTTGTGGTAGATGAACGAACGTCTCTTCAAATGCTCAGTTCTGAGAGAAAAGTGTGTGTGAAAGCCGTACTTCACCTAGCTTTTTGGGAACACAAAGTTTCTTTTCACTTGCACACTCCAATCCACACATATATATGGGGTGGTACAAGCTCCTACTCGGTTTTACATTGAAAACTGCAGGAACTTCAAACCTGCACTAGGAAACAGACTTAGAAAACAGAGTAAAAGTTTCTCCTGCATCCCGTTCCCTTTATGCTAGATGAACGAACGTCTCTCCACGTGCTCAGTTCTGAGAGTTATGAGTGTGTTAAAGCCGTCCTTCACCTAGCTTGTTGGGAACACAAAGGTTCTTTACACTTGCAAACTCCACTCCTTACATATATATGGGGAGGTAATAGCTTCAACTCGGTTTTACAGTGAAAACTGCAGGAACTTCAAACCGGTAGTAGGAAAAAGACTGAGAAACCAGAGAAAAAGTTTCTCTTGCAAACGATTCTTTTTGTGCTAGATGAACGAACGTCTCTCCACATGCTCAGTTCTGAGAGATAAGTGTGTGTGAGAGCCGTCCTTCACCTAACTTGTTGGGAACACAAAGTTTCTTTTCACTTGCAATCCCCACTCCATACATAAATAAAGGGAGGTACTAGCTCCAACTCGGTTTTACAGTGAAACCTGCAGGAACATCTAACCGGCACTAGGAAACAGACTGAGAAATCAGACTAAAACTTTCTCCTGCAAACCGTTCCTTTGTGCTAAATGAACGAACGTCTCTCCACATGCTAAGTTCTAGAGATAAGTGTGTGTGAAAGCCGTCCTTCACCTAGAATGTTGGGAACACAAACTTTCTTTTCACTTGCTAACTCCACTCCATACAAATATATGGGGTGGTACAAGATCCTACTCGGTTTTACACTGAATACTGCAGGAACTTCAAACCGGCACTAGGAAACAGACTGAGAAACCAGAGTAATAGTTACTCCTGCAAACCGTTCCTTTGTGCTAAATGAAGGAACGTCTCTCCACATGCTAAGTTCTGAGAGATAAGTGTGTGTGAAAGCCGTCCTTCACTTAGCTTGTTGGGAACACAAAGTTTCTTTTCACTTGAAAATTCCAGTCCATACATATATATGCGGAGGTCCTAGCTCCAACTCGGTTTACAGTGAAAATTGCAGGGACTTCAAACCGACAGTAGGAAACAGACTGAGAAAGCATAGTAAAAGTTTCACCTGCAACCCATTCCCTTTGTGGTTGATGAACGAACGTCTCTCCAAATGCTCAGTTCTGAGAGATAAGTGTGTGTGAAATCCGCCCTTCAACTAGAATGTTGGGAAAACAAACTTTGTTTTCATTTGCAAACTCCACTCCATACATATATATGGGGTGGTACAAGCTCCTACTCGGTTTTACACTGAAAATTGCAGGAACTTCAAACCGGCACTAGGAAACAGACTGAGAATCCAGAGTAAAAGTTTCTCCTGCAACCCGTTCCATTTGTGCTAGATGAACGAACGTCTCTCCACATGCTCAGTTCTGAGAAGTGTGTGTGAATGCCGTCCTTCACCTAGCTTGTTCGGAATACAAAGTTTCTTTTCACTTGCAAACTCCAATCCATACATATATATGGGGAGGTATTAGCTCCAACTCGGTTTTACAGTGAAAACTGCAGGAAATTCAAAATGGCACTAGGAAACAGACTGAGAAACCAGAGTAAAAGTTCCCCTGCAGCCCGTTCCTTTGTGCTAGATGAACGAACGTCTCTCCCCATGCTCAGTACAGAGATAAATGTGTGTGAAAGCCGTCCTTCATTTAGCTTGTTGGGAACACAAAGTTTCTTTTCATTTGCAAAATCCTCTCCATACATATAAAAGGGGAGGTTCTAGCTCCAACACGGTTTTACAGTGAAAACTGCAGGAACTTCAAACCGGCACTAGGAAACAGACTGAGAAATCAGAGAAAAAGTTTCTCCTGCAACCCGTTCCCTTTGTGCTAGATGAACGAACGTCTCTCCACATGCTCAGTTCTGAGGGATAAGTGTGTGTGAAAGCCGTCCTTCACCTAGCTTGTTGGGAACACAAAGGTTCTTTACACATGCAAACTCCACTCCTTACATATATATGGGGAGGTAATAGCTCCAACTCGGTTTACAGTGAAAACTGCAGGGACTTCAACCAGACAGTAGGAAACAGACTGAGAAACCATAGAAAAATTTTCGGTTGCAACCCGTTCCCTTTGTGGGTGATGAACGAACGTCTCTCCAAATGCTCAGTTCTGAGAGATTAGTGTGTGTGAAAGCCGTCCTTCACCTAGAATGTTGGGAAAACAAACTTTCTTTTCACTTGCAAACTCCACTCCATACATATATATGGGGTGGTACAAGCTCCTACTCGGTTTTACACTGAAAACTGCAGGAACTTCAAACCGGCCCTAGGAAACAGACTGAGAATCCAGAGAATAAGTTCCTCCTGCAAAATTTTCCCCTTGTGGTAGATGAACGAACGTCTCTCCACATGCTCATTTCTGAGAGAAAATTGTGTGTGAAAGCCGTCCTTCACCTAGCTTGTTGGGAACACAAAATTTCTTTTAACTTGCACACCCCAATCCACACATATATATGGGGTGGTATAAACTTCTACTCGGTTTTACAGTGAAAACTGCAGGAACTTCAAACCTGCACTAGGAAACAGACTGAGAAACCAGAGTAAAATTTTCTCCTGCAACCCGTTCCCTTTATGCTAGATGAACGAACGTCTCTCCACATGCTCAGTTCTGAGGGATAAGTGTGTGTGAAAGCCGTCCTTCACCTAGCTTGTTGGGAACACAAAGGTTCTTTACACATGCAAACTCCACTCCTTACATATATATGGGGAGGTAATAGCTCCAACTCGGTTTACAGTGAAAACTGCAGGGACTTCAACCCGACAGTAGGAAACAGACTGAGAAAACATAGTAAAATTTTCCGTTGCAACCCGTTCCCTTTGTGGTAGATGAACGAACGTCTCTCCAAATGCTCAGTTCTGAGAGATAAGTGAGTGTGAAAGCCGTCCTTCACCTAGAATGTTGGGAACACAAACTTTCTTTTCACTTGCAAACCCCACTCCATACATATATATGGGGTGGTACAAGCTCCTACTCGGTTTTACAGTGAAAACTGCAGGAAATTCAAACCTGCACAAGGAAACAGACTGAGAAACCAGAGTAAAAGTTTCTCCTTCAACCCGTTCCTTTGTGCTAAATGAACGAACTTCTGTCCACATGCTCAGTTCTGAGAGATAAGTGTGTGTGAAAGCCGCCCTTCACCTAGCTTGTTGGGAACACAAAGTTTCTTTTCACTTGCAAACTCCACTCCACACATATATATGGGGTGGTACAAGCTCCTACTCGGTTTTACAGTGAAAACTGCAGGAACTTGAAACCTGCACTAGGAAAAACCTGAGAAACCAGAGTAAAAGTTTCTCCTGCAACCCGTTCCCTTTATGCTAGATGAAAGAACGTCTCTCCACATGCTCAGTTCTGAGAGATATTTGTGTGTGAAAGCCGTCCTTCACCTAGCTTGTTGGGAACACAAAGTTGGTTTTCACTTGCAAACTCCACTCCATACAAATATATGCGGAGGGATTAGCTCCAACTCGGTTTTACAGTGAAAACTGCAGGAACTTCATACCAGCACTAGGAAACAGACTGAGAAACCAGAGTAAAAGTTTCTCCTGTACCCGTTCCCTTTGTGCTAGATGAACGAAATTCTATCCACATGCTCAGTTCTGAGAGATAAGTGTGTGTGAAAGCTGTCCTTCACCTAGCTTGTTGGGAACACAAAGTTCCTTTTCACTTGCAAATTCCACTCCATACATATATATGGGAAGGTACTAGCACCAACTCGTTTTACAGTGAAAACTGCAGGGATTTCAAACCGACATTAGGAAACAGACTGAGAAACCATAGAAAAAGTTTCCCCTGCAACCCGTTCCACTTGTGGTAGATGAACGAACGTCTCTTCAAATGCTCAGTTCTGAGAGATAAGTGTGTGTGAAAGCCGTACTTCACCTAGCTTTTTGGGAACACAAAGTTTCTTTTCACTTGCACACTCCAATCCACACATATATATGGGGTGGTACAAGCTCCTACTCGGTTTTAGAGTGAAAACTGCAGGAACTTCAAACCTGCACTAGGAAACAGACTGAGAAACCAGAGAAAAAGTTTCTCTTGCAAACGATTCTTTTTGTGCTAGATGAACGAACGTCTCTCCACAAGCTCAGTTCTGAGAGATAAGTGTGTGTGAGAGCCGTCCTTCACCTAGCTTGTTGGGAACACAAAGTTTCTTTTCACTTGCAATCTCCACTCCAAACATAAATAAAGGGAGGTACTAGCTCCAACTCGGTTTTACAGTGAAAACTGCAGGAACTTCTAACCGGCACTAGGAAACAGACTGAGAAATCAGAGTAAAACTTTCTCCTGCAAACCGTTCATTTGTGCTAAATGAACGAACGTCTCTCCACATGCTAAGTTCTAGAGATAAGTGTGTGTGAAAGCCGTCCTTCACCTAGCTTGTTGGGAACACAAAATTTCTTTACACTTGCAAACTCCATTCCTTACATATATATGGGGAGGTAATAGCTCCAACTCGGGTTTACAGTGAAAACTGCAGGAACTTCAAACCTGCAGTAGGAAACAGACTGAGAACCCAGAGTAATAGTTTCTCCTGCAACACGTTCCCTTTGTGCTAGATGAACGAAAGTCTCTCCAAATGCTCAGTTCTGAGAGATAAGTGTGTGTGAATGCCGTCCTTCACCTAGAAAGTTGGGAACACAAACTTTCTTTTCACTTGCAAACTCCACTCCATACATATATATGGGTTGGTACAAGCTCCTAGTCGGTTTTACACAGAAAACTGCAGTAACTTCAAACCGGCACTAGGAAACAGACTGAGAAACCAGAGTAAAGGTTTCTCCTGCAACCCGTTCCCTTTGTGCTAGATGAACGATCGTCTCTCCACGTGCTCAGTTCTGAGAGATAAGTGTGTGTGAAAGCCGTACTTCACATAGCTTGTTGGGAACACAAAGTTTCCTTTCACTTGCAAACACAATTCCGTACATATATATGGGGAGTTACTAGCTCCAACTCTGTTTTACAGTGAAAACTGCAGGAACTTCAAACTGGCCCTAGGAAACAGACTGAGAATTCAGAGAAAAAGTTCCTCCTGCTACCTGTTCCCCTTGTGGTAGATGAACGAACGTCTCTCCACATGCTCAGTTCTGAGAGATAAGTGTGTGTGAAAGCCGTCCTTCACCTAGCTTGTTGGGAACACAAAATTTCTTTCAACTTGCACACTCCAATCCACACATATATATGGGGTGGTACAAGCTCCTACTCGGTTTTACACTGAAAACTGCAGGAACTTCAAACCTGCACTAGGAAACAGACTGAGAAACAAGAGTAAAAGTTTCTCCTGCAACCCGTTCCCTTTATGCTAGATGAACGAACGTCTCTCCACATGCTCAGTTCTGAGAGATAAGTGTGTGTGAAAGACGTCCTTCACCTAGCTTGTTGGGATCACTAAGTTTCTTTTCACTTGCCAACTCCAGTCCATACATATAAATGTGGAGGTCATAGCTCTAACTCGGTTTATATTGAAAAGTGCAGGGACTTCAAACCGACAGTAGGAAACAGACTGAGAAACCATAGTAAAATTTCCCCTTCAACCCGTTCCATTTGTGGTAGATGAACGACCGTCTCTCCATATGCTCAGTTCTGAGAGATAAGTTGTGTGAAAGCCGTCCTTCACCTAGCTTGTTAGGAACACAAAGTTTCTTTTTACTTGCAAACTCCAATCCATACATATATATGGGGTGGTACAATATCCTACTCGGTTTTACACTGAAAACTGCAGGAAATTCAAACCGGCACTAGGAAACAGACTGAGAAACCAGAGTAAAAGTTTCTCCTGCAAACCGTTCCTTTGTGCTAAATGAAGGAACGTCTCTCCACTTGCTAAGTTCTGAGAGATAAGTGTGTGTGAAAGCCGTCCTTCACCTAGCTTGTTGGGAACACAAAGTTTCTTTTCACTTGAAAACTCCAGTCCATACATATATATGCGGAGGTCCTAGCTCCAAATCGGTTTACAGTGAAAACTGCAGGGACTTCAAACAGACAGTAGGAAACAGACTGAGAAACCATAGTAAAATTTTCACCTGCAACCCATTCCCTATTTGGTAGATGAACGAAAGTCTCTCCAAATGCTCAGTTCTGAGAGATAAGTGTGTGTGAAAGCCGTCCTTCACCTAGAATGTTCGGAAAACAAACTTTCTTTTCACTTGCAAACTCCACTCCATACATATATATGGGGTTGTACAAGCTACTACTCGGTTTTACACTGAAAACTGCAGGAACTTCATACCGGCACTAGGAAACAGACTGAGAAACCAGAGTAAAAGTTTCTCCTGTACCCGTTCCCTTTGTGCTAGATGAACGAAATTCTATCCACATGCTCAGTCTTGAGAGATAAGTGTGTGTGAAAGCCGTCCTTCACCTAGCTTGTTGGGAACACAAAGTTCCTTTTCACTTGCAAATTCCACTCCATACATATATATGGGAAGGTACTAGCACCATCTCGTTGTACAGTGAAAACTGCAGGGACTTCAAACCGATATTAGGAAACAGACTGAGATACCATAGTAAAAGTTTCCCCTGCAACCCGTTCCCCTTGTGGTAGATGAAAGAACGTCTCTCCAAATGCTCAGTTCTGAGAGATAAGTGTGTGTGAAAGCCGTCCTTCACCTAGCTTTTTGGGATCACAAAGATTCTTTTCACTTGCACACTCCAATCCACACATATATTTGGGGTGGTACAAGCTCCTACTCGGTTTTACAGTGAAAACTGCAGGAACTTCAAACCTGCACTAGGAAACAGACTTTGAAACCAGAGAAAAAGTTTCTCCTGCATCCCGTTCCCTTTATGCTAGATGAACGAATGTCTCTCCACGTGCTCAGTTCTGAGAGATATGTGTGTGTGTAAGCCGTCCTTCACCTAGCTTGTTGGGAACACAAAGGTTCCTTACACTTGGAAACTCCACTTCTTACATATATATGGGGAGGTAATAGCTCCAACTCGGTTTTACAGTGAAAACTGCAGGAACTTCAAACCGGTACTAGGAACAGTCAGAGAAACCAGAGAAAAAGTTTCTCTTGCAAACATTTCTATTTGTGCTAGATGAACCAACGTCTCTCCACATGCTCAGATCTGATACATAAGTTTGTGTGAGAGACGTCCTTCACCTAGCTTGTTGGGAACACAAATTTTATTTCACTTGCAATCTCCACTCCATACATAAATATAGGGAGGTACTAGCTCCAACTCGGTTTTACAGTGAAAACTGCAGGAACTTCTAACCGGCACTAGGAAACAGACTGAGAAATCAGAGTAAAAGTTTCTCATGCAAACCGTTCCTTTGTGCTAAATGAACGAACGTCTCTCCACATGCTAAGTTCTGAGAGATAAGTGTGTTTGAAAGCCGTCCTTCACCTAGCTTGTTGGGAAAACAAAGGTTCTTTACACTTGCAAACTCCACTCCTTACATATATATGGGGAGGTAATAGCTCCAACTCGGGTTTACAGTGAAAACTGCAGGAACTTCAAACCTGCACTAGGAAACAGACTGAGAAACCAGAGTAATAGTTTCTCCTGCAACCCGTTCCCTTTATGCTAGATGAACGAAAGTCTCTCCACATGCTCAGTTCTGAGAGATATGTGTGTGTGAAAGCCGTCCTTCAACTAGCTTGTTGGGAACACAAAGTTTCTTTTCACTTGCAAAATCCAGTCCATACATATATATGCGGAGGTCCTAGCTCCAACAAGGTTTACAGTGAAAACTGCAGGGACTTCAAACCGACATTAGGAAACAGACTGAGAAACCATAGTAAAAGTTTCACCTTCAACCCGTTCCCTTTGTGGTATATGAACGAACGTCTCTCCAAATGCTCAGTTCTGAGAGATAAGTGTGTGTGAAAGCCGTCCTTCACCTAGAATGTTGGGAACACAAACTTTCTTTTCACTTGCAAACTCCACTCCATACATATATACGGGGTGGTACAAGCTCCTACTCGGTTTTACACTGAAAACTGCAGGAACTTCAAACCGGCACTAGGAAACAGACTGAGGAACCAGAGTAAAAGTTGCTCCTGCAACCCGTTCCCTTTGTGCTAGATGAACGATCGTCTCTCCACGTCCTCAGTTCTGAGAGTTAAGTGTGTGTGAAAGCCGTGTTTCACATAGCTGTGGGGAACACAAATTTTATTTCACTTGCAATCTCCACTCCATACATAAATATAGGGAGGTACTAGCTCCAACTCGGTTTTACAGTGAAAACTGTAGGAACTTCAAACCGGCACTAGGAAACAGACTGAGAAATCAGAGTAAAAGTTTCTCCTGCAACCCGTTCCTTTGTGCTAAATTAACGAATGTCTCTCCACATGCTAAGTTCTGAGAGACACATATGTGTGAAAGCCGTCCTTCACCTAGCTTGTTGGGAACACAAAGTTTCTTTTCACTTGCAAACACCATTCCGTACATATATATGGGGAGGTACTAGCTCCAACTCTGTTTTACAGTGAAAACTGAAGGAAATTAAAAATGGCACTAGGAAACAGACTGAGAAACCAGAGTAAAAGTTCCCCTGCAACCCGTTCCTTTGTGCTAGATGAACGAACGTCTCTCCCCATGCTCAGTACAGAGATATGTGTGTGTGAAAGCCGTACTTCATTTAGCTTGTTGGGAACACAAAGTTTCTTTTCATTTGAAAATCCACTCCATACATATATAAGGGGAGGTACTAGCTCCAACACGGTTTTACAGTGAAAACTGCAGGAACTTCAAACCTGCACTAGGTAACATACTGAGAAAACAGAGAAAAATTTCTCCTGCAATTCTTTCCCTTTGTGCTACATGAACGAAAGTCTCTCCACATGCTCAGTTCTGAGAGATAAGTGTGTGTGAAAGCCGTCCTTCACCTAGCTTGTTGGGAACACAAAGTTTCTTTTCACTTACAAGCTCCAGTCCATACATATATATGCGGAGGTCCTAGCTCCAACTCGGTTTACAGAGAAAACTGCAGGGACTTCAAACCGACAGTAGGAAACAGACTGAGAAACCATAGTAAAAGTTTCCCCTGCAACCCGTTCCCTTTGTGGTAGATGAACGAACATTTTTCCAAATGCTCAGTTCTGAGAGATAAGTGTGTGTGAAAGCCGTCCTTCACCTAGCTTGTTGGGAACACAAAGTTTCTTTTCACTTGCAAACTCCACTCCATACATATATAAGGGAAGTACAAGCTCCAACTCGGTTTTACAGTAAAAACTGCAGGAAATTCAAACCAGCACTAGGAAACAGACTGAGAAACCAGAGTAAAAGTTTCTCCTGCAACCCGTTCCATTTATGCTAGATGAACGAACGTCTCTCCAAATGCTCAGTTCTGAGAGATGAGTGTGTGTGAAAGCCGTCCTTCACCTAGGTTTTTTGGAACACAAATCTTCTTTAAACTTGCAAACTCCACTCATTACATATATATGGGGAGGTAATAGCTCCAACTCGGTTATACAGTGAAAACTGCAGGAACTTCAAGCCGGCACTAGGAAACAGACTGAGAAATCAGAGAAAAAGTTTCTCCTGCAACCCGTTCCCTTTGTTCTATGAACGAACGTCTCTCCACATGCTCAGTTCTGAGAGATAAGTGTGTGTGAAAGCCGTCCTTCACATATCTTGCTGGGAACACAAAGTATCTTTTCACTTGCAAACTCCACTCCATACATATATAAGGGGAGGTACTAGCTCCAACTCGGTTTTACAGTGAAAACTGCAGGAACTTCAATCCGGCACTAGGAAACAGACTGAGAAACCAGAGATAAAATTTCTTCTTCAACCCGTTCCCTTTGTTCTAGATGAACGAAAGTCTCTCCAAATGCTCAGTTCTGAGAGATAAGTGTGTGTGAAAGCCGTCCTTCACCTAGCTTGTTGGGAACACAAAGTTTCTTTTCACTTGCAAACTCCACTCCTTACATATATAAGGGGAGGGTTTAGCTCCAACTTGATTTTACAGTGAAAACTGCAGGAACGTCTAACCGGCACTAGGAAACAGACTGAGAAAACAGAGTATAAGTTTCTCCTATAACACTTTCCCCTTGTGCTACATGAACGAACGTCTCTCCACATGCTCATTTCTGAGAGATAAGTGTGTGTGAAAGCCGTCCTTCACCTAGCTTGTTGGGAACACAAATTTTATTTCACTTGCAATCTTCACTCGATACATAAATATAGGGAGGTACTAGCTCCACCTCGGTTTTACAGTGAAAAATGCAGGAACTTCAAACCGGCACAAGGAAACAGACTGAGAAACCAGAGTAAAAGTTTCTCCTGCAACCCGTTCCTTTGTGCTAGATGAACGAACGTCTCTCTACATGCTATGTTCTGAGAGAAAAGTGTGTGTGAAAGCCGTCCTTCACCTAGCTTGTTGGGAACACAAAGTTTCTTTTCACTTGCAAACTCCAATCCTTACATATATAAGGGGAGGGTTTAGCTCCAAATCGATTTTACAGTGAAAACTGCAGGAACGTCTAACCGGCACTAGGAAACAGACTGAGAATACAGAGTATAAGTTTCTGCTATAACACGTTCCCCTTTTGTTACATGAACGAACGTCAATACACATGCTCAGTTCTGACAGATAAGTGTGTGTGAAAGCCGTCGTTCACCTATCTTGTTGGGAACACAAACATTCTTTTCATGTGCAAACTCCAATCCATACATATATATGGGTTGTTACAAGCTCCTACTCGGTTTTACAGTGAAAACTGCAGGAACTTCAAACCGGCACTAGGAAACAGATTGAGAAATCACAGTAAAAGTTTCTCTGGCAACCAGTTCCCTTTGTGCTAGGTGAAAGAACGTCTCTCCACAAAGTCAGTTCTGAGAGATATTTGTGTGTGAAAGCCGTCCTTCACCTAGCTTGTTCGGAATACAATGTTCCTTTTCACTTGCAAACTCCATTCCATACATATATATGGGGAGGTACTAGCTCCAACTCTGTTTTACAGTGAAAACTGAAGGAAATTAAAAATGGCACTAGGAAACAGACTGAGAAACCAGAGTAAAAGTTCCCCTGCAACACGTTCCTTTGTGCTAGATGAACGAACGTCTCTCCCCATGCTCAGTACAGAGATAAGTGTGTGTGAAAGCCGTACTTCATTTAGCTTGTTGGGAACACAAAGTTTCATTTGCAAAATCCACTCCATACATATATAAGGGGAGGTACTAGCTCCAACACGGTTTTACAGTGAAAACTGCAGGAACTTCAAACCGGCCCTAGGAAACTAACTGAGAAACCAGAGAAAAAGTTCCTCCTGCAACCTGTTCCCCTTGTGGTAGATGAACGAACGTCACTCCACATGCTCAGTTCTGAGAGATAAGTGTGTGTGAAAGACGTCATTAACCTAGCTTGATTTGAACACTAAGTTTCTTTTCACTTGCCAACTCCAGTCCATACATATATATGCGGAGGTCCTAGCTCAAACTCGGTTTACAGTGAAAACTGCAGGAACTTCAAACCGGCACTAGGAAACAGACTGAGAAAACAGAGTAAAAGTTATTCCTGCAAACCCTTCCTTTGTGCTAAATGAAGGAACGTCTCTCCACATGGTAAATTCTGAGAGATAAGTTTGTGTGAAAGCCTTCCTTCAACTAGCTTGTTGGGAACTCAAAGTTTCTTTTCACTTGAAAACTCCAGTCCATACATATATATGCGGAGGTTCTAGCTCCAAATCGGTTTACAGTGAAAACTGCAGGGACTTCAAACCGACAGTAGGAAACAGACTGAGAAACCATAGTAATATTTTCACCTGCAAACCATTCCCTTTGTGGTAGATGAACGAACGTCTCTCCAAATGCTCAGTTCTGAGAGATAAGTGTGTGTGAAAGCCGCCCTTCACCTAGCTTGTTGGGAAAACAAAGTTTCTTTTCACTTGCAAACTCCAATCCACACATATATATGGGGTGGTATAAGCTCCTACTCGGTTTTACAGTGAAAACTGCAGGAACTTCAAACCTGCACTAGGAAAAAACTGAGAAAGCAGAGTAAAAGTTTCTCCTGCAACCCGTTCCCTTTATGCTAGATGAAAGAACGTCTCTCCACATGCTCAGTTCTGAGAGATATGTGTGTGTGAAAGCCGTCCTTCACCTAGCTTGTTGGGAACACAAAGTTGGTTTTCACTTGCAAACTGCACTCCATACATATATATGGGGAGGGATTAGCTCCAAATCGGTTTTACAGTGAAAACTGCAGGAACTTCAAACCGGCACTAGGAAACAGACTGAGAAATCAGAGAAAAATATTCTCCTGCAACCCGTTCCCTTTGTGCTAGATGAACGAAAGTCTCTCCACATGCTCAGTTCTAAGAGATAAGTGTGTGTGAAAGCCGTCCTTCACATACCTTGCTGGGAACACAAAGTTTCTTTTCACTTGCAAACTCCACTATATACATATATAAGGGGACGTACTAGCTCCAACTCGGTTTTACAGTGAAAACTGCAGGAACTTCAATCCGGCACAAGGAAACAGACTGAGAAACCAGAGATAAAGTTTCTTCTTCAACCCGTTCCCTTTGTTCTAGATGAACGAACGTCTCTCCACATGCTCAGTTCTGAGAGATAAGTGTGTGTGAGAGCCGTCCTTCACCTAGCTTGTTGGGAACACAAAGTTTCTTTTCACTTGAAAACTCCAGTCCATACATATATATACGGAGGTCCTAGCTCCTCATCGGTTTACAGTGAAAACTGCAGGGACTTCAAACCGACAGTAGGGAACAGACTGAGAAACCATAGTAAAAGTTTCCCCTGCAACCCGTTCCCTTTGTGGTAGATGAACGAACGTCTCTCCAAATGCTCAGTTCTGAGAGATAAGTGTGTGTGAATGCCGTCCTTCACATAGAAAGTTGGGAACACAAACTTTCTTTTCACTTGCAAACTCCACTCCATACATATATATGGGGTCTTACAAGCTCCTACACGGTTTTACACAGAAAACTGCAGGAACTTCAAACCGGCACTAGGAAACAGACTGAGAAACCAGAGTAAAATTTTCTCCTGCAACCCGTTCCCTTTGTGCTAGATGAACGATCGTCTCTCCACGTGCTCAGTTCTGAGAGATAAGTGTGTGTGAAAGCCGTCCTTCACCTAGAAAGTTGGGAACACAAACTTTCTTTTCACTTGCAAACTCCACTCCATACATATATATGGGGTCTTACAAGCTCCTACACGGTTTTACACAGAAAACTGCAGGAACTTCAAACCGGCACTAGGAAACAGACTGAGAATCCAGAGTAAAATTTTCTCCTGCAACCCGTTCCCTTTGTGCTAGATGAACGATCGTCTCTCCACGTGCTCAGTTCTGAGAGATAAGTGTGTGTGAAAGCCGTACTTCACCTAGCTTGTTGGGAACACAAAGTTTCTTTTCACTTGCAAACACCATTCCGTACATATATATGGGGAGGTACCAGCTCCAACTCTGTTTTACAGTGAAAACTGCAGGAACTTCAAACCGGCCCTAGGAAACAGACTGAGAGACCAGAGAAAAAGTTCCTCCTGCAACCTGTTCCCCTTGTGGTAGATGAACGAACGTCACTCCACATGCTCAGTTCTGAGAGATAAGTGTGTGTGAAAGACGTCATTAACCTAGCTTGTTTTGAACACTAAGTTTCTTTTCACTTGCCAACTCCAGTCCATACATATATATGCGGAGGTCCTAGCTCTAACTCGGTTTACAGTGAAAACTGCAGGAACTTCAAACCAGCACTAGGAAACAGACTGAGAAAACAGAGTAAAAGTTATTCCTGCAAACCCTTCCTTTGTGCTAAATGAAGGAACGTCTCTCCACATGGTAAGTTCTGAGAGATAAGTGTGTGTGAAAGCCGTCCTTCAACTAGCTTGTTGGGAACCCAAAGTTTCTTTTCACTTGAAAACTCCAGTCCATACATATATATGCGGAGGTTCTAGCTCCAAATCGGTTTACAGTGAAAACTGCAGGGACTTCAAACCGACAGTAGGAAACAGACTGAGAAACCATAGTAAAATTTTCACCTGCAAACCATTCCCTTTGTGGTAGATGAACGAACGTCTCTCCAAATGCTCAGTTCTGAGAGATAAGTGTGTGTGAAAGCCGCCCTTCACCTAGCTTGTTGGGAAAACAAAGTTTCTTTTCACTTGCAAACTCCAATCCACACATATATATGGGGTGGTATAAGCTCCTACTCGGTTTTACAGTGAAAACTGCAGGAACTTCAAACCTGCACTAGGAAAAAACTGAGAAACCAGAGTAAAAGTTTCTCCTGCAACCCGTTCCCTTTATGCTAGATGAAAGAACGTTACTCCACATGCTCAGTTCTGAGAGATATGTGTGTGTGAAAGCCGTCCTTCACCTAGCTTGTTGGGAACACAAAGTTGGTTTTCACTTGCAAACTGCACTCCATACATATATATGGGGAGGGATTAGCTCCAACTCGGTTTTACAGTGAAAACTGCAGGAACTTCAAACCGGCACTAGGAAACAGACTGAGAAATCAGAGAAAAAGATACTCCTGCAAAACGTTCCCTTTGTGCTAGATGAACGAACGTCTCTCCACATGCTCAGTTCTGAGAGATAAGTGTGTGTGAAAGCCGTCCTTCACATACCTTGCTGGGAACACAAAGTTTCTTTTCACTTGCAAACTCCACTATATACATATATAAGGGGACGTACTAGCTCCAACTCGGTTTTACAGTGAAAACTGCAGGAACTTCAATCCGGCACAAGGAAACAGGCTGAGAAACCAGAGATAAAGTTTCTTCTTCAACCCGTTCCCTTTGTTCTAGATGAACGAAAATCTCTCCACATGCTCAGTTCTGAGAGATAAGTGTGTGTGAGAGCCGTCCTTCACCTAGCTTGTTGGGAACACAAAGTTTCTTTTCACTTGAAAACTCCAGTCCATACATATATATACGGAGGTCCTAGCTCCAACTCGGTTTACAGTGAAAACTGCAGGGACTTCAAACCGACAGTAGGGAACAGACTGAGAAACCATAGTAAAAGTTTCCCCTGCAACCCGTTCCCTTTGTGGTAGATGAACGAACGTCTCTCCAAATGCTCAGTTCTGAGAGATAAGTGTGTGTGAATGCCGTCCTTCACCTAGAAAGTTGGGAACACAAACTTTCTTTTCACTTGCAAACTCCACTCCATACATATATATGGGGTCTTACAAGCTCCTACACGGTTTTACACAGAAAACTGCAGGAACTTCAAACCGGCACTAGGAAACAGACTGAGAAACCAG
This sequence comes from Camelus dromedarius, assembly GCF_036321535.1. Taxonomy (NCBI): domain Eukaryota; kingdom Metazoa; phylum Chordata; class Mammalia; order Artiodactyla; family Camelidae; genus Camelus; species Camelus dromedarius. The sequence goes on from NW_026989731.1 coordinate 2,701,181, forward strand.
AGTAAAATTTTCTCCTGCAACCCGTTCCCTTTGTGCTAGATGAACGATCGTCTCTCCACGTGCTCAGTTCTGAGAGATAAGTGTGTGTGAAAGCCGTACTTCACCTAGCTTGTTGGGAACACAAAGTTTCTTTTCACTTGCAAACACCATTCCGTACATATATATGGGGAGGTACCAGCTCCAACTCTGTTTTACAGTGAAAACTGCAGGAACTTCAAACCGGCCCTAGGAAACAGACTGAGAAACCAGAGAAAAAGTTCCTCCTGCAACCTGTTCCCCTTGTGGTAGATGAACGAACGTCACTCCACATGCTCAGTTCTGAGAGATAAGTGTGTGTGAATGCCGTCCTTCACCTAGAAAGTTGGGAACACAAACTTTCTTTTCACTTGCAAACTCCACTCCATACATATATATGGGGTCTTACAAGCTCCTACACGGTTTTACACAGAAAACTGCAGGAACTTCAAACCGGCACTAGGAAACAGACTGAGAAACCAGAGTAAAATTTTCTCCTGCAACCCGTTCCCTTTGTGCTAGATGAACGATCGTCTCTCCACGTGCTCAGTTCTGAGAGATAAGTGTGTGTGAAAGCCGTCCTTCACATACCTTGCTGGGAACACAAAGTTTCTTTTCACTTGCAAACTCCACTCCATACATATATATGGGGTCTTACAAGCTCCTACACGGTTTTACACAGAAAACTGCAGGAACTTCAAACCGGCACTAGGAAACAGACTGAGAATCCAGAGTAAAATTTTCTCCTGCAACCCGTTCCCTTTGTGCTAGATGAACGATCGTCTCTCCACGTGCTCAGTTCTGAGAGATAAGTGTGTGTGAAAGCCGTACTTCACCTAGCTTGTTGGGAACACAAAGTTTCTTTTCACTTGCAAACACCATTCCGTACATATATATGGGGAGGTACAAGCTCCAACTCTGTTTTACAGTGAAAACTGGAGGAACTTCAAACCGGCCCTAGGAAACAGACTGAGAGACCAGAGAAAAAGTTCCTCCTGCAACCTGTTCCCCTTGTGGTAGATGAACGAACGTCACTCCACATGCTCAGTTCTGAGAGATAAGTGTGTGTGAAAGACGTCATTAACCTAGCTTGTTTTGAACACTAAGTTTCTTTTCACTTGCCAACTCCAGTCCATACATATATATGCGGAGGTCCTAGCTCTAACTCGGTTTACAGTGAAAACTGCAGGAACTTCAAACCAGCCCTAGGAAACAGACTGAGAAAACAGAGTAAAATTTATTCCTGCAAACCCTTCCTTTGTGCTAAATGAAGGAACGTCTCTCCACATGGTAAGTTCTGAGAGATAATTGTGTGTGAAAGCCGTCATTCAACTAGCTTGTTGGGAACCCAAAGTTTCTTTTCACTTGAAAACTCCAGTCCATACATATATATGCAGAGGTTCTAGCTCCAAATCGGTTTACAGTGAAAACTGCAGGGACTTCAAACCGACAGTAGGAAACAGACTGAGAAACCATAGTAAAATTTTCACCTGCAAACCATTCCCTTTGTGGTAGATGAACGAACGTCTCTCCAAATGCTCAGTTCTGAGAGATAAGTGTGTGTGAAAGCCGCCCTTCACCTAGCTTGTTGGGAAAACAAAGTTTCTTTTCACTTGCAAACTCCAATCCACACATATATTTGGGGTGGTATAAGCTCCTACTCGGTTTTACAGTGAAAACTGCAGGAACTTCAAACCTGCACTAGGAAAAAACTGAGAAACCAGAGTAAAAGTTTCTCCTGCAACCCGTTCCCTTTATGCTAGATGAAAGAACGTCTCTCCACATGCTCAGTTCTGAGAGATATGTGTGTGTGAAAGCCGTCCTTCACCTAGCTTGTTGGGAACACAAAGTTGGTTTTCACTTGCAAACTGCACTCCATACATATATATGGGGAGGGATTAGCTCCAACTCGGTTTTACAGTGAAAACTGCAGGAACTTCAAACCGGCACTAGGAAACAGACTGAGAAATCAGAGAAAAATATTCTCCTGCCACCCGTTCCCTTTGTGCTAGATGAACGAACGTCTCTCCACATGCTCAGTTCTGAGAGATAAGTGTGTGTGAAAGCCGTCCTTCACATACCTTGCTGGGAACACAAAGTTTCTTTTCACTTGCAAACTCCACTATATACATATAAAAGGGGACGTACTAGCTCCAACTCGGTTTTACAGTGAAAACTGCATGAACTTCAATCCGGCACAAGGAAACAGACTGAGAAACCAGAATAAATGTTTCTCTTGCAACCAGTTCAATTTTTTGCTAGATGAACGAACTTCTGTCCACTTGCTCAATTCAGAGAAATAGGTGTGTGTGAAAGCCGTCCTTCACCTAGCTTGTTGGGAACACAAAGTTTCTTTTCACTTGAAAACTCCAGTCCATACATATATATACGGAGGTCCTAGCTCCAACTCGGTTTACAGTGAAAACTGCAGGGACTTCAAACCGACAGTAGGGAACAGACTGAGAAACCATAGTAAAAGTTTCCCCTGCAACCCGTTCCCTTTGTGGTAGATGAACGAACGTCTCTCCAAATTCTCAGTTCTGAGAGATAAGTGAGTGTGAAAGTCGTCCTTCACCAAGAATGTTGGGAACACAAAATTTCTTTTCACTTGCAAACCCCACTCCATACATATATTTGGGGTGGTACAATCTCCTACTCGGTTTTACAGTGAAAACTGCAGGAAATTCAATCCTGCACTAGGAAACAGACTGAGAAACCAGAGTAAAAGTTTCTCCTTCAACCCGTTCCTTTGTTCTAAATGAACGAAATTCTGTCCACATGCTCAGTTCTGAGAGTTAAGTGGGTGTGAAAGCCGCCCTTCACCTAGCTTGTTGGGAACACAAAGTTTATTTTCACTTGCAAACTCCACTCCACACATATATATGTGGTGGTACAAGCTCCTACACGGTTTTACAGTGAAAACTGCAGGAACTTCAAACCTGCACTAGGAAAAAACTGAGAAACCAGAGTAAAAGTATCTCCTGCAACCCGTTCCCTTTATGCTAGATGAAAGAACGTCTCTCCACATGCTCAGTTTTGAGAGATATGTGTGTGTGAAAGCCGTCCTTCACCTAGCTTGTTGGGAACACAAAGTTGGTTTTCACTTGCAAACTGCTCTCCATACATATATATGGGGAGGGATTAGCTCCAACTCGGTTTTACAGTGAAAACTGCAGGAACTTCAAACCGGCACTAGGAAACAGACTGAGAAATCAGGGAAAAAGATTCACCTGCAACCCGTTCCCTTTGTGCTAGATGAACGAACGTCTCTCCACATGCTCAGTTCTGAGAGATAAGTGTGTGTGAAAGCCGTCCTTCACATACCTTGCTGGGAACACAAAGTTTCTTTTCACTTGCAAACTCCACTCCATACATATATAAGGGGACGTACTAGCTCCAACTCGATTTTACAGTGAAAACTGCAGGAACTTCAATCCGGCACAAGGAAACAGACTGAGAAACCAGAGATAAAGTTTCTCCTTCAACCAGTTCCCTTTGTTCTAGATGAACGAACGTCTCTCCACATGCTCAGTTCTGATAGATAAGTGTGTGTGAAAGCCGTACTTCACCTAGCTTGTTGGGAACACAAAGTTTCTTTTCACTTGCAAACACCATTCCGTACATATATATGGGGAGGTACCAGCTCCAACTGTGTTTTACACTGAAAACTGCAGGAACTTCAAACCGGCCCTAGGAAACAGACTGAGAAACCAGAGAAAAAGTTCCTCCTGCAAACTGTTCCCCTTGTGGTAGATGAACGAACGTCACTCCACATGCTCAGTTCTGAGAGATAAGTGTGTTTGAGAGACGTCCATCACCTAGGTTGTTGGGAACACAAAGTTTCTTTTCACTTGAAAACTCCAGTCCATACATATATATACGGAGGTCCTAGCTCCAACTCGGTTTACAGTGAAAACTGCAGGGACTTCAAACCGACAGTAGGGAACAGACTGAGAAACCATAGTAAAAGTTTCCCCTGCAACCCGTTCCCTTTGTGGTAGATGAACGAACGTCTCTCCAAATGCTCAGTTCTGAGAGATAAGTGTGTGTGAATGCCGTCCTTCACCTAGAAAGTTGGGAACACAAACTTTCTTTTCACTTGCAAACTCCACTCCATACATATATATGGGGTCTTACAAGCTCCTACACGGTTTTACACAGAAAACTGCAGGAAATTCAAACCGGCACTAGGAAACAGACTGAGAAACCAGAGTAAAATTTTCTCCTGCAACCCGTTCCCTTTGTGCTAGATGAACGATCGTCTCTCCACGTGCTCAGTTCTGAGAGATAAGTGTGTGTGAAAGCCGTACTTCACCTAGCTTGTTGGGAACACAAAGTTTCTTTTCACTTGCAAACACCATTCCGTACATATATATGGGGAGGTACCAGCTCCAACTCTGTTTTACAGTGAAAACTGCAGGAACTTCAAACCGGCCCTAGGAAACAGACTGAGAAACCAGAGAAAATGTTCCTCCTGCAACCTGTTCCCCTTGTGGTAGATGAACGAACGTCACTCCACATGCTCAGTTCTGAGAGATAAGTGTGTGTGAAAGACGTCATTCACCTAGCTTGTTTTGAACACTAAGTTTCTTTTCACTTGCCAACTCCAGTCCATACATATATATGCGGAGGTCCTAGCTCTAACTCGGTTTACAGTGTAAACTGCAGGAACTTCAAACCGGCACTAGGAAACAGACTGAGAAAACAGAGTAAAAGTTATTCCTGCAAACCGTTCCTTTGTGCTAAATGAAGGAACGTCTCTCCACATGGTAAGTTCTGAGAGATAAGTGTGTGTGAAAGCCGTCCTTCAACTAGCTTGTTGGGAACCCAAAGTTTCTTTTCACTTGAAAACTCCAGTCCATACATATATATGCGGAGGTTCTAGCTCCAAATCGGTTTACAGTGAAAACTGCAGGGACTTCAAACCGACAGTAGGAAACAGACTGAGAAACCATAGTAAAATTTTCACCTGCAAACCATTCCCTTTGTGGTAGATGAACGAACGTCTCTCCAAATGCTCAGTTCTGAGAGATAAGTGAGTGTGAAAGCCGTCCTTCACCTAGAATGTTGGGAACACAAACTTTCTTTTCACTTGCAAACCCCACTCCATACATATATTTGGGGTGGTACAATCTCCTACTCGGTTTTACAGTGAAAACTGCAGGAAATTCAAACCTGCACTAGGAAACAGACTGAGAAACCAGAGTAAAAGTTTCTTCTTCAACCCGTTCCTTTGTTCTAAATGAACGAAATTCTGTCCACATGCTCAGTTCTGAGAGTTAAGTGTGTGTGAAAGCCGCACTTCACCTAGCTTGTTGGGAACACAAAGTTTATTTTCACTTGCAAACTCCACTCCACACATATATATGTGGTGGTACAAGCTCCTACACGGTTTTACAGTGAAAACTGCAGGAACTTCTAACCTGCACTAGGAAAAAACTGAGAAACCAGAGTAAAAGTTTCTCCTGCAACCCGTTCCCTTTATGCTAGATGAAAGAACGTCTCTCCACATGCTCAGTTCTGAGAGATAAGTGTGTGTGAAAGCCGTCCTTCACATACCTTGCTGGGAACACAAAGTTTCTTTTCACTTGCAAACTCCTCTCCATACATTTATAAGGGGACGTACTAGCTCCAACTCGATTTTACAGTGAAAACTGCAGGAACTTCAGTCCGGCACAAGGAAACAGACTGAGAAACCAGAGATAAAGTTTCTTCTTCAACCCGTTCCCTTAGATCTAGATGAACGAAAGTCTCTCCACATGCTCATTTCTGAGAGATAAGTGTGTGTGAGAGCCGTCCTTCACCTAGCTTTTTGGGAACACAAAGTTTCTTTTCACTTGCAATCTCCACTCCATACATAAATAAAGGGAGGTACTAGCTCCAACTCGGTTTTACAGTGAAAATTGCAGGAACTTCTATCCGGCACTAGGAAACAGACTGAGAAATCAGCGTAAAACTTTCTCCTGCAAACCGTTCCTTTGTGCTAAATGAACGAACGTCTCTCCACATGCTAAGTCCTGAGAGATAAGTGTGTGTGAAAGCCGTCCTTCACCTAGCTTCTTGGGAACACAAAGGTTCTTTACACTTGCAAACCCCACTCCTTACATATATATGGGGAGGGTTTAGCTCCAACTCGTTTTTACAGTGAAAACTGCAGGGACTTCAAACCTGCACTAGGAAACAGACTGAGAAACCAGAGTAAAAGTTTCTCCTGCAACCCGTTCCCTTTATGCTAGATGAACGATCGTCTATCAACATGCTCAGTTCTGAGAGATAAGTGTGTGTAAGCCGTCCTTCACCTAACTTGTTGGGAACACAAAGGTTCTTTACACTTGCAAACTCCACTCCTTACATATATATGGGGAGGTAAAAGCTCCAACTCGGTTTTATAGTGAAAACTGCAGGAACTTCAAACCGGCACTAGGAAACAGACTGAGAAACCAGAGTATAAGTTTCTCCTATAACCCGTTCCCTTTGTGCTAGATGAACGTAAGTCTATACACATGCTCATTTCTAAGAGATAAATGTGTGTGAAAGCCGACCTTCACCTAGCTTGTTGGGAACACAAAGTTTCTATTCACATGCAAACTCCACTCCATACATATATATGGGGTGTTATAAGCTCCTACTCGGTTTTAAAGTGAAAACTGCAGGAACTTCAAACCGGCACTAGGAAACAGAATGAGAAACCAGAGTAAAATTTTCTCCTGGAACCCGCTCCCTTTGTGCTAGATGAACGAACGTCTCTCCACGTGCTCAGTTCTGAGAGATAAGTGTGTGTGAAAGCCGTCCTACACCTAGCTTGTTGGGAACACAAAGTTTCTTTTCACTTGCAAACACCATTCCGTACATATATATGGGGTGGTACTAGCTCCAACACGGTTTTACAGTGAAAACTGCAGGAACATCAAACTGGCCCTAGGAAACAGACTGAGAAACGAGAGAAAAAGATTCTCCTTCAACCCGTTCCCTTTGTGCTAGATGAACGAACGTCTCTCCACATGCTCATTTCTGAGAAATAAGTGTGTGTGAAAGCCGTACTTCAACTAGCTTGTTGGGAACACAAAGATTCTTTTCACTTGCAAACTCCACTCCATACCTAAATATAGGGTGGTACTAGCTCCAACTCGATTTTACAGTGAAAACTGCAGGAACTTCAAACAGGCACTAGGAAACAGTCTGAGAAACCAGAGTAAAAGTTTCTCCTGCAAAACTTTCCTTTGTGCTAGATGAACGAACGTCTCTCCACATGCTCAGTTCTGAGAGATAAGTGTGTGTGATAGCCGTCCTTCACCTAGCTTGTTGGGAACACAAAGTTTGTTTTCACTTGCAAACTCCACTCCATACATATATATGGGGAGGGATTAGCTCCAACTCGGTTTTACAGTGAAAACTGCAGGAACATCATACTGGCACTAGGAAACAGACTGAGAAACCAGAGTAAAAGTTTCTCCTGTACCCGTTCCTTTGTGCTAGATGTACGAAATTCTATCCACATGCTCAATTCTGAGAGATATTTGTGTGTGAATGGCGTCCTTCACCTAGCTTGTTGGGAACACAAAGTACATTTTCACTTGCAAAATCCACTCCATACATATATATGGGGAGCAACAAGCACCAACTCGTTTTACAGTGAAAACTGCAGGGACTTCAAACCGACATTAGGAAACAGACTGAGAAACCATAGTAAAAGTTTCACCTGCAACCCGTTCCCCTTGTGATAGATGAACGAACTTTTCTCCAACTGCTCAGTTCTGAGAGATAAGTGTGTGTGAAAGCCGTCCTTCACATAGCTTGTTGGGAACACAAAGTTTCTTTTCACTTGCAAACTCCAATCCACACATATATATGGGTTGGTACAAGCTCCTACTCGGTTTTACTGTGAAAACTGCAGGAACTTCAAACCTGCACTAGGAAACAGACTGAGAAACCAGAGTAAAAATTTCTCCTGCAACCCGTTCCATTTATGCTAGATGAACGAACGTCTCTCCACATGCTCAGTTCTGAGAGATAAGTGTGTGTGAAAGCCGTCCTTCACCTAGTTTTTGGGAACACAAAGGTTCTTTACACTTGCAAACTCCACTCCTTACAGATATATGGGGAGGTAATAGCTCCAACACGTTTTTACAGTGAAAATTGCAGGAACTTCAAACCGGCCCTAGGAAACAAAATGAGAAACCAGAGAAAAAGTTTCTCTTGCAAACGGTTCCTTTTGTGCTAGATGAACGAACGTCTCTCCACATGCTCAGTTCTGAGAAATAAGTGTGTGTGAAAGCCGTCCTTCACCTAGCTTGTTGAGAACATAAATTTTCTTTTCACATGCCAAATCCACTCCATACCTAAATATAGGGTGGTACTAGCTCCAACTCTGTTTTACAGTGAAAACTGCAGGAACTTCAAACAGGCACTAGGAAACAGACTGAGAAACCAGAGTAAAAGTTTCTCCTGCTAACCGTTCCTTTGTGCTAGATGAACGAACATCTCCCAACACGCTCAGTTCTGAGAGATAAGTGTGTGTGAAAGCCGTCCTTCACCTAGCTTGTTGGGAACACAAACTTTCTTTTCACTTGCACACTCCAATCCACACATATATATTGGGTGGTATAAGCTCCTACTCGGTTTTACAGTGAAAAATGCAGGAACTTCAAACCTGCACTAGAAACACACTGAGAAACCTGAGTAAAAGTTTCTCCTGCAACCCGTTCCCTTTATGCTAGATGAACGAACGTCTCTCCACCTGCTCAGTTCTGAGAGATAATTGTGTGTGAAAGCCGTCCTTCACCTAGCTTGTTGGGAACACAAAGGTTGTTTACACTTGCAAATTCCACTCCTTACATATATATGGGGAGGTAATAGCTCCAACTCGGGTTTACAGTGAAAACTGCAGGAACTTCAAACCGGCACTAGGAAACAGACTGAGAAACCAGAGAAAAAGATTCTCTTGCAAACCGTTCCTTTTGAGCTAGATGAACGAACGTCTCTCCACATGCTCATTTCTGAGAGATAATTGTGTGTGAAAGCCGTCCTTCACCTAGCTTGTTGGGAACACAAATTTTATTTCCCTTGCAACCTCCATGCCATACATATATATAGGGAGGTACAAGCTCCAACTCGTTTTTACAGTGAAAACTGCAGGGACTTCAAACCTGCACTAGGAAACAGACTGAGAAACCAGAGTAAAAGTTTCTCCTGCAACCCATTCCCTTTATGCTAGATGAACGATCGTCTATCAACATGCTCAGTTCTGAGAGATAAGTGTGTGTAAGCCGTCCTTCACCTAACTTGTTGGGAACACAAAGGATCTTTACACTTGCAAACTCCACTCCTTACATATATATGGGGAGGTAATAGCTCCAACTCGGGTTTACAGTGAAAACTGCAGGAACTTCAAACCGGCCCTAGGAAACAGACTGAGAAACCAGAGTAAAAGTTTCCCCTGCAACCCGTTCCCTTTATGCTGGATGAACGAAAGTCTCTCCACATGCTCAGTTTTGAGAGATAATTGTGTGTGAAAGCCGTCCTTCACCTAGCTTGTTGGGAACACAAAGGTTCTTTACACTTGCAAACTACACTCCTTACATATATATGGGGAGGTAATAGCTCCAACTCGTTTTACAGTGAAATGCAGGGACTTCAAACCGACAGTAGGAAACAGACTGAGAAACCACAGTAAAGTTTCCCCTGCAACCCGTTCCCTTTGTCGTAGATGAACGAACGTCTCTCCACATGCTCAGTTCTGAGAAATAAGTGTGTGTGAAAGCCGTACTTCACCAAGCTTGTTGGGAACACATAGTTTCTTTTCACTTGCAAACTCCAATCCATAAGTAAATATAGGGTGGTTCTAGCTCCAACTCGGTTTTACAGTGAAAACTGCAGAACTTCAAACAGGCACTAGGAAACAGACTGAGAAACCAGAGTAAAAGATTCTTCTGCAACACGTTCCCATTTTGCTAGATGAACGAACGTCTCTCCACATGCTCAGTTCTGAGAGATAAGTGTGTGTGAAAGCCGTCCTTCACCTAGCTTGTTGGGAACACATAGTTTTTTTTCACTTGCACACTCCGATCCACAAATATATATGGGGTGGTTCAAGCTCCTACACTGTTTTACAGTGAAAACTGCAGGAAATTCAAACCTGCACTAGGAAACAGACTGAGAAACCAGAGTAAATATTTCTCCTGCAAACAGTTCCCTTTATGCTAGATGAACGAACGTCTCTCCAAATGCTCAGTTCTGAGAGATAAGTGTGTGTGAAAGCCGTCCTTCACCTAGCTTGTTGGGAACACAAAGTTTCTTTTAACTTGCAAACCCCAATCCATACGTAAATATAGGGTGGAACTAGCTCCTGCTTGGTTTTACAGTGAAAACTGCAGGAACTTCAAACAGGCACTAGGAAACAGACTGAGAAACCAGAGTAAAAGTTTCTCCTGCAAACCGTTCCCTTTGTGCTAGATGAACGAACGTTTCTCCACATGCTCAGTTCTGAGAGAATTGTGTGTGTGAAAGCCGTCCTTCACCTAGGTTGTTCGGAATACAAAGTTTCTTTTCTTCGCAAACACCATTCCATACATATATATGGGGAGGTACTAGCTCCAACTCGGTTTTACAGTGAAAACTGCAGGAAATTCAAAACGGCACTAGGAAACAGACTGAGAAACCAGAGAAAAAGTTTCTCCTGCAACACGTTCCTTTGTGCTAGATGAACGAACGTCTCTCCACATGCTCAGTTCTGAGAGATAAGTGTGTGTGAAAGCCGTCCTTTATATAGCTTGCTGGGAACACAAAGTTTCTTTTCACTTGCAAACTCCACTCCATACATATATAAGAGTAGGTACTAGCTCTAACTCGGTTTTACAGTGAAAACTGCAGGAAATTCAAACCTGCACTAGGAAACTGACTGAGAAACCAGAGAAAAGTTTCTCCGGCAACCCGTTCCCTTTGTGCTAGATGAACGAACGTCTCTCCACATGCTCAGTTCTGAGAGATAACTGTGTGTGAAAGCAGTCCTTCACCTATGTTGTTGGGAACACAAAGTTTCCTTTCACTTGCAAACTCCACTCCATACTTAAATATAGGGTGGTACTAGCTCCAAATCGGTTTTACAGTGAAAACTGCAGGAACTTCAAACAGGCAATAGGAAACAGACTGAGAAACCAGAGTAAAAGTTTCTCCTGCAACCCGTTCCTTTGTTTTACATGAACGAAAGTCTATCCACATGCTCAGATCTGAGAGATAAGATTGTGTGAAAGCCGTCTTTCACCCAGCTTGGTGGGAACACAAAGTTCCTTTTCACTTGCAAAATCCACTTCATATATATATATGGGGAAGTACTAGCACCAACTCGGTTTACAGTGAAAACGGCATGGACTTCAAACCGATATTAGGAAACAGACTGAGAAACCATAGTAAAATTTCCCTGCAACCCGTTCCACTTGTTGTAGATGAACGAACGTCTCTCCACATGCTCATTTCTGAGAGATAAGTGTGTGTGAAAGCCGTCCTTCAACTAGCTTGTTGGGAACACAAACTTACTTTTCACTTGCAAACTCCGCTCCACACATATATATGGGGTGGTACAAGCTCCTACACGGTTTTACACTGAAAACCGCAGGAACATCAAACCTGCACTAGGAAACAGACTGAGAAACCAGAGTAAAAGTTTCTCCTGCAACCCGTTCCCTTGTGCTAGATGAACGAACATCTCTCCACATTCTAAGTTCTGGAGAAGAGTGTGTGTGAAAGCCGTCCTTCACCTATCTTGTTGGGAACACAAAGTATCTTTTCAATTGCAAACTCCACTCCTTACATATATATGGGGAGGGTTTAGCTCCAACTCGTTTTTACAGTGAAAACTGCAGGGACTTCAAACCTGCACTAGGAAACAGACTGAGAAACCAGAGTAAAAGTTTCTCCTGCAACCCGTTCCCTTTATGCTAGATGAACGATCGTCTATCAACATGCTCAGTTCTGAGAGATAAGTGTGTGTAAGCCGTCCTTCACCTAACTTGTTGGGAACACAAAGGATCTTTACACTTGCAAACTCCACTCCTTACATATATATGGGGAGGTAAAAGTTCCAACTCGGTTTTATAGTGAAAACTGCAGGAACTTCAAACCGGCACTAGGAAACAGACTGAGAAACCAGAGTATAAGTTTCTCCTATAACCCGTTCCCTTTGTGCTAGATGAACGTAAGTCTATACACATGCTCATTTCTAAGAGATAAATGTGTGTGAAAGCCGACCTTCACCTAGCTTGTTGGGAACACAAAGTTTCTTTTCACATGCAAACTCCACTCCATACATATATATGGGGTGTTATAAGCTCCTACTCGGTTTTAAAGTGAAAACTGCAGGAACTTCAAACCTGCACTAGGAAACTGACTGAGAAACTAGAGTAAAAGTTTTTCCTGCAACCCGTTCCCTTTATGCTACATGAACGAACGTCTCTCCACATGCTCAGTTCTGAGAGAAAAGTGTGTGTGAAAGCCGTTCTTCACCTATCTTGTTGGGAACACAAAGTATCTTTTCAATTGCAAACTCCACTCCTTACATATATATGGGGAGGGTTTAGCTCCAACTCGTTTTTACAGTGAAAACTGCAGGGACTTCAAACCTGCACTAGGAAACAGACTGAGAAACCAGAGTAAAAGTTTCTCCTGCAACCCGTTCCCTTTATGCTAGATGAACGATCGTCTATCAACATGCTCATTTCTGAGAGATAAGTGTGTGTAAGCCGTCCTTCACCTAACTTGTTGGGAACACAAAGGATCTTTACACTTGCAAACTCCACTCCTTACATATATATGGGGAGGTAAAAGTTCCAACTCGGTTTTATAGTGAAAACTGCAGGAACTTCAAACCGGCACTAGGAAACAGACTGAGAAACCAGAGTATAAGTTTCTCCTATAACCCGTTCCCTTTGTGCTAGATGAACGAACGTCTCTCCACATGCTAATATCTGAGAGATAAGTGTGTGTGAAAGCCGTCCTTCACCTAGAATGTTGGGAACACAAACTTTCTTTTCACTTGAAAACTCCACTCCATACATATATATGGGGTGTTACAAGTTCTTACTCGGTTTTACACTGAAAATTGCAGGAACTTCAAACCGGCACTAGGAAACAGAATGAGAAACCAGAGTAAAAGTTTCTCCTGAAACCCGCTCCCTTTGTGCTAGATGAACGAACGTCTCTCCACGTGCTCAGTTCTGAGAGATAAGTGTGTGTGAAAGCCGTCCTACACCTAGCTTGTTGGGAACACAAAGTTTCTTTTCATTGCAAACACCATTCCGTACATATATATGGGGTGGTACTAGCTCCAACACGGTTTTACAGTGAAAACTGCAGGAACATCAAACTGGCCATAGGAAACAGACTGAGAAACGAGAGAAAAAGATTCTCCTTCAACCCGTTCCCTTTGTGCTAGATGAACGAACGTCTCTCCACATGCTCAGTTCTGAGAGATAAGTGTGTTTGAGAGACGTCCATCACCTAGGTTGTTGGGAACACAAAGTTTCTTTTCACTTGAAAACTCCAGTCCATACATATATATACGGAGGTCCTAGCTCCAACTCGGTTTACAGTGAAAACTGCAGGGACTTCAAACCGACAGTAGGGAACAGACTGAGAAACCATAGTAAAAGTTTCCCCTGCAACCCGTTCCCTTTGTGGTAGATGAACGAACGTCTCTCCAAATGCTCAGTTCTGAGAGATAAGTGTGTGTGAATGCCGTCCTTCACCTAGAAAGTTGGGAACACAAACTTTCTTTTCACTTGCAAACTCCACTCCATACATATATATGGGGTCTTACAAGCTCCTACACGGTTTTACACAGAAAACTGCAGGAACTTCAAACCGGCACTAGGAAACAGACTGAGAAACCAGAGTAAAATTTTCTCCTGCAACCCGTTCCCTTTGTGCTAGATGAACGATCGTCTCTCCACGTGCTCAGTTCTGAGAGATAAGTGTGTGTGAAAGCCGTACTTCACCTAGCTTGTTGGGAACACAAAGTTTCTTTTCACTTGCAAACACCATTCCGTACATATATATGGGGAGGTACCAGCTCCAACTCTGTTTTACAGTGAAAACTGCAGGAACTTCAAACCGGCCCTAGGAAACAGACTGAGAAACCAGAGAAAATGTTCCTCCTGCAACCTGTTCCCCTTGTGGTAGATGAACGAACGTCACTCCACATGCTCAGTTCTGAGAGATAAGTGTGTGTGAAAGACGTCATTCACCTAGCTTGTTTTGAACACTAAGTTTCTTTTCACTTGCCAACTCCAGTCCATACATATATATGCGGAGGTCCTAGCTCTAACTCGGTTTACAGTGAAAACTGCAGGAACTTCAAACCGGCACTAGGAAACAGACTGAGAAAACAGAGTAAAAGTTATTCCTGCAAACCGTTCCTTTGTGCTAAATAAAGGAACGTCTCTCCACATGGTAAGTTCTGAGAGATAAGTGTGTGTGAAAGCCGTCCTTCAACTAGCTTGTTGGGAACCCAAAGTTTCTTTTCACTTGAAAACTCCAGTCCATACATATATATGCGGAGGTTCTAGCTCCAAATCGGTTTACAGTGAAAACTGCAGGGACTTCAAACCGACAGTAGGAAACAGACTGAGAAACCATAGTAAAATTTTCACCTGCAAACCATTCCCTTTGTGGTAGATGAACGAACGTCTCTCCAAATGCTCAGTTCTGAGAGATAAGTGAGTGTGAAAGCCGTCCTTCACCTAGAATGTTGGGAACACAAACTTTCTTTTCACTTGCAAACCCCACTCCATACATATATTTGGGGTGGTACAATCTCCTACTCGGTTTTACAGTGAAAACTGCAGGAAATTCAAACCTGCACTAGGAAACAGACTGAGAAACCAGAGTAAAAGTTTCTCCTTCAACCCGTTCCTTTGTTCTAAATGAACGAAATTCTGTCCACATGCTCAGTTCTGAGAGTTAAGTGTGTGTGAAAGCCGCACTTCACCTAGCTTGTTGGGAACACAAAGTTTATTTTCACTTGCAAACTCCACTCCACACATATATATGTGGTGGTACAAGCTCCTACACGGTTTTACAGTGAAAACTGCAGGAACTTCTAACCTGCACTAGGAAAAAACTGAGAAACCAGAGTAAAAGTTTCTCCTGCAACCCGTTCCCTTTATGCTAGATGAAAGAACGTCTCTCCACTTGCTCAGTTCTGAGAGATAAGTGTGTGTGAAAGCCGTCCTTCACATACCTTGCTGGGAACACAAAGTTTCTTTTCACTTGCAAACTCCTCTCCATACATTTATAAGGGGACGTACTAGCTCCAACTCGATTTTACAGTGAAAACTGCAGGAACTTCAGTCCGGCACAAGGAAACAGACTGAGAAACCAGAGATAAAGTTTCTTCTTCAACCCGTTCCCTTAGATCTAGATGAACGAAAGTCTCTCCACATGCTCAGTTCTGAGAGATAAGTGTGTGTGAGAGCCGTCCTTCACCTAGCTTTTTGGGAACACAAAGTTTCTTTTCACTTGCAATCTCCACTCCATACATAAATAAAGGGAGGTACTAGCTCCAACTCGGTTTTACAGTGAAAATTGCAGGAACTTCTATCCGGCACTAGGAAACAGACTGAGAAATCAGAGTAAAACTTTCTCCTGCAAACCGTTCCTTTGTGCTAAATGAACGAACGTCTCTCCACATGCTAAGTCCTGAGAGATAAGTGTGTGTGAAAGCCGTCCTTCACCTAGCTTCTTGGGAACACAAAGGTTCTTTACACTTGCAAACCCCACTCCTTACATATATATGGGAAGTAATAGCTCCAACTCGTGCTTACAGTGAAAACTGCAGGAACTTCAAACCTGCAGAAGGAAACAGACTGAGAAACCAGAGTAATAGTTTTTCCTGCAACCCGTTCCCTTTATGCTAGATGAACGAAAGTCTCTCCACATGCTCATATCGGAGAGATAAGTGTGTGTGAAAGCCGTCGTTCATCTAGCTTGTTGGGAACACAAAGTTTCTTTTAACTTGAAAACTCCAGTCCATACATATATATGCGGAGGTCCTAGCTCCAACTCGGTTTACATAGAAAACTGCAGGGACTTCAAACCGACAGTAGGGAACAGACTGAGAAACCATAGTAAATGTTTCCCCTACAACCTGTTCCCTTTGTGGTAGATGAACGAACGTCTCACCAAATGCTCAGTTCTGAGAGATAAATGTGTGTGAATGCCGTCCTTCACATAGAAAGTTGGGAACACAAACTTTCTTTTCACTTGCAAACTCCACTCCATACATATATATGGGGTCTTACAAGCTCCTACACGGTTTTACACAGAAAACTGCAGGAACTTCAAACCGGCACTAGGAAACAGACTGAGAAACCAGAGTAATAGTTTCTCCTGCAAACCGTTCCCTTTGTGCTAGATGAACGATCGTCTCTCCACGTGCTCAGTTCTGAGAGATAAGTGTGTGTGAAAGCCGTACTTCACCTAGCTTGTTGGGAACACAAAGTTTCTTTTCACTTGCAAACACCATTCCGTACATATATATGGGGAGGTACCAGCTCCAACTCTGTTTTACAGTGAAAACTGCAGGAACTTCAAACCGGCCCTAGGAAACATACTGAGAAACCAGAGAAAAAGTTCCTCCTGCAACCTGTTCCCCTTGTGGTAGATGAACGAACGTCACTCCACATGCTCAGTTCTGAGAGATATGTGTGTGTGAAAGCCGTCTTTCAGCTAGCTTGTTGGGAACACAAAGTTTCTTTTCACTTGCCCACTCCAATCCACACATATATATGGGGTGGTACAAGCTCCTACTCGGTTTTACAGTGAAAACTGCAGGAACTTCAAACCTGCACTAGGAAACAGACTGAGAAACCAGAGTAAAAGTTTCTCCTGCAACCCGTTCCCTTTATGCTAGATGAACGAACGTCTCTCCACATGCTCAGTTCAGAGAGATAAGTGTGTTTGAAAGACGTCATTCACCTAGCTTGTTGGGAACACTAAGTTTCTTTTCACTTGCCATCTCCAGTCCATACATATATATGCGGAGGTCCTAGCTCTAACTCGGTTTACAGTGAAAACTGCAGGGACTTCAAACCGACAGTAGGAAACAGACTGAGAAACCATAGTAAAATTTCCCCTTCAACCCGTTCCCTTTGTGGTAGATGAACGAACGTCTCTCCAAATGCTCAGTTCTGAGAGATAAGTGTGTGTGAAAGCCGTCCTTCACCTAGCTTGTTGGGAACACAAAGTTTCTTTTTACTTGCAAACTCCACTCCATACATATATATGGGGTGGTACAAGCTCCTACTCGGTTTTACACTGAAAACTGCAGGAACTTAAAACCTGCACTAGGAAACAGACTGAGAAACCAGAGTAAAATTTCACCTGCAACCCATTCCCTTTATGCTAGATGAACGAAAGTCTCTCCACATGCTCAGATCTGAGAGATAAGTGTGTGTGAAAACCGTCCTTCACCTAGATTGTTGGGAACAGAAAGGTTCTTTACACTTGCAAACTACACTCCTTACATATATATGGGGAGGTAATAGCTCCAACTTTGTTTACAGTGTAAACTGCAGGGACTTCAAACCGACAGTACGAAACAGACTGAGAAACCATAGTAAAAGTTTCCCCTGCAACCCGTTCCATTTGTGGTAGATGAACGAACGTCTCTCCAAATGCTCATTTCTGAGATATAAGTGTGTAGGAAAGCCGTCCTTCACCTAGAATTTTGGGAACACAAACTTTCTTTCCACTTGCAAACTCCAATCCATACATATATACGGGGTGGTACAAGTTCCTACTCGGTTTTACACTGAAGACTGCAGGAACTTCAAACCGGCACTAGGAAACAGACTGAGAAACCAGAGTAAAAGTTCCTCCTGCCAACCGTTCCTTTGTGCTAAATGAAGGAACGTCTCTCCACATGCTAAGTTCTGAGAGATAAGTGTGTGTGAAAGCCGTCTTTCACCTAGCTTGTTGGGAACCCAAAGTTTCTTTTCACTTGAAATCTCCAGTCCATAAATATATATGCGGAGGTCCTAGCTCCAAATCGGTTTACAGTGAAAACTGCAGGGACTTCAAACCGACAGTAGGAAACAGACTGAGAAACCATAGTAAAATTTTCACCTGCAAACCATTCCCTTTGTGGTAGATGAACGAACGTCTCTCCAAATGCTCAGTTCTGAGAGATAAGTGTGTGTGAAAGCCGTCCTTCACTTAGAATGTTCGGAAAACAAACTTTCTTTTCACTTGCAAACTCCACTCCATACATATATATGGGGTTGTACAAGCTCCTACTCGGTTTTACACTGAAAACTGCAGCAACTTCAAACCGGCACCAGGAAACAGACTGAGAAACCAGAGTAAAAGTTTCTCCTGCAACCCGTTCCATTTGTGCTAGATGAACGAACGTCTCTCCACATTCTCAGTTCTGAGAAGTGTGTGTGAAAGCCGTCCTTCACCTAGCTTGTTGGGAACACAATATTTCTTTACACTTGCATACACCATTCCGTACATATATATAGGGAGGTACTAGCTCCAAATCGGTTTTACAGTGAAAAATGCAGGAACTTCAAACCGGCCCTTGGAAACAGACTGAGAATCCAGAGAAAAATGTCCTCCTGCAAACTGTTCCTCTTGTGGTAGATGAACGAACGTCTCTCCAGATGATCATTTCTGAGAGATAAGTGTGTGTGAAAACCGTCCTTCACCTAGCTTGTTGGGAACCCAAATTTTCTTTTCACTTGCACACCTAAATCCACACATATATATGGGGTGGTATAAGCTTCTACTCGGTTTTACAGTGAAAACTCCAGGAACTTCAAACCTGCACTAGGAAACAGACTGAGAAACCAGAGTAATAGTTTCTCCTGCAACCCGTTCCCTTTATGCTAGATGAACGAACGTCTCTCCACATGCTCATTTCTGAGGGATAAGTGTGTGTGAAAGCCGTCCTTCACATAGCTTGTTGGGAACACAAAGTTTCTTTTCACTTGCCAACTCCAGTCCATACATATATAACCGGAGGTCCTAGATCTAACTCGGTTAACAGTGAAAACTGCAGGGACTTCAAACCGACAGTAGGAAACAGACTGAGAAACCATAGTAAAAGTTTCCCCTTCAACCCATTCCATTTGTGGTAGATGAACGAACGTCTCTCCACATGCTCATTTCTGAGATATAAGTGTGTGTGAAAGCCGTATTTCGCCTAGCTTGTTGGGAATACAAAGGTTCTTTACACTTGCAAACTCCACTCCTTACATATATATGGGGAGTTACTAGGTCCCACACGCTTTTACAGTGAAAACTGCAGGAAATTCAAACCGGCACTAGGAAACAGACTGAGAAACCAGAGAAAAAGTTTCTCTTGCAAACCGTTCCTTTTGTGTTAGATGAACGAACGTCTCTCCACATGCTCAGTTCTGAGAGATAAGTGTGTGTGAAAGCCGTCCTTCACCTAGCTTGTTGGGAACACAAATTTTATTTCACTTGCAATCTCCACTCCATACATAAATATAGGTAGGTACTAGCTCCAACTCGGTTTTACAGTGAAAACTGCAGGAACTTCAATCCGGCACTAGGAAACAGACTGAGAAACCAGAGTAAAAGTTTCTCCTGCAACCCGTTCTTTGTGCTAAATGAACGAACGTCTCTCCACATGCTAAGTTCTGAGAGATAAATGTGTGTGAAAGCCGTCCTTCACCTAGCTTGTTGGGAACACAAAGTTTCTTTTCACTTGCAAACTCCAGTCCATACATATATATGCGGATGTCCTAGCTCCAACTCGGTTTACAGTGTAAACTGCATTGACTTCAAACCAACAGTAGGAAACAGACTGAGAAACCATAGTAAAAGTTTCCCCTGCAACCCGTTCGCTTTTTGGTAGATGAACGAACGTCTCTCCAAATGCTCAGTTCTGAGAGATAAGTGTGTGTGAAAGCTGTACTTCACCTAGCTTGTTGGGAACACAAAGTTACTTTTCACTTGCAAACACCATTCCGTACATATATATCTGGAGGTACTAGCTCCAACTCTTTTTTACAGTGAAAACAGCAGGAACTTCAAACCGGCCCTAGGAAACAGTCTGAGAATCCAGAGAAAATGTTCCTCCTACAACTTGTTTCATTTGTGCTAGATGAACGAACTTCTCTCCACATGCTCAGTTCTGAGAGATAAGTATGTGTGAAAGCCGTCCTTCACCTAGCTTGTTTGGAACACAAAGTTTCTTTTCACTTGCAATCCACACTGCACAAATATATATGGGGTGGTACAAGCTCCTAGTCGGTTTTACATTGAAAACTGCATGAACTTCAAACTTGCACTAGGAAAAAGACTGAGAAACCAGAGTAAAAATTTCTCCTGCAACCCGTTCCCTTTATGCTAGATGAACGAACGTCTCTCCACATGCTCAGTTCTGAGAGATAAGTGTGTGTGAAAGCCGTCCTTCACCTAACTTGTTGGGAACACAAAGGTTCTTTACACTTGCAAACTCCACTCCTTACATATATATGGGGAGGTAATAGTTCCAACGCGGTTTTACAGTGAAAACTGCAGGAACTTCAAAACGGCACTAGGAAACAGACTGAGAAACCAGTGAAAAATTTCTCCTGCAAACCGTTCCTTTTGTGCTAGGTGAACGAAAGTCTCTCCACATGCTCAATTCTGAGAGATTAGTGTGTGTGAAAGCCGTCCTTCAACTTGCTTGTTGGGAACACAAAGTTTCTTTTCACTTGCACACTCCAATCCACACATATATATGGGGTGGTACAAGCTCCTACTCGGTTTTACAGTGAAAATTGAAGGAACTTCAAATCTGCAGTAGGAAACAGACTGAGAAACCAGAGTAAAAGTTTCTCCTGCAACCCGTTCCCTTTATGCTAGATGAACGAACGTCTCTCCACATGCTCATTTCTGAGATATAAGTGTGTGTGTAAGCCGTCCTTCACCTAGCTTGTTGGGAACACTAAGTTTCTTTACACTTGCAAACTCCACTCCTTACATATATATGGGGAGGTAATAGCTCCAACTCGGTTTACAGTGAAATGCAGGGACTTCAAACCGACAGTAGGAAACAGACTGAGAAACCACAGTAAATTTTCCCCTGCAACCCGTTCCCTTTGTCGTAGATGAACGAACGTCTCTCCACATGCTCAGTTCTGAGAAATAAGTGTGTGTGAAAGCCGTACTTCACCAAGCTTGTTGGGAACACATAGTTTCTTTTCACTTGCAAACTCCAATCCATAAGTAAATATAGGGTGGTTCTAGCTCCAACTCGGTTTTACAGTGAAAACTGCAGAACTTCAAACAGGCACTAGGAAACAGACTGAGAAACCAGAGTAAAAGATTTTTCTGCAACACGTTCCCATTGTGCTAGATGAACGAACGTCTCTCCACATGCTCAGTTCTGAGAGATAAGTGTGTGTGAAAGCCGTCCTTCACCTAGCTTGTTGGGAACACATAGTTTCTTTTCACTTGCACACTCCGATCCACAAATATATATGGGGTGGTTCAAGCTCCTACACTGTTTTACTGTGAAAACTGCAGGAAATCCTAACCTGCACTAGGAAACAGACTGAGAAACCAGAGTAAAAGTTTCTCCTGCAACCCGTTCCCTTTATGCTAGATGAACGAAAGTCTCTCCACATGCTCAGTTTTGAGAGATAATTGTGTGTGAAAGCCGTCCTTCACCTAGCTTGTTGGGAACACAAATGTTCTTTACACTTGCAAACTACACTCCTTACATATATATGGGGAGGTAATAGCTCCAACTCGGTTTACAGTGAAATGCAGGGACTTCAAACCGACAGTAGGAAACAGACAGAGAAACCACAGAAAATTTTCCCCTGCAACCCGTTCCCTTTGTCGTAGATGAACGAACGTCTCTCCACATGCTCAGTTCTGAGAAATAAGTGTGTGTGAAAGCCGTACTTCACCAAGCTTGTTGGGAACACATAGTTTCTTTTCACTTGCAAACTCCAATCCATAAGTAAATATAGGGTGGTTCTAGCTCCAACTCGGTTTTACAGTGAAAACTGCAGAACTTCAAACAGGCACTAGGAAACAGACTGAGAAACCAGAGTAAAAGATTTTTCTGCAACACGTTCCCATTGTGCTAGATGAATGAACGTCTCTCCACATGCTCAGTTCTGAGAGATAAGTGTGTGTGAAAGCCGTCCTTCACCTAGCTTGTTGGGAACACATAGTTTGTTTTCACTTGCACACTCCGATCCACAAATATATATGGGGTGGTTCAAGCTCCTACACTGTTTTACTGTGAAAACTGCAGGAAATTCAAACCTGCACTAGGAAACAGACTGAGAAACCAGAGTAAATATTTCTCCTGCAACCAGTTCCCTTTATGCTAGATGAACGAACGTCTCTCCACATGCTCAGTTCTGAGAGATAAGTGTGTGTGAAAGCCGTCCTTCACCTAGCTTGTTAGGAACACAAAGTTTCTTTTAACTTGCAAACCCCAATCCATACGTAAATATAGGGTGGAACTAGCTCCAGCTTGGTTTTACAGTGAAAACTGCAGGAACTTCAAACAGGCACTAGGAAACAGACTGATAAACCAGAGTAAAAGTTTCTCCTGCAAGACATTCCCTTTGTGCTAGATGAACGAACGTCTCTCCACATGCTCAGTTCTGAGAGATTTGTGTTTGTGAAAACCGTCCTTCACCTAGGTTGTTCGGAATACAAAGTTTCTTTTCCTTGCAAACACCATTCCATACATATATATGGGGAGGTACTAGATCCAACTCGGTTTTACAGTGAAAACTGCAGGAAATTCAAACCTGCACTAGGAAACTGACTGAGAAACCAGAGAAAAGTTTCTCCGGCAACCCGTTCCCTTTATGCTAGATGAACGAACGTCTCTCCACATGCTCAGTTCTGAGAGATATGTGTGTGTGAAAGCAGACCTTCACCTATGTTGTTGGGAACACAAAGTTTCCTTTCACTTGCAAACTCCACTCCATACTTAAATATAGGGTGGTACTAGCTCCAAATCGGTTTTACAGTGAAAACTGCAGGAACTTCAAACAGGCAATAGGAAACAGACTGAGAAACCAGAGTAAAAGTTTCTCCTGCAACCCGTTCCTTTGTTTTACATGAACGAAAGTCTATCCACATGCTCAGATCTGAGAGATAAGATTGTGTGAAAGCCGTCTTTCACCCAGCTTGGTGGGAACACAAAGTTCCTTTTCACTTGCAAAATCCACTTCATATATATATATGGGGAAGTACTAGCACCAACTCGGTTTACAGTGAAAACGGCATGGACTTCAAACCGATATTAGGAAACAGACTGAGAAACCATAGTAAAATTTCCCTGCAACCCGTTCCACTTGTTATAGATGAACGAACGTCTCTCCACATGCTCATTTCTGAGAGATAAGTGTGTGTGAAAGCCGTCCTTCAACTAGCTTGTTGGGAACACAAACTTACTTTTCACTTGCAAACTCCGCTCCACACATATATATGGGGTAGTACAAGCTCCTATTCGGTTTTACACTGAAAACCGCAGGAACATCAAACCTGCACTAGGAAACAGACTGAGAAACCAGAGTAAAAGTTTCTCCTGCAACCCGTTCCCTTGTGCTAGATGAACGAACATCTCTCCACATTCTAAGTTCTGGAGAAGAGTGTGTGTGAAAGCCGTCCTTCACCTATCTTGTTGGGAACACAAAGTATCTTTTCAATTGCAAACTCCACTCCTTACATATATATGGGGAGGGTTTAGCTCCAACTCGTTTTTACAGTGAAAACTGCAGGGACTTCAAACCTGCACTAGGAAACAGACTGAGAAACCAGAGTAAAAGTTTCTCCTGCAACCCGTTCCCTTTATGCTAGATGAACGATCGTCTATCAACATGCTCAGTTCTGAGAGATAAGTGTGTGTAAGCCGTCCTTCACCTAACTTGTTGGGAACACAAAGGTTCTTTACACTTGCAAACTCCACTCCTTACATATATATGGGGAGGTAAAAGCTCCAACTCGGTTTTATAGTGAAAACTGCAGGAACTTCAAACCGGCACTAGGAAACAGACTGAGAAACCAGAGTATAAGTTTCTCCTATAACCCGTTCCCTTTGTGCTAGATGAACGTAAGTCTATACACATGCTCATTTCTAAGAGATAAATGTGTGTGAAAGCCGACCTTCACCTAGCTTGTTGGGAACACAAAGTTTCTTTTCACATGCAAACTCCACTCCATACATATATATGGGGTGTTATAAGCTCCTACTCGGTTTTAAAGTGAAAACTGCAGGAACTTCAAACCTGCACTAGGAAACTGACTGAGAAACTAGAGTAAAAGTTTTTCCTGCAACCCGTTCCCTTTATGCTACATGAACGAACGTCTCTCCACATGCTCAGTTCTGAGAGAAAAGTGTGTGTGAAAGCCGTTCTTCACCTAGCTTTTTGGGAACACAAAGTATCTTTTCACTTGCAAACTCCACTCCTTACATATATATGGGGAGGGTTTAGCTCCAACTCGTTTTTACAGAGAAAATTGCAGGAACTTCTAACCGGCACTAGGAAACAGTCTGAAAAACCAGAGTATAAGTTTCTCCTATAACCCATTCCCTTTGTGCTAGATGAACGAACGTCTCTCCACATGCTAATTTCTGAGAGATAAGTGTGTGTGAAAGCCGTCCTTCACCTAGAATGTTGGGAACACAAACTTTCTTTTCACTTGAAAACTCCACTCCATACATATATATGGGGTGTTACAAGTTCTTACTCGGTTTTACACTGAAAATTGCAGGAACTTCAAACCGGCACTAGGAAACAGAATGAGAAACCAGAGTAAAATTTTCTCCTGAAACCCGCTCCCTTTGTGCTAGATGAACGAACGTCTCTCCACGTGCTCAGTTCTGAGAGATAATTGTGTGTGAAAGCCGTCCTTCACCTAGCTTGTTGGGAACACAAATGTTCTTTACACTTGCAAACTACACTCCTTACATATATATGGGGAGGTAATAGCTCCAACTCGGTTTACAGTGAAATGCAGGGACTTCAAACCGACAGTAGGAAACAGACTGAGAAACCACAGTAAATTTTCCCCTGCAACCCGTTCCCTTTGTCGTAGATGAACGAACGTCTCTCCACATGCTCAGTTCTGAGAAATAAGTGTGTGTGAAAGCCGTACTTCAACAAGCTTGTTGGGAACACATAGTTTCTTTTCACTTGCAAACTCCAATCCATAAGTAAATATAGGGTGGTTCTAGCTCCAACTCGGTTTTACAGTGAAAACTGCAGAACTTCAAACAGGCACTAGGAAACAGACTGAGAAACCAGAGTAAAAGATTCTTCTGCAACACGTTCCCATTGTGCTAGATGAACGAACGTCTCTCCACATGCTCAGTTCTGAGAGATAAGTGTGTGTGAAAGCCGTCCTTCACCTAGCTTGTTGGGAACACATAGTTTCTTTTCACTTGCACACTCCGATCCACAAATATATATGGGGTGGTTCAAGCTCCTACACTGTTTTACAGTGAAAACTGCAGGAAATTCAAACCTGCACTAGGAAACAGACTGAGAAACCAGAGTAAATATTTCTCCTGCAACCAGTTCCCTTTATGCTAGATGAACGAACGTCTCTCCACATGCTCAGTTCTGAGAGATAAGTGTGTGTGAAAGCCGTCCTTCACCTAGCTTGTTAGGAACACAAAGTTTCTTTTAACTTGCAAACCCCAATCCATACGTAAATATAGGGTGGAACTAGCTCCAGCTTGGTTTTACAGTGAAAACTGCAGGAACTTCAAACAGGCACTAGGAAACAGACTGATAAACCAGAGTAAAAGTTTCTCCTGCAAGACATTCCCTTTGTGCTAGATGAACGAACGTCTCTCCACATGCTCAGTTCTGAGAGATTTGTGTTTGTGAAAACCGTCCTTCACCTAGGTTGTTCGGAATACAAAGTTTCTTTTCCTTGCAAACACCATTCCATACATATATATGGGGAGGTACTAGATCCAACTCGGTTTTAGAGTGAAAACTGCAGGAAATTCAAACCTGCACTAGGAAACTGACTGAGAAACCAGAGAAAAGTTTCTCCGGCAACCCGTTCCATTTATGCTAGATGAACGAACGTCTCTCCACATGCTCAGTTCTGAGAGATATGTGTGTGTGAAAGCAGACCTTCACCTATGTTGTTGGGAACACAAAGTTTCCTTTCACTTGCAAACTCCACTCCATACTTAAATATAGGGTGGTACTAGCTCCAAATCGGTTTTACAGTGAAAACTGCAGGAACTTCAAACAGGCAATAGGAAACAGACTGAGAAACCAGAGTAAAAGTTTCTCCTGCAACCCGTTCCTTTGTTTTACATGAACGAAAGTCTATCCACATGCTCAGATCTGAGAGGTAAGATTGTGTGAAAGCCGTCTTTCACCCAGCTTGGTGGGAACACAAAGTTCCTTTTGACTTGCAAAATCCACTTCATATATATATATGGGGAAGTACTAGCACCAACTCGGTTTACAGTGAAAACGGCATGGACTTCAAACCGATATTAGGAAACAGACTGAGAAACCATAGTAAAATTTCCCTGCAACCCGTTCCACTTGTTGTAGATGAACGAACGTCTCTCCACATGCTCATTTCTGAGAGATAAGTGTGTGTGAAAGCCGTCCTTCAACTAGCTTGTTGGGAACACAAACTTACTTTTCACTTGCAAACTCCGCTCCACACATATATATGGGGTGGTACAAGCTCCTATTCGGTTCTACACTGAAAACCGCAGGAACATCAAACCTGCACTAGGAAACAGACTGAGAAACCAGAGTAAAAGTTTCTCCTGCAACCCGTTCCCTTGTGCTAGATGAACGAACATCTCTCCACATTCTAAGTTCTGGAGAAGAGTGTGTGTGAAAGCCGTCCTTCACCTATCTTGTTGGGAACACAAAGTATCTTTTCAATTGCAAATTCCACTCCTTACATATATATGGGGAGGGTTTAGCTCCAACTCGTTTTTACAGTGAAAACTGCAGGGACTTCAAACCTGCACTAGGAAACAGACTGAGAAACCAGAGTAAAAGTTTCTCCTGCAACCCGTTCCCTTTATGCTAGATGAACGATCGTCTATCAACATGCTCAGTTCTGAGAGATAAGTGTGTGTAAGCCGTCCTTCACCTAACTTGTTGGGAACACAAAGGTTCTTTACACTTGCAAACTCCACTCCTTACATATATATGGGGAGGTAAAAGCTCCAACTCGGTTTTATAGTGAAAACTGCAGGAACTTCAAACCGGCACTAGGAAACAGACTGAGAAACCAGAGTATAAGTTTCTCCTATAACCCGTTCCCTTTGTGCTAGATGAACGTAAGTCTATACACATGCTCATTTCTAAGAGATAAATGTGTGTGAAAGCCGACCTTCACCTAGCTTGTTGGGAACACAAAGTTTCTATTCACATGCAAACTCCACTCCATACATATATATGGGGTGTTATAAGCTCCTACTCGGTTTTAAAGTGAAAACTGCAGGAACTTCAAACCTGCACTAGGAAACTGACTGAGAAACTAGAGTAAAAGTTTTTCCTGCAACCCGTTCCCTTTATGCTACATGAACGAACGTCTCTCCACATGCTCAGTTCTGAGAGAAAAGTGTGTGTGAAAGCCGTTCTTCACCTAGCTTTTTGGGAACACAAAGTATCTTTTCACTTGCAAACTCCACTCCTTACATATATATGGGGAGGGTTTAGCTCCAACTCGTTTTTACAGAGAAAATTGCAGGAACTTCTATCCGGCACTAGGAAACAGTCTGAAAAACCAGAGTATAAGTTTCTCCTATAACCCATTCCCTTTGTGCTAGATGAACGAACGTCTCTCCACATGCTAATTTCTGAGAGATAAGTGTGTGTGAAAGCCGTCCTTCACCTAGAATGTTGGGAACACAAACTTTCTTTTCACTTGAAAACTCCACTCCATACATATATATGGGGTGTTACAAGTTCTTACTCGGTTTTACACTGAAAATTGCAGGAACTTCAAACCGGCACTAGGACACAGAATGAGAAACCAGAGTAAAATTTTCTCCTGAAACCCGCTCCCTTTGTGCTAGATGAACGAACGTCTCTCCACGTGCTCAGTTCTGAGAGATAAGTGTGTGTGAAAGCCGTCCTACACCTAGCTTGTTGGGAACACAAAGTTTCTTTTCACTTGCAAACACCATTCCGTACATATATATGGGGTGGTACTAGCTCCAACACGGTTTTACAGTGAAAACTGCAGGAACATCAAACTGGCCCTAGGAAACAGACTGAGAAACGAGAGAAAAAGATTCTCCTTCAACCCGTTCCCTTTGTGCTAGATGAACGAACGTCTCTCCACATGCTCATTTCTGAGAAATAAGTGTGTGTGAAAGCCGTACTTCAACTAGCTTGTTGGGAACACAAAGATTCTTTTCACTTGCAAACTCCACTCCATACCTAAATATAGGGTGGTACTAGCTCCAACTCGATTTTACAGTGAAAACTGCAGGAACTTCAAACAGGCACTAGGAAACAGTCTGAGAAACCAGAGTAAAAGTTTCTCCTGCAAAACTTTCCTTTGTGCTAGATGAACGAACGTCTCTCCACATGCTCAGTTCTGAGAGATAAGTGTGTGTGATAGCCGTCCTTCACCTAGCTTGTTGGGAACACAAAGTTTGTTTTCACTTGCAAACTCCACTCCATACATATATATGGGGAGGGATTAGCTCCAACTCGGTTTTACAGTGAAAACTGCAGGAACATCATACTGGCACTAGGAAACAGACTGAGAAACCAGAGTAAAAGTTTCTCCTGTACCCGTTCCTTTGTGCTAGATGTACGAAATTCTATCCACATGCTCAATTCTGAGAGATATTTGTGTGTGAATGGCGTCCTTCACCTAGCTTGTTGGGAACACAAAGTACATTTTCACTTGCAAAATCCACTCCATACATATATATGGGGAGCAACAAGCACCAACTCGTTTTACAGTGAAAACTGCAGGGACTTCAAACCGACATTAGGAAACAGACTGAGAAACCACAGTAAAGTTTCCCCTGCAACCCGTTCCCTTTGTCGTAGATGAACGAACGTCTCTCCACATGCTCAGTTCTGAGAAATAAGTGTGTGTGAAAGCCGTACTTCACCAAGCTTGTTGGGAACACATAGTTTCTTTTCACTTGCAAACTCCAATCCATAAGTAAATATAGGGTGGTTCTAGCTCCAACTCGGTTTTACAGTGAAAACTGCAGAACTTCAAACAGGCACTAGGAAACAGACTGAGAAACCAGAGTAAAAGATTCTTCTGCAACACGTTCCCATTTTGCTAGATGAACGAACGTCTCTCCACATGCTCAGTTCTGAGAGATAAGTGTGTGTGAAAGCCGTCCTTCACCTAGCTTGTTGGGAACACATAGTTTTTTTTCACTTGCACACTCCGATCCACAAATATATATGGGGTGGTTCAAGCTCCTACACAGTTTTACAGTGAAAACTGCAGGAAATTCAAACCTGCACTAGGAAACAGACTGAGAAACCAGAGTAAATATTTCTCCTGCAAACAGTTCCCTTTATGCTAGATGAACGAACGTCTCTCCACATGCTCAGTTCTGAGAGATAAGTGTGTGTGAAAGCCGTCCTTCACCTAGTTTGTTGGGAACACAAAGTTTCTTTTAACTTGCAAACCCCAATCCATACGTAAATATAGGGTGGAACTAGCTCCTGCTTGGTTTTACAGTGAAAACTGCAGGAACTTCAAACAGGCACTAGGAAACAGACAGAGAAACCAGAGTAAAAGTTTCTCCTGCAAACCGTTCCCTTTGTGCTAGATGAACGAACGTCTCTCCACATGCTCAGTTCTGAGAGAATTGTGTGTGTGAAAGCCGTCCTTCACCTAGGTTGTTCGGAATACAAAGTTTCTTTTCTTCGCAAACACCATTCCATACATATATATGGGGAGGTACTAGCTCCAACTCGGTTTTACAGTGAAAACTGCAGGAAATTCAAAACGGCACTAGGAAACAGACTGAGAAACCAGAGAAAAAGTTTCTCCTGCAACACGTTCCTTTGTGTTAGATGAACGAACGTCTCTCCACATGCTCAGTTCTGAGAGATAAGTGTGTGTGAAAGCCGTCCTTTATATAGCTTGCTGGGAACACAAAGTTTCTTTTCACTTGCAAACTCCACTCCATACATATATAAGAGTAGGTACTAGCTCCAACTCGGTTTTACAGTGAAAACTGCAGGAAATTCAAACCTGCACTAGGAAACTGACTGAGAAACCAGAGAAAAGTTTCTCCGGCAACCCATTCCCTTTGTGCTAGATGAACGAACGTCTCTCCACATGCTCAGTTCTGAGAGATAACTGTGTGTGAAAGCAGTCCTTCACCTATGTTGTTGGGAACACAAAGTTTCCTTTCACTTGCAAACTCCACTCCATACTTAAATATAGGGTGGTACTAGCTCCAAATCGGTTTTACAGTGAAAACTGCAGGAACTTCAAACAGGCAATAGGAAACAGACTGAGAAACCAGAGTAAAAGTTTCTCCTGCAACCCGTTCCTTTGTTTTACATGAACGAAAGTCTATCCACATGCTCAGATCTGAGAGATAAGATTGTGTGAAAGCCGTCTTTCACCCAGCTTGGTGGGAACACAAAGTTCCTTTTCACTTGCAAAATCCACTTCATATATATATATGGGGAAGTACTAGCACCAACTCGGTTTACAGTGAAAACGGCATGGACTTCAAACCGATATTAGGAAACAGACTGAGAAACAATAGTAAAATTTCCCTGCAACCCGTTCCACTTGTTGTAGATGAACGAATGTCTCTCCACATGCTCATTTCTGAGAGATAAGTGTGTGTGAAAGCCGTCCTTCAACTAGCTTGTTGGGAACACAAACTTACTTTTCACTTGCAAACTCCGCTCCACACATATATATGGGGTGGTACAAGCTCCTACACGGTTTTACACTGAAAACCGCAGGAACATCAAACCTGCACTAGGAAACAGACTGAGAAACCAGAGTAAAAGTTTCTCCTGCAACCCGTTCCCTTGTGCTAGATGAACGAACATCTCTCCACATTCTAAGTTCTGGAGAAGAGTGTGTGTGAAAGCCGTCCTTCACCTATCTTGTTGGGAACACAAAGTATCTTTTAAATTGCAAACTCCACTCCTTACATATATATGGGGAGGGTTTAGCTCCAACTCGTTTTTACAGTGAAAACTGCAGGGACTTCAAACCTGCACTAGGAAACAGACTGAGAAACCAGAGTAAAAGTTTCTCCTGCAACCCGTTCCCTTTATGCTAGATGAACGATCGTCTATCAACATGCTCAGTTCTGAGAGATAAGTGTGTGTAAGCCGTCCTTCACCTAACTTGTTGGGAACACAAAGGATCTTTACACTTGCAAACTCCACTCCTTACATATATATGGGGAGGTAAAAGTTCCAACTCGGTTTTATAGTGAAAACTGCAGGAACTTCAAACTGGCACTAGGAAACAGACTGAGAAACCAGAGTATAAGTTTCTCCTATAACCCGTTCCCTTTGTGCTAGATGAACGTAAGTCTATACACATGCTCATTTCTAAGAGATAAATGTGTGTGAAAGCCGACCTTCACCTAGCTTGTTGGGAACACAAAGTTTCTTTTCACATGCAAACTCCACTCCATACATATATATGGGGTGTTATAAGCTCCTACTCGGTTTTAAAGTGAAAACTGCAGGAACTTCAAACCTGCACTAGGAAACTGACTGAGAAACTAGAGTAAAAGTTTTTCCTGCAACCCGTTCCCTTTATGCTACATGAACGAACGTCTCTCCACATGCTCAGTTCTGAGAGAAAAGTGTGTGTGAAAGCCGTTCTTCACCTATCTTGTTGGGAACACAAAGTATCTTTTCAATTGCAAACTCCACTCCTTACATATATATGGGGAGGGTTTAGCTCCAACTCGTTTTTACAGTGAAAACTGCAGGGACTTCAAACCTGCACTAGGAAACAGACTGAGAAACCAGAGTAAAAGTTTCTCCTGCAACCCGTTCCCTTTATGCTAGATGAACGATCGTCTATCAACATGCTCAGTTCTGAGAGATAAGTGTGTGTAAGCCGTCCTTCACCTAACTTGTTGGGAACACAAAGGATCTTTACACTTGCAAACTCCACTCCTTACATATATATGGGGAGGTAAAAGTTCCAACTCGGTTTTATAGTGAAAACTGCAGGAACTTCAAACCGGCACTAGGAAACAGACTGAGAAACCAGAGTATAAGTTTCTCCTATAACCCGTTCCCTTTGTGCTAGATGAACGTAAGTCTATACACATGCTCATTTCTAAGAGATAAATGTGTGTGAAAGCCGACCTTCACCTAGCTTGTTGGGAACACAAAGTTTCTTTTCACATGCAAACTCCACTCCATACATATATATGGGGTGTTATAAGCTCCTACTCGGTTTTAAAGTGAAAACTGCAGGAACTTCAAACCTGCACTAGGAAACTGACTGAGAAACTAGAGTAAAAGTTTTTCCTGCAACCCGTTCCCTTTATGCTACATGAACGAACGTCTCTCCACATGCTCAGTTCTGAGAGAAAAGTGTGTGTGAAAGCCGTTCTTCACCTAGCTTGTTGGGAACACAAAGTATCTTTTCACTTGCAAACTCCACTAATTACATATATATGGGGAGGGTTTAGCTCCAACTCGTTTTTACAGAGAAAACTGCAGGAACTTCTAAGCGGCACTAGGAAACAGTCTGAAAAACCAGAGTATAAGTTTCTCCTATAACCCATTCCCTTTGTGCTAGATGAACGAACGTCTCTCCACATGCTAATATCTGAGAGATAAGTGTGTGTGAAAGCCGTCCTTCACCTAGAATGTTGGGAACACAAACTTTCTTTTCACTTGAAAACTCCACTCCATACATATATATGGGGTGTTACAAGTTCTTACTCGGTTTTACACTGAAAATTGCAGGAACTTCAAACCGGCACTAGGAAACAGAATGAGAAACCAGAGTAAAAGTTTCTCCTGAAACCCGCTCCCTTTGTGCTAGATGAACGAACGTCTCTCCACGTGCTCAGTTCTGAGAGATAAGTGTGTGTGAAAGCCGTCCTACACCTAGCTTGTTGGGAACACAAAGTTTCTTTTCATTGCAAACACCATTCCGTACATATATATGGGGTGGTACTAGCTCCAACACGGTTTTACAGTGAAAACTGCAGGAACATCAAACTGGCCCTAGGAAACAGACTGAGAAACGAGAGAAAAAGATTCTCCTTCAACCCGTTCCCTTTGTGCTAGATGAACGAACGTCTCTCCACATGCTCAGTTCTGAGAGATAAGTGTGTGTGAGAGCCGTCCATCACCTAGGTTGTTGGGAACACAAAGTTTCTTTTCACTTGAAAACTCCAGTCCATACATATATATACGGAGGTCCTAGCTCCAACTCGGTTTACAGTGAAAACTGCAGGGACTTCAAACCGACAGTAGGGAACAGACTGAGAAACCATAGTAAAAGTTTCCCCTGCAACCCGTTCCCTTTGTGGTAGATGAACGAACGTCTCTCCAAATGCTCAGTTCTGAGAGATAAGTGTGTGTGAATCCCGTCCTTCACCTAGAAAGTTGGGAACACAAACTTTCTTTTCACTTGCAAACTCCACTCCATATATATATATGGGGTCTTACAAGCTCCTACACGGTTTTACACAGAAAACTGCAGGAACTTCAAACCGGCACTAGGAAACAGACTGAGAAACCAGAGTAAAATTTTCTCCTGCAACCCGTTCCCTTTGTGCTAGATGAACGATCGTCTCTCCACGTGCTCAGTTCTGAGAGATAAGTGTGTGTGAAAGCCGTACTTCACCTAGCTTGTTGGGAACACAAAGTTTCTTTTCACTTGCAAACACCATTCCGTACATATATATGGGGAGGTACCAGCTCCAAGTCTGTTTTACAGTGAAAACTGCAGGAACTTCAAACCGGCCCTAGGAAACAGACTGAGAAACCAGAGAAAATGTTCCTCCTGCAACCTGTTCCCCTTGTGGTAGATGAACGAACGTCACTCCACATGCTCAGTTCTGAGAGATAAGTGTGTGTGAAAGACGTCATTCACCTAGCTTGTTTTGAACACTAAGTTTCTTTTCACTTGCCAACTCCAGTCCATACATATATATGCGGAGGTCCTAGCTCTAACTCGGTTTACAGTGAAAACTGCAGGAACTTCAAACCGGCACTAGGAAACAGACTGAGAAAACAGAGTAAAAGTTATTCCTGCAAACCGTTCCTTTGTGCTAAATAAAGGAACGTCTCTCCACATGGTAAGTTCTGAGAGATAAGTGTGTGTGAAAGCCGTCCTTCAACTAGCTTGTTGGGAACCCAAAGTTTCTTTTCACTTGAAAACTCCAGTCCATACATATATATGCGGAGGTTCTAGCTCCAAATCGGTTTACAGTGAAAACTGCAGGGACTTCAAACCGACAGTAGGAAACAGACTGAGAAACCATAGTAAAATTTTCACCTGCAAACCATTCCCTTTGTGGTAGATGAACGAACGTCTCACCAAATGCTCAGTTCTGAGAGATAAGTGAGTGTGAAAGCCGTCCTTCACCTAGAATGTTGGGAACACAAACTTTCTTTTCACTTGCAAACCCCACTCCATACATATATTTGGGGTGGTACAATCTCCTACTCGGTTTTACAGTGAAAACTGCAGGAAATTCAAACCTGCACTAGGAAACAGACTGAGAAACCAGAGTAAAAGTTTCTCCTTCAACCCGTTCCTTTGTTCTAAATGAACGAAATTCTGTCCACATGCTCAGTTCTGAGAGTTAAGTGTGTGTGAAAGCCGCACTTCACCTAGCTTGTTGGGAACACAAAGTTTATTTTCACTTGCAAACTCCACTCCACACATATATATGTGGTGGTACAAGCTCCTACACGGTTTTACAGTGAAAACTGCAGGAACTTCTAACCTGCACTAGGAAAAAACTGAGAAACCAGAGTAAAAGTTTCTCCTGCAACCCGTTCCCTTTATGCTAGATGAAAGAACGTCTCTCCACATGCTCAGTTCTGAGAGATAAGTGTGTGTGAAAGCCGTCCTTCACATACCTTGCTGGGAACACAAAGTTTCTTTTCACTTGCAAACTCCTCTCCATACATTTATAAGGGGACGTACTAGCTCCAACTCGATTTTACAGTGAAAACTGCAGGAACTTCAGTCCGGCACAAGGAAACAGACTGAGAAACCAGAGATAAAGTTTCTTCTTCAACCCGTTCCCTTAGATCTAGATGAACGAAAGTCTCTCCACATGCTCAGTTCTGAGAGATAAGTGTGTGTGATAGCCGTCCTTCACCTAGCTTTTTGGGAACACAAAGTTTCTTTTCACTTGCAATCTCCACTCCATACATAAATAAAGGGAGGTACTAGCTCCAACTCGGTTTTACAGTGAAAATTGCAGGAACTTCTATCCGGCACTAGGAAACAGACTGAGAAAAGAGAGTAAAATTTTCTCCTGCAAACCGTTCCTTTGTGCTAAATGAACGAACGTCTCTCCACATGCTAAGTCCTGAGAGATAAGTGTGTGTGAAAGCCGTCCTTCAACTAGCTTCTTGGGAACACAAAGTTTCTTTACACTTGCAAACCCCACTCCTTACATATATATGGGGAGGTAATAGCTCCAACTCGTGCTTACAGTGAAAACTGCAGGAACTTCAAACCTGCAGAAGGAAACAGACTGAGAAACCAGAGTAATAGTTTTTCCTGCAACCCGTTCCCTTTATGCTAGATGAACGAAAGTCTCTCCACATGCTCATATCGGAGAGATAAGTGTGTGTGAAAGCCGTCGTTCATCTAGCTTGTTGGGAACACAAAGTTTCTTTTAACTTGAAAACTCCAGTCCATACATATATATGCAGAGGTCCTAGCTCCAACTCGGTTTACATTGAAAACTGCAGGGACTTCAAACCGACAGTAGGGAACAGACTGAGAAACCATAGTAAATGTTTCCCCTACAACCTGTTCCCTTTGTGGTAGATGAACGAACGTCTCACCAAATGCTCAGTTCTGAGAGATAAATGTGTGTGAATGCCGTCCTTCACATAGAAAGTTGGGAACACAAACTTTCTTTTCACTTGCAAACTCCACTCCATAAATATATATGGGGTCTTACAAGCTCCTACACGGTTTTACACAGAAAACTGCAGGAACTTCAAACCGGCACTAGGAAACAGACTGAGAAACCAGAGTAATAGTTTCTCCTGCAAACCGTTCCCTTTGTGCTAGATGAACGATCGTCTCTCCACGTGCTCAGTTCTGAGAGATAAGTGTGTGTGAAAGCCGTACTTCACCTAGCTTGTTGGGAACACAAAGTTTCTTTTCACTTGCAAACACCATTCCGTACATATATATGGGGAGGTACCAGCTCCAACTCTGTTTTACAGTGAAAACTGCAGGAACTTCAAACCGGCCCTAGGAAACATACTGAGAAACCAGAGAAAAAGTTCCTCCTGCAACCTGTTCCCCTTGTGGTAGATGAACGAACGTCACTCCACATGCTCAGTTCTGAGAGATATGTGTGTGTGAAAGCCGTCTTTCAGCTAGCTTGTTGGGAACACAAAGTTTCTTTTCACTTGCCCTCTCCAATCCACACATATATATGGGGTGGTACAAGCTCCTACTCGGTTTTACAGTGAAAACTGCAGGAACTTCAAACCTGCACTAGGAAACAGACTGAGAAACCAGAGTAAAAGTTTCTCCTGCAACCCGTTCCCTTTATGCTAGATGAACGAACGTCTCTCCACATGCTCAGTTCAGAGAGATAAGTGTGTTTGAAAGACGTCATTCACCTAGCTTGTTGGGAACACTAAGTTTCTTTTCACTTGCCATCTCCAGTCCATACATATATATGCGGAGGTCCTAGCTCTAACTCGGTTTACAGTGAAAACTGCAGGGACTTCAAACCGACAGTAGGAAACAGACTGAGAAACCATAGTAAAATTTCCCCTTCAACCCGTTCCCTTTGTGGTAGATGAACGAACGTCTCTCCAAATGCTCAGTTCTGAGAGATAAGTGTGTGTGAAAGCCGTCCTTCACCTAGCTTGTTGGGAACACAAAGTTTCTTTTTACTTGCAAACTCCACTCCATACATATATATGGGGTGGTACAAGCTCCTACTCGGTTTTACACTGAAAACTGCAGGAACTTAAAACCTGCACTAGGAAACAGACTGAGAAACCAGAGTAAAATTTCACCTGCAACCCATTCCCTTTATGCTAGATGAACGAAAGTCTCTCCACATGCTCAGATCTGAGAGATAAGTGTGTGTGAAAACCGTCCTTCACCTAGATTGTTGGGAACAGAAAGGTTCTTTACACTTGCAAACTACACTCCTTACATATATATGGGGAGGTAATAGCTCCAACTTTGTTTACAGTGTAAACTGCAGGGACTTCAAACCGACAGTACGAAACAGACTGAGAAACCATAGTAAAAGTTTCCCCTGCAACCCGTTCCATTTGTGGTAGATGAACGAACGTCTCTCCAAATGCTCATTTCTGAGATATAAGTGTGTGTGAAAGCCGTCCTTCACCTAGAATTTTGGGAACACAAACTTTCTTTCCACTTGCAAACTCCAATCCATACATATATACGGGGTGGTACAAGTTCCTACTCGGTTTTACACTGAAGACTGCAGGAACTTCAAACCGGCACTAGGAAACAGACTGAGAAACCAGAGTAAAAGTTCCTCCTGCCAACCGTTCCTTTGTGCTAAATGAAGGAACGTCTCTCCACATGCTAAGTTCTGATAGATAAGTGTGTGTGAAAGCCGTCTTTCACCTAGCTTGTTGGGAACCCAAAGTTTCTTTTCACTTGAAATCTCCAGTCCATAAATATATATGCGGAGGTCCTAGCTCCAAATCGGTTTACAGTGAAAACTGCAGGGACTTCAAACCGACAGTAGGAAACAGACTGAGAAACCATAGTAAAATTTTCACCTGCAAACCATTCCCTTTGTGGTAGATGAACGAACGTCTCTCCAAATGCTCAGTTCTGAGAGATAAGTGTGTGTGAAAGCCATCCTTCACTTAGAATGTTTGGAAAACAAACTTTCTTTTCACTTGCAAACTCCACTCCATACATATATATGGGGTTGTACAAGCTCCTACTCGGTTTTACACTGAAAACTGCAGCAACTTCAAACCGGCACCAGGAAACAGACTGAGAAACCAGAGTAAAAGTTTCTCCTGCAACCCGTTCCATTTGTGCTAGATGAACGGACGTCTCTCCACATTCTCAGTTCTGAGAAGTGTGTGTGAAAGCCGTCCTTCACCTAGCTTGTTGGGAACACAATATTTCTTTACACTTGCAAACACCATTCCGTACATATATATAGGGAGGTACTAGCTCCAAATCGGTTTTACAGTGAAAAATGCAGGAACTTCAAACCGGCCCTTGGAAACAGACTGAGAATCCAGTGAAAAATGTCCTCCTGCAAACTGTTCCTCTTGTGGTAGATGAACGAACGTCTCTCCACATGATCATTTCTGAGAGATAAGTGTGTGTGAAAACCGTCCTTCACCTAGCTTGTTGGGAACCCAAATTTTCTTTTCACTTGCACACCTAAATCCACACATATATATGGGGTGGTATAAGCTTCTACTCGGTTTTACAGTGAAAACTCCAGGAACTTCAAACCTGCACTAGGAAACAGACTGAGAAACCAGAGTAATAGTTTCTCATGCAACCCGTTCCCTTTATGCTAGATGAACGAACGTCTCTCCACATGCTCATTTCTGAGGGATAAGTGTGTGTGAAAGCCGTCCTTCACATAGCTTGTTGGGAACACAAAGTTTCTTTTCACTTGCCAACTCCAGTCCATACATATATAACCGGAGGTCCTAGATCTAACTCGGTTAACAGTGAAAACTGCAGGGACTTCAAACCGACAGTAGGAAACAGACTGAGAAACCATAGTAAAAGTTTCCCCTTCAACCCATTCCATTTGTGGTAGATGAACGAACGTCTCTCCACATGCTCATTTCTGAGATATAAGTGTGTGTGAAAGCCGTATTTCGCCTAGCTTGTTGGGAATACAAAGGTTCTTTACACTTGCAAACTCCAATCCTTACATATATATGGGGAGTTACTAGGTCCCACACGCTTTTACAGTGAAAACTGCAGGAAATTCAAACCGGCACTAGGAAACAGACTGAGAAACCAGAGAAAAAGTTTCTCTTGCAAACCGTTCCTTTTGTGTTAGATGAACGAACGTCTCTCCACATGCTCAGTTCTGAGAGATAAGTGTGTGTGAAAGCCGTCCTTCACCTAGCTTGTTGGGAACACAAATTTTATTTCACTTGCAATCTCCACTCCATACATAAATATAGGTAAGTACTAGCTCCAACTCGTTTTTACAGTGAAAATTGCAGGAACTTCTAACCGGCACCAGGAAACAGACTGAGAAACCAGAGTAAAAGTTTCTCCTGCAACCCGTTCTTTGTGCTAAATGAACGAACGTCTCTCCACATGCTAAGTTCTGAGAGATAAATGTGTGTGAAAGCCGTCCTTCACCTAGCTTGTTGGGAACACAAAGTTTCTTTTCACTTGCAAACTCCAGTCCATACATATATATGCGGATGTCCTAGCTCCAACTCGGTTTACAGTGTAAACTGCATTGACTTCAAACCAACAGTAGGAAACAGACTGAGAAACCATAGTAAAATTTTCCCCTGCAACCCGTTCGCTTTTTGGTAGATGAACGAACGTCTCTCCAAATGCTCAGTTCTGAGAGATAAGTGTGTGTGAAAGCCGTACTTCACCTAGCTTGTTGGGAACACAAAGTTACTTTTCACTTGCAAACACCATTCCGTACATATATATCTGGAGGTACTAGCTCCAACTCTTTTTTACAGTGAAAACAGCAGGAACTTCAAACCGGCCCTAGGAAACAGTCTGAGAATCCAGAGAAAATGTTCCTCCTACAACCTGTTCCATTTGTGCTAGATGAACGAACTTCTCTCCACATGCTCAGTTCTGAGAGATAAGTATGTGTGAAAGCCGTCCTTCACCTAGCTTGTTTGGAACACAAAGTTTCTTTTCACTTGCAATCCACACTGCACAAATATATATGGGGTGGTACAAGCTCCTAGTCGGTTTTACATTGAAAACTGCATGAACTTCAAACTTGCACTAGGAAAAAGACTGAGAAACCAGAGTAAAAATTTCTCCTGCAACCCGTTCCCTTTATGCTAGATGAACGAACGTCTCTCCACATGCTCAGTTCTGAGAGATAAGTGTGTGTGAAAGCCGTCCTTCACCTAACTTGTTGGGAACACAAAGGTTCTTTACACTTGCAAACTCCACTCCTTACATATATATGGGGAGGTAATAGTTCCAACGCGGTTTTACAGTGAAAACTGCAGGAACTTCAAAACGGCACTAGGAAACAGACTGAGAAACCAGAGAAAAATTTCTCCTGCAAACCGTTCCTTTTGTGCTAGGTGAACGAAAGTCTCTCCACATGCTCAATTCTGAGATATTAGTGTGTGTGAAAGCCGTACTTCAACTTGCTTGTTGGGAACACAAAGTTTCTTTTCACTTGCACACTCCAATCCACACATATATATGGGGTGGTACAAGCTCCTACTCGGTTTTACAGTGAAAATTGAAGGAACTTCAAATCTGCAGTAGGAAACAGACTGAGAAACCAGAGTAAAAGTTTCTCCTGCAACCCGTTCCCTTTATGCTAGATGAACGAACGTCTCTCCACATGCTCATTTCTGAGATATAAGTGTGTGTGTAAGCCGTCCTTCACCTAGCTTGTTGGGAACACTAAGTTTCTTTACACTTGCAAACTCCACTCCTTACATATATATGGGGAGGTAATAGCTCCAACTCGGTTTACAGTGAAATGCAGGGACTTCAAACCGACAGTAGGAAACAGACTGAGAAACCACAGTAAATTTTCCCCTGCAACCCGTTCCCTTTGTCGTAGATGAACGAACGTCTCTCCACATGCTCAGTTCTGAGAAATAAGTGTGTGTGAAAGCCGTACTTCACCAAGCTTGTTGGGAACACATAGTTTCTTTTCACTTGCAAACTCCAATCCATAAGTAAATATAGGGTGGTTCTAGCTCCAACTCGGTTTTACAGTGAAAACTGCAGAACTTCAAACAGGCACTAGGAAACAGACTGAGAAA
This sequence comes from Camelus dromedarius, assembly GCF_036321535.1. Lineage (NCBI taxonomy): Eukaryota > Metazoa > Chordata > Mammalia > Artiodactyla > Camelidae > Camelus > Camelus dromedarius. Next base: position 2,742,358 of record NW_026989731.1, read on the forward strand.
CCAGAGTAAAAGATTTTTCTGCAACACGTTCCCATTGTGCTAGATGAACGAACGTCTCTCCACATGCTCAGTTCTGAGAGATAAGTGTGTGTGAAAGCCGTCCTTCACCTAGCTTGTTGGGAACACATAGTTTCTTTTCACTTGCACACTCCGATCCACAAATATATATGGGGTGGTTCAAGCTCCTACACTGTTTTACTGTGAAAACTGCAGGAAATCCTAACCTGCACTAGGAAACAGACTGAGAAACCAGAGTAAAAGTTTCTCCTGCAACCCGTTCCCTTTATGCTAGATGAACGAAAGTCTCTCCACATGCTCAGTTTTGAGAGATAATTGTGTGTGAAAGCCGTCCTTCACCTAGCTTGTTGGGAACACAAATGTTCTTTACACTTGCAAACTACACTCCTTACATATATATGGGGAGGTAATAGCTCCAACTCGGTTTACAGTGAAATGCAGGGACTTCAAACCGACAGTAGGAAACAGACTGAGAAACCACAGTAAATTTTCCCCTGCAACCCGTTCCCTTTGTCGTAGATGAACGAACGTCTCTCCACATGCTCAGTTCTGAGAAATAAGTGTGTGTGAAAGCCGTACTTCAACAAGCTTGTTGGGAACACATAGTTTCTTTTCACTTGCAAACTCCAATCCATAAGTAAATATAGGGTGGTTCTAGCTCCAACTCGGTTTTACAGTGAAAACTGCAGAACTTCAAACAGGCACTAGGAAACAGACTGAGAAACCAGAGTAATAGATTCTTCTGCAACACGTTCCCATTGTGCTAGATGAACGAACGTCTCTCCACATGCTCAGTTCTGAGAGATAAGTGTGTGTGAAAGCCGTCCTTCACCTAGCTTGTTGGGAACACATAGTTTGTTTTCACTTGCACACTCCGATCCACAAATATATATGGGGTGGTTCAAGCTCCTACACTGTTTTACAGTGAAAACTGCAGGAAATTCAAACCTGCACTAGGAAACAGACTGAGAAACCAGAGTAAATATTTCTCCTGCAACCAGTTCCCTTTATGCTAGATGAACGAACGTCTCTCCACATGCTCAGTTCTGAGAGATAAGTGTGTGTGAAAGCCGTCCTTCACCTAGCTTGTTAGGAACACAAAGTTTCTTTTAACTTGCAAACCCCAATCCATACGTAAATATAGGGTGGAACTAGCTCCAGCTTGGTTTTACAGTGAAAACTGCAGGAACTTCAAACAGGCACTAGGAAACAGACTGATAAACCAGAGTAAAAGTTTCTCCTGCAAGACATTCCCTTTGTGCTAGATGAACGAAAGTCTCTCCACATGCTCAGTTCTGAGAGATTTGTGTTTGTGAAAACCGTCCTTCACCTAGGTTGTTCGGAATACAAAGTTTCTTTTCCTTGCAAACACCATTCCATACATATATATGGGGAGGTACTAGATCCAACTCGGTTTTACAGTGAAAACTGCAGGAAATTCAAACCTGCACTAGGAAACTGACTGAGAAACCAGAGAAAAGTTTCTCCGGCAACCCGTTCCTTTTATGCTAGATGAACGAACGTCTCTCCACATGCTCAGTTCTGAGAGATATGTGTGTGTGAAAGCAGACCTTCACCTATGTTGTTGGGAACACAAAGTTTCCTTTCACTTGCAAACTCCACTCCATACTTAAATATAGGGTGGTACTAGCTCCAAATCGGTTTTACAGTGAAAACTGCAGGAACTTCAAACAGGCAATAGGAAACAGACTGAGAAACCAGAGTAAAAGTTTCTCCTGCAACCCGTTCCTTTGTTTTACATGAACGAAAGTCTATCCACATGCTCAGATCTGAGAGATAAGATTGTGTGAAAGCCGTCTTTCACCCAGCTTGGTGGGAACACAAAGTTCCTTTTCACTTGCAAAATCCACTTCATATATATATATGGGGAAGTACTAGCACCAACTCGGTTTACAGTGAAAACGGCATGGACTTCAAACCGATATTAGGAAACAGACTGAGAAACCATAGTAAAATTTCCCTGCAACCCGTTCCACTTGTTGTAGATGAACGAACGTCTCTCCACATGCTCATTTCTGAGAGATAAGTGTGTGTGAAAGCCGTCCTTCAACTAGCTTGTTGGGAACACAAACTTACTTTTCACTTGCAAACTCCGCTCCACACATATATATGGGGTGGTACAAGCTCCTATTCGGTTTTACACTGAAAACCGCAGGAACAACAAACCTGCACTAGGAAACAGACTGAGAAACCAGAGTAAAAGTTTCTCCTGCAACCCGTTCCCTTGTGCTAGATGAACGAACATCTCTCCACATTCTAAGTTCTGGAGAAGAGTGTGTGTGAAAGCCGTCCTTCACCTATCTTGTTGGGAACACAAAGTATCTTTTCAATTGCAAATTCCACTCCTTACATATATATGGGGAGGGTTTAGCTCCAACTCGTTTTTACAGTGAAAACTGCAGGGACTTCAAACCTGCACTAGGAAACAGACTGAGAAACCAGAGTAAAAGTTTCTCCTGCAACCCGTTCCCTTTATGCTAGATGAACGATCGTCTATCAACATGCTCAGTTCTGAGAGATAAGTGTGTGTAAGCCGTCCTTCACCTAACTTGTTGGGAACACAAAGGTTCTTTACACTTGCAAACTCCACTCCTTACATATATATGGGGAGGTAAAAGCTCCAACTCGGTTTTATAGTGAAAACTGCAGGAACTTCAAACCGGCACTAGGAAACAGACTGAGAAACCAGAGTATAAGTTTCTCCTATAACCCGTTCCCTTTGTGCTAGATGAACGTAAGTCTATACACATGCTCATTTCTAAGAGATAAATGTGTGTGAAAGCCGACCTTCACCTAGCTTGTTGGGAACACAAAGTTTCTTTTCACATGCAAACTCCACTCCATACATATATATGGGGTGTTATAAGCTCCTACTCGGTTTTAAAGTGAAAACTGCAGGAACTTCAAACCTGCACTAGGAAACTGACTGAGAAACTAGAGTAAAAGTTTTTCCTGCAACCCGTTCCCTTTATGCTACATGAACGAACGTCTCTCCACATGCTCAGTTCTGAGAGAAAAGTGTGTGTGAAAGCCGTTCTTCACCTAGCTTTTTGGGAACACAAAGTATCTTTTCACTTGCAAACTCCACTCCTTACATATATATGGGGAGGGTTTAGCTCCAACTCGTTTTTACAGAGAAAATTGCAGGAACTTCTAACCGGCACTAGGAAACAGTCTGAAAAACCAGAGTATAAGTTTCTCCTATAACCCATTCCCTTTGTGCTAGATGAACGAACGTCTCTCCACATGCTAATTTCTGAGAGATAAGTGTGTGTGAAAGCCGTCCTTCACCTAGAATGTTGGGAACACAAACTTTCTTTTCACTTGAAAACTCCACTCCATACATATATATGGGGTGTTACAAGTTCTTACTCGGTTTTACACTGAAAATTGCAGGAACTTCAAACCGGCACTAGGAAACAGAATGAGAAACCAGAGTAAAATTTTCTCCTGAAACCCGCTCCCTTTGTGCTAGATGAACGAACGTCTCTCCACGTGCTCAGTTCTGAGAGATAATTGTGTGTGAAAGCCGTCCTTCACCTAGCTTGTTGGGAACACAAATGTTCTTTACACTTGCAAACTACACTCCTTACATATATATGGGGAGGTAATAGCTCCAACTCGGTTTACAGTGAAATGCAGGGACTTCAAACCGACAGTAGGAAACAGACTGAGAAACCACAGTAAATTTTCCCCTGCAACCCGTTCCCTTTGTCGTAGATGAACGATCGTCTCTCCACATGCTCAGTTCTGAGAAATAAGTGTGTGTGAAAGCCGTACTTCAACAAGCTTGTTGGGAACACATAGTTTCTTTTCACTTGCAAACTCCAATCCATAAGTAAATATAGGGTGGTTCTAGCTCCAACTCGGTTTTACAGTGAAAACTGCAGAACTTCAAACAGGCACTAGGAAACAGACTGAGAAACCAGAGTAAAAGATTCTTCTGCAACACGTTCCCATTGTGCTAGATGAACGAACGTCTCTCCACATGCTCAGTTCTGAGAGATAAGTGTGTGTGAAAGCCGTCCTTCACCTAGCTTGTTGGGAACACATAGTTTCTTTTCACTTGCACACTCCGATCCACAAATATATATGGGGTGGTTCAAGCTCCTACACTGTTTTACAGTGAAAACTGCAGGAAATTCAAACCTGCACTAGGAAACAGACTGAGAAACCAGAGTAAATATTTCTCCTGCAACCAGTTCCCTTTATGCTAGATGAACGAACGTCTCTCCACATGCTCAGTTCTGAGAGATAAGTGTGTGTGAAAGCCGTCCTTCACCTAGCTTGTTAGGAACACAAAGTTTCTTTTAACTTGCAAACCCCAATCCATACGTAAATATAGTGTGGAACTAGCTCCAGCTTGGTTTTACAGTGAAAACTGCAGGAACTTCAAACAGGCACTAGGAAACAGACTGATAAACCAGAGTAAAAGTTTCTCCTGCAAGATATTCCCTTTGTGCTAGATGAACGAACGTCTCTCCACATGCTCAGTTCTGAGAGATTTGTGTTTGTGAAAACCGTCCTTCACCTAGGTTGTTCGGAATACAAAGTTTCTTTTCCTTGCAAACACCATTCCATACATATATATGGGGAGGTACTAGATCCAACTCGGTTTTACAGTGAAAACTGCAGGAAATTCAAACCTGCACTAGGAAACTGACTGAGAAACCAGAGAAAAGTTTCTCCGGCAACCCGTTCCCTTTATGCTAGATGAACGAACGTCTCTCCACATGCTCAGTTCTGAGAGATATGTGTGTGTGAAAGCAGACTTTCACCTATGTTGTTGGGAACACAAAGTTTCCTTTCACTTGCAAACTCCACTCCATACTTAAATATAGGGTGGTACTAGCTCCAAATCTGTTTTACAGTGAAAACTGCAGGAACTTCAAACAGGCAATAGGAAACAGACTGAGAAACCAGAGTAAAAGTTTCTCCTGCAACCCGTTCCTTTGTTTTACATGAACGAAAGTCTATCCACATGCTCAGATCTGAGAGATAAGATTGTGTGAAAGCCGTCTTTCACCCAGCTTGGTGGGAACACAAAGTTCCTTTTCACTTGCAAAATCCACTTCATATATATATATGGGGAAGTACTAGCACCAACTCGGTTTACAGTGAAAACGGCATGGACTTCAAACCGATATTAGGAAACAGACTGAGAAACCATAGTAAAATTTCCCTGCAACCCGTTCCACTTGTTGTAGATGAACGAACGTCTCTCCACATGCTCATTTCTGAGAGATAAGTGTGTGTGAAAGCCGTCCTTCAACTAGCTTGTTGGGAACACAAACTTACTTTTCACTTGCAAACTCCGCTCCACACATATATATGGGGTGGTACAAGCTCCTATTCGGTTTTACACTGAAAACCGCAGGAACATCAAACCTGCACTAGGAAACAGACTGAGAAACCAGAGTAAAAGTTTCTCCTGCAACCCGTTCCCTTGTGCTAGATGAACGAACATCTCTCCACATTCTAAGTTCTGGAGAAGAGTGTGTGTGAAAGCCGTCCTTCACCTATCTTGTTGGGAACACAAAGTATCTTTTCAATTGCAAATTCCACTCCTTACATATATATGGGGAGGGTTTAGCTCCAACTCGTTTTTACAGTGAAAACTGCAGGGACTTCAAACCTGCACTAGGAAACAGACTGAGAAACCAGAGTAAAAGTTTCTCCTGCAACCCGTTCCCTTTATGCTAGATGAACGATCGTCTATCAACATGCTCAGTTCTGAGAGATAAGTGTGTGTAAGCCGTCCTTCACCTAACTTGTTGGGAACACAAAGGTTCTTTACACTTGCAAACTCCACTCCTTACATATATATGGGGAGGTAAAAGCTCCAACTCGGTTTTATAGTGAAAACTGCAGGAACTTCAAACCGGCACTAGGAAACAGACTGAGAAACCAGAGTATAAGTTTCTCCTATAACCCATTCCCTTTGTGCTAGATGAACGTAAGTCTATACACATGCTCATTTCTAAGAGATAAATGTGTGTGAAAGCCGACCTTCACCTAGCTTGTTGGGAACACAAAGTTTCTATTCACATGCAAACTCCACTCCATACATATATATGGGGTGTTATAAGCTCCTACTCGGTTTTAAAGTGAAAACTGCAGGAACTTCAAACCTGCACTAGGAAACTGACTGAGAAACTAGAGTAAAAGTTTTTCCTGCAACCCGTTCCCTTTATGCTACATGAACGAACGTCTCTCCACATGCTCAGTTCTGAGAGAAAAGTGTGTGTGAAAGCCGTTCTTCACCTAGCTTTTTGGGAACACAAAGTATCTTTTCACTTGCAAACTCCACTCCTTACATATATATGGGGAGGGTTTAGCTCCAACTCGTTTTTACAGAGAAAATTGCAGGAACTTCTAACCGGCACTAGGAAACAGTCTGAAAAACCAGAGTATAAGTTTCTCCTATAACCCATTCCCTTTGTGCTAGATGAACGAACGTCTCTCCACATGCTAATTTCTGAGAGATAAGTGTGTGTGAAAGCCGTCCTTCACCTAGAATGTTGGGAACACAAACTTTCTTTTCACTTGAAAACTCCACTCCATACATATATATGGGGTGTTACAAGTTCTTACTCGGTTTTACACTGAAAATTGCAGGAACTTCAAACCGGCACTAGGAAACAGAATGAGAAACCAGAGTAAAATTTTCTACTGAAACCCGCTCCCTTTGTGCTAGATGAACGAACGTCTCTCCACGTGCTCAGTTCTGAGAGATAAGTGTGTGTGAAAGCCGTCCTACAACTAGCTTGTTGGGAACACAAAGTTTCTTTTCACTTGCAAACACCATTCCGTACATATATATGGGGTGGTACTAGCTCCAACACGGTTTTACAGTGAAAACTGCAGGAACATCAAACTGGCCCTAGGAAACAGACTGAGAAACGAGAGAAAAAGATTCTCCTTCAACCCGTTCCCTTTGTGCTAGATGAACGAACGTCTCTCCACATGCACATTTCTGAGAAATAAGTGTGTGTGAAAGCCGTACTTCAACTAGCTTGTTGGGAACACAAAGATTCTTTTCACTTGCAAACTCCACTCCATACCTAAATATAGGGTGGTACTAGCTCCAACTCGATTTTACAGTGAAAACTGCAGGAACTTCAAACAGGCACTAGGAAACAGTCTGAGAAAGCAGAGTAAAAGTTTCTCCTGCAAAACTTTCCTTTGTGCTAGATGAACGAACGTCTCTCCACATGCTCAGTTCTGAGAGATAAGTGTGTGTGATAGCCGTCCTTCACCTAGCTTGTTGGGAACACAAAGTTTGTTTTCACTTGCAAACTCCACTCCATACATATATATGGGGAGGGATTAGCTCCAACTCGGTTTTACAGTGAAAACTGCAGGAACATCATACTGGCACTAGGAAACAGACTGAGAAACCAGAGTAAAAGTTTCTCCTGTACCCGTTCCTTTGTGCTAGATGTACGAAATTCTATCCACATGCTCAATTCTGAGAGATATTTGTGTGTGAATGGCGTCCTTCACCTAGCTTGTTGGGAACACAAAGTACATTTTCACTTGCAAAATCCACTCCATACATATATATGGGGAGCAACTAGCACCAACTCGTTTTACAGTGAAAACTGCAGGGACTTCAAACCGACATTAGGAAACAGACTGAGAAACCATAGTAAAAGTTTCACCTGCAACCCGTTCCCCTTGTGATAGATGAACGAACTTTTCTCCAACTGCTCAGTTCTGAGAGATAAGTGTGTGTGAAAGCCGTCCTTCACCTAGCTTGTTGGGAACACAAACTTTCTTTTCACTTGCACACTCCAATCCACACATATATATTGGGTGGTATAAGCTCCTACTCGGTTTTACAGTGAAAAATGCAGGAACTTCATACCTGCACTAGAAACACACTGAGAAACCTGAGTAAAAGTTTCTCCTGCAACCCGTTCCCTTTATGCTAGATGAACGAACGTCTCTCCACCTGCTCAGTTCTGAGAGATAATTGTGTGTGAAAGCCGTCCTTCACCTAGCTTGTTGGGAACACAAAGGTTGTTTACACTTGCAAATTCCACTCCTTACATATATATGGGGAGGTAATAGCTCCAACTCGGGTTTACAGTGAAAACTGCAGGAACTTCAAACCGGCACTAGGAAACAGACTGAGAAACCAGAGAAAAAGATTCTCTTGCAAACCGTTCCTTTTGAGCTAGATGAACGAACGTCACTCCACATGCTCATTTCTGAGAGATAATTGTGTGTGAAAGCCGTCCTTCACCTAGCTTGTTGGGAACACAAATTTTATTTCCCTTGCAACCTCCATGCCATACATATATATAGGGAGGTACAAGCTCCAACTCGTTTTTACAGTGAAAACTGCAGGGACTTCAAACCTGCACTAGGAAACAGACTGAGAAACCAGAGTTAAAGTTTCTCCTGCAACCCATTCCCTTTATGCTAGATGAACGATCGTCTATCAACATGCTCAGTTCTGAGAGATAAGTGTGTGTAAGCCGTCCTTCACCTAACTTGTTGGGAACACAAAGGATCTTTACACTTGCAAACTCCACTCCTTACATATATATGGGGAGGTAATAGCTCCAACTCGGGTTTACAGTGAAAACTGCAGGAACTTCAAACCGGCCCTAGGAAACAGACTGAGAAACCAGAGTAAAAGTTTCCCCTGCAACCCGTTCCCTTTATGCTGGATGAACGAAAGTCTCTCCACATGCTCAGTTTTGAGAGATAATTGTGTGTGAAAGCCGTCCTTCACCTAGCTTGTTTGGAACACAAAGGTTCTTTACACTTGCAAACTACACTCCTTACATATATATGGGGAGGTAATAGCTCCAACTCGTTTTACAGTGAAATGCAGGGACTTCAAACCGACAGTAGGAAACAGACTGAGAAACCACAGTAAAGTTTCCCCTGCAACCCGTTCCCTTTGTCGTAGATGAACGAACGTCTCTCCACATGCTCAGTTCTGAGAAATAAGTGTGTGTGAAAGCCGTACTTCACCAAGCTTGTTGGGAACACATAGTTTCTTTTCACTTGCAAACTCCAATCCATAAGTAAATATAGGGTGGTTCTAGCTCCAACTCGGTTTTACAGTGAAAACTGCAGAACTTCAAACAGGCACTAGGAAACAGACTGAGAAACCAGAGTAAAAGATTCTTCTGCAACACGTTCCCATTTTGCTAGATGAACGAACGTCTCTCCACATGCTCAGTTCTGAGAGATAAGTGTGTGTGAAAGCCGTCCTTCACCTAGATTGTTGGGAACACATAGTTTTTTTTCACATGCACACTCCGATCCACAAATATATATGGGGTGGTTCAAGCTCCTACACTGTTTTACAGTGAAAACTGCAGGAAATTCAAACCTGCACTAGGAAACAGACTGAGAAACCAGAGTAAATATTTCTCCTGCAACCAGTTCCCTTTATGCTAGATGAACGAACGTCTCTCCACATGCTCAGTTCTGAGAGATAAGTGTGTGTGAAAGCCGTCCTTCACCTAGCTTGTTGGGAACACAAAGTTTCTTTTAACTTGCAAACCCCAATCCATACGTAAATATAGGGTGGAACTAGCTCCTGCTTGGTTTTACAGTGAAAACTGCAGGAACTTCAAACAGGCACTAGGAAACAGACTGAGAAACCAGAGTAAAAGTTTCTCCTGCAAACCGTTCCCTTTGTGCTAGATGAACGAACGTCTCTCCACATGCTCAGTTCTGAGAGAATTGTGTGTGTGAAAGCCGTCCTTCACCTAGGTTGTTCGGAATACAAAGTTTCTTTTCTTCGCAAACACCATTCCATACATATATATGGGGAGGTACTAGCTCCAACTCGGTTTTACAGTGAAAACTGCAGGAAATTCAAAACGGCACTAGGAAACAGACTGAGAAACCAGAGAAAAAGTTTCTCCTGCAACACGTTCCTTTGTGCTAGATGAACGAACGTCTCTCCACATGCTCAGTTCTGAGAGATAAGTGTGTGTGAAAGCCGTCCTTTATATAGCTTGCTGGGAACACAAAGTTTCTTTTCACTTGCAAACTCCACTCCATACATATATAAGAGTAGGTACTAGCTCCAACTCGGTTTTACAGTGAAAACTGCAGGAAATTCAAACCTGCACTAGGAAACTGACTGAGAAACCAGAGAAAAGTTTCTCCGGCAACCCGTTCCCTTTGTGCTAGATGAACGAACGTCTCTCCACATGCTCAGTTCTGAGAGATAACTGTGTGTGAAAGCAGTCCTTCACCTATGTTGTTGGGAACACAAAGTTTCCTTTCACTTGCAAACTCCACTCCATACTTAAATATAGGGTGGTACTAGCTCCAAATCGGTTTTACAGTGAAAACTGCAGGAACTTCAAACAGGCAATAGGAAACAGACTGAGAAACCAGAGTAAAAGTTTCTCCTGCAACACGTTCCTTTGTTTTACATGAACGAAAGTCTATCCACATGCTCAGATCTGAGAGATAAGATTGTGTGAAAGCCGTCTTTCACCCAGCTTGGTGGGAACACAAAGTTCCTTTTCACTTGCAAAATCCACTTCATATATATATATGGGGAAGTACTAGCACCAACTCGGTTTACAGTGAAAACGGCATGGACTTCAAACCGATATTAGGAAACAGACTGAGAAACCATAGTAAAATTTCCCTGCAACCCGTTCCACTTGTTGTAGATGAACGAACGTCTCTCCACATGCTCATTTCTGAGAGATAAGTGTGTGTGAAAGCCGTCCTTCAACTAGCTTGTTGGGAACACAAACTTACTTTTCACTTGCAAACTCCGCTCCACACATATATATGGGGTGGTACAAGCTCCTACACGGTTTTACACTGAAAACCGCAGGAACATCAAACCTGCACTAGGAAACAGACTGAGAAACCAGAGTAAAAGTTTCTCCTGCAACCCGTTCCCTTGTGCTAGATGAACGAACATCTCTCCACATTCTAAGTTCTGGAGAAGAGTGTGTGTGAAAGCCGTCCTTCACCTATCTTGTTGGGAACACAAAGTATCTTTTCAATTGCAAACTCCACTCCTTACATATATATGGGGAGGGTTTAGCTCCAACTCGTTTTTACAGTGAAAACTGCAGGGACTTCAAACCTGCACTAGGAAACAGACTGAGAAACCAGAGTAAAAGTTTCTCCTGCAACCCGTTCCCTTTATGCTAGATGAACGATCGTCTATCAACATGCTCAGTTCTGAGAGATAAGTGTGTGTAAGCCGTCCTTCACCTAACTTGTTGGGAACACAAAGGATCTTTACACTTGCAAACTCCACTCCTTACATATATATGGGGAGGTAAAAGTTCCAACTCGGTTTTATAGTGAAAACTGCAGGAACTTCAAACCGGCACTAGGAAACAGACTGAGAAACCAGAGTATAAGTTTCTCCTATAACCCGTTCCGTTTGTGCTAGATGAACGTAAGTCTATACACATGCTCATTTCTAAGAGATAAATGTGTGTGAAAGCCGACCTTCACATAGCTTGTTGGGAACACAAAGTTTCTTTTCACATGCAAACTCCACTCCATACATATATATGGGGTGTTATAAGCTCCTACTCGGTTTTAAAGTGAAAACTGCAGGAACTTCAAACCTGCACTAGGAAACTGACTGAGAAACTAGAGTAAAAGTTTTTCCTGCAACCCGTTCCCTTTTTGCTACATGAACGAACGTCTCTCCACATGCTCAGTTCTGAGAGAAAAGTGTGTGTGAAAGCCGTTCTTCACCTATCTTGTTGGGAACACAAAGTATCTTTTCAATTGCAAACTCCACTCCTTACATATATATGGGGAGGGTTTAGCTCCAACTCGTTTTTACAGTGAAAACTGCAGGGACTTCAAACCTGCACTAGGAAACAGACTGAGAAACCAGAGTAAAAGTTTCTCCTGCAACCCGTTCCCTTTATGCTAGATGAACGATCGTCTATCAACATGCTCAGTTCTGAGAGATAAGTGTGTGTAAGCCGTCCTTCACCTAACTTGTTGGGAACACAAAGGATCTTTACACTTGCAAACTCCACACCTTACATATATATGGGGAGGTAAAAGTTCCAACTCGGTTTTATAGTGAAAACTGCAGGAACTTCAAACCGGCACTAGGAAACAGACTGAGAAACCAGAGTATAAGTTTCTCCTATAACCCGTTCCCTTTGTGCTAGATGAACGTAAGTCTATACACATGCTCATTTCTAAGAGATAAATGTGTGTGAAAGCCGACCTTCACCTAGCTTGTTGGGAACACAAAGTTTCTTTTCACATGCAAACTCCACTCCATACATATATATGGGGTGTTATAAGCTCCTACTCGGTTTTAAAGTGAAAACTGCAGGAACTTCAAACCTGCACTAGGAAACTGACTGAGAAACTAGAGTAAAAGTTTTTCCTGCAACCCGTTCCCTTTATGCTACATGAACGAACGTCTCTCCACATGCTCAGTTCTGAGAGAAAAGTGTGTGTGAAAGCCGTTCTTCACCTAGCTTGTTGGGAACACAAAGTATCTTTTCACTTGCAAACTCCACTAATTACATATATATGGGGAGGGTTTAGCTCCAACTCGTTTTTACAGAGAAAACTGCAGGAACTTCTAAGCGGCACTAGGAAACAGTCTGAAAAACCAGAGTATAAGTTTCTCCTATAACCCATTCCCTTTGTGCTAGATGAACGAACGTCTCTCCACATGCTAATATCTGAGAGATAAGTGTGTGTGAAAGCCGTCCTTCACCTAGAATGTTGGGAACACAAACTTTCTTTTCACTTGAAAACTCCACTCCATACATATATATGGGGTGTTACAAGTTCTTACTCGGTTTTACACTGAAAATTGCAGGAACTTCAAACCGGCACTAGGAAACAGAATGAGAAACCAGAGTAAAAGTTTCTCCTGAAACCCGCTCCCTTTGTGCTAGATGAACGAACGTCTCTCCACGTGCTCAGTTCTGAGAGATAAGTGTGTGTGAAAGCCGTCCTACACCTAGCTTGTTGGGAACACAAAGTTTCTTTTCATTGCAAACACCATTCCGTACATATATATGGGGTGGTACTAGCTCCAACACGGTTTTACAGTGAAAACTGCAGGAACATCAAACTGGCCCTAGGAAACAGACTGAGAAACGAGAGAAAAAGATTCTCCTTCAACCCGTTCCCTTTGTGCTAGATGAACGAACGTCTCTCCACATGCTCATTTGTGAGAAATAAGTGTGTGTGAAAGCCGTACTTCAACTAGCTTGTTGGGAAAACAAAGATTCTTTTCACTTGCAAACTCCACTCCATACCTAAATATAGGGTGGTACTAGCTCCAACTCGATTTTACAGTGAAAACTGCAGGAACTTCAAACAGGCACTAGGAAACAGTCTGAGAAACCAGAGTAAAAGTTTCTCCTGCAAAGCTTTCCTTTGTGCTAGATGAACGAACGTCTCTCCACATGCTCAGTTCTGAGAGATAAGTGTGTGTGATAGCCGTCCTTCACCTAGCTTGTTGGGAACACAAAGTTTGTTTTCACTTGCAAACTCCACTCCATACATATATATGGGGACGGATTAGCTCCAACTCGGTTTTACAGTGAAAACTGCAGGAATATCATACCGGCACTAGGAAACAGACTGAGAAACCAGAGTAAAAGTTTCTCCTGTACCCGTTCCTTTGTGCTAGATGTACGAAATTCTATCCACATGCTCAATTCTGAGAGATAATTGTGTGTGAATGGCGTCCTTCACCTAGCTTGTTGGGAACACAAAGTACATTTTCACTTGCAAAATCCACTCCATACATATATATGGGGAGCAACTAGCACCAACTCGTTTTACAGTGAAAACTGCAGGGACTTCAAACCGACATTAGGAAACAGACTGAGAAACCATAGTAAAAGTTTCACCTGCAACCCGTTCCCCTTGTGATAGATGAACGAACTTTTCTCCAACTGCTCATTTCTGAGAGATAAGTGTGTGTGAAAGCCGTCCTTCACATAGCTTGTTGGGAACACAAAGTTTCTTTTCACTTGCACACTCCAATCCACACATATATATGGGGTGGTACAAGCTCCTACTCGGTTTTACTGTGAGAACTGCAGGAACTTCAAACCTGCACTAGGAAACAGACTGAGAAACCAGAGTAAAAATTTCTCCTGCAACCCGTTCCATTTATGCTAGATGAACGAACGTCTCTCCACATGCTCAGTTCTGAGAGATAAGTGTGTGTGAAAGCCGTCCTTCACCTAGCTTTTTGGGAACACAAAGGTTCTTTACACTTGCAAACTCCACTCCTTACAGATATATGGGGAGGTAATAGCTCCAACACGTTTTTACAGTGAAAATTGCAGGAACTTCAAACCGGCCCTAGGAAACAGACTGAGAAACCAGAGAAAAAGTTTCTCTTGCAAACGGTTCCTTTTGTGCTAGATGAACGAACGTCTCTCCACATGCTCAGTTCTGAGAAATAAGTGTGTGTGAAAGCCGTCCTTCACCTATCTTGTTGGGAACATAAAGTTTCTTTTCACATGCCAAATCCACTCCATACCTAAATATAGGGTGGTACTAGCTCCAACTCGGTTTTACAGTGAAAACTGCAGGAACTTCAAACAGGCTCTAGGAAACAGACTGAGAAACCAGAGTAAAAGTTTCTCCTGCTAACCGTTCCTTTTTTGCTAGATGAACGAACGTCTCTCCACATGCTCAATTCTGAGAGATAATTGTGTGTGAAAGCCATCCTTCACCTAGCTTGTTGAGAACACAAACTTTCCTTTCACTTGCAAACTCCACTCCTTACACATATATGTGGAGGTTTTATCTCCAACCCGTTTTTACAGTGAAAACTGCAGGAACTTCTACCCGGCAGTAGGAAACAGACTCAGAAACCAGAGTATAAGTTTCTCCTATAACCCGTTCACTTTGTGCTAGATGAACTAACGTCTATACTCATGCTTAGTTCTGACAGATAAGTGTGTGTGAAAGCCGAATTTCACCTAGCTTGTTGGGAACACAAACATTCTTTTCATGTGCAAACTCCACTCCATACATATATATGGGGAGTTACAAGGTCCTACTCGGTTTTACAGTGTAAACTGAAGGACTTCAAACCGGCACTAGGAAAAGAGACTGAGAAACCAGAGTAAAAGTTTCTCCTGCAAACCGTTCCTTTTGTGCTAGATGAACGAACGTCTCTCCACATGCTCAGTTCTGAGAGATAAGTATGTGTGAAAGCCGTACTTCACCTAGCTTGTTGGGAACACAAAGTTTCTTTTCAAATGCAAACACCAATCCGTACATATATATGGGGTGGTACTAGCTCCAAGTCGGTTTTACAGTGAAAACTGCAGGAAATTCAAACCGGCCCTAGGAAACAGACAGAGAATCCAGAGAAAAATGTCCTCCTGCAACCTGTTCCATTTTTGCTAGATGAACGAACGTCTCTCCACGTGCTCAATTCTGAGAGATAATTATGTGTGAAAGCCGCCCTTCACCTAACTTGTTGGGATCACAATGTTTCTTTTAACTTGCAAACACCTCTCCATAAATATATAAGGGGAGGTACTAGCTCCAAATCAGTTTTACAGTGAAAACTGCAGGAACTTCAATCCGGCACTAGGATACAGACTGAGAACCCAGAGAAAACGTTTCTCCTGAAAGCCATTCCCGTTGTGCTAGATGAACGAACGTCTCTCCGCATGCTCAGTTCTAAGAAATAAGTGTGTGTGAAAGCCGTCCTTCACCTAGCTTGTTGGGAACACAAAGTTTCTTTACACTTGCAAACTCCACTCCATACATATATAAGGGGAAGTACTAGCTCCAACTCGGTTTTACAGTGAAAACTGCAGGAACTTCAAACCTGCACTAGGTAACAGACTGAGAAACCAGAGAAAAAGTTTCTAATGCAACCCGTTCCCTTTGTGTTACATGAACGAACGTCTTTCCACATGCTCAGTTCTGAGAGATAAGTGTGTGTGAAAGCCGTCCTTCAACTAGCTTGTTGGGAACACAAAGTTTCTTTTCACTTGCAAACTCCAGTCCATACATATATATGGGGAGGTCCTAGCTCCAACTCGGTTTACAGTGAAAACTGCAGGGAATTCAAACCGACAGTAGAAAACAGACTGAGAAACCATAGTGAAAGTTTCCCCTGCAACCCGTTCCCTTTGTGGTAGATGAACGAACGTATCTCCAAATGCTCAGTTCTGAAAGATAAATGTGTGTGAAAGCCGTCCTTCAGCTAGCTTGTTGGGAACACAAACTTTCTTTTCACTTGCAAACTCCACTCCATACATATATATGGGGTGGTACAAGCTCCTACTCCGTTTTACACTGAAAACTGCAGGAACTTCAAACCGGCACTAGGAAACAGACTGAGAAACCAGAGTAAAATTTTCTCCTGCAACCCGTTCCCTTTGTGCTAGATGAAAGAACGTCTCTCCACATGCTCATTTCTGAGAGGTAATTGTGTGTGAAAGCCGTACTTCACCTAGCTTGTTGGGAACACAAAGTTTCTTTTCACTTGCAAACTCCACTCCATACATATATAAGGGAAGTACTAGCTCCAACTTGCTTTTACAGTGAAAACTGCAGGAACTTCAAACCTGCAATAGGAAACTGAATGAGAATTCAGAGATTAAGTTTCTCCTGCAACCCTTTGCCTTTGTGGTAGATGAACGAACGTCTCTCCACATGCTCAGTTCTGAGAGATAAGTGTGTGTGAAAGCCGTACTTCACCTAGATAGTTGGGAACACAAAGTTTCTTTTCACTTGCAAAAACCAATCCGTACATATATATGGGGAATTACTAGCTCCAACTCGGTTTTACATTGAAAATTGCAGGAACATCAAACTGGCCCTAGGAAACAGACTGAGAATCCAGAGAAAATGTTCCTTCTTTAACCTGTTCCATTTGTGCTAGATGAACGAAAGTCTCTCCACATGCTCGGTTCTGAGAGATAAGTATGTGTGAAAGCCGTCCTTCACCTAGCTTGTTGGGAACACAAAGTTTCTTTTCACTTGCAAACACCACTCCGTACATATATATGGGGAGGGTTTAGCTCCAACTAGTTTTTACAGTGAAAACTGCAGGAACTTCTAACCGGCACTAGGAAACAGAATGAGAAACCGGAGTATAAGTTTCCACTATAACCCGTTCCCTTTGTGCTAGATGAATGAACGTCTCTCCACATGCTCAGTTCTGAGAGATAAGTATGTGTGAAAGCCGCCCTTCACCTAGCTTGTTGTGAACACAAAGTTTCTTTTCACTTGCAAACTCCACTCCTTACATATATATGGGGAGGGTTTAGCTCCAACTCGTTTTTACAGTGAAAACTGCAGGAAATTCTAACCGGCACTAGGAAACAGACTGAGAAACCAGAGTATAAGTTTCTCCTATAACCCGTTCCATTTGTGCTAGATGAACGAACGTCTATACACATGCTTAGTTCTGACAGATAATCGTGTGTGAAAGCCGTCCTTCACATAGCTTGTTGGGAACAAAAAGTCTCTTTTCACTTGCAAACTCCACTCCATACATATATAAGGGGAGGTACTAGCTCTAAATCGGTTTTACAGTGAAAACTGCAGGAACTTCAATCCGGCACTAGGAAACAGACTGAGAAACCAGAGAAAAAGTTTCTCCTGCATGCCATTCCCGTTGGGCTAGATGAACGAAGGTCTCTCCACATGCTCAGTTCTAAGAGATAAGTGTGTGTGAAAGCCGTCCTTCACCTAGCTTGTTGGGAACACAGTTTCTTTACACTTGCAAACACAATTCCATACATATATATATTCGGAAGTACTAGCTCCAACTCGGATTTACAGTGAAAACTGCAGGAATTTCAAACCGGCACTAGGAAACAGACTGAGAAACCAGAGTAAAAGTTTCTCCGGCAAAACGTTCTTTGTGTTAGATGAAAGAACGTCTCTCCACATACTCAGTTCTGAGAGATAAGTGTGTGTGAAAGCCGTCCTTCACCTAGCTAGTTCGGAATACACAGTTTCTTTTCACTTTCAAACTCCACTCCATACATATATATGGGGAGGTACTAGCTCCAACTCTGTTTTACAGTGAAAACTGCAGGAATTTCAAAACGGCACTAGGAAACAGACTGAGAAACCAGAGTAAAATTCCCCTGCATCCCGTTCCTTTGTGCTAGATGAACGAACGTCTCTCCCCATGCTCAGTTCTGAGAGATAAGTGTGTGTGAAAGCCTTCTTTCAACTAGCTTTTTGGTAACAAAGATTCTTTTCATTTGATAACTCCATTCCATATAAATATAAGGGGAGGTACAAGCTCCAACATTATTTTACAGTGAAAACTGCAGGAAATTCAAACCGGCACTAGGAAACAGACTGAGAAACCAGAGTAAAAGTTTCTCCTGCAAACCGTTCCCTTTGTGCTAGATGAACGAAAGTCTCTCCACATGCACAATTCTGAGAGATAATTATGTGTGAAAGCCGTACTTCACCTAGGTTGTTGGGAACACAAAGTTTCTTTTCACTTGCAAACGCCTCTCCATATATATATAAGGGGAGGTACTAGCTCCAAATATGTTTTACAGTGAAAACTGCAGGAACTTCAATCCGGCACAAGGATACAGACTTAGAAACCAGAGAAAAAGTTTCTCATGCAAGCCATTCCCGTTGTGCTAATGAACGAACGTCTCTCCACATGCTCATTTCTAAAGATAAGTGTGTGTGAAAGCCGTCCTTCAACTAGCTTGTTGGGAACCCAAAGTTTATTTTCACTTGCAAACACCACTCCACACATATATATGGGGAGGGATTAGCTCCAACTCGGTTTTACAGTGAAAACTGCAGGAACTTCAGTCCGGCACTAGGAAACAGACTGAGAAACCAGAGTAAAAGTTTCTCCTGCAAGGCGTTCCCATTGTGCTAGATGAACGAACGTCTCTCCACATGCTCAGTTCTGAGAGATAAGTGTGTGTGAAAGCCGTCCTTCACCTAGCTTGTTGGGAACACAAAGTTTCTTTTCACTTGCAAACTCCAGTCCATACATATATATTCGGAGGTCTTAGCTCCAACTCGGTTTACAGTGAAAACTGCAGGGGCTTCAAACCGACAGTAGGAAACAGACTGAGAAACCATAGTAAAAGTTTCCCCTGCAACCCGTTCCCTTTGTGGTAGATGAACGAACGTATCTCCAAATGCTCAGTTCTGAGAGATAAATGTGTGTGAAATCCGTCCTTCACCTAGCTTGTTGGGAACACAAAGTTTCTGTTCATTTGCAAACTCCATTCCATACATATATAAGGGGAGGTACAAGCTCCAAATTTGTTTTACAGTGAAAACTGCAGGAACTTCAAACCGGCACTAGGAAACAGACTGAGAAACCACAGTAAAAGTTTCTCCTGCAAACCGTTCCCTTTGTGCTAGATGAATGAAAGTCTTTCCACATAATCAGTTCTGAGAGATAAGTGTGTGTGAAAGCAGTCCTTCAATTAGCTTGTTGGGAAAACAAAGTTTCTTTTCACTTGCAAATTACACTCCTTACATATATATAGGAAGGGATTAGCTCCAACTCGATTTTACAGTGAAAACTGCAGGAACTTCATACCGGCACTAGGAAACACACTGAGAAAACAGAGTAAATGTTTTTCCTGCAACCTTTTCCCATTGTGCTAGATGAACGAAAGTCTCTCCACATGCTCAGTTCTGAGAGATTAGTGTGTGTGAAAGCCGTCCTTCAACTAGCTTGTTGGGAACACAAAGTTTCTTTTCACTAGCAAACTCCACTCCATACATATATAAGGGCAGGGATTAGCTCCAACTCGGTTTTACAGTTAAAACTGCAGGAACTTCTAACCGGCACTAGGAAACAGACTGAGAAACCAAAGTATAAGTTTCTCCTATAAAACGTTCCCTTTGTGCTAGATGAACGAACGTCTATACACATGCTCAGTTCTGACAGATAAGTGTGTGTGAAAGCCGTCCTTCACC
The DNA here is from genome assembly GCF_036321535.1 of Camelus dromedarius. Taxonomy (NCBI): domain Eukaryota; kingdom Metazoa; phylum Chordata; class Mammalia; order Artiodactyla; family Camelidae; genus Camelus; species Camelus dromedarius. The sequence continues at coordinate 2,762,314 of NW_026989731.1, forward strand.
TAGCTTGTTGGGAACACAAAGTTTCTTTTCACTTGCAAACACCACTCCGTAAATATATACGGGGAGGTACTAGCTCCAACACTGTTTTACAGTGAAAACTGCAGGAACATCAAAACGGCCCTAGGAAACAGACTGAGAATCCAGAGAAAGTTTTCCTCCTGCAAACTGTTCCATTTGTGCTAGATGAACGAACGTCTCTCCACATGCTCAGTTCTGAGAGATAAGTGTGTGTGAAAGCCGTACTTCACATAGCTTGTTGGGAACACAAAGTATCTTTTCACTTGCAAACACCACTCCGTACATATATATGGGGTGGTACTAGCTCCAAATCGGTTTTACAGTGAAAACTGCAGGAACTTCAAACCGGCCCTAGGAAACAGACTGAGAAACCAGAGAAAAAGTTTCTCCTGAAAGCCATTCCCGTTGTGCTAGATGAACGAACGTCTCTCCACATGCTCAGTTCTAAGAGATAAGTGTGTGTGAAAGCCGACCTTCACCTAATTGTTGGGAAAACAAAGTTTCTTTTCACTTGTGAACTACACTCCTTACATATATATGGGGAGGCATTAGCTCCAACTCGGTTTTACAGTGAAAACTGCAGGAACTTCATACCGGCACTAGGAAACACACTGAGAAACCAGAGTAAAAGTTTCTCCTGCAACCCGTTCCCATTGTGCTAGATGAACGAACGTCTCTCCACATGCTCAGTTCTGAGAGATAAGTGTGTGTGAAAGCCGTCCTTCAACTAGCTTGTTGGGTACACAAAGTTTCTTTACACTAGCAAACTCCACTCCATCCATATATAAGGGGAGGGATTAGCTCAACTCGGTTTTACAGTGAAAACTGTAGGAACTTCATACCGGCACTAGGAAACAGACTGAGAAACCAGAGTAAAAGTTTATCCTGTACCCGTTCCCTTTGTGCTAGATGAACGAAAGTCTATCCACATGCTCAGTTCTGAGAGATAAGTGTGTGTGAAAGCCGTCCTTCACCTAGATTGTTGGGAACACAAAGTTCTTTTTCACTTGCAAAATCCACTCCATACATATATATGGGGAGTTACTAGCGCCAACTCGATTTACAGTGAAAACTGCAGGGACTTCAAACCTTCATTAGGAAACAGACTGAGAAACCAGAGAAAAAGTTTCTCCTGCAAGCCATTCCCGTTGTGCTAGATGAACGAAAGTTTCTCCACATGCTCAGCTCTAAGAGATAAGTGTGTGTGAAAGCCGGCCTTCACCTAGCTTGTTGGGAAAACAAAGTTTCTTTTCACTTGTAAACTACACTGCTTACATATATATGGGGTGGCATTAGCTCCAACTCGGTTTTACAGTTGAAACTGCAGGAAATTCATAACGGCACTAGGAAACACACTGAGAATCCAGAGAAAAAGTTTCTCCTGCAAACCATTCCCTTTTTGTTAGATGAACGAACGTCTCTCCAAATGCTCAGTTCTGAGAGATAAGTGTGTGTGAAAGCCGTCCTTCACCTAGCTTGTTGAGAACACAAACTTTCTTTTCAGTTGCAAACTTCACTCCGTACATATATATGGGGTGGTACAAGCTCCTACTCGGTTTTACAGTGAAAACTACAGGAACTTCAAACCGGCAGTAGGAAAGATACTGAGAAACCAGAGTAAAAGTTTCTCCTGCAACCCGTTCCTTTGTACTAGATGAACGAAAGTCTCTCCACATGCTAAGTTCTGAGAGATAAGCGTGTGTGAAAGCTGTCCTTCAAATAGCTTGTTGGGAACACAAAGTTTCTTTTCACTTGCAAACTCCACTCCTTCCATATATATGGGGTTGGTTTAGCTACAACTCGTTTTTACAGTGAAAACTGCAGGAAATTCTAACTGGCACTAGGAAACAGACTGAGAAACCAGAGTATAAATTTCTCCTATAACCCGTTCCCTTTGTGCTAGATGAATGAACGTCTATACACATGCTCAGTTCTGACAGATAAGTGTGTGTGAAATCCGTCCTACACCTATCTTGTTGGGAACAGAAAGTTTATTTTCACTTGCAAAAACCACTCCGTAAATATATACGGGGAGGTACTAGCTGCAACTCGGTTTTACAGTGAAAACTGCAGGAACTTCAAACCGGCCCTAGGAAACAGACTGAGAATCCAGAGAAAAACTTCCTGCTGCATCCTGTTCCATTTGTGCTAGATGAACGAACGTCTCTCCACATGCTCAGTTCTGAGAGATAAGTGTGTGTGAAAGCCGTACTTCACCTAGCTTGTTGGGAACACAAATTTTCTTTTCACTTGCAAACACCACTCCGTTCATATATATGGGGAGGTACTAGCTCCAACTCGGTTTTACAGTGAAAACTGCAGGAACTTCAAACCGGCCCTAGGAAACAGACTGAGAATCCAGAGAAAAAGTTCCTCCTGCAACCTGTTCCATTTGTGCTAGATGAACGAACGTCACTCCACATGCTCAGTTCTGAGAGATAAGTATGTGTGAAAGCCGTCCTTCACCTAGCTTGTTGGGAACACAAAGTGTCTTTTCATTTGCAAACTCCACTCCATACATATATAAGGGAAGGTACTAGCTCCAAATCGGTTTAAGTGAAAACTGCAGGAACTTCAGTCCGGCACTAGGAAACAGACTGAGAAACCAGAGAAAAAATTTCCCTGCAAGCCATTCCCGTTGTGCTAGAAGAACGAACGTCTCTCCACATGCTCAGTTCTAAGAGATAAGTGTGTGTGAAAGCCGTCCTTCAACTAGCTTGTTCGGAATACAAAGTTTCTTTTCACTTGCAAACTCCAATTCATACATATATATGGGGAGGTACTAGCTCCAACTCGGTTTTACAGTGAAAACTGCAGGAAATTCAAAACAGCACTAGGAAACAGACTGAGAATCCAGAGTAATAGTTTCCCCTGCAAACCGTTCCCTTTGTGCTAGTAGAACGATAGTCTTTCCACATACTCAGTTCTGACAGATAAGTGTGTGTGAAAGCTGTCCTTCACATAGCTTGTTGGGAAAACAAAGCTTCATTTCAATTGCAAACTACACTCCTTACATATATATGGGGAGGGATTAGCTCCAACTCAGTTTTACAGTGAAAACTGCAGGAACTTCATACCTGCACTAATAAACAGTCTGAGAAACCAGAGTAAAAGTTTCCCCTGTAACCCGTTCCCTTTGTGCTATATGAACGAACGTCTATACACAAGCTCAGTTCTGAGAGATAAGAGTGTGTGAAAGCCGTCCTTCACCAAGCTTGTTGGGAACACAAAGTTCCTTTTCACTTGCAAACTCCACACCATACATATATATGAGAAGGTACTAACTCCAACTCGGTTTTAGAGTGAAAACAGCAGGAACTTCAAACCGGCACTAGGAATCAGACTGAGTAAACAGAGAAAAAGTTTCTACTGCAAACCTTTCCTTTTGTGCTAGATGAACGAACGTCCCTCCAAATGCTCAGTTCTGAGAGATAAGTGTGTGTGAAAGCCGTCATTCACCTAGCTTGTTGGGAACAAAAATTTTCTTTTCATTGCAAATTCCACTCCATACATATATATGCGGAGGTACTAGCACCAACTCGGTTTTACAGTGACAACTGCAGGGACTTCCAACCGGCAGTAGGAAACAGACTGAGAAACCATAGTAATACTTTCCCGTGCAACCCGTTCCATTTGTGCTAGATGAACGAACGTCTCTCCACATGCTCAGTTCTGAAGAGATAAGTGTGTGTGAAAGACGTACTTCACATAGCTTATTGGGAACACAAAGTTTCTTTTCACTTCCAAACTCCACTCCATACATTTATATGGGATGGAACAAGCTCCTACTCGGTTTTACAGTGAAAACGGCAGGAACTTCAAACCGGCCCTAGGAAACAGACTGAGAATCCAGAGAAAAAGTTCCTCCTGCAACCTGTTCCATTTGTGCTAGATGAACGAACGTCACTCCACATGCTCAGTTCTGAGAGATAAGTATGTGTGAAAGCCGTCCTTCACCTAGCTTGTTGGGAACACAAAGTGTCTTTTCATTTGCAAACTCCACTCCATACATATATAAGGGAAGGTACTAGCTCCAAATCGGTTTAAGTGAAAACTGCAGGAACTTCAGTCCGGCACTAGGAAACAGACTGAGAAACCAGAGAAAAAATTTCCCTGCAAGCCATTCCCGTTGTGCTAGAAGAACGAACGTCTCTCCACATGCTCAGTTCTAAGAGATAAGTGTGTGTGAAAGCCGTCCTTCAACTAGCTTGTTCGGAATACAAAGTTTCTTTTCACTTGCAAACTCCACTTCATACATATATATGGGGAGGTACTAGCTCCAACTCGGTTTTACAGTGAAAACTGCAGGAAATTCAAAACAGCACTAGGAAACAGACTGAGAATCCAGAGTAAAAGTTTCCCCTGTAACCCATTCCCTTTGTGCTAGATGAACGAACGTCTATACGCAAGCTCAGTTCTGAGAGGTAAGAGTGTGTGAAAGTCGTTCTTCATATACCTTGTTGGTAAAACAAAGATTCTTTTCATTTGCAAACTCCATTCCTTACATATATAAGGGGAGGTACAAGCTCCAACTTTGATTTACAGTGAAAACTGCAGGAATTTCAAACCGGCACTAGGAAACAGACTGAGAATCCAGAGTAATAGTTTCCCCTGCAAACCGTTCCCTTTGTGCTAGTAGAACGATAGTCTTTCCACATACTCAGTTCTGACAGATAAGTGTGTGTGAAAGCTGTCCTTCACATAGCTTGTTGGGAAAACAAAGCTTCTTTTCAATTGCAAACTACACTCCTTACATATATATGGGGAGGGATTAGCTCCAACTCAGTTTTACAGTGAAAACTGCAGGAACTTCATACCTGCACTAGGAAACAGTCTGAGAAACCAGAGTAAAAGTTTCCCCTGTAACCCGTTCCCTTTGTGCTATATGAACGAACGTCTATACACAAGCTCAGTTCTGAGAGATAAGAGTGTGTGAAAGCCGTCTCTCACCAAGCTTGTTGGGAACACAAAGTTCCTTTTCACTTGCAAACTCCACACCATACATATATATGGGGAGGTACTAACTCCAACTCGGTTTTAGAGTGAAAACAGCAGGAACTTCAAACCGGCACTAGGAATCAGACTGAGTAAACAGAGAAAAAGTTTCTACTGCAAACCTTTCCTTTTGTGCTAGATGAACGAACGTCCCTCCAAATGCTCAGTTCTGAGAGATAAGTGTGTGTGAAAGCCGTCATCCACCTAGCTTGTTGGGAACAAAAATTTTCTTTTCATTGCAAATTCCACTCCATACATATATATGCGGAGGTACTAGCACCAACTCGGTTTTACAGTGACAACTGCAGGGACTTCCAACCGGCAGTAGGAAACAGACTGAGAAACCATAGTAATACTTTCCCGTGCAACCCGTTCCATATCTGCTAGATGAACGAACGTCTCTCCACATGCTCAGTTCTGAAGAGATAAGTGTGTGTGAAAGACGTACTTCACATAGCTTATTGGGAACACAAAGTTTCTTTTCACTTCCAAACTCCACTCCATACATTTATATGGGGTGGAACAAGCTCCTACTCGGTTTTACAGTGAAAACGGCAGGAACTTCAAACCGGCACTAGGAATCAGACTGAGAAACCAGAGTAAAAGTTTCTCCTGCAACCCGTTCCCGTTGTGCTAGATGAACGAACGTCTCTCCACATGCTCAGTTCTAAGAGATAAGTGTGTGTGAAAGCCGTCCTTCACCTAGCTTGTTGGGAAAACAAAGTTTCTTTTCACTTGTAAACTACACTCCTTACATATATATGGGGAGGCATTAGCTCCAACTCGGTTTTACAGTGAAAACTGCAGGAACTTCATACCGGCACTAGGAAACACACTGAGAAACCAGAGTAAAAGTTTCTCCTGCAACCCGTTCCCATTGTGCTAGATGAACGAACGTCTCTCCACATGCTCAGTTCTGAGAGATAATTGTGTGTGAAAGCCGTCCTTCACCTAGCTTGTTGGGAACACAAAGTTTCCGTTCATTTGCAAACTCCACTCCATATATATATAAGGGGAAGTACTAGCTCCAACTCGGTTTTACAGTGAAAACTGCAGGAACTTCAAACCGGCCCTAGGAAACAGACTGAGAAACCAGAGAAAAAGTTTCTCCTGAAAGCCATTCCCGTTGTGCTAGATGAACGAACGTCTCTCCACATGCTCAGTTCTAAGAGATAAGTGTGTGTGAAAGCCGACATTCAACTAATTGTTGGGAAAACAAAGTTTCTTTTCACTTGTGAACTACAATCCTTACATATATATGGGGAGGCATTAGCTCCAACTCGGTTTTACAGTGAAAACTGCAGGAACTTCATACCGGCACTAGGAAACACACTGAATCCAGAGTAAAAGTTTCTCCTGCAACCCGTTCCCATTGTGCTAGATGAACGAACGTCTCTCCACATGCTCAGTTCTGAGAGATAAGTGTGTGTGAAAGCCGTCCTTCAACTAGCTTGTTGGGTACACAAAGTTTCTTTACACTAGCAAACTCCAATCCATACATATATAAGGGGAGGGATTAGCTCAACTCGGTTTTACAGTGAAAACTGTAGGAACTTCATACCGGCACTAGGAAACAGACTGAGAAACCAGAGTAAAAGTTTATCCTGTACCCGTTCCCTTTGTGCTAGATGAACAAAAGTCTATCCACATGCTCAGTTCTGAGAGATAAGTGTGTGTGAAAGCCGTCCTTCACCTAGATTGTTGGGAACACAAAGTTCTTTTTCACTTGCAAAATCCACTCCATACATATATAAGGGGAGTTACTAGCGCCAACTCGATTTACAGTGAAAACTGCAGGGACTTCAAACCTACATTAGGAAACAGACTGAGAAACCAGAGAAAAAGTTTCTCCTGCAAGCCATTCCCGTTGTGCTAGATGAACGAAAGTTTCTCCACATGCTCAGTTCTAAGAGATAAGTGTGTGTGAAAGCCGGCCTTCACCTAGCTTGTTGGGAAAACAAAGTTTCTTTTCACTTGTAAACTACACTGCTTACATATATATGGGGTGGCATTAGCTCCAACTCGGTTTTACAGTTGAAACTGCAGGAAATTCATAACGGCACTAGGAAACACACTGAGAATCCAGAGAAAAAGTTTCTCCTGCAAACCGTTCCCTTTTTGTTAGATGAACGAACGTCTCTCCAAATGCTCAGTTCTGAGAGATAAGTGTGTGTGAAAGCCGTCCTTCACCTAGCTTGTTGAGAACACAAACTTTCTTTTCAGTTGCAAACTTCACTCCGTACATATATATGGGGTGGTACAAGCTCCTACTCGGTTTTACAGTGAAAACTGCAGGAACTTCAAACCGGCAGTAGGAAAGATACTGAGAAACCAGAGTAAAAGTTTCTCCTGCAACCCGTTCCTTTGTGCTAGATGAACGAACGTCTCTCCACATGCTAAGTTCTGAGAGATAAGCGTGTGTGAAAGCTGTCCTTCAAATAGCTTGTTGGGAACACAAAGTTTCTTTTCACTTGCAAACTCCAATCCTTCCATATATATGGGGTTGGTTTAGCTACAACTCGTTTTTACAGTGAAAACTGCAGGAAATTCTAACTGGCACTAGGAAACAGACTGAGAAACCAGAGTATAAATTTCTCCTATAACCCGTTCCCTTTGTGCTAGATGAATGAACGTCTCTCCACATGCTCAGTTCTGAGAGATAAGTGTGTGTGAAAGCCGTACTTCACCTAGCTTGTTGGGAACACAAAGTTTCTTTTCACTTGCAAACACCACTCCGTTCATATATATGGGGAGGTACTAGCTCCAACTCGGTTTTACAGTGAAAACTGCAGGAACTTCAAACCGGCCCTAGGAAACAGACTGAGAATCCAGAGAAAAAGTTCCTCCTGCAACCTGTTCCATTTGTGCTAGATGAACGAACGTCACTCCACATGCTCAGTTCTGAGAGATAAGTATGTGTGAAAGCCGTCCTTCACCTAGCTTGTTGGGAACACAAAGTGTCTTTTCATTTGCAAACTCCACTCCATACATATATAAGGGGAGGTACTAGCTCCAAATCGGTTTAAGTGAAAACTGCAGGAACTTCAGTCCGGCACTAGGAAACAGACTGAGAAACCAGAGAAAAAATTTCCCTGCAAGCCATTCCCGTTGTGCTAGAAGAACGAACGTCTCTCCACATGCTCAGTTCTAAGAGATAAGTGTGTGTGAAAGCCGTCCTTCAACTAGCTTGTTCGGAATACAAAGTTTCTTTTCACTTGTAAACTCCACTTCATACATATATATGGGGAGGTACTAGCTCCAACTCGGTTTTACAGTGAAAACTGCAGGAAATTCAAAACAGCACTAGGAAACAGACTGAGAATCCAGAGTAAAAGTTTCCCCTGTAACCCATTCCCTTTGTGCTAGATGAACGAACGTCTATACGCAAGCTCAGTTCTGAGAGGTAAGAGTGTGTGAAAGCCGTTCTTCAAATACCTTGTTGGTAAAACAAAGATTCTTTTAATTTGCAAACTCCATTCCTTACATATATAAGGGGAGGTACAAGCTCCAACTTTGATTTACAGTGAAAACTGCAGGAATTTCAAACCGGCACTAGGAAACAGACTGAGAATCCAGAGTAATAGTTTCCCCTGCAAACCGTTCCCTTTGTGCTAGTAGAACGATAGTCTTTCCACATACTCAGTTCTGACAGATAAGTGTGTGTGAAAGCTGTCCTTCACATAGCTTGTTGGGAAAACAAAGCTTCTTTTCAATTGCAAACTACACTCCTTACATATATATGGGGAGGGATTAGCTCCAACTCAGTTTTACAGTGAAAACTGCAGGAACTTCATACCTGCACTAGGAAACAGACTGAGAAACCAGAGTAAAAGTTTCCCCTGTAACCCGTTCCCTTTGTGCTATATGAACGAACGTCTATACACAAGCTCAGTTCTGAGAGATAAGAGTGTGTGAAAGCCGTCCTTCACCAAGCTTGTTGGGAGCACAAAGTTCCTTTTCACTTGCAAACTCCACACCATACATATATATGGGGAGGTACTAACTCCAACTCGGTTTTAGAGTGAAAACAGCAGGAACTTCAAACCGGCACTAGGAATCAGACTGAGTAAACAGAGAAAAAGTTTCTACAGCAAACCTTTCCTTTTGTGCTAGATGAACGAACGTCCCTCCAAATGCTCAGTTCTGAGAGATAAGTGTGTGTGAAAGCCGTCATTCACCTAGCTTGTTGGGAACAAAAATTTTCTTTTCATTGCAAATTCCACTCCATACATATATATGCGGAGGTACTAGCACCAACTAGGTTTTACAGTGACAACTGCAGGGACTTCCAACTGGCAGTAGGAAACAGACTGAGAAACCATAGTAATACTTTCCCGTGCAACCCGTTCCATTTGTGCTAGATGAACGAACGTCTCTCCAAATGCTCAGTTCTGAGAGATAAGTGTGTGTGAAAGTCGTCCTTAACCTAGCTTGTTGGGAACACAAACTTTCTTTTCACTTGCAAACTTCACTCCGTACATATATATGGGGTGGTACAAGCTCCTACTCGGTTTTACAGTGAAAACTGCAGGAACTTCAAGCCGGCAGTAGGAAACAGAATGAGAAACCAGAGTAAAAGTTTCTCCTGCAACCCATTCCCATTGTGCTAGATGAACGAACGTCTCTCCACATGCTCAGTTCTGAGAGATAATTGTGTGTGAAAGCCGTCCTTCACCTAGCTTGTTGGGAACACAAAGTTTGAGTTCATTTGCAAACTCCACTCCATATATATATAAGGGGAAGTACTAGCTCCAACTCGGTTTTACAGTGAAAACTGCAGGAACTTCAAACCTGCACTACGTAACAGACTGAGAAACCAGAGAAATAGTTTCTCCTGCAACCCGTTCCCTTTGTGCTACATGAACGAAAGTTCTCCACATGCTCAGTTCTGTGAGATAATTGTGTGTTAAAGCCGTACTTCACCTAGCTTTTTGGGAACACAAAGTTTCTTTTCACTTGCAAACTCCAGTCCATACATATATATATGTAGGTCCTAGCTCCAACTCGTTTTACAGTGAAAACTGCAGGGACTTCAGACCGACAGTAAGAAACAGACTGAGAAACCATAGTAAAAGTTTCCCCTGCAAACCGTTCCCTTTTTGGTAGATGAACGAACGTCTCTACAAATGCTCAGTTCTGAAAGATAAGTGTGTGTGAAAGTCGTCCTTCACCTAGCTTGTTGGGAACACAAACTTTCTTTTCACTTGCAAACTTCACTCCGTACATATATATGGGGTGGTACAAGCTCCTACTCGGTTTTACAGTGAAAACTGCAGGAACTTCAAACCGGCAGTAGGAAACAGAATGAGAAACCAGAGTAAAAGTTTCTCCTGCAACCAGTTCTTTGTGCTAGATGAACGAACGTCTATACACATGCTCAGTTCTGACAGATAAGTGTGTGTGAAAGCTGTCCTTCAAATAGCTTGTTGGGAACACAAAGTTTCTTTTCACTTGCAAACTCCACTCCTTACATATATATGGGGATGGTGTAGCTCCAACTCGTTTTTATAGTGAAAATTGCAGGAACTTCTAACCGGCACTTGGAAACAGACTGAGAAACCAGAGTATAAGTTTCCCCTATAACCCGTTCCCTTTGTGCTAGTTGAACGAACGTCTATACACATGCTCAGTTCTGATAGATAAGTGTGTGTGAAAGCCGCCCTTCATCTAGCTTGTTGGGAACAGAAAGTTTCTTTTCACTTGCAAACACCACTCCGTAAATATATACGGGGAGGTACTAGCTCCAACTCGGTTTTACAGTGAAAACTGCAGGAACTTCAAACCGGCCCTAGGAAACAGACTGAGAATCCAGAGAAAAACTTCCTCCTGCAACGTGTTCCCTTTGTGCTAGATGAACGAACGTCTCTCCACATGCTCAGTTCTGAGAGATAAGTGTGTGTGAAAGCCGTACTTCACCTAGCTTGTTGGGAACACAAAGTTTCTTTTCACTTGCAAACACTACTCCGTACTTATATATGGGGAGGTACTAGCTCCAACTCGGTTTTACAGTGAAAACTGCAGGAACTTCAAACCGGCCCTAGGAAACAGACTGAGAATCCAGAGAAAAAGTTCCTCCTGAAACCTGTTCCATTTGTGCTAGATGATCGAACGTCTCTCCACATGCTCAGTTCTGAGAGATAAGTATGTGTGAAAGCCGTCCTTCACCTAGCTTGTTGGGAACACAAAGTTTCTGTTCATTTGCAAACTCCACTCCATACATATATAAGGGGAGGTACTAGCTCCAAATCAGTTTTACAGTGAAAACTGCAGGAACTTCAGTCCGGCACTAGGAAACAGACTGAGAAACCAGACAAAAAATTTCTCCTGCAAACCATTCCCGTTGTGCAAGAAGAACGAACGTCTCTCCACATGCTCAGTTCTAAGAGATAAGTGTGTGTGAAAGCCGTGCTTCACCTAGCTTGTTCAGAATACAAAGTTTCTTTTCACTTGCAAACTCCACTCTATACATATATATGGGGAGGTACTAGCTCCAACTCGGTTTTACAGTGAAAACTGCAGGAAATTCAAAACGGCACTAGGTAACAGACTGAGAAACCAGAGTAAAAGTTTCCCCTGTAACCCATTCCATTTGTGCTAGATGAACGAACGTCTATACGCAAGCTAAGTTCTGAGAGTTAAGAGTGTTTGAAAGCAGTCCTTCAAAAACCTTGTTGGGAAAACAAAGTTTCTTTTCATTTGCAAACTCCATTCCTTATATATATAAGGGGAGGTACAAGCTCCAACTTTGATTTACAGTGAAAACTGCAGGAATTTCAAACCGGCACTAGGAAACAGACTGAGAAACCAGAGAAAATATTTCTCCTGCAAACCATTCCCGTTGTGCTAGAAGAACGAAAGTCTCTCCACATGCTCAGTTCTAAGAGATAAGTGTGTGTGAAAGCCGTCATTCACCTAGCTTGTTGGGAACACAAATTTTCTTTTCATTGCAAATTCCACTCCATACATATATATGCGGAGGTACTAGCACCAACTCGGTTTTACAGTGACAACTGCAGGGACTTCCAACCGGCAGTAGGAAACAGACTGAGAAACCATAGTAATACTTTCCCGTGCAACCCGTTCCATTTGTGCTAGATGAACGAACGTCTCTACACATGCTCAGTTCTGAGAGATAAGTGTGTGTGAAAGACGTACTTCACATAGCTTATTGGGAACACAAAGTTCCTTTTCACTTCCAAACTTCACTCCATACATTTATAAGGGGTGGAACAAGCTCCTACTCGGTTTTACAGTGAAAACGGCAGGAACTTCAAACCGGCACTAGGAATCAGACGGAGAAACCAGAGTAAAAGTTTCTCCTGCAACCCGTTCCCTTTGTGCTAGATGAACGAATGTCTCTCCACATGCTCAGTTCTGAGAGATAAGTGTGTGTGAAATCCGTACTTCACCTAGCTTGTTGGGAACACAAAGTTTCTTTTCACTTGCAAACACCACTCCGTAAATATATACGGGGAGGTACTAGCTCCAACTCGGTTTTACAGTGAAAACTGCAGGAACTTCAAACCGGCCCTAGGAAACAGACTGAGAATCCAGAGAAAAACTTCCTCCTGCAACGTGTTCCCTTTGTGCTAGATGAAGGAACGTCTCTCCACATGCTCAGTTCTGAGAGATAAGTGTTTGTGAAAGCCGTACTTCACCTAGCTTGTTGGGAACACAAAGTTTCATTTCACTTGCAAACACCACTCCATACATATATATGGGGAGGTACTAGCTCCAACTCGGTTTTACAGTGAAAACTGCAGGAACTTCAAACCGGCCCTAGGAAACAGACTGAGAATCCAGAGAAAATGTTCCTCCTGCAACCTGTTCCATTTGTGCTAGATGAACGAACGTCTCTCCACATGCTCAGTTCTGAGAGATAAGTATGTGTGAAAGCCGTCCTTCACCTAGCTTGTTGGGAACACAAAGTTTCTTTTCATTTGCAAACTCCACTCCATACATATATAAGGGGAGGTACTAGCCCCAAATCGGTTTTACAGTGAAAACTGCAGGAACTGCAGTCCGGCACTAGGAATCAGACTGAGAAACCAGAGAAATAGTTTCTCCTGCAAGCCATTCCCTTTGTGCTAGATGAACGAACGTCTCTCCACATGCTCAGTTCTAAGTGATAAGTGTGTGTGAAAGCCTTCCTTCACCTAGATTGTTGGGAACACAAAGTTCCTTTACAATTGCAAACTCCACTCCATACATATATATATTCGGAAGTACTAGCTCCACCTCGGATTTACAGAGAAAACTGCAGGACCTTCAATCCGGCACTAGGAAACAGACTGAGAAACCAGAGTAAAAGTTCCTCTGGCAACCCGTTCCTTTGTTTTAGATGTAAGAAACTCTCTCCACATACTCAGTTCTAAGAGATAAGTGTGTGTAAAAGCCTTCCTTCAACTAGCTTGTTCGGAATACAAAGTTTCTTTTCACTTGCAAAATCCACTCCATACCTAAATATAGGGTGGTACTAGCTCCAAATCTGTTTTACAGAGAAAACTGCAAGAACTTCAAACAGTCACTAGGAAACAGACTGAGAAGCAGAGTAAAACTTTCTCCTGCAACCCGTTCCTTTGTTCTAGATGAACGAACGTCTCAACACATGCTCAGTTCTGAGAGATAAGTGTGTGTGAATGCCGTCCTTCACCTAGCTTGTTGGGAACACAAAGTTTCTTTTCACTTGCAAACTACACTCCTTACATATATATGGGGAGGAATTAGCTCCAACTCGGTTTTACATTGAAAACTGCAAGAACTTCATACCGGCACTAGGAAACAGACTGAGAAACCAGAGTAAAAATTTCTCCTCTACCCGTTCCCTTTGGGCTACATGAACGAAAGTCTATCCACATGCTCAGTTCTGAGAGATAAGAGTGTGTGAAAGCCGTCCTTCACCTAGCTTGTTGGGAACACAAAGTTCCTTTTCACTTGCAAAATCCACTCCATACATATATATGGGGAGGTAATAGCACCAACTCTGTTTACAGTGAATACTGCAGGGGCTTCAAACCGACATTAGGAAACAGACTGAGAAACCATAGTAAAAGTTTCCCCTGCAAACCGTTCCACTTGTGGAAGATGAACGAACGTCTCTCCAAATGCTCAGTTCTGAGAGATAAGTGTGTGTGAAAGTCGTCCTTCAGTTAGCTTGTTGGGAACACAAAGATTCTTTAAACTTGCAAACTCCACTCCTTACATATATATGGGGAGGTAAAACTCCAACTCGGTTTTACAGTGAAAACTGCAGGAACTTCAAACCGGCACTAGGAAACAGACTGAGAATCCAGAGAAATAGTTTCTCCTGCAACCCGTTCCGTTTGTGCTAGATGAACGAAAGTCTCTCCACATGCTCAGTTCTGAAAGATAAGTATGTGTGAGAGCCGTCCTTCACCTAGCTTGTTGGGAACAGAAAGTTTCTTTTAACTTGCCAATTCCACTCCATACTTATATAAGGGGAGGTACTAACTCCAACTCGGTTTTAGAGTGAAAACTGCAGGAACTTCAAACCGGCACTAGGAATCAGACTGAGTAAACAGAGAAAAAGTTTCTCCTGCAAACCTTTCCTTTTGTGCTAGTTGAACGAACGTCTCTCCAAATGCTCAGTTCTGAGATATAAGAGTGTGTGAAAGCCGTCATTCAAAAACCTTGTTGGGAAAACAAAGTTTCTTTTCATTTGCAAACTCCATTCCTTATATATATAAAGGGAGGTACAAGCTCCAACTTTGATTTACAGTGAAAACTGCAGGAATTTCAAACCGGCACTAGGAAACAGACTGAGAAACCAGAGAAAAAATTTCTCCTGCAAACCATTCCCGTTGTGCTAGAAGAACGAACGTCTCTCCAAATGCTCAGTTCTGAGATATAAGTGTGTGTGAAAGCCGTCATTCACCTAGCTTGTTGGGAACACAAATTTTCTTTTCATTGCAAATTCCACTCCATACATATATATGCGGAGGTACTAGCACCAACTCGGTTTTACAATGACAAATGCAGGGACTTCCAACCGGCAGTAGGAAACAGACTGAGAAACCATAGTAATACTTTCCCGTGCAACCCGTTCCATTTGTGCTAGATGAACGAACGTCTCTACACATGCTCAGTTCTGAGAGATAAGTGTGTGTGAAAGACGTACTTCACATAGCTTATTGGGAACACAAAGTTCCTTTTCACTTCCAAACTCCACTCCATACATTTATAAGGGGTGGAACAAGCTCCTACTCGGTTTTACAGTGAAAACGGCAGGAACTTCAAACCGGCACTAGGAATCAGACGGAGAAACCAGAGTAAAAGTTTCTCCTGCAACCCGTTCCCTTTGTGCTAGATGAACGAATGTCTCTCCACATGCTCAGTTCTGAGAGATAAGTGTGTGTGAAATCCGTACTTCACCTAGCTTGTTGGGAACACAAAGTTTCTTTTCACTTGCAAACACCACTCCGTAAATATATACGGGGAGGTACTAGCTCCAACTCGGTTTTACAGTGAAAACTGCAGGAACTTCAAACCGGCCCTAGGAAACAGACTGAGAATCCAGAGAAAAACTTCCTCCTGCAACGTGTTCCCTTTGTGCTAGATGAACGAACGTCTCTCCACATGCTCAGTTCTGAGAGATAAGTGTTTGTGAAAGCCGTACTTCACCTAGCTTGTTGGGAACACAAAGTTTCATTTCACTTGCAAACACCACTCCATACATATATATGGGGAGGTACTAGCTCCAACTCGGTTTTACAGTGAAAACTGCAGGAACTTCAAACCGGCCCTAGGAAACAGACTGAGAATCCAGAGAAAAAGTTCCTCCTGCAACCTGTTCCATTTGTGCTAGATGAACGAACGTCTCTCCACATGCTCAGTTCTGAGAGATAAGTATGTGTGAAAGCCGTCCTTCACCTAGCTTGTTGGGAACACAAAGTTTCTTTTCATTTGCAAACTCCACTCCATACATATATAAGGGGAGGTACTAGCTCCAAATCGGTTTTACAGTGAAAACTGCAGGAACTGCAGTCCGGCACTAGGAATCAGACTGAGAAACCAGAGAAATAGTTTCTCCTGCAAGCCATTCCCTTTGAGCTAGATGAACGAACGTCTCTCCACATGCTCAGTTCTAAGTGATAAGTGTGTGTGAAAGCCTTCCTTCACCTAGATTGTTGGGAACACAAAGTTCCTTTACAATTGCAAACTCCACTCCATACATATATATATTCGGAAGTACTAGCTCCACCTCGGATTTACAGAGAAAACTGCAGGACCTTCAATCCGGCACTAGGAAACAGACTGAGAAACCAGAGTAAAAGTTCCTCTGGCAACCCGTTCCTTTGTTTTAGATGTAAGAAACTCTCTCCACATACTCAGTTCTGAGAGATATGTGTGTGTAAAAGCCTTCCTTCAACTAGCTTGTTCGGAATACAAAGTTTCTTTTCACTTGCAAAATCCACTCCATACCTAAATATAGGGTGGTACTAGCTCCAAATCTGTTTTACAGAGAAAACTGCAAGAACTTCAAACAGGCACTAGGAAACAGACTGAGAAACCAGAGTTAAACTTTCTCCTGCAACCCGTTCCTTTGTTCTAGATGAACGAACGTCTCAACACATGCTCAGTTCTGAGAGATAAGTGTGTGTGAATGAAGTCCTTCACCTAGCTTGTTGGGAACACAAAGTTTCTTTTCACTTGCAAACTACACTCCTTACATATATATGGGGAGGAATTAGCTCCAACTCGGTTTTACATTGAAAACTGCAAGAACTTCATACCGGCACTAGGAAACAGACTGAGAAACCAGAGTAAAAATTTCTCCTCTACCCGTTCCCTTTGGGCTACATGAACGAAAGTCTATCCACATGCTCAGTTCTGAGAGATAAGAGTGTGTGAAAGCCGTCCTTCACCTAGCTTGTTGGGAACACAAAGTTCCTTTTCACTTGCAAAATCCACTCCATACATGTATATGGGGAGGTAATAGCACCAACACTGTTTACAGTGAATACTGCAGGGGCTTCAAACCGACATTAGGAAACAGACTGAGAAACCATAGTAAAAGTTTCCCCTGCAAACCGTTCCACTTGTGGTAGATGAACGAACGTCTCTCCAAATGCTCAGTTCTGAGAGATAAGTGTGTGTGAAAGCCGTCCTTCAGTTAGCTTGTTGGGAACACAAAGATTCTTTAAACTTGCAAACTCCACTCCTTACATATATATGGGGAGGTAAAACTCCAACTCGGTTTTACAGTGAAAACTGCAGGAACTTCAAACCGGCACTAGGAAACAGACTGAGAATCCAGAGAAATAGTTTCTCCTGCAACCCGTTCCGTTTGTGCTAGATGAACGAAAGTCTCTCCACATGCTCAGTTTTGAAAGATAAGTATGTGTGAAAGCCGTCCTTCACCTAGCTTGTTGGGAACAGAAAGTTTCTTTTAACTTGCCAATTCCACTCCATACATATATAAGGGGAGGTACTAACACCAACTCGGTTTTAGAGTGAAAACTGCAGGAACTTCAAACCGGCACTAGGAATCAGACTGAGTAAACAGAGAAAAAGTTTCTCCTGCAAACCTTTCCTTTTGTGCTAGTTGAACGAACGTCTCTCCAAATGCTCAGTTCTGAGATATAAGTGTGTGTGAAAGCCGTCATTCACCTTGCTTGTTGGGAACACTAATTTTCTTTTCATTGCAAATTCCACTCCACACATATATATGCGGAGGTACTAGCACCAACTCGGTTTTACAGTGACAACTGCAGGGACTTCCAACTGGCAGTAGGAAACACACTGAGAAACCATAGTAATACTTTCCCGTGCAACCCGTTCCATTTGTGCTAGATGAACGAACGTCTCTACACATGCTCAATTCTGAGAGATAAGTGTGTGTGAAAGACGTACTTCACATAGCTTATTTGGAACACAAAGTTCCTTTTCACTTCCAAACTCCACTCCATACATTTATAAGGGGTGGAACTAGCTCCTACTCGGTTTTACAGTGAAAACGGCAGGAACTTCAAACCGGGACTAGGAATCAGACTGAGAAACCAGAGTAAAAGTTTCTCCTGCAACCCGTTCCCTTTGTGCTAGATGAACGAATGTCTCTCCACATGCTCAGTTCTGAGAAATAAGTGTGTGTGAAATCCGTACTTCACCTAGCTTGTTGGGAACACAAAGTTTCTTTTCACTTGCAAACACCACTCCGTAAATATATACGGGGAGGTACTAGCTCCAACTCTGTTTTACAGTGAAAACAGCAGGAACTTCAAACCGGCCCTAGGAAACAGATTGAGAATCCAGAGAAAAACTTCCTCCTGCAACGTGTTCCCTTTGTGCTAGATGAACGAACGTCTCTCCACATGCTCAGTTCTGAGAGAAATGTGTGTGTGAAAGCCGTACTTCACGTAACTTGTTGGGAACACAAAGTTTCTTTTCACTTGCAAACACCATTCCGTACATATATATGGGGAGGTACTAGCTCCAACTTGGTTTTACAGTGAAAACTGCAGGAACTTCAAACCGGCCCTAGGAAACAGACTGAGAATCCAGAGAAAAAGTTCCTCCTGCAAACTGTTCCATTTGTGCTAGATGAACGAACGTCTCTCCACATGCTCAGTTCTGAGAGATAAGTATGTGTGAAAGCCGTACTTCACCTAGCTTGTTGGGAACACAAAGTTTCTTTTCATTTGCAAACTCCACTCCATACATATATAAGGGTGAGGTACTAGCTCCAAATCGGTTTTACAATGAAAACTGCAGGAACTGCAGTCCGGCACTAGGAATCAGACTGAGAAACCAGAGAAATAGTTTCTCCTGCAAGCCATTCCCTTTGTGCTAGATGAACGAACGTCTCTCCACATGCTCAGTTCTAAGAGATAAGTGTGTGTGAAAGCCTTCCTTCACCTAGATTGTTGGGAACACAAAGTTCCTTTACACTTGCAAACTCCACTCCATACATATATATATTCGGAAGTACTAGCTCCACCTCGGATTTACAGAGAATACTGCAGGAACTTCAATCCGGCACTAGGAAACAGACTGAGAAACCAGAGTAAAAGTTCCTCTGGCAAACCGTTCCTTTGTTTTAGATGAAAGAAACTCTCTCCACATACTCAGTTCTGAGAGATAAGTGTGTGTAAAAGCCGTCCTTCAACTAGCTTGTTCGGAATACAAAGTTTCTTTTCACTTGAAAAATCCACTCCATACCTAAATATAGGGTGGTACTAGCTCCAAATCTGTTTTACAGTGAAAACTGCAAGAACTTCAAACAGGCACTAGGAAACAGACTGAGAAACCAGAGTAAAACTTTCTCCTGCAACCCGTTCCTTTGTTCTAGTTGAACGAACGTCTCAACACATGCTCAGTTCTGAGAGATAAGTGTGTGTGAATGCCGTCCTTCACCTAGCTTGTTGGGAACACAAAGTTTCTTTTCACTTGCAAAATACACTCCTTACATATATATGGGGAGGAATTAGCTCCAACTCGGTTTTACATTGAAAACTGCAGGAACTTCATACCGGCACTAGGAAACAGACTGAGAAACCAGAGTAAAAATTTCTCCTCTACCCGTTCCCTTTGGGCTACATGAACGAAAGTCTATCCACATGCTCAGTTCTGAGAGATAAGAGTGTGTGAAAGCCGTCCTTCACCTAGCTTGTTGGGAACACAAAGTTCCTTTTCACTTGCAAAATCCACTCCATACATATATATGGGGAGGTAATAGCACCAACTCGGTTTACAGTGAATACTGCAGGGGCTTCAAAACGACATTAGGAAACAGACTGAGAAACCATAGTAAAAGTTTCCCCTGCAAACCGTTCCACTTGTGGTAGATGAACGAACGTCTCTCCAAATGCTCAGTTCTGAGAGATAAGTGTGTGTGAAAGCCGTCCTTCAGTTAGCTTGTTGGGAACACAAAGATTCTTTAAACATGCAAACTCCACTCCTTACATATATATGGGGAGGTAAAACTCCAACTCGGTTTTACAGTGAAAACTGCAGGAACTTCAAACCGGCCCAAGGAAACAGACTGAGAATCCAGAGAATATCTTCCTCCTGCAACCTGTTCCATTTGTGCTAGATGAACGAACGTCTCTCCGGATGCTCAGTTCTGAGAGATAAGTATGTGTGAAAGCCGTCCTTCACCTAGCTTGTTGGGAACAGAAAGTTTCTTTTAACTTGCCAATTCCACTCCATACATATATAAGGGGAGGTACTAACTCCAAATCGGTTTTACAGTGAAAACTGCAGGAACTTCAATCCGGCACTAAGAAAGAGACTGAGAATCTAGAGAAAAAGTTTCTCCTGCTAGCCATTCCGGTTGTGCTAGATGAACGAACGTCTCTCCACATGCCCAGTTCTAAGAGATATTTGTGTGTGAAAGCCGACTTCACCTAGCTTGTTGGGAACACAATGTTTCTTTAAATTTGCAAACTCCACACCATACATATATATATATGGAAGTACTAGCTCCAACTCGGTTTACAGTGAAAACTGCAGGAAGTTAAAACCGGCACTAGGAAACAGACTGAGAAACCAGAGTAAAAGTTTCTCCTGCAACCCGTTCCCATTGTGCTAGATGAACGAAAGTCTCTCCACATGCTCAGTTCTGAGAGATAAGTGTTTGTGAAATCCGTACTTCACCTAGCTTGTTGGGAACACAAAGTTTCTTTTCACTTGCAAACACCACTCCGTAAATATATACGGGGAGGTATTAGCTCCAACTCGGTTTTACAGTGAAAACTGCAGGAACTTCAAACCGGCCCTAGGAAACAGACTGAGAATCCAGAGAAAAACTTCCTCCTGCAAACCATTCCCTTTGTGCTAGAAGAACGAACGTCTCTCCACATGCTCAGTTCTAAGAGATAAGTGTGTGTGAAAGCCGTCCTTCACCTAGCTAGTTCGGAATACAAAGTTTCTTTTCACTTGCAAACTCCACTCCATACATATATATGGGGTGGTACAAGCTCCAACTCGGTTTTAGAGTGAAAACTGCAGGAACTTCAAACCGCCACTAGGAATCAGACTGAGTAAACACAGAAAAAGTTTCTCCTGCAAACCTTTCCTTTTGTGTTAGATGAACGAATATCTCTCCAAATGCTCAGTTCTGAGATATAAGTGTTTGTGAAAGTCGTCATTCACCTAGCTTGTTGGGAACACTAATTTTCTTTTCATTGCAAATTCCACTCCATACATATATATGCGGAGATACTAGCACCAACTCCGTTTTACAGTGACAACTGCAGGGACTTCAAACCGGCAGTAGGAAACAGACTGAGAAACCATAGTAATACTTTCCCGTGCAACCCGTTCCATTTGTGCTAGATGAACGAAAGTCTCTCCACATGCTCAGTTCTGAGAGATAAGTGTGTGTGAAAGACGTACTTCACATAGATTATTGGGAACACAAAGTTTCTTTTCACTGGCAAACCCCACTCCTTACATATATATGGGGAGGGTTTAACTCCAACTCGTTTTTACAGTGAAAACTGCAGGAACTTCTAAACGGCACTAGGAAACAGACTGAGAATCCAGAGAAATAGTTTCTCCTGCAACCCGTTCCATTTGTGCTAGATGAACGAAAGTCTCTCCACATGCTCAGTTCTGAGAGATAAGTGTGTGTGAAAGCCGTCCTTCACCTAGCTTGTTGGGAACACAAATTTTATTTCACTTGCAATCCCCACTCCATACATAAATATAGGGAGGTAGGAGCTTCAACTCGGTTTTACAGTGAAAACTGCAGGAACTTCAAACCGGCCCTAGGAAACAGACTGAGAATCCAGAGAATATCTTCCTCCTGCAACCTGTTCCATTTGTGCGAGATGAACGAACGTCTCTCCGCATGCTCAGTTCTGAGAGGTAAGTATGTGTGAAAGCCGTCCTTCACCTAGCTTGTTGGGAACACAAAGTTTCTTTTAAATTGCCAACTCAACTCCATACATATATAAGGGGAAGTACTAGCTCCAAATCGGTTTTACAGTGAAAACTGCAGGAACTTCAATCCGGCACTAGGAAACAGACTGAGATACCAGAGAAAAAGTTTCTCCTGAATGCCATTCCCGTTTTGCTAGATGAACGAACGTCTCTCCACATGCTCAGTTCTGAGAGAAATGTGTGTGTGAAAGCCGTACTTCACGTAACTTTTTGGGAACACAAAGTTTCTTTTCACTTGCAAACACCATTCCGTACATATATATGGGGAGGTACTAGCTCCAACTTGGTTTTACAGTGAAAACTGCAGGAACTTCAAACCGGCCCTAGGAAACAGACTGAGAATCCAGAGAAAAAGTTCCTCCTGCAAACTGTTCCATTTGTGCTAGATGAACGAACGTCTCTCCACATGCTCAGTTCTGAGAGATTAGTATGTGTGAAAGCCGTACTTCACCTAGCTTGTTGGGAACACAAAGTTTCTTTTCATTTGCAAACTCCACTCCATACATATATAAGGGGAGGTACTAGCTCCAAATCGGTTTTACAATGAAAACTGCAGGAACTGCAGTCCGGCACTAGGAATCAGACTGAGAAACCAGAGAAATAGTTTCTCCTGCAAGCCATTCCCTTTGTGCTAGATGAACGAACGTCTCTCCACATGCTCAGTTCTAAGAGATAAGTGTGTGTGAAAGCCTTCCTTCACCTAGATTGTTGGGAACACAAAGTTCCTTTACACTTGCAAACTCCACTCCATACATATATATATTCGGAAGTACTAGCTCCACCTCGGATTTACAGAGAATACTGCAGGAACTTCAATCCGGCACTAGGAAACAGACTGAGAAACCAGAGTAAAAGTTCCTCTGGCAAACCGTTCCTTTGTTTTAGATGAAAGAAACTCTCTCCACATACTCAGTTCTGAGAGATAAGTGTGTGTAAAAGCCGTCCTTCAACTAGCTTGTTCGGAATACAAAGTTTCTTTTCACTTGAAAAATCCACTCCATACCTAAATATAGGGTGGTACTAGCTCCAAATCTGTTTTACAGTGAAAACTGCAAGAACTTCAAAGAGGCACTAGGAAACAGACTGAGAAACCAGAGTAAAACTTTCTCCTGCAACCCGTTCCTTTGTTCTAGTTGAACGAACGTCTCAACACATGCTCAGTTCTGAGAGATAAGTGTGTGTGAATGCCGTCCTTCACCTAGCTTGTTGGGAACACAAAGTTTCTTTTCACTTGCAAAATACACTCCTTACATATATATGGGGAGGAATTAGCTCCAACTCGGTTTTACATTGAAAACTGCAGGAACTTCATACCGGCACTAGGAAACAGACTGAGAAACCAGAGTAAAAATTTCTCCTCTACCCGTTCCCTTTGGGCTACATGAACGAAAGTCTATCCACATGCTCAGTTCTGAGAGATAAGAGTGTGTGAAAGCCGTCCTTCACCTAGCTTGTTGGGAACACAAAGTTCCTTTTCACTTGCAAAATCCACTCCATACATATATATGGGGAGGTAATAGCACCAACTCGGTTTACAGTGAATACTGCAGGGGCTTCAAAACGACATTAGGAAACAGACTGAGAAACCATAGTAAAAGTTTCCCCTGCAAACCGTTCCACTTGTGGTAGATGAACGAACGTCTCTCCAAATGCTCAGTTCTGAGAGATAAGTGTGTGTGAAAGCCGTCCTTCAGTTAGCTTGTTGGGAACACAAAGATTCTTTAAACATGCAAACTCCACTCCTTACATATATATGGGGAGGTAAAACTCCAACTCGGTTTTACAGTGAAAACTGCAGGAACTTCAAACCGGCCCAAGGAAACAGACTGAGAATCCAGAGAATATCTTCCTCCTGCAACCTGTTCCATTTGTGCTAGATGAACGAACGTCTCTCCGGATGCTCAGTTCTGAGAGATAAGTATGTGTGAAAGCCGTCCTTCACCTAGCTTGTTGGGAACAGAAAGTTTCTTTTAACTTGCCAATTCCACTCCATACATATATAAGGGGAGGTACTAACTCCAAATCGGTTTTACAGTGAAAACTGCAGGAACTTCAATCCGGCACTAAGAAAGAGACTGAGAATCTAGAGAAAAAGTTTCTCCTGCTAGCCATTCCGGTTGTGCTAGATGAACGAACGTCTCTCCACATGCCCAGTTCTAAGAGATATTTGTGTGTGAAAGCCGACTTCACCTAGCTTGTTGGGAACACAATGTTTCTTTAAATTTGCAAACTCCACACCATACATATATATATATGGAAGTACTAGCTCCAACTCGGTTTACAGTGAAAACTGCAGGAAGTTAAAACCGGCACTAGGAAACAGACTGAGAAACCAGAGTAAAAGTTTCTCCTGCAACCCGTTCCCATTGTGCTAGATGAACGAAAGTCTCTCCACATGCTCAGTTCTGAGAGATAAGTGTTTGTGAAATCCGTACTTCACCTAGCTTGTTGGGAACACAAAGTTTCTTTTCACTTGCAAACACCACTCCGTAAATATATACGGGGAGGTATTAGCTCCAACTCGGTTTTACAGTGAAAACTGCAGGAACTTCAAACCGGCCCTAGGAAACAGACTGAGAATCCAGAGAAAAACTTCCTCCTGCAAACCATTCCCTTTGTGCTAGAAGAACGAACGTCTCTCCACATGCTCAGTTCTAAGAGATAAGTGTGTGTGAAAGCCGTCCTTCACCTAGCTAGTTCGGAATACAAAGTTTCTTTTCACTTGCAAACTCCACTCCATACATATATATGGGGTGGTACAAGCTCCAACTCGGTTTTAGAGTGAAAACTGCAGGAACTTCAAACCGCCACTAGGAATCAGACTGAGTAAACACAGAAAAAGTTTCTCCTGCAAACCTTTCCTTTTGTGTTAGATGAACGAATGTCTCTCCAAATGCTCAGTTCTGAGATATAAGTGTTTGTGAAAGTCGTCATTCACCTAGCTTGTTGGGAACACTAATTTTCTTTTCATTGCAAATTCCACTCCATACATATATATGCGGAGATACTAGCACCAACTCCGTTTTACAGTGACAACTGCAGGGACTTCAAACCGGCAGTAGGAAACAGACTGAGAAACCATAGTAATACTTTCCCGTGCAGCCCGTTCCATTTGTGCTAGATGAACGAAAGTCTCTCCACATGCTCAGTTCTGAGAGATAAGTGTGTGTGAAAGACGTACTTCACATAGATTATTGGGAACACAAAGTTTCTTTTCACTGGCAAACCCCACTCCTTACATATATATGGGGAGGGTTTAACTCCAACTCGTTTTTACAGTGAAAACTGCAGGAACTTCTAAACGGCACTAGGAAACAGACTGAGAATCCAGAGAAATAGTTTCTCCTGCAACCCGTTCCATTTGTGCTAGATGAACGAAAGTCTCTCCACATGCTCAGTTCTGAGAGATAAGTGTGTGTGAAAGCCGTCCTTCACCTAGCTTGTTGGGAACACAAATTTTATTTCACTTGCAATCCCCACTCCATACATAAATATAGGGAGGTAGGAGCTTCAACTCGGTTTTACAGTGAAAACTGCAGGAACTTCAAACCGGCCCTAGGAAACAGACTGAGAATCCAGAGAATATCTTCCTCCTGCAACCTGTTCCATTTGTGCGAGATGAACGAACGTCTCTCCGCATGCTCAGTTCTGAGAGGTAAGTATGTGTGAAAGCCGTCCTTCACCTAGCTTGTTGGGAACACAAAGTTTCTTTTAAATTGCCAACTCAACTCCATACATATATAAGGGGAAGTACTAGCTCCAAATCGGTTTTACAGTGAAAACTGCAGGAACTTCAATCCGGCACTAGGAAACAGACTGAGATACCAGAGAAAAAGTTTCTCCTGAATGCCATTCCCGTTTTGCTAGATGAACGAAAGTCTCTCCACATGCTCAGTTCTAAGAGATAAGTGTGTGTGAAAGCCGTCCTTCATCTAGCTTGTTGGGAAAACATAGTTTCTTTTCACTTGTAAACTACACTCCTCACATATATATGGGGAGGCATTAGCTCCAACTCGGTTTTACAGTGAAAACTGCAGGAACTTCATTCCGGCACTAGGAAACACACTGAGAAACCAGAGTAATAGTTTCTCCTGCAACCCGTTCCCATTGTGCTAGATGAACGAACGTCTATTCACATGCTCAGTTCTGAGAGATAAGTGTGTGTGAAAGCCGTCCTTCACCTAGATTGTTGGGAACACAAAGTTCTTTTTCACTTGCAAAATCCACTCCATACATATAAATGGGGAGTTACTAGCACCAACTCGGTTTACAGTGAAAACTGCAGTGACTTCAAACCTACATTAGGAAACAGACTGAGAAACCATAGTAAAAGTTTCCCCTGCAACCCTTTCCCCTTGTGGTAGATGAACGAACGTCTCTCCAAATGCTCAGTTCTGAGAGATAAGTGTGAGTGAAAGCCGTCCTTCACCTAGCTTGTTGGGAACACAAACTTTCTTTTCACTTGCAAATTCCACTTCTTACATATATATGGGGAGGGTTTAGCTCCAACTCGTTTTTACAGTGAAACATGCAGGAACTTCTAACCGGCACTAGGAAACAGACTGAGAAACCAGAGTAAAAGTTTCCACTGTAACCCATTCCCTTTGTGCTAGATGAACGAACGTCTATACGCAAGCTCATTTCTGAGAGGTAAGAGTGTGTGAAAGCCGTTCTTCAAATACCTTGTTGGGAAAACAAAGATTCTTTTATTTGCAAACTCCATTTCTTACATATATAAGGGGAGGTACAAGCTCCAACTTTGATTTACAGTGAAAACTGCAGGAATTTCAAACCGGCACTAGGAAACAGACTGAGAGACCAGAGTAATAGTTTCCCCTGCAAACCGTTCCTTTTGTGCTAGATGAACGAAAGTCTCTCCACATGCTCAGTTCTGAGAGATAAGTATGTGTGAAAGCCGTCCTTCACCTAGCTTGTTGGGAACACAAAGATTCTTTTCACTTGCAAACTCCACTCCATACATATATAACTGGAGGTACTAGCTCCAAATCGGTTTTACAGTGAAAACTGCAGGAACTTCAATCCGGCACTAGGAAACAGACTGAGAAACCAGAGAATAAGTTTCTCCTGCAAGCCATTCCCGTTGTGCTAGATGAACGACCGTCTCTCCTCATGCTCAGTTCTAAGAGATAAGTGTGAGTGAAAGCCGTCCTTCACCTAGCTTGTTGGGAACACAAAGTTCCTTTTCATTTGGAAACTCCACACCATACATATATATGGGGAGGTACTAACTCCAACTCGGTTATAGAGTGAAAACTGCAGGAACTTCAAACCGGCACTAGGAATCAGACTGAGTAAACAGAGAAAAAGTTTCTCCTGCAAACCTTTCCTTTTGTGCTAGATGAACGAACGTCTCTCCAAATGCTCAGTTCTGAGATATAAGTGTGTGTGAAACCCGTCATTCAACTAGCTTGTTGGGAACACAAATTTTCTTTTCATTGCAAATTCCACTCCATACATATATATTCGGAGGTTCTAGCACCAACTCGGTTTTACAGTGACAACTGCAGGGACTTCCAACCGGCAGTAGGAAACAGACTGAGAAACCATAGTAATACTTTCCCGTGCAACCCGTTCCATTTGTGCTAGATGAACGAACGTCTCTCCACATGCTCAGTTCTGAGAGATAAGTGTGTGTGAAAGACGTACTTCGCATAGCTTATTGGGAACCCAAAGTTCCTTTTCACTTCCAAAATCCACTCCATACATTTATATGGGGTGGAACAAGCTCCTACTCGGTTTTACAGTGAAAACGGCAGGAACTTCAAACCGGCACTAGGAATCAGACTGAGAAACCAGAGTAAAAGTTTCTCCTGCAAATCATTCCCGTTGTGATAGAAGAACGAACGTCTCTCCACATGCTCAGTTCTAAGAGATAAGTGTGTGTGAAAGCCGTCCTTCACCTAGCTTGTTCGGAATACAAAGTTTCTTTTCACTTGCAAACTCCACTCCATACATATATATGGGGAGGTACTAGCTCCAACTCGGTTTTACAGTGAAAACTGCAGGAAATTCAAAACGGCACTAGGAAACAGACTGAGATACCAGAGTAAAAGTTTCCGCTGTAACCCATTCCCTTTGTGCTAGATGAACGAACGTCTATACGCAAGCTCAGTTCTGAGAGGTAAGGGTGTGTGAAAGCAGTCCTTAAATACCTTGTTGGGAAAACAAAGTTTCTTTTCATTTGCAAACTCCATTCCTTATATATATAAGGGGAGGTACAAGCTCCAACTTTGATTTACAGTGAAAACTGCAGGAATTTCAAACCGGCACTAGGAAACAGACTGAGAAACCAGAGAAAAAATTTCTCCTGCAAACCATTCCCGTTGTGCTAGAAGAACGAAAGTCTCTCCACATGCTCAGTTCTAAGAGATAAGTGTGTGTGAAAGCTATCCTTCACCTAGATTGTTCGGAATACAAAGTTTCTTTTCACTTGAAAACTCCACTCCATACATATATATGGGGAGGTACTAGCTCCATCTCGGTTTTACAGTGAAAAATGCAGGAACTTCTTATCGGCAGTAGGAAACAGACCGAGAATCCAGAGTAAAAGTTTCCCCTGTAATCCGTTCGCTTTGTGCTATATGAACGAACGTCTATACACAAGCTCAGTTCTGAGAGATAAGAGTGTGTGAAAGCCGTCCTTCACCAAGCTTGTTGGGAACACAAAGTTCCTTTTCATTTGCAAACTACACACCATACATATATATGGGGAGGTACTAACCCCAACTCGGTTTTAGAGTGAAAACTGCAGGAACTTCAAACCGGCACTAGGAATCAGACTGAGTAAACAGAGAAAAAGTTTCTCCTGCAAACCTTTCCTTTTGTGCTAGATGAACGAACGTCTCTCCAAATGCTCAGTTCTGAGATATAAGTGTGTGTGAAAGCCATCATTCACCTAGATTTTTGGGAACACAAATTTTCTTTTCATTGCAAATTCCACTCCATACATATATATGCGGAGGTTCTAGCACCAACTCGGTTTTACAGTGACAACTGCAGGGACTTCCAACCGGCAGTAGGAAACAGGCTGAGAAACCATAGTAATACTTTCCCGTGCAAACCGTTCCATTTGTGCTAGATGAACGAACGTCTCTCCACATGCTCAGTTCTGAGAGATAAGTGTGTGTGAAAGACGTACTTCACATAGCTTATTGGGAATACAAAGTTCCTTTTCACTTCCAAACTACACTCCATACATTTATATGGGGTGGAACAAGCTCCTACTCGGTTTTACAGTGAAAACGGCAGGAACTTCAAACCGGCACTAGGAATCAGACTGAGAAACCAGAGAAAAGTTTCTCCTGCAACCCGTTCCCTTTGTGCTAGATGAACGAATGTCTCTCCACATGCTCAGTTCTGAGAGATAAGTGTGTGTGAAATCCGTACTTCACCTAGCTTGTTGGGAACACTAAGATTCTTTTCACTTGCAAACACCACTCCGTAAATATATACGGGGAGGTACTAAATCCAACCCGGTTTTACAGTGAAAACTGCAGGAATTTCAAACCGGCCCTAGGAAACAGACTGAGAATCCAGAGAAATATTTCCTCCTGCAACGTGTTCCCTTTGTGCTAGATGAACGAACGTCTCTCCACATGCTCAGTTCTGAGAGATAAGTGTGTGTGAAAGCCATACTTCACCTAGCTTGTTGGGAAAAAATGTTTCTTTTCACTTGCCAACACCACTCCGTACAAATATATGGGGAGGTACTAGCTCCAACTCGGTTTTACAGTGAAAACTGCAGGAACTTCAAACCGGCCCTAGGAATCAGACTGAGAATCCAGAGAAAAATTTCCTCCTGCAAACTGTTCCATTTGTGCTAGATGAACGAACGTCTCTCCACATGCTCAGTTCCAAGAGATAAGTGTGTGTGAAAGCCGTCCTTCACCTAGCTTGTTCGGAATACAAAGTTTCTTTTCACTTGCAAACTTCACTCCATACATATATATGGGGAGGTACTAGCTCCAACTCGGTTTTACAGTGAAAACTGCAGGAACTTCAAACCGGCACTAGGAATCAGACTGAGTAAACAGAGAAAAAGTTTCTCCTGCAAACCTTTCCTTTTGTGCTAGATGAACGAACGTCTCTCCAAATGCTCAGTTCTGAGATATAAGTGTGTGTGAAAGCCGTCATTCACCTAGCTTGTTGGGAACACAAATTTTCTTTTCATTGCAAATTCAACTCCATACATATATATGCGGAGGTACTAGCACCAACTCGGTTTTACAGTGAAACTGCAGGGACTTCCAACCGACAGTAGGAAACAGACTGAGAAACCATAGTAATACTTTCCCGTGCAAACCGTTCCACTTGTGGTAGATGAACGAACGTCTCTCCAAATGCTCAGTTCTGAGAGATAAGTGTGTGTGAAAGCCGTCCTTCTGTTAGCTTGTTGGGAACACAAAGATTCTTTAAACTTGCAAACTCCACTCCTTACATATATATGGGGAGGTAAAACTCCAACTCGGTTTTACAGTGAAAACTGCAGGAACTTCAAACCGGCACTAGGAAACAGACTGAGAATCCAGAGAAATAGTTTCTCCTGCAACCCGTTCCGTTTGTGCTAGATGAACGAATGTCTCTCCACATGCTCAGTTCTGAAAGATAAGTATGTGTGAAAGCTGTCCTTCACCTAGCTTGTTGGGAACAGAAAGTTTCTTTTAACTTGCCAATTCCACTCCATACATATATAAGGGGAGGTACTAACTCCAACTCGGTTTTAGAGTGAAAACTGCAGGAACTTCAAACCGGCACTAGGAATCAGACTGAGTAAACAGAGAAAAAGTTTCTCCTGCAAACCTTTCCTTTTGTGCTAGTTGAACGAACGTCTCTCCAAATGCTCAGTTCTGAGATATAAGAGTGTGTGAAAGCCGTCATTCAAAAACCTTGTTGGGAAAACAAAGTTCCTTTTCATTTGCAAACTCCATTCCTTATATATATAAGGGGAGGTACAAGCTCCAACTTTGATTTACAGGGAAAACTGCAGGAATTTCAAATCGGCACTAGGAAACAGACTGAGAAACCAGAGAAAAAATTTCTCCTGCAAACCATTCCCGTTGTGCTAGAAGAACGAACGTCTCTCCAAATGCTCAGTTCTGAGATATAAGTGTGTGTGAAAGCCGTCATTCACCTAGCTTGTTGGGAACACAAATTTTCTTTTCATTGCAAATTCCACTCCATACATATATATGCGGAGGTACTAGCACCAACTCGGTTTTACAGTGACAAATGCAGGGACTTCCAACCGGCAGTAGGAAACAGACTGAGAAACCATAGTAATACTTTCCCGTGCAACCCGTTCCATTTGTGCTAGATGAACGAACGTCTCTACACATGCTCAGTTCTGAGAGATATGTGTGTGTGAAAGACGTACTTCACATAGCTTATTGGGAACACAAAGTTCCTTTTCACTTCCAAACTCCACTCCATACATTTATAAGGGGTGGAACAAGATCCTACTCGGTTTTACAGTGAAAACGGCAGGAACTTCAAACCGGCACTAGGAATCAGACGGAGAAACCAGAGTAAAAGTTTCTCCTGCAACCCGTTCCCTTTGTGCTAGATGAACGAATGTCTCTCCACATGCTCAGTTCTGAGAGATAAGTGTGTGTGAAATCCGTACTTCACCTAGCTTGTTGGGAACACAAAGTTTCTTTTCACTTGCAAACACCACTCCGTAAATATATACGGGGAGGTACTAGCTCCAACTCGGTTTTACAGTGAAAACTGCAGGAACTTCAAACCGGCCCTAGGAAACAGACTGAGAATCCAGAGAAAAACTTCCTCCTGCAACGTGTTCCCTTTTTGCTAGATGAACGAACGTCTCTCCACATGCTCAGTTCTGAGAGATAAGTGTTTGTGAAAGCCGTACTTCACCTAGCTTGTTGGGAACACAAAGTTTCATTTCACTTGCAAACACCACTCCATACATATATATGGGGAGGTACTAGCTCCAACTCGGTTTTACAGTGAAAACTGCAGGAACTTCAAACCGGCCCTAGGAAACAGACTGAGAATCCAGAGAAAAAGTTCCTCCTGCAACCTGTTCCATTTGTGCTAGATGAACGAACGTCTCTCCACATGCTCAGTTCTGAGAGATAAGTATGTGTGAAAGCCGTCCTTCACCTAGCTTGTTGGGAACACAAAGTTTCTTTTCATTTGCAAACTCCACTCCATACATATATAAGGGGAGGTACTAGCTCCAAATCGGTTTTACAGTGAAAACTGCAGGAACTTCAGTCCGGCACTAGGAATCAGACTGAGAAACCAGAGAAATAGTTTCTCCTGCAAGCCATTCCCTTTGTGCTAGATGAACGAACGTCTCTCCACATGCTCAGATCTAAGTGATAAGTGTGTGTGAAAGCCTTCCTTCACCTAGATTGTTGGGAACACAAAGTTCCTTTACACTTGCAAACTCCACTCCATACATATATATATTCGGAAGTACTAGCTCCACCTCGGATTTACAGAGAAAACTGCAGGACCTTCAATCCGGCACTAGGAAACAGACTGAGAAACCAGAGTAAAAGTTCCTCTGGCAACCCGTTCCTTTGTTTTAGATGTAAGAAACTCTCTCCACATACTCAGTTCTGAGAGATAAGTGTGTGTAAAAGCCTTCCTTCAACTACCTTGTTTGGAATACAAAGTTTCTTTTCACTTGCAAAATCCACTCCATACCTAAATATAGGGTGGTACTAGCTCCAAATCTGTTTTACAGAGAAAACTGCAAGAACTTCAAACAGGCACTAGGAAACAGACTGAGAAACCAGAGTAAAACTTTCTCCTGCAACCCGTTCCTTTGTTCTAGATGAACGAAAGTCTCAACACATGCTCAGTTCTGAGAGATAAGTGTGTGTGAATGCCGTCCTTCACCTAGCTTGTTGGGAACACAAAGTTTCTTTTCACTTGCAAACTACACTCCTTACATATATATGGGGAGGAATTAGCTCCAACTCGGTTTTACATTGAAAACTGCAAGAACTTCATACCGGCACTAGGAAACAGACTGAGAAACTAGAGTAAAAATTTCTCCTCTACCCGTTCCCTTTGGGCTACATGAACGAAAGTCTATCCACATGCTCAGTTCTGAGAGATAAGAGTGTGTGAAAGCCGTCCTTCACCTAGCTTGTTGGGAACACAATGTTCCTTTTCACTTGCAAAATCCACTCCATACATATATATGGGGAGTTAATAGCACCAACTCGGTTTTCAGTGAATACTGCAGGGGCTTCAAAACGACATTAGGAAACAGACTGAGAAACCATAGTAAAAGTTTCAACTGCAAACCGTTCCACTTGTGGTAGATGAACGAACGTCTCTCCAAATGCTCAGTTCTGAGAGATAAGTGTGTGTGAAAGCCGTCCTTCAGTTAGCTTGTAGGGAACACAAAGATTCTTTAAACATGCAAACTCCACTCCTTACATATATATGGGGAGGTAAAACTCCAACTCGGTTTTACAGTGAAAACTGCAGGAACTTCAAACCGGCCCAAGGAAACAGACTGAGAATCCAGAGAATATCTTCCTCCTGCAACCTGTTCCATTTGTGCTAGATGAACGAACGTCTCTCCGGATGCTCAGTTCTGAGAGATAAGTATGTGTGAAAGCCGTCCTTCACCTAGCTTGTTGGGAACAGAAAGTTTCTTTTAACTTGCCAATTCCACTCCATACATATATAAGGGGAGGTACTAACTCCAAATCGGTTTTACAGTGAAAACTGCAGGAACTTCAATCCGGAACTAAGAAACAGACTGAGAATCTAGAGAAAAAGTTTCTCCTGCTAGCCATTCCGGTTGTGCTAGAAGAACGAACGTCTCTCCACATGCTCAGTTCTGAGATATAAGTGTTTGTGAAAGTCGTCATTCACCTAGCTTGTTGGGAACACTAATTTTCTTTTCATTGCAAATTCCACTCCATACATATATATGCGGAGATACTAGCACCAACTCCGTTTTACAGTGACAACTGCAGGGACTTCCAACCGGCAGTAGGAAACAGACTGAGAAACCATAGTAATACTTTCCCGTGCAACCCGTTCCATTTGTGCTAGATGAACGAAAGTCTCTCCACATGCTCAGTTCTGAGAGATAAGTGTGTGTGAAAGACGTACTTCACATAGCTTATTGGGAACACAAAGTTTCTTTTCACTGGCAAACCCCACTCCTTACATATATATGGGGAGGGTTTAACTCCAACTCGTTTTTACAGTGAAAACTGCAGGAACTTCTAAACGGCACTAGGAAACAGACTGAGAATCCAGAGAAATAGTTTCTCCTGCAACCCGTTCCATTTGTGCTAGATGAACGAAAGTCTCTCCACATGCTCAGTTCTGAGAGATAAGTGTGTGTGAAAGCCGTCCTTCACCTAGCTTGTTGGGAACACAAATTTTATTTCACTTGCAATCCCCACTCCATACATAAATATAGGGAGGTAGGAGCTTCAACTCGGTTTTACAGTGAAAACTGCAGGAACTTCAAACCGGCCCTAGGAAACAGACTGAGAATCCAGAGAATATATTCCTCCTGCAACCTGTTCCATTTGTGCGAGATGAACGAACGTCTCTCCGCATGCTCAGTTCTGAGAGGTAAGTATGTGTGAAAGCCGTCCTTCACCTAGCTTGTTGGGAACACAAAGTTTCTTTTAAATTGCCAACTCAACTCCATACATATATAAGGGGAAGTACTAGCTCCAAATCGGTTTTACAGTGAAAACTGCAGGAACTTCAATCCGGCACTAGGAAACAGACTGAGATACCAGAGAAAAAGTTTCTCCTGAAAGCCATTCCCGTTTTGCTAGATGAACGAACGTCTCTCCACATGCTCAGTTCTAAGAGATTAGTGTGTGTGAAAGCCGTCCTTCATCTAGCTTGTTGGGAAAACATAGTTTCTTTTCACTTGTAAACTACACTCCTCACATATATATGGGGAGGCATTAGCTCCAACTCGGTTTTACAGTG
Source organism: Camelus dromedarius (assembly GCF_036321535.1). Taxonomy (NCBI): domain Eukaryota; kingdom Metazoa; phylum Chordata; class Mammalia; order Artiodactyla; family Camelidae; genus Camelus; species Camelus dromedarius. The sequence goes on from NW_026989731.1 coordinate 2,797,207, forward strand.
AAAACTGCAGGAACTTCATTCCGGCACTAGGAAACACACTGAGAATCCAGAGTAATAGTTTCCCCTGCAACCCGTTCCCATTGTGCTAGATGAACGAACGTCTCTCCACATGCTCAGTTCTGAGAGTTAAGTGTGTGTGAAAGCCGTCCTTCAACTAGCTTGTTGGGAACACAAAGTTTCTTTTCACTTTCAAACTCCACTCCATAAATATATAAGGGGAGGGATTAGCTCCAACTCGGTTTTACAGTGAAAACTGCAGGAACTTCATACCGGCACTAGGAAACAGACTGAGAAACCAGAGTAAAAGTTTATCATGTACCCGTTCCCTTTGTGCTAGATGAACGAAAGTCTATTCACATGCTCAGTTCTGAGAGATAAGTGTGTGTGAAAGCCGTCCTTCACCTAGATTGTTGGGAACACAAAGTTCTTTTTCACTTGCAAAATCCAATCCATACATATATATGGGGAGTTACTAGCACCAACTCGGTTTACAGTGAAAACTGCAGGGACTTCAAACCTACATTAGGAAACAGACTGAGAAACCATAGTAAAAGTTTCCCCTGCAACCCGTTCCCCTTGTGGTAGATGAACGAACGTCTCTCCAAATGCTCAGTTCTGAGAGATAAGTGTGAGTGAAAGCCGTCCTTCACCTAGCTTGTTGGGAACACAAAGTTTCTTTTCACTTGAAAACACCACTCCACACATATATATGGGGTGACAAGCTCCTACTCGGTTTTACAGTGAAAACTGCAGGAACTTCAAACCTGCACTAGGAAACAGACTGAGAAACCAGAGTAAAAGATTGACCTGCAAACCGTTCCCTTTATGCTAGATGAACGAACGTCTCTCCACATGCACAGTTCTGAGAGATAAGTGTGTGTGAAAGCCGTACTTCAACTAGCTTGTTGGGAACACAAACTTTCTTTTCACTTGCAAATTCCACTTCTTACATATATATGGGGAGGGTTTAGCTCCAACTCGTTTTTACAGTGAAACCTGCAGGAACTTCTAACCGGCACTAGGAAACAAACTGAGAAACCAGAGTAAAAGTTTCCACTGTAACCCATTCCCTTTGTGCTAGATGAACGAACGTCTATACGCAAGCTCATTTCTGAGAGGTAAGAGTGTGTGAAAGCCGTTCTTCAAATACCTTGTTGGGAAAACAAAGTTTCTTTTCATTTGCAAACTCCATTTCTTACATATATAAGGGGAGGTACAAGCTCCAACTTTGATTTACAGTGAAAACTGCAGGAATTTCAAACCGGCACTAGGAAACAGACTGAGAAACCAGAGTAATAGTTTCCCCTGCAAACCGTTCCTTTTGTGCTAGATGAACGAAAGTCTCTCCACATGCTCAGTTCTGAGAGATAAGTATGTGTGAAAGCCGTCCTTCACCTAGCTTGTTGGGAACACAAAGATTCTTTTCACTTGCAAACTCCACTCCATACATATATAACTGGAGGTACTAGCTCCAAATCGGTTTTACAGTGAAAACTGCAGGAACTTCAATCCGGCACTAGGAAACAGACTGAGAAACCAGAGAATAAGTTTCTCCTGCAAGCCATTCCCGTTGTGCTAGATGAACGACCGTCTCTCCACATGCTCAGTTCTAAGAGATAAGTGTGTGTGAAAGCCGTCCTTCACCTAGCTTGTTGGGAACACAAAGTTCCTTTTCATTTGGAAACTCCACACCATACATATATATGGGGAGGTACTAACTCCAACTCGGTTATAGAGTGAAAACTGCAGGAACTTCAAACCGGCACTAGGAATCAGACTGAGTAAACAGAGAAAAAGTTTCTCCTGCAAACCTTTCCTTTTGTGCTAGATGAACGAACGTCTCTCCAAATGCTCAGTTCTGAGATATAAGTGTGTGTGAAACCCGTCATTCAACTAGCTTGTTGGGAAAACAAATTTTCTTTTCATTGCAAATTCCACTCCATACATATATATGCGGAGGTTCTAGCACCAACTCGGTTTTACAGTGACAACTGCAGGGACTTCCAACCGGCAGTAGGAAACAGACTGAGAAACCATAGTAATACTTTCCCGTGCAACCCGTTCCATTTGTGCTAGATGAACGAACGTCTCTCCACATGCTCAGTTCTGAGAGATAAGTGTGTGTGAAAGACGTACTTCACATAGCTTATTGGGAACCCAAAGTTCCTTTTCACTTCCAAACTCCACTCCATACATTTATATGGGGTGGAACAAGCTCCTACTCGGTTTTACAGTGAAAACGGCAGGAACTTCAAACCGGCACTAGGAATCAGACTGAGAAACCAGAGTAAAAGTTTCTCCTGCAAATCATTCCCGTTGTGATAGAAGAACGAACGTCTCTCCACATGCTCAGTTCTAAGAGATAAGAGTGTGTGAAAGCCGTCCTTCACCTAGCTTGTTCGGAATACAAAGTTTCTTTTCACTTGCAAACTCCACTCCATACATATATATGGGGAGGTACTAGCTCCAACTCTGTTTTACAGTGAAAACTGCAGGAAATTCAAAACGGCACTAGGAAACAGACTGAGAAACCAGAGTAAAAGTTTCCCCTGTAACCCATTCCCTTTGTGCTAGATGAACGAACGTCTATACGCAAGCTCAGTTCTGAGAGGTAAGAGTGTGTGAAAGCAGTCCTTCAAATACCTTGTTGGGAAAACAAAGTTTCTTTTTCATTTGCAAACTCCATTCCTTATATATATAAGGGGAGGTACAAGCTCCAACTTTGATTTACAGTGAAAACTGCAGGAATTTCAAACCGGCACTAGGAAACAGACTGAGAAACCAGAGAAAAAATTTCTCCTGCAAACCATTCCCGTTGTGCTAGAAGAACGAAAGTCTCTCCACATGCTCAGTTCTAAGAGATAAGTGTGTGTGAAAGCTATCCTTCACCTAGATTGTTCGGAATACAAAGTTTCTTTTCACTTGAAAACTCCACTCCATACATATATATGGGGAGGTTCTAGCTCCATCTCGGTTTTACAGTGAAAAATGCAGGAACTTCTTATCGGCACTAGGAAACAGACCGAGAATCCAGAGTAAAAGTTTCCCCTGTAATCCGTTCCCTTTGTGCTATATGAACGAACGTCTATACACAAGTTCAGTTCTGAAAGATAAGAGTGTGTGAAAGCCGTCCTTCACCAAGCTTGTTGGGAACACAAAGTTCCTTTTCATTTGCAAACTCCACACCATACATATATATGGGGAGGTACTAACCCCAACTCGGTTTTAGAGTGAAAACTGCAGGAACTTCAAACCGGCACTAGGAATCAGACTGAGTAAACAGAGAAAAAGTTTCTCCTGCAAACCTTTCCTTTTGTGCTAGATGAACGAACGTCTCTCCAAATGCTCAGTTCTGAGATATAAGTGTGTGTGAAAGCCGTCATTCACCTAGATTGTTGGGAACACAAATTTTCTTTTCATTGCAAATTCCACTCCATACATATATATGCGGAGGTTCTAGCACCAACTCGGTTTTACAGTGACAACTGCAGGGACTTCCAACCGGCAGTAGGAAACAGACTGAGAAACCATAGTAATACTTTCCCGTGCAAACCGTTCCATTTGTGCTAGATGAACGAACGTCTCTCCACATGCTCAGTTCTGAGAGATAAGTGTGTGTGAAAGACGTACTTCACATAGCTTATTGGGAATACAAAGTTCCTTTTCACTTCCAAACTACACTCCATACATTTATATGGGGTGGAACAAGCTCCTACTCGGTTTTACAGTGAAAACGGCAGGAACTTCAAACCGGCACTAGGAATCAGACTGAGAAACCAGAGTAAAAGTTTCTCCTGCAACCCGTTCCCTTTGTGCTAGATGAACGAATGTCTCTCCACATGCTCAGTTCTGAGAGATAAGTGTGTGTGAAATCCGTACTTCACCTAGCTTGTTGGGAACACTAAGATTCTTTTCACTTGCAAACACCACTACGTAAATATATACGGGGAGGTACTAGCTCCAACTCGGTTTTACAGTGAAAACTGCAGGAACTTCAAACCGGCCCTAGGAAACAGACTGAGAATCCAGAGAAAAACTTCCTCCTGCAACGTGTTCCCTTTGTGCTAGATGAACGAACGTCTCTCCACATGCTCATTTCTGAGAGATAAGTGTGTGTGAAAGCCGTACTTCACCTAGCTTGTTGGGAAAAAAAGTTTCTTTTCACTTGCCAACACCACTCCGTACACATATATGGGGAGGAACTAGCTCCAACTCGGTTTTACAGTGAAAACTGCAGGAACTTCAAACCGGCCCTAGGAATGAGACTGAGAATCCAGAGAAAAATTTCCTCCTGCAACCTGTTCCATTTGTGCTAGATGAACGAACGTCTCTCCACATGCTCAGTTCCAAGAGATAAGTGTGTGTGAAAGCCATCCTTCACATAGCTTGTTCGGAATACAAAGTTTCTTTTCACTTGCAAACTTCACTCCATACATTTATATGGGGTGGAACAAGCTCCTACTCGGTTTTACAGTGAAAACGGCAGGAACTTCAAACCGGCACTAGGAATCAGACTGAGAAACCAGAGTAAAAGTTTCTCCTGCAAACCGTTCCCTTTGTGCTAGATGAACGAAAGTCTCTCCACATGCTCAGTTCTGAGAGATGTGTGTGTGAAATCCGTACTTCACCTAGCTTGTTGGGAACACAAAATTTCTATTCACTTGCAAACACCACTCCGTACATATATATGGGAAGGTACTAGCTCCAACTCGGTTTTACAGTGAAAACTGCTGGAAATTCCAACCGGCCCTAGGAAACAGACTGAGAATCCAGAGAAAAATTTCCTCCTGCAACCTGTTCCATTTGTGCTAGATGAACGAACGTCTCTCCACATGCTCAGTTCTGAGAGATAAGTATGTGTGAAAGCCGTCTTTCACCTAGCATGTTGGGAACAGAAAGTTTCTTTTCACTAGCAAAATCCACTCCATACATATATATGGGGAAGTACTAGCTCCAAATCGGTTTTACAGTGAAAAATGCAGGAACTTCAAACCGGCCCTAGGAAACAGACTGAGAAACCAGAGTAAAAGTTCCTCTGTCAACCTGTTCCTTTGTTTTAGATGAAAGAACCTCTCTCCACATACTCAGTTCTGAGAGATAAGTGTGTGTAAAAGCCGTCCTTCAACTAGCTGGTTCGGAATACAAAGTTTCTTTTCACTTGCAAAATCCACTCCATACCTAAATATAGGGTGGTACCAGCTCCAAATCTGTTTTACAGAGAAAACTGTAGGAAATTCAAACAGGCACTAGGAAACACACTGAGAAACCAGAGTAAAACTTTCTCCTGCAACCCGTTCCTTTGTTCTAGATGAACGAACGTCTCACCTCATGCTCAGTTCTGAGAGATGTGTGTGTGAAATCCGTACTTCACCTAGCTTGTTGGGAACACAAAGTTCCTTTTCACTTGCAAAATCCCCTCCTTACATATATATGGGGAGGTAATAGCACCAACTCTGTTTACAGTGAATACTGCAGGGGCTTCAAACCGACATTAGGAAACAGACTGAGAAACCATAGTAAAAGTTTCCCCTAAAAACCGTTCCACTTGTGGTAGATGAACGAACGTCTCTCCACATGCTCAGTTCTAAGAGATAAGTGTGTGTGAATGCCGTCCTTCACCTAGCTTGTTGGGAACACAAATTTTCTTTTCATTGCAAATTCCACTCCATACATATATATGCGGAGGTACTAGCACCAACTCGGTTTTACAGTGACAACTGCAGGGACTTCAAACCGGCAGTAGGAAACAGACTGAGAAACCATAGTAATACTTTCCCGTGCAACCCGTTCCATTTGTGCTAGATGAACGAACGTCTCTCCACATGCTCAGTTCTGAGAGATAAGTGTGTGTGAAAGACGTACTTCACATAGCTTATTGGGAACACAAAGTTTTTTTCACTTGCAAACACCACTCCGTACATATATATGGGGAGGTACTAGCTCCAACTCGGTTTTACAGTGAAAACTGCAGGAACTTCCAACCGGCCCTAGGAAACAGCCTGAGAATCCAGAGAAAAAGTTCCTCCTGCAACCTGTTCCATTTGTGCTAGATGAACGAACGTCTCTCCACATGCTCAGTTCTGAGAGATAAGTATGTGTGAAAGCCGTCCTTCACCTAGCATGTTGGGAACAGAAAGTTTCTTTTCACTTGCAAACTCCACTCCATACATATATAAGGGGAGGTACTAGCTCCAAATCGGTTTTACAGTGAAAACTGCAGGAACTTCAATCCGGAACTAGGAAACAGACTGAGAATCCAGAGAAAAAGTTTCTCCTGCTAGCCATTCCGGTTGTGCTAGATGAACGAACGTCTCTCCACATGCCCAGTTCTAAGAGATATTTGTGTGTGAAAGCCGACTTCACTTAGCTTGTTGGGAACACAATGTTTCTTTACATTTGCAAACTCCACTCCATACATATATATATATGGAAGTACTAGCTCCAACTCGGATTTACAGTGAAAACTGCAGGAAGTTCAAACCGGCACTAGGAAACAGACTGAGAAACCAGAGTATTAGTTTCTCCTGCAACCCGTTCCCATTGTGCTAGATGAACGAAAGTCTCTCCACATGCTCAGTTCTGAGAGATAAGTGTTTGTGAAATCCGTACTTCACTTAGCTTGTTGGGAACACAAAGTTTCTTTTCACTTGCAAACACCACTCTGTAAATATATACGGGGAGGTACTAGCTCCAACTCGGTTTTACAGTGAAAACTGCAGGAACTTCAAACCGGCCCTATGAAACAGACTGAGAATCCAGAGAAAAACTTCCTCCTGCAAACCATTCCCGTTGTGCTAGAAGAACGAACGTCTCTCCACATGCTCAGTTCTAAGAGATAAGTGTGTGTGAATGCCGTCCTTCACCTAGCTTGTTGGGAACACAAATTTTCTTTTCATTGCAAATTCCACTCCATACATATATATGCGGAGGTACTAGCACCAACTCGGTTTTACAGTGACAACTGCAGGGACTTCAAACCGGCAGTAGGAAACAGACTGAGAAACCATAGTAATACTTTCCCGTGCAACCCGTTCCATTTGTGCTAGATGAACGAACGTCTCTCCACATGCTCAGTTCTGAGAGATAAGTGTGTGTGAAAGACGTACTTCACATAGCTTATTGGGAACACAAAGTTTTTTTCACTTGCAAACACCACTCCGTACATATATATGGGGAGGTACTAGCTCCAACTCGGTTTTACAGTGAAAACTGCAGGAACTTCCAACCGGCCCTAGGAAACAGCCTGAGAATCCAGAGAAAAAGTTCCTCCTGCAACCTGTTCCATTTGTGCTAGATGAACGAACGTCTCTCCACAAGCTCAGTTCTGAGAGATAAGTATGTGTGAAAGCCGTCCTTCACCTAGCATGTTGGGAACAGAAAGTTTCTTTTCACTTGCAAACTCCACTCCATACATATATAAGGGGAGGTACTAGCTCCAAATCGGTTTTACAGTGAAAACTGCAGGAACTTCAGTCCGGCACTAGGAAACAGACTGAAAAACCAGAGAAAAAATTTCTCCTGCAAACCATTCTCGTTGTGCTAGAAGAACGAACGTCTCTCCACATGCTCAGTTCTAAGAGATAAGTGTGTTTGAAAGCCGTCCTTCACCTAGCTTGTTCGGAATACAAAGTTTCTTTTCACTTGCAAACTCCACTCCATACATATATACGGGGATGTACTAGCTCCAACTCGGTTTTACAGTGTAAACTGCAGGAAATTCAAAACGGCACTAGGAAACAGACTGAGAAACCAGAGTAAAAGTTTCCCCTGTAACCCATTCCCTTTGTGCTAGATGAACGAACGTTTATACGCAAGCTCAGTTCTGAGAGGTAAGAGTGTGTGAAAGCAGTCCTTCAAATACCTTGATGGGAAAACAAAGTTTCTTTTCATTTGCAAACTCCATTCCTTATATATATAAGGGGAGGTACAAGCTCCAACTTTGATTTACAGTGAAAACTGCAGGAATTTCAAACCTGCACTAGGAAACAGACTGAGAAACCAGAGAAAAAATTTCTCCTGCAAACCATTCCCGTTGTGCTAGAAGAACGAATGTCTCTCCACATGCTCAGTTCTAAGAGATAAGTGTGTGTGAAAGCCGTCCTTCACCTAGATTGTTCGGAATACAAAGTTTCTTTTCACTTGCAAACTCCACTCCATACATATATATGGGGAGGTACTAGCTCCATCTCGGTTTTACAGTGAAAAATGCAGGAACTTCTTATCGGCACTAGGAAACAGACCGATAATCCAGAGAAAAAGTTTCCCCTGTAACCCGTTCCCTTTGTGCTATATGAACGAACGTCTATACACAAGCTCAGTTCTGAGAGATAAGAGTGTGTGAAAGCCGTCCTTCACCAAGCTTGTTGGGAACACAAAGTTCCTTTTCATTTGCAAACTCCACACCATACATATATATGGGGAGGTACTAACTCCAACTCGGTTTTAGAGTGAAAACTGCAGGAACTTCAAACCGGCACTAGGAATCAGACTGAGTAAACAGAGAAAAAGTTTCTCCTGCAAACCTTTCCTTTTGTGCTAGATGAACGAAAGTCTCTCCAAATGCTCAGTTCTGAGATATAAGTGTGTGTGAAAGCCGTCATTCACCTAGCTTGTTGGGAACACAAATTTTCTTTTCATTGCAAATTCCACTCCATACATATATATGCGGAGGTTCTAGCACCAACTCGGTTTTACAGTGACAACTGCAGGGACTTCCAACCGGCAGTAGGAAACAGACTGAGAATCCAGAGAAAAACTTCCTCCTGCAACGTGTTCCCTTTGTGCTAGATAAACGAAAGTCTCTCCACATGCTCAGTTCTGAGAGATAAGTGTGTGTGAAATCCGTACTTCACCTAGCTTGTTGGGAACACAAAGTTTCTTTTCACTTGCAAACACCACTCCGTACATATATATGGGAAGGTACTAGCTCTAACTCGGTTTACAGTGAAAACTGCAGGAAATTCCAACCGGCCCTAGGAAACAGACTGAGAATCCAGAGAAAAAGTTCCTCCTGCAACCTGTTCCATTTGTGCTAGATGAACGAACGTCTCTCCACATGCTCATTTCTGAGAGATAAGTATGTGTGAAAGCCGTCCTTCACCTAGCATGTTGGGAACAGAAAGTTTCTTTTCACTTGCAAACTCCACTCCATACATATATAAGGGGAGGTACTAGCTCCAAATCGGTTTTACAGTGAAAACTGCAGGAACTTCAAACCGGCCCTAGGAAACAGACTGAGAAACCAGAGTAAAAGTTCCTCTGGCAACCCGTTCCTTTGTTTTAGATGAAAGAACCTCTCTCCACATACTCAGTTCTGAGAGATAAGTGTGTGTAAAAGCCGTCCTTCAACTAGCTTGTTCGGAATACAAAGTATCTTTTCACTTGCAAAACCCACTCCATACCTAAATATAGGGTGGTACTACCTCCAAATCTGTTTTACAGAGAAAACTGCAGGAACTTCAAACAGTCACTAGGAAACAGACTGAGAAACCAGAGTAAAACTTTCTCCTGCAACCGGTTCCTTTGTTCTAGATGAACGAACGTCTCACCACATGCTCAGTTCTGACAGATAAGTGTGTGTGAATGCCGTCCTTCACCTAGCTTGTTGGGAACACAAAGTTTCTTTTCACTTGCAAACTACAATCCTTACATATATATGGGGAGGAATTAGCTCCAACTCGGTTTTACATAGAAAACTGCAGGAACTTCATACCGGCACTAGGAAACAGACTAAGAAACCATAGTAAAAGTTTCTCCACTACCCGTTCCCTTTGGGCTACATGAACGAAAGTCTATCCACATGCTCAGTTCTGAGAGATAAGGGTGTGTGAAAGCCGTCCTTCACCTAGCTTGTTTGGAACACAAAGTTCCTTTTCACTTGCAAAATCCATTCCATACATATATATGGGGAGGTAATCCACCAACTCGGTTTACAGTGAATACTGCAGGGACTTCAAACCGACATTAGGAAACAGACTGAGAAACCATAGTAAAATTTCCCCTGCAAACCGTTCCACTTGTGGTAGATGAACGAACGTCTCTCCAAATGCTCAGTTCTGAGAGATAACTGTGTGTGAAAGCCGTCCTTCAGTTAGCTTGTTGGGAACACAAAGATTCTTTAAACTTGCAAACTCCACTCCTTACATATATAAGGGGAGGTAAAACTCCAACTCGGTTTTACAGTGAAAACTGCAGGAACTTCAAACCGGCACTAGGAAACAGACTGAGAATCCAGAGAAATAGTTTCTCCTGCAACCCGTTCCATTTGTGCTAGATGAACGAATGTCTCTCCACATGCTCATTTCTGAAAGATAAGTGTGTGTGAAAGCCGTCCTTCACCTAGCTTGTTGGGAACACAAATTTTATTTCACTTGCAATCCCCACTCCATACATAAATATAGGGAGGTAGGAACTCCAACTCGGTTTTACAGTGAAAACTGCAGGAATTTCAAACCGGCCCAAGGAAACAGACTGAGAATCCAGAGAGTATCTTCCTCCTGCAACCTGTTCCATTTGTGCTAGATGAACGAACGTCTCTCCACATGCTCAGTTCTGAGAGATAAGTATGTGTGAAAGCCGTCCTTCACCTAGCATGTTGGGAACAGAAAGTTTCTTTTCACTTGCAAACTCCACTCCATACATATATAAGGGGAGGTACTAGCTCCAAATCGGTTTCCAGTGATAACTGCAGGAAGTTCAGTCCGGCACTAGGAAACAGACTGAGAATCCAGAGAAAAAGTTCCTCCTGCAACCTGTTCCATTTGTGCTAGATGAACGAACGTCTCTCCACATGCTCAGTTCTGAGAGATAAGTATGTGTGAAAGCCGTCCTTCACCTAGCATGTTGGGAACAGAAAGTTTCTTTTCACTTGCAAACTCCACTCCATACATATATAAGGGGAGGTACTAGCTCCAAATCGGTTTCCAGTGAAAACTGCAGGAAGTTCAGTCCGGCACTAGGAATCAGACTGAGTAAACACAGAAAAAGTTTCACCTGCAAACCTTTCCTTTTGTGCTAGATGAACGAACGTCTCTCCAAATGCTCAGGTCTGAGATATAAGTGTGTGTGAAAGCCGTCATTCACCTAGCTTGTTGGGAACACAAATTTTCTTTTCATTGCAAATTCCACTCCATACATATATATGCGGAGGTACTAGCACCAACTCGGTTTTACAGTGACAACTGCAGGGACTTCCAACCGGCAGTAGGAAACAGACTGAGAAACCATATTAATACTTTCCCGTGCAACCCGTTCCATTTGTGCTAGATGAACGAACGTCTCTCCACATGCTCAGTTCTGAGAGATAATTGTGTGTGAAAGACGTACTTCACATAGCTTATTGGGAACACAAAGTTTCTTTTCACTTGCAAACACCACTCCGTACATATATATGGGGATGTACTAGCTCCAACTCGGTTTTACAGTGAAAACTGCAGGAACTTCCAACCGGCCCTAGGAAACAGACTGAGAATCCAGAGAAAAAGTTCCTCCTGCAACCTGTTCCATTTGTGCTAGATGAACGAACGTCTCTCCACATGCTCAGTTCTGAGAGATAAGTATGTGTGAAAGCCGTCCTTCACCTAGCATGTTGGGAACAGAAAGTTTCTTTTCACTTGCAAACTCCACTCCATACATATATAAGGGGAGGTACTAGCTCCAAATCGGTTTTACAGTGAAAACTGCAGGAACTTCAATCCGGCACTAGGAAACAGACTGAGAAACCAGAGAAATAGTTTCTCCTGCAAGCCATTCCCTTTGTGCTAGATGAACGAACGTCTCTCCACATGCTCAGTTCTAAGTGATAACTGTGTGTGAAAGCCTTCCTTCACCTAGATTGTTGGGAACACAAAGTTCCTTTACACTTGCAAACTCCACTCCATACATATATATATTCGGAAGTACCAGCTCCAACTCGGATTTACAGAGAAAACTGCAGGAACTTCAATACGGCACTAGGAAACAGACTGTGAAACCAGAGTAAAAGTTCCTCTGGCAACCCGTTACTTTGTTTTAGATGAAAGAACCTCTCTCCACATACTCAGTTCTGAGAGATAAGTGTGTGTAAAAGCCGTTCTTCAACTAGCTTGTTTGGAATACAAAGTATCTTTTCACTTGCAAATTCCACTCCATACCTAAATAGAGGGTGGTACTAGCTCCAAATCTGTTTTACAGAGAAAACTGCAGGAACTTCAAACAGGCACTAGGAAACAGACTGAGAAACCAGAGTAAAATTTTCTCCTGCAACCCGTTCCTTTGTTCTAGATGAACGAACGTCTCTCCTCATGCTCAGTTCTGAGAGATAAGTGTGTGTGAATGCCGTCCTTCACCTAGCTTGTTGGGAACACAAAGTTTCTTTTCACTTGCAAACTACACTCCTTACATATATATGGGGAGGAATTAGCTCCAACTCGGTTTCACATTGAAAACTGCAGGAATTCATACCGGCACTAGGAAACAGACTGAGAAACCAGAGTAAAAGTTTCTCCTCTACCCGTTCCCTTTGGTCTACATGAACGAAAGTCTATCCACATGCTCAGTTCTGAGAGATAAGAGTGTGTGAAACCTTCCTTCACCTAGCTTGTTGGGAACACAAAGTTCCTTTTCACTTGCAAAATCCACTCCATACATATATATGGGGATGTACTAGCACCAACTCGTTTTACAGTGAATACTGCAGGGACTTCAAACCGACATTAGGAAACAGACTGAGAAACCATAGTAAAAGTTTCCCCTGCAAACCTTTCCACTTGTGGTAGATGAACGAACGTCTCTCCAAATGCTCAGTTCTGAGAGATAACTGTGTGTGAAAGCCGTACTTCAGTTTGCTTGTTGGGAACACAAAGATTCTTTAAACATGCAAACTCCACTCCTTACATATATATGGGGAGGTAAAACTCCAACTCGGTTTTACAGTGAAAACTGCAGGAACTTCAAACCGGCACTAGGAAACAGACTGAGAATCCAGAGAAATAGTTTCTCCTGCAACCCGTTCCATTTGTGCTAGATGAACGAAAGTCTCTCCACATGTTCAGTTCTGAAAGATAAGTGTGTGTGAAAGCCGTCCTTCACCTAGCTTGTTGGGAACACAAATTTTATTTCACTTGCAATACCCAATCCATACATAAATATAGGGAGGTAGGAGCTCCAACTCGGTTTTACAGTGAAAACTGCAGGAACTTCAAACCGGCCCAAGGAAACAGACTGAGAATCCAGAGAATTCCTTAATCCTGCAACCTGTTCCATTTGTGCTACATGAACGAACGTCTCTCCGCATGATCAGTTCTGAGAGATAAGTATGTGTGAAAGCCGTCCTTCACCTAGCTTGTTGGGAACACAAAGTTTCTTTTAACTTGCCAATTCCACTCCATACATATATAAGGGGAGGTACTAGCTCCAAATCGGTTTTACAGTGAAAACTGCAGGAACTTCAAACCGCCACTAGGAATCAGACTGAGTAAACACAGAAAAAGTTTCTCCTGCTAGCCATTCCGATTGTGCTAGATGAACGAACGTCTCTCCACATGCCCAGTTCTAAGAGATATGTGTGTGTGAAAGCCGAATTCACCTAGCTTGTTGGGAACACAATGCTTCTTTACACTTGCAAACTCCACTCCATACATATATATATATGAAAGTACTAGCTCCAACTCGGATTTACAGTGAAAACTGCAGGAATTTCAAACCGGCACTAGGAAACAGACTGAGAAACCAGAGTAAAAGTTTCTCCTGCCAACCGTTCCCTTTGTGCTAGATGAACGAATGTCTCTCCACATGCTCAGTTCTGAGAGATAAGTGTGTGTGAAATCCGTACTTCAACTAGCTTGTTGGGAACAGAAAGATTCTTTTCACTTGCAAACACCAATCCGTAAATATATACGGGGAGGTACTAGCTCCAACTCGGTTTTACAGTGAAAACTGCAGGAACTTCAAACCGGCCCTAGGAAACAGACTGAGAATCCAGAGAAAAACTTCCTCCTGCAAACCATTCCCGTTGTGCTAGAAGAACGAACGTCTCTCCACATGCTCAGTTCTAAGAGATAAGTGTGTGTGAAAGCCGTCCTTCACCTAGCTTGTTCGGAATACAAAGTTTCTTTTCACTTGCAAACTCCACTCCATACATATATATGGGGTGGTACTAGCTCCAACTCGGTTTTACAGTGAAAACTGCAGGAACTTCAAACCTGCACTAGGAAACAGACTGAGAAACCAGAGTAAAAGTTTCCCCTGTAACCCGTTCCCTTTGTGCTATATGAACGAACGTCTATACACAAGCTCAGTTCTGAGAGATAAGAGTGTGTGAAAGCCGTCCTTCACCAAGCTTGTTATGAACACAAAGTTCCTGTTCATTTGCAAACTCCACATCATACATATATATGGGGAGGTACTAACTCCAACTCGGTTTTAGAGTGAAAACTGCAGGAACTTCAAACCGGCACTAGGAATCAGACTGAGTAAACAGAGAAAAAGTTTCTCCTGCAAACCTTTCCTTTTGTGCTAGATGAACGAACGTCTCTCCAAATGCTCAGTTCTGAGATATAAGTGTGTGTGAAAGCCGTCATTCACCTAGCTTGTTGGGAACACAAATTTTCCTTTCATTGCAAATTCCATTCCATACATATATATGCGGAGGTACTAGCACCAACTCGGTTTTACAGTGACAACTGCAGGGACTTCCAACCGTCAGTAGGAAACAGACTGAGAAACCATAGTAATACTTTCCCGTGCAACCCGTTCCATTTGTGCTAGATGAACGAACGTCTCTCCACATGCTCAGTTCTGAGAGATAAGTGTGTGTGAAAGACGTACTTCATATAGCTTATTGGGAACACAAAGTTACTTTTCACTTCCAAACTCCACTCCATACATTTATATGGGGTGGAACAAGCTCCTACTCGCTTTTACAGTGAAAACGGCAGGAACTTCAAACCGGCACTAGGAATCAGACTGAGAAACCAGAGTAAAAGTTTCTCCTGCAAACCGTTCCCTTTGTGCTAGATGAACGAAAGTCTCTACACATGCTCAGTTCTGAGAGATAAGTGTGTGTGAATGCCGAACTTCACCTAGCTTGTTGGGAACACAAAGTTTCTTTTCACTTGCAAACACCACTCCGTACATATATATGGGGAGGTACTAGCTCCAACTCGGTTTTATAGTGAAAACTGCAGGAACTTCCAACCGGCCCTAGGAAACAGACTGAGAATCCAGAGAAAAAGTTCCTCCTGCAACCTGTTCCATTTGTGCTAGATGAACGAACGTCTCTCCACATGCTCAGTTCTAAGAGATAAGTGTGTGTGAATGCCGTCCTTCACCTAGCTTGTTCGGAATACAAAGTTTCTTTTCACTTGCAAACTCCACTCCACACATATATATGGGGAGGTACAAGCTCCAACTCGGTTTTACAGTGAAAACTGCAGGAACTTCAATCTGGCACTAAGAAACAGACTGAGAAACCAGAGAAATAGTTTCTCCTGCAAGCCATTCCCTTTGTGCTAGATGAACGAACGTCTCTCCACATGCTCAGTTCTAAGTGATAAGTGTGTGTGAAAGCCTTCCTTCACCTAGATTGTTGGGAACACAAAGTTCCTTTACACTTGCAAACTCCACTCCATTCATATATATATTCTGAAGTACCAGCTCCAACTCGGATTTACAGAGAAAACTGCAAGTACTTCAATACGGCACTAGGAAACAGACTGAGAAACCAGAGTAAAAGTTCCTCTGGCAACCCGTTCCTTTGTTTTAGATGAAAGAACCTCTCTCCACATACTCAGTTCTGAGAGATAAGTGTGTGTAAAAGCCGTCCTTCAACTAGCTTGTTCGGAATACAAAGTATCTTTTCACTTGCAAAATCCACTCCATACCTAAATATAGGGTGGTACTAGCTCCAAATCTGTTTTACAGAGAAAACTGCAGGAACTTCAAACAGGCACTAGGAAACAGACTGAGAAACCAGAGTAAAACTTTCTCTGGCAACCCGTTCCTTTGTTCTAGATGAACGAACGTCTCACCACATGCTCAGTTCTGAGAGATAAGTGTGTGTGAATGCCGTCCTTCACCTAGCTTGTTGGGAACACAAAGTTTCTTTTCACTTGCAAACTACACTCCTTACATATATATGGGGAGGAATTAGCTCCAACTCGGTTTTACATTGAAAAATGCAGGAATTCATACCGGCACTAGGAAACAGACTGAGAAACCAGAGTAAAAGTTTCTCCTCTACCCGTTCCCTTTGGGCTACATGAACGAAAGTCTATCCACATGCTCAGTTCTGAGAGATAAGAGTGTGTGAAAGCCGTCCTTCACCTAGCTTGTTGGGAACACAAAGTTCCTTTTCACTTGCAAAATCCACTCCATACATATATATGGGGAGGTACTAGCACCAACTTTGTTTACAGTGAATACTGCAGGGACTTCAAACCGGCACTAGGAAACAGACTGAGAATCCAGAGAAATAGTTTCTCCTGCAAACCGATCCATTTGTGCTAGATGAACGAAAGTCTCTCCACATGCTCAGTTTTGAAAGATAAGTGTGTGTGAAAGCCGTCCTTCACCTAGCTTGTTGGGAACACAAATTTTATTTCACTTGCAATCCCCAATGCATACATAAATATAGGGAGGTAGGAACTCCAACTCGGTTTTACAGTGACAACTGCAGGGACTTCCAACCGGCAGTAGGAAACAGACTGAGAAACCATAGTAATACTTTCCCGTGCAACCCGTTCCATTTGTGCTAGATGAACGAATGTCTCTCCACATGCTCAGTTCTGAGAGATAAGTGTGTGTGAAAGCCGTACTTCACATAGCTTGTTGGGAACACAAATAATCTTTTCACTTGCAAACACCACTCCGTACATATATATGGGGAGGTACTAGTTCCAACTCGGTTTTACATTGAAAACTGCAGGAACTTCAAACCGGCCCTAGGAAACAGACTGAGAATCCAGAGAAAAAGTTCCTCCTGCAACCTGTTCCATTTGTGCTAGATGAACGAACGTCTCTCCACATGCTCATTTCTGAGAGATAAGTATGTGTGAAAGCCGTCCTTCACCTAGCATGTTGGGAACAGAAAGTTTTTTTCACTTGCAAACTCCACTCCATACATATATAAGGGTAGGTACTAGCTCCAAATCGGTTTTACAGTGAAAACTGCAGGAAGTTCAGTCCGGCACTAGGAAACAGACTGAGACACCAGAGAAAAAATTTCTCTTGCAAACCATTCCCGTTGTGTTAGAAGAACGAACGTCTCTCCACATGCTCAGTTCTAAGTGATAAGTGTGTGTGAAAGCCGTCCTTCACCTAGCTTGTTCGGAATACAAAGTTTCTTTTCACTTGCAAACTCCACTCCATACGTATATATGGGGAGGTACAAGCTCCAACTCGGTTTTACAGTGAAAACTGCAGGAACTTCAAACCTGCACTAGGAAACAGACTGAGAAACCAGAGTAAAAGTTTCCCCTGTATCCCGTTCCCTTTGTGCTATATGAACGAACGTCTCTCCAAATGCTCAGTTCTGAGATATAAGTGTGTGTGAAATCCGTCATTCACATAGCTTGTTGGGAACACAAATTTTCTTTTCATTGCAAATTCCACTCCATACATATATATGCGGAGGTACTAGCACCAACTCGGTTTTACATTGACAACTGCAGGGACTTCCAACCGGCAGTAGGAAACAGACTGAGAAACCATAGTAATACTTTCCCGTGCAACCCGTTCCATTTGTGCAAGATGAACGAACGTCTCTCCACATGCTCAGTTCTGAGAGATAAGTGTGTGTGAAAGACGTACTTCACATAGCTTATTGGGAACACAAAGTTTCTTTTCAGTTCCAAACTCCACTCCATAAATTTATAAGGGGTGGAACAAGCTCCTACTCGGTTTTACAGTGAAAACGGCAGGAACTTCAAACCGGCACTAGGAATCAGACTGAGAAACCAGAGTAATAGTTTCTCCTGCAAACCGTTCCCTTTGTGCTAGATGAACGAAAGTCTCTCCACAGGCTCAGTTCTGAGAGATAAGTGTGTGTGAAAGCCGTACTTCACCTAGCTTGTTGGGAACACAAAGTTTCTTTTCACTTGCAAACACCACTCCGTACATATATATGGGGAGGTACTAGCTCCAACTCGGTTTTACAGTGAAAACTGCAGGAACTTCCAACCGGCCCTAGGAAACAGACTGAGAATCCAGAGAAAAATTTCCTCCTGGAACCTGTTCCATTTGTGCTAGATGAACGAACGTCTCTCCACATGCTCAGTTCTGAGAGATAAGTATGTGTGAAAGCCGTGCTTCACCTAGCATGTTGGGAACTGAAAGTTTCTTTTCACTTGCAAACTCCACTCCATACATATATAAGGGGAGGTACTAGCTCCAAATCGGTTTTACAGTGAAAACTGCAGGTACTTCAATCCGGCACTAGGAAGCAGACTGAGAAACCAGAGAAATATTTTCTCCTGCAAGCCATTCCTTTGTGCTAGATGAACGAACGTCTCTCCACATGCTCAGTTCTAAGTGATAAGTGTGTGTGAAAGCCTTCCTTCACCTAGATTGTTGGGAAAACAAAGTTCCTTTACACTTGCAAACTCCACTCCATACATATATATATTTGGAAGTACCAGCTCCAACTCGGATTTACAAAGAAAACTGCAGGAACTTCAATACGGCACTAGGAAACAGACTGAGAAACCAGAGTAAAAGTTCCTCTGGCAACCCGTTCCTTTGTTTTAGATGAAAGAACCTCTCTCCACATACTCAGTTCTGAGAGATAAGTGTGTGTAAAAGCCGTCCTTCAACAAGCTTGTTCGGAATACAAAGTTTCTTTCCACTTGCAAAACCCACTCCATACCTAAATATAGGGTGGTACTAGCTCCAAATCAGTTTTACAGAGAAAACTGCAGGAACTTCAAACAGGAACTAGGAAACAGACTGAGAAACCAGAGTAAAACTTTCTCCTGCAACCCGTTCCTTTGTTCTAGATGAACGAAAGTCTCACCACATGCTCAGTTCTGAGAGATAAGTGTGTGTGAATGCCGTCCTTCACCTAGCTTTTTATGAACACAAAGTTTCTTTTCACTTGCAAACAACACTCCTTACATATATATGGGGAGGAATTAGCTCCAACTCGGTTTTACATTTAAAACTGCAGGAATTCATACCGGCCCTAGGAAACAGACTGAGAATCCAGAGAAAAACTTCCTCCTGCAAACCATTCCCGTTGTGCTAGAAGAACGAACGTCTCTCCACATGCTCAGTTCTAAGAGATAAGTGTGTGTGAATGCCGTCCTTCACCTAGCTTGTTCGGAATACCAAGTTTCTTTTCACTTGCAAACTCCACTCCATACATATATATGGGGTGGTACTAGCTCCAAATTGGTTTTACAGTGAAAACTGCAGGAACTTCAAACCTGCACTAGGAAACAGACTGAGAAACCAGAGTAAAAGTTTCCCCTGTAACCCGTTCCCTTTGTGCTATATGAACGAACGTCTATACACAAGCTCATTTCTGAGAGATAAGAGTGTGTGAAAGCCGTCCTTCACCAAGCTTGTTGGGAACACAAAGTTCCTTTTCATTTGAAAACTCCACACCATACATATATATGGGGAGGTAATAACTCCAAATCGGTTTTAGAGTGAAAACTGCAGGAACTTGAAACCGGCACTAGGAATCAGAGTGAGTAAACAGAGAAAAAGTTTCTCCTGCAAACCTTTCCTTTTGTACTAGATGAATGAACGTCTCTCCAAATGCTCAGTTCTGAGATATAATTGTGTGTGAAAGCCGTCATTCACCTAGCTTGTTGGGAACACAAATTTTCTTTTCATTGCAAATTCCACTCCATAAATATATATGCGGAGGTACTAGCACCAACTCGGTTTTACAGTGACAACTGCAGGGACTTCCAACCGGCAGTAGGAAACAGACTGAGAAACAATAGTAATACTTTCCCGTGCAACCCGTTCCATTTCTGCTAGATGAACGAAAGTCTCTCCACAGGCTCAGTTCTGAGAGATAAGTGTGTGTGAAAGCCGTACTTCACCTAGCTTGTTGGGAACACAAAGTTTCTTTTCACTTGCAAACACCACTCCGTACATATATATGGGGAGGTACTAGCTCCAACTCGGTTTTACAGTGAAAACTGCAGGAACTTCCAACCGGTCCTAGGAAACAGACTGAGAATCCAGAGAAAAAGTTCCTCCTGCAACCTGTTCCATTTGTGCTAGATGAACGAACGTCTCTCCACATGCTCAGTTCTGAGAGATAAGTATGTGTGAAAGCCGTGCTTCACCTAGCATGTTGGGAACTGAAAGTTTCTTTTCACTTGCAAACTCCACTCCATACATATATAAGGGGAGGTACTAGCTCCAAATCGGTTTTACAGTGAAAACTGCAGGTACTTCAATCCGGCACTAGGAAGCAGACTGAGAAACCAGAGAAATATTTTCTCCTGCAAGCCATTCCTTTGTGCTAGATGAACGAACGTCTCTCCACATGCTCAGTTCTAAGTGATAAGTGTGTGTGAAAGCCTTCCTTCACCTAGATTGTTGGGAAAACAAAGTTCCTTTACACTTGCAAACTCCACTCCATACATATATATATTTGGAAGTACCAGCTCCAACCCGGATTTACAAAGAAAACTGCAGGAACTTCAATACGGCACTAGGAAACAGACTGAGAAACCAGAGTAAAAGTTCCTCTGGCAACCCGTTCCTTTGTTTTAGATGAAAGAACCTCTCTCCACATACTCAGTTCTGAGAGATAAGTGTGTGTAAAAGCCGTCCTTCAACAAGCTTGTTCGGAATACAAAGTTTCTTTCCACTTGCAAAACCCACTCCATACCTAAATATAGGGTGGTACTAGCTCCAAATCAGTTTTACAGAGAAAACTGCAGGAACTTCAAACAGGAACTAGCAAACAGACTGAGAAACCAGAGTAAAACTTTCTCCTGCAACCCGTTCCTTTGTTCTAGATGAACGAAAGTCTCACCACATGCTCAGTTCTGAGAGATAAGTGTGTGTGAATGCCGTCCTTCACCTAGCTTTTTATGAACACAAAGTTTCTTTTCACTTGCAAACAACACTCCTTACATATATATGGGGAGGAATTAGCTCCAACTCGGTTTTACATTTAAAACTGCAGGAATTCATACCGGCCCTAGGAAACAGACTGAGAATCCAGAGAAAAACTTCCTCCTGCAAACCATTCCCGTTGTGCTAGAAGAACGAACGTCTCTCCACATGCTCAGTTCTAAGAGATAAGTGTGTGTGAATGCCGTCCTTCACCTAGCTTGTTCGGAATACCAAGTTTCTTTTCACTTGCAAACTCCAATCCATACATATATATGGGGTGGTACTAGCTCCAAATTGGTTTTACAGTGAAAACTGCAGGAACTTCAAACCTGCACTAGGAAACAGACTGAGAAACCAGAGTAAAAGTTTCCCCTGTAACCCGTTCCCTTTGTGCTATATGAACGAACGTCTATACACAAGCTCATTTCTGAGAGATAAGAGTGTGTGAAAGCCGTCCTTCACCAAGCTTGTTGGGAACACAAAGTTCCTTTTCATTTGAAAACTCCACACAATACATATATATGGGGAGGTAATAACTCCAACTCGGTTTTAGAGTGAAAACTGCAGGAACTTGAAACCGGCACTAGGAATCAGAGTGAGTAAACAGAGAAAAAGTTTCTCCTGCAAACCTTTCCTTTTGTACTAGATGAACGAACGTCTCTCCAAATGCTCAGTTCTGAGATATAATTGTGTGTGAAAGCCGTCATTCACCTAGCTTGTTGGGAACACAAATTTTCTTTTCATTGCAAATTCCACTCCATAAATATATATGCGGAGGTACTAGCACCAACTCGGTTTTACAGTGACAACTGCAGGGACTTCCAACCGGCAGTAGGAAACAGACTGAGAAACAATAGTAATACTTTCCCGTGCAACCCGTTCCATTTCTGCTAGATGAACGAACGTCTCTCCACATGCTCAGTTCTGAGAGATAAGTGTGTGTGAAAGACGTACTTCACATAGCTTGTTGGGAACACAAAGTTTCTTTTCACTTGCAAACACCACTCCGTACATATATATGGGGAGGTACAAGCTCCAACTCGGTTTTACAGTGAAAACTGCAGGAACTTCCAACCGGCCCTAGGAAACAGACTGAGAACCCAGAGAAATAGTTTCCCCTGCAATCCATTCCCTTTGTGCTAGATGAACGAATGTCTCTCCACATGCTCAGTTCTGAGTGATAAGTGTGTGTGAAAGCCTTCCTTCACCTAGATTGTTGGGAACACAAAGTTCTTTACACTTGCAAACTCCACTCCATACATATATATATTCGGAAGTACTAGCTCCAAGTCGGATTTACAGAGAAAACTGCAGGAACTTCAATCCGGCACTAGGAAACAGACTGAGAAACCAGAGTAAAAGTTCCTCTGGCAACACGTTCCTTTGTTTAGATGAAAGAACCTCTCTCCACATACTCAGTTCTGAGAGATAAGTGTGTGTAAAAGCCGTCCTTCAACTAGCTTGTTCGGAATACAAAGTTTCTTTTCACTTGCAAAATCCACTCCATACCTAAATATAGGGTGGTACTAGCTCCAAATATGTTTTACAGAGAAAACTGCAGGAACTTCAAACAGGCACTAGGAAACAGACTGAGAAACCAGAGTAAAACTTTCTCCTGCAACCCGTTCCTTTGTTCTAGATGAACGAAAGTCTCACCACATGCTCAGTTCTGAGAGATAAGTGTGTGTGAAAGCCGTCCTTCACCTAGCTTGTTGGGAACACAAAGTTTCTTTTCACTTGCAAACTACACTCCTTACATATATATGGGGAGGAATTAGCTCCAACTCGGTTTTACATTGAAAACTGCAGGAACTTCATACCGGCACTAGGAAACAGACTGAGAAACCAGAGTAAAAGTTTCTCCTCTACCCGTTCCCTTTGGGCTACATGAACGAAAGTCTATCCACATGCTCAGTTCTGAGAGATAAGTGTGTGTGAAAGCCGTCCTTCACCTAGCTTGTTGGGAACACAAATTTTATTTCACTTGCAATCCCCAATCCATACATAAATATAGGGAGGTAGGAGCTCCAACTCGGTTTTACAGTGAAAACTGCAGGAACTTCTAACCGGCCCAAGGAAACAGACTGAGAATCCAGAGAATATCTTCCTCCTGCAACCTGTACCATTTGTGCTAGATGAACGAACGTCTCTCCGCATGCTCAGTTCTGAGAGATAAGTATGTGTGAAAGCCGTCCTTCACCAGGCTTGTTGGGAACACAAAGTTTCTTTTAACTTGCCAATTCCACTCCATACATATATAAGGGGAGGTACTAGCACCAACTCGGTTTTACAGTGACAACTGCAGGGACTTCCAACCAGCAGTAGGAAACAGACTGAGAAACCAGAGTAAAAGTTTCCCCTGTAACCCGTTCCCTTTGTGCTATATGAACGAACGTCTATACACAAGCTCATTTCTGAGAGATAAGAGTGTGTGAAAGCCGTCCTTCACCAAGCTTGTTGGGAACACAAAGTTCCTTTTCATTTGCAAACTCCACACCATACATATATATGGGGAGGTACGAACTCCAACTCGGTTTTAGAGTGAAATCTGCAGGAACTTCAAACCGGCACTAGGAATCAGACTGAGTAAACAGAGAAAAAGTTTCTCCTGCAAACCTTTCCTTTTGTGCTAGATGAACGAACGTCTCTCCAAATGCTCAGTTCTGAGATATAAGTGTGTGTGAAATCCGTCATTCACCTAGCTTGTTGGGAACACAAATTTTCTTTTCATTGCAAATTCCACTCCATACATATATATGCGGAGGTACTAGCACCAACTCGGTTTTACAGTGACAACTGCAGGGACTTCCTACCGGCAGTAGGAAACAGACTGAGAAACCATAGTAATACTTTCCCGTGCAACCCGTTCCATTTGTGCTAGATGAACGAACGTCTCTCCACATGCTCACTTCTGAGAGATAAGTGTGTGTGAAAGACGTACTTCACATAGCTTGTTGGGAACACAAAGTTTCTTTTCACTTACAAACACCACTCCGTACATATATAAGGGGAGGTACTAGCTCCAACTCGGTTTTACAGTGAAAACTGCAGGAACTTCCAACCGGCCCTAGGAAACAGACTGAGAATCCAGAGAAAAAGTTCCTCCTGCAACCTGTTCCATTTGTGCTAGATGAACGAACCTCTCTCCACATGCTCAGTTCTGAGAGATAAGTATGTGTGAAAGCCGTCCTTCACCTAGCATGTTGGGAACAGAAAGTTTCTTTTCACTTGCAAACTCCACTCCATACATATATAAGGGGAGGTACTAGCTCCAAATCTGTTTTACAGTGAAAACTGCAGGAACTTCAATCCGGCACTAGGAAGCAGACTGAGAAACCAGAGAAATAGTTTCTCCTGCAAGCCATTCCCTTTGTGCTAGATGAACGAAAGTCTCTCCACATGCTCAGTTCTAAGTGATAAGTGTGTGTGAAAGCCTTTCTTCACCTAGATTGTTGGGAACACAAAGTTCCTTTACACTTGCAAACTCCACTCCATACATATATATATATGGAAGTACCAGCTCCAACTCGAATTTACAAAGAAAACTGCAGGAACTTCAATACGGCACTAGGAAACAGACTGAGAAACCAGAGTAAAAGTTCCTCTGGCAACCCGTTCCTTTGTTTTAGATGAAAG
Organism: Camelus dromedarius; assembly: GCF_036321535.1. Classification (NCBI taxonomy): domain Eukaryota; kingdom Metazoa; phylum Chordata; class Mammalia; order Artiodactyla; family Camelidae; genus Camelus; species Camelus dromedarius. The sequence continues at coordinate 2,821,903 of NW_026989731.1, forward strand.
AACCTCTCTCCACATACTCAGTTCTGAGAGATAAGTGTGTGTAAAAGCCGTCCTTCAACTAGCTTGTTCGGAATACAAAGTTTCTTTTCACTTGCAAAACCCAATCCATACCTAAATATAGGGTGGTACTAGCTCCAAATCTGTTTTACAGAGAAAACTGCAGGAACTTCAAACAGGCACTAGGAAACAGACTGAGAAACCAGAGTAAAACTTTTTCCTGCAACCCGTTCCTTTGTTCTAGATGAACGAAAGTCTCACACATGCTCAGTTCTGAGAGATAAGTGTGTGTGAATGCCGTCCTTCACCTAGCTTGTTGGGAACACAAAGTTTCTTTTCACTTGCAAACAACACTCCTTACATATATATGGGGAGGAATTAGCTCCAACTCGGTTTTACACTGAAAACTGCAGGAATTCATACCGGCACTAGGAAACAGACTGAGAAACCAGAGTAAAAGTTTCTCCTCTACCCGTTCCCTTTGGGCTACATGAACGAAAGTCTATCCACATGCTGAGTTCTGAGAGATAAGAGTGTGTGAAAGCCGTCCTTCACCTAGCTTGTTGGGAACACAAAGTTCCTTTTCACTTGCAAAATCCACTCCATACATATATATGGGGAGGTACTAGCACCAACTCTGTTTACAGTGAATACTGCAGGGACTTCAAACCGAAATTAGGAAACAGACTGAGAAACCATAGTAAAAGTTTCCCCTTCAAACCGTTCCACTTGTGGTAGATGAACGAACGTCTCTCCAAATGCTCAGTTCTGAGAGATAAGTGTGTGTGAAAGCCGTCCTTCAGTTAGCTTGTTGGGAACACAAAGATTCTTTAAACTTGCAAACTCCACTCATTACATATATATGGGGAGGTAAAACTCCAACTCGGTTTTACAGTGAAAACTGCAGGAACTTCAAACCGGCACTAGGAAACAGACTGAGAATCCAGAGAAATAGTTTCTCCTGCAACCCGTTCCATTTGTGCTAGATGAACGAAAGTCTCTCCACATGCTCAGTTCTGAAAGATAAGTGTGTGTGAAAGCCGTCCTTCACCTAGCTTGTTGGGAACACAAATTTTATTTCACTTGCAATCCCCAATCCATACATAAATATAGGGAGGTAGGAGCTCCAACTCGGTGTTACAGTGAAAACTGCAGGAACTTCAAACCGGCCCAAGGAAACAGACTGAGAATCCAGAGAATATCTTCCTCCTGCAACCTGTTCCATTTGTGCTAGATGAACGAACGTCTCTCCACATGCTCAGTTCTGAGAGATAAGTATGTGTGAAAGCCGTCCTTCACCTAGCTTGTTGGGAACACAAAGTTTCTTTTAACTTGCCAATTCCACTCCATACATATATAAGGGGAGGTACTAGCTCCAAATCGGTTTTACAGTGAAAACTGCAGGAACTTCAATCCTGCACTAGGAAACAGACTGAGAATCCAGAGAAAAAGTTTCTCATGCTAGCCATTCCGGTTGTGCTAGATGAACGAACGTCTCTCCACATGCCCAGTTCTAAGAGATATGTGTGTGTGAAAGCCGAATTCAACTAGCTTGTTGGGAACACAATGTTTCTTTACACTTGCAAACTCCACTCCATACAAATATATATACGGAAGTACTAGCTCCAACTCGGATTTACAGTGAAAACTGCAGGAAGTTCAAACCGGCACTAGGAAACAGACTGAGAAACCAGAGTAAAAGTTTCTCCTGCCAACCGTTCCCTTTGTGCTAGATGAACGAAAGTCTCTCCACATGCTCAGTTCTGAGAGATAAGTGTGTGTGAAATCCGTACTTCACCTAGCTTGTTGGGAACACAAAGTTTCTTTTCACTTGTAAACACAACTCTGTAAATATATACGGGGAGGTACTAGCTCCAACTCGGTTTTACAGTGAAAACTGCAGGAACTTCAAACCGGCCCTAGGAAACAGACTGAGAATCCAGAGAAAAACTTCCTCCTGCAAACCATTCCCGTTGTGCTAGAAGAACGAACGTCTCTCCACATGCTCATTTCTAAGAGATAAGTGTGTGTGAAAGCCGTCCTTCACCTAGCTTGTTCGGAATACCAAGTTTCTTTTCACTTGCAAACTCCACTCCATACATATATATGGGGTGGTACTAGCTCCAACTTGGTTTTAGAGTGAAAACAGCAGGAACTTCAAACCTGCACTAGGAAACAGACTGAGAAACCAGAGTAAAAGTTTCCCCTTCAACCTGTTCCATTTGTGCTAGATGAACGAACGTCTCTCCACAAGCTCAATTCTGAGAGATAAGAGTGTGTGAAAGCCGTCCTTCACCAAGCTTGTTGGGAACACAAAGTTCCTTTTCATTTGCAAACTACACTCCTTACATATATATGGGGAGGAATTAGCTCCAACTCGGTTTTACATTGAAAACTGCAGGAACTTCAAACCGGCCCTAGGAAACAGACTGAGAATCCAGAGAAAAACTTCCTCCTGCATACCATTCCCGTTGTGCTAGAAGAACGAACGTCCCTCCACATGCTCATTTCTAAGAGATATGTGTGTGTGAAAGCCGTCCTTCACCTAGCTTGTTCGGAATACCAAGTTTCTTTTCACTTGCAAACTCCACTCCATACATATATATGGAGTGGGACTAGCTCCAACTTGGTTTTAGAGTGAAAACAGCAGGAACTTCAAACCTGCACTAGGAAACAGACTGAGAAACCAGAGTAAAAGTTTCCCCTGCAACCTCTTCCATTTGTGCTAGATGAACGAACGTCTCTCCACAAGCTCAGTTCTGAGAGATAAGAGTGTGTGAAAGCCGTCCTTCACCAAGCTTGTTGGGAACACAAAGTTCCTTTTCATTTGCAAACTACACTCCTTACATATATATGGGGAGGAATTAGCTCCAACTCGGTTTTACATTGAAAACTGCAGGAACTTCATACCGGCACTAGGAAACAGACTGAGAAACCAGAGTAAAAGTTTCTCCTCTACCCGTTCCCTTTGGGCTACATGAACGAAAGTCTATCCACATGTTCAGTTCTGAGAGATAAGAGTGTGTGAAAGCCGTCCTTCACCTAGCTTGTTGGGAACACAAAGTTCATATTCACTTGCAAAATCCACTCCATACATATATATGGGGAGGTACTAGCACCAACTCGGTTTACAGTGAATACTGCAGGGACTTCAAACCGACATTAGGAAACAGACTGAGAAACCATAGTAAAAGTTTCCCCTGCAACCCGTTCCACTTGTGGTAGATGAACGAACGTCTCTCCACATGCTCAGTTCTGAAAGATAAGTGTGTGTGAAAGCCGTACTTCACCTAGCTTGTTGGGAACACAAATTTTATTTCACTTGCAATCCCCACTCCATACATAAATATAGGGAGGTAGGAGCTCCAACTCGGTTTTACAGTGAAAACTGCAGGAACTTCAAACCGGCCCAAGGAACAGACTGAGAATCCGGAGAATATCTTCCTCCTGCAACCTGTTCCATTTGTGCTAGATGAACGAACGTCTCTCCACATGCTAAGTTCTGAGAGATAAGTGTGTGTGAAAGCCGTCCTTCACCTAGCTTGTTGGGAACACAAAGTTTCTTTTCACTTGCAAACTCCACTCCTTACATATATATGGGGAGGGTTTAGCTCGAACTCGTTTTTACAGTGAAAACTGCAGGAACTTCTAACCGGCACTAGGAAACAGACTGAGAAAACAGAGTATAAGTTTCTCCTGCAACCCGTTCATTTATGCTAGATGAACGAACGTCTATACACATGCTCTGTTCTGACAGATAATTGTGTGTGAAAGCCGTACTTCACCTAGCTTCTTGGGAACACAAACTTTCTTTTCATGTGCAAACTCCACTATATACATATATATGGGGTGTTACAAGCTCCTACTAGGTTTTACAGTGAAAACTGAAGGAACTTCAAACCGGCAATAGGAAACAGACTGAGAAACCAGAGTAAAAGTTTCTCCTGCAAACCGTTCCCTTTGTGCCAGATGAAAGAACGTCTCTCCACATGCTCAGTTCTGAGAGATAAGTGTGTGTGAAAGCCGTCCTTCACCTAGCTTGTTGGGAACACAAAGTTTCTTTTCACTTGTAAACTACACTCCTTACATATATATGGGGAGGCATTAGCTCCAACTCGGTTTTACAGTGAAAACTGCAGGAACTTCAATCCGGCACTAGGAAAGAGACTGAGAAACCAGAGAAAAAGTTTCTCCTGCAACCTGTTCCATTTTTGCTAGATGAACGAACGTCTCTCCACATGCTCAGTTCAAAGAGATAAGTGTGTGTGAAAGCCGCCCTTCACCTAGCTTGTTGGGAAAACAAAGTTTCTTTTCACTTGTAAACTACACTCCTTACATATATATGTGGAGGCATTAGATCCACCTCGGTTTTACAGTGAAAACTGCAGGAACTTCATACAGGCACTAGGAAACACACTGAGATACCAGAGTAAAAGTTTCACATGCAACCCGTTCCCATTGTGCTAAATGAACGAACGTCTCTCCACATGCTCAGTTCTGAGAGATAATTGTGTGTTAAAGCCGACCTTCACCTAGCTTGTTGGGAACACAAAGTTTCTTTTCATTTGCAAACTCCACTCCATAAATATATAAGGGGTGGTACTAGCTTCAAATCGGTTTTACAGTGAAAACTGCAGGAACTTCAAACCGGCCCTAGGAAACAGACTGAGAATCCAGAGAAAAAGTTCCTCCTGCAACCTGTTCCATTTGTGCTAGATGAACGAACGTCTCTCCACATGCTCAGTTCTGAGAGATAAGTATGTGTGAAAGCCGTCCTTCACCTAGCATGTTGGGAACAGAAAGATTCTTTTCACTTGCAAACTCCACTCCATACATATATAGGGGAGGTACTTGCTCCAAATCGGTTTTACAGTGAAAACTGCAGGAACTTCAATCCGGCACTAGGAAACAGACTGAGAAACCAGAGAAATAGTTTCTCCTGCAATCCATTCCCTTTGTGCTAGATGAACGAACGTCTCTCCACATGCTCAGTTCTAAGTGATAAGTGTGTGTGAAAGCCTTCCTTCACCTAGATTGTTGGGAACACAAAGTTCCTTTACACTTGCAAACTTCACTCCATACATATATATATTCGGAAGTACTAGCTCCAACTCGGATTTACAGAGAAAACTGCAGGAACTTCAATCCGGCACTAGGAAACAGACTGAGAAACCAGAGTAAAAGTTCCTCTGGCAAACGTTCCTTTGTTTTAGATGAAAGAAACTCTCTCCACATACTCAGTTCTGAGAGATAAGTTTGTGTAAAAGCCGTCCTTCAACTAGCTTGTTCGGAATACAAAGTTTCTTTTCACTTGCAAAATCCACTCCATACCTAAATAAAGGGTGGTACTAGCTCCAAATCTGTTTTACAGAGAAAACTGCAGGAACTTCAAACAGGCACTAGGAAACAGACTGAGAAACCAGAGTAAAACTTTCTCCTGCAACCCGTTCCTTTGTTCTAGATGAACGAACGTCTCACCACATGCTCAGTTCTGAGAGATAAGTGTGTGTGAATGCCGTCCTTCACCTAGCTTGTTGGGAACACAAAGTTTCTTTTCACTTGCAAACTACACTCCTTACATATATATGGGCAGGAATTAGCTCCAACTCGGTTTTACATTGAAAACTGCAGGAACTTCATACCGGCACTAGGAAACAGACTGAGAAACCAGAGTAAAAGTTTCTCCTCTACCCGTTCACTTTGGGCTACATGAACGAAAGTCTATCCACATGCTCAGTTCTGAGAGATAAGAGTGTGTGAAAGCCGTCCTTCACCTAGCTTGTTGGGAACACAAAGTTCCTTTTCACTTGCAAAATCCACTCCATACATATATATGGGGAGGTACTAGCACCAACTCGTTTTACAGTGAATACTGCAGGGACTTCAAACCGAAATTAGGAAACAGACTGAGAAACCATAGTAAAAGTTTCCCCTTCAAACCGTTCCACTTGTGGTAGATGAACGAACGTCTCTCCAAATGCTCAGTTCTGAGAGATAAGTGTGTGTGAAAGCCGTCCTTCAGTTAGCTTGTTGGGAACACAAAGATTCTTTAAACTTGCAAACTCCACTCCTTACATATATATGGGGAGGTAAAACTCCAACTCGGTTTTACAGTGAAAACTGCAGGAACTTCAAACCGGCACTAGGAAACAGACTGAGAATCCAGAGAAATAGTTTCTCCTGCAACCCGTTCCATTTGTGCTAGATGAACGAAAGTCTCTCCACATGCTCAGTTCTGAAAGATAAGTGTGTGTGAAAGCCGTCCTTCACCTAGCTTGTTGGGAACACAAATTTTATTTCACTTGCAATCCCCAATCCATACATAAATATAGGGAGGTAGGAGCTCCAACTCGGTGTTACAGTGAAAACTGCAGGAACTTCAAACCGGCCCAAGGAAACAGACTGAGAATCCAGAGAATATCTTCCTCCTGCAACCTGTTCCATTTGTGCTAGATGAACGAACGTCTCTCCACATGCTCAGTTCTGAGAGATAAGTATGTGTGAAAGCCGTCCTTCACCTAGCTTGTTGGGAACACAAAGTTTCTTTTAACTTGCCAATTCCACTCCATACATATATAAGGGGAGGTACTAGCTCCAAATCGGTTTTACAGTGAAAACTGCAGGAACTTCAATCCTGCACTAGGAAACAGACTGAGAATCCAGAGAAAAAGTTTCTCATGCTAGCCATTCCGGTTGTGCTAGATGAACGAACGTCTCTCCACATGCCCAGTTCTAAGAGATATGTGTGTGTGAAAGCCGAATTCAACTAGCTTGTTGGGAACACAATGTTTCTTTACACTTGCAAACTCCACTCCATACAAATATATATATGGAAGTACTAGCTCCAACTCGGATTTACAGTGAAAACTGCAGGAAGTTCAAACCGGCACTAGGAAACAGACTGAGAAACCAGAGTAAAAGTTTCTCCTGCCAACCGTTCCCTTTGTGCTAGATGAACGAAAGTCTCTCCACATGCTCAGTTCTGAGAGATAAGTGTGTGTGAAATCCGTACTTCACCTAGCTTGTTGGGAACACAAAGTTTCTTTTCACTTGTAAACACAACTCTGTAAATATATACGGGGAGGTACTAGCTCCAACTCGGTTTTACAGTGAAAACTGCAGGAACTTCAAACCGGCCCTAGGAAACAGACTGAGAATCCAGAGAAAAACTTCCTCCTGCAAACCATTCCCGTTGTGCTAGAAGAACGAACGTCTCTCCACATGCTCATTTCTAAGAGATAAGTGTGTGTGAAAGCCGTCCTTCACCTAGCTTGTTCGGAATACCAAGTTTCTTTTCACTTGCAAACTCCACTCCATACATATATATGGGGTGGTACTAGCTCCAACTTGGTTTTAGAGTGAAAACAGCAGGAACTTCAAACCTGCACTAGGAAACAGACTGAGAAACCAGAGTAAAAGTTTCCCCTGCAACCTGTTCCATTTGTGCTAGATGAACGAACGTCTCTCCACAAGCTCAATTCTGAGAGATAAGAGTGTGTGAAAGCCGTCCTTCACCAAGCTTGTTGGGAACACAAAGTTCCTTTTCATTTGCAAACTACACTCCTTACATATATATGGGGAGGAATTAGCTCCAACTCGGTTTTACATTGAAAACTGCAGGAACTTCAAACCGGCCCTAGGAAACAGACTGAGAATCCAGAGAAAAACTTCCTCCTGCATACCATTCCCGTTGTGCTAGAAGAACGAACGTCCCTCCACATGCTCATTTCTAAGAGATATGTGTGTGTGAAAGCCGTCCTTCACCTAGCTTGTTCGGAATACCAAGTTTCTTTTCACTTGCAAACTCCACTCCATACATATATATGGGGTGGTACTAGCTCCAACTTGGTTTTAGAGTGAAAACAGCAGGAACTTCAAACCTGCACTAGGAAACAGACTGAGAAACCAGAGTAAAAGTTTCCCCTGCAACCTCTTCCATTTGTGCTAGATGAACGAACGTCTCTCCACAAGCTCAGTTCTGAGAGATAAGAGTGTGTGAAAGCCGTCCTTCACCAAGCTTGTTGGGAACACAAAGTTCCTTTTCATTTGCAAACTACACTCCTTACATATATATGGGGAGGAATTAGCTCCAACTCGGTTTTACATTGAAAACTGCAGGAACTTCATACCGGCACTAGGAAACAGACTGAGAAACCAGAGTAAAAGTTTCTCCTCTACCCGTTCCCTTTGGGCTACATGAACGAAAGTCTATCCACATGTTCAGTTCTGAGAGATAAGAGTGTGTGAAAGCCGTCCTTCACCTAGCTTGTTGGGAACACAAAGTTCATATTCACTTGCAAAATCCACTCCATACATATATATGGGGAGGTACTAGCACCAACTCGGTTTACAGTGAATACTGCAGGGACTTCAAACCGACATTAGGAAACAGACTGAGAAACCATAGTAAAAGTTTCCCCTGCAACCCGTTCCACTTGTGGTAGATGAACGAACGTCTCTCCACATGCTCAGTTCTGAAAGATAAGTGTGTGTGAAAGCCGTACTTCACCTAGCTTGTTGGGAACACAAATTTTATTTCACTTGCAATCCCCACTCCATACATAAATATAGGGAGGTAGGAGCTCCAACTCGGTTTTACAGTGAAAACTGCAGGAACTTCAAACCGGCCCAAGGAACAGACTGAGAATCCGGAGAATATCTTCCTCCTGCAACCTGTTCCATTTGTGCTAGATGAACGAACGTCTCTCCACATGCTAAGTTCTGAGAGATAAGTGTGTGTGAAAGCCGTCCTTCACCTAGCTTGTTGGGAACACAAAGTTTCTTTTCACTTGCAAACTCCACTCCTTACATATATATGGGGAGGGTTTAGCTCGAACTCGTTTTTACAGTGAAAACTGCAGGAACTTCTAACCGGCACTAGGAAACAGACTGAGAAAACAGAGTATAAGTTTCTCCTGCAACCCGTTCATTTATGCTAGATGAACGAACGTCTATACACATGCTCTGTTCTGACAGATAATTGTGTGTGAAAGCCGTACTTCACCTAGCTTCTTGGGAACACAAACTTTCTTTTCATGTGCAAACTCCACTATATACATATATATGGGGTGTTACAAGCTCCTACTAGGTTTTACAGTGAAAACTGAAGGAACTTCAAACCGGCAATAGGAAACAGACTGAGAAACCAGAGTAAAAGTTTCTCCTGCAAACCGTTCCCTTTGTGCCAGATGAAAGAACGTCTCTCCACATGCTCAGTTCTGAGAGATAAGTGTGTGTGAAAGCCGTACTTCACCTAGCTTGTTGGTAACACAAATTTTCTTTTCACTTGCAAACATCACTCCCTATATGTATACGGGGAGGTACTAGCTCCAACTCGGTTTTACAGTGAAAACTGCAGGAACTTCAAACCGGCCCTAGGAAAAAGACTGAGAATCCAGAGAAAAAGTTCCTCCTGCAACCTGTTCCATTTGTGCTAGATGAACGAACGTCTCTCAACATGATCAGTTCTGAGAGATATGTATGTGTGAAAGCCGTCCTTCACCTAGCTTGTTGGGAACACAAAGTTTCTTTTCACTTGTAAACTACACTCCTTACATATATATGGGGAGGCATTAGCTCCAACTCGGTTTTACAGTTAAAACTGCAGGAACTTCAATCCGGCACTAGGAAAGAGACTGAGAAACCAGAGAAAAAGTTTCTCCTGCAAACCATTCCCGTTGTGCTGGATGAACGAACGTCTCTCCACATGCTCAGTTCAAAGAGATAAGTGTGTGTGAAAGCCGCCCTTCACCTAGCTTGTTGGGAAAACAAAGTTTCTTTTCACTTGTAAACTACACTCCTTACATATATATGTGGAGGCATTAGATCCACCTCGGTTTTACAGTGAAAACTGCAGGAACTTCATACAGGCACTAGGAAACACACTGAGATACCAGAGTAAAAGTTTCACATGCAACCCGTTCCCATTGTGCTAAATGAACGAACGTCTCTCCACATGCTCAGTTCTGAGAGATAATTGTGTGTTAAAGCCGACCTTCACCTAGCTTGTTGGGAACACAAAGTTTCTTTTCATTTGCAAACTCCACTCCATAAATATATAAGGGGTGGTACTAGCTTCAAATCGGTTTTACAGTGAAAACTGCAGGAACTTCAAACCGGCCCTAGGAAACAGACTGAGAATCCAGAGAAAAAGTTCCTCCTGCAACCTGTTCCATTTGTGCTAGATGAACGAACGTCTCTCCACATGCTCAGTTCTGAGAGATAAGTATGTGTGAAAGCCGTCCTTCACCTAGCATGTTGGGAACAGAAAGATTCTTTTCACTTGCAAACTCCACTCCATACATATATAGGGGAGGTACTTGCTCCAAATCGGTTTTACAGTGAAAACTGCAGGAACTTCAATCCGGCACTAGGAAACAGACTGAGAAACCAGAGAAATAGTTTCTCCTGCAATCCATTCCCTTTGTGCTAGATGAACGAACGTCTCTCCACATGCTCAGTTCTAAGTGATAAGTGTGTGTGAAAGCCTTCCTTCACCTAGATTGTTGGGAACACAAAGTTCCTTTACACTTGCAAACTTCACTCCATACATATATATATTCGGAAGTACTAGCTCCAACTCGGATTTACAGAGAAAACTGCAGGAACTTCAATCCGGCACTAGGAAACAGACTGAGAAACCAGAGTAAAAGTTCCTCTGGCAAACGTTCCTTTGTTTTAGATGAAAGAAACTCTCTCCACATACTCAGTTCTGAGAGATAAGTTTGTGTAAAAGCCGTCCTTCAACTAGCTTGTTCGGAATACAAAGTTTCTTTTCACTTGCAAAATCCACTCCATACCTAAATAAAGGGTGGTACTAGCTCCAAATCTGTTTTACAGAGAAAACTGCAGGAACTTCAAACAGGCACTAGGAAACAGACTGAGAAACCAGAGTAAAACTTTCTCCTGCAACCCGTTCCTTTGTTCTAGATGAACGAACGTCTCACCACATGCTCAGTTCTGAGAGATAAGTGTGTGTGAATGCCGTCCTTCACCTAGCTTGTTGGGAACACAAAGTTTCTTTTCACTTGCAAACTACACTCCTTACATATATATGGGCAGGAATTAGCTCCAACTCGGTTTTACATTGAAAACTGCAGGAACTTCATACCGGCACTAGGAAACAGACTGAGAAACCAGAGTAAAAGTTTCTCCTCTACCCGTTCACTTTGGGCTACATGAACGAAAGTCTATCCACATGCTCAGTTCTGAGAGATAAGAGTGTGTGAAAGCCGTCCTTCACCTAGCTTGTTGGGAACACAAAGTTCCTTTTCACTTGCAAAATCCACTCCATACATATATATGGGGAGGTACTAGCACCAACTCGGTTTACAGTGAATACTGCAGGGACTTCAAACCGAAATTAGGAAACAGACTGAGAAACCATAGTAAAAGTTTCCCCTTCAAACCGTTCCACTTGTGGTAGATGAACGAACGTCTCTCCAAATGCTCAGTTCTGAGAGATAAGTGTGTGTGAAAGCCGTCCTTCAGTTAGCTTGTTGGGAACACAAAGATTCTTTAAACTTGCAAACTCCACTCCTTACATATATATGGGGAGGTAAAACTCCAACTCGGTTTTACAGTGAAAACTGCAGGAACTTCAAACCGGCACTAGGAAACAGACTGAGAATCCAGAGAAATAGTTTCTCCTGCAACCCGTTCCATTTGTGCTAGATGAACGAAAGTCTCTCCACATGCTCAGTTCTGAAAGATAAGTGTGTGTGAAAGCCGTCCTTCACCTAGCTTGTTGGGAACACAAATTTTATTTCACTTGCAATCCCCAATCCATACATAAATATAGGGAGGTAGGAGCTCCAACTCGGTGTTACAGTGAAAACTGCAGGAACTTCAAACCGGCCCAAGGAAACAGACTGAGAATCCAGAGAATATCTTCCTCCTGCAACCTGTTCCATTTGTGCTAGATGAACGAACGTCTCTCCACATGCTCAGTTCTGAGAGATAAGTATGTGTGAAAGCCGTCCTTCACCTAGCTTGTTGGGAACACCAAGTTTCTTTTAACTTGCCAATTCCACTCCATACATATATAAGGGGAGGTACTAGCTCCAAATCGGTTTTACAGTGAAAACTGCAGGAACTTCAATCCTGCACTAGGAAACAGACTGAGAATCCAGAGAAAAAGTTTCTCATGCTAGCCATTCCGGTTGTGCTAGATGAACGAACGTCTCTCCACATGCCCAGTTCTAAGAGATATGTGTGTGTGAAAGCCGAATTCAACTAGCTTGTTGGGAACACAATGTTTCTTTACACTTGCAAACTCCACTCCATACAAATATATATATGGAAGTACTAGCTCCAACTCGGATTTACAGTGAAAACTGCAGGAAGTTCAAACCGGCACTAGGAAACAGACTGAGAAACCAGAGTAAAAGTTTCTCCTGCCAACCGTTCCCTTTGTGCTAGATGAACGAAAGTCTCTCCACATGCTCAGTTCTGAGAGATAAGTGTGTGTGAAATCCGTACTTCACCTAGCTTGTTGGGAACACAAAGTTTCTTTTCACTTGTAAACACAACTCTGTAAATATATACGGGGAGGTACTAGCTCCAACTCGGTTTTACAGTGAAAACTGCAGGAACTTCAAACCGGCCCTAGGAAACAGACTGAGAATCCAGAGAAAAACTTCCTCCTGCAAACCATTCCCGTTGTGCTAGAAGAACGAACGTCTCTCCACATGCTCATTTCTAAGAGATAAGTGTGTGTGAAAGCCGTCCTTCACCTAGCTTGTTCGGAATACCAAGTTTCTTTTCACTTGCAAACTCCACTCCATACATATATATGGGGTGGTACTAGCTCCAACTTGGTTTTAGAGTGAAAACAGCAGGAACTTCAAACCTGCACTAGGAAACAGACTGAGAAACCAGAGTAAAAGTTTCCCCTGCAACCTGTTCCATTTGTGCTAGATGAACGAACGTCTCTCCACAAGCTCAATTCTGAGAGATAAGAGTGTGTGAAAGCCGTCCTTCACCAAGCTTGTTGGGAACACAAAGTTCCTTTTCATTTGCAAACTACACTCCTTACATATATATGGGGAGGAATTAGCTCCAACTCGGTTTTACATTGAAAACTGCAGGAACTTCAAACCGGCCCTAGGAAACAGACTGAGAATCCAGAGAAAAACTTCCTCCTGCATACCATTCCCGTTGTGCTAGAAGAACGAACGTCCCTCCACATGCTCATTTCTAAGAGATATGTGTGTGTGAAAGCCGTCCTTCACCTAGCTTGTTCGGAATACCAAGTTTCTTTTCACTTGCAAACTCCACTCCATACATATATATGGGGTGGTACTAGCTCCAACTTGGTTTTAGAGTGAAAACAGCAGGAACTTCAAACCTGCACTAGGAAACAGACTGAGAAACCAGAGTAAAAGTTTCCCCTGCAACCTCTTCCATTTGTGCTAGATGAACGAACGTCTCTCCACAAGCTCAGTTCTGAGAGATAAGAGTGTGTGAAAGCCGTCCTTCACCAAGCTTGTTGGGAACACAAAGTTCCTTTTCATTTGCAAACTACACTCCTTACATATATATGGGGAGGAATTAGCTCCAACTCGGTTTTACATTGAAAACTGCAGGAACTTCATACCGGCACTAGGAAACAGACTGAGAAACCAGAGTAAAAGTTTCTCCTCTACCCGTTCCCTTTGGGCTACATGAACGAAAGTCTATCCACATGTTCAGTTCTGAGAGATAAGAGTGTGTGAAAGCCGTCCTTCACCTAGCTTGTTGGGAACACAAAGTTCATTTTCACTTGCAAAATCCACTCCATACATATATATGGGGAGGTACTAGCACCAACTCGGTTTACAGTGAATACTGCAGGGACTTCAAACCGACATTAGGAAACAGACTGAGAAACCATAGTAAAAGTTTCCCCTGCAACCCGTTCCACTTGTGGTAGATGAACGAACGTCTCTCCACATGCTCAGTTCTGAAAGATAAGTGTGTGTGAAAGCCGTACTTCACCTAGCTTGTTGGGAACACAAATTTTATTTCACTTGCAATCCCCACTCCATACATAAATATAGGGAGGTAGGAGCTCCAACTCGGTTTTACAGTGAAAACTGCAGGAACTTCAAACCGGCCCAAGGAACAGACTGAGAATCCGGAGAATATCTTCCTCCTGCAACCTGTTCCATTTGTGCTAGATGAACGAACGTCTCTCCACATGCTAAGTTCTGAGAGATAAGTGTGTGTGAAAGCCGTCCTTCACCTAGCTTGTTGGGAACACAAAGTTTCTTTTCACTTGCAAACTCCACTCCTTACATATATATGGGGAGGGTTTAGCTCGAACTCGTTTTTACAGTGAAAACTGCAGGAACTTCTAACCGGCACTAGGAAACAGACTGAGAAAACAGAGTATAAGTTTCTCCTGCAACCCGTTCATTTATGCTAGATGAACGAACGTCTATACACATGCTCTGTTCTGACAGATAATTGTGTGTGAAAGCCGTACTTCACCTAGCTTCTTGGGAACACAAACTTTCTTTTCATGTGCAAACTCCACTATATACATATATATGGGGTGTTACAAGCTCCTACTAGGTTTTACAGTGAAAACTGAAGGAACTTCAAACCGGCAATAGGAAACAGACTGAGAAACCAGAGTAAAAGTTTCCCCTGCAAAGCGTTCCCTTTGTGCCAGATGAAAGAACGTCTCTCCACATGCTCAGTTCTGAGAGATAAGTGTGTGTGAAAGCCGTACTTCACCTAGCTTGTTGGTAACACAAATTTTCTTTTCACTTGCAAACATCACTCCCTATATGTATACGGGGAGGTACTAGCTCCAACTCGGTTTTACAGTGAAAACTGCAGGAACTTCAAACCGGCCCTAGGAAAAAGACTGAGAATCCAGAGAAAAAGTTCCTCCTGCAACCTGTTCCATTTGTGCTAGATGAACGAACGTCTCTCAACATGATCAGTTCTGAGAGATATGTATGTGTGAAAGCCGTCCTTCACCTAGCTTGTTGGGAACACAAAGATTCTTTTCACTTGTAAACTACACTCCTTACATATATATGGGGAGGCATTAGCTCCAACTCGGTTTTACAGTTAAAACTGCAGGAACTTCAATCCGGCACAAGGAAAGAGACTGAGAAACCAGAGAAAAAGTTTCTCCTGCAAACCATTCCCGTTGTGCTGGATGAACGAACGTCTCTCCACATGCTCAGTTCAAAGAGATAAGTGTGTGTGAAAGCCGCCCTTCACCTAGCTTGTTGGGAAAACAAAGTTTCTTTTCACTTGTAAACTACACTCCTTACATATATATGTGGAGGCATTAGATCCACCTCGGTTTTACAGTGAAAACTGCAGGAACTTCATACAGGCACTAGGAAACACACTGAGATACCAGAGTAAAAGTTTCACATGCAACCCGTTCCCATTGTGCTAAATGAACGAACGTCTCTCCACATGCTCAGTTCTGAGAGATAATTGTGTGTTAAAGCCGACCTTCACCTAGCTTGTTGGGAACACAAAGTTTCTTTTCATTTGCAAACTCCACTCCATAAATATATAAGGGGTGGTACTAGCTTCAAATCGGTTTTACAGTGAAAACTGCAGGAACTTCAAACCGGCCCTAGGAAACAGACTGAGAATCCAGAGAAAAAGTTCCTCCTGCAACCTGTTCCATTTGTGCTAGATGAACGAACGTCTCTCCACATGCTCAGTTCTGAGAGATAAGTATGTGTGAAAGCCGTCCTTCACCTAGCATGTTGGGAACAGAAAGATTCTTTTCACTTGCAAACTCCACTCCATACATATATAGGGGAGGTACTTGCTCCAAATCGGTTTTACAGTGAAAACTGCAGGAACTTCAATCCGGCACTAGGAAACAGACTGAGAAACCAGAGAAATAGTTTCTCCTGCAATCCATTCCCCTTGTGCTAGATGAACGAACGTCTCTCCACATGCTCAGTTCTAAGTGATAAGTGTGTGTGAAAGCCTTCCTTCACCTAGATTGTTGGGAACACAAAGTTCCTTTACACTTGCAAACTTCACTCCATACATATATATATTCGGAAGTACTAGCTCCAACTCGGATTTACAGAGAAAACTGCAGGAACTTCAATCCGGCACTAGGAAACAGACTGAGAAACCAGAGTAAAAGTTCCTCTGGCAAACGTTCCTTTGTTTTAGATGAAAGAAACTCTCTCCACATACTCAGTTCTGAGAGATAAGTTTGTGTAAAAGCCGTCCTTCAACTAGCTTGTTCGGAATACAAAGTTTCTTTTCACTTGCAAAATCCACTCCATACCTAAATAAAGGGTGGTACTAGCTCCAAATCTGTTTTACAGAGAAAACTGCAGGAACTTCAAACAGGCACTAGGAAACAGACTGAGAAACCAGAGTAAAACTTTCTCCTGCAACCCGTTCCTTTGTTCTAGATGAACGAACGTCTCACCACATGCTCAGTTCTGAGAGATAAGTGTGTGTGAATGCCGTCCTTCACCTAGGTTGTTGGGAACACAAAGTTTCTTTTCACTTGCAAACTACACTCCTTACATATATATGGGCAGGAATTAGCTCCAACTCGGTTTTACATTGAAAACTGCAGGAACTTCATACCGGCACTAGGAAACAGACTGAGAAACCAGAGTAAAAGTTTCTCCTCTACCCGTTCACTTTGGGCTACATGAACGAAAGTCTATCCACATGCTCAGTTCTGAGAGATAAGAGTGTGTGAAAGCCGTCCTTCACCTAGCTTGTTGGGAACACAAAGTTCCTTTTCACTTGCAAAATCCACTCCATACATATTTATATGGGGAGTTACTAACACCAACTTGGTTTACAGTGAATACTGCAGGGACTTCAAACCGACATTAGGAAACAGACTGAGAAACCATAGTAAAAGTTTCCCCTGCAACCCGTTCCACTTGTGGTAGATGAACGAACATCTCTCCACATGCTCAGTTCTGAAAGAAAAGTGTGTGTGAAAGCCGTCCTTCACCTAGCTTGTTGGGAACACAAATTTTATTTCACTTGCAATCCCCACTCCATACATAAATATAGGGAGGTAGGAGCTCCAACTCGGTTTTACAGTGAAAACTGCAGGAACTTCTAACTGGCACTAGGAAACAGACTGAGAAACCAGAGTATAAGTTTCTCCTGCAACCCGTTCCATTTGTGCTAGATGAACGAACGTCTATACACATGCTTAGTTCTGACAGATAATTGTGTGTGAAAGCCGTAATTCACCTAGCTTGTTGGGAACACAAACTTTCTTTTCATGTGCAAACTCCTCTCCATACATATATATGGGGAGTTACAAGCTCCTACTCGGTTTTACAGTGAAAACTGCAAGAACATCAATCCGGCACTAGGAAACAGACTGAGAAACCAGAGAAAAAGATTCTCCTGCAAGCCATTCCCATTCTGCTAGTTGAACGAACGTCTCTCCACATGCTCAGTTCTAAGAGAAAAGTGTGTGTGAAAGACGTCCTTCAGCTAGCTTTTTGGGAAAACAAAGTTTCTTTTCACTTTTAAACTACACTCCTTACATATATATGGGGAGGCATTAGCTCCAACTCGGTTTTACAGTGAAAACTGCAGGAACTTCATACCGGCATTAGGAAACACACTGAGAAACCAGAGAAAAAGTTTCTCCTGCAACACGTTCCCTTTGTGCTACATGAACGAAAGTCTCTCCACATGCTCAGTTCTGTGAGATATCTGTGTGTAAAACTTTCCTTCACCTAGCTTGTTGGGAACACAAAGTTTCTTTTCAGTTTCAAACTCCACTCCTTACATATATATGGGGAGGGTTTAGCTCCAACTCGTTTTTACAGTGAAAACTGCAAAACTTCTTCCCGGCACTAGGAAACATACTGTGGAACCAGAGTATAAGTTTCTCCTGCAAACCTTTCCATTTATGCTAGATGAACGAACGTCTATACACATGCTTAATTCTGACAGATAACTGTGTGTGAAAGCCGTAATTCAACCAGCTTGTTGGGAACACAAAGTTTCTTTTCACTTGCAAACTCCAGTCCATAAATATATATACGTTGGTCCTAGCTCCAACTCGGTTTTACAGTGAAAACTGCAGGAACTTCATACCGGAACTAGGAAACAGACTGAGAAACCAGAGTAAAAGTTTATCCTGTACCCATTCCCTTTGTGCTAGATGAACGAAAGTCTATCCACATGCTCAGTTCTGAGGGATAAGTGTGTGTGAAAGCCGTCCTTCACCTAGATTGTTGGGAACACAAAGTTCTTTTTCACTTGCAAAATCCAGTCCATACATATATATGGGGAGTTACTAGCACCAACTCGGTTTACAGTGAAAACTGCAGGGACTTCAAAACTACATTAGGAAACAGACTGAGAAACCATAGTAAAAGTTTCCCCTGCAACCCTTTCCCATTGTGTTAGATGAACGAACGTCTCTCCAAATCATCAGTTCTGAGAGATAAGTGTGTGTGAAAGCCGTACTTCACCTAGCTTGTTGGGAACACAAAGTTTCTTTTCAGTTGCAAACACCACTCCCTATATATATACGGGGAGGTACTAGCTCCAACTCGGTTTTACAGTGAAAACTGCAGGAACTTCAAAACGGCCCTAGGAAAAAGACTGAGAATCCAGAGAAAAAGTTCCTCCTGCAACCTGTTCCATTTGTGCTAGATGAACGAACGTCTCTCCACATGCTCAGTTCTGAGAGATAAGTATGTGTGAAAGCCGTCCTTCACCCAGCTTGTTGGGAACACAAAGATTCTTTTCACTTGCAAACTCCACTCCATACATATATAAGGGGAGGTACTAACTCCAAATCAGTTTTACAGCGAATACTGCAGGAACTTCAATCTGGCACTAGGAAACAGACTGAGAAACCAGAGAAAAAGTTTCCCCTGCAAGCCATTCCCGTTTTGCTAGTTGAACGAACGTCTCTCCACATGCTCAGTTCTAAGAGAAATGTGTGTGTGAAAGCCGTCCTTCACCTAGCTTGTTGGGAAAACAAAGTTTCTTTTCACTTGTAAACTACAATCCTTACATATATATGGGGAGGCATTAGCTCCAACTCGGTTTTACAGTGAAAACTGCAGGAACTTCATACCGGCACTAGGAAACACAAGAGAAACCAGAGTAAAAGTTTCTCCTGCAACCCGTTCCCATTATGCTAGATGAACGAACGTCTCTCCACATGCTCAGTTCTGAGAGATAATTGTGTGTGAAAGCCGTCCTTCACCAAGCTTGTTGGGAACACAAAGTTTCCTTTCATTTGCAAACTCCACTCCATACATATATAAGGGGAGGTACTAGCTCCAACTCGGTTTTACAGTGAAAACTGCAGGAACTTCAAACCTGCACTAGGTAACAGACTGAGAAACCAGAGAAAAGTTTCTCCTGCAACCCGTTCCCTTTGTGCTACATGAACGAAAGTCTCTCCACATGCTCAGTTCTGAGAGATAATTGTGTGTGAAAGCCGTACTTCAAATACCTTGTTGGGAACACAAAATTTCTTTTCACTTGCAAACTCCACTCCTTACATATATATGGGTAGGGTTTACCTCCAACTCGTTTTTACAGTGAAAACTGCAGGAACTTCTAAACGGCACTAGGAAACATACTGAGAAAACAGAGTATAAGTTTCTCCTGCAACCCTTTCCATTTATGCTAGATGAACGAACGTCTATACACATGCTTAGTTCTTACAGATAATTGTGTGTGAAAGCCGTAATTCACCTAGCTTGTTGGGAACACAAAGTTTCCTTACATTTGCAAATTCCACTCCATATATATATATACGTTGGTCCTAGCTCCAACTCGCTTTTACAGTGAATATTGCAGGAACTTCATACCGGAACTAGGAAACAGACTGAGAAACCAGAGTAAAAGTTTATCCTGTACCCGTTCCCTATGTGCTAGATGAACGAAAGTCTATCCACATGCTCAGTTCTGAGGGATAAGTGTGTGTGAAAGCCGTCCTTCACCTAGATTGTTGGGAACACAAAGTTTCTTTTCACTTGCAAACACCACTCCCTATATATATACGGGGTGTACTAGCTCCAACTCGATTTTACAGTGAAAATTGCAGGAACTTCAAACCGGCCCTAGGAAAAAGACTGAGAATCCAGAGAAAAATTTCCTCCTGCAACCTGTTCCATTTGTGCTACATGAACGAACGTCTCTCCACATGCTCAGTTCTGAGAGATAAGTATGTGTGAAAGCCGTCCTTCAACTAGCTTGTTGGGAACACAAAGATTTTTTCACTTGCAATTTCCACTCCATATATATATAAGGGGAGGTACTAGCTCCAAATCGGTTTTACAGAGAAAACTGCAGGAACTTCAATCCGGCACTAGGAAACAGAATGAGAAACCAGAGAAAAAGTTTCACCTGCAAGCCATTCCCGTTGTGCTAGATGAACGAACGTTTCCCCACATGCTCCGTTCTAAGAGATAAGTGTGTGTGAAAGCCGTCCTTCACCTAGCTTGTTGGGAAAACAAAGTTTCTTTTCACTTGTAAACTACAATCCTTACACATATTTGGGGAGGCATTAGCTCCAACACGATTTTACAGTGAAAACTGCAGGAACTTCATACCGGCACTAGGAAACTCACTGAGAAACCAGAGTAAAAGTTTCTCCTGCAACCCGTTCCCATTGTGCTAGATGAACGAACGTCTCTCCACATGCTCAGTTCTGAGAGATAATTGTGTGTGAAAGCCGTCCTTAACCTAGCTTGTTGGGAACACAAAGTTTCCTTTCATTTGCAAATACCACTCCATACATATATAAGGGGAGGTACTAGCTCCAACTCGGATTTACAGTGAAAACTGCAGGAACTTCTAACCGGCACTAGGAAACAGACTGAGAAACCAGAGTATAAGTTTCTCCAATAACCCGTTCCATTTGTGCTACATGAACGAACGTCTATACACAGGCTCAGTTCTGACAGATAATTGTGTGTGAAAGCCGTCCTTCACCTAGCTTGTTGGGAACAGTAAGTTTCTTTTCACTTGCAAACACCACTCCGTAAATATATACGGGGAGGTACTAGCTCCAACTCGGTTTTACAGTGATAACTGCAGGAAATTCAAAACGGCACTAGGAAACGGACTGAGAAACCAGAGTAATAGTTTCCCCTGTAACCCGTTCCCTTTGTGCTAGATGAACGAACGTCTATACACAAGCTCAGTTCTGAGAGATAAGTGTGTGTGAAAGCCGTCCTTCAAATAGCTTGTTGGGAAAACAAAATTTCTTTTCTTTTGCAAACTCCATTCCATACATATATAAGGGGAGGTACAAGCTCCAACATTGTTTTACAGTGAAAACTGCAGGAACTTCAAACCGGCACCAGGAAACAGACTGAGAAACCAGAGTAATAGTTTCCCCTGCAAACAGTTCCCTTTGTGCTAGAAGAACGAAAGTCTTTCCACATACTCAGTTCTGAGAGATAAGTGTGTGTGAAAGCAGTCCTTCACCTATCTTGTTGGGAAAACAAAGCTTCTTTTCAATTGCAAACTACACTCCTTACATATATATGGGGAGGGATTAGCTCCAACTGGTTTTTACAGTGAAAACTGCAGGAACTTCAAACCTGCAGTAGGAAACAGACTGAGAAACCAGAGTAAAAGTTTCCCCTGTAACCCGTTCCCTTTGTGCTAGATGAACGAACGTCTATACACAAGCACAGTTCTGAGAGATAAGAGTGTGTGAAAGCCGTCCTTCACCAAGCTTGTTGGGAACACAAAGTTACTTTTCACTTGCAAAATCCACACCATAAATATATATGGGGAGGTACTAACTCCAACTCGGTTTTAGAGTGAAAACTCCAGGAATTTCAAACCGGCACTAGGAATCAGACTGAGTAAACAGAGAAAAAGTTTCTCCTGCAAACCTTTCCCTTTGTGCTAGATGAACGAACGTCTCACCAAATGCTCAGTTCTGAGATATAAGTGTGTGTGAAAGCCGTCATTCACCTAGCTTGTTGGGAACACAAATTTTCTTTTCATTGCAAATTCCACTCCATACATATATATGCGGAGGTACAAGCTCCAACTCGGTTTTACAGTGACAACTGCAGGGATTCCATCCGGCAATAGGAAACAGACTGAGAAACCATAGTAATACTTTCCCGTGCAACCCGTTTCATTTGTGCTAGATGAACGAACGTCTCTCCACATGCTCAGATCTGAGAGATAAGTGTGTGTGAAAGACGTCCTTCACGTAGCTTATTGGGAACACAAAGTTTCTTTTCACTTCCAAACTCCACTCCATACATTTATATGGGGTGGTACAAGCTCCTACTCGGTTTTACAGTGAAAACGGCAGGAACTTCAAACCGGCACTAGGAAACAGACTGAGAAACCAGAGAAAAACTTTCTCCTACAACCTGTTCCTTTGTTCTAGATGAACGAAAGTCTCACCACATGCTCAGTTCTGAGAGATAAGTGTGTGTGAAAGCCGTCCTTCACCTAGCTTGTTGGGAACACAAAGTTTCTTTTCACTTGCAAACTCCACTCCTTACATATATATGGGGAGGAATTAGCTCCAACTCGGTTTTACATTGAAAACTGCAGGAACTTCATAACGGCACTAGGAAACAGACTGAGAAACCAGAGTAAAAGTTTCTCCTGTACCCTTTCCCTTTGTGCTACATGAACGAAAGTCTATCCACATGCTCAGTTCTGAGAGATAAGAGTGTGTGAAAGCCGTCCTTCACCTACCTTGTTGGGAACACAAAGTTCCTTTTCACTTGCAAAATCAACTCCATACATATATATGGGGAGGTAATAGCACCAACTCGGTTTACAGTGAATACTGTAGGGACTTCAAACAGACATTAGGAAACAGACTGAGAAACCATAGTAAAAGTTTCCCTGCAACCCGTTCCACTTGTGGTAGATGAACGAACATCTCTCCAAATGCTCAGTTCTGAGAGATAAGTGTGTGTGAAAGCCGTCCTTCATCTAGCTTGTTGGGAACACAAAGATTCTTTAAACTTGCAAACTCCACTCCTTACATATATATGGGGAGGTATAACTCCAACTCGGTTTTACAGTGAAAACTGAAGGAACATCAAACCGGCACTAGGAAACAGACTGAGAATCCAGAGAAATAGTTTCTCCTGCAACCCTTTCCCATTGTGCTATATGAACGAAGGTCTCTCCACATGCTCAGTTCTGAGAGATAATTGTGTGTGAAAGCCGTCCTTCACCTAGCTTGTTGGGAACACAAAGTTTCCTTTCATTTGCAAATTCCAATCCATACATATATAAGGGGAGGTACTAGCACCAACTCGGTTATACAGAGAAAACTGCAGGAACTTCAAACCTGCACTAGGTAACAGACTGAGAAACCAGAGAAAAAGTTTCTCTTGCAACCCTTTCCCTTTGTGCTAGATGAACGAACGTCTCTCCACATGCTCAGTTCTGAGGGATAAGTGTGTGTGAAAGCCGTACTTCAACTTGCTTGTTGAGAACACAAATTTTATTTCACTTGCAATCCCCACTCTATACATAAATAATGGGAGGTAGGAGCTCCAACTCGGTTTTACAGTGAAAACTGCAGGAACTTCAAACCGGCCCTAGGAAACAGACTGAGAATTTAGAGAATATCTTCCTCCTGCAAACTTTTCCATTTGTGCTAGATGAACGAACGTCTCTCCGCATGCTCAGTTCTGAGAAATAAGTATTTGTGAAAGCCGTCCTTCACCTAGCTTGTTGGGAACACAAAGTTTCTTTTAACTTGCCAACTCCACTCCATACATATAAAAGGGGAGGTACTAGCTCCAAACCGGTTTTACAGAGAAAACTGCAGGAACTTCAATCCGGCACTAGGAAACAGACTGAGAAACCAGAGAAAATGTTTCCCCTGCAAGCCATTCCGGTTGTGCTAAATGAACGAACGTCTCTCCACATGCTCAGTTCTACGAGATATGTGTGTGTGAAAGCCGACTTCACCTAGCTTGTTGGGAACACAAAGTTTCTTTACACTTGCAAACTCCACCCCATACATATATATATTCGGAAGTACTAGCTTCAACTCAGATTTACAGTGAAAACTGCAGGAACTTCAAACCGGCACTAGGAAACAGACTGAGAAACCAGAGAAAAATTTTCTCTTGCAACCCGTTCCCTTTGTGCTAGATGAAGGAAAGTCTCTCCATATGCTTAGTTCTGAGAGATAAGTGTGTGTGAAAGCAGTCCTTCACCTATCTTGTTGGGAAAACAAAGCTTCTTTTCAATTGCAAACTACACTCCTTACATATATATGGGGAGGGATTAGCTCCAACTGGTTTTTACAGTGAAAACTGCAGGAACTTCAAACCTGCAGTAGGAAACAGACTGAGAAACCAGAGTAAAAGTTTCCCCTGTAACCCGTTCCCTTTGTGCTAGATGAACGAACGTCTATACACAAGCACAGTTCTGAGAGATAAGAGTGTGTGAAAGCCGTCCTTCACCAAGCTTGTTGGGAACACAAAGTTACTTTTCACTTGCAAAATCCACACCATAAATATATATGGGGAGGTACTAACTCCAACTCGGTTTTAGAGTGAAAACTCCAGGAATTTCAAACCGGCACTAGGAATCAGACTGAGTAAACAGAGAAAAAGTTTCTCCTGCAAACCTTTCCCTTTGTGCTAGATGAACGAACGTCTCACCAAATGCTCAGTTCTGAGATATAAGTGTGTGTGAAAGCCGTCATTCACCTAGCTTGTTGGGAACACAAATTTTCTTTTCATTGCAAATTCCACTCCATACATATATATGCGGAGGTACAAGCTCCAACTCGGTTTTACAGTGACAACTGCAGGGATTCCATCCGGCAATAGGAAACAGACTGAGAAACCATAGTAATACTTTCCCGTGCAACCCGTTTCATTTGTGCTAGATGAACGAACGTCTCTCCACATGCTCAGATCTGAGAGATAAGTGTGTGTGAAAGACGTCCTTCACGTAGCTTATTGGGAACACAAAGTTTCTTTTCACTTCCAAACTCCACTCCATACATTTATATGGGGTGGTACAAGCTCCTACTCGGTTTTACAGTGAAAACGGCAGGAACTTCAAACCGGCACTAGGAAACAGACTGAGAAACCAGAGAAAAACTTTCTCCTACAACCTGTTCCTTTGTTCTAGATGAACGAAAGTCTCACCACATGCTCAGTTCTGAGAGATAAGTGTGTGTGAAAGCCGTCCTTCACCTAGCTTGTTGGGAACACAAAGTTTCTTTTCACTTGCAAACTCCACTCCTTACATATATATGGGGAGGAATTAGCTCCAACTCGGTTTTACATTGAAAACTGCAGGAACTTCATAACGGCACTAGGAAACAGACTGAGAAACCAGAGTAAAAGTTTCTCCTGTACCCTTTCCCTTTGTGCTACATGAACGAAAGTCTATCCACATGCTCAGTTCTGAGAGATAAGAGTGTGTGAAAGCCGTCCTTCACCTACCTTGTTGGGAACACAAAGTTCCTTTTCACTTGCAAAATCAACTCCATACATATATATGGGGAGGTAATAGCACCAACTCGGTTTACAGTGAATACTGTAGGGACTTCAAACAGACATTAGGAAACAGACTGAGAAACCATAGTAAAAGTTTCCCTGCAACCCGTTCCACTTGTGGTAGATGAACGAACATCTCTCCAAATGCTCAGTTCTGAGAGATAAGTGTGTGTGAAAGCCGTCCTTCATCTAGCTTGTTGGGAACACAAAGATTCTTTAAACTTGCAAACTCCACTCCTTACATATATATGGGGAGGTATAACTCCAACTCGGTTTTACAGTGAAAACTGAAGGAACATCAAACCGGCACTAGGAAACAGACTGAGAATCCAGAGAAATAGTTTCTCCTGCAACCCTTTCCCATTGTGCTATATGAACGAAGGTCTCTCCACATGCTCAGTTCTGAGAGATAATTGTGTGTGAAAGCCGTCCTTCACCTAGCTTGTTGGGAACACAAAGTTTCCTTTCATTTGCAAATTCCAATCCATACATATATAAGGGGAGGTACTAGCACCAACTCGGTTATACAGAGAAAACTGCAGGAACTTCAAACCTGCACTAGGTAACAGACTGAGAAACCAGAGAAAAAGTTTCTCTTGCAACCCTTTCCCTTTGTGCTAGATGAACGAACGTCTCTCCACATGCTCAGTTCTGAGGGATAAGTGTGTGTGAAAGCCGTCCTTCACCTACCTTGTTGGGAACACAAAGTTCCTTTTCACTTGCAATCCCCACTCTATACATAAATAATGGGAGGTAGGAGCTCCAACTCGGTTTTACAGTGAAAACTGCAGGAACTTCAAACCGGCCCTAGGAAACAGACTGAGAATTTAGAGAATATCTTCCTCCTGCAAACTTTTCCATTTGTGCTAGATGAACGAACGTCTCTCCGCATGCTCAGTTCTGAGAAATAAGTATTTGTGAAAGCCGTCCTTCACCTAGCTTGTTGGGAACACAAAGTTTCTTTTAACTTGCCAACTCCACTCCATACATATAAAAGGGGAGGTACTAGCTCCAAATCGGTTTTACAGAGAAAACTGCAGGAACTTCAATCCGGCACTAGGAAACAGACTGAGAAACCAGAGAAAATGTTTCCCCTGCAAGCCATTCCGGTTGTGCTAAATGAACGAACGTCTCTCCACATGCTCAGTTCTACGAGATATGTGTGTGTGAAAGCCGACTTCACCTAGCTTGTTGGGAACACAAAGTTTCTTTACACTTGCAAACTCCACCCCATACATATATATATTCGGAAGTACTAGCTTCAACTCAGATTTACAGTGAAAACTGCAGGAACTTCAAACCGGCACTAGGAAACAGACTGAGAAACCAGAGAAAAATTTTCTCTTGCAACCCGTTCCCTTTGTGCTAGATTAAGGAAAGTCTCTCCATATGCTTAGTTCTGAGAGATAAGTGTGTGTGAAATCCGTACTTCACCTAGGTTGTTGGGAACACAAAGTTTCTTTTCACTTGCAAACACCACTCCGTACATATATATGGGGAGGTACAAGCTCCAACGCGGTTTTACAGGGAAAACTGAAGGAACTTCCAACCGGCCCTAGGAAACAGACTGAGAATCCAGAGGAAATGTTCCTCCTGCAATCTGTTCCATTTGTGCTAGATGAACGAACGTCTCTCCACATGCTCAGTTCTGAGAGATAAGAGTGTGTGAAAGCCGTCCTTCACCTACCTTGTTGGGAACACAAAGTTCCTTTTCACTTGCAAAATCAACTCCATACATATATATGGGGAGGTAATAGCACCAATTCGGTTTACAGTGAATAATGCAGGGACTTCAAACAGACATTAGGAAACAGACTGAGAAACCATAGTAAAAGTTTCCCTGCAACCCGTTCCACTTGTGGAAGATGAACGAACATCTCTCCAAATGCTCAGTTCTGAGAGATAAGTGTGTGTGAAAGCCGTCCTTCAGCTAGGTTGTTGGGAACACAAAGATTCTTTAAACTTGCAAACTCCACTCCTTACATATATATGGGGAGGTATAACTCCAACTAGGTTTTACAGTGAAAACTGAAGGAACTTCAAACCGGCACTAGTAAACGGACTGAGAATCCAGAGAAATAGTTTCTCCTGCAACCCGTTCCCATTGTGCTAGATGAACGAAAGTCTCTCCACATGCTCAGTTCTGAGAGATAATTGTGTGTGAAAGCCGTCCTTCACCTAGCTTGTTGGGAACACAAAGTTTCCTTTCATTTGCAAATTCCACTCCATACATATAAAAGGGGAGGTACTAGCACCAACTCGGTTTTACAGTGAAAACTGCAGGAACTTCAAACCTGCACTAGGTAACAGACTGAGAAACCAGAGAAAAAGTTTCTCCTGCAACCCGTTCCCTTTGTGCTAGATGAACGAACGTCTCTCCACATGCTCAGTTCTGAGAGATAAGTGTGTGTGAAAGCCGTACTTCACCTAGCTTGTTGAGAACACAAATTTTATTTCACTTGCAATCCCCACTCTATACATAAATATAGGGAGGTAGGAGCTCCAATTCGGTTTTACAGTGAAAACAGCAGGAACTTCAAACCGGCCCTAGTAAACAGAATGAGAATCCAGAGAATATCTTCCTCCTGCAAACTTTTCCATTTGTGCTAAATGAACGAACGTCTCTCCGAATGCTCAGTTCTGAGAGATTAGTGTGTGTGAAAGCCGTACTTCACCTAGCTTGTTGGGAACACAAAGTTTCTTTTAACTTGCCAACTATACTCCATATATATATAAGGGGAGGTACTAGCTCCAAATCGGTTTTACAGTGAAAACTGCAGGAACTACAAACCTGCACTAGGAAACAGACTGAGAAACTAGAGAAAAAGTTTCTCCTGCAAGCCATTCCGGTTGTGCTAAATGAACGAACGTCTCTCCACATGCTCAGTTCTACGAGATATGTGTGTGTGAAAGCCGACTTCACCTAGCTTGTTGGGAACACAAAGTTTCTTTACACTTGCAAACTCCACCCCATACATATATATATTCGGAAGTACTAGCTTCAACTCAGATTTACAGTGAAAACTGCAGGAAGTTCAAACCGGCACTAGGAAACAGACTGAGAAAGCAGAGTAAAAGTTTCTCCTGCAACCCGTTCCTTTGTGCTAGATGAACGAACGTCTCTCCACATGCTAGGTTCTGAGAGATAAGTGTGTGTGAAAGCCGTCCTTCACCTTTCTTGTTGGGAACACAAAGATTATTTTCACTTGCAAACTCCACTCCTTACATATATAAGGGGAGATACTAGCTCCAAATCGGTTATACAGCGAAAACTGCAGGAACTTCAATCCGGCACTAGGAAACAGACTGAGAAACCAGAGAAAAAGTTTCTCCTGCAAGCCATTCCCGGTGTGCTAGATGAACGAAAGTCTCTCCACATGCTCAGTTCTAAGAGATTAGTGTGTGTGAAAGCCGTACTTCACCTAGCTTGTTGGGAAAACAAAGTTTCTTTTCACTTGTAAACTACACTCCTTACATATGTATGGGGAGGCATTAGCTCCAACACGGTTTTACAGTGAAAACTGCAGGAACTTCAAACCTGCACTAGGTAACAGACTGAGAAACCAGAGAAAAAGTTTCTCCTACAACCCGTTCCCTTTGTGCTACATGAACGAACGTCTCTCCACATGCTCAGTTTTGTGAGATAATTGTGTGTGAAAGCCGTCCTTCACCTAGCTTGTTGGGAACACAAAGGTTCTTTACACTTGCAAACTCCACTCCATACATAAATATAGGGAGGTACTAGCTCCAACTCTGTTTTACAGTGAAAACTGCAGGAACTTCTAACCGGCACTAGGAAACAGAGTGAGAAACCAGAGTATAAGTTTCTCCTATAACCCGTTCCCTTTGTGCTAGATGAACTAAAGTCTATACACATGCTAATTTCTGACCGATAAGTGTGTGTGAAAGCCGTCTTTCACCTAGCTTGTTGGGAACACAAACTTTCTTTTTATGTGCAAACTCCACTGCATACATATACATGGGGTGTTACAAGCTCCTACTCGATTTTACAGTGAAAACTGAAGGAACTTCAATCCGGCACTAGGAAACAGACTGAGAAACCAGAGAAAAAGTTTCTTCTGCAACCCGTTCCATTTGTGCTAGATGAACGAACGTCCCTGCACATGCTCAGTTCTGAGATAAAAGTGTCTGTGAAAGCCGTACTTCACCTAGCTTGTTGGGAACACAAAGGTTCTTTTCATTTGCAAACTCCACTCCTTACATATATATGTGGAGGTTTTATCTCCAACACGTTTTTACAGTGAAAACTGCAGGAACTTCTAACCGGCACTAGGAAACAGACTGAGAAACCAGAGTAAAAGTTTCTCCTGTACCCTTTCCCTTTGTGCTACATGAACGAAAGTCTATCCACATGCTCAGTTCTGAGATATAAGAGTGTGTGAAAGCCGTCCTTCACCTACCTTGTTGGGAACACAAAGTTCCTTTTCACTTGCAAAATCAACTCCATACATATATATGGGGAGGTAATAGCACCAACTCGGTTTACAGTGAATACTGTAGGGACTTCAAACAGACATTAGGAAACAGACTGAGAAACCATAGTAAAAGTTTCCCTGCAACCCGTTCCACTTGTGGTAGATGAACGAACATCTCTCCAAATGCTCAGTTCTGAGAGATAAGTGTGTGTGAAAGCCGTCCTTCATCTAGCTTGTTGGGAACACAAAGATTCTTTAAACTTGCAAACTCCACTCCTTACATATATATGGGGAGGTATAACTCCAACTCGGTTTTACAGTGAAAACTGAAGGAACATCAAACCGGCACTAGGAAACAGACTGAGAATCCAGAGAAATAGTTTCTCCTGCAACCCTTTCCCATTGTGCTATATGAACGAAGGTCTCTCCACATGCTCAGTTCTGAGAGATAATTGTGTGTGAAAGCCGTCCTTCACCTAGCTTGTTGGGAACACAAAGTTTCCTTTCATTTGCAAATTCCAATCCATACATATATAAGGGGAGGTACTAGCACCAACTCGGTTATACAGAGAAAATGCAGGAACTTCAAACCTGCACTAGGTAACAGACTGAGAAACCAGAGAAAAAGTTTCTCTTGCAACCCTTTCCCTTTGTGCTAGATGAACGAACCTCTCTCCACATGCTCAGTTCTGAGGGATAAGTGTGTGTGAAAGCCGTACTTCAACTTGCTTGTTGAGAACACAAATTTTATTTCACTTGCAATCCCCACTCTATACATAAATAATGGGAGGTAGGAGCTCCAACTCGGTTTTACAGTGAAAACTGCAGGAACTTCAAACCGGCCCTAGGAAACAGACTGAGAATTTAGAGAATATCTTCCTCCTGCAAACTTTTCCATTTGTGCTAGATGAACGAACGTCTCTCCGCATGCTCAGTTCTGAGAAATAAGTATTTGTGAAAGCCGTCCTTCACCTAGCTTGTTGGGAACACAAAGTTTCTTTTAACTTGCCAACTCCACTCCATACATATAAAAGGGGAGGTACTAGCTCCAAATCGGTTTTACAGAGAAAACTGCAGGAACTTCAATCCGGCACTAGGAAACAGACTGAGAAACCAGAGAAAATGTTTCCCCTGCAAGCCATTCCGGTTGTGCTAAATGAACGAACGTCTCTCCACATGCTCAGTTCTACGAGATATGTGTGTGTGAAAGCCGACTTCACCTAGCTTGTTGGGAACACAAAGTTTCTTTACACTTGCAAACTCCACCCCATACATATATATATTCGGAAGTACTAGCTTCAACTCAGATTTACAGTGAAAACTGCAGGAACTTCAAACCGGCACTAGGAAACAGACTGAGAAACCAGAGAAAAATTTTCTCTTGCAACCCGTTCCCTTTGTGCTAGATGAAGGAAAGTCTCTCCATATGCTTAGTTCTGAGAGATAAGTGTGTGTGAAATCCGTACTTCACCTAGGTTGTTGGGAACACAAAGTTTCTTTTCACTTGCAAACACCACTCCGTACATATATATGGGGAGGTACAAGCTCCAACGCGGTTTTACAGGGAAAACTGAAGGAACTTCCAACCGGCCCTAGGAAACAGACTGAGAATCCAGAGGAAATGT
Source organism: Camelus dromedarius (assembly GCF_036321535.1). Taxonomy (NCBI): domain Eukaryota; kingdom Metazoa; phylum Chordata; class Mammalia; order Artiodactyla; family Camelidae; genus Camelus; species Camelus dromedarius. The sequence goes on from NW_026989731.1 coordinate 2,853,424, forward strand.
TCCTCCTGCAATCTGTTCCATTTGTGCTAGATGAACGAACGTCTCTCCACATGCTCAGTTCTGAGAGATAAGAGTGTGTGAAAGCCGTCCTTCACCTACCTTGTTGGGAACACAAAGTTCCTTTTCACTTGCAAAATCAACTCCATACATATATATGGGGAGGTAATAGCACCAATTCGGTTTACAGTGAATACTGCAGGGACTTCAAACAGACATTAGGAAACAGACTGAGAAACCATAGTAAAAGTTTCCCTGCAACCCGTTCCACTTGTGGAAGATGAACGAACATCTCTCCAAATGCTCAGTTCTGAGAGATAAGTGTGTGTGAAAGCCGTCCTTCAGCTAGGTTGTTGGGAACACAAAGATTCTTTAAACTTGCAAACTCCACTCCTTACATATATATGGGGAGGTATAACTCCAACTAGGTTTTACAGTGAAAACTGAAGGAACTTCAAACCGGCACTAGTAAACGGACTGAGAATCCAGAGAAATAGTTTCTCCTGCAACCCGTTCCCATTGTGCTAGATGAACGAAAGTCTCTCCACATGCTCAGTTCTGAGAGATAATTGTGTGTGAAAGCCGTCCTTCACCTAGCTTGTTGGGAACACAAAGTTTCCTTTCATTTGCAAATTCCACTCCATACATATAAAAGGGGAGGTACTAGCACCAACTCGGTTTTACAGTGAAAACTGCAGGAACTTCAAACCTGCACTAGGTAACAGACTGAGAAACCAGAGAAAAAGTTTCTCCTGCAACCCGTTCCCTTTGTGCTAGATGAACGAACGTCTCTCCACATGCTCAGTTCTGAGAGATAAGTGTGTGTGAAAGCCGTACTTCACCTAGCTTGTTGAGAACACAAATTTTATTTCACTTGCAATCCCCACTCTATACATAAATATAGGGAGGTAGGAGCTCCAATTCGGTTTTACAGTGAAAACAGCAGGAACTTCAAACCGGCCCTAGTAAACAGACTGAGAATCCAGAGAATATCTTCCTCCTGCAAACTTTTCCATTTGTGCTAAATGAACGAACGTCTCTCCGAATGCTCAGTTCTGAGAGATTAGTGTGTGTGAAAGCCGTACTTCACCTAGCTTGTTGGGAACACAAAGTTTCTTTTAACTTGCCAACTATACTCCATATATATATAAGGGGAGGTACTAGCTCCAAATCGGTTTTACAGTGAAAACTGCAGGAACTACAAACCTGCACTAGGAAACAGACTGAGAAACTAGAGAAAAAGTTTCTCCTGCAAGCCATTCCGGTTGTGCTAAATGAACGAACGTCTCTCCACATGCTCAGTTCTACGAGATATGTGTGTGTGAAAGCCGACTTCACCTAGCTTGTTGGGAACACAAAGTTTCTTTACACTTGCAAACTCCACCCCATACATATATATATTCGGAAGTACTAGCTTCAACTCAGATTTACAGTGAAAACTGCAGGAAGTTCAAACCGGCACTAGGAAACAGACTGAGAAAGCAGAGTAAAAGTTTCTCCTGCAACCCGTTCCTTTGTGCTAGATGAACGAACGTCTCTCCACATGCTAGGTTCTGAGAGATAAGTGTGTGTGAAAGCCGTCCTTCACCTTTCTTGTTGGGAACACAAAGATTATTTTCACTTGCAAACTCCACTCCTTACATATATAAGGGGAGATACTAGCTCCAAATCGGTTATACAGCGAAAACTGCAGGAACTTCAATCCGGCACTAGGAAACAGACTGAGAAACCAGAGAAAAAGTTTCTCCTGCAAGCCATTCCCGGTGTGCTAGATGAACGAAAGTCTCTCCACATGCTCAGTTCTAAGAGATTAGTGTGTGTGAAAGCCGTACTTCACCTAGCTTGTTGGGAAAGCAAAGTATCTTTTCACTTGTAAACTACACTCCTTACATATGTATGGGGAGGCATTAGCTCCAACACGGTTTTACAGTGAAAACTGCAGGAACTTCAAACCTGCACTAGGTAACAGACTGAGAAACCAGAGAAAAAGTTTCTCCTACAACCCGTTCCCTTTGTGCTACATGAACGAACGTCTCTCCACATGCTCAGTTTTGTGAGATAATTGTGTGTGAAAGCCGTCCTTCACCTAGCTTGTTGGGAACACAAAGGTTCTTTACACTTGCAAACTCCACTCCATACATAAATATAGGGAGGTACTAGCTCCAACTCTGTTTTACAGTGAAAACTGCAGGAACTTCTAACCGGCACTAGGAAACAGAGTGAGAAACCAGAGTATAAGTTTCTCCTATAACCCGTTCCCTTTGTGCTAGATGAACTAAAGTCTATACACATGCTAATTTCTGACCGATAAGTGTGTGTGAAAGCCGTCTTTCACCTAGCTTGTTGGGAACACAAACTTTCTTTTTATGTGCAAACTCCACTGCATACATATACATGGGGTGTTACAAGCTCCTACTCGATTTTACAGTGAAAACTGAAGGAACTTCAATCCGGCACTAGGAAACAGACTGAGAAACCAGAGAAAAAGTTTCTTCTGCAACCCGTTCCATTTGTGCTAGATGAACGAACGTCCCTGCACATGCTCAGTTCTGAGATATAAGTGTCTGTGAAAGCCGTACTTCACCTAGCTTGTTGGGAACACAAAGGTTCTTTTCATTTGCAAACTCCACTCCTTACATATATATGTGGAGGTTTTATCTCCAACACGTTTTTACAGTGAAAACTGCAGGAACTTCTAACCGGCACTAGGAAACAGACTGAGAAACCAGAGTAAAAGTTTCCCCTGCAAACCGTTCCCTTTGTGCTAGATGAACGAACGTCTCTCCACATGCTCATTTCTGAGGGATAATTGTGTGTGAAAGCCGTCCTTCACCTATCTTGTTGGGAACACAAACTTTCTTTTCACTTGCCAAATCCACTCCATATATATATATGGGATGTTACAAGCTCCTACTCGGTTTTACACTGATAAATGCAGGAACTTCAAACCGTCACTAGGAAACAGACTGAGAAACCAGAGTAAAAGTTTCTCCTGCAACCCGTTCCATTTGTGCTAGATGAAAGAACGTCTCTACACATGCTCATTTCTGAGAGATAAGTGTGTGTGAAAGCCGTCCTTCACCTAGCTTGTTGGGAACACAAATTTTATTTCACTTGCAATCTCCACTCCTTACATATATATGTGGAATTTTTAGCCCCAACCCTTTTTTACAGTGAAAACTGCAGGAACATCTAACCGGCACTAGGAAACAGACTGAGAAACCAGAGTATAAGTTTCTCCTATAACCCGTTCCCTTTGTGCTAGATGAACTAAAGTCTATATACAAGCTAATTTCTGACAGATAAGTGTGTGTGAAAGCCGTCTTTCACCTAGCTTGTTGGGAACACAAACTTTCTTTTCATGTGCAAACTCCACTCCATACATATATATGGGGTGTTACAAGCTCCTAGTCGGTTTTACAGTGAAAACTGCAGGAACTTCAAACCGGCCCTAGGAAACAGACTGAGAACCCAGAGAAAACGTTTCTCCTGCAAGCCATTCCCGTTGTGCTAGATGAACGAACGTCTCTCCACATGCTCATTTCTGAGAGATAAGAGTGTGTTAAAGCCGTCCTTCACCTAGCTTGTTTGGAACACAAAGTTCCTTTTCACTTGCAAACTCCACTCCATACATATATATGGGGAGGTACTTGCAGCAACTCGATTTTAAAGTGAAAACTACAGGACTTCAAACAGGCACTAGGAAACAGACTGAGTAAACAGAGAAAAAGTTTCTCCTGCAACCCGTTCCCTTTGTGCTAGACGAACGAACGTCTCTCCACATGCTGAGATCTGATTGATAAGTGTGTGTGAAAGCCGTCCTTCACCTATCTTGTTGGGAACACAAACTTTCTTTTCACTTGCAAAATCCACTCCATATATATATATGGGGTGTTACAAGCTCCTACTCGGTTTTACACTGAAAACTGCAGGAACTTCAAACCGGCACTAGGAAAGAGACTGAGAAACCAGAGTAAAATTTTCTCCTGCAAACCGTTCCTTTTGTGCTAGATGAAAGAAAGTCTTTCCACATACTCAGTTCTGAGAGATATGTGTGTGTGAACGCAGTCCTTCACCTAGCTTGTTGGGAAAACAAAGTTTCTTTTCACTTGCAAACTACAATCCTTACATATATATGGGGAGGGATTAGCTCCAACTCGGTTTTACAGTGAAAACTGCAGGAACTTCAAAGCGGCACTAGGAAACAGACTGAGAACCCAGAGAAAAAGTTTCTCCTGCAACCAGTTCCTTTTGTGCTAGATGAACGAACGTCTCTCCACATGCTCAGTTCTGAGAGATAAGTGTGTGTGAAAGCCGTCCTTCACCTAGCTTGTTGGGAACACATATTTTATTTCACTTGCAATCTCCACTCCATACATAAATAGAGGGAGGTACAAGCTCCAACTCGATTTTACCGTGAAAACTGCAAGAATTTCAAACCGGCACTAGGAAACAGACTGAGAAAACAGAGTAAAAGTTTTTCCTGCAACCCGTTCCTTTGTGATAGATGAACGAACATATCTCCACATGCTAAGTTCTGAGAGATAAGTGTGTGTGAAAGCCATCCTTCACCTAGCTTGTTGGGAACACAAACTTTCTTTTCACTTGCAAACTCCACTCCTTACATATATATGTGGAGGTTTTATCTCCAACACGTTTTTACAGTGAAAACTGCAGGAACTTCTAACCGGCCCTAGGAAACACACTGAGAAACCAGAGTATAAGTTTCCCCTATAAACCGTTCCCTTTGTGCTAGATGAACTAACGTCTATATACATGCTAAGTTCTGACAGATAAGTGTGTGTGAAAGCCGTCTTTCACCTAGCTTGTTGGGAACACAAACATTCTTTTCATGTGCAAACTCCACTCCATACATATATATGGGTTGTTACAAGCTCCTACTCGGTTTTACAGTGAAAACTGAAGAAACTTCAAACCGGCACTAGGAAACAGACTGAGAAACCAGAGTAAGAGTTTCTCCTGCAAACCGTTCCTTTTGTGCTAGATGAACGAACGTCTCTCCACATGCTCAGTTCTGAGAGATATGTGTGTGTGAAAGCCGTACTTCACCTAGCTTGTTGGGAACACAAAGTTTCTTTTCAAATGCAAACACCACTCCGTACATATATATGGGGTGGTACTAACTCCAACTCGGTTTTACAGTGAAAACTGCAGGAACTTCAAACCGGCCCTAGGAAACAGACTGAGAATCCAGAGAAAAATGTCCTCCTGCAACCTGTTCCATTTGTGCTAGATGAACGAACGTCTCTCCACGTGCTCAATTCTGAGAGATAATTATGTGTGAAAGCCGTCCTTCACATAGCTTTTTGGGAACACAATGTTTCTTTTCACATTCAAACACCTCTCCATACATATATAAGGAGAGGAACTAGCTCCAAATCAGTTTTACAGTGATAACTGTAGGAACTTCAATCCGGCACTAGGATACAGACAGAGAACCCAGAGAAAACGTTTCTCCTGCAAACCGTTCACTTTGTGCTAGATGAACGAAAGTCTTTCCACATAATCAGTTCTGAGAGATAAGTGTGTGTGAAAGCATTCCTTCAACTAGCTTGTTGGGAAAACAAAGTTTCTTTTCACTTGCAAACTACACTCCATACATATATATGGAGAGGCATTAGCTCCAACTCGGTTTTACAGTGAAAACTGCAGGAACTTCATACCGGCACTAGGAAACACACTTAGAAACCAGAGTTAAATTTTCTCCTGCAAGCCGTTCCCATTGTGCTAGATGAACGAACGTCTCTCCACATGCTCAGTTCTGAGAGAAAAGTGTGTGTGAAAGCCGTCCTTCACCTAGCTTGTTGGGAACACAAAGTTTCTTTTCATTTGCAAACTCCACTCCATACATATATAAGGGGAAGTACTAGCTCCAACTCGGTTTTACAGTGAAAACTGAAGGAACTTCAAACATGCACTAGGTAACAGACTGAGAAACCAGAGAAAAAGTTTCTCCTGCAACCCGTTCCCTTTGTGCTACATGAACGATCGTCTTTCCTCATGCTAAGTTCTGAGAGATAATTGTGTGTGAAAGCCGTCCTTCAACTAGCTTGTTGGGAACACAAAGTTTCTTTTCACTTGCAAACTCCTGTCCATACATATATATGCGGAGGTCCTAGGTCCAACTCGGTTTACAGTGAAAACTGCAGGGACTTCAAACCGACAGTAGGAAACAGACTGAGAAACCATAGTAAAAGTTTCCCTGCAACCCGTTCCATTTGTGGTTGATGAACGAACGTATCTCCAAATGCTCAGTTCTGAGAGATAAATGTGTGTGAAAGCCGTCCTTCACCTAGCTTGTTGGGAACACAAACTTTCTTTTCACTTGCAAACTCCACTCCATACATATATATTGGGTGGTACAAGCTCCTACTCGGTTTTACACTGAAAACTGCAGGAAATTCAAACCGGCACTAGGAAACACTGAGAAACCAGAGTAAAAGTTTCTCCTGCAACCCGTTCCCTTTGTGCTAGATGAAAGAACGTCTCTCCACATGCTCAGTTCTGAGAGGTAATTGTGTGTGAAAGCCGTACTTCACCTAGCTTGATTGGAACACAAAGTTCCTTTTCACTTGCAAACTCCACTCCATACATATATAAGGGAAGTACTAGCTCCAACATGGTTTTACAGTGAAAACTGCAGGAACTTCAATCCTGCACTAGGAATCTGACTGAGAATTCAGAGAAAAAGTTTCTCCTACAACCTGTTCCCTTTATGGTAGATGAACGAACGTCTCTCCACGTGCTCAGTTCTGAGAGATAAATGTGTGTGAAAGCCGTACTTCACCTAGATAGTTGGGAACACAAAGTTTCTTTTCACTTGCAAACACCACTCCGTACAAATATATGGGGAAGTACTAGCTCCAACTCGGTTTTACATTGAAAATTGCAGGAACATCAAACTGGCCCTAGGAAACAGACTGAGAATCCAGAGAAAATGTTCCTCCTTTAACCTGTTCCATTTGTGCTAGATGAACGAACGTATCTCCACATGCTCAGTTCTGAGATATAAGTGTGTGTGAAAGCCGTACTTCACCTAGCTTGTTGGGAACACAAAGTTTCTTTTCAAATGCAAACACCTCTCCATACATATATATGGGGTGGTACAAATTCCAACTCGGTTTTACAGTGAAAACTGCAGGAACTTCAAACCGGCCCTAGGAAACAGACTGAGAATCCAGAGAAAATGTTCCTCCTTTAACCTGTTCCATTTGTGCTAGATGAACGAACGTCTCTCCACATGCTCAGTTCTGAGAGATAAGTGTGTGTGAAAGCCGTACTACACAAAGCTTTTTGGGAACACAAATTTTCTTTTCACTTGCCAACTGCACTCCATACATATATAAGGGGAGGTACTAGCTCCAACTCGGTTTTACAGTGAAAACTGAAGGAACTTCAAACCAGCACTAGGAAACAGACTGAGAATCCAGAGAAAAAGTTTTTCCTGCAACCTGTTCCATTTGTGCTAGATGAACGAACGTCTCTCCACATGCTCAGTTCTGAGAGATAAGTGTGTGTGAAAGCCGTCCTTCACCTAGCTTGTTGGGAACACAAAGTTTCTTTTCAGATGCCAACTCCACTCCATATATATATATGGGGAGGTACTAGCTCCAACTCGGTTTTACAGTGAAAACTGCAGGATCTTCAAACCGGCACTACGAAACAGACTGAGAAACCAGAGAAAAATTTGCTACTTCAACATGTTTCATTTGTGAGAGATGAACGAACATCTCTCCACATGCTCAGTTCTTTGAGATATATATGTGTGAAAGCCGTCCTTCACCTATCTTGTTGGGAAAACAAAGTTTCTTTTCACTTGCAAACTCCACTCCATACATATATAAGGGGTGGTACTGGCTCCAAATCGGTTTTACAGTGAAAACTGCAGGAACTTCAATCCGGAACTAGGAAACAGACTGAGAAACCAGAGAAACAGTTTCTCCTGCAACCCGTTCCCTTTGTGCTAGATGAACGAAAGTCTCTCCACATGCTCAGTTCTGAGAGATAAGTGTGTGTGAAAGCCGTCGTTCACCTAGCTTGTTGGGAACACAAAGTTTCTTTCACTTGCAAAATCCACTCCATAGATAAATATAGTGAGGTACTAAATCCAACTCGGTTTTACAGTGAAAACTGCAGGAATTTCAAACCGGCACTAGGAAACAGACTGAGTAAACAGAGATTTAGTTTCTCCTGCAACAGGTTTCTTTGTGCTAGATGAACGAACGTCTCCCCACATGCTCAGTTCTGAAAAATATGTGTGTGTGAAAGCCGTCCTTCACTTTGCTTGTTGGGAACACAAACTTTCTTTTAACTTACAAACTCCAATCCATACATATATAAAGGGAGGTACTAGCACCAACTCGGTTTTAAAGTGAAAACTGCAGGAACTTCAAACCGGCACTAGGAAACAGACTGAGTAAACAGAGAAATAGTTTCTCCTTCAAACTGTTCACTTATTGCTAGATTAACGAAAGTCTCTCCAAATGCTCAATTCTGAGAGATAACTGTGTGTGAAAGCCGTCCTTCACCTAGTTTGTTGGGATCACCAATTTTCTTTTCACTTGCAAACTCCACTCCATACATATATTATGTTAGGTACTAGCTCCAACACGGTTTTACAGTGAAAATTGCAGGAACTTCAAATCTGCACTAGGAAACAGACTGAATAACCAGAGTAAAAGTTTCTCCTGCAATCCGTTTCCTTTGTGCTAGACGAACGACCGTCTCCCCACATGCTCAGTTCTGAGAGATAAGTGTGTGTGAAAGCCGTCCTTCACCTAGCTTGTTGGGAACACAAAGTTTCTTTTCACTTGCAAACTCCAATCCTTATATATATATGGTGAGGGATTAGCTCCTACTCGTTTTTACAGTGAAAACTGCAGGAACTTCATACTGGCACTAGGAAAATGACTGAGAAACCAGAGTAAAAGTTTCTCCTGTAACCCGTTCTTTTGTGCTAGATGAACGAACGTCTATCCACATGCTCAGTTCTGAGTGATAAGTGTGTGTGAAAGCCGTCCTTCACCTAGCTTGTTGGGAACACAAATTTTCTTTTCAGGTGCAAACTCCACTCCTTACATATATATGGGGAAGTACTAGCTCCAACTCGGTTTTGCAGTGAAAACTGCAGGAACTTCAAACCGGCACTAGGAATCAGACTGAGTAAAGAGAGAAATAGTTTCTCCTCAAACCTTTCCATTAGTGCTAGATGAACGAACGTCTCCACACATGTTCAGTTCTGAGAGATAAGTGTGTGTTAAAGCCGTCCTTCACCTAGCTTTTTGGGAACACAAATTTCTTTTCAGTTGCAAATTCCACTCCATACATATATATGGGTTTGTACAATCTCCAACTCGATTTTTCAGTGAAAATTGCAGGAACTTCAAACCTGCACTAGGAAACAGACTGAGAAACCAGAGTAAAAGTTTCTCCTGCAACCCGATCCTTTTCTGCTAGATGAACGAACGTCTTTCCACATGCTCAGTTCTGAGAGATAAGTGTGTGTGAAAGCCGTCCTTCAAATAGCTTGTTGGGAACACAAAGGTTCTTTACACTTGCAAACTCCACTCCATACATATATATGGGGTGGTACAAGCTCCTACTCTGTTTACAGTGAAAACTGCAAGAACTTCAAACCGGCACTAGGAATCAGACTGAGTAAACAGAGGAAAAGTTTCACCTGCAACCCGTTCCCTTTGTGCTAGACGAACGAACGTCTCTCCACATGCTCATTTCTGAGATATATGTGTGTGTGAAAGCCGTCCTTCACCTAGCTATTTGGGAACACAAAGTTTCTTTCCACTTGCAAACTCCACTCCATACATATATAAGGGGACGTACTAGCTCCAACTCGGTTTTACAGTGAAAACTGCAGGATCTTCAAACCGGCACTAGGAAACAGACTGTGAAACCAGAGAAAAAGTTCCTCCTGCAACCTGTTCCATTTGTGCTAGATGAAAAAACATCTCTCCCCATGCTCAGTTCTGAGAGATATGTATGTGTGAAAGCCGTCCTTCACCTATCTTGTTGGGAACACAAAGTATCTTTTAACTTGCAATCTCCACTCCATACATATATAAGGGGTGGTACTAGCTCCAAATCGGTTTTACAGTGAAAACTGTAGGAAATTCAATCCGGCAATAGGAAACATACTGAGAAACCAGAGTAAAAGTTTCCCCTTTAAACAGTTCCCTTTGTGCTAGATGAACAAACGTCTATCCACATGCTCAGTTCTGAGAGATAAGAGTGTGTGAAAGCCGTCCTTCACCTAGTTGTTGGGAACACAAAGTTCCTTTTCACTTACAAACTCCACTCCATACATAAATATAGGGAGGTACTAACTCCAACCCGGTTTTACAGTGAAAACTGCAGGAAATTCATACCGGCATTAGGAAACAGACTGAGAACCCAGAGTAAAAGTTTATCCTGCAACCTGTTCAATTTTTGCTAGATGAACGAACGTCTCTCCACATGTTTAGTTCTGAGAGATAAGTGTGTGTGAAACCTTCCTTCACGTAGCTTGTTGGGAACTGAAATTTTCTTTTCACTTGCAATCTCCACTCCTTACATATATATGGGGAGGGATTAGCTCAAACTCGTTTTTACAGAGAAAACTGCAGGAACATCCTAACGGCACTAGGAAAAATACTGAGAAACCAGAGTAAAAGTTTCACCTGTAACCCATTCCCTTTGTGATAGATGAACAAACGTCTATCCACATGCTCAGGTCTGAGAGATAAGAGTGTGTGAAAGCCGTCCTTCACCTAGGTTGTTGGGAACACAAAGTTCCTTTTCATTTGCAAACTCCACTCCATACATATATATGGTGAGGTACTAGCTCCAACTCTGTTTTGCAGTGAAAACTGCAGGAACTTCAAACCGGCACTAGGAATCAGACTGAGTAAACAGAGAAAAAGTTTCTCCTGCAACCCGTGCCATTTGTGCTAGATGAACGAACGTCTCTCCACATTCTAAGTTCTGAGAGATATGTGTGTGTGAAAGCCGTCCTTCACATAGCTTGTTGGGAACACAAACATTCTTTTCACTTGCCAAATCCACTCCATACATATATATGGGGAGGTACCAGCACCAACTCTGTTTTAAAGTGAAAACTGCAGGAACATCAAACCGGCACAAGGAAACAGACTGAGGAAACAGAGAATTAGTTTCTCCTGCAACCATTTCCCTTTGTGCTAGATGAACGAACGTCTCTCCACATGCTCAGTTCTGAGAGATATGTGTGTGTGAAAGCCGTCATTCACATAGCTTGTTGGGAACACAAACAATCTTTTCACTTGCAAACTCCACTCCATACATATATATGGGGAGGTACTAGCACCAAATCTGTTTTAAAGTGAAAACTGCAGGAACTTCAAACCGGCACTAGGAAACAGACTGAGAAACCAGAGTAAAATTTTCCCTGCAATCCGTTTCATTTATGCTAGATGAACGAAAGTTTCTTCACATGCTCAGTTCTGAGAGATATGTGTGTGTGAATGCCGTACTTCACCTAGCTTGTTGGGAACACAAAGGTTCTTTACACTTGCAAACTCCACTCCATATATATATATTGGGTTGTACAAGCTCCTTCTCTGTTTTACAGTGAAAACTGCAGGAACTTCAAACCTGCACTAGGAAACAGGCTGAGTAAACAGAGAAATAGTTTCTCCTGCAACCCGCTCCCTTTGTGCTAGATGAACGAACGTCTCTCCACAAGCTCAGTTCTGAGAGATAATTGTGTGTGAAAGCAGTCCTTCACCTAGCTTGTTGGGAACACAAACTTTCTTTTCAATTGCAAACTCCATTCCATACATATATATGGGGAGGAACTAGCCCCAATTCGGTTTTACAGTGAAAACTGCAGGAATTTCAAAAGGCACTAGGAAACACTCTTAGTAAACAGAGAACAATTTTCTCCTGCAATCCGTTCCCTTTTTGCTAGATGAACGAATGTCTCTCCACATGATAAGTTCTGAGTGACAAGTGTGTGTGAAATCCGTCCTTCAACTAGCTTGTTGGGAACACAAAGCTTCTTTCCAGTTGCCAACTCCAATCCATACATATATATGGGGAGGTTCTAGCTTCAACTCGGTTTTACAGTGAAATCTACAGGAACTTCAAACCGGCACTAGCAAACAGACTGAGAATCCAGAGAAAATTTTCCTCCTGCAACCAGTTCCATTTGTGCTAGATGAACGAACGTCTCTCCACAAGCTCACTTCTGAGGGAAAAGTATGTGTGAAAGCCGTCCTTCACCTAGCTTGTTGGGAACACAAAGTTTCTTTTCAATTGCAAACTCTACTCCATACATATAGAAGGGGAGGTACTAGCTCCAAATCGGTTTTACATTTAAAACTGCAGGAGCATCAATCCGGCACTAGGAAACAGACTGAGAAAGCAGAGAAAAAGTTTCTAATGCAACCCGTTCCATTTATGCTAGATGAACGAACATCTCTCAGCATGCTCAGTTCGGGGAGTTAAGTGTGTGTGAAAGCCGTCCTTCAACTAGCTTGTTGGGAACACAAAGTTTATTTTCACTTGCAAACTCCATTCCATACATAAATATAGGGAGGTACTAGCTCCAACTCGGTTTTACTGTGAAAACTGCATTTACTTCAATCCGGCACTAGGAAACAGACTGAGAAACGTGAGTAAAAATTTTTCCTGCAACTCGTTCCTTTGGGCTAGATGAAAGAACGTTTCTCCACATGCTCATTTCTGAGAGATTAGTGTGTGTGACAGCCGTTCTTCACCTAGATAGTTGGGAACACATAGTTTCTTTTCACTTGCAAACGCCTCTCCTTACATATATATGGGGAGGGATTAGCTCCAACTCGTTTTTACAGTGAAAACTGCAGTAAATTCATACCGGCACTAGGAAACAGACTGAGAAACCAGAGAAAATGTTTCTCCTGTAACCCGTACCATTTGTGCTAGATAAACGAACGTCTATCCACATGCTCAGTTCTGAGATATAAGAGTGTGTGAAAGCCGTCCTTCACCTAGATTGTTGGGAACACAAATTTACTTTTCGGGTGCAGACTCCACTCCAAAAATATATATGGGGAGGTACTATCTCCAACTCGGTTCTACAGTGAAAACTGCAGGAACGTCAAACCGGCACTAGGAATCAGACTGAGTAAACAGAGAAAAAGTTTCTCCTGCAAACCTTTCCATTAGTGCTAGATGAACGAACGTCTCTCCACATGGTCAGTTCTGAGAGATAAATTTGTGTGAAAGCCGTCCTTCACCTAGCTTTTTGGAAACACAAACTTTTTTTTCACGTGCAAATTCCACTCCATACATATATATGGGGTGGTACAAGCTCCAACTCGATTTTAGAGTGAAAACTGCAGGAACTTCAAACCTGCACTAGGAAACAGACTGAGAAACCAGAGTAAAAGTTTCTCCTGCAACCCATTCCCTTTGTGCTAGATGAACGAACGTCTCTCCACATGCTCAGTTCTGAGAGATAAGTGTGTGTGAAAGCCGTCCTTCAGCTAGCTTGTTTTGAACACAAAGGTTCTTTGCACTGGCAAACCCCACTCCATAAATATATATGGGGTGGTACAAGCTCCTACTCGGTTTTACAGTGAAAACTGCAGGAACTTCAAACCGGCACTAGGAATCAGAATGAGTTAACAGAGAAAATGTTTCTCCTGCAACCCGTTCCGTTTTGTGCTAGATGAACGAATCTCTCTCCACATGCTCAGTTCTGAGAGATAAGTGTGTGTGAAAGCCGTCTTTCACCTATCTTGTTGGGAACACAATGGTTCTTTACACGTGCAAACTCCACTCCATACATATATATGGGGTGGTACAAGCCACTATTCGGTTTTACTGTGAAAACTGCAGGAACTTCAAATCGGCACTAGGAATCAGACTGAGTAAACAGAGAAAAAGTTTCTCCTGCAACCCGTTCCCATTGTGCTAGATGAACGAACGTCTCTCCACATGCTCAGATCTGAGAGATATGTGTGTGTGAAAGCCGACCTTCACCTAGCTTTTTGGGAACACAAAGTTTCTTTCCACTTGCAAACACCGCTCCATACATATATATACGGAGGTTCTAGCTCCAACTCGGTTTTACAGTGAAAACTGCAGGAATTCCAAACTGGCAGTAGGAAACAGACTGACAAAACATAGTAAAAGTTTCTCCTGCAAACCGTTCCCTTTGTGCTAGATGAACGAACGTCTCTCCACATGCTCAGTTCTGAGAGATAAGTGTGTGTGAAAGCCGTCCTTCACCTAGCTTGTTGAGAACACAAACTTTCTTTTCACTTGCAAACTCCACTCCATACATATATATGGGGAGGTAATAGCCCTAACTCGTTTTTTAAGTGAAAACTGCAGGATCTTCAAACCGGCAGTAGGAAACAGACTGAGAAAACATAGTAAAAGTTTCCCCTGCAAACAGTTCCCATTGTGCTAGATGAACGAACGTCCCTGCACATGCTCAGTTCTGAGAGATAAGTGTGTGTGGAGCCGTCCTTCACATAACTTGTTGGGAACACAAAGTTTCTTTTCTCTTGCAAACTCCAATCCATAAATATATAAGGGGAGGTACTAGCTCCAAATCGGTTTTATAGTGAAAACTGAAGGAACTTCAAACCGGGACTAGCAAACAGACTGAGAATCCAGAGAAAAATTTCATCCTGCAACCTGTTCCATTTGTGCTAGATGAACGAACGTCTCTCCACATGCTCACTTCTGAGAGATAAGTATGTGTGAAAGCCGTTCTTCACCTAGGTTGTTGGGAACACAAAGTTTCTTTTCACTTGCAAAATCTACTCCATACATATATAATGAGAGGTACTAGCTCCAAATCTGTTTTACAGTGAAAACTGCAGGAACATCAATCCGGCACTAGGAAACAGACTGAGAAACCAGAGAAAATGTTTCTCCTGGATCCCGTTCCATTTGTGTTAGATGAACGAATATCTCTCAACATGCTCAGTTCTGGAAGAAAAGTGTGTGTGAAAGCCGTCATTCACCTAGCTTGTTGGGAACACAAAGTTTATTTTCTCTTGCAAACTCCACTCCATACATAAATACAGGGAGGTACTAGCTTCAAATCTGTTTTACTTTGAAAACTGCAGGAACTTCAACCCGGCACTAGGAATCAGACTGAGTAAACAGAGAAAAAGTTTCTCCTGCAACCCGTTCCATTAGTGCTAGATGAACGTACGTCTCTCCACATGCTCACTTCTGAGAGAAAAGTGTGTGTGAAAGCCGTCCTTCACCTAGCTTGTTGGGAACACAAAGGTTCTTTACACTGGCAAACTCCATTCCATACATATATATGGGGTGGTACAAGCTCCTACTCAGTTTTACAGTGAAAACTGCAGGAACTTCAAACCGGCACTAGGAATTAGACTGAGTTAACAGAGAAAATGTTTCTCCTGCAACCCGTTCCGTTTTGTGCTAGATGAACGAACGTCTCTCCACATGCTCAGTTCTGAGAGATATGTGTGTGTGAAAGCCGACCTTCACCTAGCTTTTTGGGAACACAAAGTTTCTTTCCACTTGCAAACACCGCTCCATACATATATATGCGGAGGTACTAGCTCCAACTCGGTTTTACAGTGAAAACTGCAGGAATTCCAAACCGGCAGTAGGAAACAGACTGACAAACCATAGTAAAAGTTTCTCCTGCAAACCGTTCCTTTGTGCTAGATGAACGAACGTCTCTCCACATGCTCAGTTCTGAGAGATAAGTGTGTGTGAAAGCCGTCCTTCACCTAGCTTGTTGGGAACACAAACTTTCTTTTCACTTGCAAACTCCACTCCATACATATATATGGGGAGGTAATAGCCCTAACTCTTTTTTTAAGTGAAAACTGCAGGATCTTCAAACCGGCAGTAGGAAACAGACTGAGAAAACATAGTAAAAGTTTCCCCTGCAAACCGTTCCCTTTGTGCTAGATGAACGAAAGTCTCTCCACATGCTCAGTTCTGAGAGATAAGTGTGTGTGAAAGCCGTCCTTCACATAACTTGTTGGGAACACAAGGTTTCTTTTCTCTTCCAAACTCAAATCCATAAATATATAAGGGGAGGTACTAGCTCCAAATCGGTTTTATAGTGAAAACTGCAGGAACTTCAAACCGGGACTAGCAAACAGACTGAGAATCCAGAGAAAAATTTCATCCTGCAACCTGTTCCATTTGTGCTAGATGAACGAACGTCTCTCCACATGCTCACTTCTGAGAGATAAGTATGTGTGAAAGCCGTTCTTCACCTAGGTTGTTGGGAACACAAAGTTTCTTTTCATTTGCAAACTCTACTCCATACATATATAAGGGGAGGTACTAGCTCCAAATCTGTTTTACAGTGAAAACTGCAGTAACATCAATCCGGCACTAGGAAACAGACTGAGAAACCAGAGAAAAAGTTTCTCCTGCAACCCGTTCCATTTGTGTTAGATGAACGAATATCTCTCAACATGCTCAGTTCTGGAAGAAAAGTGTGTGTGAAAGCCGTCATTCACCTAGCTTGTTGGGAACACAAAGTTTATTTTCTCTTGCAAACTCCACTCCATACATAAATACAGGGTGGTACAAGCTCCAACTCGATTTTACAGTGAAAACTGCAGGAACTTCAAACATGCACTAGGAAACAGACTGAGAAACCAGAGTAAAAGTTTCTCCTGCAACCCGTTCCCTTTATGCTAGATGAACGAACGTCTCTCCACATGCTCAGTTCTGAGAGATAAGTGTGTGTGAAAGCCGTCCTTCAGCTAGCTTGTTTTGAACACAAAGGTTCTTTACACTGGCAAACCCCACTCCATAAATATATATGGGGTGGTACAAGCTCCTACTCGGTTTTACAGTGAAAACTGCAGGAACTTCAAACCGGCACTAGGAATCAGAATGAGTTAACAGAGAAAATGTTTCTCCTGCAACCCGTTCCGTTTTGTGCTAGAGGAACGAATCTCTCTCCACATGCTCAGTTCTGAGAGATAAGTGTGTGTGAAAGCCGTCTTTCACCTATCTTGTTGGGAACACAATGGTTCTTTACACGTGCAAACTCCACTCCATACATATATATGGGGTGGTACAAGCCACTATTCGGTTTTACTGTGAAAACTGCAGGAACTTCAAATCGGCACTAGGAATCAGACTGAGTAAACAGAGAAAAAGTTTCTCCTGCAACCCGTTCCCATTGTGCTAGATGAACGAACGTCTCTCCACATGCTCAATTCTGAGAGATATGTGTGTGTGAAAGCCGACCTTCACCTAGCTTTTTGGGAACACAAAGTTTCTTTCCCCTTGCAAACACCGCTCCATACATATATATACGGAGGTTCTAGCTCCAACTCGGTTTTACAGTGAAAACTGCAGGAATTCCAAACTGGCAGTAGGAAACAGACTGACAAACCATAGTAAAAGTTTCTCCTGCAAACCGTTCCCTTTGTGCTAGATGAACGAACGTCTCTCCACATGCTCAGTTCTGAGAGATAAGTGTGTGTGAAAGCCGTCCTTCACCTAGCTTGTTGAGAACACAAACTTTCTTTTCACTTGCAAACTCCACTCCATACATATATATGGGGAGGTAATAGCCCTAACTCGTTTTTTAAGTGAAAACTGCAGGATCTTCAAACCGGCAGTAGGAAACAGACTGAGAAAACATAGTAAAAGTTTCCCCTGCAAACCGTTCCCATTGTGCTAGATGAACGAACGTCCCTGCACATGCTCAGTTCTGAGAGATAAGTGTGTGTGGAGCCGTCCTTCACATAACTTGTTGGGAACACAAAGTTTCTTTTCTCTTGCAAACTCCAATCCATAAATATATAAGGGGAGGTACTAGCTGCAAATCGGTTTTATAGTGAAAACTGAAGGAACTTCAAACCGGGACTAGCAAACAGACTGAGAATCCAGAGAAAAATTTTATCCTGCAACCTGTTCCATTTGTGCTAGATGAACGAACGTCTCTCCACATGCTCACTTCTGAGGGAAAAGTATGTGTGAAAGCCGTCCTTCACCTAGCTTGTTGGGAACACAAAGTTTCTTTTCAAATGCAAACTCTACTCCATACATATGGAAGGGGAGGTACTAGCTCCAAATCGGTTTTACATTTAAAACTGCAGAAGCATCAATCCGGCACTAGGAAACAGACTGAGAAAGCAGAGAAAAAGTTTCTAATGCAACCCGTTCCATTTATGCTAGATGAACGAACATCTCTCAGCATGCTCAGTTCTGGGAGATAATTGTGTGTGAAAGCCGTCCTTCAACTAGCTTGTTGGGAACACAAAGTTTATTTTCACTTGCAAACTCCATTCCATACATAAATATAGGGAGGTACTAGCTCCAACTCTGTTTTACTGTGAAAACTGCATTTACTTCAATCCGGCACTAGGAAACAGACTGAGAAACCTGAGTAAAAATTTCTCCTGCAACTCGTTCCTTTGGGCTAGATGAAAGAACGTTTCTCCACATGCTCATTTCTGAGAGATTAGTGTGTGTGACAGCCGTTCTTCACCTAGATTGTTGGGAACACATAGTTTCTTTTCACTTGCAAACGCCTCTCCTTACATATATATGGGGAGGGATTAGCTGCAACTCGTTTTTACAGTGAAAACTGCAGTAAATTCAGACCGGCACTAGGAAACAGTCTGAGAAACCAGAGAAAATGTTTCTCCTGTAACCCGTACCATTTGTGCTAGATAAACGAACGTCTATCCACATGCTCAGTTCTGAGATATAAGAGTGTGTGAAAGCCGTCCTTCACCTAGATTGTTGGGAACACAAATTTACTTTTCGGGTGCAGACTCCACTCCAAAAATATATATGGGGAGGTACTATCTCCAACTCGGTTCTACAGTGAAAACTGCAGGAACGTCAAACCGGCACTAGGAATCAGACTGAGTAAACAGAGAAAAAGTTTCTCCTGCAACCCGTTCCATTAGTGCTAGATGAACGAACGTCTCTCCACATGGTCAGTTCTGAGAGATAAATGTGTGTGAAAGCCGTCCTTCACCTAGCTTTTTGGAAACACAAACTTTTTTTTCACGTGCAAATTCCACTCCATACATATATATGGGGTGGTACAAGCTCCAACTCCATTTTAGAGTGAAAACTGCAGGAACTTCAAACCTGCACTAGGAAACAGACTGAGAAACCAGAGTAAAAGTTTCTCCTGCAACCCATTCCCTTTGTGCTAGATGAACGAACGTCTCTCCACATGCTCAGTTCTGAGAGATAAGTGTGTGTGAAAGCCGTCCTTCAGCTAGCTTGTTTTGAACACAAAGGTTCTTTACACTGGCAAACCCCACTCCATAAATATATATGGGGTGGTACAAGCTCCTACTCGGTTTTACAGTGAAAACTGCAGGAACTTCAAACCGGCACTAGGAATCAGAATGAGTTAACAGAGAAAATGTTTCTCCTGCAACCCGTTCCGTTTTGTGCTAGATGAACGAATCTCTCTCCACATGCTCAGTTCTGAGAGATAAGTGTGTGTGAAAGCCGTCTTTCACCTATCTTGTTGGGAACACAATGGTTCTTTACACGTGCAAACTCCACTCCATACATATATATGGGGTGGTACAAGCCACTATTCGGTTTTACTGTGAAAACTGCAGGAACTTCAAATCGGCACTAGGAATCAGACTGAGTAAACAGAGAAAAAGTTTCTCCTGCAACCCGTTCCCATTGTGCTAGATGAACGAACGTCTCTCCACATGCTCAGTTCTGAGAGATATGTGTGTGTGAAAGCCGACCTTCACCTAGCTTTTTGGGAACACAAAGTTTCTTTCCACTTGCAAACACCGCTCCATACATATATATACGGAGGTTCTAGCTCCAACTCGGTTTTACAGTGAAAACTGCAGGAATTCCAAACTGGCAGTAGGAAACAGACTGACAAAACATAGTAAAAGTTTCTCCTGCAAACCGTTCCCTTTGTGCTAGATGAACGAACGTCTCTCCACATGCTCAGTTCTGAGAGATAAGTGTGTGTGAAAGCCGTCCTTCACCTAGCTTGTTGAGAACACAAACTTTCTTTTCACTTGCAAACTCCACTCCATACATATATATGGGGAGGTAATAGCCCTAACTCGTTTTTTAAGTGAAAACTGCAGGATCTTCAAACCGGCAGTAGGAAACAGACTGAGAAAACATAGTAAAAGTTTCCCCTGCAAACCGTTCCCATTGTGCTAGATGAACGAACGTCCCTGCACATGCTCAGTTCTGAGAGATAAGTGTGTGTGGAGCCGTCCTTCACATTACTTGTTGGGAACACAAAGTTTCTTTTCTCTTGCAAACTCCAATCCATAAATATATAAGGGGAGGTACTAGCTCCAAATCGGTTTTATAGTGAAAACTGAAGGAACTTCAAACCGGGACTAGCAAACAGACTGAGAATCCAGAGAAAAATTTCATCCTGCAACCTATTCCATTTGTGCTAGATGAACGAACGTCTCTCCACATGCTCACTTCTGAGAGATAAGTATGTGTGAAAGCCGTTCTTCACCTAGGTTGTTGGGAACACAAAGTTTCTTTTCACTTGCAAAATCTACTCCATACATATATAATGAGAGGTACTAGCTCCAAATCTGTTTTACAGTGAAAACTGCAGGAACATCAATCCGGCACTAGGAAACAGACTGAGAAACCAGAGAAAATGTTTCTCCTGGATCCCGTTCCATTTGTGTTAGATGAACGAATATCTCTCAACATGCTCAGTTCTGGAAGAAAAGTGTGTGTGAAAGCCGTCATTCACCTAGCTTGTTGGGAACACAAAGTTTATTTTCTCTTGCAAACTCCACTCCATACATAAATACAGGGAGGTACTAGCTTCAAATCTGTTTTACTTTGAAAACTGCAGGAACTTCAACCCGGCACTAGGAATCAGACTGAGTAAACAGAGAAAAAGTTTCTCCTGCAACCCGTTCCATTAGTGCTAGATGAACGTACGTCTCTCCACATGCTCACTTCTGAGAGAAAAGTGTGTGTGAAAGCCGTCCTTCACCTAGCTTGTTGGGAACACAAAGGTTCTTTACACTGGCAAACTCCATTCCATACATATATATGGGGTGGTACAAGCTCCTACTCAGTTTTACAGTGAAAACTGCAGGAACTTCAAACCGGCACTAGGAATTAGACTGAGTTAACAGAGAAAATGTTTCTCCTGCAACCCGTTCCGTTTTGTGCTAGATGAACGAAAGTCTCTCCACATGCTCAGTTCTGAGAGATAAGTGTGTGTGAAAGCCGTCTTTCACCTATCTTGTTGGGAACACAAAGGTTCTTTACACGTGCAAACTCCACTCCATACATATATATGGGGTGGTACAAGCCACTATTCGGTTTTACTGTGAAAACTGCAGGAACTTCAAATCGGCACTAGGAATCAGACTGAGTAAACAGAGAAAAAGTTTCTCCTGCAACCCGTTCCCATTGTGCTAGATGAACGAACGTCTCTCCACATGCTCAGTTCTGAGAGATATGTGTGTGTGAAAGCCGACCTTCACCTAGCTTTTTGGGAACACAAAGTTTCTTTCCACTTGCAAACACCGCTCCATACATATATATGCGGAGGTACTAGCTCCAACTCGGTTTTACAGTGAAAACTGCAGGAATTCCAAACCGGCAGTAGGAAACAGACTGACAAACCATAGTAAAAGTTTCTCCTGCAAACCGTTCCATTTGTGCTAGATGAACGAACGTCTCTACACATGCTCAGTTCTGAGAGATAAGTGTGTGTGAAAGCCGTCCTTCACCTAGCTTGTTGGGAAAACAAACTTTCTTTTCACTTGCAAACTCCACTCCATACATATATATGGGGAGGTAATAGCCCTAACTCGTTTTTTAAGTGAAAACTGCAGGATCTTCAAAGCGGCAGTAGGAAACAAACTGAGAAAACATAGTAAAAGTTTCCCCTGCTAACCGTTCCCTTTGTGCTAGATGAACGAAAGTCTCTCCACATGCTCAGTTCTGAGAGATAAGTGTGTGTGAAAGCCGTCCTTCACATAACTTGTTGGGAACACAAAGTTTCTTTTCTCTTGCAAACTCAAATCCATAAATATATAAGGGGAGGTACTAGCTCCAAATCGGTTTTATAGTGAAAACTGCAGGAACTTCAAACCGGGACTAGCAAACAGACTGAGAATCCAGAGAATAATTTCATCCTGCAACCTGTTCCATTTGTGCTAGATGAACGAACGTCTCTCCACATGCTCACTTCTGAGAGATAAGTATGTGTGAAAGCCGTTCTTCACCTAGGTTGTTGGGAACACAAAGTTTCTTTTCACTTGCAAACTCTACTCCATAAATATATAAGGGGAGGTACTAGCTCCAAATCTGTTTTACAGTGAAAACTGCAGTAACATCAATCCGGCACTAGGAAACAGACTGAGAAACCAGAGAAAAAGTTTCTCCTGCAACCCGTTCATTTGTGTTAGATGAACGAATATCTCTCAACATGCTCAGTTCTGGAAGAAAAGTGTGTGTGAAAGCCGTCATTCACCTAGCTTGTTGGGAACACAAAGTTTATTTTCTCTTGCAAACTCCACTCCATACATAAATACAGGGTGGTACAAGCTCCAACTCGATTTTACAGTGAAAACTGCAGGAACTTCAAACATGCACTAGGAAACAGACTGAGAAACCAGAGTGAAAGTTTCTCCTGCAACCCGTTCCCTTTATGCTAGATGAACGAACGTCTCTCCACATGCTCAGTTCTGAGAGATAAGTGTGTGTGAAAGCCGACCTTCAGCTAGCTTGTTTTGAACACAAAGGTTCTTTACACTGGCAAACCCAACTCCATAAATATATATGGGGTGGTACAAGCTCCTACTCGGTTTTACAGTGAAAACTGCAGGAACTTCAAATCGGCACTAGGAATCAGACTGAGTAAACAGAGAAAAAGTTTCTCCTGCAACCCGTTCCCATTGTGCTAGATGAACGAACGTCTCTCCACATGCTCAGTTCTGAGAGATAATTGTGTGTGAAAGCCGACCTTCACCTAGCTTTTTGGGAACACAAAGTTTCTTTCCACTTGCAAACACCGCTCCATACATATATATACGGTGGTTCTAGCTCCAACTCGGTTTTACAGTGAAAACTGCAGGAATTCCAAACTGGCAGTAGGAAACAGACTGACAAACCATGGTAAACGTTTCTCCTGCAAACCGTTCCCTTTGTGCTAGATGAACGAACGTCTCTCCACATGCTCAGTTCTGAGAGATAAGTGTGTGTGAAAGCCATCCTTCACCTAGCTTGTTGAGAACACAAACTTTCTTTTCACTTGCAAACTCCACTCCTTACATATATATGGGGAGGTAATAGCCCTAACTCGTTTTTTAAGTGAAAACTGCAGGATCTTCAAACCGGCAGTAGGAAACAGTCTGAGAAAACATAGTAAAAGTTTCCCTTGCAAACCGTTCCCATTGTGCTAGATGAACGAACGTCCCTGCACATGCTCAGTTCTGAGAGATAAGTGTGTGTGGAGCCGTCCTTCACATAACTTGTTGGGAACACAAAGTTTCTTTTCTCTTGCAAACTCCAATCCATAAATATATAAGGGGAGGTACTAGCTCCAAATCGGTTTTATAGTGAAAACTGAAGGAACTTCAAACCGGGACTAGCAAACAGACTGAGAATCCAGAGAAAAATTTCATCCTGCAACCTGTTCCATTTGTGCTAGATGAACGAACGTCTCTCCACATGCTCACTTCTGAGAGATAAGTATGTGTGAAAGCCGTTCTTCACCTAGGTTGTTGGGAACACAAAGATTCTTTTCACTTGCAAAATCTACTCCATACATATATAATGAGAGGTACTAGCTCCAAATCTGTTTTACAGTGAAAACTGCAGGAACATCAATCCGGCACTAGGAAACAGACTGAGAAACCAGAGAAAATGTTTCTCCTGGATCCCGTTCCATTTGTGTTAGATGAACGAATATCTCTCAACATGCTCAGTTCTGGAAGAAAATTGTGTGTGAAAGCCGTCATTCACCTAGCTTGTTGGGAACACAAAGTTTATTTTCTCTTGCAAACACCAATCCATACATAAATACAGGGAGGTACTAGCTTCAAATCTGTTTTACTTTGAAAACTGCAGGAACTTCAAACCGGCACTAGGAATCAGACTGAGTAAACAGAGAAAAAGTTTCTCCTGCAACCCGTTCCATTAGTGCTAGATGAACGTACGTCTCTCCACATGCTCAGTTCTGAGAGAAAAGTGTGTGTGAAAGCCGTCCTTCACCTAGCTTTTTGGGAACACAAACTTACTTTTCACGTGCAAATTCCACTCCATACATATATATGGAGTGGTACAAGCTCCAACTCGATTTTACAGTGAAAACTGCAGGAACTTCAAACCTGCACTAGGAAACAGACTGAGAAACCATAGTAAAAGTTTCCCCCGCAACCCGTTCCCTTTGTGCTAGATGAACGAACGTCTCTCCACATGCTCAGTTCTGAGAGATAGGTGTGTGTGAAAGCCGTCCTTCACCTAGCTTGTTGGGAACACAAAGGTTCTTTACACTGGCAAACTCCATTCCATACATATATATGGGGTGGTACAAGCTCCTAATCAGTTTTACAGTGAAAACTGCAGGAACTTCAAACCGGCACTAGGAATCAGACTGAGTTAACAGAGAAAATGTTTCTCCTGCAACCCGTTCCGTTTTGTGCTAGATGAACGAAAGTCTCTCCACATGCTCAGTTCTGAGAGATAAGTGTGTGTGAAAGCCGTCTTTCACCTATCTTGTTGGGAACACAAAGGTTCTTTACACGTGCAAACTCCACTCCATACATATATATGGGGTGGTACAAGCCACTATTCGGTTTTACTGTGAAAACTGCAGGAACTTCAAATCGGCACTAGGAATCAGACTGAGTAAACAGAGAAAAATTTTCTCCTGCAACCCGTTCCCATTGTGCTAGATGAACGAACGTCTCTCCACATGCTCAGTTCTGAGAGATATGTGTGTGTGAAAGCCGACCTTCACCTAGCTTTTTTGGAACACAAAGTTTCTTTCCACTTGCAAACACCGCTCCATACATATATATGCGGAGGTTCTAGCTCCAACTCGGTTTTACAGTGAAAACTGCAGGAATTCCAAACCGGCAGTAGGAAACAGACTGACAAACCATAGTAAAAGTTTCTCCTGCAAACCGTTCCCTTTGTGCTAGATGAACGAACGTCTCTCCACATGCTCAGTTCTGAGAGATAAGTGTGTGTGAAAGCCGTCCTTCACCTAGCTTGTTGGGAACACAAACATTCTTTTCACTTGCAAACTCCACTCCATACATATATATGGGGAAGTAATAGCCCTAACTCGTTTTTTAAGTGAAAACTGCAGGATCTTCAAACCGGCAGTAGGAAACAGTCTGAGAAAACATAGTAAAAGTTTCCCTTGCAAACCGTTCCCATTGTGCTAGATGAACGAACGTCCCTGCACATGCTCAGTTCTGAGAGATAAGTGTGTGTGGAGCCGTCCTTCACATAACTTGTTGGGAACACAAAGTTTCTTTTCTCTTGCAAACTCCAATCCATAAATATATAAGGGGAGGTACTAGCTCCAAATCGGTTTTATAGTGAAAACTGAAGGAACTTCAAACCGGGACTAGCAAACAGACTGAGAATCCAGAGAAAAATTTCATCCTGCAACCTGTTCCATTTGTGCTAGATGAACGAACGTCTCTCCACATGCTCACTTCTGAGAGATAAGTATGTGTGAAAGCCGTTCTTCACCTAGGTTGTTGGGAACACAAAGATTCTTTTCACTTGCAAAATCTACTCCATACATATATAATGAGAGGTACTAGCTCCAAATCTGTTTTACAGTGAAAACTGCAGGAACATCAATCCGGCACTAGGAAACAGACTGAGAAACCAGAGAAAATGTTTCTCCTGGATCCCGTTCCATTTGTGTTAGATGAACGAATATCTCTCAACATGCTCAGTTCTGGAAGAAAAGTGTGTGTGAAAGCCGTCATTCACCTAGCTTGTTGGGAACACAAAGTTTATTTTCTCTTGCAAACACCAATCCATACATAAATACAGGGAGGTACTAGCTTCAAATCTGTTTTACTTTGAAAACTGCAGGAACTTCAACCCGGCACTAGGAATCAGACTGAGTAAACAGAGAAAAAGTTTCTCCTGCAACCCGTTCCATTAGTGCTAGATGAACGTACGTCTCTCCACATGCTCAGTTCTGAGAGAAAAGTGTGTGTGAAAGCCGTCCTTCACCTAGCTTTTTGGGAACACAAACTTACTTTTCACGTGCAAATTCCACTCCATACATATATATGGAGTGGTACAAGCTCCAACTCGATTTTACAGTGAAAACTGCAGGAACTTCAAACCTGCACTAGGAAACAGACTGAGAAACCATAGTAAAAGTTTCTCCCGCAACCCGTTCCCTTTGTGCTAGATGAACGAACGTCTCTCCACATGCTCAGTTCTGAGAGATAGGTGTGTGTGAAAGCCGTCCTTCACCTAGTTTGTTGGGAACACAAAGGTTCTTTACACTGGCAAACTCCATTCCATACATATATATGGGGTGGTACAAGCTCCTAATCAGTTTTACAGTGAAAACTGCAGGAACTTCAAACCGGCACTAGGAATCAGACTGAGTTAACAGAGAAAATGTTTCTCCTGCAACCCGTTCCGTTTTGTGCTAGATGAACGAAAGTCTCTCCACATGCTCAGTTCTGAGAGATAAGTGTGTGTGAAAGCCGTCTTTCACCTATCTTGTTGGGAACACAAAGGTTCTTTACACGTGCAAACTCCACTCCATACATATATATGGGGTGGTACAAGCCACTATTCGGTTTTACTGTGAAAACTGCAGGAACTTCAAATCGGCACTAGGAATCAGACTGAGTAAACAGAGAAAAAGTTTCTCCTGCAACCCGTTCCCATTGTGCTAGATGAACGAACGTCTCTCCACATGCTCAGTTCTGAGAGATATGTGTGTGTGAAAGCCGACCTTCACCTAGCTTTTTTGGAACACAAAGTTTCTTTCCACTTGCAAACACCGCTCCATACATATATATGCGGAGGTACTAGCTCCAACTCGGTTTTACAGTGAAAACTGCAGGAATTCCAAACCGGCAGTAGGAAACAGACTGACAAACCATAGTAAAAGTTTCTCCTGCAAACCGTTCCCTTTGTGCTAGATGAACGAACGTCTCTCCACATGCTCAGTTCTGAGAGATAAGTGTGTGTGAAAGCCGTCCTTCACATAACTTGTTGGGAACACAAAGATTCTTTTCTCTTGCAAACTCAAATCCATAAATATATAAGGGGAGTTACTAGCTCCAAATCGGTTTTATAGTGAAAACTGCAGGAACTTCAAACCGGGACTACAAATCAGACTGTGTAAACAGAGAAAAAGTTTCTCCTGCAACCCGTTCCCATTGTGCTAGATGAACGAACGTCTCTCCACATGCTCAGTTCTGAGAGATAAGTGTGTGTGAAAGCCGTCCTTCACATAACTTGTTGGGAACACAAAGATTCTTTTCTCTTGCAAACTCAAATCCATAAATATATAAGGGGAGTTACTAGCTCCAAATCGGTTTTATAGTGAAAACTGCAGGAACTTCAAACCGGGACTAGCAAACAGACTGAGAATCCAGAGAAAAATTTCATCCTGCAACCTGTTCCATTTGTGCTAGATGAACGAACGTCTTTCCACATGCTCACTTCTGAGAGATAAGTATGTGTGAAAGCCGTTCTTCACCTAGGTTGTTGGGAACACAAAGTTTCTTTTCATTTGCAAACTCTACTCCATACATATATAAGGGGAGGTACTAGCTCCAAATCTGTTTTACAGTGAAAACTGCAGTAACATCAATCCGGCACTAGGAAACAGACTGAGAAACCAGAGAAAAAGTTTCTCCTGCAACCCGTTCCATTTGTGTTAGATGAACGAATATCTCTCAACATGCTCAGTTCTGGAAGAAAAGTGTGTGTGAAAGCCGTCATTCACCTAGCTTGTTGGGAACACAAAGTTTATTTTCTCTTGCAAACTCCACTCCATACATAAATACAGGGTGGTACAAGCTCCAACTCGATTTTACAGTGAAAACTGCAGGAACTTCAAACATGAACTAGGAAACAGACTGAGAAACCAGAGTAAAAGTTTCTCCTGCAACCCGTTCCCTTTATGCTAGATGAACGAACGTCTCTCCACATGCTCAGTTCTGAGAGATAAGTGTGTGTGAAAGCCGTCCTTCAGCTAGCTTGTTTTGAACACAAAGGTTCTTTACACTGGCAAACCCCACTCCATAAATATATATGGGGTGGTACAAGCTCCTACTCGGTTTTACAGTGAAAACTGCAGGAACTTCAAACCGGCACTAGGAATCAGAATGAGTTAACAGAGAAAATGTTTCTCCTGCAACCCGTTCCGTTTTGTGCTAGATGAACGAATCTCTCTCCACATGCTCAGTTCTGAGAGATAAGTGTGTGTGAAAGCCGTCTTTCACCTATCTTGTTGGGAACACAATGGTTCTTTACACGTGCAAACTCCACTCCATACATATATATGGGGTGGTACAAGCCACTATTCGGTTTTACTGTGAAAACTGCAGGAACTTCAAATCGGCACTAGGAATCAGACTGAGTAAACAGAGAAAAAGTTTCTCCTGCAACCCGTTCCCATTGTGCTAGATGAACGAACGTCTCTCCACATGCTCAGTTCTGAGAGATATGTGTGTGTGAAAGCCGACCTTCACCTAGCTTTTTGGGAACACAAAGTTTCTTTCCACTTGCAAACACCGCTCCATACATATATATACGGAGGTTCTAGCTCCAACTCGGTTTTACAGTGAAAACTGCAGGAATTCCAAACTGGCAGTAGGAAACAGACTGACAAACCACAGTAAAAGTTTCTCCAGCAAACCGTTCCCTTTGTGCTAGATGAACGAACGTCTCTCCACATGCTCAGTTCTGAGAGATAAGTGTGTGTGAAAGCCGTCCTTCACCTAGCTTGTTGAGAACACAAACTTTCTTTTCACTTGCAAACTCCACTCCATACATATATATGGGGAGGTAATAGCCCTAACTCGTTTTTTAAGTGAAAACTGCAGGATCTTCAAACCGGCAGTAGGAAACAGACTGAGAAAACATAGTAAAAGTTTCCCCTGCAAACCGTTCCCATTGTGCTAGATGAACGAACGTCCCTGCACATGCTCAGTTCTGAGAGATAAGTGTGTGTGGAGCCGTCCTTCACATAACTTGTTGGGAACACAAAGTTTCTTTTCTCTTGCAAACTCCAATCCATAAATATATAAGGGGAGGTACTAGCTCCAAATCGGTTTTATAGTGAAAACTGAAGGAACTTCAAACCGGGACTAGCAAACAGACTGAGAATCCAGAGAAAAATTTCATCCTGCAACCTGTTCCATTTGTGCTAGATGAACGAACGTCTCTCCACATGCTCACTTCTGAGAGATAAGTATGTGTGAAAGCCGTTCTTCACCTAGGTTGTTGGGAACACAAAGTTTCTTTTCACTTGCAAAATCTACTCCATACTTATATAATGGGAGGTACTAGCTCCAAATCTGTTTTACAGTGAAAACTGCAGGAACATCAATCCGGCACTAGGAAACAGACTGAGAAACCAGAGAAAAAGTTTCTCCTGGATCCCGTTCCATTTGTGTTAGATGAACGAATATCTCTCAACATGCTCAGTTCTGGAAGAAAAGTGTGTGTGAAAGCCGTCATTCACCTAGCTTGTTGGGAACACAAAGTTTATTTTCTCTTGCAAACTCCACTCCATACATAAATACAGGGAGGTACTAGCTTCAAATCTGTTTTACTTTGAAAACTGCAGGAAATTCAACCCGGCACTAGGAAACAGACTGAGAAAACATAGTAAAAGTTTCCCCTGCAACCCGTTCCCTTTGTGCTAGATGAACGAAAGTCTCTCCACATGCTCAGTTCTGAGAGATAAGTGTGTGTGAAAGCCGTCCTTCACATAACTTGTTGGGAACACAAAGTTTCTTTTCTCTTGCAAACTCAAATCCATAAATATATAAGGGGAGGTACTAGCTCCAAATCGGTTTTATAGTGAAAACTGCAGGAACTTCAAACCGGGACTAGCAAACAGACTGAGAATCCAGAGAAAAATTTCATCCTGCAACCTGTTCCATTTGTGCTAGATGAACGAACGTCTCTCCACATGCTCACATCTGAGAGATAAGTATGTGTGAAAGCCGTTCTTCACCTAGGTTGCTGGGAACACAAAGTTTCTTTTCACTTGCAAACTCTACTCCATACATATATAAGGGGAGGTACTAGCTCCAAATCTGTTTTACAGTGAAAACTGCAGTAACATCAATCCGGCACTAGGAAACAGACTGAGAAACCAGAGAAAAAGTTTCTCCTGCAACCCGTTCCATTTGTGTTAGATGAACGAATATCTCTCAACATGCTCAGTTCTGGAAGAAAAGTGTGTGTGAAAGCCGTCCTTCAGCTAGCTTGTTTTGAACACAAAGGTTCTTTACACTGGCAAACCCAACTCCATAAATATATATGGTGTGGTACAAGTTCCTACTCGGTTTTACAGTGAAAACTGCAGGAACTTCAAACCGGCACTAGGAATCAGAATGACTTAACAGAGAAAATGTTTCTCCTGCAACCCGTTCCGTTTTGTGCTAGATGAACGAATCTCTCTCCACATGCTCAGTTCTGAGAGATAAGTGTGTGTGAAAGCCGTCTTTCACCTATCTTGTTGGGAACACAATGGTCCTTTACACGTGCAAACTCCACTCCATACATATATATGGGGTGGTACAAGCCACTATTCGGTTTTACTGTGAAAACTGCAGGAACTTCAAATCGGCACTAGGAATCAGACTGAGTAAACAGAGAAAAAGTTTCTCCTGCAACCCGTTCCCATTGTGCTAGATGAATGAACGTCTCTCCACATGCTCAGTTCTGAGAGATATGTGTGTGTGAAAGCCGACCTTCACCTAGCTTTTTGGGAACACAAAGTTTCTTTCCACTTGCAAACACCGCTCCATACATATATATACGGAAGTGCTAGCTCCAACTCGGTTTTACAGTGAAAACTGCAGGAATTCCAAACTGGCAGTAGGAAATAGACTGACAAACCATAGTAAAAGTTTCTCCTGCAAACCGTTCCCTTTGTGCTAGATGAACGAACGTCTCTCCACATGCTCAGTTCTGAGAGATAAGTGTGTGTGAAAGCCATCCTTCACCTAGCTTGTTGAGAACACAAACTTTCTTTTCACTTGCAAACTCCACTCCATACATATATATGGGGAGGTAATAGCCCTAACTCGTTTTTTAAGTGAAAACTGCAGGATCTTCAAACCGGCAGTAGGAAACAGACTGAGAAAACATAGTAAAAGTTTCCCCTGCAAACCGTTCCCATTGTGCTAGATGAACGAACGTCCCTGCACATGCTCAGTTCTGAGAGATAAGTGTGTGTGGAGCCGTCCTTCACATAACTTGTTGGGAACACAAAGTTTCTTTTCTCTTGCAAACTCCAATCCATAAATATATAAGGGGAGGTACTAGCTCCAAATCGGTTTTATAGTGAAAACTGAAGGAACTTCAAACCGGGACTAGCAAACAGACTGAGAAACCAGAGAAAATGTTTCTCCTGCAACCCGTTCCGTTTTGTGCTAGATGAACGAAAGTCTCTCCATATGCTCAGTTCTGAGAGATAAGTGTGTGTGAAAGCAGTCTTTCACCTATCTTGTTGGGAACACAAAGGTTTTTTACACGTGCAAACTCCACTCCATACATATATATGGGGTGGTACAAGCCACTATTCGGTTTTACTGTGAAAACTGCAGGAACTTCAATTCGGAACTAGGAATCAGACTGAGTAAACAGAGAAAAAGTTTCTCCTGCAACCCGTTCCCATTGTGCTAAATGAACGAACGTCTCTCCACATGCTCAGTTCTGAGAGAAATGTGTGTGTGAAAGCCGACCTTCACCTAGCTTTTTGGGAACACAAAGTTTCTTTCCACTTGCAAACACCGCTCCATACATATATATGCGGAGGTACTAGCTCCAACTCGGTTTTACAGTGAAAACTGCAGGAATTCCAAACCGGCAGTAGGAAACAGACTGACAAACCATAGTAAAAGTTTCTCCTGCAAACCGTTCCCTTTGTGCTAGATGAACGAACGTCTCTCCACATGCTCAGTTCTGAGAGATAAGTGTGTGTGAAAGCCGTCCTTCACCTAGCTTGTTGGGAACACAAACTTTCTTTTCACTTGCAAACTCCACTCCATATATATATATGGGGAGGTTATAGCCCTAACTCGTTTTTTAAGTGAAAACTGCAGGATCTTCAAACCGGCAGTAGGAAACAGACTGAGAAAACATAGTAAAAGTTTCCCCTGCAACCCGTTCCCTTTGTGCTAGATGAACGAAAGTCTCTCCACATGCTCAGTTCTGAGAGATAAGTGTGTGTGAAAGCCGTCCTTCACATAACTTGTTGGGAACACAAAGTTTCTTTTCTCTTGCAAACTCAAATCCATAAATATATAAGGGGAGGTACTAGCTCCAAATCGGTTTTATAGTGAAAACTGCAGGAACTTCAAACCGGGACTAGCAAACAGACTGAGAATCCAGAGAATAATTTCATCCTGCAACCTGTTCCATTTGTGCTAGATGAACGAACGTCTCTCCACATGCTCACTTCTGAGAGATAAGTATGTGTGAAAGCCGTTCTTCACCTAGGTTGTTGGGAACACAGTTTCTTTTCACTTGCAAACTCTACTCCATACATATATAAGGGGAGGTACTAGCTCCAAATCTGTTTTACAGTGAAAACTGCAGTAACATCAATTCGGCACTAGGAAACAGACTGAGAAACCAGAGAAAAAGTTTCTCCTGCAACCCGTTCCATTTGTGTTAGATGAACGAATATCTCTCAACATGCTCAGTTCTGGAAGAAAAGTGTGTGTGAAAGCCGTCATTCACCTAGCTTGTTGGGAACACAAAGTTTATTTTCTCTTGCAAACTCCACTCCATACATAAATACAGGGTGGTACAAGCTCCAACTCGATTTTACAGTGAAAACTGCAGGAACTTCAAACATGCACTAGGAAACAGACTGAGAAACCAGAGTAAAAGTTTCTCCTGCAACCCGTTCCCTTTATGCTAGATGAACGAACGTCTCTCCACATGCTCACTTCTGAGAGATAAGTGTGTGTGAAAGCCGCCCTTCAGCTAGCTTGTTTTGAACACAAAGGTTCTTTACACTGGCAAACCCCACTCCATAAATATATATGGGGTGGTACAAGCTCCTACACGGTTTTACAGTGAAAACTGCAGGAACTTCAAACCGGCACTAGGAATCAGACTGAGTTAAAAGAGAAAAAGATTCTCCTGCAACCCGTTCCGTTTTGTGCTAGATGAACGAAAGTCTCTACACATGCTCAGTTCTGAGAGATAAGTGTGTGTGATAGCCGTCCTTCACCTATCTTGTTGGGAACACAAAGGTTCTTTACACGTGCAAACTCCACTCCATACATATATATGGAGTGGTACAAGCTCCAACTCGATTTTACAGTGAAAACTGCAGGAACTTCAAACCTGCACTAGGAAACAGACTGAGAAACCAGAGTAAAAGTTTCTCCAGCAACCCGTTCCCTTTGTGCTAGATGAACGAACGTCTCTCCACATGCTCAGTTCTGAGAGATAGGTGTGTGTGAAAGCCGTCCTTCACATAGCTTGTT
Organism: Camelus dromedarius; assembly: GCF_036321535.1. Lineage (NCBI taxonomy): Eukaryota > Metazoa > Chordata > Mammalia > Artiodactyla > Camelidae > Camelus > Camelus dromedarius. The sequence continues at coordinate 2,887,119 of NW_026989731.1, forward strand.
GGGAACACAAAGGTTCTTTACACTGGCAAACTCCATTCCATACATATATATGGGGTGGTACAAGCTCTTACTCAGTTTTACAGTGAAAACTGCAGGAACTTCAACCCGGCACTAGGAATCAGACTGAGTAAACAGAGAAAAAGTTTCTCCTGCAACCCGTTCCGTTTTGTGCTAGATGAACGAACGTCTGTCCACATGCTGATTTCTGAGAGATAAGTGTGTGTGAAAGCCGTCCTTCACCAACTTGTTGGGAACACAAAGTTTCTTGTCACTTGCAAACTCCACTCCATACATAAATATAGGGAGGACTAACTCCAACTCGATTTTGCAGTGAAAACTGCAGGAATTTCAAACGGGCACTAGGAAACAGACTGAGAACCCAGAGAATAAATTTATCCTGCAACCCGTTCCATTTGTGCTAGATGAACGAAAGTCTCTCCACATGTTCAGTTCTGAGAGATTATTGTGTGTGTAAGCCGTCCTTCACGTAGCTTGTTGGGAACACAAAGTTTCTTTTCACTTGCAAACTCCAATCCTATACATATATATGGGTAGGTATAAGCTCCAACTCGTTTTTACAGAGAAAACTGCAGGAACTTCCTACCGGCACTAGGAAAAAGACTGAGAAACCAGAGAAAAGTTTCTCCTGCAACCTGTTCCCTTTGTGCTAGATGAACGAACGTCTCCCCACATGCTCAGTTCTGAGTGATATGTGTGTGTGAAAGCCGTCCTTCACTTAGCTTGTTGGGAACACAAACTTTGTTTTCACTAGCAAACTCCACTCCATACATATATATGGGGAGGTACTAGCACCAACTCTGTTTTAAAGTGAAAACTGCAGGAACTTCAAACCGGCACTAGGAAACAGACTGATAAACCAGAGAAAAAGTTCCTCCTGCAACCTGTTCCATTTGTGCTAGATGAACGAAAGTCTCTCCACATGCACAGTTCTGAGAGATAAGTGTGTGTGAAAGCCGTCCTTCACCTAGGTTGTTGGGAACACAAAGTTTCTTTTCACTTGCAAACTCCACTCCATACATATATATGGGGAGGTACTAGCCCCAACTCGGTTTTAAAGTGAAAACTGCAGGATATTCAAACAGGGAGTAGGAAACAGACTGAGAAACCGTAGTAAAAGTTACTCCTGCAACCATTTCCCTTTGTGCTAGATGAACGAACGTCTCTCCACATGCTCAGTTCTGAGAGATAAGTGTGTGTGAAAGCCGTCCTTCACCTAGCTCGTTGGTTAAACAAAGTTTCTTTTCTCTTGTAAACTCCACTCCATAAATATATAATGGGAGGTAATATCTAAAAATCGGTATTACCGTGAAAACTGCAGGAACTTCATTGCGGCACTAGGAAACAGACTGAGAATCAAGAGAAAAAGTTTCAACTGCAACCCGTTCCCTTTGTTCTAGAAAAACGAACGTCTCTCCACATGCTCAATTCTGAGAGATTATTGTGTGTGAAAGCCGTCCTTCACCTAGCTTGTTGGGAACATAAAGTTTATTTTCACTTGCAAACTCAACTCCATACATAAATATAGGGAGGTAGTAGCCCCAACTCGATTTTACAGTGAAAACTGCAGGAACTTCAAAACGGCACTAGGAAAAAGACTTAGTAAACAGAGAAAAAGTTTCTCCTGCAAACCGTTCCATTTGTGCTAGATGAACGAACGTCTCTCCACATGATCAGTTCTGAGAGATAAGTGTGTATGAAAGCCGCCCTTCACCTAGATTGTTGGGAACACATAGTTTCTTTTCATTTGCAAACTCCACTCCATACATATATATGAGGAGGTACTAGCCCTAACACGTTTTTTAAGTGAAAACTGCAGGATCTTCAAACCGGCAGTAGGAAACAGACTGAGAAAACATAGTAAAAGTTTCTCCTGCAACCCGTTCCCTTTGTGCTAGATGAACGAACGTCTCTCCACATGCTCAGTTCTGAGTTATAAGTGTGTGTGAAAGCCGTCCTTCACCTAGCTTGTTGGTTACACAAAGTTTCTTTTCCCTTGTAAACTCCACTCCATAATTATATAAGGGGAGGTACTAGCTCCAAACCGGTTTTACAGTGTAAACTGCAGGAACTTCAATGCAGCACTAGGAAACAGACTGAGAAACAAGGGAAAAAGTTTCACCTGCAAACTGTTCCATTTGTGCTAGAAAAACGAACATCTCTCCACATGCTCAATTCTGAGAGATAAGTGTGTGTGAAAGCTGTCCTTCACCTAGCTTGTTGGGAACACAAATTTTCTTTTCAGGTGCAACCTCCACTCCATAAATATATATGGGGAGGTACTAGCTCCAACACGGTTTTACAGTGAAAACTGCAGGAACGTCAAACCGGCACTAGGAATCAGACTGAGTATACAGAGAAATAGTTTCTCCTGCAACCCGTTCCATTAGTGCTAGATGAACGAACGTCTTTCCACATGCTCAGTTCTGAGAGATAAGTGTTTGTGAAAGCCGTCCTTCACCTAAATTTTTGGGAACACAAATTTCTTTTCAGGTTCATATTCCACTCCATATATATATATGGGGTGGTACAAGCTCCAACTCGATTTTACAGTGAAATCTGCAGGAACATCAAACCTGCACTAGGAAACAGACTGAGAAACCAGAGTAAAAGTTTCTCCTGCAACCCGTTCTTTTGTGCTAGATGAACGAATGTCTCTCCACATGCTCAGTACTGAGAGATAAGTGTTTGGGAAAGCCGTCCTTCACATAGCTTGTTGGGAACACAAAGGTTCTTTACACTTGCAAACCCCACTCCATAAATATATATGGGGTGGTACAAGCTCCTACTCGGTTTTACAGTGAAAAATGCAGGAACTTCAAACCGGCACTAGGAATCAGACTGAGTAAACAGAGGAAAAGTTTCTCCTGCCACCCGTTCCCTTTGTGCTAGATGAACGAACGTCTCTCCACATGATCAGTTCTGAGATTTAAGGGTGTGTGAAAGCCGCACTTCACCAAGCTTGTTGGGAACACAAAGTTTCTTTTCACTTGCAAACTCCACTCCATAAATATATAAGGGGAGGTACTTGCTCCAACACGGTTTTACAGTGAAAACTGCAGGAACTTCAAACCGGCACTAGGAAACAGACTGAGTAAACAGAGAAAAAGTTTCTCCTGCAACACGTTCCATTTGTGCTAGATGAACGAAAGTCTTTCCACATGCTCAGTTCTGAGAGATAAGTGTGTGTGAAAGCAGTCCTTCAACTAGCTTGTTGGGAACACAAAGTTTCTTTCCACTTGCAAATTCCACACCATACATATATATGCGGAGGTACTAGCTCCAACCCGGTTTTACAGTGAAAACTGCAGGAACTTCAAACCGGCACTAGGAAACAGACTTAGTAAACAGAGAAAAATTTTCTCCTGCAAACCGTACCATTTGTGCTAGATGAACGAACGTCTCTCCACATGATCAGTTCTGAGAGATATGTGTGTGTGAAAGCCGTCCTTCACCTAGGTTGTTGGGAACACAAAGTTTCTTTTCACTTGCAAACTCCACTCCATAAATATATATGGGGAGGTACCAGCTCCAACTCGGTTTTTAATTGAAAACTGCAGGAAATTCAAACCGGCAGTAGGAAAAAGACTGAGAAACCATAGTAAAAGTTTCTCCTGCAAACCGTTCCCTTTGTGCTAGATGAAAGAACGTCTCTCCACATGCTCAGTTCTGAGAGATAAGTGTGTGTGACAGCCGTCCTTTACGCAGCTTGTTGGGAACACAAAGATTCTTTTCACTTGCAAACTCCACTCCATACATATATATGGGGAGGTACTAGGCCCAACTGGGTTTTAAAGTGAAAACTGCAGGAACTTCAACCCGGGATTAGGAAACAGACTGAGAAACCGTAGTAAAATTTCCCCTGCAACCAGTTCCCTTTGTGTCAGATGAACGAACGTCCCTCCACATGCTCAGTTCTGAGGGATAAGTATGTGTGAAAGCCGTACTTCACCTATCTTGTTGGGAACACAAAGTTGCTTTCCACTTGCAAACTCCACACCATACATATATATGCGGAGGTACTAGCTCCAAATCGGTTTTACAGTGAAAACTGCAGAATTTCAAACCGGCACTAGGAAACAGTCTTAGTAAACAGAGAAATATTTTCTCCTGCAAACGGTTCCCTTTGTGCTAGATGAACGAACGTCTCTCCACATGATCAGTTCTGAGAGATATTTGTGTGTGAAAGCCTTCCTTCACCTATGTTGTTGGGAACACAAAGTTTCTTTTCTCTTGCAAACACCACTCCATAAATATACATGGGGAGGTACTAGCTCCAACTCGGTTTTTAATTGAAAACTGCAGGAAATTCAAACCGGCAGTAGGAAACAGACTGAGAAAGCATAGTAAAAGTTTCTCCTGCAACCCGTTCCCTTTGTGCTAGATGAACGAACATCTCTCCACATGCTCAGTTCTGAGAGATAAGTGTGTCTGAAAGCCGTCCTTCACCTAGCTTGTTGAGAACACAAACTTTCTTTTCACTTGCAAACTCCATTCCATACATATATATGGGTAGGTACTACCCCCAACCCGGTTTTACATTGAAAACTGCAGGAATTTCAAACCGGCACTAGGAAACTGACTTAGTAAACAGAGAAAATATTTCTCCTTCTAACCGTTCCCTTTGTGCAAGATGAACGAAAGTCTCTCCACATGCTCAGTTCTGAGAGATAAGTGTGTGTGAAAGCCGTCCTTCACCCAGCTTGTTGGGAACACAAAGATTCTTTTCACTTGCAAACTCCACTCCATACATATATATGGGGAGGTACTAGACCCAAATGGGTTTTAAAATGAAAACTGCAGGAACTTCAAACCGGGAGTAGGAAACAGACTGAGAAACCGTAGTAAAATTTCCCCTGCAACCCGTTCCCTTTGTGTTAGATGAACGAACGTCCCTCCACATGCTCAGTTCTGAGAGGTAAGTGTGTGTGAAAGCCGTCCTTCACCTATCTTGTTGGGAACTCAAACTTTCTTTTCTCTTATAAACTCCACTCCATAAATGTATAAGGGGAGGTACTAGCTCCAAATCGGTTTTACAGTGAAAAATGCAGGAAGTTCAATGCGGCACTAGGAAACAGACTGAGAAACCAGAGAAAAAGTTTCACCTGCAACCCGTTCCCTTTGTGCTTTATGAAAGAACGTCTCTCCACATGCTCAATTCTGAGAGATAATTGTGTCTGAAATCCGTGCTTCACATAGCTTGTTGGGAACACAAAGTTTCTTTTCAGTTGCCAACTAAAATCCATACATATAAATGGGGAGGTTCTAGCTTCAACTCGGCTTTACAGTGAAAACTGCAGGAACTTCAAACCGGCACTAGCAAACAGACTGAGAATCCAGAGAAAAATTTCCCCTGCAACCTGTTCCATTTGTGCTAGATGAACGAACGTCTCTCCACATGCTCACTTCTGAGGGAAAATTATGTGTGAAAGCCGTCCTTCACCTAGCATGTTGGGAACACAAAGTTTCATTTCAATTTCAAACTCTACTGCATACATATATAATGGGAGTTCTAGCTCCAAATCGGTTTTACAATGAAAACTGCAGGAACTTCAATCCGGCACTAGGAAACAGACTGAGAAACCAGAGAATAAGTTTCTCTTGCAACCCGTTCCCTTTGTGCTAGATGAACGAACGTCTCCCACATGCTTAGTTCTGAGGGATAATTGTGTGTGAAAGCCGTCCTTCACCTAGCTTGTTAGGAACACAAATTTTCTTTTCTCTTGCAAACTGCACTCTATTAATATATATGTGGTGGTGCTAGCTCCAACTCGGTTTTACAGTGAAAACTGGAGGAACGTCAAAACGGCACTAGGAATCAGACTGAGTTAACAGAGAAAAAGTTTCTCCTGCAACCCGTTCCATTAGTGCTAGATGAACGAACGTCTCTTCAGATGCTCAGTTCTGAGAGATAAGTGTGTGTGAAAGCCGTACTTCACCTAGCTTTTTGTTAACACAAACTTTCTTTTCACGTGCAAATTCCACTCCATACGTATATATGGGTTGGTACAAGCTCCTACTCAATTTTACAGTGAAAACTGCAGGAACTTCAAACCGGCACTACAAATCAGACTGTGTAAACAGAGAAAAAGTTTCTCTTGCAACCCGTTCCGTTTTGTGCTAGATGAACGAACGTCTCTCCACATGCTCATTTCTGAGAGATAAGTGTGTGTGAAAGCCGTCCTTCACCTAGCTTGTTGGGAACACAAAGGTTCTTTACACTAGCTAACTCCACTCCATACATATATATGCGGTGATACAAGCTCCTATACGGTTTTACAGTGAAAACTGCAGGAACTTCAAACCGGCACTAGGATTCAGACTGAGTTAACAGAGAAATAGTTTTTCTTGCAACCCGTTCCCTTTGTGCTAGATGAACGAACGTCTCTCCACATGCTCAGTTCTGAGAGATATGTGTGTGTGAAAGCCGTACTTCACCTAGCTTTTTGGGAACACAAAGTTGCTTTCCACATCCAATCACCACTCCATATATATATATGCGGTGGTACTAGCTCCAACTAAGTTTTACATTGAAAATTGCAGGAATTTCAAACCAGCAGTAGGAAACAGACTGAGAATCCATAGAAAAATTTCTCCTACAAACCGTTCCCTTTGTGCTACATGAACGAACGTCTCTCCACATGCTCAGTTCTGAGAGATAAGTGTGTGTGAAAGCCGTCCTTCACCTAGCTTGTTGGGAACACAAAGGTTCTTTACACTAGCAAACCCCACTCCATACATATATATGGGGTGATACAAGCTCCTATTCGGTTTTACAGTGAAAACTGCAGGAACTTCAAACCGGCACTAGGAATCAGACTGAGTTAACAGAGAAAAAGTTTTTCTTGCAACCCGTTCCCTTTGTGCTAGATGAACGAACGTCTCTCCACGTGCTCAGTTCTGAGAGACAAGTGTGTGTGAAATCCGTCCTTCACTTAGCTTGTTGGGAACACAAAGTTTCTTTTCAGTTGCCAACTAAAATCCATACATATATATGGGGAGGTTCTAGCTAGAATTCTGTTTTACAGTGAAAACTGCAGGAACTTCAAACCGGCACTAGCAAACAGACTGAGAATCCAGAGAAAAATTTCCCCTGCAACCTGTTCCATTTGTGCTAGATGAACGAACGTCTCTCCACATGCTCACTTCTGAGGGAAAAGTATGTGTGAAAGCCGTCCTTCACCTAGCATGTTGGGAACACAAAGTTTCTTTTCAATTGCAAACTCTACTGCATACATATATAATGGGAGGTACTAGCTCCAAATCGGTTTTACAATGAAAACTGCAGGAACTTCAATCCGGCACTAGGAAACAGACTGAGAAACCAGAGAATAAGTTTCTCTTGCAACCCGTTCCCTTTGTGCTAGATGAATGAACGTCTCTCCACATGCTTAGTTCTGAGGGATAATTGTGTGTGAAAGCCGTCCTTCACCTAGCTTGTTAGGAACACAAATTTTCTTTTCTCTTGCAAACTGCACTCTATTAATATATATGTGGTGGTGCTAGCTCCAACTCCCTTTTACAGTGAAAACTGCAGGAACGTCAAAACGGCACTAGGAATCAGACTGAGTAAACAGAGAAAAAGTTTCTCCTGCAACCCGTTCCATTAGTGCTAGATGAACGAACGTCTCTTCAGATGCTCAGTTCTGAGAGATAAGTGTGTGTGAAAGCAGTCCTTCACCTAGCTTTTTGGGAACGCAAACTTTCTTTTCACGTGCAAATTCCACTCCATACGTATATATGGGTTGGTACAAGCTCCTACTCAATTTTACAGTGAAAACTGCAGGAACTTCAAACCGGCACTACGAATCAGACTGAGTAAACAGAGAAAAAGTTTCTCCTGCAACCCGTTCCGTTTTGTGCTAGATGAACGAACGTCTCTCCACATGCTCAGTGCTGAGAGATAAGTGTGTGTGAAAGCCGTCCTTCACCTAGCTTGTTGGGAACACAAAGGTTCTTTACACTAGCAAACAACACTCCATACATATATATGGGGTGATACAAGCTCCTATTCTGTTTTACAGTGAAAACTGCAGGAACTTCAAACCGGCACTAGGAATCAGACTGAGTTAACAGAGAAAAAGTTTTTCTTGAAACCCGTTCCCTTTGTGCTAGATGAACGAACGTCTCTCCACATGCTCAGTTCTGAGAGATATGTGTGTGTGAAAGCCGTACTTCACCTAGCTTGTTGGGAACACAAACTTTCTTTTCACTTGCAAACTCAATTCCATACATATATATGGGGAGGTACAAGCTCCAAAACGGTTTTACAGTGAAAACTGCAGGATCTTCAAACCGGCACTACGAAACAGACTGAGAAACCAGAGAAAAAGTTCCTCCTGCAACCTGTTCCATTTGTGCTAGATGAACGAACGTCTCTCCCCATGCTCAGTTCTGAGAGATATGTATGTTTGAAAGCCGCCCTTCACCTATCTTGTTGGGAACACAAAGTTTATTTTCACTTGCAATCTCCACTCCATACATATATAAGGGTTGGTACTAGCTCCAAATGGGTTTTACAGTGAAAACTGCAGGAACATCATTCGGGCACTAGGAAACAAACTGAGAAACCAAAGAAAAAGTTTCTCCTGCAACCCGTTCCCTGTGTGCTAGATGAATGAAAGTCTCTCCACATGCACATTTGTGACAGATAATTGTGTGTGAAAGCCGTCCTTCAACTAGCTTGTTGGGAACACAAAGTTTCTTTCCACTTGCAAACTCCACACCATACATATATATGCGGAGGTACTAGCTCCAACTCGGTTTTACAGTGAAAACTGCAGGAACTTCAAACCGCCACTAGGAAACTGACTTAGTAAACAGAGAAAAATTTTCTCCTGCAAACCGTTCCCTTTGTGCTAGATGAACGAACGTCTCTCCACATGATCAGTTCTGAGATATAAGTGTGTGTGGAAGCCGTCCTTCACTTAGGTAGTTGGGAACACAAAGTTTCTTTTCACTTGCAAACTCCACTCTATAAATATATATGGGGAGGTACTAGCTCCAACTCGGTTTTTAATTGAAAACTGCAGGAAATTCAAACCAGCAGTAGGAAACAGACTGAGAAACCATAGTAAAAGTTTCTCCTGCAACCCGTTCCCTTTGTGCTAGATGAACGAACGTCTCTCCACATGCTCAATTCTGAAAGATAAGTGTGTGTGAAAGCCGTACTTCACCTAGCTTGTTGGGAACACAAACTTTCTTTTCACTTGCAAACTCCATTCCATACATATATATGGGGAGGTACTACGCCCAACTCGGATTTACATAGAAAACTGCAGGAACTTCAAACCGGCACTAGGAAACTGACTTAGTAAACAGAGAAAAAGTTTCTCCTGCAACCCGTTCCCTTTGTGCTAGATGAACGAAAGTCTCTCCACATGCTCAGTTCTGAGAAATAAGTGTGTGTGAAAGCCGTCCTTCACCCAGCTTGTTGGGAACACAAAGATTCTTTCCACTTGCAAACTCCACACCATACATATATATGCGGAGGTACTAGCTCCAAATCGGTTTTACAGTGAAAACTGCAGGAACTTCAAACCGGCACTAGGAAACATACTTAGTAAACAGAAAAATTTTCTCCTGCAAACCGTTCCCTTTGTGCTAGATGAACGAACGTCTCTCCACATGCTCATTTCTGAGAGATAATTGTGTGTGAAAGCCGTCCTTCACCTAGCTTGTTAGGAACACAAATTTTCTTTTCACTTGCAAACTGCACTAAATTAATATATATGTGGTGGTGCTAGCTCCAACTCTGTTTTACAGTGAAAACTGCACGGACTTCAAACCGACAGTAGGAAACAGACTGAGATACCATAGTAAAAGATTCCCCTGCAACCCGTTCCCTTTGTGGTAGATGAACGAACGTCTTTACAAATGCTCAATTCTGAGAGATAAGTGTGTGTGAAAGCCGTCCTTCATCTAGCTTGTTGGGAACACAAAGTTTATTTTCACTTGCAAACTCCATTCCATACATAAATATAGGGAGGTACTAGCTCCAAATCTGTTTTACAGTGAAAACTGCAGGAACGTCAAAACGGCACTAGGAATCAGACTGAGTAAACAGAGAAAAAGGTTCTCCTGCAACCCGTTCCGTTTTGTGCTAGATGAACGAACGTCTCTCCACATGCTCTCTTCTGAGAGATAAGTGTGTGTGAAAGCCGTCCTTCACATAGCTTGTTGGGAATATGAAGGTTCTTTACACTTGCAAACTCCAGTCCATACATATATATGGGGTGGTACAAGCTCCTATTCGATTTTACAGTGAAAACTGCAGGAACTTCAAACCGGCACTAGGAATCAGACTGAGTAAACAGAGAAAAAGTTTCTCTTTCAACCCGTTCCCATTGTGCTAGATGAACGAACGTCTCTCCACATGCTCAGTTCTGAGAGATATGTGTGTGTGAAAGCCGTACTTCACCTAGCTTTTTGGGAACACAAAGGTTCTTTCCACTTGCAAACACCAATCCATACATATATATGCGGAGGTACAAGCTCCAACTCGGTTTTACAGTGAAAATTGCAGGAATTTCAAACCGGCAGTAGGAAACAGACTGAGAATCCGTAGTAAAAATTTCTCCTGCTAACGGTTCCATTTGTGCTAGATGAACGAACGTCTCTCCACATGCTCAGTTCTGAGAGATAAGTGTGTGTGAAAGCCGTCCTTCACCTAGCTTGTTGGGAACACAAATTTTCTTTTCTCTTGCAAACTCCATTCCATAAATATATATGAGGATGTGCTAGCCCCAACTCGGTTTTTATTGAAAACTCAGGAACTTCAAACCGGCAGTAGGAAACAGACTGAGAAACCATAGTAAAATTTTCTCCTGCAAACCGTTCCCTTTGCGCTAGATGAACAAACGTCTCTCCACATGCTCATTTCTGAGAGATAATTGTGTGTGAAAGCCGTCCTTCACCTAGCTTGTTAGGAACACAAATTTTCTTTTCACTTGCAAACTGCACTCCATTAATATATATGTGGTGGTGCTAGCTCCAACTCGGTTTTACAGTGAAAACTGCAGGGACTTCAAACCGACAGTAGGAAACAGACTGAGATACCATAGTAAAAGATTCCCCTGCAAACCGTTCCCTTTGTGGTAGATGAACGAACGTCTTTACAAATGCTCAATTCTGAGATATAAGTGTGTGTGAAAGCCGTCCTTCATCTACTTGTTGGGAACACAAAGTTTATTTTCACTTGCAACTCCATTCCATACATAAATATAGGGAGGTACTAGCTCCAAATCTGTTTTACAGTGAAAACTGCAGGAAAGTCAAAACGGCACTAGGAATCAGACTGAGTAAACAGAGAAAAAGTTTCTCCTGCAACCCGTTCCATTAGTGCTAGATGAACGAACGTCTCCTCCCATGCTCAGTTCTGAGAGATAAGTGTGTGTGAAAGCCGTCCTTCACCTAGCTTTTTGGGAACACAAACTTTCTTTTCACGTGCAAATTCCACTCCATACATATATATTGGGTGGTACAAGCTCCAACTCGATTTTACAGTGAAAACTGCAGGAATTTCAAACCTGCACTAGGAAACAGACTGAGAAACCAGAGTAAAAGTTTCTCCTGGAACCCGTTCCCTTTGTGCTAGTTGAACGAACGTCTCTCCACATGCTCAGTTCTGAGAGATAAGTGTGTGTGAAAGCTGTCCTTCACCTAGCTTGTTGGGAACACAAAGGTTCTTTACACTGGCAAACTCCACTCCATACATATATATGGGTTGGTACAATCCCCTACTCAGTTTTACATTGAAAACTGCAGGAACTTCAAACCGGTACTACGAATCAGACTGAGTAAACAGAGAAAAAAGTTCTCCTGCAACTCGTTCCGTTTTGTGCTAGATGAAGGAACGTCTCTCCACATGCTCTCTTCTGAGAGATAAGTGTGTGTGAAAGCCGTCCTTCACATATCTTGTTGGGAATATGAAGGTTCTTTACACTTGCAAATTCCGCTCCATACATATATATGGGGTGGTACAAGCTCCTATTCGGTTTTACAGTGAAAACTGCAGGAACTTCAAACCGGCACTAGGAATCAGACTGAGTAAACAGAGAAAAAGTTTCTCTTTCAACCCGTTCCCATTGTGCTAGATGAACGAACGTCTCTCCACATGCTCAGTTCTGAGAGATAAGTGTGTGTGAAAGCCGTCCTTCACCTAGCTTGTTGGTTACACAAAGTTTCTTTCCTCTTGAAAACTCCACTCCATAAATATATAAGGGGAGGTACTAGCTCCAAATAGGTTTTAAAGTGAAAACTGCAGGAACATCAATCCGGCACTAGGAAACAGACTGAGAAACCAGAGAAAAAGTTTCTCCTCCAACCCGTTAAATTTGTGCTAGATGAACGAACATCTCTCAACATACTCAGTTCTGGGAGATAAGTGTGTGTGAAAGCCGTCCTTCACCTAGCTTGTTGGGAACACAAAGTTTATTTTCACTTGCAAACTCAACTCCATACATAAATATAGGGAGGTACTAGCTCCAACTCGGTTTTATTGTGAAAACTACAGGAACTTCAAACCGGCACTAGGAAACAGACTGATAAACCAGAGTAAAATTTTCTCCTGCAACCCGTTCCTATGTGCTAGATGAACGAACGTCTCTACACATGCTCATTTCTGAGAGATAAGTGTGTGTGAAAGCCGTCCTTCACCTAGCTTGTTGGGAACACAAAGTTTCTTTTCACTTGCAGACTCCATTCCTTACATATATATGGGGAGGGATTAGCTCCAACTCAGTTTTACAGTGAAAACTGCAGGAACTTCATACCGGCACTAAGAAACTGACTGAGAAACCAGAGTAAAATTTTCTCCCGTATTCCGTTCCCTTAGTGCTAGATGAACGAACGTCTATCCACATGCTCATTTCTGAGAGATAAGAGTGTGTGAAAGCCGTCCTTCACCTAGCTTGTTGGGAACACAAATTTTCTTTTCAGGTGCAAACTCCACTGCATACATATATATGGGGTGGTACAAGCTCAAAATCGATTTTACAGAGAAAACTGCAGGAACTTCAAATCTGCACTAGGAAACAGACTGAGAAACCAGAGTAAAATTTCTCCTGCAACACGTTCACTTTGTGCTAGATGAACGAACGTCTCTCCACATGCTCAGTTCTGAGAGATAAGTGTGTGTGAAAGCCGTCCTTCACCTAGCTTGTTGGGAACACAAAGGTTCTTTACACTTGCAAACTCCACTCTATACATATATATGGGTTGGTACAATCTCCTACACGGTTTTACAGTGAAAACTGCAGGAAATTCAAACCGGCACTAGGAATCTGACTGAGTAAACAGAGAAAAAGTTTCTCCTGCAACCCGTTCCCTTTGTGTTAGATGAACGAACGTCTCTCTACATGCTCAGTTCTGAGAGATAAGTGTGTGTGAAAGCCGTCCTTCACGTATCTTGTTGGGAACACAAAGTTTCTTTACAATTGCAAACCTCACTCCATACATATATATGGGGTGTTACAAGCTCCTACTCGATTTTACAGTCAGAACTGCAGGAACTTCAAAAAGGCACTAGGAATCAGACTGAGTAAAGAGAGAAAAAGTTTCCCCTGCAACCCGTTCCGTTTGTGCTAGCTGAACGAACGTCTCTCCACAGGCTCAGTTCTTAGAGATATGTGTGTGTGAAAGCCGTCCTTCACCTAGCTTTTTGGGAACACAAAGTTTCTTTCCACCTGCAAACTCCACACCATACATATATATGCGGAGGTACTAGCTCTAACTCGGTTTTACAGTGAAAAATGCAGGAACTTCAAACCGGCAGTAGGAAACAGACTGAGAAACCATAGTAAAAGTTTCTCCAGCAAACCGTTCCTTTGTGCTAGATGAACGAACGTCTCTCCACATGCTCAGTTCTGAGAGATAAGTGTGTGTGAAAGCCGTCCTTCACATAGGTTGTTTGGAACACAAAATTTCTTTTCACTTTCAAATTCTACACCATACATATATATGGGGAGGTACTAGCCCCAACTCGATTTTAAAGTGAAAACTGCAGGAAATTCACACAGGGTGTAGGAAACAGAATGAGAAACCGTAGTAAAAATTTCCCCTGCAACCCGTTCCCTTTGTGCTAGATGAACGAACGTCTCTCCACATGCTCAGTTCTGAGAGATAAGTGTGTGTGAAAGCCGTCCTTCACCTAGGTTGTTGGGAACACAAAGTTTCTTTTCACTTGTAAACTCCACTCCATAAATTTATAAGGGTAGGTACAAGCTCCAAATAGGTTTTACAGTGAAAACTGCAGGAAAATCATTCCGGCACTAGGAAACAGAGTGAGAAACCAGATAAAAAGTTTCCCCTCCAACCCGTTCAATTTGTGCTAGATGAACGAACATCTATCAACATGCTCAGTTCTGAGAGATAAGTGTGTGTGAAAGCCGTCCTTCACCTAGCTTGTTGGGAACACAAAGTTTATTTTAACTTGCAAACTCAACTCCATACATAAATATAGGGAGGTACTAGCTCCAACTCGGTTTTATTGTGAAAACTGCAGGAATTTCAAACCGGCACTAGGAACCAGACTGATATACCAGAGTAAAATTTTCTCCTGCAACCCGTTTATTTGTGCTAGATGAACGAACGTCTCTCCACATGCTCATTTCTGAGAGATAAGTGTGTGTGAAAGCCGTCCTTCACCTAGCTTGTTGGGAACACAAAGTTTCTTTTCACTTGCAGACTCCAATCCTTACATATATATGGGGAGGGATTAGCCGCAAATCGCTTTTACAGTGAAAAATGCAGGAACTTCATACCGGCACTAGGAAACTGACTGAGAAACCAGAGTAAAATTTTCTCATGTAACCCGTTCCCTTTGTGCTAGATGAACGAACGTCTCTACACATGCTCAGTTATGAGAGATAAGAGTGTGTGAAAGCCGTCCTTCAGCTAGCTTGTTGGTAACACAAATTTTCTTTTCAGGTGCCAACTGCACTCAATAAATATATTTGTGGAAGTGCTAGCTCCAACTCAGTTTTACAGTGAAAACTGCAGGGACTTCATACCGTCAGTAGGAAACACACTGAGAAGCCATAGTAAAAGTTTCCCCTGCAACCCGATCCCTTTGTGGGAGATGAACGAACTTCTTTACAAATGCTCAGTTCTGAGAGATAAGTGTGTGTGAAAGCCGTCCTTCTCCTAGCTTGTTGGGAACACAAAGTTTATTTTCACTTGCAAACTCCATTCCATACATAATTATAGGGAGGTACTAGCTCCAACTCGGTTTTACAGTGAAAACTGCAAGAACGTCAAACCGGCACTAGGAATCAGACTGAGTAAACAGAGAAAATGTTTCTCCTGCAACCCGTTCCATTAGTGCTAGATGAATGAACGTCTCTACACATGCTCAGTTCTGAGATATAAGTGTGTGTGAAAGCCGTACTTCACCTAGCATTTTGGGAACACAAACATTCTTTTCACGTACAAATTCCCCTCCGTACATATATATGGGGTGGTACAAGCTCCAACTCGATTTTACAGTGAAAACTTCAGGAATTTCAAACCTGCACTAGGAAAAATTCTGAGAAACCAGAGTAAAAGTTTCTCCTGCAATCCGTTCCCTTTGTGCTAGATGAACGAAAGTCTCTCCACATGCTCAGTACTGAGAGATAATTGTGTGTGAAAGCCGTCCTTCACCTACCTTGTTGGGAACACAAAAGTTCTTTACACTGGCAAACTCCACTCCATACATATATATGGGGTGGTACAAGCTCCTACACAGTTTTACAGTGAAAACTGCAGGAACTTCAAACCAGTACTAGGAATCAGACTGAGTAAACACAGAAAATGTTTCTCCTGCAACACGTTCCGTTTTGTGCTAGATGAACGAACGTCTCTCCACATGCTCAGTTCTGAGAGATAAGTGTGTGTGAAAGCCGTCCTTCACCTAGCTTGTTGGGAACACAAAGGTTCTTTACACTTGCAAACTCCATTCCATACATATATATGCGGAGGTACTAGCCCCAACTCGGTTTTTAAGTGAAAACTGCAGAAACTTCAAACCGGCAATAGGAAACAGACTGAGAAACCATAGAAAAGTTTCTCCTGCAACCCGTTCCCTTTGTGCTAGATGAACAAACGTCTCTCCACATGCTCAGTTCTGAGAGATAAGTGTGTGTAACAGCCGTCCTTCACAAAGCTTGTTGGGAACACAAAGTTTCTTTTTAGTTGCCAAATCCACTCCATACATATATATGGGGAGGTTCTAGCTCCAACTCTGTTTTACAGTGAAAACTGCAGGAACTTCAAACAAGCACTAGCAAACAGACTGAGAATCCAGAGAAAAAGTTCCTCCTGCAACCTGTTCCATTTTTGCTAGATGAACGAACTTCTCTCCACATGCTCACTTCTGATAGAAAAATATGTGTGAAAGCCGTCCTTCACCTAGCTTTTTGGGAACACAAACTTTCTTTTCAGGTGCAAATTCCACTCCATATATATATAAGGGTTGGTACAAGCTCCCACTCGTTTTTACAGTGAAAACTGCAGGAAGTTCAAAACTGCACTAGGAAACATACTGAGAAACTAGAGTAAAAGTTTCACCTGCAACCCGTTCCTTTTGTGCCAGTTGAACGAACGTCTCTCCACATGCTCATTTCTGAGAGATAAGTGTGTGTGAAAGCCGTCCTTCACCTAGCTTGTTGGGAACACAAAGTTTCTTTTCACTTGCAAACTCCACTCCTTACATATATATGCAGAGGTACTAGCTCCAACACGGTTTTACAGTGAAAACTGCAAGAACTACAACCGGCACTAGGAAACAGACTGAGAATCCAGAGAAAAACTTCCTTCTGAAACCTGTTCCAATTGTGCTAGATGAACTAACGTCTCCCCACATGCTCAGTTCTGAGAGATAAGTGTGTATGAAAGCCGTTCTTCACATAGCTTGTTGGGAACACAAAGGTTCTTTACACTTGCAAACTCCACTCCATACATATATATGGGTTGGTACAAGCTCCTACTCGGTTTAACAGTGAAAACTGCAGGAACTTCAAACAGGCACTAGGAAACAGACTGAGTAAACAGAGAAATAGTTTCTCCTGCAAACTGTTCCCTTTGTGCTAGATGAACGAAAGTCTCTCCACATGCTCAGTTCTGAGAGATAAGTGTGTTTGAAAGCCGTCCTTCACCTAGCTTGTTGTGAACACAAGGTTTCTTTTCAGTTGCAAACTCCATTCCATACATATATATGGGGAGGTACTAGCTCCAACACGGTTTTACAGTGAAAATTGCAGGAACTTAAAAACCGGCACTAGGAAACAGACTGAGAATCCAGAGAAAAACTTCCTTCTGAAAACTGTTCCATTTGTGCTAGATGAACTAACGTCTCCCCACATGCTCAGTTCTGAGAGATAAATATGTGTGAAAGCCGTCCTTCACCTAGCTTGTTGGGAATACAAACTTTCTTTTCACGTGCAAACTCCACTCCATACATATATAATGGGAGGTACTAGCCCCAAATCGGTTTTACAATGAGAACTGCAGGAACTTCAATCCGGCACTAGGAAACAGACTGAGAAACCAGAGAATAAGTTTCTCCTGCAACCCGTTCCCTTTGTGCTAGATGAACGAACGTCTCTCCACATGCTCAGTTCTGAGAGATAAGTGTGTGTGAAAGCCGTCCTTCACCTAGCTTGTTAGAAACTCAAATTTTCTTTTCTATTGCAAACTGTACTCCATAAATATATATGTGGAGGTCCTAGCTCCAACTCGGTTTTACAGTGAAAACTGCAGGTACTTCAAACCGACTGTAGGAAAAAGACTGAGAAACCATAGTAAAAGTTTCCCCAGCATCCCGTTCCCTTTGTGGTAAATGAACGAACGTCTTTCCAAATGCTCAGTTCTGAGAGATAAGAGTGTGTGAAAGCCGTCCTTCACCTAGCTTGTTGGGAACACAAATATTCTTTTCAGGTGCAAACTCCTCTCCATACATATATATGGGGAGGTTCTAGCTCCAACTCGGTTTTACAGTGAAAACTGCAGGAACTTCAAACAAGCACTAGCAAACAGACTGAGAATCCAGAGAAATAGTTCCTCCTCCAACCTGTTACATTCCTGCTAGATGAACGAACTTCTCTCCACATGCTCACTTCTGAGAGATATATATGTGTGAAAGCCGTCCTTCACCTAGCTTATTGGGAACACAAAGTTTCTTTTCAGTTGCCAACTCCAATCCATACATATATATGGGGAGGTTCTAGCTCCAACTCGGTTTTACAGTGAAAACTGCAGGAACTTCAAACCGGCACTAGGAAACAGACTGAGAAACCAGAGTAAAAGTTTCTCCGGCAACCCGTTCCCTTTGTGCTAGATGAACGAACGTCTCTCCAAATGCTCAGTTCTGAGAGATAAGTGTGTGTGAAAGCCGTCTTTCAACTAGCTTGTTGGGAACACAAAGTTTCTTTTCACTTGCATACTCCACTCCATACATATATATGGGGAGGTACTAGCTCCAAAAATGTTTTACAGTGAAAACTGCAGGAACTTCAAACCGGCAGTAGGAATCAGTCTGAGTAAGCAGAGAAAAGTTTCTCCTGCAAACCTTTCAATTTGTGCTAGATGAACGAACGTCTCTCCACATGCTCAGATCTGAGAAATAAGTGTGTGTGAAAGCCGTCCTTCACCTAGCTTGTTGGGAACACAAACTTTATTTTCACTTGCAAACTCCATTCCATACATATATATGGGGAAGTACTTGCCCCAACTCGGTTTTACAGTGAAAACTGCAGGAAATTCAAACCGGCACTAGGAAACAGACTTAGTAAACAGAGAAAAAGATTTTCCTGCAACCCGTCCATTTGGTGCTAGATGAACGATCGTCTCTCCACATGCTCAGTTCTGAGAGATAAGTGTGTCTGAAAGCCGTTCTTCACCTAGGTTGTTGGGAACACAAAGTTTATTTTCACTTGCAAACTCCACTCCATACATATATATGGGGAGGTACTAGCCCCAACTCGGTTTTAAAGTGAAAACTGCAGGAACTTCATAACGGGAGTAGGAAACAGACTGAGAAACCGTAGTAAAAGTTTCTCCTGCAACCCGTTCCCTTTGTGCTAGATGAACGAACGTCTCTCCACATGCTCAGTTGTGAGAGATAAGTGTGTGTGAAAGCCGTCCTTCACATAGCATGTTGGGAACACAAAGATTCTTTCTCTTGTAAACTCCACTCCATAAATATATAAGGGGAGGTACTAACTCCAACTCGGTTTTACAGTGAAAACTGCAGGAACTTGAAACCGGCACTAGCAAACAGACTGAGAATCCAGAGAAAAATTTCCCCCTGCATCCTGTTCCATTTGTGCTAGATGAACGTACGTCTCTCCTCATGCTCACTTCTGAGAGAAAAGTATGTGTGAAAGCCGCCTTCACCTAACTTGTTGGGAACACAAAGTTTCTTTTCACTTGCAAACTCCACACCTTACATATATATGGGGAGGGATTAGCTCCAACTCGTTTTTACAGTGAAAATTGCAGGAAATTCATACCGGCCATAGGAAATAGACTGAGAAGCCACAGTAAAATTTCTCCTGTAATCCGTTCCCTTTTTGCCAAATGAACGAACGTCTATCCACATGCTCAGTTCTGAGAGATAAGAGTGTGTGAAAGCCGTCCTTCACCTAGCTTGTTGGGAACACAAATATTCTTTTCAGGTGCAAACTCCACTCCATAAATATATATGGAAAGGTACTAGCTCCAACACGGTTTTACAGTGAAAACTGCAGGAACGTCACACCGGCACAAGGAATCAGACTGAGTAAACAGAGAATAAGTTTCTCTTGCAACTCGTTCCATTAGTGGTAGATGAACGAACGTCTCTCCACATGCTCAGATCTGAGAAATAAGTGTGTGTGAAAGCCGTCCTTCACCTGACTTGTTGGGAACACAAACTTTCTTTTCACTTGCAAACTCCACTCCATACAATATAATGGCAGGTACTAGCTCCAAATAGGTTTTACAATGAAAACTGCAGGACTTCAATCCGGCACTAGGAAACAGACTGAGAAACCAGAGGAAAAGTTTCTCCTGCAAACCTTTCCCTTTGTGCTAGATGAACGAACGTCTCTCCACATGCTCAGTTCTGAGAGATAAGTGTGTGTGAAAGCCGTCCTTCACCTAGCTTTTTAGGAACACAAAGTTTATTTTCACTTGCAAACAGCACTCCATAAATATATATGTGGTGGTCCTAGCTCCAACTAGGTTTTACAGTGAAAACTGCAGGGACTTCAAACCGACAGTAGGAAACAGACTGAGAAACCATAGTAAAACTTTCCCGTGCCACCCGTTCCCTTTGTGGTAGATGAACGAACGTCTCTCCACATTCTCAGTTCTGAGAGATAAGTGTGTGTGATAGCCGTCCTTCACCAAGCTTGTTAGGAACACAAAGTTTCTTTTCACTTGCAAACAGCACTCCATAAATATATATGTGGATGTCCTAGCTCCAACTCGGTTTTACAGTGAAAACTGCAGGGACTTCAAACCGACAGTAGGAAACAGACTGAGAAACCATAGTAAAACTTTCCCGTGCAACCCGTTCCCTTTGTGGTAGATGAACGAACGTCTCTCCAAATGCTCAGTTCTGAGAGATAAGTGTGTGTGAAAACCGTCCTTCATCTAGAATGTTGTGAACACAAACATTCTATTCAGGTGCAATCTCCACTCCATTCATATATAAGGGGAGGTATTAGCTCCAACTCCGTTTTACAGTGAAAAGTGCAGGAACTTCAAACCTGCAATAGGAAACAGTCTGAGAAACCAGAGTAATAGTTTCTCCTGCAACCCCTTCCCTTTATGCTAGATGAACGAACATCTCTCCACATGATCAGTTCTGACAGATAAGTGTGTGTGAAAGCCGACCTTCAACTAGCTTGTTGGGAACACAAAGTTTCTTTACAATTGCAAACTCCACTCCATACATATATATGGGGAGGTACAAGCTCCAACTCGGATTTACAGTGAAAACTGCAGGAACTTCAAACCGGCACTAGGAAACAGACTGAGAATCCAGAGTAAAACTTTCTGCGTCAACCCGTTCCTTTTGAGGTAGATGAACGAACGTCTCTCCAAATGCTCAGTTCTGAGGGATAAGTGTGTGTGAAAGCCGTCCTTCACCTAGCTTTTTCGGAAAACAAAGTTTCTTTTCACTTGCTAACTCCACTCCATACAAATATATGGGGAGGTACTAGCTCCAACTCGGTTTTACAGTGAAAATTTCAGGAACTTCAAAACGGCACTAGGAAACAGATTGAGAAACCAGAGTAAAAGTTTCACCTGCAAATCGTTCCTTCGTGCTAGAGGAACGAACGCCTCTCCACATGCTCAGTTTTGAGTGATAAGAGTGTGTGAAAACCGTCCTTCACCTATCTTGTTGGGAACAAAAGGTTTCTTTTAATTTGAAAACTCCACTCCATATATATATATGGGGAGGTACTAGCTCCTACTCTGTTTTACAGTGAAAAATGCAGAAACTTCAAATCGGCACTAGGAAACAGACTGAGAAACCACAGTCAACTTTCTCCTGCAACCCGTTCCCTTTGTGCTAGATGAACGAACGTCTCTCCACATGCTCAGTTCTGAGAGATAATTGTGTGTGAATACCGTCCTTCACCTAGCTTGATGGGAACTCAAAGTTTCTTTTCACTTGCAAACTCCACTCCATGCATATATATGGGGAGGTACAATCTCCAACTCGGTTTTACAGTGAAAACTGCTGGAACTTCAAACCGGCACTAGGAAACAGACTTAGTAAACAGAGAAAAAGTTTCTCCTGCAACCCGTCCCCTTGGTGCTAGATGAACGAACGTCTCTCCACATGCTCAGTTGTGAGAGATAAGTGTGTGTGAAAGCCGTCCTTCACCTAGGTTGTTGGGAACACAAAGTTTATTTTCACTTGCAAACTCCACTCCATACATATATATGGGGAGGTACTAGAACCAACTCGGTTTTAAAGTGAAAACTGCAGGAACATCATACCGGGAGTAGGAAACAGAGTGAGAAACCGTAGTAAAAGTTTCTCCTGCAACCCGTTCCCTTTGTGCTAGATGAACGAACGTCTCTCCACATGCTCAGTTTTGAGAGATATGAGTGTGTGAAACCGTCCTTCACATAGCTTGTTGGGAACACAAAGATTCTTTCCTCTTGTAAACTCCACTCCATAAATATATAAGGGGATGTACTAACTCCAAATCGGTTTTACAGTGAAAACTGCAGGAACTTCAAAACGGCACTAGGAAACAGACTGAGAAACCAGAGAAAAAGTTTCACCGGCAACCCGTTCCCTTTGTGCTAGATGAACGAACGTCTCTCCACATGCTCAATTCTGAGAGATAAGTGTGTGTGAAAGCCGTCCTTCACATAGCTTGTTGGGAACACAAAGTTTCTTTTCAGTTGCCAACTCCAATCCATACATATATATGGGGATGTTCTAGCTCCAACTCGATTTTACAGTGAAAACTGCAGGAACTTGAAACCGGCACTTGCAAACAGACTGAGAATCCAGAGCAAAATTTCCTCCTGCATCCTGTTCCATTTGTGCTAGATGAACGAACGTCTCTCCACATGCTCACTTCTGAGAGAAAAATATGTGTGAAAGCCGTCCTTCACCTAACTTGTTGGGAACACAAACTTTCTTTTCAGGTGCAAATTCCACTCCATACTTATATATGGGTTTGTACAAGCTCCAACTCGATTTTACAGTGAAAACTTCAGGAATTTCAAACCTGCACTAGGAAACAGACTGAGAAACCAGAGTAAAAGTTTTTCCTGCAATCCGTTCCTTTTGTGCTAGATGAACGAACGTCTATCCACATGCTCAGTTCTGAGAGATATGTGTGTGTGAAAGCCGTCCTTCACCTAGCTTGTTGGGAACACAAAGATTCTTTACACTAGCATACTCCACTGCATACATATATATGGGGTGGTACCAGCTCCTACTCGGTTTTACAGTGAAAACTGCAGGAACTTCAAACCGGGACTACGAAACAGACTGAGTATACAGAGAAAAAGTTTCTCCTGCAACCCGTTCTCTTTGTGCTAGATGAAAGAACGTCTCTTCGCATGCTCAGTTCTGACAGATAAGTGTGTGTGAAAGCCGTCCTTCACCTAGCTTGTTGGGAACACAAAGTTCTTTTCAGTTGCCAACACCACTGCATACATATATATGGGGAGGTACTAGTTAAAACCCGGTTTTACAGTGAAAACTGCAGGAACTTCAAACCGGCACTAGGAAACAGACTGAGTATCAAGAGAAAAGTTCCTCCTGCAACCTTTTACATTTGTGCTAGGTGAACGAACTTCTCTCCACATGCTTAGTTCTGAGAGATAATTATGTGTGAAAGCCGTACTTCACGTAGCTTGTTGGGAACACAAATTTTCTTTTCACTTGCAAACTCCACTCCATAAAATATAATGGCAGGTACTAGCTCCAAATAGGTTTTACAATGAAAACTGCAAGAACTTTAATCCGGCACTAGGAAACAGACTGAGAAACCAGAGAAAAATTTTCTCCTGCAAACCGTTCCTTTGTGCAAGATGAACGAACTTCTCTCCACATGCTCAGTTCTGAGAGATAATTGTGTGGGAAATCCGTCCTTCACCTAGCTTGTTAGGAACACAAATTTTCTTTTCACTTGCAAACAGCACTCCATAAATATATATGTGGAGGTCCTAGCTCCAACTCGGTTTTACAGTGAAAACTGCAGTGACTTCAAGCCGACAGTAGGAAACAGCCTGAGAAACCATAGTAAAACTTTCCCGTGCAAACCGTTCCCTTTGTGGTAGATGAACGAACTTCTCTCCACATGCTCAGTTCTGAGAGATAAGTGTGCGTGAAAGCCGTTCTTCACCTAGCTTGTTGGAAAAACAAACTTTCTTTTCACTTGCAAACAGCACTCCATAAATATATATGAGGAGGTACTAGCTCAAACTCGGATTTACAGTGAAAACTGCAGGAACTTCAAACCGGCACTAGGAAACAGAGTGAGTAAACAGAGAAAAAGTTTCTCCTGCAACCCGTTCCCTTTGTGCTAGTTGAACGAACGTCTCTCCACATGCTCAGTTCTGAGAGATAAGTGTGTGTTAAAGCCTTCCTTCACCTAGTTTGTTGGGAACACAAAGTTTCTTTCCACTTGCAAACTCCACTCCATACATATATATGCAGAGGTCCTAGCTCCAAGTCGGTTTTACAGTGAAAAATACAGGGACTTCAAATCGAGAGTAGGAAACAGACTGAGAAACCATAGCAAACGTTTCCCCTGCAACCCGTTCCCTTTGCGGTAGATGAACGAACGTCTCTCCAAATGCTCATTTCTGAGAGATAAGTGTGTGTGAAAGCCGTCCTTCACCTAGCTTTTTGGGAACACAAACTTTCTTTTCAGGTGCAAACTCTGCTTCATACATATATATGGGGTGGTACAAGCTCCTACCCTGTTTTACAGTGAAAACTGCAGGAACTTCAAACCGGCACTAGGAAACAGACTGAGAAATCAGAGTAAAGGTTTCTCTTGCAACCCGTTCCCTTTGTGCTAGATTAACGAACGTCTCTCCACATGCTCAGTTCTGAGAGATAAGTGTGCCTGAAAGCTGTCCTTCACCTAGCTTGTTGGGAAAACAAAGTTTCTTTTCACTTGCAAACTCCACTCCATACATATATAAGGGGAGGTACTAGCACTAACTCGGTTTTACACTGAAAACTGCAGGAACTTCAAACCTGAACTAGGAAACAATCTGAGAAACCACAGTAAAACTTTCAAACGCAACAAGTTCCCTTTATGCTAGATGAACGAATGTGTCTCCTGATGCTCAGTTCTGAGAGATAAGTGTGTGTGAAAGCCATCCTTCACCTCACTTGTTGGGAACACAAAGGTTCTTTACACTTGCAAACTAAACTCCATACCTATATATGGGGTGGTAGAAGCTCCTACTCGGTTTTACAGTGAAAAGTGCAGGAACTTCAAAACGGCACTATGAAACACACTGAGTATACAGAGAAAAAGTTTCTCCTGCAACCCGTTCCCGTTGTGCTAGATGAACGAACGTCTCTCCACATGCTCAGTTGTGAGGGAAAATTGTGTGTGAAAGCCGTTCTTCACTTAGCTTGTTGGGAACACAAAGTTTCTTTTCAGTTGCAAACACCACTCCATACATTTATATGGGGAGGTACTAGCTCCAACCCGGTTTTACAGTGAAAACACAGGAATTTCAAACCGGCACTAGGAAACAGACTGAGAATCCAGAGAAAATTTCCTCCTGCAAACAGTTCAATTTGTGCTAGATGAACGAACGTCTCTCCACATGCTCAGTTCTGAGAGATAAGTGTGTGTGAAAGCCGTCCTTCACTTAGCTTTTGGGAACACAAAGTTTCTTTTCACTTGCAAACAGCACTCCATAAATATATATGTGGAGCTCCTAGCTCCAACTCGGTTTTACAGTGAAAAATGCAGGGACTTCAAACCGACAGTAGGAAACAGACTGAGAATCCATAGTAAAACTTTCCCGTGCAACCCGTTCCGTTTGTGGTAGACGAACGAACGTCTCTCCAAATGCTCAGTTCTGAGAGATAAGTGTGTGTGAAAGCCGTCCTTCACCTAGCTTGTTGTGAACACAAACATTCTTTTCAGGTGCAAACTCCACTCCATTCATATATAAGGGGTTGGTACAAGCTCCTACTCGGTTTTACAGTGAAAATTGCAGGAAATTAAAACAGGCATTAGGAAAAAGAATGAGAAACCAGAGTAAAAGTTTCTCCTGAAACCCGTTCCTTTGTGCTAGATGAACGAACGTCTCTTCACATGCTCAGTTCTGAGAGATAAATGTGTGTGAAAGCCGTCGTTCACCTAGCTTGTTGGGAACACAAAGTTTCTTTTCACTTGCAAACTCCACTCCATACATATAAAAGGGGAGGTACTAGCTCCAAATCCGTTTTACAGTGAAAACTGCAGGAACTTCAAACCTGCACTAGGAAACAGACTGAGAAACCAGAGTAAAAGTTTCTCCTTCAACCCGTTCCCTTTATGCTAGATGAACGAACATCTCTCCACATGCTCAGATCTGAGATATAAGTGTGTGTGAAAGCAGTCCTTCACCTAGCTTGTTGGGAACACAAAGTTTCTTTACACTTTCAAACTCCACTCCATACATATATATCGGGAGGTACAAGCTCCAACTCGGATTTACAGTGAAAACTGCAGGAACTTAAAACCGGCACTAGGAAAAAGACTGAGAAACCAGAGTAAAACTTTCTCCGTCAAACCGTTCCCTTTGTGGTAGATGAACGAACGTCTCTCCACATGCTCAGTTCTGAGGGATAAGTGTGTGTGAAAGACGTACTTCACCTAGCTTGTTCGGAAAACAAAGTTTCACTTGACTTGCAAACTCCACTCCATACATATATATGGGGAGGTACTAGCTCCAACTCGGTTTTACATTGAAAATTGCAGGAACTTCAAACTGGCACTAGGAAACAGACTGAGAAACAAGAGTAAAATTTTCAACTGCAACCCGTTCCCTTTTTGCTACAGGAACGATCGTCTCTCCACATGCTCAGATCTGAGAGTTAAGAGTGAGTGAAAGCCGTCCTTCACCTAGCTTGTTGGGAACACAAGGATTCTTTTCACTTGCAAACTCCACACCATAAATATATATGGGGAGTTAATAGCTCCAACTCGGTTTTACAGTGAAAACTGCAGGAAATTCAAACCGGCACAAGGAATCAGAGTGAGTAAACAGAGAAAAAATTTCTCCTGCAACACGTTCCCTTTGTGCTAGATGAACGAACGTCTCTCCACATGCTCAGTTCTGAGAGATAATTGTGTGTGAAAGCCGTCCTTCACAAAGCTTGTTGGGAACACAAAGTTTCTTTTCACTTCCCAACTCCACTCCATACATATATATGGGGAGGTACTAACTCCAACACGGTTTTAATGTGAAAACTGCAGGAACTTCAAACCGGCACTAGGAAACAGACTGAGTAAACAAAAAAATATTTCTCCTGCAACCCGTTCCCTTTGCGCTAGATGAACGAACGGCTCTCCACATGCTCAGTTCTGAGAGATAATTGTGTGTGAAAGCCGTCCTTCACCTAGCTTGTTGGGAACACAAAGTTTCTTTTCACTTGCAAACTCCACTCCATACATATATATGGGGAGGTACTAAATCCAAAACGGTTTTAATGTGAAAACTGCAGGAACTTCAAACCGGCACTAGGAAACAGACTGAGTAAACAAAAAAATATTTCTCCTGCAACCCGTTCCCTTTGTGCTAGATGAACGAAAGTCTATCCACATGCTCAGTTCTGAGAGATAAGTGTGCGTGAAAGCCGTCCTTCACCTAGCTTGTTGGGAAAACAAAGTTTCTTTTCACTGGCAAACACCACTCCATACATACATAAAAGGAGGTACTAGCTCCATCTCAGTTTTACACTGAAAATTGCAGGAAATTGAAACCTGCACTAGGAATCAGACTGAGAAACCAGAGTAAAAGTTTCACATGCAAATCGTTCCTTCGTGCTAGAGGAACGAACGCCTCACCACATGCTCAGTTCTGAGAGACAAGTGTGTGTGAAAGCCGTCCTTCACATAGCTTGTTGGGAACACAAAGTTTCTTTACACTTGCAAACTCCACTCCATACATATATATGGGTTGGTACAATCTCCTACACGGTTTTACAGTGAAAACTGCAGGAACTTCAAAAAGGCACTAGGAATCAGACTGAGTAAAGAGAGAAAATATTTCCCCTGCAACCCGTTCCCTTTGTGCTAGCTGAACGAACGTCTTTCCACATGCTCAGTTCTTAGAGATATGTGTGTGTGAAAGCCGTCCTTCACCTAGCTTTTTGTGAACACAAAGTTTCTTTCCACCTGCAAACTCCACACCATACATATATATGCGGAGGTACTAGCTCTAACTCGGTTTTACAGTGAAAACTGCAGGAACTTCAAACGGGCAGTAGGAAACAGACTGAGAAAACATAGTAAAAGTTTCTCCAGCAAACCGTTCCTTTGTGCTAGATGAACGAACGTCTCTCCACATGCTCAGTTCTGAGAGATAAGTGTGTGTGAAAGCCGTCCTTCACCTAGGTTGTTGGGAACACAAAGTTTCTTTTCACTTGTAAACTCCACTCCATAAATTTATAAGGGGAGGTACAAGCTCCAAATAGGTTTTACAGTGAAAACTGCAGGAACATCAATCCGGCACTAGGAAACAGAGTGAGAAACCAGATAAAAAGTTTCCCCTCCAACCCGTTCAATTTGTGCTAGATGAATGAACATCTATCAACATGCTCAGTTCTGGGAGATAATTTGTGTGTGAAAGCCGTCCTTCACCTAGCTTGTTCGGAACATAAAGTTTATTTTCACTTGCAAACTCAACTCCATACATAAATATAGGGAGGTACTAGCTCCAACTCGGTTTTATTGTGAAAACTGCAGGAATTTCAAACCGGCACTAGGAACCAGACTGATATACCAGAGTAAAATTTCCTCCTGCAACCCGTTCCTTTGTGCTCGATGAACGAACGTCTCTCCACATGCTCATTTCTGAGAGAAAAGTGTGTGTGAAAGCCGTCCTTCACCTAGCTTGTTTGGAACACAAAGTTTCTTTTCACTTGCAGACTCCAATCCTTACATATATATGGGGAGGGATTAGCCGCAAATCGCTTTTACAGTGAAAACTGCAGGAACTTCATACCGGCACTAGGAAACTGACTGAGAAACCAGAGTAAAATTTTCTCCTGTAACCCGTTCCCTTTGTGCTAGATGAACGAACGTCTCTACACATGCTCAGTTATGAGAGATAAGAGTGTGTGAAAGCCGTCCTTCAGCTAGCTTGTTGGTAACACAAATTTTCTTTTCAGGTGCCAACTGCACTCAATAAATATATTTGTGGAAGTGCTAGCTCCAACTCAGTTTTACAGTGAAAACTGCAGGGACTTCATACCGTCAGTAGGAAACACACTGAGAAGCCATAGTAAAAGTTTCCCCTGCAACCCGATCCCTTTGTGGTAGATGAACGAACTTCTTTACAAATGCTCAGTTCTGAGAGATAAGTGTGTGTGAAAGCCGTCCTTCTCCTAGCTTGTTGGGAACACAAAGTTTATTTTCACTTGCAAACTCCATTCCATACATAATTATAGGGAGGTACTAGCTCCAACTCGGTTTTACAGTGAAAACTGCAAGAACGTCAAACCGGCACTAGGAATCAGACTGAGTAAACAGAGAAAATGTTTCTCCTGCAACCCGTTCCATTAGTGCTAGATGAATGAACGTCTCAACACATGCTCAGTTCTGAGATATAAGTGTGTGTTAAAGCCGTGCTTCACCTAGCATTTTGGGAACACAAACATTCTTTTCATGTACAAATTCCCCTCCATACATATATATGGGGTGGTACAAGCTCCAACACGATTTTACAGTGAAAACTTCAGGA
Source organism: Camelus dromedarius (assembly GCF_036321535.1). Lineage (NCBI taxonomy): Eukaryota > Metazoa > Chordata > Mammalia > Artiodactyla > Camelidae > Camelus > Camelus dromedarius. The sequence goes on from NW_026989731.1 coordinate 2,916,561, forward strand.
ATTTCAAACCTGCAGTAGGAAAAAGACTGAGAAACCAGAGTAAAAGTTTCTCCTGCAATCCGTTCCCTTTGTGCTAGACGAACGAAAGTCTCTCCACATGCTCAGTACTGAGAGATAATTGTGTGTGAAAGCCGTCCTTCACCTACCTTGTTGGGAACACAAAAGTTCTTTACACTGGCAAACTCAACTCCATACATATATATGGGGTGGTACAAGCTCCTACACAGTTTTACAGTGAAAACTGCAGGAACTTCAAACCAGTACTAGGAATCAGACTGAGTAAACAGAGAAAATGTTTCTCCTGCAACACGTTCCGTTTTGTGCTAGATGAACGAACGTCTCTCCACATGCTCAGTTCTGAGAGATAAGTGTGTGTGAAAGCCGTCCTTCACCTAGCTTGTTGGGAACACAAAGGTTCTTTACACTTGCAAACTCCACTCCATACATATATATGCGGAGGTACTAGCCCCAACTCGGTTTTTAAGTGAAAACTGCAGGAACTTCAAACCGGCAGTAGGAAACAGACTGAGAAACCATAGAAAAGTTTCTCCTGCAACCCGTTCCCTTTGTGCTAGATGAACAAACGTCTCTCCACATGCTCAGTTCTGAGAGATAAGTGTGTGTAACAGCCGTCCTTCACATAGCTTGTTGGGAACACAAAGTTTCTTTTCAGTTGCCAAATCCACTCCATACATATATATGGGGAGGTTCTAGCTCCAACTCTGTTTTACAGTGAAAACTGCAGGAACTTCAAACAAGCACTAGCAAACAGACTGAGAATCCAGAGAAAAAGTTCCTCCTGCAACCTGTTCCATTTGTGCTAGATGAACGAACTTCTCTCCACATGCTCACTTCTGAGAGAAAAATATGTGTGAAAGCCGTCCTTCACCTAGCTTGTTGGGAACACAAAGATTCTTTTCAGTTGCCAACTTCACTCCATACATATATAAGGTGAGGTACTAGCTCCAAATCTGTTTTAAAGTGAAAACTGCAGGAACATCTATCCGGCACTAGGAAACAGACTGAGAAACCAGAGTAAAAGTTTCTCCTGCAACCCGTTCCATTTGTGCTAGATGAACGATCATCTCTCAACATGCTCATTTCTGGGAGATAAGTGTGTGTGAAAGTCGTCCTTCACCTAGCTTTTTGGGAACACATAGTTTGTTTTCACTTACAAACTCCACTCCATACATAAATAAAGGGAGGTACTAGTTTCAAATCTGTTTTGCTTTGAAAACTGCAGGAACATCAAACCGGCACTAGGAAACAGACTGAGAAACCAGAGAAAAAGTTTCTCCTGCAACCCGTTCCCTTTGTGCTAGATGAACGAACGTCTCTCCACATGCTCAGTTCTGAGAGATAAGTGTGTGTGAAAGCCGTCCTTCACCTAGCTTTTTGGGAACACAAACTTTCTTTTCAGGTGCAAATTCCACTCCATACATATATAAGGGTTGGTACAAGCTCCCACTCGTTTTTACAGTGAAAACTGCAGGAAGTTCAAAACTGCACTAGGAAACAGACTGAGAAACTAGAGTAAAAGTTTCACCTGCAACCCGTTCCTTTTGTGCCAGTTGAACGAACGTCTCTCCACATGCTCATTTCTGAGAGATAAGTGTGTGTGAAAGCCGTCCTTCACCTAGCTTGTTGGGAACACAAAGTTTCTTTTCACTTGCAAACTCCATTCCTTACATATATATGTGGAGGTACTAGCTCCAACACGGTTTTACAGTGAAAACTGCAGGAACTACAACCGGCACTAGGAAACAGACTGAGAATCCAGAGAAAAACTTCCTTCTGAAACCTGTTCCATTTGTGCTAGATGAACTAACGTCTCCCCACATGCTCAGTTCTGAGAGATAAGTGTGTATGAAAGCCGTTCTTCACATAGCTTGTTGGGAACACATTGGTTCTTTACACTTGCAAACTCCACTCCATACATATATATGGGTTGGTACAAGCTCCTACACGGTTTAACAGTGAAAACTGCAGGAAATTCAAACCGGCACTAGGAAACAGACTGAGTAAACAGAGAAATAGTTTCTCCTGCAAACTGTTCCCTTTGTGCTAGATGAACGAAAGTCTCTCCACATGCTCAGTTCTGAGAGATAAGTGTGTTTGAAAGCCGTCCTTCACCTAGCTTGTTGGGAACACAAAGTTTCTTTTCAGTTGCCAACTCCTCTCCATACATATATATGGGGAGGTACTAGCTCCAACACGGTTTACAGTGAAAATTGCAGGAATTTCAAACCGGCACTAGGAAACAAACTGAGAATCCAGAGAAAAACTTCCTTCTGAAACCTGTTCCAATTGTGCTAGATGAACTAACGTCTCCCCACATGCTCAGTTCTGAGAGATAAATATGTGTGAAAGCCGTCCTTCACCTAGCTTGTTGGGAATACAAACTTTCTTTTCACGTGCAAACTCCACTCCATACATATATAATGGGAGGTACTAGCCCCAAATCGGTTTTACAATGAGAACTGCAGGAACTTCAATCCGGCACTAGGAAACAGACTGAGAAACCAGAGAATAAGTTTCTCCTGCAACCCGTTCCCTTTGTGCTAGATGAACGAACGTCTCTCCACATGCTCAGTTCTGAGAGATAAGTGTGTGTGAAAGCCGTCCTTCACCTAGCTTGTTAGAAACTCAAATTTTCTTTTCTATTGCAAACTGTACTCCATAAATATATATGTGGAGGTCCTAGCTCCAACTCGGTTTTACAGTGAAAACTGCAGGTTCTTCAAACCGACTGTAGGAAAAAGACTGAGAAACCATAGTAAAAGTTTCCCCTGCAACCCGTTCCCTTTGTGGTAAATGAACGAACGTCTTTCCAAATGCTCAGTTCTGAGAGATAAGAGTGTGTGAAAGCCGTCCTTCACCTAGCTTGTTGGGAACACAAATATTCTTTTCAGGTGCAAACTCCTCTCCATACATATATATGGGGAGGTACTAGCTCCAACTCGGTTTTACAGTGAAAACTGCAGGAACTTCAAACAAGCACTAGCAAACAGACTGAGAATCCAGAGAAAAAGTTCCTCCTGCAACCTGTTCCATTTCTGCTAGATGAACGAACTTCTCTCCACATGCTCACTTCTGAGAGTTAAATATGTGTGAAAGCCGTCCTTCACCTAGCTTATTGGGAACACAAAGTTTCTTTTCAGTTGCCAACTCCAATCCATACATATATATGGGGAGGTTGTAGCTCCAACTCGGTTTTACAGTGAAAACTGCAGGAACTTCAAACCGGCACTAGGAAACAGACTGAGAAACCAGAGTAAAAGTTTCTCCGGCAACCCGTTCCCTTTGTGCTAGACGAACGAAAGTCTCTCCACATGCTCAGTACTGAGAGATAATTGTGTGTGAAAGCCGTCCTTCACCTACCTTGTTGGGAACACAAAAGTTCTTTACACTGGCAAACTCAACTCCATACATATATATGGGGTGGTACAAGCTCCTACACAGTTTTACAGTGAAAACTGCAGGAACTTCAAACCAGTACTAGGAATCAGACTGAGTAAACAGAGAAAATGTTTCTCCTGCAACATGTTCCGTTTTGTGCTAGATGAACGAACGTCTCTCCACATGCTCAGTTCTGAGAGATAAGTGTGTGTGAAAGCCGTCCTTCACCTAGCTTGTTGGGAACACAAAGGTTCTTTACACTTGCAAACTCCACTCCATACATATATATGCGGAGGTACTAGCCCCAACTCGGTTTTTAAGTGAAAACTGCAGGAACTTCAAACCGGCAGTAGGAAACAGACTGAGAAACCATAGAAAAGTTTCTCCTGCAACCCGTTCCCTTTGTGCTAGATGAACAAACGTCTCTCCACATGCTCAGTTCTGAGAGATAAGTGTGTGTAACAGCCGTCCTTCACATAGCTTGTTGGGAACACAAAGTTTCTTTTCAGTTGCCAAATCCACTCCATACATATATATGGGGAGGTTCTAGCTCCAACTCTGTTTTACAGTGAAAACTGCAGGAACTTCAAACAAGCACTAGCAAACAGACTGAGAATCCAGAGAAAAAGTTCCTCCTGCAACCTGTTCCATTTGTGCTAGATGAACGAACTTCTCTCCACATGCTCACTTCTGAGAGAAAAATATGTGTGAAAGCCGTCCTTCACCTAGCTTGTTGGGAACACAAAGATTCTTTTCAGTTGCCAACTTCACTCCATACATATATAAGGTGAGGTACTAGCTCCAAATCTGTTTTAAAGTGAAAACTGCAGGAACATCTATCCGGCACTAGGAAACAGACTGAGAAACCAGAGTAAAAGTTTCTCCTGCAACCCGTTCCATTTGTGCTAGATGAACGATCATCTCTCAACATGCTCATTTCTGGGAGATAAGTGTGTGTGAAAGTCGTCCTTCACCTAGCTTTTTGGGAACACATAGTTTGTTTTCACTTACAAACTCCACTCCATACATAAATAAAGGGAGGTACTAGTTTCAAATCTGTTTTGCTTTGAAAACTGCAGGAACATCAAACCGGCACTAGGAAACAGACTGAGAAACCAGAGAAAAAGTTTCTCCTGCAACCCGTTCCCTTTGTGCTAGATGAACGAACGTCTCTCCACATGCTCAGTTCTGAGAGATAAGTGTGTGTGAAAGCCGTCCTTCACCTAGCTTTTTGGGAACACAAACTTTCTTTTCAGGTGCAAATTCCACTCCATACATATATAAGGGTTGGTACAAGCTCCCACTCGTTTTTACAGTGAAAACTGCAGGAAGTTCAAAACTGCACTAGGAAACAGACTGAGAAACTAGAGTAAAAGTTTCACCTGCAACCCGTTCCTTTTGTGCCAGTTGAACGAACGTCTCTCCACATGCTCATTTCTGAGAGATAAGTGTGTGTGAAAGCCGTCCTTCACCTAGCTTGTTGGGAACACAAAGTTTCTTTTCACTTGCAAACTCCATTCCTTACATATATATGTGGAGGTACTAGCTCCAACACGGTTTTACAGTGAAAACTGCAGGAACTACAACCGGCACTAGGAAACAGACTGAGAATCCAGAGAAAAACTTCCTTCTGAAACCTGTTCCATTTGTGCTAGATGAACTAACGTCTCCCCACATGCTCAGTTCTGAGAGATAAGTGTGTATGAAAGCCGTTCTTCACATAGCTTGTTGGGAACACATTGGTTCTTTACACTTGCAAACTCCACTCCATACATATATATGGGTTGGTACAAGCTCCTACACGGTTTAACAGTGAAAACTGCAGGAAATTCAAACCGGCACTAGGAAACAGACTGAGTAAACAGAGAAATAGTTTCTCCTGCAAACTGTTCCCTTTGTGCTAGATGAACGAAAGTCTCTCCACATGCTCAGTTCTGAGAGATAAGTGTGTTTGAAAGCCGTCCTTCACCTAGCTTGTTGGGAACACAAAGTTTCTTTTCAGTTGCCAACTCCTCTCCATACATATATATGGGGAGGTACTAGCTCCAACACGGTTTACAGTGAAAATTGCAGGAATTTCAAACCGGCACTAGGAAACAAACTGAGAATCCAGAGAAAAACTTCCTTCTGAAACCTGTTCCATTTGTGCTAGATGAACTAACGTCTCCCCACATGCTCAGTTCTGAGAGATAAATATGTGTGAAAGCCGTCCTTCACCTAGCTTGTTGGGAATACAAACTTTCTTTTCACGTGCAAACTCCACTCCATACATATATAATGGGAGGTACTAGCCCCAAATCGGTTTTACAATGAGAACTGCAGGAACTTCAATCCGGCACTAGGAAACAGACTGAGAAACCAGAGAATAAGTTTCTCCTGCAACCCGTTCCCTTTGTGCTAGATGAACGAACGTCTCTCCACATGCTCAGTTCTGAGAGATAAGTGTGTGTGAAAGCCGTCCTTCACCTAGCTTGTTAGAAACTCAAATTTTCTTTTCTATTGCAAACTGTACTCCATAAATATATATGTGGAGGTCCTAGCTCCAACTCGGTTTTACAGTGAAAACTGCAGGTTCTTCAAACCGACTGTAGGAAAAAGACTGAGAAACCATAGTAAAAGTTTCCCCTGCAACCCGTTCCCTTTGTGGTAAATGAACGAACGTCTTTCCAAATGCTCAGTTCTGAGAGATAAGAGTGTGTGAAAGCCGTCCTTCACCTAGCTTGTTGGGAACACAAATATTCTTTTCAGGTGCAAACTCCTCTCCATACATATATATGGGGAGGTACTAGCTCCAACTCGGTTTTACAGTGAAAACTGCAGGAACTTCAAACAAGCACTAGCAAACAGACTGAGAATCCAGAGAAAAAGTTCCTCCTGCAACCTGTTCCATTTCTGCTAGATGAACGAACTTCTCTCCACATGCTCACTTCTGAGAGTTAAATATGTGTGAAAGCCGTCCTTCACCTAGCTTATTGGGAACACAAAGTTTCTTTTCAGTTGCCAACTCCAATCCATACATATATATGGGGAGGTTGTAGCTCCAACTCGGTTTTACAGTGAAAACTGCAGGAACTTCAAACCGGCACTAGGAAACAGACTGAGAAACCAGAGTAAAAGTTTCTCCGGCAACCCGTTCCCTTTGTGCTAGATGAACGAACGTCTCTCCAAATGCTCAGTTCTGAGAGATAAGTGTGTGTGAAAGCCGTCTTTCAACTAGCTTGTTGGGAACACAAACTTTATTTTCACTTGCAAACTCCATTCCATACATATATATGGGGAAGTACTTGCCCCAACTCGGTTTTACAGTGAAAACTGCAGGAACTTAAAACCGGCACTAGGAAACAGACTTAGTAAACAGAGAAAAAGTTTTTCCTGCAACCCGTCCATTTGGTGCTAGATGAACGATCGTCTCTCCACATGCTCAGTTCTGAGAGATAAGTGTGTGTGAAAGCCGTCCTTCAACTAGGTTGTTGGGAACACAAAGTTTATTTTCACTTGCAAACTCCACTCCATACATATATATGGGGAGGTACTAGCCCCAACTCGGTTTTAAAGTGAAAACTGCAGGAAATTCATAACGGGAGTAGGAAACAGACTGAGAAACCGTAGTAAAAGTTTCTCCTGCAACCCGTTCCCTTTGTGCTAGATGAACGAACGTCCCTCCACATGCTCAGTTGTGAGAGATAAGTGTGTGTGAAAGCCGTCCTTCACATAGAATTTTGGGAACACAAAGATTCTTTTCTCTTGTAAACTCCACTCCATAAATATATAAGTGGAGGTACTAACTCCAACTCGGTTTTACAGTGAAATCTGCAGGAACTTGAAACCGGCACTAGCAAACAGACTGAGAATCCAGAGAAAAATTTCCCCCTGCATCCTGTTCCATTTGTGCTAGATGAACGTACGTCTCTCCACATGCTCACTTCTGAGAGAAAAGTATGTGTGAAAGCCGTCCTTCACCTAACTTGTTGGGAACACAAAATTTCTTTTCACTTGCAAACTCCACACCTTACATATATATGGGGAGGGATTAGCTCCAACTCGTTTTTACAGTGAAAATTGCAGGAAATTCATACCGGCAATAGGAAATAGACTGAGAAGCCACAGTAAAATTTCTCCTGTAATCCGTTCCCTTTTTGCCAAATGAACGAACGTCTATCCACATGCTCAGTTCTGAGAGATAAGAGTGTGTGAAAGCCGTTCTTCACCTAGCTTGTTGGGAACACAAATATTCTTTTCAGGTGCAAACTCCACTCCATAAATATATATGGGGAGGTACTAGCTCCAACACGGTTTTACAGTGAAAACTGCAGGAACGTCACACCGGCACAAGGAATCAGACTGAGTAAACAGAGAATAAGTTTCTCTTGCAACTCGTTCCATTAGTGGTAGATGAACGAACGTCTCTCCACATGCTCAGATCTGAGAAATAAGTGTGTGTGAAAGCCGTCCTTCACCTAGCTTGTTGGGAACACAAACTTTCTTTTCACTTGCAAACTCCACTCCATACAATATAATGGCAGGTACTAGCTCCAAATAGGTTTTACAATGAAAACTGCAGGAACTTCAATCCGGCACTAGGAAACAGACTGAGAAACCAGAGGAAAAGTTTCTCCTGCAAACCTTTCCCTTTGTGCTAGATGAACGAACGTCTCTCCACATGCTCAGTTCTGAGAGATAAGTGTGTGTGAAACCCGTCCTTCACCTAGCTTGTTAGGAACACAAAGTTTATTTTCACTTGCAAACAGCACTCCATAATTATATATGTGGTGGTCCTAGCTCCAACTAGGTTTTACAGTGAAAACTGCAGGGAATTCAAACCGACAGTAGGAAACAGACTGATAAACCATAGTAAAATTTTCCCGTGCCACCTGTTCCCTTTGTGGTAGATGAACGAACGTCTCTCCACATTCTTAGTTCTGAGAGATAAGTGTGTGTGATAGCCGTCCTTCACCAAGCTTGTTAGGAACACAAAGTTTCTTTTCACTTGCAAACAGCACTCCATAAATATATATGTGGATGTCCTAGCTCCAACTCGGTTTTACAGTGAAAACTTCAGGGACTTCAAACCGACAGTAGGAAACAGACTGAGAAACCATAGTAAAACTTTCCCGTGCAACCCGTTCCCTTTGTGGTAGATGAACGAACGTCTCTCCAAATGCTCAGTTCTGAGAGATAAGTGTGTGTGAAAACCGTCCTTCATCTAGAATGTTGTGAACACAAACATTCTTTTCAGGTGCAATCTCCACTCCATTCATATATAAGGGGAGGTATTAGCTCCAACTCCGTTTTACAGTGAAAAGTGCAGGAACTTCAAACCTGCAATAGGAAACAGTCTGAGAAACCAGAGTAATAGTTTCTCCTGCAACCCCTTCCCTTTATGCTACATGAACGAACATCTCTCCACATGATCAGTTCTGACAGATAAGTGTGTGTGAAAGCCGACCTTCAACTAGCTTGTTGGGAACACAAAGTTTCTTTACAATTGCAAACTCCACTCCATACATATATATGGGGAGGTACAAGCTCCAACTCGGATTTACAGTGAAAACTGCAGGAACTTCAAACCGGCACTAGGAAACAGACTGAGAATCCAGAGTAAAAGTTTCTGCGTCAACCCGTTCCTTTTGAGGTAGATGAAAGAACGTCTCTCCAAATGCTCAGTTCTGAGGGATAAGTGTGTGTGAAAGCCGTCCTTCACCTAGGTTTTTCGGAAAACAAAGTTTCTTTTCACTTGCTAACTCCACTCCATACAAATATATGGGGAGGTACTAGCTCTAACTCGGTTTTACAGTGAAAATTGTAGGAACTTCAAAACGACACTAGGAATCAGATTGAGAAACCAGAGTAAAGTTTCACCTGCAAATCGTTCCTTCGTGCTAGAGGAACGAACGCCTCTCCACATGCTCAGTTTTGAGAGATAAGAGTGTGTGAAAACCGTCCTTCACCTATCTTGTTGGGAAAAAAAGGTTTCTTTTCATTTGCAAACTCCACTCCATATATATATATGGGGAGGTACTAGCTCCTACTCTGTTTTACAGTGAAAAATGCAGAAACTTCAAATCGGCACTAGGAAACAGACTGAGAAACCACAGTCAACTTTCTCCTGCAACCCGTTCCCTTTGTGCTAGATGAACGAACGTCTCTCCACATGCTCAGTTCTGAGAGATAATTGTGTGTGAATACCGTCCTTCACCTAGCTTGATGGGAACACAAAGTTTCTTTTCACTTGCAAACAGCACTCCATGCATATATATGGGGAGGTACAAGCTCCAACTCGGTTTTACAGTGAAAACTGCAGGAAATTAAAACAGGCATTAGGAAAAAGAATGAGAAAACAGAGTAAAAGTTTCTCCTGAAACCCGTTCCTTTGTGCTAGATGAACGAAAGTCTCTTCACATGCTCAGGTCTGAGAGATAAATGTGTGTGAAAGCCGTCGTTCACCTAGCTTGTTGGGAACACAAAGTTTCTTTTCACTTGCAAACTCCACTCCATACATATAAAAGGGGAGGTACTAGCTCCAAATCCGTTTTACAGTGAAAACTGCAGGAACTTCAAACCTGCACTAGGAAACAGACTGAGAAACCAGAGTAAAAGTTTCTCCTTCAACCCTTTCCCTTTATGCTAGATGAACGAACATCTCTCCACATGCTCAGTTCTGAGATATAAGTGTGTGTGAAAGCAGTCCTTCACCTAGCTTGTTGGGAACACAAAGTTTCTTTTCACTTGCAAACTCCACACCATACATATATATGGGGAGTTACTAGCTCCAACTCGTTTTTACAGTGAAAACTGCAGGAAATTCAAACCGGCACAAGGAATCAGAGTGAGTAAACAGAGAAAAAATTTCTCCTGCAACACGTTCCCTTTGTGCTAGATGAACGAACGTCTCTCCACATGCTCAGTTCTGAGAGATAATTGTGTGTGAAAGCCGTCCTTCACCTAGCTTGTTGGGAACACAAAGTTTCTTTTCACTTGCAAACTCCACTCCATACATATATATGGGGAGGTACTAACTCCAACACGGTTTTAATGTGAAAACTGCAGGAACTTCAAACCGGCACTAGGAAACAGAGTAAACAAAATAATATTTCTCCTGCAACCCGTTCCCTTTGTGCTAGATGAACGAACGGCTCTCCACATGCTCAGTTCTGAGAGATAATTGTGTGTGAAAGCCGTCCTTCACCTAGCTTGTTGGGAACACAAAGTTTCTTTTCACTTGCAAACTCCACTCCATACATATATATGGGGAGGTACTAACTCCAACACTGTTTTAATGTGAAAACTGCAGGAACTTCAAACCGGCACTAGGAAACAGACTGAGTAAACAAAAAAATATTTCTCCTGCAACCCGTTCCCTTTGTGCTAGATGAACGAACGGCTCTCCACATGCTCAGTTCTGAGAGACAATTGTGTGTGAAAGCCGTCCTTCACCTAGCTTGTTGGGAACACAAACTTTTTTTTCACTTGAAAACTCCACTCCATACATATATATGCGGATGTCCAAGCTCCAAATCGGTTTTACAGTGAAAAATACAGGGACTTCAAACCGACAGTAGGAAACAGACTGAGAAACCATTGTAAAAGTTTCCCCTCAACCCGTTCCCTTTGCGGTATATGAACGAACGTCTCTCCAAATGCTCATTTCTGAGAGATAATTGTGTGTGAAAGCGGTGCTTCACCTAGCTTGTTGGGAACACAAACTTTCTTTTTAGGTGCAAACTCCAATCCATACATATATATGGGGTGGTACAAGCTCCTACTCGGATTTACAGTGAAAAATGCAGGAAATTCAAACCGGCACTAGGAAACAGACTGAGAAACCAGAGTAAAAGTTTCTCCTGCAATCCGTTCCCTTTGTGCTAGATGAACGAAAGTCTATCCACATGCTCAGTTCTGAGAGATAAGTGTGCGTGTAAGCCGTCCTTCACCTAGCTTGTTGGGAAAACAAAGTTTCTTTTCACTGGCAAACATCACTCCATACATACATAAGAGGAGGTACTAGCTCCATCTCAGTTTTACACTGAAAATTGCAGGAACTTGAAACCTGCACTAGGAAACAGACTGAGAAACCAGAGTAAAAGTTTCAATAGCAACCCGTTCCCTTTATGCTAGATGAATGAACGTCTCTCAACATGCTCAGTTCTGAGAGAAAAGTGTGTGTTAAAGCCGTCCTTCACCTAGCTTGTTGAGAACACAAAGGTTCTTTACACATGCAAACTGCACTCCATACATATATATGGGGAGGTACTAGCTCCAACACGGTTTTACAGTGAAAACTGCAGGAAATTCAAACCGGCACTATGAAAAAGACTGAGAGACCAGAGTAAAAGTTTCGCCGGCAACCCGTTCCCTTCGGGCTAGATGAACGAACGTCTCTCCACATGCTCATTTCTGAGAGATATGTGTGTGTGAATGCCGTCCTTCAACTAGCTTGTTGGGAACACAAAGTTTCTTTCCACTTGCAAACACCAATCCATACATACATATGCGGAAGTACATGCTCCAACACGGTTTTAAAGTGAAAACTGCAGGAACTTCAAACCGGCAGTAGGAAACAGACTGATAAACCATAAAAATTGTTTCTCATGCTACCCGTTCCATTTGTGCTAGATGAACGAACGTCTCTCCACATGCTCATTTCTGAGAGATAATTTTGTGTGAAAGCCGTCCTTTTCCTAGCTTGTTGGGAACACAAAGTATTTTTCCACTTGCAAACTCCACTCCATACATATATATGAGGAGGTACTAACTCCAACTCGGTTTAAATGTGAAAACTGCAGGAACTTGAAACCGGCAATAAGGAAACAGACTGAGTAAACAGAGAAAAAGTTTCTCCTGCAACCCGTTCCCTTTGTGCTAGATGAACGAACGTCTCTCCACATGCTCAGTTCTGAGAGATAAGTGTGTGTGAAAGCCGTCCTTCACCTAGCTTGTTGTGAACACAAACATTCTTTTCAGGTGCAAACTCCACTCCATTCATATATAAGGGGTTGGTAAAAGCTCCTACTCGTTTTTACAGTGAAAATTGCAGGAAATTAAAACAGGCATTAGGAAAAAGAATGAGAAACCTGAGTAAAAGTTTCTCCTGAAACCCGTTCCTTTGTGCTAGATGAACGAACGTCTCTTCACATGCTCAGTTCTGAGAGATAAATGTGTGTGAAAGCCGTCGTTCACCTAGCTTGTTGGGAACACAAAGTTTCTTTTCACTTGCAAACTCCACTCCATACATATAAAAGGGGAGGTACTAGCTCCAAATCCGTTTTACAGTGAAAACTGCAGGAACTTCAAACCTGCACTAGGAAACAGACTGAGAAACCAGAGTAAAAGTTTCTCCTTCAACCCGTTCCCTTTATGCTAGATGAACGAACATCTCTCCACATGCTCAGTTCTGAGATATAAGTGTGTGTGAAAGCAGTCCTTCACCTAGCTTGTTGGGAACACAAAGTTTCTTTACACTTTCAAACTCCACTCCATACATATATATCGGGAGGTACAAGCTCCAACTCGGATTTACAGTGAAAACTGCAGGAACTTAAAACCGGCACTAGGAAAAAGACTGAGAAACCAGAGTAATAGTTTCTCCGTCAAACCGTTCCCTTTGTGGTAGATGAACGAACGTCTCTCCACATGCTCAGTTCTGAGGGATAAGTGTGTGTGAAAGACGTACTTCACCTAGCTTGTTCGGAATACAAAGTTTCACTTGAATGGCAAACTCCACTCCATACATATATATGGGGAGGTACTAGCTCCAACTCGGTTTTACATTGAAAATTGCAGGAACTTCAAACCGGCACTAGGAAACAGACTGAGAAACAAGAGTAAAATTTTCAACTGCAACCCGTTCCCTTTTTGCTAGAGGAACGATCGTCTCTCCACATGCTCAGATCTGAGAGATAAGAGTGAGTGAAAGCCGTCCTTCACCTAGCTTGTTGGGAACACAAGGTTTCTTTTCACTTGCAAACTCCACACCATACATATATATGGGGAGTTACTAGCTCCAACTCGGTTTTACAGTGAAAACTGCAGGAAATTCAAACCGGCACAAGGAATCAGAGTGAGTAAACAGAGAAAAAATTTCTCCTGCAACACGTTCCCTTTGTGCTAGATGAACGAACGTCTCTCCACATGCTCAGTTCTGAGAGATAATTGTGTGTGAATGCCGTCCTTCACCTAGCTTGTTGGGAACACAAAGTTTCTTTTCACTTGCAAACTCCACTCCATACATATATATGGGGAGGTACTAACTCCAACACGGTTTTAATGTGAAAACTGCAGGAACTTCAAACCGGCACTAGGAAACAGACTGAGTAAAGAAAAAAATATTTCTCCTGCAACCCGTTCCCTTTGTGCTAGATGAACGAACGGCTCTCCACATGCTCAGTTCTGAGAGATAAATGTGTGTGAAAGCCGTCCTTCACCTAGCTTGTTGGGAACACAAAGTTTCTTTTCACTTGCAAACTCCACTCCATACATATATATGGGGAGGTACTAACTCCAACACGGTTTTAATGTGAAAACTGCAGGAACTTCAAACCGGCACTAGGAAACAGACTGAGTAAACAAAAAAATATTTCTCCTGCAACCCGTTCCCTTTGTGCTAGATGAACGAACTGCTCTCCACATGCTCAGTTCTGAGAGATAATTGTGTGTGAAAGCCGTCCTTCACCTAGCTTGTTGGGAACACAAAATTTTTTTTCACTTGAAAACTCCACTCCATACATATATATGCGGAGGTCCTAGCTCCAAATCGGTTTTACAGTGAAAAATACAGGGACTTCAAACCGACAGTAGGAAACAGACTGAGAAACCATAGTAAAAGTTTCCCCTCAACCCGTTCCCTTTGCGGTATATGAACGAACGTCTCTCCAAATGCTCATTTCTGAGAGATAATTGTGTGTGAAAGCGGTGCTTCACCTAGCTTGTTGGGAACACAAACTTTCTTTTTAGGTGCAAACTCCAATCCATACATATATATGGGGTGATACAAGCTCCTACTCGAATTTACAGTGAAAAATGCAGGAAATTCAAACCGGCACTAGGAAACAGACTGAGAAACCAGAGTAAAAGTTTCTCCTGCAATCCGTTCCCTTTGTGCTAGATGAACGAAAGTCTATCCACATGCTCAGTTCTGAGAGATAAGTGTGCGTGAAAGCCGTCCTTCACCTAGCTTGTTTGGAAACAAAGTTTCTTTTCACTGGCAAACACCACTCCATACTTACATAAGAGGAGGTACTAGCTCCATCTCAGTTTTACACTGAAAATTGCAGGAACTTGAAACCTGCACTAGGAAACAGACTGAGAAACCAGAGTAAAAGTTTCAATTGCAACCCGTTCCCTTTATGCTAGATGAACGAACGTCTCTCAACATGCTCAGTTCTGAGAGAAATGTGTGTGTGAAAGCCGTCCTTCACCTAGCTTGTTGAGAACACAAAGGTTCTTTACACATGCAAACTGCACTCCATACATATATATGGGGAGGTACTAGCTCCAACACGGTTTTACAGTGAAAATTGCAGGAAATTCAAACCGGCACTATAAAAAAGACTGAGATACCAGAGTAAAAGATTCACCGGCAACCCGTTCCCTTTGGGCTAGATGAACGAACGTCTCTCCACATGCTCATTTCTGAGAGATATGTGTGTGTGAATGCCGTCCTTCAACTAGCTTGTTGGGACACAAAGTTTCTTTCCACTTGCAAACACCAATCCATACATACATATGCGGAAGTACATGCTCCAACACGGTTTTAAAGTGAAAACTGCAGGAACTTCAAACCGGCAGTAGGAAACAGACTGATAAACCATAAAAATTGTTTCTCATGCTACCCGTTCCATTTGTGCTAGATGAACGAACGTCTCTCCACATGCTCATTTCTGAGAGATAATTTTGTGTGAAAGCCGTCCTTTTCCTAGCTTGTTGGGAACACAAAGTATTTTTCCACTTGCAAACTCCACTCCATACATATATATGAGGAGGTACTAACTCCAACTCGGTTTAAATGTGAAAACTGCAGGAACTTGAAACCGGCAATAAGGAAACAGACTGAGTAAACAGAGAAAAAGTTTCTCCTGCAAACCGTTCCCTTTGTGCTAGATAAACGAACGTCTCTCCACATGCTCAGTTCTGAGAGAGAATTGTGTGTGAAAGCCGTCCTTCAACAAGCTTGTTGGGAACACAAAGTTTCTTTTCACTTGCTAACTCCACTCCATACATATATATGCGGAGGTCCATGCTCCAACTCGGTTTTACAGAGAAAACTGCAGGAACTTCAAAGCTGCACTAGGAAACAGACTGAGAAACCAGAGTAAAAGTTTCCCCTGCAACCCGTTCCTTTTATGCTATATGAACGTACGTCTCTCCACATGCTGAGTTCTGAGAGAAAAGTGTGTGTGAAAGCCGTCCTTCACCTAGCTTGTTGAGAACACAAAGGTTCTTTACACTTGCCAACTCCAATCCATACATATATATCGGGAGGTACTAGCTCCAACTCGGTATTACCGTGAAAACTGCAGGAACTTCAAACAAACAGTAGAAAACCGACTGCGAAACCATAGTAATACTTTCCCCTGCAACCCGTTCCCTTTGTGGTAGATGAACGAACGTCTCTCTAAATGCTCAGTTCTGAGAGATAAGTGTGTATGAAAGCCGTCCTTCACCTAGCTTGTTGGGAACACAAAGTTTCTTTTCACTTGCAAACTCCATTCCAAACATATATATGGGGTGGTACAAGCTCCTACTCAGTTTTACAGTGAAACCTGCAGGAAATTCAAACCGGCACTAGGAAACAGTCTGAGAATCCAGAATAAAAGTTTCTCCTTCAACACGTTCCCTTTGTGCTAGATGAACGAACTTCTCTCCAAATGCTAAATTCTGAGAGTTAAGTGTGTCTGAAAGCCGCCCTTCACCAAGCTTGTTGGGAACACAAACTTATTTTCAGGTGTAAACACCATTCCATACATATATATGGGGTGGTACAAGCTCCTACTCGGTTTTACAGTGAAAACTGCAGGAACTTCAAACGGGCACTAGGAAACAGATTGAGAAACCAGGGTAAAAGTTTCTACTGCAACCCGTTCCCTTTGTGCTAGATGAACGAAAGTCTCTCCACATGCTCAGTTCTGAGAGAAAAGTGTGTGTGAAAGCCGTCCTTCACCTAGCTTGTTGGGAACACAAGGTTTCTTTTCACTTGCAAACTCCACTCCATACAAATATATGGGGAGGTACTAGCTCCAACTCGGTTTTACAGTGAAAATTGCAGGAACTTCAAAACGGCACTAGGAAACAGATTGAGAAACCGGAGTAAATGTTTCACCTGCAAACCGTTCCTTCGTGCTAGAGGAACGAACGTCTCTACACATGCTCAGATTTGAGAGATAAGAGTGTGTGAAAGCCTTCCTTCACCTATCTTGTTGGGAACACAAGGTTTCTTTTCATTTGCAAACTCCACTCCATACATATAAAAGGGGAGGTACTAGCTCCAAATCCGTTTTACAGTGAAAACTGCAGGAACTTCAAACCTGCACTAGGAAACAGACTGAGAAACCAGAGTAAAAGTTTCTCCTTCAACCCGTTCCCTTTATGCTAGATGAACGAACATCTCTCCACATGCTCAGTTCTGAGATATAAGTGTGTGTGAAAGCGGTGCTTCACCTAGCTTGTTGGGAACACAAACTTTCTTTTTAGGTGCAAACTCCAATCCATACATATATATGAGGTGGTACAAGCTCCTACTCGGATTTACAGTGAAAAATGCAGGAAATTCAAACCGGCACTAGGAAACAGACTGAGAAACCAGAGTAAAAGTTTCTCCGTCAAACCGTTCCCTTTGTGGTAGATGAACGAACGTCTCTCCACATGCTCAGTTCTGAGGGATAAGTGTGTGTGAAAGACGTACTTCAACTAGCTTGTTCGGAAAACAAAGTTTCACTTGACTTGCAAACTCCACTCCATACATATATATGGGGAGGTACTAGCTCCAACTCGGTTTTACATTGAAAATTGCAGGAACTTCAAACCGGCACTAGGAAACAGACTGAGAAACAAGAGTAAAATTTTCAACTGCAACCCGTTCCCTTTTTGCTAGAGGAACGATCGTCTCTCCACATGCTCAGATCTGAGAGATAAGAGTGAGTGAAAGCCGTCCTTCACCTAGCTTGTTGGGAACACAAGGTTTCTTTTCACTTGCAAACTCGACACCATACATATATATGGGGAGTTACTAGCTCCAACTCGGTTTTACAGTGAAAACTGCAGGAAATTCAAACCGGCACAAGGAATCAGAGTAAGTAAACAAAGAAAAAATTTCTCCTGCAACCCGTTCCCTTTGTGCTAGATGAACGAACGTCTCTCCACATGCTCAGTTCTGAGAGATAATTGTGTGTGAAAGCCGTCCTTCACCTAGCTTGTTGGGAACACAAAGTTTCTTTTCACTTGCAAACTCCACTCTATACATATATATGGGGAGGTACTAACTCCAACACGGTTTTAATGTGAAAACTGCAGGAACTTCAAACCGGCACTAGGAAATAGTTGAGTAAACAAAAAAATATTTCTCCTGCAACCCGTTCCCTTTGTGCTAGATGAACGAACGGCTCTCCACATGCTCAGTTCTGAGAGATAATTGTGTGTGAAAGCCGTCCTTCACCTAGCTTGTTGGGAACACAAACTATTTTTTCACTTGAAAACTCCACTCCATACATATATATGCGGAGGTCCTAGCTCCAAATCGGTTTTACAGTGAAAAATACAGGGACTTCAAACCGACAGTAGGAAACAGACTGAGAAACTATAGTAAAAGTTTCCCCTCAACCCGTTCCCTTTGCGGTATATGAACGAACGTCTCTCCAAATGCTCATTTCTGAGAGATAATTGTGTGTGAAAGCGGTGCTTCACCTAGCTTGTTGGGAACACAAACTTTCTTTTTAGGTGCAAACTCCAATCCATACATATATATGAGGTGGTACAAGCTCCTACTCGGATTTACAGTGAAAAATGCAGGAAATTCAAACCGGCACTAGGAAACAGACTGAGAAACCAGAGTAAAAGTTTCTCCTGCAATCCGTTCCCTTTGTGCTAGATGAACGAAAGTCTATCCACATGCTCAGTTCTGAGAGATAAGTGTGCGTGAAAGCCGTCCTTCACCTAGCTTGTTGGGAAAACAAAGTTTCTTTTCACTGGCAAACAGCACTCCATACATACATAAGAGGAGGTACTAGCTCCATCTCAGTTTTACACTGAAAATTGCAGGAACTTGAAACCTGCACTAGGAAACAGACTGAGAAACCAGAGTAAAAGTTTCAATAGCAACCCGTTCCCTTTATGCTAGATGAACGAACGTCTCTCAACATGCTCAGTTCTTAGAGAAAAGTGTGTGTGAAAGCCGTCCTTCACCTAGCTTGTTGAGAACACAAAGGTTCTTTACACATGCAAACTGCACTCCATACATATATATGGGGAGGTACTAGCTCCAACACAGTTTTACAGTGAAAACTGCAGGAAATTCAAACCGGCACTATGAAAAAGACTGAGATACCAGAGTAAAAGTTTTGCCGGCAACCCGTTCCCTTTGGGCTAGATGAACGAACGTCTCTCCACATGCTCATTTCTGAGAGATATGTGTGTGTGAATGCCGTCCTTCAACTAGCTTGTTGGGAACACAAAGTTTCTTTCCACTTGCAAACACCAATCCATACATACATATGCGGAAGTACATGCTCCAACACGGTTTTAAAGTGAAAACTGCAGGAACTTCAAACCGGCAGTAGGAAACAGACTGATAAACCATAAAAATTGTTTCTCATGCTACCCGTTCCATTTGTGCTAGATGAACGAACGTCTCTCCACATGCTCATTTCTGAGAGATAATTTTGTGTGAAAGCCGTCCTTTTCCTAGCTTGTTGGGAACACAAAGTTTTTTTCCACTTGCAAACTCCACTCCATACATATAAAAGGGGAGGTACTAGCTCCAAATCCGTTTTACAGTGAAAACTGCAGGAACTTCAAACCTGCACTAGGAAACAGACTGAGAAACCAGAGTAAAAGTTTCTCCTTCAACCCGTTCCCTTTATGCTAGATTAACGAACATCTCTCCACATGCTCAGTTCTGAGATATAAGTGTGTGTGAAAGCAGTCCTTCACCTAGCTTGTTGGGAACACAAAGTTTCTTTACACTTTCAAACTCCACTCCATACATATATATCGGGAGGTAGAAGCTCCAACTCGGATTTTCAGTGAAAACTGCAGGAACTTAAAACCGGCACTAGGAAAAAGACTGAGAAACCAGAGTAAAAGTTTCTCCGTCAAACCGTTCCCTTTGTGGTAGATGAACGAACGTCTCTCCACATGCTCAGTTCTGAGGGATAAGTGTGTGTGAAAGACGTACTTCACCTAGCTTGTTCGGAAAATAAAGTTTCACTTGACTTGCAAACTCCACTCCATACATATATATGGGGAGGTACTAGCTCCAACTCGGTTTTACATTGGAAATTGCAGGAACTTCAAACCGGCACTAGGAAACAGAAAGAGAAACAAGAGTAAAATTTTCAACTGCAACCCGTTCCCTTTTTGCTAGAGGAACGATCGTCTCTCCACATGCTCATATCTGAGAGATAAGAGTGAGTGAAAGCCGTCCTTCACCTAGCTTGTTGGGAACACAAGGTTTCTTTTCACTTGCAAACTCCACTCCATACATATATATGGGGAGGTACTAACTCCAACACGGTTTTAATGTGAAAACTGCAGGAACTTCAAACCGGCACTAGGAAACAGACTGAGTAAACAAAAAATTATTTCTCCTGCAACCCGTTCCCTTTGTGCTAGATGAACGAACGGCTCTCCACATGCTCAGTTCTGAGAGATAATTGTGTGTGAAAGCCGTCCTTCACCTAGCTTGTTGGGAACACAAACTTTTTTTTCACTTGAAAACTCCACTCCATACATATATATGCGGAGGTCCTAGCTCCAAATCGGTTTTACAGTGAAAAATACAGGGACTTCAAACCGACAGTAGGAAACAGACTGAGAAACCATAGTAAAAGTTTCCCCTCAAACCGTTCCCTTTGCGGTATATGAACGAACGTCTCTCCAAATGCTCATTTCTGAGAGATAATTGTGTGTGAAAGCAGTGCTTCACTTAGCTTGTTGGGAACACAAACTTTCTTTTTAGGTGCAAACTCCAATCCATACATACTTATGGGGTGATACAAGCTCCTACTCGGATTTACAGTGAAAAATGCAGGAAATTCAAACCGGCACTAGGAAACAGACTGAGAAACCAGAGTAAAAGTTTCTCCTGCAATCCGTTCCCTTTGTGCTAGATGAACGAAAGTCTATCCACATGCTCAGTTCTGAGAGATAAGTGTGCGTGAAAGCCGTCCTTCACCTAGCTTGTTGGGAAAACAAAGTTTCTTTTCACTGGCAAACACCACTCCATACATACATAAGAGGAGGTACTAGCTCCATGTCAGTTTTACACTGAAAATTGCAGGAACTTGAAACCTGCACTAGGAAACAGACTGAGAAACCAGAGTAAAAGTTTCAATTGCAACCCGTTCCCTTTATGCTAGATGAACGAACGTCTCTCAACATGCTCAGTTCTGAGAGAAAAGTGTGTGTGAAAGCCGTCCTTCACCTAGCTTGTTGAGAACACAAAGGTTCTTTACACATGCAAACTGCACTCCATACATATATATGGGGAGGTACTAGCTCCAACACGGTTTTACAGTGAAAACTGCAGGAAATTCAAACCGGCACTATGAAAAAGACTGAGATACCAGAGTAAAAGTTTTGCCGGCAACCCGTTCCCTTTGGGCTAGATGAACGAACGTCTCTCCACATGCTCATTTCTGAGAGATATGTGTGTGTGAATGCCGTCCTTCAACTAGCTTGTTGGGAACACAAAGTTTCTTTCCACTTGCAAACACCAATCCATACATACATATGCGGAAGTACATGCTCCAACACGGTTTTAAAGTGAAAACTGCAGGAACTTCAAACCGGCAGTAGGAAACAGACTGATAAACCATAAAAATTGTTTCTCATGCTACCCGTTCCATTTGTGCTAGATGAACGAACGTCTCTCCACATGCTCATTTCTGAGAGATAATTTTGTGTGAAAGCCGTCCTTTTCCTAGCTTGTTGGGAACACAAAGTTTTTTTCCACTTGCAAACTCCACTCCATACATATAAAAGGGGAGGTACTAGCTCCAAATCCGTTTTACAGTGAAAACTGCAGGAACTTCAAACCTGCACTAGGAAACAGACTGAGAAACCAGAGTAAAAGTTTCTCCTTCAACCCGTTCCCTTTATGCTAGATGAACGAACATCTCTCCACATGCTCAGTTCTGAGATATAAGTGTGTGTGAAAGCAGTCCTTCACCTAGCTTGTTGGGAACACAAAGTTTCTTTACACTTTCAAACTCCACTCCATACATATATATCGGGAGGTACAAGCTCCAACTCGGATTTTCAGTGAAAACTGCAGGAACTTAAAACCGGCACTAGGAAAAAGACTGAGAAACCAGAGTAAAAGTTTCTCCGTCAAACCGTTCCCTTTGTGGTAGATGAACGAACGTCTCTCCACATGCTCAGTTCTGAGGGATAAGTGTGTGTGAAAGACGTACTTCACCTAGCTTGTTCGGAAAATAAAGTTTCACTTGACTTGCAAACTCCACTCCATACATATATATGGGGAGGTACTAGCTCCAACTCGGTTTTACATTGGAAATTGCAGGAACTTCAAACCGGCACTAGGAAACAGAAAGAGAAACAAGAGTAAAATTTTCAACTGCAACCCGTTCCCTTTTTGCTAGAGGAACGATCGTCTCTCCACATGCTCAGATCTGAGAGATAAGAGTGAGTGAAAGCCGTCCTTCACCTAGCTTGTTGGGAACACAAGGTTTCTTTTCACTTGCAAACTCCACTCCATACATATATATGGGGAGGTACTAACTCCAACACGGTTTTAATGTGAAAACTGCAGGAACTTCAAACCGGCACTAGGAAACAGACTGAGTAAACAAAAAATTATTTCTCCTGCAACCCGTTCCCTTTGTGCTAGATGAACGAACGGCTCTCCACATGCTCAGTTCTGAGAGATAATTGTGTGTGAAAGCCGTCCTTCACCTAGCTTGTTGGGAACACAAACTTTTTTTTCACTTGAAAACTCCACTCCATACATATATATGCGGAGGTCCTAGCTCCAAATCGGTTTTACAGTGAAAAATACAGGGACTTCAAACCGACAGTAGGAAACAGACTGAGAAACCATAGTAAAAGTTTCCCCTCAAACCGTTCCCTTTGCGGTATATGAACGAACGTCTCTCCAAATGCTCATTTCTGAGAGATAATTGTGTGTGAAAGCAGTGCTTCACTTAGCTTGTTGGGAACACAAACTTTCTTTTTAGGTGCAAACTCCAATCCATACATACTTATGGGGTGATACAAGCTCCTACTCGGATTTACAGTGAAAAATGCAGGAAATTCAAACCGGCACTAGGAAACAGACTGAGAAACCAGAGTAAAAGTTTCTCCTGCAATCCGTTCCCTTTGTGCTAGATGAACGAAAGTCTATCCACATGCTCAGTTCTGAGAGATAAGTGTGCGTGAAAGCCGTCCTTCACCTAGCTTGTTGGGAAAACAAAGTTTCTTTTCACTGGCAAACACCACTCCATACATACATAAGAGGAGGTACTAGCTCCATGTCAGTTTTACACTGAAAATTGCAGGAACTTGAAACCTGCACTAGGAAACAGACTGAGAAACCAGAGTAAAAGTTTCAATTGCAACCCGTTCCCTTTATGCTAGATGAACGAACGTCTCTCAACATGCTCAGTTCTGAGAGAAAAGTGTGTGTGAAAGCCGTCCTTCACCTAGCTTGTTGAGAACACAAAGGTTCTTTACACATGCAAACTGCACTCCATACATATATTTGGGGAGGTACTAGCTCCAACACGGTTTTACAGTGAAAACTGCAGGAAATTCAAACCGGCACTATGAAAAAGACTGAGATACCAGAGTAAAAGTTTTGCCGGCAACCCGTTCCCTTTGGGCTAGATGAACGAACGTCTCTCCACATGCTCATTTCTGAGAGATATGTGTGTGTGAATGCCGTCCTTCAACTAGCTTGTTGGGAACACAAAGTTTCTTTCCACTTGCAAACACCAATCCATACATACATATGCGGAAGTACATGCTCCAACACGGTTTTAAAGTGAAAACTGCAGGAACTTCAAACCGGCAGTAGGAAACAGACTGATAAACCATAAAAATTGTTTCTCATGCTACCCGTTCCATTTGTGCTAGATGAACGAACGTCTCTCCACATGCTCATTTCTGAGAGATAATTTTGTGTGAAAGCCGTCCTTTTCCTAGCTTGTTGGGAACACAAAGTTTTTTTCCACTTGCAAACTCCACTCCATACATATAAAAGGGGAGGTACTAGCTCCAAATCCGTTTTACAGTGAAAACTGCAGGAACTTCAAACCTGCACTAGGAAACAGACTGAGAAACCAGAGTAAAAGTTTCTCCTTCAACCCGTTCCCTTTATGCTAGATTAACGAACATCTCTCCACATGCTCAGTTCTGAGATATAAGTGTGTGTGAAAGCAGTCCTTCACCTAGCTTGTTGGGAACACAAAGTTTCTTTACACTTTCAAACTCCACTCCATACATATATATCGGGAGGTAGAAGCTCCAACTCGGATTTTCAGTGAAAACTGCAGGAACTTAAAACCGGCACTAGGAAAAAGACTGAGAAACCAGAGTAAAAGTTTCTCCGTCAAACCGTTCCCTTTGTGGTAGATGAACGAACGTCTCTCCACATGCTCAGTTCTGAGGGATAAGTGTGTGTGAAAGACGTACTTCACCTAGCTTGTTCGGAAAATAAAGTTTCACTTGACTTGCAAACTCCACTCCATACATATATATGGGGAGGTACTAGCTCCAACTCGGTTTTACATTGGAAATTGCAGGAACTTCAAACCGGCACTAGGAAACAGAAAGAGAAACAAGAGTAAAATTTTCAACTGCAACCCGTTCCCTTTTTGCTAGAGGAACGATCGTCTCTCCACATGCTCATATCTGAGAGATAAGAGTGAGTGAAAGCCGTCCTTCACCTAGCTTGTTGGGAACACAAGGTTTCTTTTCACTTGCAAACTCCACTCCATACATATATATGGGGAGGTACTAACTCCAACACGGTTTTAATGTGAAAACTGCAGGAACTTCAAACCGGCACTAGGAAACAGACTGAGTAAACAAAAAATTATTTCTCCTGCAACCCGTTCCCTTTGTGCTAGATGAACGAACGGCTCTCCACATGCTCAGTTCTGAGAGATAATTGTGTGTGAAAGCCGTCCTTCACCTAGCTTGTTGGGAACACAAACTTTTTTTTCACTTGAAAACTCCACTCCATACATATATATGCGGAGGTCCTAGCTCCAAATCGGTTTTACAGTGAAAAATACAGGGACTTCAAACCGACAGTAGGAAACAGACTGAGAAACCATAGTAAAAGTTTCCCCTCAAACCGTTCCCTTTGCGGTATATGAACGAACGTCTCTCCAAATGCTCATTTCTGAGAGATAATTGTGTGTGAAAGCAGTGCTTCACTTAGCTTGTTGGGAACACAAACTTTCTTTTTAGGTGCAAACTCCAATCCATACATACTTATGGGGTGATACAAGCTCCTACTCGGATTTACAGTGAAAAATGCAGGAAATTCAAACCGGCACTAGGAAACAGACTGAGAAACCAGAGTAAAAGTTTCTCCTGCAATCCGTTCCCTTTGTGCTAGATGAACGAAAGTCTATCCACATGCTCAGTTCTGAGAGATAAGTGTGCGTGAAAGCCGTCCTTCACCTAGCTTGTTGGGAAAACAAAGTTTCTTTTCACTGGCAAACACCACTCCATACATACATAAGAGGAGGTACTAGCTCCATGTCAGTTTTACACTGAAAATTGCAGGAACTTGAAACCTGCACTAGGAAACAGACTGAGAAACCAGAGTAAAAGTTTCAATTGCAACCCGTTCCCTTTATGCTAGATGAACGAACGTCTCTCAACATGCTCAGTTCTGAGAGAAAAGTGTGTGTGAAAGCCGTCCTTCACCTAGCTTGTTGAGAACACAAAGGTTCTTTACACATGCAAACTGCACTCCATACATATATATGGGGAGGTACTAGCTCCAACACGGTTTTACAGTGAAAACTGCAGGAAATTCAAACCGGCACTATGAAAAAGACTGAGATACCAGAGTAAAAGTTTTGCCGGCAACCCGTTCCCTTTGGGCTAGATGAACGAACGTCTCTCCACATGCTCATTTCTGAGAGATATGTGTGTGTGAATGCCGTCCTTCAACTAGCTTGTTGGGAACACAAAGTTTCTTTCCACTTGCAAACACCAATCCATACATACATATGCGGAAGTACATGCTCCAACACGGTTTTAAAGTGAAAACTGCAGGAACTTCAAACCGGCAGTAGGAAACAGACTGATAAACCATAAAAATTGTTTCTCATGCTACCCGTTCCATTTGTGCTAGATGAACGAACGTCTCTCCACATGCTCATTTCTGAGAGATAATTTTGTGTGAAAGCCGTCCTTTTCCTAGCTTGTTGGGAACACAAAGTTTTTTTCCACTTGCAAACTCCACTCCATACATATAAAAGGGGAGGTACTAGCTCCAAATCCGTTTTACAGTGAAAACTGCAGGAACTTCAAACCTGCACTAGGAAACAGACTGAGAAACCAGAGTAAAAGTTTCTCCTTCAACCCGTTCCCTTTATGCTAGATGAACGAACATCTCTCCACATGCTCAGTTCTGAGATATAAGTGTGTGTGAAAGCAGTCCTTCACCTAGCTTGTTGGGAACACAAAGTTTCTTTACACTTTCAAACTCCACTCCATACATATATATCGGGAGGTACAAGCTCCAACTCGGATTTTCAGTGAAAACTGCAGGAACTTAAAACCGGCACTAGGAAAAAGACTGAGAAACCAGAGTAAAAGTTTCTCCGTCAAACCGTTCCCTTTGTGGTAGATGAACGAACGTCTCTCCACATGCTCAGTTCTGAGGGATAAGTGTGTGTGAAAGACGTACTTCACCTAGCTTGTTCGGAAAATAAAGTTTCACTTGACTTGCAAACTCCACTCCATACATATATATGGGGAGGTACTAGCTCCAACTCGGTTTTACATTGGAAATTGCAGGAACTTCAAACCGGCACTAGGAAACAGAAAGAGAAACAAGAGTAAAATTTTCAACTGCAACCCGTTCCCTTTTTGCTAGAGGAACGATCGTCTCTCCACATGCTCAGATCTGAGAGATAAGAGTGAGTGAAAGCCGTCCTTCACCTAGCTTGTTGGGAACACAAGGTTTCTTTTCACTTGCAAACTCCACTCCATACATATATATGGGGAGGTACTAACTCCAACACGGTTTTAATGTGAAAACTGCAGGAACTTCAAACCGGCACTAGGAAACAGACTGAGTAAACAAAAAATTATTTCTCCTGCAACCCGTTCCCTTTGTGCTAGATGAACGAACGGCTCTCCACATGCTCAGTTCTGAGAGATAATTGTGTGTGAAAGCCGTCCTTCACCTAGCTTGTTGGGAACACAAACTTTTTTTTCACTTGAAAACTCCACTCCATACATATATATGCGGAGGTCCTAGCTCCAAATCGGTTTTACAGTGAAAAATACAGGGACTTCAAACCGACAGTAGGAAACAGACTGAGAAACCATAGTAAAAGTTTCCCCTCAAACCGTTCCCTTTGCGGTATATGAACGAACGTCTCTCCAAATGCTCATTTCTGAGAGATAATTGTGTGTGAAAGCAGTGCTTCACTTAGCTTGTTGGGAACACAAACTTTCTTTTTAGGTGCAAACTCCAATCCATACATACTTATGGGGTGATACAAGCTCCTACTCGGATTTACAGTGAAAAATGCAGGAAATTCAAACCGGCACTAGGAAACAGACTGAGAAACCAGAGTAAAAGTTTCTCCTGCAATCCGTTCCCTTTGTGCTAGATGAACGAAAGTCTATCCACATGCTCAGTTCTGAGAGATAAGTGTGCGTGAAAGCCGTCCTTCACCTAGCTTGTTGGGAAAACAAAGTTTCTTTTCACTGGCAAACACCACTCCATACATACATAAGAGGAGGTACTAGCTCCATGTCAGTTTTACACTGAAAATTGCAGGAACTTGAAACCTGCACTAGGAAACAGACTGAGAAACCAGAGTAAAAGTTTCAATTGCAACCCGTTCCCTTTATGCTAGATGAACGAACGTCTCTCAACATGCTCAGTTCTGAGAGAAAAGTGTGTGTGAAAGCCGTCCTTCACCTAGCTTGTTGAGAACACAAAGGTTCTTTACACATGCAAACTGCACTCCATACATATATTTGGGGAGGTACTAGCTCCAACACGGTTTTACAGTGAAAACTGCAGGAAATTCAAACCGGCACTATGAAAAAGACTGAGATACCAGAGTAAAAGTTTTGCCGGCAACCCGTTCCCTTTGGGCTAGATGAACGAACGTCTCTCCACATGCTCATTTCTGAGAGATATGTGTGTGTGAATGCCGTCCTTCAACTAGCTTGTTGGGAACACAAAGTTTCTTTCCACTTGCAAACACCAATCCATACATACATATGCGGAAGTACATGCTCCAACACGGTTTTAAAGTGAAAACTGCAGGAACTTCAAACCGGCAGTAGGAAACAGACTGATAAACCATAAAAATTGTTTCTCATGCTACCCGTTCCATTTGTGCTAGATGAACGAACGTCTCTCCACATGCTCATTTCTGAGAGATAATTTTGTGTGAAAGCCGTCCTTTTCCTAGCTTGTTGGGAACACAAAGTTTTTTTCCACTTGCAAACTCCACTCCATACATATAAAAGGGGAGGTACTAGCTCCAAATCCGTTTTACAGTGAAAACTGCAGGAACTTCAAACCTGCACTAGGAAACAGACTGAGAAACCAGAGTAAAAGTTTCTCCTTCAACCCGTTCCCTTTATGCTAGATGAACGAACATCTCTCCACATGCTCAGTTCTGAGATATAAGTGTGTGTGAAAGCAGTCCTTCACCTAGCTTGTTGGGAACACAAAGTTTCTTTACACTTTCAAACTCCACTCCATACATATATATCGGGAGGTACAAGCTCCAACTCGGATTTTCAGTGAAAACTGCAGGAACTTAAAACCGGCACTAGGAAAAAGACTGAGAAACCAGAGTAAAAGTTTCTCCGTCAAACCGTTCCCTTTGTGGTAGATGAACGAACGTCTCTCCACATGCTCAGTTCTGAGGGATAAGTGTGTGTGAAAGACGTACTTCACCTAGCTTGTTCGGAAAACAAAGTTTCACTTGACTTGCAAACTCCACTCCATACATATATATGGGGAGGTACTAGCTCCAACTCGGTTTTACATTGGAAATTGCAGGAACTTCAAACCGGCACTAGGAAACAGACTGAGAAACAAGAGTAAAATTTTCAACTGCAACCCGTTCCCTTTTTGCTAGAGGAACGATCGTCTCTCCACATGCTCAGATCTGAGAGATAAGAGTGAGTGAAAGCCGTCCTTCACCTAGCTTGTTGGGAACACAAGGTTTCTTTTCACTTGCAAACTCCACTCCATACATATATATGGGGAGGTACTAACTCCAACACGGTTTTAATGTGAAAACTGCAGGAACTTCAAACCTGCACCAGGAAACAGATTGAGAAACAAGAGTAAAAGTTTCTCCTTCAATCCGTTCCCTTTATGCTAGATGAACGAACGTCTCTCAACATGCTCAGTTCTGAGAGATAAGTGTGTGTTAAAGCTGTCCTTCACCTAGCTTGTTGGGAACACAAAGGTTCTTTACAATTGCAAACTCCACTCCATACATATATATGGGGAGGTACTAGCTCCAACTCGGTTTTTAATTGAAAACTGCAGGAAATTCAAACCGGCAGTAGGAAACAGACTGAGAAACCAGAGTAAAAGTTTCTCCAGCAATCCGTTCCCTTTGTGGTAGATGAACGAACGTCTCTCCAAATGCTCAGTTCTGAGAGATAAGTGTGTGTGAAAGCCGTCCTTCAGCTAGCTTGTTGGGAACACAAAGTTTCTTTTCACTTGCAAACTCCACTCCATAAATATATATGGGTAGGTACTAGCTCCATCTCGGTTTTACAGTGTAAACTGCAGGAACTTCAAACCGGCACTAGGAAATATACTTAGAAATTAGAGAAAAAGTTTCTCCTGCAACCCGTTCTTTTTGTGCTAGATGAACGACCGTCTCTCCACATGCTCAGTTCTGAGAGATATGTGTGTGTGAAAGCCGACCTTCACCTAGCTTGTTGGGAACACTAAGTATCTTTTCAAATGCAATCTCCACTTCCTACATATATATGGGGTGGTACAACCTCCTACTCGGCTTTACAGTGAAAACTGCAGGAACTTCAAACCGGCACTAGTAAACAGACGGAGAAACCAGAGAAAAAGTTTCCCTGCAACCCGTTCCCTTTGTGCTAGATGAACGAATGTCTCAAAACATGCTCAGTTCTGAGAGATAAGTGTGTGTGAAAGCCATGTTTCACCTAGCTTGTTGGGAACACAAACTTTCTTTTCAGGTGCAAACACCACTCCATACATATATAAGGGGAGGTACTAGCTCCAAATCGTTTTAACAGTGAAAACTGCAGGAACTTCATTCCGGCACTAGGAAACAGACTGAGAAACCAGAGAAAAAGTTTCTCCTGCAACCCGTTCCCTTTGTGCTAGATGAACGAACGTCTCTCCACATAATCAGTTCTGTGAGATAAGTGTGTGTGAAAGCCTTCCTTCACCTAAGTTGTTGGGAACACAAAGTTTCTTTTCACTTGCAAACTCCACTCCATACATATATATGGGGAAGTACTAGCTCCAATTCGGTTTTACTGTGAAAACTGCAGGAACTTCAATCCGGCACTAGGAAACAGACTGAGAAAGCAGAGAAAAATTTTCTCCTGCAACACGTTCCCTTTGTGCTAGATGAACGAACGTCTCTCCACATGCTCATATCTGAGAGATAAGTGTGTGTGAAAGCCGTCCTTCACCTAGCTTGTTGGGAACACAAAGTTTATTTTCACTTGCAAACTCCACTCCATACATAAATATAGGGAGGTACTAGCTCCAACTCCGTTTTACAGTGAAAACTGCAGGAACTTCAAACCGGCACTAGGAAACAGACTGAGAAACCAGAGTAAAAGTTTCTCCGGAAATCCGTTCCCTTTGTGCTAGATGAACGAAGATCTCTCCACATACTCATTACTGAGTGATAAGTGTGTGTGAAAGCCGTCCTTCACATAGCTTGTTGGGAACACAAAGTTTCTTTTCACTTGTAAGCTCCACTCCATACATATATATGGGGAGGTACTATCTCCAACTCGGTTTTACAGTGAAAACTGCAGGAATTTCAATCCGGCACTAGGATACAGACTGAGAATCCAGAAAAAAAGTTTCTCCTGCAACACTTTCCCTTTGTGCTAGATGAACGAACGTCTCTCCACATGCTCAGTTCTGAGAGATAATTGTGTGTGAAAGCCGTCCTTCACCTAGCTTGTTGGGAACACAAAGTTTATTTTCACTTGCAAACTCCACTCCATACATAAATATAGGGAGGTAGTAGCTCCAACTCGGTTTTACATTGAAAACTGCAGGAACTTCAAACCGGCACTAGGAAACAGACTGAGAAACCAGAGTATAAGTTTCTCCTGCAACCCGTTCCTTTGTGCTAGATGAACGAACGTCTCTCCACATGCTCAGTTCTGAGAGAAACGTGTGTGTTAAAGCCGTCCTTCACCTAGCATGTTGGGAATACAAAGTTTCTTTTCACTTGCAAACTCCACTCCTTACATATATATGGGGAGGGAAGAGCTCCAACTCGTTTTGACAGTGAAAACTGCAGAAACATCATACCGGCACAAGGAAACAGACTGAGAAACCAGAGTAATAGTTTCTCCTGTAACCCCTTCCCTTTGTGCTAGATGAACGAACGTGTATCCACATGCTCATTTCTGAGAGATAAAAGTGTGTGAAATCCGTCCTTCACCTAGCTTGTTGGGAACACAAAGGGTCTTTACACATGCAAACTCCACTCCATACATATATATGGGGAGGTACTAGCTCCAACTCGGTTTTACAGTGAAAACTGCAGGAACTTCAAACCGGCACTAGGAAACAGACTGAGAAACCAGAGTAACAGTTTCTCCTGCAACCCGTTCCATTTGTGCTAGATGAACGAACGTCTCTCCACATGCTCAGTTCTGAGAGATAAGTATGTGTGTAAGCCGTCCTTCACCTAGCTTGTTGGGAAAAGAAAGATTCTTTTCACTTGCAAATTCCAATCCATACATATATAAAGGGAGGTACTAGCTCCAAATCTTTTTTACAGTGAAAACTGCAGGAACTTCAATCCGGCACTAGGAAACAGACTGAGAAACCAGAGAAAAAGTTTCTCCTGCAACCCGTTCTGTTTGTGCTAGATGAAAGAAAGTCTCACCAAATGCTCAGTTCTGAGAGATAACTGTGTGTGAAAGCCGTCCTTCACCTAGCTTGTTGGGAACACAAAGTTTATTTTCACATGCAAAATCCAATCCATGCATAAACATAGGGAGGTACTAGCTGCAACTCGTTTTTACAGTGAAAAATGCAGGAAATTAAAAGCGGTACTTGGAAACAGACTGAGAAACCAGAGTAAAAGTTCTCCTGCAACCCGTTCCATTGTGCTACATGAACGAACGTCTATCCACATGCTCAGTTCTCAGAGATAAGTTTGTGTGAAAGCCGACCTTCATCTAGCTTGTTGGGAACACTAATTTCCTTTTCAGTTGCCAACTCCACACCATACATATATATGGGGAAGTACTAGATCCAACTCGGTCTTCAGTGAAATCTGCAGGAACTTCAAACCGGCACTAGGAAACAGACTGAGAATCCAGAGAATAATACCTCCTGCTACCCGATCTTTTGTGCTTGATGAACGAACGTCTCTCCACATGCTCAGTTCTGAGAGATATGTGTGTGTGAAAGCCGTCCTTCACCTAGCTTGTTGGGAACACAAACTGTATTTTCAGGTGCAAAACCACTCCATACATATATATGGGGTGGTACAAGCTCCTACTCGGTTTTACAGTGAAAACTGCAGGAAATTCAAAACGGAACTAGGAAAGAGACTGAGAAACCAGAGTAAAAGTTTCTCCTGCAAACCCTTCCCTTTGTGCTAGATGAACGAAGGTCTCTCCACATGCTCAGTTCTGAGAGATAAGTGTGTGTGAAAGCCGTCCTTCAACTAGCTTGTTGGGAACACAATGTTTCTTTTCTCTTGCCAACTCCACTCCATACAATTATATGCGGGGGTACTAGACCCAACTCTGTTTTACAGAGAAAACTGCAGGGATTTCAAACCGGCAGCGGGAAATACACTGAGAATCCATAGAAATACTTTCCAATGCAACCCGTTCCTTTTGTGCTAGATGAACGAACGTCTCTCCACATGCTCAGTTCTGAGAGATATGTGTGTGTGAATGCCGTCCTTCACCTATCTTGTTGGGAACACAAATTTTCTTTTCACTTGCAAACTCCACTCCATATATATATATGGGGTGGTACAATCTCCTACGCTGTTTTAGAGTGAAATCTGCAGGAACTTCAAAACGGCACTAGGAAACAAACTGAGAAACCAGAGTAAAAGTTTCCCCTGCAACCCGTTCCCTTTGTGCTAGATGAACGAACTTCTCTCCACATGCTCAGTTCTGAGATATAAGTGTGTGTGAAAGCCATCCTTCACCTAGCTTGTTGGGAACACAAATTATTTTCAGGTGCACACTCCACTCCATACATATATATGGGGTTGTACAATCTCCTACTCGGTTTTACAGTGAAAACTGCAGGAACTTCAAATCGTCACTAGGAAACAGACTGAGAAACCAGAATAAAAGTTTCTCCTGCAACACGTTCCCTTTGTGCTAGATGAACGAACGTCTCTCCACATGCTCAGTTCTGAGAGATAATTGTGTGTGAAAGCCGTACTTCACCTAGCTTGTTGGGTACACAAAGTTTCTTTTCACATGCAAACCCCACTCCATACATATATAAGGGGAGGTACTAGCTCCAACTCCGTTTTACAGTGAAAACTGCAGGAATTTCACCTGCACTAGGAAACAGATAGAGAAACCAGAGTAAAATTTTCACCTGCATCCCGTTCCGTTTATGCTAGATTAACGAACGTCTCTCCACATGCTAGGTTCTGAGAGAAAAGTGTGTGTGTAAGCCGTACTTCACCTAGCTTGTTGGGAACACCAAGGTTCTTTTCACTTGCAAACTCCACTCCATACATATATATGCGGAGGTCCTAGCTCAAAATCGATTTTAAGGTGAAAAATACAGGGACTTCAAACCGATAGTAGGAAACAAACTGAGAAACCATAGTAAAAATTTCACCTGTAACCCGTTCCCTTTGTGGTAGATGAAAGAACGTCTCTCCAAATGCTCATTTCTGACAGATAAGTGTGTGTGGAAGCCATCCTTCACCTAGCTTGTTGGGAACACACTCTTTCTTTTCAGGTGCAAACTCCTCTCCATCATATATATGGGGTGGTACAAGCTCCTACTCTGTTTTACAGTGAAAACTGCAGGAACTTCAAATCGGCACTAAGAAACAGAGTGAGAAACCAGAGTAAAAGTTTCTCCTGCAACCCGTTCCTTTGTGCTAGATGAACGAACGTCTCTCCACATGCTCAGTTCTGAGAGAAACTTGTGTATTAAAGCCGTCCTTCACCTAGCATGTTGGGAATACAAAGTTTCTTTTCACTTGCAAACTCCACTCCTTACATATATATGGGGAGGGAATAGCTCCAACTCGTTTTGACAGTGAAAACTTCAGAAACATCATACCGGCACAAGGAAACAGACTGAGAAACCAGAGTAATAGTTTCTCCTGTAACCCCTTCCCTTTGTGCTAGATGAACGAACGTCTCTCCACATGCTCATTTCTGAGAGACAAAAGTGTGTGAAATCCGTCCTTCACCTAGCTTGTTGGGAACACAAAGGGTCTTTACACATGCAAACTCCACTCCATACATATATATGGGGAGGTACTAGATCCAACTCGGTTTTACAGTGAAAACTGCAGGAACTTCAAACCGGCACTAGGAAACAGACTGAGAAACCAGAGTAACAGTTTCTCCTGCAACCCGTTCCCTTTGTGCTAGATGAACGAACGTCTCTCCACATGCTCAGTTCTGAGAGATATGTGTGTGTGAAAGCCGAACTTCACCTAGCTTGATGGGAACACTAAGTATCTTTTCAATTGCAATCTCCACTCCATACATATATATGGGGTGGTACAACCTCCTACTTGGCTTTACAGTGAAAACTGCAGGAACTTCAAACCGGCAATAGGAAACAGACTGAGAAACCAGAGTAAAAGTTTCCCTGCAACCCGTTCCCTTTGTGCTAGATGAACGAAATTCTCTCCACATGCTCAGTTCTGAGGGATATGTGAGTGTGAAATCCGTCCTTTAACTAGCTTGTTGGGAACACAAACTTTCTTTTCAGGTGCAAACTCCAATCCATACATATATATGGGGTGGTAGAAGCTCCAACTCGATTTTACAGTGAAAACTGCAGGAAGATCAAACCGGCACAAGGAAAAAGACTGAGAAACCAGAGTAAAAGTTTCTCCTGCAACCCGTTCCCTTTGTGCTAGATGAACGAACGTCTCTCCACATGCTCAGTTCTGAGAGATAAATGTGTGTAAGCCGTCCTTCACATAGCTTGTTGGGAACACAATGTTTTTTTTCACTTGCCAACTCCTCTCCATACATATATAAGGGGAGGTACAAGGTCCAACTCCTTTTAACAGTGAAAACTGCAGGAAGTTCAAACCTGCACTAGGAAACCGACTGAGTAACCAGAGTAAAAGTTTCTCCTGCAACCTGTTCCCTTTATGCTAGATGAACGAACGTCTCTCCACATGCTCATTTCTGAGAGAAAATTGTGTGTGAAAGCCGTCCTTCACCTAGCTTGTTGAGAACACACAGGTCCTTTACACTTGCAAACTCCACTCCTTACATATATATGGGGAGGTACTAGCTCCGACTCGGTTTTACCATGAGAACTGCAGGAACTTCAAACCGGCACTAGGAAAAAGACTGAGAAACCAGAGTAAAAGTTTCTCCGGCAAACCGTTCCCATTGTACTAAATGAAAGAAAGTCTCTCCACATGCTCATTTCTGAGAGATAAGTGTGTGTGAAAGCCGTCCTTCAACTACCATGTTTGGAACACAAAGTTTCTTTTCAATTGCAAACTACAATCCATACATATATAAGGGTAGATACTAGCTCCAACTCCGTTTTATAGTGAAAAATGCATTAACTTCAAACCTGCACTAGGAAACAGATTGAGAAACCAGAGTAAAAGTTTCCCCTTAAACCCGTTCCCTTTATGCTAGATGAACGAACGTCTCTCCACATGCTCAGTTCTGAGAGATAAGAGTGTGTTAAAACTGTCCTTCACCTAGCTTGATGGGAACACAAATGTTCTTTACAATTGCAAACTCCATTCCATACATATATATGGGGAGGTACTAGCCCTAACACGGTTTTACAGTGAAAACTGCAGGAACTTCAAACCGGCAGTAGGAAACAGACTGAGAAACCAGAGTAAAAGTTTCTCCGGCAACCCGTTCCCTTTGTGGTAGATGAACGAAAGTCTCTCCAAATGCTCAGTTCTGAGAGATAAGTGTGTGTGAAAGCCGTCCTTCACCTAGCTTGTTGGGAACACAAAGTTTCTTTTCATTTGCAAACTCCAATCCATACATATATAAGGGGAGGTACTAGCTCCAACTCCGTTTTACAGTGAAAACTGCAGGAACTTCAAACCGGCACTAGGAAACAGACTGAGAAACCAGGGTAAAAGTTTCTCCTGCAAACCGTTCCCTTTGTGCTAGATGAACGAACGTCTGTTCAAATGCTCAGTTCTGAGAGATAAGTGTTTGTGAAAGCCGTCCTTCAACTACCTTGTTGGGAACACAAGATTTCTTTTCACTTGCAAACTCCACTCCATACATATATATGGGTAGGTACTAGCTCCATCTCGGTTTTACAGTGTAAACTGCAGGGACATCAAACCGGCACTAGGAAACATACTGAGAAAACAGAGAAAATGTTTCTCCTGCAACCCGTTCCCTTTGTGCTAGATGAACGAACGTCTCTCCACATGCTCATTTCTGAGAGTTATGTGTGTGTGATAGCCGACCTTCACCTAGCTTGTTGGGAACACTAAGTATCTTTTCAATTGCAATCTCCACTCCATACATATATATGGGTTGGTACAAGCTCCTACTCGGGTTTACAGTGAAAACTGCAGGAACTTCAAACCGGCACTAGGAAACAGACTGAGAAACCAGAGTAAAAGTTTCTCCTGCAACCCGTTCCTTTTGTGCTAGATGAACGAAATTCTCTCCACATGCGCAGTTCTGAGAGCTATGTGTGTGTGAAAGCCGTCCTTTAACTAGCTTGTTTGGAACACAAACTTTCTTTTCAGGTGCAAACTCCAATCCATACATATACATGGGGTGGTAAAAGCTCCTACTCGATTTTACAGTGAAAACTGCATTAAGTTCAAACCGGCACAAGGAAACAGACTGAGAAACCAGAGTAAAAATTTCTCCTGCAAACCGTTCCATTTGTGCTAGATGAACGAACGTCTCTCCACATGCTCAGTTCTGAGAGATAAGTGTGTGTGGAAGCCGTCATTCACATAGCTTGTTGGGAACACAAAGTTTTTTTTCACTTGCAAACTCCACTCCATACATATATAAGGGCCGGTACTAACTCCAACTCAGTTTTACAGTGAGAACTTCAGGAATTTCAAATCGACAGTAGGAAACAGACTGAGAAACCACAGTAAAATTTCTCCTGCAACCCGTTCCTTTCATGCTAGATGAACGAACGTCTCTCCACATTCTCAGTTCTGAGAGAAAAGTGTGTGTGAAAGCCGTCCTTCACCTAGCTTGTTGGGAACACACAGGTCCTTTACACTTGCAAACTCCACTCCTTACATATATATGAGGAGGTACT
Organism: Camelus dromedarius; assembly: GCF_036321535.1. Lineage (NCBI taxonomy): Eukaryota > Metazoa > Chordata > Mammalia > Artiodactyla > Camelidae > Camelus > Camelus dromedarius. The sequence continues at coordinate 2,954,074 of NW_026989731.1, forward strand.
AGCTCCAACTCGGTTTTACAGTGAAAACTGCAGGAACTTCAAACCGGCACTAGGAAACATACTGCGAAAACAGAGTAAAATTTTCAACGGCATCCCGTTCCCTTTGCGCTAGATGAACGAAAGTCTCTCCACATGCTCAGTTCTGAGGGATATGTGTGTGTGAAAGCCGTTCTTTAACTAGCTTGTTGGGAACACAAACTTTCTTTTCAGGTGCAAACTCCAATCCATACATATATATGGGGTGGTAGAAGCTCCGACTCGATTTTACAGTGAAAACTGCAGGAAGATCAAACTGGCACAAGGAAAAAGACTGAGAAACCAGAGTAAAAGTTTCTCCTGCAACCCGTTCCCTTTGTGCTAGATGAACGAACGTCTCTCCACATGCTCAGTTCTGAGAGATAAGTGTGTGTGGAAGCCGTCCTTCACATAGCTTGTTGGGAACACAAAGTTTTTTTTCACTTGCCAACTCCACTCCATACATATATAAGGGGAGGTACAAGGTCCAACTCCTTTTTACAGTGAAAACTGCAGGAAGTTCAAACCTGCACTAGGAAACCGACTGAGTAACCAGAGTAAAAGTTTCTCCTGCAACCTGTTCCCTTTATGCTAGATGAACGAACGTCTCTCCACATGCTCAGTTCTGAGAGAAAATTGTGTGTGAAAGCCGTCCTTCACCTAGCTTGTTGGGAACACACAGGTCCTTTACACTTGCAAACTCCACTCCTTACATATATATGGGGAGGTACTAGCTCCAACTCGGTTTTACCATGAGAACTGCAGGAACATCAACCCGGCACTAGGAAACAGACTGAGAAACCAGAGTAAAATTTTCCACGGCAACCCGTTCCCTTTGTACTAGATGAACGAAAGTCTCAAAACATACTCAGTTCTTAGAGATAAGTGTGTGTGAAAGCCATACTTCACCTAGCTTGTTGGGAACACAAACTTTCTTTTCAGGTACAAACACCACTCCATACATATATAAGGGGAGGTACAAGCTCCAAATCGTTTTAACAGTGAAAACTGCAGGAACTTCAATCCGGCACTAGGAAACAGACTGAGAAACCAGAGAAAAAGTTTCTCCTGCAACCCGTTCCCTTTGAGCTAGATGAACGAACGTCTCTCCACATGCTCAGTTCTGAGAGATATGTGTGTTTGAAAGCCGAGCTTCACCTAGCTTGTTGGGAACACTAAGTATCTTTTCAATTGCAATCTCCACTCCATACATTTATATGGGGTGGTACAACCTCCTACTCGGCTTTACAGTGAAAACTGCAGGAACTTCAAACCGGCACTAGGAAACAGACTGAGAAACCAGAGTAAAAGTTTTTCCTGCAACCCGTTCCCTTTGTGCTAGATGAAAGAAATTCTCTCCACATGCTCAGTTCTGAGGGATATGTGTGTGTGAAAGCCGTCCTTTAAATAGCTTGTTGGGAACAAAAACTTTCTTTTCAGGTGCAAACTCCAATCCATACATATATATGGGGTGGTAGAAGCTCCAACTCGATTTTACAGTGAAAACTGCAGGAAGTTCAAACCGGCACAATGAAACAGACTGAGAAACCAGAGTAAAAGTTTCTCCAGCAAACCGTTCCCTTTGTGCTAGATGAACGAACGTCTCTCCACATGCTCAGTTCTGAGAGATAAGTGTGTGTGGAAGCCGTCCTTCACATAGCTTGTTGGGAACACAAAGTTTTTTTCACTTGCAAACTCCACTCAATATATATATAAGTGGAGGTACTAGGTCCAACTCCTTTTTACAGTGAAAACTGCAGGAAGTTCAAACCTGCAGTAGGAAACCAACTGAGTAACCAGAGTAAAAGTTTCTCCTGCAACCCGTTCCTTTTATGCTAGATGAACGAACGTCTCTCCACATGCACAGTTCTGAGAGAAAATTGTGTGTGAAAGCCGTCCTTCACCTAGCTTGTTGGGAACACACAGGTCCTTTACACTTGCAAACTCCACTCCTTACATATATATGGGGAGGTACTAGCTCCAACTCAGTTTTACCATGAGAACTGCAGGAACTTCAACACTGCACTAGGAAACAGACTGAGAAACCAGAGTATAATTTTCCACGGCAATCCGTTCCCTTTGAGCTAGATGAACGGATGTCTCAAAACATGCTCAGTTCTGAGAGATAAGTGTGTGTGAAAGCCATACTTCACCTAGCTTGTTGGGAACACAAACTTTCTTTACACTTGCAAACCCCACTCAGTAAATATATATGCGGAGGACCAATCTCCAACTCTCTTTTACATTGAAAACTGCAGGGACTGCAAACATAGAGTAGGAAACAGACAGCGAAACCATAGTAATACTTTCCCCTGCAACGCGTTCCCTTTGTGGTAGATGAACGAACGTCTCTCCAAATGCTCAGTTCTGAGAGATAAGGGTGTGAGAAAGCCGTCCTTCACCTAGCTTGTTGGGAACACAAAGGGTCTTTAAACATGCAAACTCCACTGCATACATATATATGGGGAGGTACTAGCTCCAACTCGGTTTTACAGTGAAAACTGCAGGAACTTCAAACCGGCACTAGGAAACAGACTGAGAATCCAGAGTAACAGTTTCTCCTGCAACCCGTTCCCTTTGTGCTAGATGAACGAACGTATCTCCACATGCTCAGTTCTGGGAGATAAGTATGTGTGAAAGCCGTTCTTCACCTAGCTTGTTGAGAAAAGAAAGATTCTTTTCACTTGCAAATTCCAATCCATACATATATAAGGGGAGGTTCTAGCTCCAAATCATTTTTACAGTGAAAACTGCAGGAACTTCAATCCGGCACTAGGAAACAGACTGAGAAACCAGAGAAAAAGTTTCTCCTGCAACCCGTTCCGTTTGTGCTAGATGAAAGAACGTCTCTCCAAATGTTCAGTTCTGAGAGATAACTGTGTGTGAAAGCCGTCCTTCACCTAGCTTGTTGGGAACACAAAGTTTATTTTAACATGCAAACTCCAATCCATGCATAAACATAGGGAGGTACTAGCTGCAACTCGTTTTTACAGTGAAAACTGCAGGAAATTCAAAGCGGTACTTGGAAACAGACTGAGAAACCAGAGTAAAAGTTTCTCCTGCAACCCGTTCCTTTGTGCTACATGAACGAACGTCTATCCACATGCTCAGTTCTGAGAGTTAAGTTTGTGTGAAAGCCGTCCTTCATCTAGCTTGTTGGGAACACTAAGATCCTTTTCAGTTGCCAACTCCACTCCATACATATATATGGGGAAGTACTAGCTCCAACTCGTTTTTCAGTGAAAACTGCAGGAACTTCAAACCGGCAGTAGGAAACAGACTGAGAATCCAGAGAAAAAATACCTCCTGCTACCCGATCCTTTGTGCTAGATGAACGAACGTCTCTCCACATGCTCAGTTCTGAGAGATAAGTGTGTGTGAAAGCCGTCCTTCACCTTGCTTGTTGGGAACACAAACTGTATTTTCAGGTGCAAAACCACTCCATACATATATATGGGGTGGTACAAGCTCCTACTCGGTTTTACAGTGAAAAGTGCAGGAACTTCAATCCGGCATAGGAAACAGACTGAGAAACCAGAGTAAAAGTTTCTCCTGCAACCCGTTTCATTTTGTGCTAGATGAACGAACGTCTCTCCACATGCTCAGTTCTGAGAGATAAGTGTGTGTGAAAGTAGTCCTTCACCAAGCTTGTGGGGAACACAAAGTTTCTTTTCACATGCAAACTACACTCCATACATATATATGTGGAGGTACTAGCCCCAACTCGGTTTTAAAGTGAAAACTGCAGGAACTTGAAACCTGCAGTAAGAAACAGACTGAGAAACCATAATAAAAATTTTTCCTGCAACCCGTTCCCTTTATGCTAGATGAACGAACGTCTCTCCACATGCTCAGTTCTGAGAGATAAGTGTGTGTGAAAGCTATCCTTAATCTAGCTTGTTGGTAACACAAAGTTTCTTTTCACTTGCAATCTCCAATCCTTACAAATATATGGGTAATATTAGCTCCAACTCTGTTTTACAGTTAAAACTGCAGGAACTTCATACCGGGACTAGGAAAGAGACTGATAAACCAGAGTAAAAGTTTCTCCTGCAAACCGTTCCCTTTGTGCTAGATGAAAGAACGTCTCCCCACATGCTCAGTTCTGAGAGGTAAGAGTGTGTGAAAGCCGTCCTTCACCTAGCTTGTTGGGAACACATGGTTCCTTTTCACTTGCAAACTCCAATCCACACATATATATGCGGAGGTAATAGATCCAACTCGGTTTTACAGAGAAAACTGCAGGGATTTCAAACCGGCAGCAGGAATCACCCTGAGAATCCATAGAAATACTTTCCAATGCAACCCGTTCCTTTTGTGCTAGATGAATTAACGTCTCCCCACATGCTCAGTTCTGAGAGATATGTGTGTGTGAATGCCGTCCTTCACCTATCTTGTTGGGAACACAAAGTTTCTTTTCACTTGCCAACTCCACTCCATATATATATATGGGGTGGTACAATCTCTTACACTGTTTTAGAGTGAAAACTGCAGGAACTTCAAAACGGCTCTAGGAAACAAACTGAGAAACCAGAGTAAAATTTTCTCCAGCAACCCGTTCCCTTTGTGCTAGATGAACGAACTTCTCTCCACATGCTCAGTTCTGAGAGATAAGTGTGTGTGAAAGCCGTCCTTCACCTAGCTTGTTGGGAACAAAACTTATTTTTACGTGCACACTCCACTCCATACATATATATGGGGTTGTACAATCTCCTACGCGGTTTTACAGTGAAAACTGAAGGAACTTCAAATCGTCACTAGGAAACAGACTGAGAAACCAGAATAAAAGTTTCTCCTGCAACACGTTCCCTTTGTGCTAGATGAACGAACGTCTCTCCACATGCTCAGTTCTGAGAGATAATTTTGTGTGAAAGCCGTACTTCACCTAGCTTGTTGGGTACACAAAGTTTCTTTTCACTTGCAAACCCCACTCCATACATATAGAAGGGGAGGTACTAGCTCCAACTCCGTTTTACAGTTAAAACTGCAGGAATTTCACCTGCACTAGGAAACTGATAGAGAAACCAGAGTAAAAGTTTCACCTGCATCCCGTTCCGTTTATGCTAGATGAACGAACGTCTCTCCACATGCTAAGTTCTGAGAGAAAAGTGTGTGTTAAAGCCGTACTTCACCTAGCTTTTTGGGAACAACAAGGTTCTTTACACTTGCAAACTCCACTCCATACATATATATGGGGAGGTACTAGCTCCAACTCGGTTTTACAGTGAAAACTGCAGGAACTTCAAACCGGCACTAGGAAAAAGACTGAGAAACCAGAGTAAAAGTTTCTCCGGCAAACCGTTCCCTTTGTGCTAAATGAAAGAAAGTCTCTCCACATGCTCATTTCTGAGAGGTAAGTGTGTGTGAAAGCCGTCCTTCAACTACCATGTTTGGAACACAAAGTTTCTTTTCACTTGCAAACTCCACACCATACATATAGAAGGGTAGATACAAGCTCCAACTCCGTTTTATAGTGAAAAATGCATTAACTTCAAACCTGCACTAGGAAACAGATTGAGAAACCAGAGTAAAAGTTTCTCCTTCAACCCGTTCCCTTTATGCTAGATGAACGAACTTCTCTTCACATGCTCAGTTCTGAGAGATAAGAGTGTGTTAAAACTGTCCTTCACCTAGCTTGATGGGAACACAAATGTTCTTTACAATTGCAAACTCCATTCCATACATATATATGGGGAGGTACTAGCACCAACACGGTTTTACAGTGAAAATTGCAGGAACTTCAAACCGGCAGTAGGAAACAGACTGAGAAACCAGAGTAAAAGTTTCTCCGGCAACCCGTTCCCTTTGTGGTAGATGAACGAACGTCTCTCCAAATGCTCAGTTCTGAGAGATAAGTGTGTGTGAAAGCCGTCCTTCAACTAGCTTGTTGGGAACACAAAGTTTCTTTTCACTTGCAAACTCCAATCCATACATATATAAGGGGAGGTACTAGCTCCAACTCCGTTTTACAGTGAAAACTGCAGGAACTTCAAACCGGCACTAGGAAACAGACTGAGAAACCAGGGTAAAAGTTTCTCCTGCAACCCGTTCCATTTGCGCTAGATGAACGAACGTCTCTCCACATGCTCAGTTCTGAGAGATAAGTGTGTGTGAAAGCCATACTTCACCTATCTTGTTGGGAACACAAACTTTCTTTTCAGGTGCAAACTCCACTCCATACATATATAAGGGGAGGTACTAGCTCCAAATCATTTTAACAGTGAAAACTGCAGGAAATTCAAACCGGCACTAGGAAACATACTGAGAAACCAGAGTAAAATTTTCAACGGCATCGCGTTCCCTTTGCGCTAGATGAATGAAAGTCTCTCCACATGCTCAGTTCTGAGAGATAAGTGTGTGTGAAAGCCGTCCTTCACCTAGCTTGTTGGGAACACAAAGTTTATTTTCACTTGCAAACCCCACTCCATACATAAATATAGGGAGGTACTAGCTCCAACTCGATTTTACAGTGAAAACTAAAGGAATTTCAATCCGGCACTAGGAAACATACTGAGAATCCAGAAAAAAATTTTCTCCTGCAACACGTTCCTTTTGTGCTAGATGAACGAACGTCTCTTCACATGCTCAGTTATGAGAGATAATTGTGTGTGAAAGCCGTACTTCACCTAGCTTGTTTGGAACACAGAGTTTCTTTTCACTTGCCAACTCCAATCCATACATATATATCGGGAGGTACTAGCTCCAACTCGGTTTTACCGTGAAAACTGCAGGAACTTCAAACGGGCACTAGGAATCAGAGTGAGTAAACAGAGAAATAGTTTCTCCTGCAACCCGTTCCCTTTGTGCTAGATGAACGAAAGTCTCTCCACATGCTCAGTTCTGAGATATAATTGTGTGTGAAAGCCGTTCTTCACCTAGATTGTTGGGAACACAAAGTTTCTTTTCACTTGCAAACCCCAATCCGTAAATATATATGCGGTGGACCAAGCTCCAACACTCTTTTACATGGAAAACTGCAGGGACTTCAAACATACAGTTGGAAACAGACTACGAAAACATAGTAATACTTTCCCCTGCAACCCGTTCCCTTTGTGGTAGATGAACGAACGTCTCCCAAATGCTCAGTTCTGAGAGATAAGTGTGTGTGAAAGACGTCCTTCAACTAGCTTGTTGGGAACACAAACATTCTTTTCAGGTGCAAACTCCACTCCATACATATATATGGGTTGGTACAAGCTCCTACTCGGTTTTACAGTGAAAACTGCAGGAACTTCAAACCGGCACTAGGAAACAGACTGAGAAACCAGAGTAAAAGTTTCCCTGCAACCCATTCCCTTTTTGCTAGATGAACGAAGGTCTCTCCTCTACTCAGTTCTGAGAGATAAGTGTGTGTGAAAGCCGTCCTTCACCTAGCTTGTTGGGAACACAAAGGTTCTTTTCACTTGCAAACACCACTCCATACATATATATGGGTAGGTACAAGCTCCAACACGGTTTTACAGTGAACACTGCAGGAATTTCAATCCGGCACTAGGAAACAGACTGAGAAACCAAAAAAAAAGTTTCTCCTTCAACACGTTCCCTTTGTGCTAGATGAACGAACGTCTCTCCACATGTCAGTTCTGATAGAAAAGTGTGTGTGAAAGCCGTCCTTCACCTAGCTTGTTGGGAACACAAAGTTTCTTTTCACTTGCAAACTCCACTCCTTACATATATATGGGGAGGGATAAACTCCAACTCGTTTTACAGTGAAAACTTCAGGAAATTCATACCAGCACTAGGAAACAGACTGAGAAATCAGAGTAAAATTTCTCCTGTATACCGTTCCCTTTATGCTAGATGAACGAACGTCTATCCACATGCTCAGTTCTCAGACATAAGAGTGTGTGAAAGCCGTTCTTCAACTAGCTTGTAGGGAACACAAACTTTCTTTTAATGTGCAAACTTCACTCCATACGTATATATGGGGTGGTACAAGCTCCTACTAGGTTTTACAGTGAAAACAGCAGGAACTTCAAACCGGCACTAGGAAACAGAATGAGACCCCAGAGTAAAAGTTTCTCCTGAAACCCGTTCCATTTGTGCTACATGAACGAACGTCTCTCCACATGCTCATTTCTGAGAGATAAGGGTGTGTGAAAGCCGTCCTTCACCTAGCTTGTTGGGAACACAAAGTTTATTTTCACTTGTAAACTCCACTCCATACATAAATAAAGGGAGGTACTACCTCCAACTCGGTTTTACAGTGAAAACTTCCGGAACTTCAAACAGGCACTAGGAAACAGACTGAGGAACCAGAGTAAAAGTTTCTCCTGCAACCCGTTCCTTTGTGCTAGATGAACGATCGTCTCTCCACATGCTCAGTTCTGAGAGAAAAGTGTCTTGGAAAGCCGTCCTTCACCTAGCTTGTTGGGAACACAAAGTATCTTTTCACTTGCAAATTCAAATCCATACATATATAGGGGGAGGTACAAGCTCCAACACGGTTTTACAGTGAAAACTGCAGGAACTTCAATGTGGCACTAGGAAACAGACTGAGAAAGCAGAGAAAAAGTTTCTCCTGCAACCCGTTCCCTTTGTGCTAGATGAACGAACGTCTCTCCACATGCTCAGTTCTGAGAGATAATTGTGTGTGATAGCCGTCCTTCAAATAGGTTGTTGGGAACACAAAGTTCCTTTTCACTTGCAAATTCCACTCAATAAATATATATGCGGAAGTACTAGCTCCAACTCTCTTTTACAGTGAAAACTGCAGGAACTTCAAACCGGCAATAGGAAACAGTCTGAGAAATCAGAGTAAAAGTTTCTCCTGCAACCCGTTCTCTTTGTGCTAGTTGAACGAACGTCTCTCCACATGCTCAGTTCTGAGAGATATGTGTGTGTTAAAGCCGTCCTTCACCTAGCTTGTTGGGAACACAAAGTTTATTTTCACTTGCCACCTCAACTCCATACATAAATATAGGGAGTTACTAGCTCCAACTCGGTTTTACAGTGAAAACTGCAGGAAGTTCAAACCGGCACAAGGAAACAGACTTAGAAACCAGAGAAAAAGTTTCTCCTGCAACCCGGTCCTTTGTGCTAGATGAACGAACGTCTCACCACATACTCAGTGCTGAGAGATAAGTTTGTGTGAAAGCCGTCCTTCAAGTAGCTTGTTGGGAACACAAAGTTTATATTCACTTGCAAACTCCACTCCATACATAAATATAGGGAGTTACAGTCTCCAACTCAGTTTAAAAGTAAAAAAGGCAGGAACTTCAAACCGGCACTAGGAAACAGTCTGAGAAACCAGAGTAAATGATTCTCCGGCAACCCGTTCCCTTTGTGCTAGATGAAAGAACGTCTCTCCTCATACTCAGTTCTGAGAGATAAGTATGTGTGAAAGCCGTCCTTCACATAGCTTGTAGGGAACACAAAGTTTCTTTTCACTTGCAAACTCCACATCATACATATATAAGGGGAGGTACTAGCTCCAAATCGGTTTTAAAGTGAAAACTGCAGGAACATCAATCCGGCACTAGGAAACAGACTGAGAAACCAGAGAAAAAGTTTCTCCTGCAACCCGTTCCCTTTGTGCTATATGAACGAACGTCTCACCACATGCTCAGTTCTGAGAGATAAGTGTGTGTGAAAGCCGTCCTTCACCTAGCTTGTTGGGAAAACAAAGTTTCTTTTCACTTGCCAATTGCACTCTATATATATATGTGGGTGGTACTAGCTCCAACTCGGTTTTACAGTGAAAACTGCAGGAACTTCAAACCGGCACTAGGAATCAGACTGAGTAAACAGAGAAAAAGTTTCTCCTGCAAACTGTTCCCTTTGTGCTAGATGAATGAACATCTCTCAACATGCTCAGTGCTGAGAGAGAAGTGTGTGTGAAAGCCGTCCTTCACCTAGCTTGTTGGGAACACAAAGTTTCTTTTCACTTGCAATCTCCACTCCATAAATATATATGCGGAGGACCTTGCTCCAACTCTGTTTTACAGTGAAAACTGCAGGGACTTCAAACCGACATTAGGAAACAGACTGAGAAACCAGAGTAAAAGTTTCTCTTGCAACCCGTTCCTTTGTGCTAGATGAACGAACGTCTCTCCACATGCTCAGTTCTGAGAGAAAAGTGTCTTTGAAAGCCGTCCTTCAACTAGCTTGTTGGGAACACAAAGTTTCTTTTAAGGTGCAATCTCCAATCCATACATATATATGGGGTGGTACAAGCTCCTACTCGATTTTACAGTGAAAATTTCAGGAACTTCAAACCGGCACTAGGAAACAGACTGAGAAACCAGAGTAAATTTCTCCTGCAACCCATTCACTTTGTGCTAGATGAACGAACGTCTCTCCTCATACTCAGTTCTGAGAGATAAGTGAGTGTGAAAGCCGTCCTTCACATTTTTTGTATGGAACACAAAGATCATTTTCACTTGCAAACTCCACTCCTTACATATATATGGGGAAGATCTAGCTCCAAATCGGTTTTACATTGAACACTGCAGGAACTTCAAAACGGCACTAGCAAACAGAGTGAGAGTCCAGAGAAAAAGTTCCTCCTGCAACCTGTTCCATTTGTGCTAGATGAACGAAAGTCTCTCCACATGCTCAGTTCTGAGAGATAATTATGTGTGAAAGCCGTGCTTCACAAAGCTTGTAGGGAACACAAAGTTTCTTTTCACTTGCAAACTCCACTTCATACATACATAAGGGGAGGTACTAGCTCCAAATCGGTTTTAAAGTGAAAACTGCAGGAACATCAAACCGGCACAAGGAAACAGAATGAGAAACCAGAGAAAAAGTTTCTCCTGCAACCCGTTCCCTTCGTGCTAGATGAACGAACGTCTCAACACATGCTCAGTTCTGAGAGATAATTGTGTGTGAAAGCTGTCCTTCACCTAGCTTGTTGGGAACACAAAGTTTCTTTTCACTTGCAAACTCCACTCCATAAATATATATGCAGAGAACCTAGCTCCAACTCGGTTTTACAGTGAAAATTGCAGGAACTTCAAACCGGCAATAGGAAACAGACTGAGAAACCATAGTAAATGTTTCACCTGCAACCCGTTCCCTTTGTGCTAGATGAACGAACGTCTCTCCACATGCTCAGTCCTGAGAGATAAGTGTGTGTGAAAGACGCCTTTCACTTAGCTTGTTGGGAACACAAAGTTTATTTTCACTTGCAAACACAACTCCATACATAAATATATTGAGGTAATAGCTCCAACTCGGTTTTACAGTGAAAACTGCAGGATCTACAAACCGGCACTAGGAAACAGACTGAGAAACCAGTGAAAAAGTTTCTCCTGCATCCCGTTCACTTTGTGCTTGATGAACGAACGTCTCACCACATGCTCAGTTCTGAGAGATAATTTTGTGTGAAAGCCATTCTTCACGTAGCTTTTTGGGAACACAAATTTTATATACACTTGCAAACTCCACTCCATACATAAATATACGGAGGTACAAGCTCCAACTCGGTTTAACAGTAAAAACTTCAGGAAATTCAAACCGGCACTAGGAAACAGACTGAGAAATCAGAGTAAAAGTTTCTCCGGGAACCCGTTCCCTTTGTGCTAGATGAACGAACGTCTCTCAACATACTCAGTTCTGAGAGATAAGTGAGTGTGAAAGACGTCCTTCACCATGCTTGTTGGGAACACAAAGATCCTTTTCACTTGTAAACTCCAGTCCATACATATATATGGGGAAGTTCTAGCTCCAAATCGGTTTTACAGTAAAAACTGCAGGAAATTCAAAACGGCACTAGCAAAGAGTCTGAGAATCCAGAGGAAAAGTTCCTCCTGCAACCTGTTCCATTTGTGCTAGATGAACGAACGTCTCTCCACATGCTCAGTTCTGAGAGATAAGTATGTTTGAAAGCCGTCCTTCACATAGCTTGTAGGGAACACAAAGTTTCATTTCACTTGCAAACTCCACTCCATACATATATAAGGGGAGGTACTAGCTCCAAATCGGTTTTAAAGTGAAAACTGCAGGAACTTCAATCTGACACTAGGAAACAGACTGAGAAACCAGAGAAAAAGTTTCTCCTGCAACCCGTTCCATTTGTGCTAGATGAACGAACGTCTCACCACATGCTCAGTTCTGAGAGAAAATTGTGTATGAAAGAAGTCCTTCACCTAGCTTGTTGGGAACAGAAAGTTTATATTCACTTGCAAACTCCACTCCATACATAAATATAGGGAGGTACAAGCTCCAACTCGGTTTTACAGTGAAAACTGCAGGAACTTCAAAACGGCACTAGGAAACAGACTGAGAAACCAGAGTAAATGTTTCTCCTGCAACCCGTTCCTTTGTGCTAGATGAACGAACGTGTCTCCACATGCTCAATTCTGAGAGAAAAGTGTGTGTGAAAGCCGTCCTTTATCTAGCTTGTTCGGAACACAAAGTTTCTTTTCACTTGCAAACTCCAATCCTTACATATATATTGGGGGGCATAAGCTCCAACTCGTTTTACAGTGAAAACTGCAGGAACATCATACCAGCACTAGGAAAAAGACTGAGAAACCAGAGTAAAATTTTCTCCTGTAACCCGTTCCCTTTGTGCTAGATGAATGAACGTCTATCCTCATGCTCAGTTCTGAGAGATAAGAGTGTGTGAAAGCCGTTCTTCATCTAGCTTGTTGGGAACACAAAGTTTCTTTTCACTTGCCAACTGCACTCCATATATATATGTGGGAGGTACTAGCTCCAACTCGGTTTTACAGTGAAAACTGCAGGAACTTCAAACCGGCACTAGGAATCAGACTGAGTAAACAGAGAAAAAGTTTCTCCTGCAAACCGTTCCATTTGTGCTAGATGAATGAACATCTCTCCACATGCTAAGTGCTGAGAGATAAGTGTGTGTGAAAGCCGTCCTTCACCTAGCTTGTTGGGAACACAAAGTTTCTTTTCACTTGCAATCTCCACTCCATAAATATATATGCGGAGGACCTTGCTCCAACTCTGTTTTACAGTGAAAACTGCAGGGACTTCAAACCGACATTAGGAAACAGACTGAGAAACCAGAGTAAAAGTTTCTCTTGCAACCCGTTCCTTTGTGCTAGATGAACGAACGTCTCTCCACATGCTCAGTTCTGAGAGAAAAGTGTCTTTGAAAGCCGTCCTTCAACTAGCTTGTTGGGAACACAAAGTTTCTTTTAAGGTGCAATCTCCAATCCATACATATATATGGGGTGGTACAAGCTCCTACTCGATTTTACAGTGAAAACTGCAGGGACTTCAAACCGACATTAGGAAACAGACTGAGAAACCAGAGTAAAGTTTCTCCTGCAACCCGTTCACTTTGTGCTAGATGAACGAACGTCTCTCCACATGCTCAATTCTGAGAGATAATGTGTGTGAAAGCCGTCCTTCACCTTGCTTGTTGGGAACACATAGATTCTTTTCACTTTCAAACTCCACTCCATACATATATATGGGGAAGTTCTAGCTCCAACTCGGTTTTACAGTGAAAACTGCAGGAACTTCAAACCGGCACTAGCAAACAGACTGAGAATCTAGAGAAAAATTTCCTCCTGCAACCTGTTCCGTTTGTGCTAGATGAACGAACGTCTCACCACATGCTCAGTTCTGAGAGATAATTGTGTATGAAAGCCGTCCTTCACCTATCTTGTTGGGAACAGAAAGTTTATTTTCACTTGCAAACTCCACTCCATACATAAATATAGGGAGGTACAAGCTCCAACTCGGTTTTACAGTGAAAACTGCAGGAACTTCAAAACGGCACTAGGAAACAGACTGAGAAAAAAGAGTAAAGTTTCTCCTGCAACCCGTTCACTTTGTGCTACATGAACGAACGTCTCTCCACATGCTCAATTCTGAGAGATAATGTGTGTGAAAGCCGTCCTTCACCTTACTTGTTGGGAACACATAGATTCTTTTCACTTGCAAACTCCACTCCATACATATATATGGGGAAGTTCTAGCTACAACTCGGTTTTACAGTGAAAACTGCAGGAACTTCAAACCGGCACTAGCAAACAGACTGAGAATCTAGAGAAAAATTTCCTCCTGCAACCTGTTCCGTTTGTGCTAGATGAACGAACGTCTCACCACATGCTCAGTTCTGAGAGATAATTGTGTATGAAAGCCGTCCTTCACCTAGCTTGTTGGGAACAGAAAGTTTATATTCACTTGCAAACTCCACTCCATACATAAATATAGGGAGGTACAAGCTCCAACTCGGTTTTACAGTGAAAACTGCAGGAACTTCAAAACGGCACTAGGAAACAGACTGAGAAACCAGAGTAAATGTTTCTCCTGCAACCCGTTCCTTTGTGCTAGATGAACGAACGTCTCTCCACATGCCCAATTCTGAGAGAAAATTGTGTGTGAAAGCCGTCCTTTATCTAGCTTGTTCGGAACACAAAGTTTCTTTTCACATGCAAACTCCAATCCTTACATATATATTGGGGGGCATTAGCTCCAACACGTTTTACAGTGAAAACGGCAGGAACATCATACCGGCACTAGGAAAAAGACTGAGATACCAGGGTAAAATTTTTTCCTGTAACCCGTTCCCTTTGTGCTAGATGAACGAACGTCTATCCTCATGCTCAGTTCTGAGAGATAAGAGTGTGTGAAAGCCGTTCTTCACCTAGCTTGTTGGGAACACAAAGTTTCTTTTCACTTGCCAACTGCACTCCGTATATATATGTGGGAGGTACTAGCTCCAACTCGGTTTTACAGTGAAAACTGCAGGAACTTCAAACCGTCACTAGGAATCAGACTGAGTAAACAGAGAAAAAGTATCTCCTGCAAAACTTTCCCTTTGTGTTAGATGAATGAACGTCTCTCCACATGCTCAGTGCTGAGGGATAAGTGTGTGTGAAAGCCGTCCTTCACCTAGCTTGTTGGGAACACAAAGTTTCTTTTCACTTGCAATCTCCACTCCATAAATATATATGCGGAGGACCTTGCTCCAACTCTGTTTTACAGTGAAAACTGCAGGGACTTTAAACCGACATTAGGAAACAGACTGAGAAACCAGAGAAAAAGTTTCTCTTGCAACCCGTTCCTTTGTGCTAGATGAACGAACGTCTCTCCACATGCTCAGTTCTGAGAGAAAAGTGTCTTTGAAAGCCGTCCTTCAACTAGCTTGTTGGGAACACAAAGTTTCTTTTCAGGTGCAATCTCCACTCCATACATATATAAGGGGTGGTACAAGCTCCTACTCGATTTTACAATGAAAACTTCAGGAACTTCAAACCGGCACTAGGAAACAGACTGAGAAACCAGAGTAAAGTTTCTCCTGCAACCCGTTCACTTTGTGCTAGATGAACGAACGTCTCTCCACATGCTCAATTCTGAGAGATAATGTGTGTGAAAGCCGTCCTTCACCTTGCTTGTTGGGAACACATAGATTCTTTTCACTTGCAAACTCCACTCCATACATATATATGATGAAGTTCTAGCTCCAACTCGGTTTTACAGTGAAAACTGCAGGAACCTCAAACCGGCACTAGCAAACAGACTGAGAATGTAGAGAAAAATTTCCTCCTGCAACCTGTTCCGTTTGTGCTAGATGAACGAAAGTCTCTCCACATGCTCAATTCTGAGAGATAAGTATGTGTGAAAGCCGTCCTTCACCTAGGTTGTAGGGAACAGAAAGTTTCTTTTCACGTGCAAACACCACTCCATACATATATAAGGGGAGGTACTAGCTCCAAATCGGTTTTACAGTGAAAACTGCAGGAACTTCAATCCGGCACTAGGAAACATATTGAGAAAGCAGAGAAAAAATTTCTCCTGCCACCCGTTCCCTTTTTGCTATATGAACGAACGTATCACCACATGCTCAGTTCTGAGTGATAACAGTGTGTGAAAACCGTCCTTCACCTAGCTTGTTGGGAACACAAAGTTTATTTTCATATGCAAACTCCACTCCATAGATAAATATAGGGAGGTACTAGCTCCAACCCGGTTTTACAGTGAAAACTGCAGGAACTTCAAACCGGCACTAGGAAACAGACTGAGAAACCAGAGTAAATGTTTCTACTGCAACCCGTTCCTTTGTGCTAGATGAACGAACGTCTCCGCACATGCTCAGTTCTGAGCGAAAAGTGTGTGTCAAAGCCGTCCTTCATCTAGCTTGTTGGGAACACAAAGTTACTTTTCACATGTAAATTCCACTCCTTACATATATATGGGGAGGGATTAGCTCCAACTCGTTTTTACAGTGAAAACTGCAGGAACTTCATACCGGCACCAGGAAAAAGACTGAGAAACCAGAGTAAAAGTTTCTCCTGTACCCGTTCCCTTTGTGCTAGATGAATGAAAGTCTATCCACATGCTCAGTTCTGAGAGATAAGAGTGCGTGAATGCCGTCCTTCACATATGTTGTTGGGAACACAAATTTTCTTTTCACTTGCCAACTCCACTCCATATATATTTATGTGGAGGACCTAGCTCCAACTCGGTTTTACAGTGAAAACTGCAGGTACTTCAAAACGGCAGTAGGAAACAGACTGAGAAACCAGAGTAAAGTTTCTCCTGCAACCCGTTTCCTTTGTGCTAGATGAACGAACGTCTCTCCACATGCTCAGTTCTGAGAGATAAGTGTGTGTGAAAGCCGTCCTTCACCTTGATTGTTTGGAACACATAGATTCTTTTCACTTGCCAACACCACTCCATACATATATATGGGGAAGTTCTAGCTCCAACTCTCTTTTACAGTGAAAACTGTAGGAACTTCAAAACGGCACTAGCAAACAGACTGAGAATCTAGAGAAAAAGTTCCTCACGCAACATGTTCCATTTGTGCTAGATGAACGAACTTCTCTCCATATGCTCAGTTCTGAGAGATAAGTGTGTGTGAAAGCCGTCCTTCACCTAGCTTGTGGGAACACAAAGTTTATTTTCAGTTGCAAACTCAACTCCATACATAAATATAGGGAGGTACAAGCTCCAACTCGGTTTTACAGTGAAAACGGCAGGAACTTCAAACTGGCAATAGGAAACAGACTGAGAAACCTTAGTAAATGTTTCCCCTGCAACCCGTTCCCTTTGTGTTAGATGAACGAACGTCTCTCCACATGCTCACTTCTGAGAGATAAGTGTGTTTTAAAGCCGTCCTTCACATAGCTTGTTGGGAACACAAAGTTTCTTTTCACTTGCCAACTGCACTCCATATATATATGTGGGAGGTACTAGCTCCAACTCGGTTTTACAGTGAAAACTGCAGGAACTTCAAACCGGCAGTAGGAATCAGACTGAGTAAACAGAGAATAAGTTTCTCCTGCAAACAGTTCCCTTTGTGCTAGATTAATGAACGTCTCTCCACATGCTCAGTGCTGAGATATAAGTGTGTGTGAAAGCCGTCCTTTACCTAGCTTGTTGGGAACACAAAGTTTCTTTTCACTTGCAATCTCCACTCCATAAATATATATGCGGAGGACCTTGCTCCAAATCGGTTTTACAGTGAAAACTGCAGGAACTTCAAAACGGCATTAGCAAACAGTCTGAGAATCCAGAGAAAATGTTCCTCCTGCAACCTGATCCATTTGTGCTAGATGAACGAAAGTCTCTCCACATGGTCAGTTCTGAGAGATAAGTATGTGTGAAAGCCGTCATTCACATAGCTTGTAGGGAACCCAAAGTTTCTTTTCACTTGCAAACTACACTTCATACATATATAAGGGGAGGTACTAGCTCCAAATCGGTTTTAAAGTGAAAACTGCAGGAACATCAATCCGGCACTAGGAAACAGACTGAGAAACAAGAGAAAAAGTTTCTCCTGCAACCCGTTCCCTTTGTGCTAGATGAACGAACGTCTCACCACATGCTCAGTTCTGAGAGGTAAGTGTGTGTGAAAGCCGTCCTTCACCTAGCTTGTAGGGAACACAAAGTTTCTTTTCAGGTGCAATCTCCACTCTATACATATATATGGGGTGGTACAAGCTCCTACTCGATTTTACAGTGAAAACTGCAGGAACTTCAAACCGGCACTAGGAAACAGACTGAGAAACCAGAGAAAAAGTTTCTCCTGCAAACGGTTCCTTTGTGCTAGATGAACGAACGTCTCTCCACATGCTCAGTTCTGAGAGATAAGTGTGTGTGAAAGCCGTCCTTCTCCTAGCTTGATGGGAACACAAAGTTTCTTTACACTTGCAAAATCCACTCTATAAATATATATGCGGAGGGCCTAGCTCCAAATCGGTTTTACAGTGAAAACTGCAGGAACTTCAAACCGGCACTAGGAAACAGACTGAGAAACCATAGTAAATGTTTCCCCTGCAACCCGTTCCCTTTGTGGTAGATGAACGAACGTCTCTCCACATGCTAAGTTCTGAGAGATAAGTGAGTGTGAAAACCGTCCTTCACCTTTTTTGTTGGGAACACAAAGATCCTTTTCACTTGCAAACTCCACTCCATACATATATATGGGGAAGTTCTAGCTCCAAATCGGTTTTACATTGAAAACTGCAGGAACTTCAAAACGGCACTAGCAATCAGTCTGAGAATCCAGAGAAAAAGTTCCTCCTGCAACCTGATCCATTTGTGCTAGATGAACGAAAGTCTCTCCACATGCTCACTTCTGAGAGATAAGTATGTGTGAAAGCCGTCCTTCACATAGCTTGTAGGGAACTCAAAGTTTCTTTTCACTTGCAAACTACACTTCAACATATATAAGGGGAGGTACTAGCTCCAAATCGGTTTTAAAGTGAAAACTGCAGGAACATCAATCTGGCACTAGAAAACATAATGAGAAACCAGAGAAAAAGTTTCTCCTGCAACCCGTTCCCTTTGTGCTAGATGAACGAACGTCTCACCACATGTTCAGTTCTGAGAGAAAAGTGTGTGTGAAAGCCGTCCTTCACCTAGCTTGTTGGGAACACAAAGTTTCTTTTCACTTGCAAACTCCACTCCATAAATATATATGCAGAGGACCTAGCTCCAACTCGATTTTACAGTGAAAATTGCAGGAACTTCAAACCGGCAATAGGAAACAGACTGAGAAACCATAGTAAATGTTTCACCTGCAACCCGTTCCCTTTGTGCTAGATGAACGAACGTCTCTCCACATGCTCAGTTCTGAGAGATAAGTGTGTGTGAAAGACGCCTTTCACTTAGCTTGTTGGGAACACAAAGTTTATTTTCACTTGCAAACTCAAATCCATACATAAATATATTGAGGTACTAGCTCCAACTCGGTTTTACACTGAAAACTGCAGGAACTTCAAACCGGCACTAGGAAACAGACTGAGAAACCAGAGAAAAAGTTACTCCTGCAACCCGTTCCCTTTGTGCTTGATGAACGAACGTCTCACCACATGCTCAGTTCTGAGAGATAATTTTGTGTGAAAGCCATTCTTCACGTAGCTTTTTGGGAACACAAATTTTATATACACTTGCAAACTCCACTCGATACATAAATATAGGGAGGTACAAGCTCCAACTCGGTTTAACAGTGAAAACATCAGGAACTTCAGACCGGCACTAGGAAACAGACTAAGAAATCAGAGTAAAAGTTTCTCCGGCAACCCGTTCCCTTTGTGCTAGATGAACGAAAGTCTCTCAACATACTAAGTTCGGAGAGATAATTGAGTGTGAAAGCCGTCCTTCACCATGGTTGTTGGGAACACAAAGATCCTTTTCACTTGTAAACTCCACTCCATACATATATATCGGGAAGTTCTAACTCCAAATCGGTTTTACAGTAAAAACTGCAGGAACTTCAAAACGTCACTAGCAAAGAGTCTGAGAATCCAGAGGAAAAGTTCCTCCTGCACCCTGTTCCATTTGTGTTAGATGAACGAACGTCTCTCCACATGCTCAGTTCTGAGAGATAAGTATGTGTGAAAGACGTCCTTCACATAGCTTGTAGGGAACACAAAGTTTCTTTTCACTTGCAAACTCCACTCCATACATATATAAGGGGAGGTACTTGCTCCAAATCGGTTTTAAAGTGAAAACTGCAGGAACTTCAATCTGACAATAGGAAACAGACTGAGAAACCAGAGAAAAAGTTTCTCCTGCAACCCGTTCCATTTGTGCTAGATGAACGAACGTCTCTCCACATGCTCAGTTCTGAGAGAAAAGTGTCTTTGAAAGCCGTCCTTCAACTAGCATGTTGGGAACACAAAGTTTCTTTTCAGGTGCAATCTCCACTCCATACATATATATGGGGTGGTACAATCTCCTACTCGATTTTACAGTGAAAACTTCAGGAACTTCAAACCGGCACTAGGAAACAGACTGAGAAACCAGAGTAATAGTTTCTCCAGCTTCCCGTTCCCTTTTTGCTAGATGAAAGAACATCTCTCCTCATGCTCAGTTCTGAGTGATAAGTGTGTGTGAAAGCCGTCCTTAACATAGCTTGTTGGGAACACAAATTTTCTTTTCATGTGGAAACTCCAATCCGTATATATATATGGGGAAGTACTAGCTCCAACTCGGTTTTTCTGTGAAAAATGCAGGAACTTCAAACCGGCACTAGGAAACAGACTGAGAAACCAGAGTAAAGTCTTCTCTTGCAAGCCGTTCACTTTGTGTAACATGAACGAACTTCTCTACACATGCTCAGTTCTGAGATATGTGTGTGTGAATTCCGAAGTTCAAATAGCTTGTTGTGAAAACAAAGTTTCTTTTCAGTTGAAACTCCACTACATACATATATATGGGGAGGTACTAGCTCCAACTCTGTTTCACAGTGAAAACTGCAGGAACTTCAAATCGGCACTAGTAAACAGACTGAGAAACCAGAGTAAAAGTTTCCCTTGCAACCCGTTCCCTTTGTGCTAGATGAACGAACGTCTCTCCACATGCTCACTTCTGAGATATAAGTGTGTGTGAAAGCCGTACTTCACCTAGCTTGTTGGGAACACAAAGTTTCTTTTCAGTTGCAAACTCCAATCCATACATATATATGGGGACGTACTAGCTCCAACTAAGGTTTACAGTGAAAACTGCAGGAACTTCAAACCGGCACTAGGAAACAGAATGAGAAACCAGAGTAAATGTTTCTCCTGCATCCCGTTCCATTAGTGCTAGATGAACGAACGTCTCTCCACATGCTCAGTTCTGAGAGATATGTGTGTTTGAAAGCCGTCCTTCACCCAGCTTGTTGGGAACACAAAGTTTCTTTTCAGGTGCAAACTCCCCTCCATACATATATATGGGGAGGTAGTAGCTCCAAAACAATTTTACAGTGAAATCTGCAGGAATTTCATACCGGCACTAGGAAACAGACTAAGAAATCACAGAAAAATTTTCCCCTGCAACCATTTCCCTTTTTCCTAGATGAACGAACTTCTCTCCACATGCCCATTTCTGAGAGTTAAGTGTGTGTGAAAGCCGTCCTTCAAATAGCTTGTTGGGAACACAAAGTTTCTTTTCAGGTGCAAACTCCACTCCATACATATATATGGGGAGGTTCTAGCTCAAACTCTGTTTTACAGTGAAAACTGCTGGAACTTCAAACCGGCAGTAGGAAACAGACAGAGAAACCAGAGTAAAAGTTTCTCCTGCAAACCTTTCCCTGTGTGCTAGATGAACGAAAGTCTCTCCTCATACTCAGTTCTGAGAAATAAGTGTGTGTGAAAGCCGTCCTTCACCTAGCTTGTTGGGAACACAAAGTTCTTTTCAAGTGCAAACTGCAATCCTTATATATATATGGGGAATTACTAGCTTCAACTCTGTTTTTCAGTGAAAACTGCAGGAACTTCAAACAGGCACTAGGAAAGAGACTCAGAAACCAGAGTAAAAGTTTCTCCTACAAGCCGTTCAATTTGTGCTACATAAACGAACGTCTCTCCATATGCTCAGTTCTGAAAGACATTTGTGTGTGAAAGCCGTTCTTCACATAGCTTGTTGGGAACACAAAGTTTCTTTTCAGCTGCAAATTCCATTCCATACTTTTATATGGGGAGGTACTAGCACCAAACTGCTTTTACAGTGAAAACGGCAGGAACTAAATTCGGCACTAGGAAACAGACAGAGAAACCAGAGTAAAAGTTTCTCCTGCAAACCGTTCCATTTGTGCTAGATGAACGAACGTGTCTCCACATGCTCAGTTCTGAGGGATAAGTGGGTGTGAAAGCCGTCCTTCACCGAGCTTGTTGGGAACACAAAGTTTCTTTTCAGGTGCCAACTCCTATCCGTATATATATATGGGGAAGTACTAGCTTCAATTCTGATTTACAGTGAAAACTGCAGCAACTTCAAACCGGCACTAGGAAACAGACTGAGAAATCTCAGTAAAAGTTTATACTGCAACACGTTCCCTTTGTGCTAGATGAACGAAAGACTCTCCACTTGCTAAGTTCTGAGAGATAAGTGTCTTTGAATACCGTCCTTCATCTAGCTTGTTGGGAACACAAAGTTTCTTTTCAGTTGCCAACTCCAATCCATAAATATATATGGGGAGGTACAAGCTCCATCTCGGATTTACAGTGAAAACTGCAGGAACTTCAAACCAGCCCTAGGAAACAGACTGAGAAACCAGAGTAAATGTTCCTCCTGCAACCTGTTTCTTTTGTGCTAGATGAACGAACGTCTCTCCACATGCACAGTTCTGAGAGATAATTGGGTGTGTAAGCCGTTCTTCACAAAGCTTTTTGGGAACACAAAGTTTCTTTTCACTTGCAGACTCCTCTCCATACATATATATGGGGTGGTACTATCTCCAACTCGCTTTTACAGTGAAAACTGCAGGAAATTCAATCCGGCACTAGGAAACAGACTGAGAAACCAGAGTAAAAGTTTCTCCTGCAAACAGTTCCCTTTGTGCTACATGAACGAACGTATCTCCACATGCTCAGTTCTGAGAGATAAGTGTGTGTGAAAGCCGTCCTTCACCTAGCTTGTTGGGAACACGAACTTTCTTTTCACTTAAAACTCCACTCCATACATATACATTGAGAGGTACTATCTCCAACTCGGTTTTGCAGTGAAAATTGCAGGAAATTCAACCCGGCACTAGGAAACAGACTGAGAAACCAGAGAAAAAGTTTCACCTGCTTCCCGTTCCCTTTGTGCTAGATGAAAGAACGTCTCTCCTCATGCTCAGCTCTGAGAGATATGTGTGTGTGAAAGCCGTCCTTAACCTAGCTTGTTGGGAACACAAATTTCTTTTCATGTGGAAACTCCAATCCGTATATATATATGGGGAAGTACTAGCTCCAACTCGGTTTTACTGTGAAAACTGCAGGAACTTCAAACCGGCACTAGGAAACAGACTGAGAAACCAGAGTAAAGTCTTCTCTTGCAAGCCGTTCACTTTGTGTAACATGAACGATCTTCTCTACACATGCTCAGTTCTGAGATATGTGTGTGTGAAATCCGAAGTTCACCTAGCTTGTTGGGAACACAAATTTACTTTTCAGTTGCAAACTAGACTCCATAAATATATATGGGTTGGTAGTAGCTCCAACTCATTTTTTCAGTGAAAACTGCAGGAACTTCAAACCGGCACTAGGAAACAGACTGAGAAACCAGAGTAAAAGTTTCCCTTGCAACACGTTCCCTTTGTGCTTGATGAACGAACGTCTCTCCACATGCTCAGTTATGAGATATAAGTGTGTGAGAAAGCCGTACTTCAGCTAGCTTGTTGGGAACACAAAGTTTCTTTTCAGGTGCAAACTCCAATCCGTATATATATATGGGGAAGTACTAGCTAAAACTCTGTTTTACAGTGAAAACTGCAGGAACTTCAAACAGGCACTAGGAAACAGACTGAGAAACCAGAGTAATAGTTTCTCCTGCAAGCCGTTCATTTTGTTCTACATGAACGAACGTCTCTCAACATACTCAGTTCTGAGAGATAAGGGTGTGTGAAAGCCGTCCTTCACCTAGCTTGTTGGGAATACAAAGTTTCCTTTCAGGTACAAACTCCACTCCATACATATATATTGGGAGGTACAAGCTCCAAAATAATTTTACAGTGAATCTGCAGGAATTTAAATTCGGCACTAAGAAACAGACTGAGAAACCACAGTAAAATCTCTCCTGCAACCATTTCCATTTATCTTAGATGAACGAACTTCTCTCCACATGCCCTGTTCTGAGAGATAAGTGTGTGTGAAATCCGCCCTTCACCTAGCTTTTTGGGAACACAAAGTTTCTATTCAGGTGTAAACTCCACTCCATACATATATATGGGGAGGTACTAGCACCAACCCGCATTTACAGTGAAAACGGCAGGAACTTAAATCAGGCACTAGGAAACAGACAGAGAAACCAGAGTAAAAGTTTCTCCTGCAAACCGTTCCATTTGTGCTATATGAATGAACGTGTCTCCACATGCTCAGTTCTGAGGAATAATTGGGTGTGAAAGCCGTCATTCAACTAGCTTGTTGAGAACACAAAGTTTCTTTCTGGTGCAAACTCCACTCCATATATATATATGGGGAGGTATTAGCTCCAACACAGTTTTACAGTGAAAACAGTAGGAACTTCAAACCGGAACTAGGAAACAGACTGAGTAAACAGAGAAAAAGTTTCTCCTGCATCCCGTTCCCTTTGTGCTAGATGAACGAACGTCTCTCCTCATGCTCAGTTCTGAGAGATAAGTGTGTGTGAAATCCGAAGTTCACCTAGCTTGTTGGGAACACAAAGTTTCTTTTCAGTTGCAAACTCCAATCCATATATATATATGGTTTGGTACTAGCTCCAACTCATTTTTACAGTGAAAACTGCAGGAACTTCAAACCGGCACTAGGAAAGAGACTGAGAAACCAGAGTAAAAGTTTCTCCTGCAACCCGTTCCATTTGTGCTAGATAAACGAACATCTCTCCTCAAGCTCATTTCTGAGAGATAATGTGTGTGAAGCTGTCCTTAAAATAGCTTGTTGGGAACACAAGGTTTCTATTCATGTGCAAACTCCAATCCTTATATATATAGGGGAATTACTAGCTTCAACTCTGTTTTTCAGTGAAAACTGCAGGAACTTCAAACAGGCACTAGGAAAGAGACTGAGAAACCAGAGTAAAAGTTTCTCCTACAAGCCGTTCAATTTGTGCTACATAAACGAACGTCTCTCCATATGCTCAGTTCTGAGAGACATTTGTTTGTGAAAGCCGTTCTTCACTTATCTTGTTGGGAACACATAGTTTCTTTTCAGCTGCAAATTCCATTCCATACATATATATGGGGAGGTAATAGCACCAAACTGCTTTTACAGTGAAAAAGGCAGGAACTAAATCCGGCACTAGTAAACAGACAGAGAAACCAGAGTAAAAGTTTCTCCTGCAAACCGTTCCATTTGGGCTAGATGAACGAACGTGTCTCCACATGCTCAGTTCTGAGGGATAAGTGGGTGTGAAAGCCGTCCTTCAACGAGCTTGTTGATAACACAAAGTTTCTTTTCAGGTGCCAACTCCTATCCGTATATATATATGGGGAAGTACTAGCTTCAAATCTGATTTACAGTGAAAACTGCAGCAACTTCAAACCGGCACTAGGAAACAGACTGAGAAATCTCAGTAAAAGTTTATACTGCAACACGTTCCCTTTGTGCTAGATGAACGAAAGACTCTCCACTTGCTAAGTTCTGAGAGATAAGTGTCTGTGAATACCGTCCTTCATCTAGCTTGTTGGGAACACAAAGTTTCTTTTCAGTTGCCAACTCCAATCCATAAATATATATGGGGAGGTACAAGCTCCATCTCGGATTTACAGTGAAAACTGCAGGAACTTCAAACCAGCCCTAGGAAACAGACTGAGAAACCAGAGTAAATGTTTCTCCTGCAACCCGTTTCTTTTGTGCTAGATGAACGAACGTCTCTCCACATGCACAGTTCTGAGAGATAATTGGGTGTGTAAGCCGTTCTTTACAAAGCTTTTTGGGAACACAAAGTTTCTTTTCACTTGCAGACTCCTCTCCATACATATATATGGGGTGGTACTATCTCCAACTCGCTTTTACAGTGAAAACTGCAGGAACTTCAATCCGGCACTAGGAAACAGACTGAGAAACCAGAGTAAAAGTTTCTCCTGCAAACAGTTCCCTTTGTGCTACATGAACGAACGTATCTCCACATGCTCAGTTCTGAGAGATAAGTGTGTGTGAAAGCCGTCCTTCACCTAGCTTGTTGGGAACACGAACTTTCTTTTCACTTAAAACTCCACTCCATACATATACATTGAGAGGTACTAACTCCAACACGGTTTTACAGTGAAAATTGCAGGAAATTCAACCCGGCACTAGGAAACAGTCTGAGAAACCAGAGTAAAAGTTTCACCTGCTTCCCGTTCCCTTTGTGCTAGATGAAAGAACGTCTCTCCTCATGCTCAGCTCTGAGAGATATGTGTGTGTGAAAGCCGTCCTTAACCTAGCTTGTTGGGAACACAAATTTGTTTTCATGTGGAAACTCAAATCCGTATATATATATGGGGAAGTACTAGCTCCAACACGGTTTTACTGTGAAAACTGCAGGAACTTCAAACCGGCACTAGGAAACAGACTGAGAAACCAGAGTAAAGTCTTCTCTTGCAAGCCGTTCACTTTGTGTAACATGAACGAACGTCTCTACACATGCTCAGTTCTGAGATATGTGTGTGTGAAATCCGAAGTTCACCTAGCTTGTTGGGAACACAAATTTACTTTTCAGTTGCAAACTAGACTCCATAAATATATATGGGTTGGTAGTAGCTCCAACTCATTTTTTCAGTGAATACTGCAGGAACTTCAAACCGGCACTAGGAATCAGACTGAGAAACCAGAGTAAAAGTTTCCCTTGCAACACGTTCCCTTTGTGCTAGATGAACGAACGTCTCTCCACATGCTCAGTTATGAGATATAAGTGTGTGAGAAAGCCGTATTTCACCTAGCTTGTTGGGAACACAAAGTTTCTTTTCAGGTGCAAACTCCAATCCGTATATATATATGGGGAAGTACTAGCTCCAACTCTGTTTTACAGTGAAAACTGCAGGAACTTCAAACAGGCACTAGGAAACAGACTGAGAAACCAGAGTAATACTTTCTCCTGCAAGCCGTTCATTTTGTTCTACATGAACGAACGTCTCTCAACATACTCAGTTCTGAGAGATAAGGGTGTGTGAAAGCCGTCCTTCACCTAGCTTGTTGGGAATACAAAGTTTCCTTTCAGGTACAAACTCCACTCCATACATATATATTGGGAGGTACAAGCTCCAAAATAATTTTACAGTGAATCTGCAGGAATTTAAAATCGGCACTAAGAAACAGACTGAGAAACCACAGTAAAATGTCTTCTGCAACCATTTCCATTTATCTTAGATGAACGAAATTCTCTCCACATGCCCTGTTCTGAGAGATAAGTGTGTGTGAAATCCGCCCTTCACCTAGCTTTTTGGGAACACAAAGTTTCTATTCAGGTGTAAACTCCACTCCATACATATATATGGGGAGGTACTAGCACCAACCCGCATTTACAGTGAAAACGGCAGGAACTTAAATCAGGCACTAGGAAACAGACAGAGAAACCAGAGTAAAAGTTTCTCCTGCAAACCGTTCCATTTGTGCTATATGAATGAACGTGTCTCCACATGCTCAGTTCTGAGGAATAATTGGGTGTGAAAGCCGTCATTCAACTAGCTTGTTGAGAACACAAAGTTTCTTTCTGGTGCAAACTCCACTCCATATATATATATGGGGAGGTATTAGCTCCAACACAGTTTTACAGTGAAAACAGCAGGAACTTCAAACCGGAACTAGGAAACAGACTGAGTAAACAGAGAAAAAGTTTCTCCTGCATCCCGTTCACTTTGTGCTAGATGAACGAACGTCTCTCCTCATGCTCAGTTCTGAGAGATAAGTGTGTGTGAAATCCGAAGTTCACCTAGCTTGTTGGGAACACAAAGTTTCTTTTCAGTTGCAAACTCCAATCCATATATATATATGGTTTGGTACTAGCTCCAACTCATTTTTACAGTGAAAACTGCAGGAACTTCAAACCGGCACTAGGAAAGAGACTGAGAAACCAGAGTAAAAGTTTCTCCTGCAACCCGTTCCATTTGTGTTAGATAAACGAACATCTCTCCTCATGCTCATTTCTGAGAGATAATGTGTGTGAAGCCGTCCTTAAAATAGCTTGTTGGGAACACAAGGTTTCTTTTCATATGCAAACTCCAATCCGTATATATATATGGGGAATTACCAGCTGCAACTAGGTTTTACAGTGAAAACTTCAGGAAATTCAAACCGGCACTAGGAAACAGACTGAGAAACCAGAGTAATAGTTTCTCCTGCAAGCCGTTCATTTTGTTCTACATGAACGAACGTCTCTCTACATACTCAGTTCTGAGAGATAAGGGTGTGTGAAAGCCGTCCTTCACCTAGCTTGTTGGGAACACAAAGTTTCCTTTCAGGTGCAAACTCCACTCCTTACATATATATTGGGAGGTAAAAGCTCCAAAATAATTTTACATTGAATCTGCAGGAATTTAATATCGGCACTAAGAAACAGACTGAGAAACCACAGTAAAACTTTCTTCTGCAACCATTTCCCTTTATCTTAGATGAACGAACTTATCTCCACATGCCCTGTTCTGAGAGATAAGTGTGTGTGAAATCCGTCCTTCACATAGCTTTTTGGGAACACAAAGTTTCTTTTCAGGTGCAAACCCCACACCATACATATATATGGGGAGTTACTAGCACCAACCCGCATTTACAGTGATAACGGCAGGAACTTATATCAGGCACTAGGAAAAAGACAGAGAAACCAGAGTAAAAGTTTCTCCTGCAAACCGTTCCACTTTTGCTAGATGAACGAACGTGTCTCAACATGCTTAGTTCTGAGGGATAAGTTCGTGTGAAAGCCGTCCTTAAACTAGCTTGTTTAGAACACAAAGTTTCTTTCAGGTGCAAACTCCACACCATACTTATATATGGGGAGGTACTAGCACCAAACCGCTTTTACAGTGAAAACGGCAGGAACCTATATCCAGGACTAGGAAACAGTCTGAGAAACCAGAGTAAAAGTTTCTCCTGCAACCCGTTCCTATGTGCTAAATGAACGAAAGTCTATCCACATGCTCAGTTCTGAGAGAAAAGTGTGTTTGAAAGCCGTCCTTCAACTATCTTGTTGGGAACACAAAGTTTCTTTTCAGGTGCAAACTCCAATACATACATATATATATGGGTATTTACTAGCTCCAACTCTGTTTTACATTGAAAACTGCAGGAAATTAAATCCGACACAAGAAGCAGAATGAGAAACCAGAGTAAATGTTTTTCCTGCATCCTGTTCCCTTAGTGCTAGATGAACGAACGTCTCTCCACATGCTCAGTTATGAGAGATAATTGTGTGTTAAAGCCGTCCTTCACCTAGCTTATTTTGAACACAAAGTTTCTTTTCAGGTGCAAACTCCACTCCATCCATATATATGGGGAGGTACATGTTCCAACACAATTTTACAGTGAAAACTGCAGGAATTTCAAACCGGCACTAGGAAACAGACAGAGAAATCTCAGTAAAAATTTACCCTGCAACCCGTTCCCTTTGTGCTAGATGAACGAAAGACTCTCCACTTGCTAAGTTCTGAGAGAGGTGTGTGTTAAAACCGTCCTTCACCTAGCTTGTTGGGAACACAAAGTTTCTTTTCATTTGCAAAGTCCACTCCATACATATATAAGGGGAAGTACAAGCTCCAACTCGGTTTTTCAGTGAAAATTGCAGGATCTTCAAACCAGCACTAGGAAACATACTGAGAAACCAGAGTAACAGTTTCTACTGCTACCCGTTCCCTTTGTGCTAGATGAACGAACGTCTCTCCACATGCTCAGTTCTGAGAGATAAGTGTGTGTGAAAGCCGTCCTTCACATAGCTTGTTAGGAACACAAAGTTTCTTTTCACTTGCAAAGTCCACTCCATAAATATATATGGGGAGGTACTAGCTCCAATCGGTTTTACAGAGAAAACTGCAGGAGCTTCAAACAGGCACTAGTAAGCATACTGAGTAAACAGAGAAAAAGTTTCTCCTGCATCTTGTTCACTTTGTGCAAGATGAAAGAACGTATCTCCACATGCTCACTTCTGAGATATAAGTGTGTGTGATAGCCGTCCTTCACCGAGCTTGTTGGGAACACAAAGTTTCTTTTCAATTGCAAACTCCACTCCATACATATATAAGGGGAAGTACTAGCTGCAACTCGGATTTACAGGGAAAACTGCAGGAACTTCAAACCTGCACTAGGAAACAGACTGAGAAACCAGAGTAAAAGTTTCTCCTGCAAACCGTTCCCTTTGTGCTAGATGAACGAACGTCTGTCCACATGCTCAGTTCTGAGAGGTAAGTGTGTGTGAAAGCCGTCCTTCACCCAGCTTGTTGGGAACACAAAGTTTCTTTTAACTTGCAAACTCTACTCCATACATATATATGGGGAGGTACAAGCTCCAACACAATTTTACAGTGAAAACTGCAGGAATTTCAAACCGGCACTAGGAAACAGACTGAGAAACCACAGTAAAAGTTTCTCCTACAAACATTTCCGTTTGTCCTAGATGAACGAACTTCTCTCCACATGCCCAGTTCTGAGAGATAAGTGTGTGTGAAAGCCGTCCTTCACCTAGCTTGTTGGGAACACAAAGTTTCTTTTCAGGTGCAAACACCATTCCATACATATATATGGGGAGGTACATGCACCAAACCGATTTTACAGTGAAAACGGCAGGAACTTAAATCCGGCACTAGGAAACAGACAAAGAAACCATAGAAAAAGTTTCTCCTGCAAACCGTTCCCATTGTGCTAGATGAACGAACGTGTCTCCACATGGTCAGTTCTGAGGGATAAGTGGGTGTGAAAGCTGTCCTTCACCTAGCTTGTTGAGGACACAAAGTTTCTTTCAGGTGCAAACTACACTCCTTATATATTTATGGGGAGGTACTAGCTCCAACACAGTTTTACATTGAAAACTGTAGGAACTTCAAAACGGCACTAGGAAACAGACTGAGAAACCAAAGAATGTTTCTCCTGCAACCGTTCACTTTGTGCTAGATGAACGAACGTCTCTCCACATGCCCAGTTCTGAGAGATAAGTGTGTGTGAAAGCCGTCCTTCACCTAGCTTGTTGGGAACACAAACTTTCTTTTCATGTGCAAACTCCATTCCATACATATATATGGGGTGGTACTAGTTCCAACTCGGTTTTTCAGTGAAAATTGCAGGAACTTCAAACCGGCACTAGAAAACAGACTGAGAAAACAGAGAAAAAGTTTCTCCTGCAACCCGATCCCTTTGTGCTAGATGAACGAACGTCTCCCACATGCTCAGTTCTGAGAGATAAGTGTGTGTGAAAGCCATCCTTCACCTAGCTTGTTGGGAACACAAAGTTTCTTTTCAATTGCAAATTCCACTCCATACATATATAAGGGGAGGTACTAGCTCCAACTATGTTTTACAATGAAAACTGCAGGAACTTCAAACCGGCACTAGGAAAAAGACTGAGAAACCAGAGTAAAAGTTTCCCCTGCAAACCGTTCCTGTTGAACTAGATGAACAAAGTTCTCTCCACATGCTCAATTCTGAGAGATATGTCTGTGTGAAAGCCGTACTTCACCTAGCTTGGTTGGAAAACAAAGTTTCTTTTCAGTTGCCAAATCCACTCCATACATATATTTGGGAAGATACTAGCTCCAACATGGATTTACATTGAAAACTGCTGGAACTTCAAACCGGCACAAGGAAACAGACTGAGAAAACAGAGTAAAAGTTTCTCCTGCAACCCGTTCCCTTTTTGCTAGATGAACGAACGAATCTCGACATGCTCAGTTCTGAGAGATAAGTGTGTGTGAAAGCCATTCTTCCCCTAGCTTGTTGGGAACACAAAGTTTCTTTTCAGGTGCAAACACCACTCCATACATATATAAGGGGAGGAACTAGATCCAACTCTGTTTTTCAGTGAAAACTGCAGGAAATCCAAAACGGCACTAGGAAACAGACTGAGCAACCACATTAAAATTTCCCCTGCTAACATTTCCCTTGGTCCTAGATGAACAAACTTCTCTCCACTAGCCCAGGTCTGAGAGATAAGTGTGTGTGAAAGCCGTCCTTCACCTAGCTTGTTGGGAACACAAAGTTTCTTTTCAGGTGCAAACTACATTCCATACATATATATGGGAAGGTACTAGCACCAAACCGCTTTTACAGTGAAAATGGCAGGAACTTAAAT
Organism: Camelus dromedarius; assembly: GCF_036321535.1. Lineage (NCBI taxonomy): Eukaryota > Metazoa > Chordata > Mammalia > Artiodactyla > Camelidae > Camelus > Camelus dromedarius. Next base: position 2,986,159 of record NW_026989731.1, read on the forward strand.
CCGGCACTAGGAAACAGACAGAGAAACCAGAGTAAAAGTTTCTCCTGCAACCATTTCCCTTTGTGCTAGATGAACGACCGTGTCTCCACATGCTCAATTCTGAGGGATAAGTGTGTGTGAAGCCATCCTTCACCTAGCTTGTTGAGAACACAATGTTTCTTTCAGGTGCAAAATCCACTCCATATATATATATGGGGAGGGACTAGCTCCAACTCAGTTTTACAGTGAAAACTGCAGGAATTTCAAACCGGCACTAGGAAACAGACTGAGAAACCACAGTAAAAGTTTCTCCTACAAACATTTCCGTTTGTCCTAGATGAACGAACTTCTCTCCACATGCCCAGTTCTGAGAGATAAGTGTGTGTGAAAGCCGTCCTTCACCTAGCTTGTTGGGAACACAAAGTTTCTTTTCAGGTGCAAACACCATTCCATACATATATATGGGGAGGTACATGCACCAAACCGATTTTACAGTGAAAACGGCAGGAACTTAAATCCGGCACTAGGAAACAGACAGAGAAACCAGAGTAAAAGTTTCTCCTGCAACCATTTCCCTTTGTGCTAGATGAACGACCGTGTCTCCACATGCTCAATTCTGAGGGATAAGTGTGTGTGAAGCCATCCTTCACCTAGCTTGTTGAGAACACAATGTTTCTTTCAGGTGCAAAATCCACTCCATATATATATATGGGGAGGGACTAGCTCCAACTCAGTTTTACAGTGAAAACTGCAGGAATTTCAAACCGGCACTAGGAAACAGACTGAGAAACCAGAGTAAAAGTTTCCCTTGCAACCCGTTCCCTTTGTGCTAGATGTACGAAAGTCTTTCCACATGCTCAGTTCTGAGAGATAAGTGTGTGTGAAAGCCGTCCTTCACACAGCTTGTTGGGAACACAAAGTAACTTTTCAGTTGTAAACTCAACTCCATACATATATATGAGGAGGTACTAGCTCCAACTTAATTTTACAGTGAAAAGTGCAGGAACTTCAAACTGGCAATAGGAAACAGAATGAGAAACCAGAGTAAAAGTTTCTCCTGCATCCCGTTCCCTTAGTGCTACATGAAAGTACGTCTCTCCACAAGCTCAGTTCTGAGAGAAAAGTGTGTGTGAAAGCCGTCCTTCACCCAGCTTGTTGGGAACACAAAGTTTCTTTTCATGTGCAAACTCTACTCCATACATATATATGGGGAGGTACTAGCTCCAACACAATTTTACAGTGAAAACTGCAGGAATTTCAAACCGGCACTAGGAAACAGACTGAGAAACCACAGTAAAAGTTTCACCTGCAACCATTTCCCTTTGTCCTAGATGAAAGAACTTGTATCCACATGCCCGTTTGTGAGAGATAAGTGTGTGTGAAATCCGTCCTTCACCTAGCTTTTTAGGAACACAAAGATACTTTTTAGATGCAAATTCCATTCCATACATATATATGGGGAGGTACTAGCACCAACCCGGTTTTACAGTGAAAATGGCAGGAACTTAAATCAGGCACTAGGAAAGAGACAGAGAAACCAGAGTAAAAGTTTCTCCTGCAAGCGGTTCCCTCTGTGCTAGATGAACGAACGACTCTTCACTTGCTATGTTATGAGAGAAAAGTTGTGTGAAAAAAGGCTTCACCTAGATTGTTGGGAGGACAAAGTTTCTTTTCAGTTGCAAACTACACTCCATACATATATATGGCGAGGTACTAGCTCCAACTCGGTTTTACAGTGAAAATTGCAGAAACTTCAAACCGGCACTAGGAAACAGACTGAGAAACCAGAGTAAAAGTTTCTCCTGCAACCCGTTCCGATTGTGATAGATGAACGAAAGTCTCTCCACATGCTCAGTTCTGAGAGATAAGTGTGTGTGAAAGCCATTCTTCCCCTAGCTTGTTGGGAACACAAAGTTTCTTTTCAGGTACAAACACCACTCCATACATATATATGGGGAGGTACTAGCTCCAACACAATTTTACAGTGAAAACTGCAGGAATTTCAAACCGGCACTAGGAAACAGACTGAGAAACCACAGTAAAAGTTTCTCCTACAAACATATCCGTTTGTCCTAGATGAACGAACTTCTCTCCACATGCCCAGTTCTGAGAGATAAGTGTGTGTGAAAGCCGTCCTTCACCTAGCTTGTTGGGAAGACAAAGTTTCTTTTCAGGTGCAAACACCATTCCATACTTATATATGGGGAGGTACATGCACCAAAACGATTTTACAGCGAAAACGGCAGGAACTTAAATCCGGCACTAGGAAACAGACAAAGAAACCATAGAAAAAGTTTCTCCTGCAAACCGTTCCCATTGTGCTAGATGAACGAACGTGTCTCCACATGGTCAGTTCTGAGGGATAAGTGGGTGTGAAAGCTGTCCTTCACCTAGCTTGTTGAGAACACAAAGTTTCTTTCAGGTGCAAACTACACTCCTTATATATTTATGTGGAGGTACTAGCTCCAACACAGTTTTACAGTGAAAACTGTAGGAACATCAAAACGGCACTAGGAAACAGACTGAGAAACCAAAGAATGTTTCTCCTGCAACCGTTCCCTTTGTGCTAGATGAACGAACGTCTCTCCACATGCCCAGTTCTGAGAGATAAGTGTGTGTGAAAGCCGTCCTTCACCTAGCTTGTTGGGAACACAAAATTTCTTTTCACTTGCCAACTCCATTCCATACATATATATGGGGTGGTACTAGATCCAACTCGGTTTTCCACAGAAAATTGCAGGAACTTCAAACCGGCACTAGAAAACAGACTGAGTAATCAGAGAAAAATTTTCTCCTGCAACCCGATCCCTTTGTGCTAGATGAACGAACGTCTCCCAACATGCTCAGTTCTGAAAGTTAAGTGTGTGTGAACGCCATTGTTCACCTAGCTTGTTGGGAACACAAAGTTTCTATTCAATTCCAAACTCCACTCCATACATATATAAGGGGAGGTACAAGCTCCAAATCGGTTTTAGAGTGAAAACTGCAGGAACTTCAAACCGGCACTAGGAAACAGACTGAGAAACCAGAGTAAATATTTCTCCTGCAAGCCGTTCACTTTCTGCTACATGAACAAACGTCTCTCCACATGCTCAGTTCTGAGAGTTAAGTGTGTTTGAAATCCGAACTTCACCTAGCTTGTTGGGAAGAGAAAGTTTCATTTCAGGTGCAAACTACATTCCATATATATATATGGGAATGTACTAGCTCCAACTCAGTTTTCCAGTGAAAACTGCAGGAACTTCAAACCGGCACTAGGAAACAGACTGAGAAACCAGAGTAAAACTTACTCTTGCAACACGTTCCATTTGTGCTAGATGAACGAACGTCTCTCCACATGCTGAGTTCTGAGAGATAAGTGTGTTTGAAAGCCGTCCTTCACCTAGCTTGTTGGGAACACAAAGTTTCTTTTCACTTGCAAACTCCACTCCATACATATATAAGGGGAGGTACTAGCTCCAACTCCTTTTTACAGTGAAAATTGCAGGAACTTCAAACCTGCACTAGGAAACAGGCTGAGAAAACAGAGTAAAAGTTTCTCCTGCAACCCGTTCCATTTTTGCTAGATGAACGAACGTCTCTCCACATGCTCAGTTCTGAGAGATAAGTGTGTGTGAATGCCGTCCTTCACCTAGCTTGTTGGGAACACAAAGTTTCTTTTCACTTGCAAACTCCAATCCATACATATATATGGGGTGGTACAAGCTCCTATTCGATTTTACAGTGATAACTGCAGGAACTTTAAACTGGCGCTAGGAAACAGACTTAGAATCCAGAGTAAAAGTTTCCCTGCAACCCGTTCCCTTTGTGCTAGATGAACGAACGTCTCTCCACATGCTAATTTCTGAGAGATATGTGTGTGTGAAAGCCGTCCTTCACCTGGCTTGTTGTGAACACAAAGTTTCTTTTCATTTGCCAAATCCACTCCATACATATATATGGGGAGGTACTTGCTCCATCTCGGATTTACAGTGAAAACTGCAGGAACTTCAATCCGGCACTAGGAAACAGACTGAGAAACCAGAGAAAAAGTTTTTCCTGCAACATATTCCTTTTTGGCTAGATGAACGAACGTCTCTCCACGTGCTCAGTTCTGAGAGATAAGTGTGTGTGAAAGCAGTACTTCACTTAGCTTTTTGGGAAAACAAAGTTTCTTTTCACTTGCAAACTCCAATGCTTACATATATAAGGGGAGGTATTAGCTCCAAATCGGTTTTACAGTGAAAACTGCAGGAACTTCAAACCGCCACTAGGAAACAGACTGAGAAACCAGAGTAAATGATTAACCTGCTACCCGTTCCCTTTCTGCTAGATGAACGAACGTCTCTCCACATGCTAAGTTCTGAGAGATAAGTGTGTGTGAAATCCGACTTTCACCTACTTGTTGGGAACAGAAAGTTTCTTTTCAGGTGCAAACTCCATTCCATACATTTATATGGGCATGTACTAGCTCCAACTCGGTTTTCCAGTGAAAACTGCAGGAACTTCAAACCGGGACTAGGAAACAGACTTAGAAACCAGAGTAAAAGTTTCCCTGGCATAACGTTCCCTTTGTGCTAGATGAACGAACTTCTCTCCTCATGCTCAGTTCTGAGAGATACTTGTGTGTGAAAGCCTTCCTTCACCTATCTTGTTGGGAACACAAAGTTCCTTTTCAGTTGCAAACTCCACTCCATACATATATATAGGGAGGTACTAATTCCAACTCGGTTTTACAGTGAAAACTGCAGGAGTATCAATCCGGTTCAAGGAAACAGAATGAGAAACCAGAGTAAAGTTTCTCCTGCTACCCGTTCCATTTGTGCTAGATGAACGAACGTCTCTCCACATGTTCAGATCTGAGAGATGTGTGTGTGTGAAAGCCGTCGTTCACCAAGCTTTTTGGGAACACAAAGTTTCTTTTCAGGTGCCAACCCAACTCCATACATATATAAGGGCTGGTACTAGATCCAACTCGGTTTTACAGTGAAAACTACATGAACTTCAAACCGGCACTAGGAAAGAGACTGAGAAACCAGAGTAAAAGTTTCTTCTGCAAACCGTTCCCTTTGTGCTAGATGAACGAACGTCTCTCCACAAGCTCAGTTCTGAGAGCTAAGTGTGTGTGGAAGCCGTCCTTCAACTAGCTTGTTGGGAACACAAAGTTTCTTTTCACTTGCAATCTCCACTCCATATATATATGGGGAGGTACTAGCTCCAACTCAGTTTTAAATTGAAAACTGCAGGAAATTCAAACCTGCACTACGAAACAGACTGAGAAACCAGAGTAAAACTTTCTCCTGCAACCCTTTCCCTTTGTGCTGGATGAACGAACGTCTATCCTCATGCTCAGTTCTGAGAGATAAGTGTGTGTGAAAGCCGTCCTTCAACTTGCTTGTTGGGAACACAAAGTTTCTTTCATGTGCAAACTCCAATCCGTATATATATATGGGGAAGTACTAGCTCCAACATCGTATTACAGTGAAAACTGCAGGAACTTCAAACCGGCACTAGGAAACAGACTGATAAACAAGAGTAAAAGTTTCTCCTGCAAGCCGTTCACTTTGTGCTACATGAACGAACGTCTCTCCACATGCTAAGTTCTGAGAGATAAGTGTGTGTGAAATCCGACTTTCACCTAGTTTGTTGGGAACAGAAAGTTTCTTTTCAGGTGCAAACTCCACTCCGTACATATATAAGGGGAGGTACTAGCCCCAAATCGGTTTTAAAGTGAAAACTGCAGGAACTTCATACCAGCACTAGGAAACAGACTGTGTTAACAGAGAAATAGTTTTTCCTGCAACCCGTTCCCATTGTGCTAGATGAATGAAAGTCTCTCCACAAGCTCAGTTCTGAGAGATAGGTGTGTGTGAAAGCCGTCCTTCAACTAGATTGTTGAGGACACAAAGTTTCTTTCAGGTGCAAACTACACTCCTTATATATATATGGGGAGGAACTAGCTCCAACACAGTTTTACAGTGAAAACTGCAGGAACTTCAAACCGGCACTAGGAAACAGACTGAGAAACCAGAGTAAAATTTTCTCCTGCAACCCGTTCCCTTTGTGCTAGATGAACGAACGTCTCTCCACAAGCTCAGTTCTGAGAGATAAGTGTGTGTGAAAGCCGTCCTTCACCTTGCTTGTAGGGAACACAAAGTTTCTTTTCACTTGCAATCTCCACTCCATACATATATAAGGGGAGGTAATAGCTCCAACTCTGTTTTACAGTGAAAACTGCAGGAAATTCAAACCGGCACTAGGAAACAGACTGAGAATCTAGAGTAAAATTTCTCCTGCTACCCGTTCCATTTGTGGTAGATGAACGAAAGTGTCTCCACATGCTCAGTTCTGAGGGATAACTGGGTGTGAATGCCGTCCTTCACCTAGCTTGTTGAGAACACATAGTTTCTTTAAGGTGCAAACTCCACTCCATATATATATATGGGGAGGTACTAGCTCCAACTCAGTTTTAAAGTGAAAACTGCAGGAACTTCAAACCTGCACTAGGAAACAGACTGAGAAACCAGAGTAAAAGTTTCTCCTGCAACCCTTTCCATTTGTGCTGGTTGAACGAACGTCTATCCTCATGCTCAGTTCTGAGAGATATGTGTGTGTGAAAGCCGTCTTTCACCTAGCTTCTTGGGAACACAAAGTTTCTTTTCATGTGCAAACTCCAATCCGTATATATATATGGGAATCTACTAGCTCCAACTGCTTTTTACAGAGAAAACTGCAGGAAGTTCAAACCGGCACTAGGAAACAGGCTGAGAAACCAGAGTAAATGTTTCTCCTGCAAGCCGTTCACTTTGTGCTAGATGAACGAACGTCTCTCAACATGCTCAGTTCTGAGAGGTAAGTGTGTGTGAAATCCGAATTTCATCTAGCTTGTTGGGAACAGAAAGATTCTTTTCAGGTGCAAACTCCATTACATACATATATAAGGGCTGGTACTAGCTCCAACTCGTTTTTCCAGTGAAAACTGCAGGAACTTCAAACCGGCACTAGGAAACAGACTGAGAAACCAGAGGAAAGTTTCAACTGCAACGCGTTCCCTTTGTGCTAGAGGAACGATCGTCTCTCCACATGCTCAGGTCTGAGAGATAAGCGTGTGTGAAAGCCATCCTTCACCTAGCTTGTTGGGAACACAAAGTTTCTTTTCAGTAGCAAACTACACTCCATACATATATATGGGGAGGTACTAGTTCCAACTCGGTTTTACAGTGCAAACTGCAGGAGCTTCAAACTGGCTCTAGGAAACAGAATGAGAAACCAGAGTAAAATTTCTACTGCTAACCGTTCCATTTGTGCTAGATGAACGAACGTCTCTCCACATGTTCAGATCTGAGAGATGTGTGTGTGTGAAAGCTGTCGTTCACTTAGCTTGTTGGGAACACAAAGTTTCTTTTCAGGTGCAAACTCCACTCCATACATATATAAGGGCTGGTACTAGCTCCAACTCGTTTTTACAGTGAAATCTACAGGAACTTCAAACCGGCACTTGGTAACAGACTGAGAAACCCGAGTAAAAGTTTCTCCTGCAAACCGTTCAGTTTGTGCTAGATGAACGATCGTCTCTCCACATGCTCTGTTCTGAGAGATAAGTGTGTGTGAAAGCCGTTCTTCACCTAGCTTGTTGAGGACACAAAGTTTCTTTCAGGTGCAAACTACACTCCTTATATATATATGGGGAGGTCTAGCTCCAACACAGTTTTACAGTGAAAACTGTAGGAACTTCAAACCGGCACTAGGAAACAGACTGAGAAACCAAAGTAAAAGTTTCTCCTGCAAGCCGTTCCCTTTGTGCAGGATGAACGAACGGCTCTCCACATGCTCAGTTCTGAGAGATAATTGTGTGTGAAAGCCGTCCTTCACCTAGCTTGTTGGGAACACAAAGTTTTTTTTCACTTGCCAACTCCACTCCATATATATATATTGGGACGTACTAGCTCCAACACGGTTTTCCAGTGAAAACTGCAGGAAATTCAAACCGGCAATAGGAAACAGACTGAGTAAACAGAGAAAAAGTTTCTCCTGCAACCCGTTCCCTTTGTGCTAGATGAACGAACGTCTCTCCGCAAGCTCATTTCAGAGAGATAACTGTGTGGGAAAGCCATCCTTCACCTACCTTGTTGGGAACACAAAGTTTCTTTTCACTTGAAATCTCCATTACATAAATATATAAGGGGAGGTAATAACTCCAACTCGGTTTTACAGTGAATACTGCAGGAACTTCAAACCTGCACTAGGAAACCGACTGAGAATCCAGAGTATAATTCATCCTGCTACCCGTTCACTTTGTGCTAGATGAACGAACGTGTCTCCACATGCTCAGTTCTGAGGGATAACTGGGTGTGAAAGCCGTCCTTCACCTAGCTTGTTGAGAAAACAAAGTTTCTTTCAGGTGCATACACCACTCCATATATATATATGGGGTGGTACTAACTCCAACTCAGTTTTAAAGTGAAAACTGCAGGAACTTCAAACCTGCTCTAGGAAACAGAGTGAGAAACAAGAGTAAAAGTTTCTCCTGCAACCCTTCCCCTTTGTGCTGGATGAACGAAAGTCTATCCTCATGCCCAGTTCTGAGAGATAAGTGTGTGTTAAAGCCATACTTCACCTAGCTTGTTGGGAACACAAAGTTTCTTTTCACTTGCAAACTCAACTCCATACATATATATGGGGAGGTACAAGCACCTACTCGGTTTTAGAGTGAAAATTGCAGGAAATTCAAACCGGCACAAGGAAACATACTTAGAAACCAGAGTAAAGTTTCCCCTGCCACCCGTTCCCTTTGTGCTGGATGAACGATCTTCTCTCCCCATGCTCACTTCTGAGAGATGTGTGTGTTTGAAAGCCGTCGTTCACCTAGCTTGTTGGGAACACAAAGTTTCTTTTCAGGTGGAAACTGCACTCCATATATATATAAGGGCTGGTACTAGCTCCAACTTGGTTTTACAGTGAAAACTACAGGAACTTCAAACCGGCACTAGGAAACAGACTGAGAAACCAGAGTAAAAGATTCTCATGCAAACCGTTCCCTTTGTGCTAGATGAACGAACGTCTCTCCACATGCTAAGTTCTAAGAGATAAGTGTGTGTGAAAGCCGTACTTCACATAACTTGTTGGGAACACAAACTTACTTTTCACTTGCTAACTCCACTCCATACATATATAAGGGGATGTACTAGCTCCAAATCTGTTTTACAGTGAAAACTGCAGGAATTTCATACCGGCACTAGGAAACAAACTGAGTAAACAGAGAAATAGTTTCTCCTGCAACCCGTTCCATTTGTGCTAGATGAACGAAAGTCTCTCCACAAGCTCAATTCTGAGAGATATGTGTGTGTGAAATCCGTCCTTCACCTAGCTTGTTGAGGACACAAAGTTTGTTTCAGGTGCAAACTACACTCCTTATTTATATATGGGGAGGTACTAGCTCCAACACAGTTTTACAGTGAAAACTGTAGGGACTTCAAACCAGCACTAGTAAACACACTGAGAAACCGAAGTAAAAGTTTCTCCTGCAAGCCCTTCCCTTTGTGCTAGATGAACGAACGTCTCTACACATGCTCAGTTCTGAGAGATAATTGTGTTTGAAAGCCGTACTTCAACTAGCTTGTTGGGAAAACAAAGTTTCTTTTCACTTGAAAACTCCACTCCATACATATATATGGGTATGTAGTAGCTCCAACTCGATTTTCCTGTGAAAACTGCAGGAATTTCAAACCGGAACTAGGAAACAGACTGAGAAACCAGTGTCAAAGTTTCTCCTGCAACCTGTTCCTTTTGTGCTAGATTAACGAACGTCTCTTCACTTGCTCATTCATGAGAGATAAGTGTCTGTGAAAGCCATCCTTCACCTATCTTGTTGGGAACACTAAGATTCTTTTCAGTTGCCAACTCCACTCCATACATATATATGGGGAGGTACTAGCTCCAACACGGTTTTACAGTGAAAACTGCAGGAACATCAAACCGGCACTAGGAAACAGAATGAGAAACCAGAGAAAAAGTTTCTCCTGCAAACTGTTCCTTTTGTGCTAGATGAACGAAATTCTCTCCACATGCAGAGTTCTGAGAGATGTGTGTGTGTGAAAGCCGTTGTTCACCTAGCTTGTTCGGAACACAAAATTTCTTTTCAGGAGCAAACTCCACTCCATACATATATATGGGGAGGTACTAGCTCCAACACAAGTTTACAGTGAAAACTGCAGGAATTTCAAACCGGAACTAGGAAACAGACTGATAAACCACAGTAAAAGTTTCTCCTTTAACCATTTCCGTTTGTCCTAGATGAACGAACTTCTCTCCACATGCCCAGTTCTGAGAGATAAATGTGTGTTAAAGCCATCCTTCACCTAGCTTGTTGGGAACACAAAGTTTCTTTTCACTTGCAAACTCAAATCCATACATATATAAGGGGATGTACTAGCTCCAAATCGGCTTTACAGTGAAAACTGCAGGAATTTCATACCGGCACTAGGAAACAAACTGAGTAAACAGAGAAATAGTTTCTCCTGCAACCCGTTCCATTTGTGCTAGATGAACGAAAGTCTCTCCACAAGCTCAATTCTGAGAGATATGTGTGTGTGAAAGCCGTCCTTCACCTAGCTTGTTGAGGACACAAAGTTTCTTTCAGGTGCAAAGAACACTCCTTATATATATATGGGGAGGTAGTAGCTCCAACACAGTTTTACAGTGAAAACTGTAGGGACTTCAAACCAGCACTAGGAAACACACTGAGAAACCAAATTAAAAGTTTGTCCTGCAAGCCCTTCCCTTTGTGCTAGATGAACGAACGGCTCTCCACATGCTCAGTTCTGAGAGAAAATTGTGTGTGAAAGCCGTACTTCAACTAGCTTGTTGGGAAAACAAAGTTTCTTTTCACTTGAAAACTCCACTCCATACATATATATGGGTATGTACTAGCTCCAACTCGGTGTTCCAGTGAAAACTGCAGGAACTTCAAACCGGAACTAGGAAACAGACTGAGAAACCAGTGTCAAAGTTTTTCCTGCAACCTGTTCCGTTTGTGCTAGATTAACGAACGTCTCTTCACTTGCTCATTTATGAGAGATAAGTGTCTGTGAAAGCCATCCTTCAACTCTCTTGTTGGGAACACTAAGTTTCTTTTCAGTTGCCAACTCCACTCCATACATATATATGGGGAGGTACTAGCTCCAACTCGGTTTTACAGTGAAAACTGCAGGAACATCAAACCGGCACTAGGAAACAGAATGAGAAACCAGAGAAAAAGTTTCTCCTGCAACCTGTTCCTATTGTGCTAGATGAACGAAAGTCTCTCCACATGCACAGTTCTGAGAGATGTGTGTGTGTGAAAGCCGTCGTTCAACTAGCTTGTTGGGAACACAAACTTTCTTTTCAGGAGCAAACTCCACTCCATACATTTATATGGGGAGGTACTAGCTCCAAAACAAGTTTACAGTGAAAACTGCAGGAATTTCAAACCGGAACTAGGAAACAGACTGATAAACCACAGTAAAAGTTTCTCCTTTAACCATTTCCGTTTGTCCTAGATGAACGAACTTCTCTCCACATGCCCAGTTCTGAGAGATAAGTGTGTGTTAAAGCCATACTTCACCTAGCTTGTTGGGAACACAAAGTTTCTTTTCACTTGCAAACTCAACTCCATACATATATATGGGGAAGTACAAGCCCCAAAACGGATTTACAGTGAAAACTGCAGGAACTTCAAACCGGCACTAGGAAACAGACTGAGAAACCAGAGAAAAAGTTTCTCATGCAACATGTTCCTTTTGTGCTAGATGAACGAAAGTCTATCCACATGCTCAGTTCTGAGAGATAAGTGTGTGTGAAAGCCGTACTTCACCTAGCTTGTTGGGAACACAAAGTTTCTTTTCACTTGCAAACTCCACTCCATACATATATAAGGGGAGGTATTAGCTATAACTCGGTTTTACAGTGAAAACTGCAGGAACTTCAAACCGGCACTAGGAAACAGGCTGAGAAACCAGAGTTAAATTTCTCCTGCTACCCGTTCCCTTTGTGTTAGATAAAAGAAAGTCTCTCCACATGCACAGTTCTGAGAGATGTGTGTGTGTGAAAGCCGTCGTTCACCTAGCTTGTTGGGAACACAAAGTTTCTTTTCAGGTGCAAACTCCACTCTTTACATATATATGGGTAGGTACTAGCTCCAACCCAATTTTACAGTGAAAACTGCAGGAATTTCAAACCGGCACTTGGAAACAGACTGAGATACCACAGTAAAAGTTTCTCCTGCAACCATTTCCGTATGTCCTAGATGAACGAATTTCTCTCCACATGCCCAGGTCTGAGAGATACATGTGTGTGAAAGCCGTCCTTCACCTAGCTTGTTGGGAACACGAAGTTTCTTTTCAGGTGCAAACACCATTCCATACATATATATGGGGAGGTACATGCACCAAACTGCTTTTACAGTGAAAACGGCAGGAAATTAATTCCGGCACTAGGAAACAGACAGAGAAACCAGAGAAAAAGTTTCTCCTGCAACCCGTTCCCTTTGTGCTAGATGAACGAACGTGTCTCCACGTTGTCAGTTCTGACGGATAAGTGGGTGTGAAAGCCGCCCTTCACCTAGCTTGTTGAGGACACACAGTTTCTTTCAGGTGCAAACTCCTCTCCTTATATATTTATGGGGAGGTACAAGCTCCAACACAGTTTTACAGTGAAAACTTTAGGAACTTCAAACTGGCACTAGGAAACAGACTGAGAAACCAGTGTCAAAGATTCTCCTGCATCCTGTTCCTTTTGTGCTAGATGAACGAAAGTCTCTCCACATGCACAGTTCTGAGAGATGTGTGTGTGTGAAAGCCGTCGTTAACCTAGCTTGTTGGGAACACAAAGTTTCTTTTCAGGTGCAAACACCATTCCATACATATATATGGGGAGCTACTAGCACCAAACCGCTTTTACAGTGAAAACGGCAGGAACTTCAAACCTGCACTAGGAAACAGAGTGAGAAACCAGAGTAAAAGTTTCTCCTGCAACGCTTTCACTTTGTGCTAGATGAACGAACGTCTATCATCATGCTCAGTTCTGAGAGATAAGTGTGTGTGAAAGCCGTACTTCACCAAGCTTGTTGGGAACACAAAGTTTCTTTTCACTTGAAAACTCCACTCCATACATATATATGGGGTGGTACAAGCTCCTAATCGGTTTTACAGTGATAACTGCAGGAACTTCAAACCGGCGCTAGGAAACAAACATAGAAACCAGAGAAAAAGTTTCCCCTGCAACCCGTTCCCTTTGTGCTAGATGAACGAACGTCTCTCCACATGCTAATTTCTGAGAGAAAAGTGTGTGTGAAAGCCGTCCTTCACCTAGCTTGTTGGGAACAGAAAGTTTCTTTTAAGTTGCCAAATCCAATCCATACATATATATGGGGAAGTACTAGCCCCAAAACGGATTTACAGTGAAAACTGCAGGAACTTCAAACCGGCACTAGGAAACAGACTGAGAAACCAGAGAAAAAGTTTCTCATGCAACATGTTCCTTCTGTGCTAGATGAACGAACGTCTCTCCACATGCTCAGTTGTGAGTGATAAGTGTGTGTGAAAGCCGTCCTTCACCTAGCTTGTTGGGAACACAAAGTTTCTTTTCACTTGCAAACTCCAATCCATACATATATAAGGGGAGGTACTAGCACCAACTCGGTTTGAAAGTGAAAACTGCAGGAACTTCAAACCTGCACTAGGAAAAAGGCTGAGAAACCAGTGTCAAAGTTTCTCCTGCAACCTGTTCCGTTTGTGCTAGATTAACGAACGTCTCTTAACTTGCTCATTTATGAGAGATAAGTGTGTGTGAAAGCCATCCTTCACCTATCTTGTTGGGAACACTAAGTTTCTTTTCTGTTGCCAACTCCACTCCATACATATATATGGGGAGGTACTAGCTCCAACTCGGTTTTACATTGAAAACTGCAGGAACATCAAACCGGCACTAGGAAACAGAATGAGAAACCAGAGAAAAAGTTTCTCCTGCAACCTGTTCCTTTTGTGCTTGATGAACGAAAGTCTGTCCACATGCACAGTTCTGAGAGATGTGTGTGTGTGAAAGTCGTCATTCACCTGGCTTGTTGGGAACACAAACATTCTTTTCAGGAGCAAACTCCACTCCATACATATATATGGGGAGGTACTAGCTCCAACACAAGTTTACAGTGAAAACTGCAGGAATTTCAAACCGGAACTAGGAAACAGACTGATAAACCACAGTAAAAGATTCTCCTTTAACCATTTCCGTTTGTCCTAGATGAACGAAATTCTCTCCACATGCCCAGTTCTGAGAGATAAGTGTGTGTTAAAGCCATCCTTCACCTAGCTTGTTGGGAACACAAAGTTTCTTTTCACTTGCAAACACAACTCCATACATATATATGGGGAGGTACAAGCACCTACTCGGTTTTAGAGTGAAAATTGCAGGAAATTCAAACCGGCGCAAGGAAACAGACTTAGAAACCAGAGTAAAGTTTCCCCTGCCACCCATTCCCTTTGTGCTGGATGAACGATCTTCTCTCCCCATGCTCACTTCTGAGAGATGTGTGTGTTTGAAAGCCGTCGTTCACCTAGCTTGTTGGGAACACAAAGTTTCTTTTCAGGTGGAAACTGCACTCCATATATATATAAGGGCTGGTACTAGCTCCAACTTGGTTTTACAGTGAAAACTACAGGAACTTCAAACCAGCACTAGGAAACAGACTGAGAAACCAGAGTAAAAGTTTCTCCTGCAAACCGTTCCCTTTGTGCTAGATGAACGAACGTCTCTCCACATGCTAAGTTCTAAGAGATAAGTGTGTGTGAAAGCCGTACTTCACATAACTTGTTGGGAACACAAACTTACTTTTCACTTGCAAACTCCACTCCATACATATATAAGGGGATGTACTAGCTCCAAATCGGTTTTACAGTGAAAACTGCAGGAATTTCATACCGGCACTAGGAAACAAACTGAGTAAACAGAGAAATAGTTTCTCCTGCAACCCGTTCCATTTGTGCTAGATGAACGAAAGTCTCTCCACAAGCTCAATTCTGAGAGATATGTGTGTGTGAAATCCGTCCTTCACCTAGCTTGTTGAGGACACAAAGTTTCTTTCAGGTGCAAACTACACTCCTTATTTATATATGGGGAGGTACTAGCTCCAACACAGTTTTACAGTGAAAACTGTAGGAACTTCAAACCAGCACTAGGAAACACACTGAGAAACCAAAATAAAAGTTTCTCCTGCAACCCTTCCCTTTGTGCTAGATGAACGAACGTATCTCCACATGCTCAGTTCTGAGAGATAATTGTGTGTGAAAGCCGTACTTCCACTAGCTTGTTGGGAAAACAAAGTTTCTTTTCACTTGAAAACTCCACTCCATACATATATATGGGTATGTACTAGCTCCAACTCGGTTTTCCTGTGAAAACTGCAGGAACTTCAAACCGGAACTAGGAAACAGACTGAGAAACCAGTGTCAAAGTTTCTCCTACAACCTGTTCCATTTGTGCTAGATTAACGAACGTCTCTTTACTTGCTCATTTATGAGAGATAAGTGTCTGTGAAAGCCATCCTTCACCTATCTTGTTAGAACACTAAGATTCTTTTCAGTTGCCAACTCCACTCCATACATATATATGGGGAGGTACTAGCTCCAACACGGTTTTACAGTGAAAACTGCAGGAACATCAAACCGGCACTAAGAAACAGAATGAGAAACCAGAGAAGAAGTTTCTCCTGCAACCTGTTCCTATTGTGCTAGATGAACGAAAGTCTCTCCACATGCAGAGTTCTGAGAGATGTGTGTGTGTGAAAGCCGTCGTTCACCTAGCTTGTTGGGAACACAAAATTTCTTTTCAGGAGCAAACTCCACTCCATACATATATATGGGGAGGTACTAGCTCCAACACAGTTTTACAGTGAAAACTGTAGGGACTTCAAACCAGCACTAGGAAACACACTGAGAAACCAAATTAAAAGTTTCTCCTGCAAGCCCTTCCCTTTGTGCTAGATGAACGAACGTCTCTCCACATGCTCAGTTCTGAGAGATAATTGTGTGTGAAAGCCGTACTTCAACTAGCTTGTTGGGAAAACAAAGTTTCTTTTCACTTGAAAACTCCACTCCATACATATATATGGGGATGTACTAGCTCCAACTCGGTTTTCCAGTGAAAACTGCAGGAACTTCAAACCGGAACTAGGAAACAGACTGAGAAACCAGTGTCAAAGTTTCTCCTGCAACCTGTTCCGTTTGTGCTAGATTAACGAACGTCTCTTCACTTGCTCATTTATGAGAGATAAGTGTCTGTGAAAGCCATCCTTCAACTATCTTGTTGGGAACACTAAGTTTCTTTTCAGTTGCCAACTCCAATCCATACATATATATGGGGAGGTACTAGCTCCAACTCGGTTTTACAGTGAAAACTGCAGGAACATCAAACCGGCACTAGGAAACAGAATGAGAAACCAGAGAAAAAGTTTCTCCTGCAAACTGTTCCTTTTGTGCTAGATGAACGAAAGTCTCTCCACATGCACAGTTCTGAGAGATGTGTGTGTGTGAAAGCCGTCGTTCAACTAGCTTGTTGGGAACACAAACTTTCTTTTCAGGAGCAAACTCCACTCCATACATATATATGGGGAGGTACTAGCTCCAACACAAGTTTACAGTGAAAACTGCAGGAATTTCAAACAGGAACTAGGAAACAGACTGATAAACCACAGTAAAAGTTTCTCCTTTAACCATTTCCGTTTGTCCTAGATGAACGAACTTCTCTCCACATGCCCAGTTCTGAGAGATAAGTGTGTGTTAAAGCCATCCTTCACCTAGATTGTTGGGAACACAAAGTTTCTTTTCACTTGCAAACTCAACTCCATACATATATATGGGGAAGTACTAGCTCCAAAACGGATTTACAGTGAAAACTGCAGGAACTTCAAACCGGCACTAGGAAACAGACTGAGAAACCAGAGAAAAAGTTTCTCATGCAACATGTTCCTTTTTTGCTAGATGAACGAACGTCTCTCCACATGCTCAGTTCTGAGAGATAAGTGTGTGTGAAAGCCGTACTTCACCTAGCTTGTTGGGAACACAAAGTTTCTTTTCACTTGCAAACTCCACTCCATACATATATAAGGGGAGGTATTAGCTATAACTCGGTTTTACAGTGAAAACTGCAGGAACTTCAAACCGGCACTTTCAAACAGGCTGAGAAACCAGAGTTAAATTTCTCCTGCTACCCGTTCCCTTTGTGTTAGATGAAAGAAAGTCTCTCCACATGCACAGTTCTGAGAGAAGTGTGTGTGTGAAAGCCGTCGTTCACCTAGCTTGTTGGGAACACAAAGTTTCTTTTCAGGTGCAAACTCCACTCTTTACATATATATGGGGAGGTACTAGTTCCAACACAATTTTACAGTGAAAACTGCAGGAATTTCAAACCGGCACTTGGAAACAGACTGAGATACCACAGTAAAAGTTTCTCCTGCAACCATTTCCGTATGTCCTAGATGAACGAATTTCTCTCCACATGCCCATGTCTGAGAGATTAATGTGTGTGAAAGCCGTCCTTCACCTAGCTTGTTGGGAACACGAAGTTTCTTTTCAGGTGCAAACAACATTCCATACATATATATGGGGAGGTACATGCAACAAACTGCTTTTACAGTGAAAACGGCAGGAAATTAAATCCGGCACTAGGAAACAGACAGAGAAACCAGAGAAAAAGTTTCTCCTGCAACCCGTTCCCTTTGTGCTAGATGAACGAATGTGTCTCCACGTTGTCAGTTCTGAGGGATAAGTGGGTGTGAAAGCCGTCCTTCACCTAGCTTGTTGAGGACACACAGTTTCTTTCAGGTGCAAACTCCACTCCTTATATATTTATGGGGAGGTACAAGCTCCAACAAACTTTTACAGTGAAAACTTTAGGAACTTCAAACTGGCACTAGGAAACAGACTGAGAAACCAGTGTCAAAGATTCTCCTGCATCCTGTTCCTTTTGTGCTAGATGAACGAAAGTCTCTCCACATGCACAGTTCTGAGAGATGTGTGTGTGTGAAAGCCGTCGTTAACCTAGCTTGTTGGGAACACAAAGTTTCTTTTCAG
This sequence comes from Camelus dromedarius, assembly GCF_036321535.1. Classification (NCBI taxonomy): domain Eukaryota; kingdom Metazoa; phylum Chordata; class Mammalia; order Artiodactyla; family Camelidae; genus Camelus; species Camelus dromedarius. Next base: position 3,004,218 of record NW_026989731.1, read on the forward strand.
GTGCAAACACCATTCCATACATATATATGGGGAGCTACTAGCACCAAACCGCTTTTACAGTGAAAACGGCAGGAACTTCAAACCTGCACTAGGAAACAGACTGAGAAACCAGAGTATAAGTTTCTCCTGCAACGCTTTCACTTTGTGCTAGATGAACGAACGTCTATCATCATGCTCAAATCTGAGAGATAAGTGTGTGTGAAAGCCTTCCTTCACCTAGCTTGTTGGGAACACAAAGTTCCTTTTCAGTTGCAAACTCCACTCCATACATATATATAGGGAGGTACTAATTCCAACTCGGTTTTACAGTGAAAACTGCAGGAGTATCAATCCGGTTCAAGGAAACAGAATGAGAAACCAGAGTAAAGTTTCTCCTGCTACCCGTTCCATTTGTGCTAGATGAACGAACGTCTCTCCACATGTTCAGATCTGAGAGATGTGTGTGTGTGAAAGCCGTCGTTCACCAAGCTTTTTGGGAACACAAAGTTTCTTTTCAGGTGCCAACCCAAATCCATACATATATAAGGGCTGGTACTAGATCCAACTCGGTTTTACAGTGAAAACTACATGAACTTCAAACCGGCACTAGGAAAGAGACTGAGAAACCAGAGTAAAAGTTTCTTCTGCAAACCGTTCCCTTTGTGCTAGATGAACGAACGTCTCTCCACAAGCTCAGTTCTGAGAGCTAAGTGTGTGTGGAAGCCGTCCTTCAACTAGCTTGTTGGGAACACAAAGTTTCTTTTCACTTGCAATCTCCACTCCATATATATATGGGGAGGTACTAGCTCCAACTCAGTTTTAAATTGAAAACTGCAGGAAATTCAAACCTGCACTACGAAACAGACTGAGAAACCAGAGTAAAACTTTCTCCTGCAACCCTTTCCCTTTGTGCTGGATGAACGAACGTCTATCCTCATGCTCAGTTCTGAGAGATAAGTGTGTGTGAAAGCCGTCCTTCAACTTGCTTGTTGGGAACACAAAGTTTCTTTCATGTGCAAACTCCAATCCGTATATATATATGGGGAAGTACTAGCTCCAACATCGTATTACAGTGAAAACTGCAGGAACTTCAAACCGGCACTAGGAAACAGACTGATAAACAAGAGTAAAAGTTTCTCCTGCAAGCCGTTCACTTTGTGCTACATGAACGAACGTCTCTCCACATGCTAAGTTCTGAGAGATAAGTGTGTGTGAAATCCGACTTTCACCTAGTTTGTTGGGAACAGAAAGTTTCTTTTCAGGTGCAAACTCCACTCCGTACATATATAAGGGGAGGTACTAGCTCCAAATCGGTTTTAAAGTGAAAACTGCAGGAAATTCAAACCGGCACTAGGAAACAGACTGAGAATCTAGAGTAAAATTTCTCCTGCTACCCGTTCCATTTGTGGTAGATGAACGAAAGTGTCTCCACATGCTCAGTTCTGAGGGATAACTGGGTGTGAATGCCGTCCTTCACCTAGCTTGTTGAGAACACATAGTTTCTTTAAGGTGCAAACTCCACTCCATATATATATATGGGGAGGTACTAGCTCCAACTCAGTTTTAAAGTGAAAACTGCAGGAACTTCAAACCTGCACTAGGAAACAGACTGAGAAACCAGAGTAAAAGTTTCTCCTGCAACCCTTTCCATTTGTGCTGGATGAACGAACGTCTATCCTCATGCTCAGTTCTGAGAGATATGTGTGTGTGAAAGCCGTCTTTCACCTAGCTTCTTGGGAACACAAAGTTTCTTTTCATGTGCAAACTCCAATCCGTATATATATATGGGAATCTACTAGCTCCAACTGCTTTTTACAGAGAAAACTGCAGGAAGTTCAAACCGGCACTAGGAAACAGGCTGAGAAACCAGAGTAAATGTTTCTCCTGCAAGCCGTTCACTTTGTGCTAGATGAACGAACGTCTCTCAACATGCTCAGTTCTGAGAGGTAAGTGTGTGTGAAATCCGAATTTCATCTAGCTTGTTGGGAACAGAAAGATTCTTTTCAGGTGCAAACTCCATTACATACATATATAAGGGCTGGTACTAGCTCCAACTCGTTTTTCCAGTGAAAACTGCAGGAACTTCAAACCGGCACTAGGAAACAGACTGAGAAACCAGAGGAAAGTTTCAACTGCAACGCGTTCCCTTTGTGCTAGAGGAACGATCGTCTCTCCACATGCTCAGGTCTGAGAGATAAGCGTGTGTGAAAGCCATCCTTCACCTAGCTTGTTGGGAACACAAAGTTTCTTTTCAGTAGCAAACTACACTCCATACATATATATGGGGAGGTACTAGTTCCAACTCGGTTTTACAGTGCAAACTGCAGGAGCTTCAAACTGGCTCTAGGAAACAGAATGAGAAACCAGAGTAAAATTTCTACTGCTAACCGTTCCATTTGTGCTAGATGAACGAACGTCTCTCCACATGTTCAGATCTGAGAGATGTGTGTGTGTGAAAGCTGTCGTTCACTTAGCTTGTTGGGAACACAAAGTTTCTTTTCAGGTGCAAACTCCACTCCATACATATATAAGGGCTGGTACTAGCTCCAACTCGTTTTTACAGTGAAATCTACAGGAACTTCAAACCGGCACTTGGTAACAGACTGAGAAACCCGAGTAAAAGTTTCTCCTGCAAACCGTTCAGTTTGTGCTAGATGAACGATCGTCTCTCCACATGCTCTGTTCTGAGAGATAAGTGTGTGTGAAAGCCGTTCTTCACCTAGCTTGTTGAGGACACAAAGTTTCTTTCAGGTGCAAACTACACTCCTTATATATATATGGGGAGGTCTAGCTCCAACACAGTTTTACAGTGAAAACTGTAGGAACTTCAAACCGGCACTAGGAAACAGACTGAGAAACCAAAGTAAAAGTTTCTCCTGCAAGCCGTTCCCTTTGTGCAGGATGAACGAACGGCTCTCCACATGCTCAGTTCTGAGAGATAATTGTGTGTGAAAGCCGTCCTTCACCTAGCTTGTTGGGAACACAAAGTTTTTTTTCACTTGCCAACTCCACTCCATATATATATATTGGGACGTACTAGCTCCAACACGGTTTTCCAGTGAAAACTGCAGGAAATTCAAACCGGCAATAGGAAACAGACTGAGTAAACAGAGAAAAAGTTTCTCCTGCAACCCGTTCCCTTTGTGCTAGATGAACGAACGTCTCTCCGCAAGCTCATTTCAGAGAGATAACTGTGTGGGAAAGCCATCCTTCACCTACCTTGTTGGGAACACAAAGTTTCTTTTCACTTGAAATCTCCATTACATAAATATATAAGGGGAGGTAATAACTCCAACTCGGTTTTACAGTGAATACTGCAGGAACTTCAAACCTGCACTAGGAAACCGACTGAGAATCCAGAGTATAATTCATCCTGCTACCCGTTCACTTTGTGCTAGATGAACGAACGTGTCTCCACATGCTCAGTTCTGAGGGATAACTGGGTGTGAAAGCCGTCCTTCACCTAGCTTGTTGAGAAAACAAAGTTTCTTTCAGGTGCATACACCACTCCATATATATATATGGGGTGGTACTAACTCCAACTCAGTTATAAAGTGAAAACTGCAGGAACTTCAAACCTGCTCTAGGAAACAGAGTGAGAAACAAGAGTAAAAGTTTCTCCTGCAACCCTTGCCCTTTGTGCTGGATGAACGAAAGTCTATCCTCATGCCCAGTTCTGAGAGATAAGTGTGTGTTAAAGCCATACTTCACCTAGCTTGTTGGGAACACAAAGTTTCTTTTCACTTGCAAACTCAACTCCATACATATATATGGGGAGGTACAAGCACCTACTCGGTTTTAGAGTGAAAATTGCAGGAAATTCAAACCGGCACAAGGAAACATACTTAGAAACCAGAGTAAAGTTTCCCCTGCCACCCGTTCCCTTTGTGCTGGATGAACGATCTTCTCTCCCCATGCTCACTTCTGAGAGATGTGTGTGTTTGAAAGCCGTCGTTCACCTAGCTTGTTGGGAACACAAAGTTTCTTTTCAGGTGGAAACTGCACTCCATATATATATAAGGGCTGGTACTAGCTCCAACTTGGTTTTACAGTGAAAACTACAGGAACTTCAAACCGGCACTAGGAAACAGACTGAGAAACCAGAGTAAAAGTTTCTCATGCAAACCGTTCCCTTTGTGCTAGATGAACGAACGTCTCTCCACATGCTAAGTTCTAAGAGATAAGTGTGTGTGAAAGCCGTACTTCACATAACTTGTTGGGAACACAAACTTACTTTTCACTTGCTAACTCCACTCCATACATATATAAGGGGATGTACTAGCTCCAAATCTGTTTTACAGTGAAAACTGCAGGAATTTCATACCGGCACTAGGAAACAAACTGAGTAAACAGAGAAATAGTTTCTCCTGCAACCCGTTCCATTTGTGCTAGATGAACGAAAGTCTCTCCACAAGCTCAATTCTGAGAGATATGTGTGTGTGAAATCCGTCCTTCACCTAGCTTGTTGAGGACACAAAGTTTGTTTCAGGTGCAAACTACAATCCTTATTTATATATGGGGAGGTACTAGCTCCAACACAGTTTTACAGTGAAAACTGTAGGAACTTCAAACCAGCACTAGTAAACACACTGAGAAACCGAAGTAAAAGTTTCTCCTGCAAGCCCTTCCCTTTGTGCTAGATGAACGAACGTCTCTACACATGCTCAGTTCTGAGAGATAATTGTGTTTGAAAGCCGTACTTCAACTAGCTTGTTGGGAAAACAAAGTTTCTTTTCACTTGAAAACTCCACTCCATACATATATATGGGTATGTAGTAGCTCCAACTCGGTTTTCCTGTGAAAACTGCAGGAACTTCAAACCGGAACTAGGAAACAGACTGAGAAACCAGTGTCAAAGTTTCTCCTGCAACCTGTTCCTTTTGTGCTAGATTAACGAACGTCTCTTCACTTGCTCATTCATGAGAGATAAGTGTCTGTGAAAGCCATCCTTCACCTATCTTGTTGGGAACACTAAGATTCTTTTCAGTTGCCAACTCCACTCCATACATATATATGGGGAGGTACTAGCTCCAACACGGTTTTACAGTGAAAACTGCAGGAACATCAAACCGGCACTAGGAAACAGAATGAGAAACCAGAGAAAAAGTTTCTCCTGCAAACTGTTCCTTTTGTGCTAGATGAACGAAATTCTCTCCACATGCAGAGTTCTGAGAGATGTGTGTGTGTGAAAGCCGTTGTTCACCTAGCTTGTTCGGAACACAAAATTTCTTTTCAGGAGCAAACTCCACTCCATACATATATATGGGGAGGTACTAGCTCCAACACAAGTTTACAGTGAAAACTGCAGGAATTTCAAACCGGAACTAGGAAACAGACTGATAAACCACAGTAAAAGTTTCTCCTTTAACCATTTCCGTTTGTCCTAGATGAACGAACTTCTCTCCACATGCCCAGTTCTGAGAGATAAATGTGTGTTAAAGCCATCCTTCACCTAGCTTGTTGGGAACACAAAGTTTCTTTTCACTTGCAAACTCAAATCCATACATATATAAGGGGATGTACTAGCTCCAAATCGGCTTTACAGTGAAAACTGCAGGAATTTCATACCGGCACTAGGAAACAAACTGAGTAAACAGAGAAATAGTTTCTCCTGCAACCCGTTCCATTTGTGCTAGATGAACGAAAGTCTCTCCACAAGCTCAATTCTGAGAGATATGTGTGTGTGAAAGCCGTCCTTCACCTAGCTTGTTGAGGACACAAAGTTTCTTTCAGGTGCAAAGAACACTCCTTATATATATATGGGGAGGTAGTAGCTCCAACACAGTTTTACAGTGAAAACTGTAGGGACTTCAAACCAGCACTAGGAAACACACTGAGAAACCAAATTAAAAGTTTCCCCTGCAAGCCCTTCCCTTTGTGCTAGATGAACGAACGGCTCTCCACATGCTCAGTTCTGAGAGAAAATTGTGTGTGAAAGCCGTACTTCAACTAGCTTGTTGGGAAAACAAAGTTTCTTTTCACTTGAAAACTCCACTCCATACATATATATGGGTATGTACTAGCTCCAACTCGGTGTTCCAGTGAAAAATGCAGGAACTTCAAACCGGAACTAGGAAACAGACTGAGAAACCAGTGTCAAAGTTTTTCCTGCAACCTGTTCCGTTTGTGCTAGATTAACGAACGTCTCTTCACTTGCTCATTTATGAGAGATAAGTGTCTGTGAAAGCCATCCTTCAACTCTCTTGTTGGGAACACTAAGTTTCTTTTCAGTTGCCAACTCCACTCCATACATATATATGGGGAGGTACTAGCTCCAACTCGGTTTTACAGTGAAAACTGCAGGAACATCAAACCGGCACTAGGAAACAGAATGAGAAACCAGAGAAAAAGTTTCTCCTGCAACCTGTTCCTATTGTGCTAGATGAACGAAAGTCTCTCCACATGCACAGTTCTGAGAGATGTGTGTGTGTGAAAGCCGTCGTTCAACTAGCTTGTTGGGAACACAAACTTTCTTTTCAGGAGCAAACTCCACTCCATACATTTATATGGGGAGGTACTAGCTCCAAAACAAGTTTACAGTGAAAACTGCAGGAATTTCAAACCGGAACTAGGAAACAGACTGATAAACCACAGTAAAAGTTTCTCCTTTAACCATTTCCGTTTGTCCTAGATGAACGAACTTCTCTCCACATGCCCAGTTCTGAGAGATAAGTGTGTGTTAAAGCCATACTTCACCTAGCTTGTTGGGAACACAAAGTTTCTTTTCACTTGCAAACTCAACTCCATACATATATATGGGGAAGTACTAGCCCCAAAACGGATTTACAGTGAAAACTGCAGGAACTTCAAACCGGCACTAGGAAACAGACTGAGAAACCAGAGAAAAAGTTTCTCATGCAACATGTTCCTTTTGTGCTAGATGAACGAACGTCTATCCACATGCTCAGTTCTGAGAGATAAGTGTGTGTGAAAGCCGTACTTCACCTAGCTTGTTGGGAACACAAAGTTTCTTTTCACTTGCAAACTCCACTCCATACATATATAAGGGGAGGTATTAGCTATAACTCGGTTTTACAGTGAAAACTGCAGGAACTTCAAACCGGCACTAGGAAACAGGCTGAGAAACCAGAGTTAAATTTCTCCTGCTACCCGTTCCCTTTGTGTTAGATAAAAGAAAGTCTCTCCACATGCACAGTTCTGAGAGATGTGTGTGTGTGAAAGCCGTCGTTCACCTAGCTTGTTGGGAACACAAAGTTTCTTTTCAGGTGCAAACTCCACTCTTTACATATATATGGGGAGGTACTAGCTCCAACCCAATTTTACAGTGAAAACTGCAGGAATTTCAAACCGGCACTTGGAAACAGACTGAGATACCACAGTAAAAGTTTCTCCTGCAACCATTTCCGTATGTCCTAGATGAACGAATTTCTCTCCACATGCCCAGGTCTGAGAGATACATGTGTGTGAAAGCCGTCCTTCACCTAGCTTGTTGGGAACACGAAGTTTCTTTTCAGGTGCAAACACCATTCCATACATATATATGGGGAGGTACATGCACCAAACTGCTTTTACAGTGAATACGGCAGGTAATTAATTCCGGCACTAGGAAACAGACAGAGAAACCAGAGAAAAAGTTTCTCCTGCAACCCGTTCCCTTTGTGCTAGATGAACGAACGTGTCTCCACGTTGTCAGTTCTGACGGATAAGTGGGTGTGAAAGCCGCCCTTCACCTAGCTTGTTGAGGACACACAGTTTCTTTCAGGTGCAAACTCCTCTCCTTATATATTTATGGGGAGGTACAAGCTCCAACACAGTTTTACAGTGAAAACTTTAGGAACTTCAAACTGGCACTAGGAAACAGACTGAGAAACCAGTGTCAAAGATTCTCCTGCATCCTGTTCCTTTTGTGCTAGATGAACGAAAGTCTCTCCACATGCACAGTTGTGAGTGATAAGTGTGTGTGAAAGCCGTCCTTCACCTAGCTTGTTGGGAACACAAAGTTTCTTTTCACTTGCAAACTCCAATCCATACATATATAAGGGGAGGTACTAGCTCCAACTCGGTTTGAAAGTGAAAACTGCAGGAATTTCAAACCTGCACTAGGAAAAAGGCTGAGAAACCAGTGTCAAAGTTTCTCCTGCAACCTGTTCCGTTTGTGCTAGATTAACGAACGTCTCTTAACTTGCTCATTTATGAGAGATAAGTGTGTGTGAAAGCCATCCTTCACCTATCTTGTTGGGAACACTAAGTTTCTTTTCAGTTGCCAACTCCACTCCATACATATATATGGGGAGGTACTAGCTCCAACTCGGTTTTACATTGAAAACTGCAGGAACATCAAACCGGCACTAGGAAACAGAATGAGAAACCAGAGAAAAAGTTTCTCCTGCAACCTGTTCCTTTTGTGCTTGATGAACGAAAGTCTGTCCACATGCACAGTTCTGAGAGATGTGTGTGTGTGAAAGTCGTCATTCACCTGGCTTGTTGGGAACACAAACATTCTTTTCAGGAGCAAACTCCACTCCATACATATATATGGGGAGGTACTACCTCCAACACAAGTTTACAGTGAAAACTGCAGGAATTTCAAACTGGAACTAGGAAACAGACTGATAAACCACAGTAAAAGATTCTCCTTTAACCATTTCCGTTTGTCCTAGATGAACGAACTTCTCTCCACATGCCCAGTTCTGAGAGATAAGTGTGTGTTAAAGCCATCCTTCACCTAGCTTGTTGGGAACACAAAGTTTCTTTTCACTTGCAAACACAACTCCATACATATATATGGGGAGGTACAAGCACCTACTCGGTTTTAGAGTGAAAATTGCAGGAAATTCAAACCGGCGCAAGGAAACAGACTTAGAAACCAGAGTAAAGTTTCCCCTGCCACCCATTCCCTTTGTGCTGGATGAACGATCTTCTCTCCCCATGCTCACTTCTGAGAGATGTGTGTGTTTGAAAACCGTCGTTCACCTAGCTTGTTGGGAACACAAAGTTTCTTTTCAGGTGGAAACTGCACTCCATATATATATAAGGGCTGGTACTAGCTCCAACTTGGTTTTACAGTGAAAACTACAGGAACTTCAAACCAGCACTAGGAAACAGACTGAGAAACCAGAGTAAAAGTTTCTCCTGCAAACCGTTCCCTTTGTGCTAGATGAACGAACGTCTCTCCACATGCTAAGTTCTAAGAGATAAGTGTGTGTGAAAGCCGTACTTCACATAACTTGTTGGGAACACAAACTTACTTTTCACTTGCAAACTCCACTCCATACATATATAAGGGGATGTACTAGCTCCAAATCGGTTTTACAGTGAAAACTGCAGGAATTTCATACCGGCACTAGGAAACAAACTGAGTAAACAGAGAAATAGTTTCTCCTGCAACCCGTTCCATTTGTGCTAGATGAACGAAAGTCTCTCCACAAGCTCAATTCTGAGAGATATGTGTGTGTGAAATCCGTCCTTCACCTAGCTTGTTGAGGACACAAAGTTTCTTTCAGGTGCAAACTACACTCCTTATTTATATATGGGGAGGTACTAGCTCCAACACAGTTTTACAGTGAAAACTGTAGGAACTTCAAACCAGCACTAGGAAACACACTGAGAAACCAAAATAAAAGTTTCTCCTGCAAGCCCTTCCCTTTGTGCTAGATGAACGAACGTCTCTCCACATGCTCAGTTCTGAGAGATAATTGTGTGTGAAAGCCGTACTTCCACTAGCTTGTTGGGAAAACAAAGTTTCTTTTCACTTGAAAACTCCACTCCATACATATATATGGGTATGTACTAGCTCCAACTCGGTTTTCCTGTGAAAACTGCAGGAACTTCAAACCGGAACTAGGAAACAGACTGAGAAACCAGTGTCAAAGTTTCTCCTACAACCTGTTCCATTTGTGCTAGATTAACGAACGTCTCTTTACTTGCTCATTTATGAGAGATAAGTGTCTGTGAAAGCCATCCTTCACCTATCTTGTTAGAACACTAAGATTCTTTTCAGTTGCCAACTCCACTCCATACATATATATGGGGAGGTACTAGCTCCAACACGGTTTTACAGTGAAAACTGCAGGAACATCAAACCGGCACTAGGAAACAGAATGAGAAACCAGAGAAGAAGTTTCTCCTGCAACCTGTTCCTATTGTGCTAGATGAACGAAAGTCTCTCCACATGCAGAGTTCTGAGAGATGTGTGTGTGTGAAAGCCGTCGTTCACCTAGCTTGTTGGGAACACAAAATTTCTTTTCAGGAGCAAACTCCACTCCATACATATATATGGGGAGGTACTAGCTCCAACACAGTTTTACAGTGAAAACTGTAGGGACTTCAAACCAGCACTAGGAAACACACTGAGAAACCAAATTAAAAGTTTCTCCTGCAAGCCCTTCCCTTTGTGCTAGATGAACGAACGTCTCTCCACATGCTCAGTTCTGAGAGATAATTGTGTGTGAAAGCCGTACTTCAACTAGCTTGTTGGGAAAACAAAGTTTCTTTTCACTTGAAAACTCCACTCCATACATATATATGGGGATGTACTAGCTCCAACTCGGTTTTCCAGTGAAAACTGCAGGAACTTCAAACCGGAACTAGGAAACAGACTGAGAAACCAGTGTCAAAGTTTCTCCTGCAACCTGTTCCGTTTGTGCTAGATTAACGAACGTCTCTTCACTTGCTCATTTATGAGAGATAAGTGTCTGTGAAAGCCATCCTTCAACTATCTTGTTGGGAACACTAAGTTTCTTTTCAGTTGCCAACTCCACTCCATACATATATATGGGGAGGTACTAGCTCCAACTCGGTTTTACAGTGAAAACTGCAGGAACATCAAACCGGCACTAGGAAACAGAATGAGAAACCAGAGAAAAAGTTTCTCCTGCAAACTGTTCCTTTTGTGCTAGATGAACGAAAGTCTCTCCACATGCACAGTTCTGAGAGATGTGTGTGTGTGAAAGCCGTCGTTCAACTAGCTTGTTGGGAACACAAACTTTCTTTTCAGGAGCAAACTCCACTCCATACATATATATGGGGAGGTACTAGCTCCAACACAAGTTTACAGTGAAAACTGCAGGAATTTCAAACAGGAACTAGGAAACAGACTGATAAACCACAGTAAAAGTTTCTCCTTTAACCATTTCCGTTTGTCCTAGATGAACGAACTTCTCTCCACATGCCCAGTTCTGAGAGATAAGTGTGTGTTAAAGCCATCCTTCACCTAGATTGTTGGGAACACAAAGTTTCTTTTCACTTGCAAACTCAACTCCATACATATATATGGGGAAGTACTAGCTCCAAAACGGATTTACAGTGAAAACTGCAGGAACTTCAAACCGGCACTAGGAAACAGACTGAGAAACCAGAGAAAAAGTTTCTCATGCAACATGTTCCTTTTTTGCTAGATGAACGAACGTCTCTCCACATGCTCAGTTCTGAGAGATAAGTGTGTGTGAAAGCCGTACTTCACCTAGCTTGTTGGGAACACAAAGTTTCTTTTCACTTGCAAACTCCACTCCATACATATATAAGGGGAGGTATTAGCTATAACTCGGGTTTACAGTGAAAACTGCAGGAACTTCAAACCGGCACTTTCAAACAGGCTGAGAAACCAGAGTTAAATTTCTCCTGCTACCCGTTCCCTTTGTGTTAGATGAAAGAAAGTCTCTCCACATGCACAGTTCTGAGAGAAGTGTGTGTGTGAAAGCCGTCGTTCACCTAGCTTGTTGGGAACACAAAGTTTCTTTTCAGGTGCAAACTCCACTCTTTACATATATATGGGGAGGTACTAGTTCCAACACAATTTTACAGTGAAAACTGCAGGAATTTCAAACCGGCACTTGGAAACAGACTGAGATACCACAGTAAAAGTTTCTCCTGCAACCATTTCCGTATGTCCTAGATGAACGAATTTCTCTCCACATGCCCAGGTCTGAGAGATAAATGTGTGTGAAAGCCGTCCTTCACCTAGCTTGTTGGGAACACGAAGTTTCTTTTCAGGTGCAAACAACATTCCATACATATATATGGGGAGGTACATGCAACAAACTGCTTTTACAGTGAAAACGGCAGGAAATTAAATCCGGCACTAGGAAACAGACAGAGAAACCAGAGAAAAAGTTTCTCCTGCAACCCGTTCCCTTTGTGCTAGATGAACGAATGTGTCTCCACGTTGTCAGTTCTGAGGGATAAGTGGGTGTGAAAGCCGTCCTTCACCTAGCTTGTTGAGGACACACAGTTTCTTTCAGGTGCAAACTCCACTCCTTATATATTTATGGGGAGGTACAAGCTCCAACAAAGTTTTACAGTGAAAACTTTAGGAACTTCAAACTGGCACTAGGAAACAGACTGAGAAACCAGTGTCAAAGATTCTCCTGCATCCTGTTCCTTTTGTGCTAGATGAACGAAAGTCTCTCCACATGCACAGTTCTGAGAGATGTGTGTGTGTGAAAGCCGTCGTTAACCTAGCTTGTTGGGAACACAAAGTTTCTTTTCAGGTGCAAACACCATTCCATACATATATATGGGGAGCTACTAGCACCAAACCGCTTTTACAGTGAAAACGGCAGGAACTTCAAACCTGCACTAGGAAACAGACTGAGAAACCAGAGTATAAGTTTCTCCTGCAACGCTTTCACTTTGTGCTAGATGAACGAACGTCTATCATCATGCTCAAATCTGAGAGATAAGTGTGTGTGAAAGCCTTCCTTCACCTAGCTTGTTGGGAACACAAAGTTCCTTTTCAGTTGCAAACTCCACTCCATACATATATATAGGGAGGTACTAATTCCAACTCGGTTTTACAGTGAAAACTGCAGGAGTATCAATCCGGTTCAAGGAAACAGAATGAGAAACCAGAGTAAAGTTTCTCCTGCTACCCGTTCCATTTGTGCTAGATGAACGAACGTCTCTCCACATGTTCAGATCTGAGAGATGTGTGTGTGTGAAAGCCGTCGTTCACCAAGCTTTTTGGGAACACAAAGTTTCTTTTCAGGTGCCAACCCAAATCCATACATATATAAGGGCTGGTACTAGATCCAACTCGGTTTTACAGTGAAAACTACATGAACTTCAAACCGGCACTAGGAAAGAGACTGAGAAACCAGAGTAAAAGTTTCTTCTGCAAACCGTTCCCTTTGTGCTAGATGAACGAACGTCTCTCCACAAGCTCAGTTCTGAGAGCTAAGTGTGTGTGGAAGCCGTCCTTCAACTAGCTTGTTGGGAACACAAAGTTTCTTTTCACTTGCAATCTCCACTCCATATATATATGGGGAGGTACTAGCTCCAACTCAGTTTTAAATTGAAAACTGCAGGAAATTCAAACCTGCACTACGAAACAGACTGAGAAACCAGAGTAAAACTTTCTCCTGCAACCCTTTCCCTTTGTGCTGGATGAACGAACGTCTATCCTCATGCTCAGTTCTGAGAGATAAGTGTGTGTGAAAGCCGTCCTTCAACTTGCTTGTTGGGAACACAAAGTTTCTTTCATGTGCAAACTCCAATCCGTATATATATATGGGGAAGTACTAGCTCCAACATCGTATTACAGTGAAAACTGCAGGAACTTCAAACCGGCACTAGGAAACAGACTGATAAACAAGAGTAAAAGTTTCTCCTGCAAGCCGTTCACTTTGTGCTACATGAACGAACGTCTCTCCACATGCTAAGTTCTGAGAGATAAGTGTGTGTGAAATCCGACTTTCACCTAGTTTGTTGGGAACAGAAAGTTTCTTTTCAGGTGCAAACTCCACTCCGTACATATATAAGGGGAGGTACTAGCCCCAAATCGGTTTTAAAGTGAAAACTGCAGGAACTTCATACCAGCACTAGGAAACAGACTGTGTTAACAGAGAAATAGTTTTTCCTGCAACCCGTTCCCATTGTGCTAGATGAATGAAAGTCTCTCCACAAGCTCAGTTCTGAGAGATAGGTGTGTGTGAAAGCCGTCCTTCAACTAGATTGTTGAGGACACAAAGTTTCTTTCAGGTGCAAACTACACTCCTTATATATATATGGGGAGGAACTAGCTCCAACACAGTTTTACAGTGAAAACTGCAGGAACTTCAAACCGGCACTAGGAAACAGACTGAGAAACCAGAGTAAAATTTTCTCCTGCAACCCGTTCCCTTTGTGCTAGATGAACGAACGTCTCTCCACAAGTTCAGTTCTGAGTGATAAGTGTGTGTGAAAGCCGTCCTTCACCTTGCTTGTAGGGAACACAAAGTTTCTTTTCACTTGCAATCTCCACTCCATACATATATAAGGGGAGGTAATAGCTCCAACTCTGTTTTACAGTGAAAACTGCAGGAAATTCAAACCGGCACTAGGAAACAGACTGAGAATCTAGAGTAAAATTTCTCCTGCTACCCGTTCCATTTGTGGTAGATGAACGAAAGTGTCTCCACATGCTCAGTTCTGAGGGATAACTGGGTGTGAATGCCGTCCTTCACCTAGCTTGTTGAGAACACATAGTTTCTTTAAGGTGCAAACTCCACTCCATATATATATATGGGGAGGTACTAGCTCCAACTCAGTTTTAAAGTGAAAACTGCAGGAACTTCAAACCTCCACTAGGAAACAGACTGAGAAACCAGAGTAAAAGTTTCTCCTGCAACCCTTTCCATTTGTGCTGGATGAACGAACGTCTATCCTCATGCTCAGTTCTGAGAGATATGTGTGTGTGAAAGCCGTCTTTCACCTAGCTTCTTGGGAACACAAAGTTTCTTTTCATGTGCAAACTCCAATCCGTATATATATATGGGAATCTACTAGCTCCAACTGCTTTTTACAGAGAAAACTGCAGGAAGTTCAAACCGGCACTAGGAAACAGGCTGAGAAACCAGAGTAAATGTTTCTCCTGCAAGCCGTTCACTTTGTGCTAGATGAACGAACGTCTCTCAACATGCTCAGTTCTGAGAGGTAAGTGTGTGTGAAATCCGAATTTCATCTAGCTTGTTGGGAACAGAAAGATTCTTTTCAGGTGCAAACTCCATTACATACATATATAAGGGCTGGTACTAGCTCCAACTCGTTTTTCCAGTGAAAACTGCAGGAACTTCAAACCGGCACTAGGAAACAGACTGAGAAACCAGAGGAAAGTTTCAACTGCAACGCGTTCCCTTTGTGCTAGAGGAACGATCGTCTCTCCACATGCTCAGGTCTGAGAGATAAGCGTGTGTGAAAGCCATCCTTCACCTAGCTTGTTGGGAACACAAAGTTTCTTTTCAGTAGCAAACTACACTCCATACATATATATGGGGAGGTACTAGTTCCAACTCGGTTTTACAGTGCAAACTGCAGGAGCTTCAAACTGGCTCTAGGAAACAGAATGAGAAACCAGAGTAAAATTTCTACTGCTAACCGTTCCATTTGTGCTAGATGAACGAACGTCTCTCCACATGTTCAGATCTGAGAGATGTGTGTGTGTGGAAGCTGTCGTTCACTTAGCTTGTTGGGAACACAAAGTTTCTTTTCAGGTGCAAACTCCACTCCATACATATATAAGGGCTGGTACTAGCTCCAACTCGTTTTTACAGTGAAATCTACAGGAACTTCAAACCGGCACTTGGTAACAGACTGAGGATCCCGAGTAAAAGTTTCTCCTGCAAACCGTTCAGTTTGTGCTAGATGAACGATCGTCTCTCCACATGCTCTGTTCTGAGAGATAAGTGTGTGTGAAAGCCGTTCTTCACCTAGCTTGTTGAGGACACAAAGTTTCTTTCAGGTGCAAACTACACTCCTTATATATATATGGGGAGGTCTAGCTCCAACACAGTTTTACAGTGAAAACTGTAGGAACTTCAAACCGGCACTAGGAAACAGACTGAGAAACCAAAGTAAAAGTTTCTCCTGCAAGCCGTTCCCTTTGTGCAGGATGAACGAACGGCTCTCCACATGCTCAGTTCTGAGAGATAATTGTGTGTGAAAGCCGTCCTTCACCTAGCTTGTTGGGAACACAAAGTTTTTTTTCACTTGCCAACTCCACTCCATATATATATATTGGGACGTACTAGCTCCAACACGGTTTTCCAGTGAAAACTGCAGGAAATTCAAACCGGCAATAGGAAACAGACTGAGTAAACAGAGAAAAAGTTTCTCCTGCAACCCGTTCCCTTTGTGCTAGATGAACGAACGTCTCTCCGCAAGCTCATTTCAGAGAGATAACTGTGTGGGAAAGCCATCCTTCACCTACCTTGTTGGGAACACAAAGTTTCTTTTCACTTGAAATCTCCATTACATAAATATATAAGGGGAGGTAATAACTCCAACTCGGTTTTACAGTGAATACTGCAGGAACTTCAAACCTGCACTAGGAAACCGACTGAGAATCCAGAGTATAATTCATCCTGCTACCCGTTCACTTTGTGCTAGATGAACGAACGTGTCTCCACATGCTCAGTTCTGAGGGATAACTGGGTGTGAAAGCCGTCCTTCACGTAGCTTGTTGAGAAAACAAAGTTTCTTTCAGGTGCATAAACCACTCCATATATATATATGGGGTGGTACTAACTCCAACTCAGTTATAAAGTGAAAACTGCAGGAATTTCAAACCGGAACTAGGAAACAGACTGATAAACCACAGTAAAAGTTTCTCCTTTAACCATTTCCGTTTGTCCTAGATGAACGAACTTCTCTCCACATGCCCAGTTCTGAGAGATAAATGTGTGTTAAAGCCATCCTTCACCTAGCTTGTTGGGAACACAAAGTTTCTTTTCACTTGCAAACTCAAATCCATACATATATAAGGGGATGTACTAGCTCCAAATCGGCTTTACAGTGAAAACTGCAGGAATTTCATACCGGCACTAGGAAACAAACTGAGTAAACAGAGAAATAGTTTCTCCTGCAACCCGTTCCATTTGTGCTAGATGAACGAAAGTCTCTCCACAAGCTCAATTCTGAGAGATATGTGTGTGTGAAAGCCGTCCTTCACCTAGCTTGTTGAGGACACAAAGTTTCTTTCAGGTGCAAAGAACACTCCTTATATATATATGGGGAGGTAGTAGCTCCAACACAGTTTTACAGTGAAAACTGTAGGGACTTCAAACCAGCACTAGGAAACACACTGAGAAACCAAATTAAAAGTTTCTCCTGCAAGCCCTTCCCTTTGTGCTAGATGAACGAACGGCTCTCCACATGCTCAGTTCTGAGAGAAAATTGTGTGTGAAAGCCGTACTTCAACTAGCTTGTTGGGAAAACAAAGTTTCTTTTCAGTTGAAAACTCCACTCCATACATATATATGGGTATGTACTAGCTCCAACTCGGTGTTCCAGTGAAAAATGCAGGAACTTCAAACCGGAACTAGGAAACAGACTGAGAAACCAGTGTCAAAGTTTTTCCTGCAACCTGTTCCGTTTGTGCTAGATTAACGAACGTCTCTTCACTTGCTCATTTATGAGAGATAAGTGTCTGTGAAAGCCATCCTTCAACTCTCTTGTTGGGAACACTAAGTTTCTTTTCAGTTGCCAACTCCACTCCATACATATATATGGGGAGGTACTAGCTCCAACTCGGTTTTACAGTGAAAACTGCAGGAACATCAAACCGGCACTAGGAAACAAAATGAGAAACCAGAGAAAAAGTTTCTCCTGCAACCTGTTCCTATTGTGCTAGATGAACGAAAGTCTCTCCACATGCACAGTTCTGAGAGATGTGTGTGTGTGAAAGCCGTCGTTCAACTAGCTTGTTGGGAACACAAACTTTCTTTTCAGGAGCAAACTCCACTCCATACATTTATATGGGGAGGTACTAGCTCCAAAACAAGTTTACAGTGAAAACTGCAGGAATTTCAAACCGGAACTAGGAAACAAACTGATAAACCACAGTAAAAGTTTCTCCTTTAACCATTTCCGTTTGTCCTAGATGAACGAACTTCTCTCCACATGCCCAGTTCTGAGAGATAAGTGTGTGTTAAAGCCATACTTCACCTAGCTTGTTGGGAACACAAAGTTTCTTTTCACTTGCAAACTCAACTCCATACATATATATGGGGAAGTACTAGCCCCAAAACGGATTTACAGTGAAAACTGCAGGAACTTCAAACCGGCACTAGGAAACAGACTGAGAAACCAGAGAAAAAGTTTCTCATGCAACATGTTCCTTTTGTGCTAGATGAACGAACGTCTATCCACATGCTCAGTTCTGAGAGATAAGTGTGTGTGAAAGCCGTACTTCACCTAGCTTGTTGGGAACACAAAGTTTCTTTTCACTTGCAAACTCCACTCCATACATATATAAGGGGAGGTATTAGCTATAACTCGGTTTTACAGTGAAAACTGCAGGAACTTCAAACCGGCACTAGGAAACAGGCTGAGAAACCAGAGTTAAATTTCTCCTGCTACCCGTTCCCTTTGTGTTAGATAAAAGAAAGTCTCTCCACATGCACAGTTCTGAGAGATGTGTGTGTGTGAAAGCCGTCGTTCACCTAGCTTGTTGGGAACACAAAGTTTCTTTTCAGGTGCAAACTCCACTCTTTACATATATATGGGGAGGTACTAGCTCCAACCCAATTTTACAGTGAAAACTGCAGGAATTTCAAACCGGCACTTGGAAACAGACTGAGATACCACAGTAAAAGTTTCTCCTGCAACCATTTCCGTATGTCCTAGATGAACGAATTTCTCTCCACATGCCCAGGTCTGAGAGATACATGTGTGTGAAAGCCGTCCTTCACCTAGCTTGTTGGGAACACGAAGTTTCTTTTCAGGTGCAAACACCATTCCATACATATATATGGGGAGGTACATGCACCAAACTGCTTTTACAGTGAAAACGGCAGGTAATTAATTCCGGCACTAGGAAACAGACAGAGAAACCAGAGAAAAAGTTTCTCCTGCAACCCGTTCCCTTTGTGCTAGATGAACGAACGTGTCTCCACGTTGTCAGTTCTGACGGATAAGTGGGTGTGAAAGCCGCCCTTCACCTAGCTTGTTGAGGACACACAGTTTCTTTCAGGTGCAAACTCCTCTCCTTATATATTTATGGGGAGGTACAAGCTCCAACACAGTTTTACAGTGAAAACTTTAGGAACTTCAAACTGGCACTAGGAAACAGACTGAGAAACCAGTGTCAAAGATTCTCCTGCATCCTGTTCCTTTTGTGCTAGATGAACGAAAGTCTCTCCACATGCACAGTTCTGAGAGATGTGTGTGTGTGAAAGCCGTCGTTAACCTAGCTTGTTGGGAACACAAAGTTTCTTTTCAGGTGCAAACACCATTCCATACATATATATGGGGAGCTACTAGCACCAAACCGCTTTTACAGTGAAAACGGCAGGAACTTCAAACCTGCACTAGGAAACAGAGTGAGAAACCAGAGTAAAAGTTTCTCCTGCAACGCTTTCACTTTGTGCTAGATGAACGAACGTCTATCATCATGCTCAGTTCTGAGAGATAAGTGTGTGTGAAAGCCGTACTTCACCAAGCTTGTTGGGAACACAAAGTTTCTTTTCACTTGAAAACTCCACTCCATACATATATATGGGGTGGTACAAGCTCCTAATCGGTTTTACAGTGATAACTGCAGGAACTTCAAACCGGCGCTAGGAAACAAACATAGAAACCAGAGAAAAAGTTTCCCCTGCAAACCGTTCCCTTTGTGCTAGATGAACGAACGTCTCTCCACATGCTAATTTCTGAGAGAAAAGTGTGTGTGAAAGCCGTCCTTCACCTAGCTTGTTGGGAACAGAAAGTTTCTTTTAAGTTGCCAAATCCAATCCATACATATATATGGGGAAGTACTAGCCCCAAAACGGATTTACAGTGAAAACTGCAGGAACTTCAAACCGGCACTAGGAAACAGACTGAGAAACCAGAGAAAAAGTTTCTCATGCAACATGTTCCTTCTGTGCTAGATGAACGAACGTCTCTCCACATGCTCAGTTGTGAGTGATAAGTGTGTGTGAAAGCCGTCCTTCACCTAGCTTGTTGGGAACACAAAGTTTCTTTTCACTTGCAAACTCCAATCCATACATATATAAGGGGAGGTACTAGCTCCAACTCGGTTTGAAAGTGAAAACTGCAGGAATTTCAAACCTGCACTAGGAAAAAGGCTGAGAAACCAGTGTCAAAGTTTCTCCTGCAACCTGTTCCGTTTGTGCTAGATTAACGAACGTCTCTTAACTTGCTCATTTATGAGAGATAAGTGTGTGTGAAAGCCATCCTTCACCTATCTTGTTGGGAACACTAAGTTTCTTTTCAGTTGCCAACTCCACTCCATACATATATATGGGGAGGTACTAGCTCCAACTCGGTTTTACATTGAAAACTGCAGGAACATCAAACCGGCACTAGGAAACAGAATGAGAAACCAGAGAAAAAGTTTCTCCTGCAACCTGTTCCTTTTGTGCTTGATGAACGAAAGTCTGTCCACATGCACAGTTCTGAGAGATGTGTGTGTGTGAAAGTCGTCATTCACCTGGCTTGTTGGGAACACAAACATTCTTTTCAGGAGCAAACTCCACTCCATACATATATATGGGGAGGTACTAGCTCCAACACAAGTTTACAGTGAAAACTGCAGGAATTTCAAACCGGAACTAGGAAACAGACTGATAAACCACAGTAAAAGATTCTCCTTTAACCATTTCCGTTTGTCCTAGATGAACGAACTTCTCTCCACATGCCCAGTTCTGAGAGATAAGTGTGTGTTAAAGCCATCCTTCACCTAGCTTGTTGGGAACACAAAGTTTCTTTTCACTTGCAAACACAACTCCATACATATATATGGGGAGGTACAAGCACCTACTCGGTTTTAGAGTGAAAATTGCAGGAAATTCAAACCGGCGCAAGGAAACAGACTTAGAAACCAGAGTAAAGTTTCCCCTGCCACCCATTCCCTTTGTGCTGGATGAACGATCTTCTCTCCCCATGCTCACTTCTGAGAGATGTGTGTGTTTGAAAACCGTCGTTCACCTAGCTTGTTGGGAACACAAAGTTTCTTTTCAGGTGGAAACTGCACTCCATATATATATAAGGGCTGGTACTAGCTCCAACTTGGTTTTACAGTGAAAACTACAGGAACTTCAAACCAGCACTAGGAAACAGACTGAGAAACCAGAGTAAAAGTTTCTCCTGCAAGCCCTTCCCTTTGTGCTAGATGAACGAACGTCTCTCCACATGCTAAGTTCTAAGAGATAAGTGTGTGTGAAAGCCGTACTTCACATAACTTGTTGGGAACACAAACTTACTTTTCACTTGCAAACTCCACTCCATACATATATAAGGGGATGTACTAGCTCCAAATCGGTTTTACAGTGAAAACTGCAGGAATTTCATACCGGCACTAGGAAACAAACTGAGTAAACAGAGAAATAGTTTCTCCTGCAACCCGTTCCATTTGTGCTAGATGAACGAAAGTCTCTCCACAAGCTCAATTCTGAGAGATATGTGTGTGTGAAATCCGTCCTTCACCTAGCTTGTTGAGGACACAAAGTTTCTTTCAGGTGCAAACTACACTCCTTATTTATATATGGGGAGGTACTAGCTCCAACACAGTTTTACAGTGAAAACTGTAGGAACTTCAAACCAGCACTAGGAAACACACTGAGAAACCAAAATAAAAGTTTCTCCTGCAACCCTTCCCTTTGTGCTAGATGAACGAACGTCTCTCCACATGCTCAGTTCTGAGAGATAATTGTGTGTGAAAGCCGTACTTCCACTAGCTTGTTGGGAAAACAAAGTTTCTTTTCACTTGAAAACTCCACTCCATACATATATATGGGTATGTACTAGCTCCAACTCGGTTTTCCTGTGAAAACTGCAGGAACTTCAAACCGGAACTAGGAAACAGACTGAGAAACCAGTGTCAAAGTTTCTCCTACAACCTGTTCCATTTGTGCTAGATTAACGAACGTCTCTTTACTTGCTCATTTATGAGAGATAAGTGTCTGTGAAAGCCATCCTTCACCTATCTTGTTAGAACACTAAGATTCTTTTCAGTTGCCAACTCCACTCCATACATATATATGGGGAGGTACTAGCTCCAACACGGTTTTACAGTGAAAACTGCAGGAACATCAAACCGGCACTAGGAAACAGAATGAGAAACCAGAGAAGAAGTTTCTCCTGCAACCTGTTCCTATTGTGCTAGATGAACGAAAGTCTCTCCACATGCAGAGTTCTGAGAGATGTGTGTGTGTGAAAGCCGTCGTTCACCTAGCTTGTTGGGAACACAAAATTTCTTTTCAGGAGCAAACTCCACTCCATACATATATATGGGGAGGTACTAGCTCCAACACAGTTTTACAGTGAAAACTGTAGGGACTTCAAACCAGCACTAGGAAACACACTGAGAAACCAAATTAAAAGTTTCTCCTGCAAGCCCTTCCCTTTGTGCTAGATGAACGAACGTCTCTCCACATGCTCAGTTCTGAGAGATAATTGTGTGTGAAAGCCGTACTTCAACTAGCTTGTTGGGAAAACAAAGTTTCTTTTCACTTGAAAACTCCACTCCATACATATATATGGGGATGTACTAGCTCCAACTCGGTTTTCCAGTGAAAACTGCAGGAACTTCAAACCGGAACTAGGAAACAGACTGAGAAACCAGTGTCAAAGTTTCTCCTGCAACCTGTTCCGTTTGTGCTAGATTAACGAACGTCTCTTCACTTGCTCATTTATGAGAGATAAGTGTCTGTGAAAGCCATCCTTCAACTATCTTGTTGGGAACACTAAGTTTCTTTTCAGTTGCCAACTCCACTCCATACATATATATGGGGAGGTACTAGCTCCAACTCGGTTTTACAGTGAAAACTGCAGGAACATCAAACCGGCACTAGGAAACAGAATGAGAAACCAGAGAAAAAGTTTCTCCTGCAAACTGTTCCTTTTGTGCTAGATGAACGAAAGTCTCTCCACATGCACAGTTCTGAGAGATGTGTGTGTGTGAAAGCCGTCGTTCAACTAGCTTGTTGGGAACACAAACTTTCTTTTCAGGAGCAAACTCCACTCCATACATATATATGGGGAGGTACTAGCTCCAACACAAGTTTACAGTGAAAACTGCAGGAATTTCAAACAGGAACTAGGAAACAGACTGATAAACCACAGTAAAAGTTTCTCCTTTAACCATTTCCGTTTGTCCTAGATGAACGAACTTCTCTCCACATGCCCAGTTCTGAGAGATAAGTGTGTGTTAAAGCCATACTTCACCTAGATTGTTGGGAACACAAAGTTTCTTTTCACTTGCAAACTCAACTCCATACATATATATGGGGAAGTACTAGCTCCAAAACGGATTTACAGTGAAAACTGCAGGAACTTCAAACCGGCACTAGGAAACAGACTGAGAAACCAGAGAAAAAGTTTCTCATGCAACATGTTCCTTTTTTGCTAGATGAACGAACGTCTCTCCACATGCTCAGTTCTGAGAGATAAGTGTGTGTGAAAGCCGTACTTCACCTAGCTTGTTGGGAACACAAAGTTTCTTTTCACTTGCAAACTCCACTCCATACATATATAAGGGGAGGTATTAGCTATAACTCGGTTTTACAGTGAAAACTGCAGGAACTTCAAACCGGCACTTTCAAACAGGCTGAGAAACCAGAGTTAAATTTCTCCTGCTACCCGTTCCCTTTGTGTTAGATGAAAGAAAGTCTCTCCACATGCACAGTTCTGAGAGAAGTGTGTGTGTGAAAGCCGTCGTTCACCTAGCTTGTTGGGAACACAAAGTTTCTTTTCCGGTGCAAACTCCACTCTTTACATATATATGGGGAGGTACTAGCTCCAACAGAATTTTACAGTGAAAACTGCAGGAATTTCAAACCGGCACTTGGAAACAGACTGAGATACCACAGTAAAAGTTTCTCCTGCAACCATTTCCGTATGTCCTAGATGAACGAATTTCTCTCCACATGCCCAGGTCTGAGAGATAAATGTGTGTGAAAGCCGTCCTTCACCTAGCTTGTTGGGAACACGAAGTTTCTTTTCAGGTGCAAACAACATTCCATACATATATATGGGGAGGTACATGCAACAAACTGCTTTTACAGTGAAAACGGCAGGAAATTAAATCCGGCACTAGGAAACAGACAGAGAAACCAGAGAAAAAGTTTCTCCTGCAACCCGTTCCCTTTGTGCTAGATGAACGAATGTGTCTCCACGTTGTCAGTTCTGAGGGATAAGTGGGTGTGAAAGCCGTCCTTCACCTAGCTTGTTGAGGACACACAGTTTCTTTCAGGTGCAAACTCCACTCCTTATATATTTATGGGGAGGTACAAGCTCCAACAAAGTTTTACAGTGAAAACTTTAGGAACTTCAAACTGGCACTAGGAAACAGACTGAGAAACCAGTGTCAAAGATTCTCCTGCATCCTGTTCCTTTTGTGCTAGATGAACGAAAGTCTCTCCACATGCACAGTTCTGAGAGATGTGTGTGTGTGAAAGCCGTCGTTAACCTAGCTTGTTGGGAACACAAAGTTTCTTTTCAGGTGCAAACACCATTCCATACATATATATGGGGAGCTACTAGCACCAAACCGCTTTTACAGTGAAAACGGCAGGAACTTCAAACCTGCACTAGGAAACAGACTGAGAAACCAGAGTATAAGTTTCTCCTGCAACGCTTTCACTTTGTGCTAGATGAACGAACGTCTATCATCATGCTCAAATCTGAGAGATAAGTGTGTGTGAAAGCCGTCCTTCACCAAGCTTGTTGGGAACACAAAGTTTCTTTTCACTTGAAAACTCCACTCCATACATATATATGGGGTGGTACAAGCTCCTAATCGGTTTTACAGTGATAACTGCAGGAACTTCAAACCGGCGCTAGGAAACAAACATAGAAACCAGAGAAAAAGTTTCCCCTGCAACCCGTTCCCTTTGTGCTAGATGAACGAACGTCTCTCCACATGCTAATTTCTGAGAGATAAGTGTGTGTGAAAGCCGTCCTTCACCTGGCTTGTTGGGAACAGAAAGTTTCTTTTAAGTTGCCACATCCACTCGATACATATATATGGGGAAGTACTAGCCCCAAAACTGATTTACAGTGAAAACTGCAGGAACTTCAAACCGGCACTAGGAAACAGACTGAGAAACAAGGGAAAAAGTTTCTCATGCAACATGTTCCTTTTGTGCTAGATGAACGAACGTCTCTCCACATGCTCAGTTCTGAGTGATAAGTGTGTGTGAAAGCCGTCCTTCACCTAGCTTGTTGGGAACACAAAGTTTCTTTTCACTTGCAAACTCCAATCCATACATATATAAGGGGAGGTACTAGCTCCAACTCGGTTTTACAGTGAAAACTGCAGGAACTTCAAACCGGCACTAGGACACAGACTGAGAATCCAGAGTAAACTTTTCCTGCTACCCGTTTCATTTGTGCTAGATGAACGAACGTCTCTCCACATGCTCATTTCTGAGAGATGTGTGTGTGTGAAATCCGTGGTTCACCTAGCTTGTTGGGAACACAAAGTTTCTTCTCAGGTGCAAACTCCACTCCATACATATATAAGGGCTGGTACTAGCTCCAACTCGATTTTACAGTGAAAACTACAGGAACTTCAAACCAGCACTAGGAAACAGACTGAGAATCCAGAGAAAATGTTTTACCTGCTACCCGTTCCTTTGTGCTATATGAACGAACGTCTCTCTACATGCTAAGTTCTGAGAGATAAGTGTGTGTGAAAGCCATTCTTCATATAACTTGTTGGGAACACAAACTTTCTTTTCACTTGCAAAATCCACTCCATACATATATAAGGGGTTGTACTAGCTCTAACTCTGTTTTACAGTGAAAACTGCAGGAACTTCAAACCGGCACTAGGAAACAGACTGAGAATCCAGAGTAAAATTTTTCCTGCTACCCGTACCCTCTGTGCTAGATAAACGAACGTCTCTCCACATGCTCACTTCTGAGAGATGTTTGTGTGTGAATGCCGTCGTTCACCTAGCTTGTTGGGAACACAAAGTTTCTTTTCATGTGCAAACACCATTCCATACATATATATGGGGAGGTACTAGCACCAAACCGCTTTTACAGTGAAAACGGCCGGAAATTAAATCCAGCACGTGGAAAAAGTCAGAGAAACCAGAGTAAAGTTTCTCCTGCAACCAGTTCCCGTTGTGCTAGATGAATGAAACTGTCTCCACATGCTAGGTTCTGAGGGATAACTGGGTGTGAAAGCCGTCCTTCACCTAGCTTGTTGAGAACACAAAGTTTCTTTCAGGTGCAAACTCCACTCCATATATATATATGGGGAGGTACTAGCTCCAACTCAGTTTTAAAGTGAAAACTGCAGGAACTTCAAACCAGCACTAGGAAACAGTCTGAGAAACCAGAGTAAAAGTTTCTCCTACAAAACGTTCCCTTTCTGCTAGATGAACGAACGTCTATCCTCATGCTCAGTTCTGAGAGATAAGTGTGTGTGAAAGCCGTCTTTCACCTAGCTTGTTGGGAACACAAAGTTTCTTTTCATGTGCAAACTCCATTCCATATATATATAAGGGATGGTAATAGCTCCAACTCGGTTTTACAGAGAATACTACAGGATCTTCAAACCGGCACTAGGAAAAAGTCTGAGAAAGCAGAGTAAAAGTTTCTCCTGCAAACCGTTCCGTTTGTGCTAGATAAACGAACGTCTCTCCACGTGCACAGTTCTGAGAGATAAGTGTGTGTGAAAGCCGTCCTTCACCTAGCTTGTTGGGAACACAAAGTTTCTTTTCACTTGCAAACTCCACTACATACATATATAAGGGGTGGTACTAGCTCCAACTCGGTTTTACAGTGAAAACTGCAGGAACTTCATACCGGCACTAGGAAACAGACTGAGAATCCAGAGTAAAATTTCTCCTGCTATCCGTTCCGTTTCTGCTAGATGAACGAACGTCTCTCCACATGCTCACTTCTGAGAGATTTGTGTGTGTGAAAGCCGTCGTTCAACTAGCTTGTTGGGAACACAAATTTTCTTTTCAGGAGCAAACACCATTCCATACATATATATGGGGATGTACAAGCACCAAACCGCATTTACAGTGAAAACGGCAGGAAATTAAATCCGGCACTAGGAAACAGACAGAGAAACCAGAGTAAAAGTTTCCCCTGCAAAACGTTCCCTTTGTGCTAGATGAACGAACGTGGCTCCACATGCTCAGTTCTGAGGGATAACGGGTGTGAAAGCCGTCCTTCAACTAGCTTGTTGAGAACGCAAAGTTTCTTTTCATGTGCAAACTCCAATCCGTATGTATATATGGGGAAGTACTAGATCCAACACCATTTTACAGTGAAAACTTCAGGAACTTCAAACAGTGACTAGGAAACAGGCTGTGAAACGAGAGTAAATGTTTCTCCTGCAAGCCGTTAAATTTGTGCTACATGAACGAACGTCTCTCCACATGCTCAGTTCTGAGAGATAATTGTGTGTGAAATCCGAATTTCAACTAGCTTGTTGGGAACACAAAGTTTCTTTTCAGGTGCAAACTCCAGTCCATACATATATATGGGGATGTACTAGCACCAACTCGGTTTTCCAGTGAAATCTGCAGGAACTTCAAACCGGCACTAGGAAACAGACTGAGAAACCAGAGTAAAAGTTTCTCTTGCCACCCGTTCACTTTGTGCTAGATGAACGAACGTCTCTCCACATGCTCAGTTCTGAGAGATAATTGTGTGTGAAAGCCATCCTTTACCTTGCTTGTTGGGAACACAAAGTTTCTTTTAACTTGCAAACACCTCTCCATTCATATATATGGGGAGGTACAAGCTCCACTTCTGTTTTCCAGTGAAAAATTCAGGAAGTTCAAACCAGCACTAGGAAACAGACTGAGAAACCAGTGAAAAAGTTTCCCCTGCAAACTGTTCTCTTTGTGCTAGATTAACGAACGTCTCTTCACTTGCTCAATTCTGAGAGATAAGTGTGTGTGAAAGCCGTACTTCACCTAGCTTGTTGGGAACGCAAAGTTTCTTTTTAGTTGCAAACTGCACTACATATATATATAAGGGGAGGTACTAGCTCCAACTCGGTTTTACAGTGAAAACTGCAGGAACTTCAAACCTGCACTAGGAAACAGACTGTGAAACCAAGTATAAGTTTCTTCTACAACCCGTTCCTTTGTGCTAGATGAACGAACGTCTCTCCACATTCTCAGTTCTGAGATATGTTTTTGTGAATGCCGTCCTTCACCTAGCTTGTTGGGAACACATAGGTTCTTTTCACTTGCAAACTCCACTCCATACATATATATGGGTTGGTACTAGCTCCAACTCGGTTTTCCAGTGAAAACTGCAGGAATTTCAAACCGGCACTAGGAAAAAGACTGAAAAACCAGTGTAAAAGTTTCTCCTGCAAACTGTTCCCTTTGTGCTAGATTAACGAACGTCTCTCCACTTGCTCAGTTCTGATAGTTAATTGTGTGAGAAAGCCGTTTTTCACCTAGCTTGTTGGGAACACAAAGTTTCTTTTCACTATCAAACAGCACTCCATACATATATAAGGGGAGGTACAAGCACCAACTCGGTTTTACAGAGAAAGTGGAGGAACTTCAATCCTGCACTAGGAAACAGACAGAGAAACCAGAGAGAAAATTTTTCCTGCAACCCATTCCCTTTGTTCTAGATGAACGAACGTCTCTCCAAATGCTCAGTTCTGAGATATAAGTGTGTGTGAAAGCCGTCCTTCACCTAGATTGTTGGGAACACAAAGTTTTTTTCAATAGCAAACTCCACTCCATACATAAATATGGGGAGGTACTATCTCCAACTCAGTTTTACAGTGAATACTGCAGGAACTTCCAACCGGCATTTGGAAACTGACTGAGAATGCATAGTAAAATTTTCTCCGGCAACTCGTTCCCTTTGGGCTAGATGAAGAACGACTCTTCACATACTCAGTTCTGAGACATAAGAGTGTGTGAAAGCCGTCCTTCAACTAGCTTGTTGGGAACACAAAGGTTCTTTTCACTTGCAAACTCCACTGCATTCATATATATGGGGACGAAATAGCTCCAAAACGGTTTTACAGTGAAAACTGCAGGAACTTCATACCGGCACTAGGAAACAGACTGAGAAACCAGAGTAAAAGTTTCTCCTGCAACCCGTTCCCTTTGTGCTAGATGAACGAACGTCTCTCCACATGCTCAGTTCTTAGAGTTATGAGAGTGTGAAAGCCGTCTTTCAACTAGCTTGTTGGGAACACAAAGTTACTTTTCAGTTGCAGACTCCACTCCATATATATATATGGGGTGGTAATAGCTCCAACACGGTTTTACAGTGAAAACTGCAGGAACTTCAAACCGGCACTAGGAAACAGACTGAGAAACCAGAGTAAAAGTTTCCCCTGCAAACCATTCCATTTGTGCTAGAGGAACGAGCGTGTCTCCACATGCTCAGTTCTGAGAGATGTGTGTGTGTGTGAAAGCTGTCGTTCAAATAGCTTGTTGGGAACACAAAGTTTCTTTTCAGGTGCAAACACCATTCCATACATATATATGGGGATGTACTAGCACCAACTCGGTTTTCCAATGAAAACTGCAGGAACTTCAATCCGGCACTAGGAAACAGACTGAGAAACCAGAGTAAAAGTTTCACTTTCAACCCGTTCCCTTTGTGCTAGATGAACGAACGTCTCTCCACACGCTCAGTTCTGAGAGATAAGTGTGTGTGAAAGCCATCCTTCAACTTGCTTGTTGGGAACACAAAGTTTCTTTTCAGTTGCAAAATCCACTCCATACATATATATGGGGAGGTTCTAACTCCAACTCGGTTTTACAGTGAAAACTGCAGGAGCTTCAAACCGGATCTAGCAAACAGAATGAGAAACCAGAATAAAAGTTTCTCCTGCAACCCGTTCCCTTAGTGCTAGATGATCGAACGTCTCTCCATATGCTCAGTTCTGAGTGATAAGTGTGTGTGAAAGCCGTCCTTCAAATAGCTTGTTGGGAACACAAAGTTTCTTTCAATTTCAAACACCAATCCATGCATATATATGGGGAGGAACTAGCTCCAACTCTGTTTTCCAGTGAAAACTGCAGGAACTTCAAACTGGCACTAGGAAACAGACTGAGAAACCAGAGTAAAAGTTTCCCCTGCAAACCGTTCCATTTGTGCTAGATGAACGAATGTGTCTCCACATGCTCACTTCTGAGAGATGTGTGTTTGTGAAAGCCATCGTTCAACTAGCTTGTTGGGAACACAAATTTTCTTTTCAGGTTCAAACACCATTCCATACATATATATGGGGAAGTACTAGCACCAAACCGCTTTTACAGTGAAAACGGCAGGAAATTAAAACCGGCAATAGGAAACAGACAGAGAAACCAGAGTAAAAGTTTCTCCTGAAACCAGTTCCCTTTGTGCTAGATGAACGAACGTGGCTCCACATGCTCAGTTCTGAGGGATAACTGGGTGTGAAACCCGTCCTTCACATAGCTTGTTGAGAACACAAAGTTTCTTTCAGGTGCAAACTCCACAACATATATATATATTGGGAGGTACTAGCTCCAACTCAGTTTTTCAGTGAAAACTGCAGGAACTTCAAAATTGCACTAGGAAACAGACTGAGAAATCAGAGTAAAAGTTTCTCCTGCAAGCCGTTCACTTTGTGCTACATGAACGAACGTCTCTCCACATGCTCAGTTCTGAGAGATAAGTGTGTGTGAAATCCGAATTTCACCTAGCTTGTTGGGAACTCAAAGTTTCTTCTCAGGTGCAAAATCCACTCCATACATATATAAGGGCTGGTACTAGCTCCAACTCGGTTTTACAGTGAAAACTACAGGAACTTCAAACCAGAACTAGGAAACAGACTGAGAATCCAGAGTAAATGTTTTACCTGCTACCTGTTCCCTTTGTGCTATATGAACGAACGTCTCTCTACATGCTAAGTTCTGAGAGATAAGTGTGTGTGAAAGCCATTCTTCATATAACTTGTTGGGAACACAAACTTTCTTTTCACTTGCAAAATCCACTCCATACATATATATCGGGATGTACTAGCTCCAACTCGGTTTTACAGTGAAAACTGCAGGAACTTCAAACCGGCACTAGGAAACAGACTGAGAAACCTGAGTAAAATTTTTCCTGCTAACCGTTCCCTTTGTGCTAGATGAACGAACTTCTCTCCACATGCTCACTTCTGAGAGATGTTTGTGTGTGAAAGCTGTCGTTCACCTAGCTTGTTGGGAACACAAAGTTTCTTTTCATGTGCAAACACCATTCCATACATATATATGGGGAGGTACTAGCTACAAACAGCTTTTACAGTGAAAACGGCAGGAACTTATCCGGCACATGGAAACAGTCAGAGAAACCAGAGTAAAGTTTCTCCTGCAACCCGTTCCCTTTGTGCTAGATGAATGAACGTGTCTCCACCTGCTCAGTTCTGAGTGATAACTGGGTGTGAAAGCCGTCCTTCACCTAGTTTGTTGAGAACACAAAGTTTCTTTCAGGTGCAAACTCCACTCCATATATATATAAGGGGAGGTACTAGCTCCAACTCAGTTTTAAAGTGAAAACTGCAGGAACTTCAAACCTGCACTAGGAAACAGGCTGAGAAACCAGAGTAAAAGTTTCTCCTGCAACGCTTATCCTTTTTGCTAGATGAACGAACGTCTATCCTCATGCTCAGTTCTGAGAGATAAGTGTGTGTGAAAGCCGTCTTTCACCTAGCTTGTTGGGAACACAAAGTTTCTTTTCAGGTGCAAACTCCACTCCATATAAATATTAGGGATGGTACTAGCTCCAACTCTTTTTTACATTGAAAACTGCAGTAACTTCAAACCGGCACTAGGAAACAGACTGAGAATCCAGAGTAAAACTTCTCCTGCTATCCGTTCCGTTTCTGCTAGATGAACGAACGTCTCTCCACATTCTCACTTCTGAGAGATTTGTGTGTGTGAAAGCCGTCGTTCAACTAGCTTGTTGGGAACACAAAATTTCTTTTCAAGTGCAAACACTATTCCATAAATATATATGGGGAACTACAAGCACCAAACCGCTTTTACAGTGAAAACGGCAGGAAATTAAATCCGGCACTAGGAAACAGAAAGAGAAACCAGAGTAAACTTTTCCCCTGCAACACGTTCCCTTAGTGCAAGATGAACGAACGTGGATCCACATGCTCAGTTCTGAGGGATAACGGGTGTGAAAGCCGTCCTTCTACTAGCTTGCTGGGAACACAAAGTTTCTTTTCATGTGCAAACTACAATCCGTATGTATATATGGGGAAGTACTAGCTGCAACTCCGTTTTACAGTGAAAACTTCAGGAACTTCAAACCGTGACTAGGAATCAGGCTGAGAAACCAGAGTAAATGTTTCTCCTGCAAGCCGTTGACTTTGTGCTACATGAACGAACGTCTCTCCACATGCTCAGTTCTGAGAGATAAGATGTGTGAAATCCGAATTTCACCTAGCTTGTTTGGAACACAAAGTTTCTTTTCAGGTGCAAACTCCAGTCCATACATATATATGGGGATGTAATAGCACCAACCCGGTTTTCCAGTGAAAACTGCAGGAAGTTCAAACCGGCTCTAGGAAACAGAATGAGAAACCAGAATAAAAGTTTCCTCTGCAACCCGTTCCCTTAGTGCTAGATGATCGAACGTCTCTCAATATGCTCAGTTCTGAGAGATAATTGTGTGTGAAAGCCATCCTTCACCTTGCTTGTTGGGAACACAAAGTTTCTTTTCAGTTGCAAAATCCACTCCATACATATTTATGGGGAGGTTCAAGCGCCAACTCGGGTTTACAGTGAAAACTGCAGGAGCTTCAACCCGGCTCTAGGAAACAGAATGAGAAACCAGAATAAAAGTTTCTCCTGCAACCCGTTCACTTAGTGCTAGATGATCGAACGTCTCTCCATATGCTCAGTTCTGAGTGATAAGTGTGTGTGATAGCCGTCCTTCACCTAGCTTGTTGGGAACACAAAGTTTCTTTTCAATTTCAAACACCAATCCATGCATATATATAGGGAGGTACTAGCTCCACCTCTGTTTTCCAGTGAAAACTGCAGGAACTTCAAGCCAGCACTAGGATACAGACTGAGAAACCAGTGTAAAAGTTTCTCCTTAAAACTCTTCCCTTTGTGCTAGATTAACGAAAGTCTCCCCACTTGCTCAGTTCTGAGATATAAGTGTGTGTGAAAGCCGTACTTCACCTAGCTGGTTGGGAACACAAAGTTTCTTTTCAATTGCAAACTGCACTCCATACATATATAAGGGGAGGTACAAGCTCCAACTCGGTTTTACAGTGAAAACTGCTGGAACTTAAAACCTGGACTAGGAAACAGACTGAGAAACCAGAGTAAAAGTTTCTCCTACAAACCGCTCCCTTTTTGCTAGATGAACGAACGTCACTCCACTACTCAGTTCTGAGAAATAAGTGTGTGTGAAAGCCGTCCTTCACCTTGATTGTTGGGAACACAAAGTTTTTTTCACCTGCAAACTCCACTCCATACATATATAAGGGGAGGTTCTAGCTCCAACTCGGTTTTACAGTGAAAACTGCAGGAACTTCAAACCGGCACTAGGAAACAGACTGAGAAACCAGAGTAAAAGTTTCTCCTGCAACTCGTTCCCTTAGTGCTAGATGATCGAAAATCTCTCCATATGCTCAGTTCTGAGTGATAAGTGTGTGTGAAAGCCGTCCTTCACCTAGCTTGTTGGGAACACAAAGTTTCTTTTCACTTGCAAACACCTCTCCATACATATATATGGGGAGGTACAAGCTCCACTTTTGTTTTCCAGTGAAAAATTCAGGAACTTCAAACCGGCACTAGGAAACAGACTGAGAAACCAGTGTAAAAGTTTCTTCTGCAAACTGTTCCCTTTGTGCTAGATTAACGAACGTCTCTCCACTTGCTCAGTTCTGAGAGTTACGTGTGTGTGAAAGCCGTACTTCACCTAGCTTGTTGGGAACGCAAAGTTTCTTTTCAATTGCAAACTGCACTACATACATATATAAGGGGAGGTACTAGCTCCAACTCGGTTTTACAGTGAAAACTGCAGGAACTTCAAACCTGCACTAGGAAACAGACTGTGAAACCAGAGTAAAAGTTTCTCATACAACCCGTTCCATTGTGCTAGATGAACGAACGTCTCTCCACATGCTCAGTTCTGAGAGATAAGTGTGTTTGAAAGCCGTCCTTCACCTAGCTTGTTGGGAACACAAAGTTTCTTTTCACTTGCAAACTCCACTCCATACATATATATGGGGAGGGATTAGCTCCAACTCGTTTTTACAGTGAAAACTGCAGGAAATTCATACCAGCACTAGGAAACAGACTGAGAACCAGAGTAAATGTTTCAACTGCAACCCGTTCCCTTTGTGATAGATGAACGAAAGTCTCTACACATGCTCAGTTCTGAGAGATAAGAGTGTGTGAAAGCCGTCCTTCACCTAGCTTGTTGAGAACACAAAGTTTCTTTTCACTTGCAAACACCAATCCATACATATATATGGGGTGGTACTAGCTCCAACTCGGTTTTCCAGTGAAAACTGCAGGAACTTCAAACCGGCACTAGGAAAAAGACTGAAAACCAGTGTAAAAGTTTCTCCTGCAAACTGTTCCCTTTGTGCTAGATTAACGAACGTCTCTCCACTTGCTCAGTTCTGAGAGTTAAGTGTGAGTGAAAGCCGTTTTTCACCTAGCTTGTTGGGAACACAAAGTTTCTTTTCACTTTCAAACTGCACTCCATACATATATAAGGGGAGGTACAAGCACCAACTCGGTTTTACAGAGAAATTGCAGGAACTTCAAACCTGCACTAGGAAACAGACTGAAAAACCACAGTGAAAATTTCTCCTGCAACCCATTCTCTTTGTGCTAGATGAACGAACGTCTCTCCACATGCTCAGTTCTGAGAGATAAGTGTGTGTGAAAGCCGTCCTTCACCTAGATTGTTTGGAACACAAAGTTTTTTTCAATAGCAAACTCCACTCCATACATAAATATGGGGAGGTACTATCTCCAACTCAGTTTTACAGTGAAAACTGCAGGAACTTCCAACCGAAACTAGGAAACTGACTGAGAAAGCTTAGTAAAATTTTCTCCGGCAACCCGTTCCCTTTGTGCTAGATGAAAGAACGACTCTTCACATACTCAGTTCTGAGACATAAGAGTGTGTGAAAGCCGTCCTTCAACTAGCTTGTTGGGAAAACAAAGGTTCTTTTCACTTGCAAACTCCACTCCATTCATATATATGGGGAGGGAACAGCTCCAAAACGGTTTTACAGTGAAAACTGCAGGAACTTCATACCGGCAGTAGGAAACAGACTGAGAAACCAGAGTAAAAGTTACTCCTGCAACCCGTTCCCTTTGTGCTAGATGAACGAACGTCTCTCCACATGCTCAGTTCTGAGAGATTAGAGTGTGTGAAAGCCGTCCTTCACCTAGCTTGTTGGGAACACAAAGTTACTTTTCAGTTGCAGACTCCACTCCATATATATATATGGGGAGGTACTAGCTCCAACTCGGTTTTAAAGTGAAAACTGCAGGAACTTCAAACCGGCACTAGGAAACAGACTGAGAAACCAGAGTAAAAGTTTCCCCTGCAAACCGTTCCATTTGTGCTAGATGAACGATCGTCTCTACACATGCTAAGTTCTGAGAGATAAGAGTGTGTGAAAGCCGTCCTTCACCTAGCTTGTTGGGAACACAAAGTTTCTTTTCACTTGCAAACACCACTCCATAGATATATTTGGAGTGGTACTAGCTCCAAATCTGTTTTCCTTGAAAACTGCAGGAACTTCAAACCGGCACTAGGAAAAAAACTGAGAAACCAGAGTAAAAGTTTCTCCTGCATCCCTTTCCCTTTGTGCTAGATGAACGAACGTCTATCCGCATGCTCAGTTCTGAGAGATAAGTGTGTGTGAAAGCCGTCCTTCTACTAGCTTGCTGGGTACATAAAGTTTCTTTTCATGTGCAAACTCCAATCCATATATATATATGGGGAAGTACTAGCTCCAACTCCGTTTTACAGTGAAAACTTCAGGAACTACAAACCGGCACTAGGAAACAGGCTGAGAAACCAGAGAAAAAGTTTCTCATGCAAGCCGTTCAATTTGTGCTACATGAACGAACGTCTCTCCACATGCTCAGTTCTGAGAGATAAGTGTGTGTGAAATCCGAATTTCACCTAGCTTGTTGGGAACACAAAGTTTCTTTTCAGGTGCAAACTCCAGTCCATACATTTATATGGGGATGTACTAGCACCAACTCGGTTTTCCAGTGAAAACTGCAGGAACTTCAAACCGGCACTATGAAACAGACTGAGAAACAAGAGTATAAGATTCTCTTGCAACCCGTTCCTTTTGTGCTAGATGAACGATCGTCTCTCCACATACTCAGTTCTGAGAGATAAGTGTGTGTGAAAGCCATCCTTCACCTTGCTTGTTGGGAACACAAATTTTCTTTTCAGTTGCAAAATCCACTCCATACATATATATAGGGAAGTTCCAGCTCCAACTCTGTTTTACTGTGAAAACTGCAAGAGCTTCAAACCGGCTCTAGGAAACAGAATGAGAAACCAGAATAAAAGTTTCTCCTGCAACCCGTTCCCTTAGTGCTAGATGATCGAACGTATCTCCATATGCTCAGTTCTGAGTGATAAGTGTGTGTGAAAGCCGTACTTCACTTGGCTTGTTGGGAACACAAAGTTTCTTTTCAATTTCAAACACCAATCCATGCATATATATGGGGAGGTACTTGCTCCACCTCTGTTTTCCAGTGAAAAGTGCAGGGAATTCAAGCCGGCTCCAGGATACAGACTGAGAAACCAGTGTAAATGTTTCTCCTGAAAACTTTTCCCTTTGTGCTAGATTAACGAACGTCTCCTCACTTGATCAGTTCTGAGAGATAAGTGTGTGTGAAAGCCGTACTTCACCTAACTTGTTGGGAACACAAAGTTTCTTTTCACTTGCAAACTGCACTCCATACATATATAAAGGGAGGTACAAGCTCCAAATCGATTTAACAGTGAAAACTGCAGGAACTTAAAACCTGCACTAGGAAACACACTGAGAAAGCAGAGTAAAAGTTTCTCCTACAAACCGTTCCCTTTTTGCTAGAAGAACGAACGTCTCTCCACCTGCTCAGTTCTGAGTGATAAGTGTGTGTGAAAGCCGTCCTTCACCTAGCTTGTTGGGAACACAAAGTTTCTTTTCACTTGCAAACACCTCTCCATACATATATATGGGGAGGTACTAGCTCCACCTCTGTTTTCCAGTGAAAACTTCAGGAACTTCAAACCGGCACTAGGAAACCGACTGAGAAACCAGTGTAAAAGTTTCTCCTGCAAACTGTTCCCTTTGTGCTAGATTAACGAACGTCTCACCACTTGCTCAGTTCTGAGGGAAATGTGTGTGTGAAAGCCGTACTTCTCCTAGCTTGTTGGGAACGCAAAGATTCTTTTCACTTGCAAAATGCACTCCATACATATATAAGGGGAGTTTCTATCTCCAAATCGGTTTTACAGTGAAAACTGCAGGAACTTCAAACCGGCACTAGGAAACAGACTGAGAATCCAGAGTAAAAGTTTCTCCTGCAACCCGTTCACTTTGTGCTAGATGAACGAACGTCTCTCCACATTCAGAGTTCTGAGATATGTTTGTGTGAAAGCCGTCCTTCACCTAGCTTGTTGAGAACACAAAGTTTCTTTTCACTTGCAAACTCCACTCCATACATAAATATGGGGAGGTACTGGCTCCAACTCAGTTTTACAGTGAAAACTGCAGGAACTTCAAAGCGGCACTAGGAAACATACTGAGAAAGCATAGTAAAATTTTCTCCCGCAACCCGTTCCCTTGTACTAGATGAACGAACGTCTCTTCACATACTAATTTCTGAGAGATAAGTGTGTTTGAAAGCCGTCCTTCACCTAGCTTGTTGGGAACACAAAGGTTCTTTTCACTTGCAAACTCCACTTTATACATATATATGGGGAGGGATTAGCTCCAACTCGGTTTTACAGTGAAAACTGCAGGAACTTCCTACAAGCACTAGGAAAAAACTGAGAAACCAGAGTAAAAGTTTCACCTGCAACCCGTTCTCAATGTGCTAGATGAACGAACGTCTCTACACATGCTCAGTTCTGAGAGATATGAGTGTGTGAAAACCGTCCTTCACCTAGCTTGTTGGGAACACAAAGTTTCTTTTCATGTGCAAACTCCAATCCGCATATATATAAGGGGAAGTACTAGCTCCAACTCGGTTTAACAGTGAAAACTGCAGGAACTTCAAACTGTCGCTAGGAAACAGACTGAGAAACCAGAGTAAAAGTTTCCCTGCAAGCCGTTCACTTCGTGCTACATGAACGAACGTCTCTCCACATGCTCAGTTCTGAGAGATAATGTGTCTGAAAGCCGAACTTCACCTAGCTTGTTGGGAACAGAAAATTTCTTTTCAGGTGCATACTCCATTCCATACATATATATGGGATGTACTAGCACCAACCCGTTTTTACAGTGAAAACGGCAGGAAATTAAATCCGGCACCAGGAAACAGAAAGAGAAAACAGAGTAATATTTCTCCTGCAAGCCGTTCCCTTTGTGCTACATGAACGAACTTCTCTCCTCATGCTCAGTTCTGAGAGATAATTGTGTGTGAAAGCTGTCCTTCAACTAGCTTGTTGGGAAGACAAAGTATCTTTTCATGTGCAAACTCCAATCCGCATATATATATGGGGAAGTACTAGCTCCAACAAAATTTTACAGTGAAAACAGCAGGAATTTCAAATCGGCACTAGGAAACAGACTGAGAAACCACAGTAAAATTTTCTCTTTCAACCATTTCGCTTTGTGCTAGATGAAAGAACTTCTCTCCACATGCCCAGTTCTGAGATATAAGTGTGTGTGAAAGCCGTACTTCAACTAACTTGTTGGGAACACAAAGTTTCTTTTCAGGTGCAAACTCCTTTCCATACATATATATGGGGAGGTACTAGCACCAACCCTCTTTTACAGTGAAAACGGCAGGAACATTTATCCGGCACAAGGAAACAGACATAGAAACCAGAATAAAATTTCTCCTGCAACCCGTTCCATTTTTGCTAGATGAAAGAACTTCTCTCCTCATGCTCAGTTCTGAGAGATAATTGTGTGTGAAAGCTGTCCTTCACCTAGCTTGTTGGGAACACAAAGTTTCTTTTCATGTGCAAACTCGAATCTGCATATATATATGGGGAAGTACAAGCTCCAACACGGTTTTACAGTGAAAACTGCAGGAACTTCAAACCGGCACTAGGAAACAGACTGAGAAAC
Source organism: Camelus dromedarius (assembly GCF_036321535.1). NCBI lineage: Eukaryota > Metazoa > Chordata > Mammalia > Artiodactyla > Camelidae > Camelus > Camelus dromedarius. Next base: position 3,043,336 of record NW_026989731.1, read on the forward strand.
CGGAGTAAAAGTTTCTCCTGCAAGCCATTCAATTTGTGCTACATGAACGAACGTCTCTCCACATGCTCAGTTCTGAGAGATAAGTGTGTGTGAAAGCCGAACTTCACCTAGCTTGTTGGGAACAGAAAGTTTCTTTTCACGTGCAAACTCCTTTCCATACATATATATGGGGATGTACTAGCTCCAACTCGGTTTTACAGTGAAAAATGCAGGAACTTCAAACCGGCACTAGGAATCAGACAGAGAAACCAGAATAAAATATTCCCCTGTTACCCATTCCTTTCGTGGTAGATTAACGAACGTCTCTCCACATGCTCACTTCTCAGATATGTGTGTGTGTGAAAGCCGTTCTTCACCTAGCTTGTTGGGAAAACAAATATTCTTTTCAGGTGCAAACTCCACTCCATACTTATATATGGAGAGGTACAAGCTCCAGCAAAACTTTACAGTGAAAACAGCAGGAATTTCAAACCGGCACTAGGAAACAAACTGAGAAACCACAGTAAAAGTATCTCCTGCAACCATTTCCCTTTGTCCTAGATGAAAGAACTTCTCTCCACATGCCCAGTTCTGAGAGATAAGTGTGTTTGAAAGCCGTATTTCACCTAGCTTTTTGGGAACACAAAGTTTCTTTTCAGGTGCAAACTCCTTTTCATACATATATATGGGGAGGTATTAGCACCAACCCGCTTTTACAGTGAAAACGGCAGGAACTTAAATCCGGCACTAGGAAACAGAACGAGAATCCAGATTAAAATTTCTCCTGCAACCCGTTCCATTTTTGCTAGATGAAAGAACTTTTCTCCTCATGCTCAGTTCTGAGAGATAATTGTGTGTGAAAGCTGTCCTTCAACTAGCTTGTTGGGAACACAAAGTTTCTTTTCATGTGCAAACACCAATCCGCATATATATATGGGGAAATTCTAGCTCCTACTCGGTTTTACAGTGAAAACTGCAGGAACTTCAAACCGGCACTAGGAAACAGACTGAGAAACCAGAGTAAAATTTTCCCCTGCTACCCATTCCTTTTGTGGAAGATTAACGAACTTCTCTCCACATGCTCACTTCTGAGAGATGTGTGTGTGTGAAATCCGTTCTTCAGCTAGCTTGTTGGGAAAACAAAGTTTCTTTTCAGCTGCAAACTCCTTTCCATACATATATATGGTGATGTACTTGCTCCAACACTGTTTTACAGTGAAAACTGCAGGAACTTCGAATCGGCGCTAGGAAACAGACTAAGAAACCAGAGTAAAAGTTTCCCTGCAACTGTTGTATTCGTGCTACATGAACGAAAGTCTCTCCACATCCTAAGTTCTGAGAGATAAGTGTGTGTGAAAGCCGTTCTTCACCTAGCTTGTTGGGAAAACAAAGATTCTTTTCAGATGCAAACTCCACTCCATACTTATATATGGAGAGGTACAAGCTCCAACAAATCTTTACAGTGAAAACAGCAGGAATTTCAAACCGGCACTAGGAAACAAACTGAGAAACCACAGTAAATTTTCTCCTTCAACCATTTCCCTTTGTCCTAGATGAAAGAACTTCTCTCCACATGCCCAGTTCTGAGAGATAAGTGTGTGTGAAAGCCGTACTTCAACTAACTTGTTGGGAACACAAAGTTTCTTTTCAGGTGCAAACTCCACTCCATACATATATATGGGGAGGTATTAGCACCAAACCGCTTTTACAGTGAAAAAGTCAGGAACTTATATCCGGCACTAGGAAACAGACTTAGAAACCAGAATAAAATTTTTCCTGCAACCCGTTCCATTTTTGCTAGATGAAAGAACTTCTCTCTTCATGCTCAGTTCTGAGAGATAATTGTGTGTGAAAGCTGTCCTTCACCTAGCTTGTTGGGAACACAAAGTTTCTTTTCATGTGCAAACTCCAATCCACTTTAATATATGGGGAAGTACTAGCTCCAACTCGGTTTTACAGTGAAAACTGCAGGAACTTAAAACCGGCTCTAGGAAACAGACTGAGAAACCAGAGTAAAATTTCTCCTTCAAGCCATTAAATTTGTGCTACATGAACGAACGTCTCTCCACATGCTCAGTTCTGAGGGATATGTGTGTGTGAAAGCCGAACTTCACCTAGCTTGTTGGGAACAGAAAGTTTCTTTTCAGGTGCAAACTCCTTTCCATACATATATATGGGGATGTACTTGCTCCAAATCTGTTTAACAGTGAAAACTGCAGGAACTTCAAACCGGCGCTAGGAAACAGTCTGAGAAACCAGAGTAAAAGTTTCCCTGCAAGCCGTTCACTTCGTGCTACATGAACGAACGTCTCTCCACATGCTGAGTTCTAGAAGATAATTGTGTGTGAAAGCCGAACTTCACCTATCTTGTTGGGAACAGAAAGTTTCTTTTCAGGTGCAAACTCTATTCCATACATATATATGGGGAGGTACTAGCACCAACCCGGTTTTATAGTGAAAACGGCAGGAACTTAAATCAGGCACCAGGAAACAGACAGAGAAAACAGAGTAAAATTTCTCCTGCAAATCGTTCCCTTTGTGCTAGATGAACGAACGACTCTGCACTTGCTAAGTTCTGAGAGATATGTGTGTGTGAAAACCGTCCTTCACATAGCTTGTTGGGAACACATAATTTCTTTCCAGTTGCAATTTCCACTCCATACATATATATGGGGAGGTACTAGCTCCAAATCGGTTTTACAGTGAAAACTGCCGGAACTTCATTCCGGCACTAGGAAACAGACTGAGAAACCAGAGTAAAAGTTTCTCCTGCAACCCATTCCCTTTGTGCTAGATGAACGAACGTCTATCCACATGCTCATTTCTGAGAGACAAGTGTGTGTGTAAGTCGTTCTTCACCAGCTTGTTGGGAACACAAAGTTTCTTTTCACTTGCAAACTCCTCTCCATACATATATATGGGGAGGTACTAGCTCCAACTCGGTTTTACAGTGAAAACTGCAGGAATTTCAAACCGGAACTTGGAAACAGACTGAGAAACCAGAGTAAAAGTTTCTCCTGCAACCATTTCCATTTGTCCGAGATGAAAGAATTTCTCTCCACATGCCAGTTTCTGAGAGATAAGTGTGTGTGAAAGCCATCCTTCAACTTGCTTGTTGGGAACACAAAGTTTCTTTTAAGTTGCGAAGTCCTTTCAATACATATATATGGGGAGGTACTAGCACCAACCCGCTTTTACAGTGAAAACGGCAGGAAATTAATTTTGGCACTAGGAAACAGACAGAGAAATCAGAGAAAAATTTCTCCTGCAAACCATACCCTTTGTGCTAGATGAACGAACTTCTCTACACATGCTCAGATCTGAGAGATAAGTGTGTGTGAAATCCGACCTTCACCTAAGTTGTTGGGAACACAAAGTTTATTTTCATGTGCAAAATCCTATCCGTATATATATATGGGGAAGTACAATCTCCAACTCGTTTTTACAGTGAAAACTGCAGGAAATTCAAACCGGGACTAGGAAACAGACTGAGAAACCAGAGTAAATGTTTCACCTGCAAGCGGTTCACTTTGTGCTACATGAACGAACGCCTTTCCACATGCTCAGTTCTGAGAGATAAGTGTGCGTGAAAGCCGAACATCACCTAGCTTGTTGGGAACAGAAAGTTTCTTTTCAGGTGCAAACTGCTTTCCATACATATATATGGGAAGTAATAGCACCAACCCGGTTTTACAGTGAAAATGGCAGGAACTTAAATCTGGCACTAGGAAACTGACAGAGAAACCAGAATAAAATTTCTACTGCAACCCGTTCCATTTGTGCTAGATGAACGAACGTCTCTCCTCATACTCAGTTCTGAGAGATAAGTGTGTGTGAAAGCTGTCCTTTACCTAGCTAGTTGGGAAAACAAATTTCTTTTCATGTGCAAATTCAATCCGCATATATATATGGGGAAGTACTAGCTCCAACTCGGTTTTACAGTGAAAACTGCAGGAATTTCAAACCGGCACTAGGAAACAGACTGAGAAACCAGAGTAAAAGTTTCCCTGGAAGCCGTTCACTTCGTGCTACATGAACGAACGTCTCTCCACATGCTAAGTTCTGAGAGATAAGTGTGTATGAAAGCTGAAATTCACCTAGCTTGTTGGGAACAGAAAGGTTCTTTTCAGGTGCAAACTCCATTCCATACATATATAAGGGGATGTACTAGCTCCAACTCGGTTTTACAGTGAAAACTGCAGGAACTTCAAACCGGCACTAGGAAACATAATTAGAAACCAGAGTAAAAGTTTCTCCTGCAACCCGTTCCTTTTGTGCTAGATGAACGATCGTCTCTCCACATGCTCAGTTCTGAGAGATAATTGTGAGTGAATGCCGTCCTTCACATAGCTTGTTAGGAACACAAAGTTTCTTTTCACTTGCAAACTCCATTCCATACTTATATATGCGGAGGTACTAGCTCCAACTCGGTTTTACAGTGAAATCTGCAGGGACATCAAACCGGCAATTGGAAACAGACTGAGAAACCTCAGTAAAAGTTTCTCCTGCAAACATTTCCCTTTGTCCTAGATGAACGAACTTCTCTCCACATGCAAATTTCCGAGAGATATGTGTGTGTGAAAGCCGTCCTTCACCTAGCATGTTTGGAACACAAAGTTTCTTTTCAGGTTCAAAGTCCACTCCATATATATATATGGGGTGGTTGTAACTCCAACTCACTTTTACAGTGAAAACTGCAGGAACTTCAAACCGGCACTAGGAAACAGACTGAGAAACGAGAGTAAAAGTTCCTCCTGCAACCATTTCCATTTGTCCTAGATGAAAGAATTTCTCTCCAATTGCCAGTTTCTGAGAGATAAGTGTGTGTGAAAGCCATCCTTCAACTTGCTTGTTGGGAACACAAAGTTTCTTTTAAGTTGTGAACTCCTTTCAATACATATATATGGGGAGGTACTAGCACCAACCCGCTTTTACAGTGAAAACGGCAGGAAATTAATTTCGGCACTAAGAAACAGACAGAGAAATCAGAGAAAAATTTCTCCTGCAACCCATACCCTTTGTGCTAAATGAACGAACTTCTCTACTCATGCTCAGTTCTGAGAGATAAGTGTGTGTGAAATCCGGACTACACCTAAGTTGTTGGGAACACAAAGTTTATTTTCATGTGCAAAATCCTATCCGTATATATATATGGGGAAGTACAATCTCCAACTCGGTTTTACAGTGAAAACTGCAGGAAATTCAAACCGGGACTAGGAAACAGACTGAGAAACCAGAGTAAATGTTTCACCTGCAAGCGGTTCCCTTTGTGCTACATGAACGAACGTCTTTCTACATGCTCAGTTCTGAGAGAAAAGTGTGCGTGAAAGCCGAACATCACCTAGCTTGTTGGGAACAGAAAGTTTCTTTTCAGGTGAAAACTCCATTTGATACATATATATGGGGATGTACTAGCTCCAAATCGGTTTTACAGTGAAAACTGCAAGAACTTCAAACCGGCACTAGGAAACAGACTGAGAAACAAGAATAAAAGTTACCCCTGCAAACCGATCCCTTTGTGCTAGGTGAACGAACGTCTCTCCAAATGCTCAGTTCTGAGAGATAAGTGTGTGTGAAAGCCTTACTTCACGTAGCTTGTTGGGAACACAAAGTTTCTTTTCAGTTTCAAACTCTACTCCATACATATATATGGGTAGGTACTATCTCCAACTCGGTTTTACAGTGAAAACTGCAGGAACTTCAAACAGGCACTAGGAAACAGAATGAGAAACCAGAGTAAAAGTTTCTCCTGCAACCCGTTCCCTTTGTGCTAGATGAACGAACGTCTCTCCACATGCTCAGTTCTGAGAGATGTGTGTGTCTGAAAGCCGTTGTTCAACTATCTTGTTGGAAACACAAAGTTCCTTTTCAGGTGCAAACTCCACTCCATACATATATATTGGGAGGTACTAGCTCCAACACAATTTTACAGAGAAAACAGCAGGAATTTCAAACCGGCACTAGGAAACAGACTGAGAAACCACAGTAAAAGTTTCTACTGCAAACATTTCCATTTGTCTTAGATGAAAGAACTTCTCTCCACAATCCCAGTTCAGAGAGATAAGTGTTTTTGAAAGCCGTCTTCACCTAGCTTGTTGGGAACAGAAAGTTTCTTTTCAGGTGCAAACTCCTTTCCATACATATATATGGGAAGTAATAGCACCAACCCGGTTTTACAGTGAAAATGGCAGGAACTTAAATCTGGCACTAGGAAACTGACAGAGAAACCAGAATAAAATTTCTACTGCAACCCGTTCCATTTGTGCTAGATGAACGAACGTCTCTCCTGATGCTCAGTTCTGAGAGATAAGTGTGTGTGAAAGCTGTCCTTCACCTAGCTAGTTGGGAACACAAATTTCTTTTCATGTGCAAATTCCAATCCGCATATATATATGGGGAAGTACTAGCTCCAACTCGGTTTTACAGTGAAAACTGCAGGAACTTCAAACCTGCACTAGGAAACAGACTGAGAAACCAGAGTAAAAGTTTCTCCTGCAAGCCGTTCAATTTGTGCTACATGAACGAACGTCTCTCCACATGCTCAATTCTGAGAGATAAGTGTGTGTGAAAGCCGAACTTCACCTAGCTTGTTGGGAACAGAAAGTTTCTTTTCACGTGCAAACTCCTTTCCATACATATATATGGGTATGTACTAGCTCCAACTCGGTTTTACAGTGAAAAATGCAGGAGCTTCAAACCGGCACTAGGAATCAGACAGAGAAAAGAGAATAAAATATTCCCCTGTTACCCATTCCTTTCGTGGTAGATTAACGAACGTCTCTCCACATGCTAACTTCTCAGATATGTGTGTGTGTGAAAGCCGTCCTTCACCTAGCTTGTTGGGAAAACAAAGATTCTTTTCAGGTGCAAACTCCACTCCATACTTATATATGGAGAGGTACAAGCTCCAACAAATATTTACAGTGAAAACAGCAGGAATTTCAAACCGGCACTAGGAAACAAACTGAGAAACCACAGTAAAAGTATCTCCTGCAAACATTTCCCTTTGTCCTAGATGAAAGAACTTCTCTCCACATGCCCAGTTCTGAGAGATAAGTGTGTTTGAAAGCCGTATTTCACCTAGCTTTTTGGGAACACAAAGTTTCTTTTCAGGTGCAAACTCCTTTTCATACATATATATGGCGAGGTATTAGCACCAACCCGCTTTTACAGTGAAAACGGCAGGAACTTATATCCGGCACTAGGAAACAGACTTAGAAACCAGAATAAAATTTTTCCTGCAACCCGTTCCATTTTTGCTAGATGAAAGAACTTCTCTCTTCATGCTCAGTTCTGAGAGATAATTGTGTGTGAAAGCTGTCCTTCACCTAGCTTGTTGGGAACACAAAGTTTCTTTTCATGTGCAAACTCCAATCCGCTTTAATATATGGGGAAGTACTAGCTCCAACTCGGTTTTACAGTGAAAACTGCAGGAACATCAAACCGGCTCTAAGAAACAGACTGAGAAAGCAGAGTAAAATTTCTCCTTCAAGCCATTAAATTTGTGCTACATGAACGAACGTCTCTCCACATGCTCAGTTCTGATGGATATGTGTGTGTGAAAGCCGAACTTCACCTAGCTTGTTGGGAACAGAAAGTTTCTTTTCAGGTGCAAACTCCTTTCCATACATATATATGGGGATGTACTTGCTCCAACTCTGTTTAACAGTGAAAACTGCAGGAACTTCAAACCGGCGCTAGGAAACAGTCTGAGAAACCAGAGTAAAAGTTTCCCTGCAAGCCGTTCACTTCGTGCTACATGAACGAACGTCTCTCCACATGCTGAGTTCTGAGAGATAATTGTGTGTGAAAGCCGAACTTCACCTATCTTGTTGGGAACAGAAAGTTTCTTTTCAGGTGCAAACTCTATTCCATACATATATATGGGGAGGTACTAGCACCAACCCGGTTTTACAGTGAAAACGGCAGGAACTTAAATCAGGCACCAGGAAACAGACAGAGAAAACAGAGTAAAATTTCTCCTGCAAATCGTTCCCTTTGTGCTAGATGAACGAACGACTCTGCACTTGCTAAGTTCTGAGAGATATGTGTGTGTGAAAACCGTCCTTCACATAGCTTGTTGGGAACACATAATTTCTTTCCAGTTGCAATTTCCACTCCATACATATATATGGGGAGGTACTAGCTCCAAATCGGTTTTACAGTGAAAACTGCCGGAACTTCATTCCGGCACTAGGAAACAGACTGAGAAACCAGAGTAAAAGTTTCTCCTGCAACCCGTTCCCTTTGTGCTAGATGAACGAACGTCTATCCACATGCTCATTTCTGAGAGACAAGTGTGTGTGTAAGTCGTTCTTCACCAGCTTGTTGGGAACACAAAGTTTCTTTTCACTTGCAAACTCCATTCCATACTTATATATGCGGAGGTACTAGCTCCAACTCGGTTTTACAGTGAAATCTGCAGGGACATCAAACCGGCAATTGGAAACAGACTGAGAAACCTCAGTAAAAGTTTCTCCTGCAAACATTTCCCTTTGTCCTAGATGAACGAACTTCTCTCCACATGCAAATTTCCGAGAAATATGTGTGTGTGAAAGCCGTCCTTCACCTAGCATGTTTGGAACACAAAGTTTCTTTTCAGGTTCAAAGTCCACTCCATATATATATATGGGGTGGTTGTAACTCCAACTCACTTTTACAGTGAAAACTGCAGGAACTTCAAACCGGCACTAGGAAACAGACTGAGAAACGAGAGTAAAAGTTCCTCCTGCAACCATTTCCATTTGTCCTAGATGAAAGAATTTCTCTCCAATTGCCAGTTTCTGAGAGATAAGTGTGTGTGAAAGCCATCCTTCAACTTGCTTGTTGGGAACACAAAGTTTCTTTTAAGTTGCGAACTCTTTCAATACATATATATGGGGAGGTACTAGCACCAACCCGCTTTTACAGTGAAAACGGCAGGAAATTAATTTCGGCACTAGGAAACAGACAGAGAAATCAGAGAAAAATTTCTCCTGCAACCCATACCCTTTGTGCTAGATGAACGAACTTCTCTACTCATGCTCAGTTCTGAGAGATAAGTGTGTGTGAAATCCGAACTTCACCTAAGTTGTTGGGAACACAAAGTTTATTTTCATGAGCAAAATCCTATCCGTATATATATATGGGGAAGTACAATCTCCAACTCGGTTTTACAGTGAAAACTGCAGGAAATTCAAACCGGGACTAGGAAACAGACTGAGAAACCAGAGTAAATGTTTCACCTGCAAGCGGTTCACTTTGTGCTACATGAACGAACGTCTTTCCACATGCTCAGTTCTGAGAGATAAGTGTGCGTGAAAGCCGAACATCACCTAGCTTGTTGGGAACAGAAAGTTTCTTTTCAGGTGCAAACTGCTTTCCATACATATATATGGGAAGTAATAGCACCAACCCGGTTTTACAGTGAAAATGGCAGGAACTTAAATCTGGCACTAGGAAACTGACAGAGAAACCAGAATAAAATTTCTACTGCAACCCGTTCCATTTGTGCTAGATGAACGAACGTCTCTCCTCATGCTCAGTTCTGAGAGATAAGTGTGTGTGAAAGCTGTCCTTTACCTAGCTAGTTGGGAAAACAAATTTCTTTTCATGTGCAAATTCAATCCGCATATATATATGGGGAAGTACTAGCTCCAACTCGGTTTTACAGTGAAAACTGCAGGAATTTCAAACCGGCACTAGGAAACAGACTGAGAAACCAGAGTAAAAGTTTCCCTGGAAGCCGTTCACTTCGTGCTACATGAACGAACGTCTCTCCACATGCTAAGTTCTGAGAGATAAGTGTGTGTGAAAGCTGAAATTCACCTAGCTTGTTGGGAACAGAAAGGTTCTTTTCAGGTGCAAACTCCATTCCATACATATATAAGGGGATGTACTAGCTCCAACTCGGTTTTACAGTGAAAACTGCAGGAACTTCAAACCGGCACTAGGAAACATAATTAGAAACCAGAGTAAAAGTTTCTCCTGCAACCCGTTCCTTTTGTGCTAGATGAACGATCGTCTCTCCACATGCTCAGTTCTGAGAGATAAGTGTGAGTGAAAGCCGTCCTTCACATAGCTTGTTAGGAACACAAAGTTTCTTTTCACTTGCAAACTCCATTCCATACTTATATATGCGGAGGTACTAGCTCCAACTCGGTTTTACAGTGAAATCTGCAGGGACATCAAACCGGCAATTGGAAACAGACTGAGAAACCTCAGTAAAAGTTTCTCCTGCAAACATTTCCCTTTGTCCTAGATGAACGAACTTCTCTCCACATGCAAATTTCCGAGAGATATGTGTGTGTGAAAGCCGTCCTTCACCTAGCATGTTTGGAACACAAAGTTTCATTTCAGGTTCAAAGTCCACTCCATATATATATATGGGGTGGTTGTAACTCCAACTCACTTTTACAGTGAAAACTGCAGGAACTTCAAACCGGCACTAGGAAACAGACTGAGAAACGAGAGTAAAAGTTCCTCCTGCAACCATTTCCATTTGTCCTAGATGAAAGAATTTCTCTCCAATTGCCAGTTTCTGAGAGATAAGTGTGTGTGAAAGCCATCCTTCAACTTGCTTGTTGGGAACACAAAGTTTCTTTTAAGTTGTGAACTCCTTTCAATACATATATATGGGGAGGTACTAGCACCAACCCGCTTTTACAGTGAAAACGGCAGGAAATTAATTTCGGCACTAAGAAACAGACAGAGAAATCAGAGAAAAATTTCTCCTGCAACCCATACCCTTTGTGCTAGATGAACGAACTTCTCTACTCATACTCAGTTCTGAGAGATAAGTGTGTGTGAAATCCGAACTTCACCTAAGTTGTTGGGAACACAAAGTTTATTTTCATGTGCAAAATCCTATCCGTATATATATATGGGGAAGTACAATCTCCAACTCGGTTTTACAGTGAAAACTGCAGGAAATTCAAACCGGGACTAGGAAACAGACTGAGAAACCAGAGTAAATGTTTCACCTGCAAGCGGTTCCCTTTGTGCTACATGAACGAACGTCTTTCTACATGCTCAGTTCTGAGAGAAAAGTGTGCGTGAAAGCCGACCATCACCTAGCTTGTTGGGAACAGAAAGTTCCTTTTCAGGTGCAAACTCCATTTGATACATATATATGGGGATGTACTAGCTCCAAATCGGTTTTACAGTGAAAACTGCAAGAACTTCAAACCGGCACTAGGAAACAGACTGAGAAACAAGAATAAAAGTTACCCCTGCAAACCGATCCCTTTGTGCTAGGTGAACGAACGTCTCTCCAAATGCTCAGTTCTGAGAGATAAGTGTGTGTGAAAGCCTTACTTCACGTAGCTTGTTGGGAACACAAAGTTTCTTTTCAGTTTCAAACTCTACTCCATACATATATATGGGTAGGTACTATCTCCAACTCGGTTTTACAGTGAAAACTGCAGGAACTTCAAACAGGCACTAGGAAACAGAAAGAGAAACCAGAGTAAAAGTTTCTCCTGCAACCCGTTCCCTTTGTGCTAGATGAACGAACGTCTCTCCACATGCTCAGTTCTGAGAAATAATTGTGTGTGAAAGCCGAACTTCACCTAGCTTGTTGGGAACAGAAAGTTTCTTTTCAGGTGCAAACTCTTTTCCATACATATATATGGGGATGTACTTGCTCCAACTCTGTTTAACAGTGAAAACTGCAGGAACTTGAAACCGGCGCTATGAAACAGTCTGAGAAACCAGAGTAAAAGTTTCCCTGCAAGCGGTTCACTTCGTGCTACATGAACGAAAGTCTCTCCATATGCTCAGTTCTGAGAGATAATTGTGTGTGAAAGCCGAACTTCACCTAGCTTGTTGGGAACAGAAAGTTTCTTTCCAGGTGGAAACTCTATTCCATACATATATACGGGGAGGTACTAGCACCAACCCGCTTTTACAGTGAAAACGGCAGGAACTTATATCCGGCACCAGGAAACAGACAGAGAAAACAGAGTAAAATTTCTCCTGCAACCCGTTCCCTTTGTGCTAGATGAACGAACGACTCTGCACTTGCTACGTTCTGAGAGATATGTGTGTGTGTAAACCGTCCTTCACCTAGCTTTTTGGGAACACATAGTTTCTTTTCAGTTGCAAATTCCACTCCATACATATATATGGGGAGGAACTAGCTCCAAATCGGTTTTACAGTGAAAACTGCAGGAACTTCAATCCGGCACTAGGAAACAGACTGAGAAACCAGAGTAAAAGTTTCTCCTGCAACCCGTTCCCTTTGTGCTAGATGAACGAACGTCTATCCACATGCTCAGTTCTGAGAGAAAAGTGTGTGTTTAAGTCGTCCTTCACATAGCTTGTTGGGAACACAAAGTTTCTTTTCACTTGCAAACTCCTCTCCATAAATATATATGGTGAGGTACTATCTCCAACTCGGTTTTACGGTGAAAACTGCAGGAACTTCAAACCGGCACTTGGAAACAGACTGAGAAACCAGTGTAAAAATTTCACCTGCAAACATTTCCTTTTGTCCTAGATGAAAGAATTTCTCTCCACATGCCAGGTTCTGAGAGATAAGTGTGTGTGAAGCTGTCCTTCATCTAGCTTGTTGGGAACACAAAGTTTCTTTTCAGTTGCTTACTCCTTTCAATACATATATATGGGGTGGTACTAGCACCAACCAGCTTTTACAGTGAAAACGGCAGGAAATTAATTCCAGCAGTAGGAAACTGACAGTGAAACCAGAGTAAAATTTCTCCTGCAAACCATACAGTTTGTGCTAGATGAACGAACTTCTCTACTCATGCTCAGTTCTGAGAGATAAGTGTGTGTGAAATCCGTAATTCACCTAGCTTGTTGGGAACACAAAGTTTATTTTCATGTGCAAAATCCAATCCGTATATATATATGGGGAAGTATTGTCTCCAACTCGGTTTTACAGTGAAAACTGCAGGAAATTCAAACCGGCACTAGGAAAAAGACTGAGAAACCAGAGAAAATATTTCACCTGGAAGCCGTTCACATTGTGCTACATGAACGAACGTCTTTCCACATGCTCAGTTCTGAGAGATAATTGTGCGTGAAAGCCGAAAATCAAGTAGCTTGTTTGGAACAGAAAGTTTCTTTTCAGGTGCAAACTCCATTTGATACATATATATAGGGATGTATTAGATCCAACTCGCTTTTACAGTGAAAACTGCAGGAATTTTAAACCGGCACTAGGAAACAGAATGAGAAACCACAGTAAAAGTTTCTCCTGCAACCATTTCCCTTTGTCCTAGATGAAAGAACTTCTCTCCACATGCCCAGTTCTGAGAGATAAGTGTTTTTGAAAGCCGTCTTCACCTAGCTTGTTGGGAACAGAAAGTTTCTTTTCAGGTGCAAACTCTTTTCCATACATATATAGTTGGATGTACTTGCTCCAACTCTGTTTAACAGTGAAAACTGCAGGAACTTCAAACCGGCGCTATGAAAGTCTGAGAAACCAGAGTAAAAGTTTCCCTTCAAGCCGTTCACTTCATGCTACATGAAAGAACGTCTCTCCATATGTTCAGTTCTGAGAGATAATTGTGTTTGAAAGCCGAACTTCACCTAGCTTGTTGGGATCAGAAAGTTTCTTTTCAGGTGCAAACTCTATTCCATACATATATATGGGGATGTACTAGCACCAACCCGCTTTTACAGTGAATACGGCAGGAACTTATATTCGGCACCAGGAAACAGACAGAGAAAACAGAGTAAAATTTCTCCTGCAACCCGTTCCCTTTGTGCTAGATGAACGAACGACTCTGCACTTGCTAAGTTCTGAGAGATATGTGTGTGTGAAAACCGTCCTTCACCTAGCTTTTTGGGAACACATAGTTTCTTTTCAGTTGCAAATTCCACTCCATACATATATATGGGAGGTACTAGCCCCAAATCGGTTTTACAGTGAAAACTGCAGGAACTTCAATCCGGCACAAGGAAACAGAATGAGAAACCAGAGTAAAAGTTTCTCCTGCAACCCGTTCCCTTTGTGCTAGATGAACGAACGTCTATCCACATGCTCATTTCTGAGAGAAAAATGTGTGTGTAAGTCGTCCTTCACATAGCTTGTTGGGAACACAAAGTTTCTTTTCACTTGCAAACTCCTCTCCATACATATATATGGTGAGGTACTAGCTCCAACTCGGTTTTACAGTGAAAACTGCAGGAACTTCAAACCGGCACTTGGAAACAGAGTGAGAAACCAGAGTAAAAGTTTCACCTGCAATCATTTCCCTTTGTCCTAGATGAAAGAATTTCTCTCCACATGCCAGGTTCTGAGAGATAAGTGTGTGTGAAAGCCGTCCTTCATCTAGCTTGTTGGGAACACAAAGTTTCTTTTCAGTTGCGAACTCCTTTCAATACATATATATGGGGAGGTACTAGCACCAACCAGCTTTTACAGTGAAAACGGCAGGAAATTAATTCCAGCACTAGGAAACAGACAGTGAAACCAGAGTAAAATTTCTCCTGCAAGCCATACACTTTGTGCTAGATGAACGAACGTCTCTACTCATGCTCAGTTCTGAGAGATAAGTGTGTGTGAAATCCGAACTTCACCTAGCTTGTTGGGAACACAAAGTTTATTTTCAAGTGCAAAATCCAATCCGTATATATATATGGGGAAGTACTATCTACAACTCGGTTTTACAGTGAAAACTGCAGGAAATTCAAACCGGCACTAGGAAAAAGACTGAGAAACCAGAGTAAATATTTCACCTGCAAGCCGTTCACTTTGTGCTACATGAAAGAACGTCTTTCCACATGCTCAGTTCTGAGAGATAAGTGTGCGTGAAAGCCGAAAATCACGTAGTTTGTTGGGAACAGAAAGTTTTTTTTCAGGTGCAAACTCCATTTCATACATATATATGGGGATGTACTAGCTCCAACTCGGTTTTAAAGTGAAAACTGCAGGAACTTCAAACCGGCACTAGGAAACAGACTGAGAAACCAGAGTAAATATTTTACCTGCAAGCCGTTCACTTTGTGCTACATGAACGAACGTCTTTCCACATGCTCAGTTCTGAGAGATAAGTGTGCGTGAAAGCCGCTCTTCACCTAGCTTATTGAGAACAGAAAGTTTCTTTTCAGGTGCAAACTCCATTTGATACATATATATGGGGATGTACTTGCTCCAACTCTGTTTAACAGTGAAAACTGCAAGAACTTCAAACCGGCGCTATGAAACAGTCTGAGAAACCAGAGTAAAAGTTTCCCTGCAAGCCGTTCACTTCGTGCTACATGAGCGAACATCTCTCCATATGCTCAGTTCTGAGTGATAATTGTGTGTGAAAGCCGAACTTCAACTAGCTTGTTGGGAACAGAAAGTTTCTTTTCAGGTGCAAACTCTATTCCATAAATATATATGAGGAGGTACTAGCACCAACCCGCTTTTACAGTGAAAACGGCAGGAACATATATCCGGCACCAGGAAACAGACAGAGAAAACAGAGTAAAATTTCTCCTGCAACCCGTTCCCTTTGTGCTAGATGAACGAACGACTCTGCACTTGCTAAGTTCTGAGAGATATGTGTGTGTGAAAACCGTCCTTCACCTAGCTATTTGGGAACACATAGTTTCTTTTCTGTTGTAAATTCCACTCCATACATATATATCGTTAGGAACAAGCTCCAAATCTGTTTTACAGTGAAAACTGCAGGAACTTCAATCCGGCACTAGGAAACAGACTGAGAAACCAGAGTAAAAGTTTCTCCTGCAACCATTTTCCTTTGTCCTAGATGACAGAATTTCTCTCCACATGCCAGGTTCTGAGAGATAATTGTGTGTGTAAACCGTACTTCAACTAGCTTGTTGGGAACACAAAGTTTCTTTTCAGTTGCGAACTCCTTTCAATACATATATATGGGGAGGTACTAGCAAAAACCAGCTTTTACAGTGAAAACGGCAGGAAATTAATTCCAGCTCTAGGAAACAGACAGTGAAACCAGAGTAAAATTTCTCCTGCAACCCGTTCCATTTGTGCTAGATGAACGAACGTCTCTACTCATGCTCAGATCTGAGAGATAAGTGTGCGTGAAAGCCGAACATCACGTAGCTTGTTGGGAAGAGAAAGTTTCTTTTCAGGTGCAAAATCCATTTGATACATATATATGGGGATGTACTAGCTCCAAATCGGTTTTTCAGTGAAAACTGCAAGGACTTCAAACCGGCACTTAGAAACAGACTGAGAAACCAGAATAAAAGTTACTCCTGCAAACCGATCCCTTTGTGCTAGATGAACGAACATCTCTCCACATGCTCAGTTCTGAGAGATAAGTGTGTGTGAAAGCCGTAGTTCACCTAGCTTGTTGGGAACACAAAGTTTCTTTTCAGTTTCAAACTCTACTCCATACATATATATGGGTAGGTACTATCTCCAACTCGGTTTTACAGTGAAAACTGCAGGAACTTCAAACCGGCACTAGGAAACAGAATGGGAAACCAGAGTAAAAGTTTCTCCTGCAACCCGTTCCATTTGTGCTAGATGAACGAAAGATTCTCCACTTTCTAAGTTCTGAGCGATAATTGTGTGTGAAAACCGCCCTTCACCTAGCTTGTTGTGAACACATAGTTTCTTTTCAGTTGGAAACTCTACTCCATACATATATATGGGGAGGTACTAGCTCCAACTCGGTTTTACAGTGATAACTGCAGAAACTTCAAACCGGCACTAGGAAACAGACTGAAAGAACAGAGTAAAAGTTTCCCCTGCATCCCTTTCCCTTTGTGCTAGATAAACGAACGTCTCACCACATGCTAATTTCTGAGAGACAAGTTTGTGTGTAAGCCGTCCTTCACATAGCTTTTTGGGAACACAAAGATTCTTTTCACTTGCAAAATCCACTCCATATATATATATGGCGAGGTACTAGCTCCAACTCTGTTTTATAGTGAAAAATGCAGGAAATTCAAACCGGTACTAGGAAACAGTCTGAGAAACCAGAGTAGAATTTTCTCCTGCTACCCGTTCCCTTTGTGGTAGCTGAACGAAAGTCTCTCCACATGCTCAGTTCTGAGAGATGTTTGAGTCTGAAAGCCGTTGTTCAACTATCTTGTTGGAAACACAAATTTTCTTTTCAGGTGCAAACTCCATTCCATACATATATATGGGGATGTACTAGCTCCAACTCGGTTTTACAGTGAAAACTGCAGGAACTTCAAACCGGCACTAGGAAAAATACTGAGAGACCACAGTAAAAGTTGCTCCTGCATCCATTTCACTTTCTCATAGATGAAAGAACTTCTCTCCACATGCCCAGTTCTAAGAGATAAGTGTTTTTCAAAGCCGTCTTCACCTAGCTTGTTGGGAACCCCAAGTTTCTTTTCAGGTGCAAATTCCACTCCATATGTATATATGGGGAGGTACTAGCTCCAACTAACTTTTACATTGAAAACTGCAGGAACTTCAAACCGGCACTAGGAAACAGACTTAGAATACAGAGTAAAAGTTTCTTCTGCAACCCGTTCCCTTTCTGCTAGATGAACGAACGTCTCTCCACATGCTCAGTTCTGAGAGAAAAGTGTGAGTGAAAGCCGTCCTTCACCTAGCTTGTTGGGAACACAAAGTTCCTTTTCACTTGCAAACTCAATTCCATACATATATATGCGGAGGTACTAGCAAAAACTCGGTTTTACAGTGAAAACTGCAGGGACATCAAACCGGCAATAGAAAACAGACTGAGAAACCACAGTAAAAGTTTCTCCTGCTATCATTTCCATTTGTCCTAGATGAACGAAATTCTCTCCACATGCAAAGTTCCGAGAGATATGTGTGTGTGAAAGCCGTCCTTCACCTAGCATGTTTGGAACACAAAGTTTCTTTTCAGGTGCAAACTCCACTCCATACATATATATGGGGAGGTACTAGCACCAACCAGCTTTTTCAGTGAAACGGCAGGAAATTAAATCCGGCACCAGGAAACAGACAGAGAAAACAGAGTAAAATTTCTCCTGCAACCCGTTCCCTTTGTGCTAGTTGAACGAACTTCTCTCCTCATGCTCAGTTCTGAGAGATAATTGTGTGTGAAAGCTGTGCTTCACCTAGCTTGTTGGGAACACAAAGTTTCTTTTCAGGTGCAAAATCCAATCCGCATATATATATGGGGAAGTACTAGCTCCAACTCGGTTTTTCAGTGAAAACTGCAGGAACTTCAAACCGGCACGAGGAAACAGACCGAGAAACCAGAGTAAAAGTTTCTCCTGCAAACCATTCAATTTGTGCTACATGAACGAATGTCTCTCAACATGCTCAGTTCTGAGAGATAACTGTGTGTGAAAGCCGTACTTCACCTAGCTTGTTGGGAACACAAAGTTTCTTTTCACTTGCAAACACCATTCCATACATATATATGCGGAGGTACTAGATCCAACTCGGTTTTACAGTGAAAACTGCAGGGACATCAAACTGGCAATAGAAAACATACTGAAAAACCACAGTAAAAGTTTCTCCTGCAAACATTTCCCTTTGTCATAGATGAACGAACTTCTCCCCACATGCAAAGTTCCGAGAGATATGTGTGTGTGTAAGCCGTCCTTCACCTAGCTTGTTTGGAACACAAAGATTCTTTTCAGGTGCAAAGTCCTCTCCATACATATATATGGGGAGGTAATAGCACCAACCCGCTTTTACAGTGAAAACGGCAGGAATTTCAAACCGGCGCTAGGAAAGAGACTGAGAAACCAGAGTAAAAGTTTCTCCTGAAACCCGTTCCCTTTGTGCTAGATGAACGAACGTGTCTCCACATGCTGAGTTCTGAGGGATAAATGGGTGTGAATCCGTACTTCACCTAGCTTGTTGAGAACACAAAGTTTCTTTTCAGGTGCAAATTCCACTCCATATATATATATGGGGATGTACTAGCTCCAACTCACTTTTACAGAGAAAACTGCAGGAACTTCAAACCAGCACTAGGAAACAGACTGAGAAGCCAGAGTAAATGTTTCTCCTGCAAGCCATTCAATTTGTGCTACATGAACGAACGTCTCTCCACATGCTCAGTTCTGAGAGATAAGTGTGTGTGAAAGGCGTCCTTCACCTAGCTTGTTGGGAACACACAGATTCTTTTCACTTGCAAAATCCACTCCATATATATATATGGCGAGGTACTAGCTCCAACTCTGTTTTATAGTGAAAAATGCAGGAAATTCAAACCGGTACTAGGAAACAGTCTGAGAAACCAGAGTAGAATTTTCTCCTGCTACCCGTTCCCTTTGTGGTAGCTGAACGAAAGTCTCTCCACATGCTCAGTTCTGAGAGATGTTTGAGTCTGAAAGCCGTTGTTCAACTATCTTGTTGGAAACACAAATTTTCTTTTCAGGTGCAAACTCCATTCCATACATATATATGGGGATGTACTAGCTCCAACTCGGTTTTACAGTGAAAACTGCAGGAACTTCAAACCGGCACTAGGAAAAATACTGAGAGACCACAGTAAAAGTTGCTCCTGCATCCATTTCACTTTCTCATAGATGAAAGAACTTCTCTCCACATGCCCAGTTCTAAGAGATAAGTGTTTTTCAAAGCCGTCTTCACCTAGCTTGTTGGGAACCCCAAGTTTCTTTTCAGGTGCAAATTCCACTCCATATGTATATATGGGGAGGTACTAGCTCCAACTAACTTTTACATTGAAAACTGCAGGAACTTCAAACCGGCACTAGGAAACAGACTTAGAATACAGAGTAAAAGTTTCTTCTGCAACCCGTTCCCTTTCTGCTAGATGAACGAACGTCTCTCCACATGCTCAGTTCTGAGAGAAAAGTGTGAGTGAAAGCCGTCCTTCACCTAGCTTGTTGGGAACACAAAGTTCCTTTTCACTTGCAAACTCAATTCCATACATATATATGCGGAGGTACTAGCAAAAACTCGGTTTTACAGTGAAAACTGCAGGGACATCAAACCGGCAATAGAAAACAGACTGAGAAACCACAGTAAAAGTTTCTCCTGCTATCATTTCCATTTGTCCTAGATGAACGAAATTCTCTCCACATGCAAAGTTCCGAGAGATATGTGTGTGTGAAAGCCGTCCTTCACCTAGCATGTTTGGAACACAAAGTTTCTTTTCAGGTGCAAACTCCACTCCATACATATATATGGGGAGGTACTAGCACCAACCAGCTTTTTCAGTGAAACGGCAGGAAATTAAATCCGGCACCAGGAAACAGACAGAGAAAACAGAGTAAAATTTCTCCTGCAACCCGTTCCCTTTGTGCTAGTTGAACGAACTTCTCTCCTCATGCTCAGTTCTGAGAGATAATTGTGTGTGAAAGCTGTGCTTCACCTAGCTTGTTGGGAACACAAAGTTTCTTTTCAGGTGCAAAATCCAATCCGCATATATATATGGGGAAGTACTAGCTCCAACTCGGTTTTTCAGTGAAAACTGCAGGAACTTCAAACCGGCACGAGGAAACAGACCGAGAAACCAGAGTAAAAGTTTCTCCTGCAAACCATTCAATTTGTGCTACATGAACGAATGTCTCTCAACATGCTCAGTTCTGAGAGATAACTGTGTGTGAAAGCCGTACTTCACCTAGCTTGTTGGGAACACAAAGTTTCTTTTCACTTGCAAACACCATTCCATACATATATATGCGGAGGTACTAGATCCAACTCGGTTTTACAGTGAAAACTGCAGGGACATCAAACTGGCAATAGAAAACATACTGAAAAACCACAGTAAAAGTTTCTCCTGCAAACATTTCCCTTTGTCATAGATGAACGAACTTCTCCCCACATGCAAAGTTCCGAGAGATATGTGTGTGTGTAAGCCGTCCTTCACCTAGCTTGTTTGGAACACAAAGATTCTTTTCAGGTGCAAAGTCCTCTCCATACATATATATGGGGAGGTAATAGCACCAACCCGCTTTTACAGTGAAAACGGCAGGAATTTCAAACCGGCGCTAGGAAAGAGACTGAGAAACCAGAGTAAAAGTTTCTCCTGAAACCCGTTCCCTTTGTGCTAGATGAACGAACGTGTCTCCACATGCTGAGTTCTGAGGGATAAATGGGTGTGAATCCGTACTTCACCTAGCTTGTTGAGAACACAAAGTTTCTTTTCAGGTGCAAATTCCACTCCATATATATATATGGGGATGTACTAGCTCCAACTCACTTTTACAGAGAAAACTGCAGGAACTTCAAACCAGCACTAGGAAACAGACTGAGAAGCCAGAGTAAATGTTTCTCCTGCAAGCCATTCAATTTGTGCTACATGAACGAACGTCTCTCCACATGCTCAGTTCTGAGAGATAAGTGTGTGTGAAAGGCGTCCTTCACCTAGCTTGTTGGGAACACACAGATTCTTTTCACTTGCAAAATCCACTCCATATATATATATGGCGAGGTACTAGCTCCAACTCTGTTTTATAGTGAAAAATGCAGGAAATTCAAACCGGTACTAGGAAACAGTCTGAGAAACCAGAGTAGAATTTTCTCCTGCTACCCGTTCCCTTTGTGGTAGCTGAACGAAAGTCTCTCCACATGCTCAGTTCTGAGAGATGTTTGAGTCTGAAAGCCGTTGTTCAACTATCTTGTTGGAAACACAAATTTTCTTTTCAGGTGCAAACTCCATTCCATACATATATATGGGGATGTACTAGCTCCAACTCGGTTTTACAGTGAAAACTGCAGGAACTTCAAACCGGCACTAGGAAAAATACTGAGAGACCACAGTAAAAGTTGCTCCTGCATCCATTTCACTTTCTCATAGATGAAAGAACTTCTCTCCACATGCCCAGTTCTAAGAGATAAGTGTTTTTCAAAGCCGTCTTCACCTAGCTTGTTGGGAACCCCAAGTTTCTTTTCAGGTGCAAATTCCACTCCATATGTATATATGGGGAGGTACTAGCTCCAACTAACTTTTACATTGAAAACTGCAGGAACTTCAAACCGGCACTAGGAAACAGACTTAGAATACAGAGTAAAAGTTTCTTCTGCAACCCGTTCCCTTTCTGCTAGATGAACGAACGTCTCTCCACATGCTCAGTTCTGAGAGAAAAGTGTGAGTGAAAGCCGTCCTTCACCTAGCTTGTTGGGAACACAAAGTTCCTTTTCACTTGCAAACTCAATTCCATACATATATATGCGGAGGTACTAGCAAAAACTCGGTTTTACAGTGAAAACTGCAGGGACATCAAACCGGCAATAGAAAACAGACTGAGAAACCACAGTAAAAGTTTCTCCTGCTATCATTTCCATTTGTCCTAGATGAACGAAATTCTCTCCACATGCAAAGTTCCGAGAGATATGTGTGTGTGAAAGCCGTCCTTCACCTAGCATGTTTGGAACACAAAGTTTCTTTTCAGGTGCAAACTCCACTCCATACATATATATGGGGAGGTACTAGCACCAACCAGCTTTTTCAGTGAAACGGCAGGAAATTAAATCCGGCACCAGGAAACAGACAGAGAAAACAGAGTAAAATTTCTCCTGCAACCCGTTCCCTTTGTGCTAGTTGAACGAACTTCTCTCCTCATGCTCAGTTCTGAGAGATAATTGTGTGTGAAAGCTGTGCTT
This sequence comes from Camelus dromedarius, assembly GCF_036321535.1. Taxonomy (NCBI): domain Eukaryota; kingdom Metazoa; phylum Chordata; class Mammalia; order Artiodactyla; family Camelidae; genus Camelus; species Camelus dromedarius. Next base: position 3,065,792 of record NW_026989731.1, read on the forward strand.
CACCTAGCTTGTTGGGAACACAAAGTTTCTTTTCAGGTGCAAAATCCAATCCGCATATATATATGGGGAAGTACTAGCTCCAACTCGGTTTTTCAGTGAAAACTGCAGGAACTTCAAACCGGCACGAGGAAACAGACCGAGAAACCAGAGTAAAAGTTTCTCCTGCAAACCATTCAATTTGTGCTACATGAACGAATGTCTCTCAACATGCTCAGTTCTGAGAGATAACTGTGTGTGAAAGCCGTACTTCACCTAGCTTGTTGGGAACACAAAGTTTCTTTTCACTTGCAAACACCATTCCATACATATATATGCGGAGGTACTAGATCCAACTCGGTTTTACAGTGAAAACTGCAGGGACATCAAACTGGCAATAGAAAACATACTGAAAAACCACAGTAAAAGTTTCTCCTGCAAACATTTCCCTTTGTCATAGATGAACGAACTTCTCCCCACATGCAAAGTTCCGAGAGATATGTGTGTGTGTAAGCCGTCCTTCACCTAGCTTGTTTGGAACACAAAGATTCTTTTCAGGTGCAAAGTCCTCTCCATACATATATATGGGGAGGTAATAGCACCAACCCGCTTTTACAGTGAAAACGGCAGGAATTTCAAACCGGCGCTAGGAAAGAGACTGAGAAACCAGAGTAAAAGTTTCTCCTGAAACCCGTTCCCTTTGTGCTAGATGAACGAACGTGTCTCCACATGCTGAGTTCTGAGGGATAAATGGGTGTGAATCCGTACTTCACCTAGCTTGTTGAGAACACAAAGTTTCTTTTCAGGTGCAAATTCCACTCCATATATATATATGGGGATGTACTAGCTCCAACTCACTTTTACAGAGAAAACTGCAGGAACTTCAAACCAGCACTAGGAAACAGACTGAGAAGCCAGAGTAAATGTTTCTCCTGCAAGCCATTCAATTTGTGCTACATGAACGAACGTCTCTCCACATGCTCAGTTCTGAGAGATAAGTGTGTGTGAAAGGCGTCCTTCACCTAGCTTGTTGGGAACACACAGATTCTTTTCACTTGCAAAATCCACTCCATATATATATATGGCGAGGTACTAGCTCCAACTCTGTTTTATAGTGAAAAATGCAGGAAATTCAAACCGGTACTAGGAAACAGTCTGAGAAACCAGAGTAGAATTTTCTCCTGCTACCCGTTCCCTTTGTGGTAGCTGAACGAAAGTCTCTCCACATGCTCAGTTCTGAGAGATGTTTGAGTCTGAAAGCCGTTGTTCAACTATCTTGTTGGAAACACAAATTTTCTTTTCAGGTGCAAACTCCATTCCATACATATATATGGGGATGTACTAGCTCCAACTCGGTTTTACAGTGAAAACTGCAGGAACTTCAAACCGGCACTAGGAAAAATACTGAGAGACCACAGTAAAAGTTGCTCCTGCATCCATTTCACTTTCTCATAGATGAAAGAACTTCTCTCCACATGCCCAGTTCTAAGAGATAAGTGTTTTTCAAAGCCGTCTTCACCTAGCTTGTTGGGAACCCCAAGTTTCTTTTCAGGTGCAAATTCCACTCCATATGTATATATGGGGAGGTACTAGCTCCAACTAACTTTTACATTGAAAACTGCAGGAACTTCAAACCGGCACTAGGAAACAGACTTAGAATACAGAGTAAAAGTTTCTTCTGCAACCCGTTCCCTTTCTGCTAGATGAACGAACGTCTCTCCACATGCTCAGTTCTGAGAGAAAAGTGTGAGTGAAAGCCGTCCTTCACCTAGCTTGTTGGGAACACAAAGTTCCTTTTCACTTGCAAACTCAATTCCATACATATATATGCGGAGGTACTAGCAAAAACTCGGTTTTACAGTGAAAACTGCAGGGACATCAAACCGGCAATAGAAAACAGACTGAGAAACCACAGTAAAAGTTTCTCCTGCTATCATTTCCATTTGTCCTAGATGAACGAAATTCTCTCCACATGCAAAGTTCCGAGAGATATGTGTGTGTGAAAGCCGTCCTTCACCTAGCATGTTTGGAACACAAAGTTTCTTTTCAGGTGCAAACTCCACTCCATACATATATATGGGGAGGTACTAGCACCAACCAGCTTTTTCAGTGAAACGGCAGGAAATTAAATCCGGCACCAGGAAACAGACAGAGAAAACAGAGTAAAATTTCTCCTGCAACCCGTTCCCTTTGTGCTAGTTGAACGAACTTCTCTCCTCATGCTCAGTTCTGAGAGATAATTGTGTGTGAAAGCTGTGCTTCACCTAGCTTGTTGGGAACACAAAGTTTCTTTTCAGGTGCAAAATCCAATCCGCATATATATATGGGGAAGTACTAGCTCCAACTCGGTTTTTCAGTGAAAACTGCAGGAACTTCAAACCGGCACGAGGAAACAGACCGAGAAACCAGAGTAAAAGTTTCTCCTGCAAACCATTCAATTTGTGCTACATGAACGAATGTCTCTCAACATGCTCAGTTCTGAGAGATAACTGTGTGTGAAAGCCGTACTTCACCTAGCTTGTTGGGAACACAAAGTTTCTTTTCACTTGCAAACACCATTCCATACATATATATGCGGAGGTACTAGATCCAACTCGGTTTTACAGTGAAAACTGCAGGGACATCAAACTGGCAATAGAAAACATACTGAAAAACCACAGTAAAAGTTTCTCCTGCAAACATTTCCCTTTGTCATAGATGAACGAACTTCTCCCCACATGCAAAGTTCCGAGAGATATGTGTGTGTGTAAGCCGTCCTTCACCTAGCTTGTTTGGAACACAAAGATTCTTTTCAGGTGCAAAGTCCTCTCCATACATATATATGGGGAGGTAATAGCACCAACCCGCTTTTACAGTGAAAACGGCAGGAATTTCAAACCGGCGCTAGGAAAGAGACTGAGAAACCAGAGTAAAAGTTTCTCCTGAAACCCGTTCCCTTTGTGCTAGATGAACGAACGTGTCTCCACATGCTGAGTTCTGAGGGATAAATGGGTGTGAATCCGTACTTCACCTAGCTTGTTGAGAACACAAAGTTTCTTTTCAGGTGCAAATTCCACTCCATATATATATATGGGGATGTACTAGCTCCAACTCACTTTTACAGAGAAAACTGCAGGAACTTCAAACCAGCACTAGGAAACAGACTGAGAAGCCAGAGTAAATGTTTCTCCTGCAAGCCATTCAATTTGTGCTACATGAACGAACGTCTCTCCACATGCTCAGTTCTGAGAGATAAGTGTGTGTGAAAGGCGTCCTTCACCTAGCTTGTTGGGAACACACAGATTCTTTTCACTTGCAAACTCCACTCCATACATATATATGGGTTGGTAAAAGCTCCTACTCTGTTTTACAGTGAAAACTGCAGGAACTTCAAACCCGCACTAGGAAACAGACTTAGAATCCAGAGTAAAATTTTCTCCTGCAACCCGTTCCCCTTCTGCTAGATGAACGAACGTCTCTCCTCATGCTCAGTTCTGAGAGATAAGTGTGTGTGAAAGCCGTCCTTCACCTAGCTTGCTGGGAACACAAAGTTCCTTTTCAGGTGCAAAATCCAATCCGTATATATATATGGGGAAGTACTAGCTCCAACTCGGTTTTACAGTGAAAACTGCAGGAAATTCAAACCGGCACTAGGAAACAGACTGAGAAACCAGAATAAAATTTCTCCTGCAACCCGTTCCATTTTTGCTAAATGAACGAACTTCTCTCCTCATGCTCAGTTCTGAGAGATAATTGTGTGAGAAACCTGTCCTTCACCTAGCTTGTTGGGAACACAAAGTTTCTTTCCATGTGCAAACTCCAATCCGCATATATGTATGGGGAAGTACTAGCTTCAACTCGGTTTTACAGTGAAAATTGAAGGAACTTCAAACCGGCACTAGGAAACAGACTGAGAAACCAGAGAAAATGTTTCTCCTGCAAGCCATTCAATTTGTGCTACATGAACGAACGTCTCTCCAAATGCTCAGTTCTGAGAGATAAATGTGTGTGAAAGCCGAACTTCACCTAGCTTGTTGGGAACAGAAAGTTTCTTTTCAGGTGCAAACTTCTTTCCATACATATATATGGGGATGTACTTTCTCCAACCCTTTTTTACAGTGAAAACTGAAGGAACTTCAAACCGGCGCTAGGAAACAGACTGAGAAACCAGAGTAAAATTTTCCCTGCAAGCCGTTCAATTCGTGCTACATGAACGAACGTCACTCCACTTGCTAAGTTCTGAGAGATAAGTATGTGTGAAAGCCGAAATTCACCTAGCTTGTTGGGAAAAGAAAGTTTCTATTCAGGTGCAAACTCCATTCCATACATATGTATGGGTATGTTCTAGCACCAAAACGGTTTTTCAGTGAAAACTGCAGGAACTTCAAACCGGCACTAGGAAACAGACTGAGAAACCAGAGTAAATATTTTACCTGCAAGCCGTTCACTTTGTGCTACATGAACGAACGTCTTTCCACATGCTCAGTTCTGAGAGATAAGTGTGCGTGAAAGCCGCACTTCACCTAGCTTATTGAGAACAGAAAGTTTCTTTTCAGGTGCAAACTCCATTTGATACATATATATGGGGATGTACTTGCTCCAACTCTGTTTAACAGTGAAAACTGCAAGAAATTCAAACCGGCGCTATGAAACAGTCTGAGAAACCAGAGTAAAAGTTTCCCTGCAAGCCGTTCACTTCGTGCTACATGAGCGAACATCTCTCCATATGCTCAGTTCTGAGTGATAATTGTGTGTGAAAGCCGAACTTCAACTAGCTTGTTGGGAACAGAAAGTTTCTTTTCAGGTGCAAACTCTATTCCATAAATATATATGAGGAGGTACTAGCACCAACCCGCTTTTACAGTGAAAACGGCAGGAACATATATCCGGCACCAGGAAACAGACAGAGAAAACAGAGTAAAATTTCTCCTGCAACCCGTTCCCTTTGTGCTAGATGAACGAACGACTCTGCACTTGCTAAGTTCTGAGAGATATGTGTGTGTGAAAACCGTCCTTCACCTAGCTATTTGGGAACACATAGTTTCTTTTCTGTTGTAAATTCCACTCCATATATATATATGGGGAGGTACAAGCTCCAAATCTGTTTTACAGTGAAAACTGCAGGAACTTCAATCCGGCACTAGGAAACAGACTGAGAAACCAGAGTAAAAGTTTCTCCTGCAACCATTTTCCTTTGTCCTAGATGACAGAATTTCTCTCCACATGCCAGGTTCTGAGAGATAATTGTGTGTGAAAACCGTACTTCAACTAGCTTGTTGGGAACACAAAGTTTCTTTTCAGTTGCGAACTCCTTTCAATACATATATATGGGGAGGTACTAGCAAAAACCAGCTTTTACAGTGAAAACGGCAGGAAATTAATTCCAGCTCTAGGAAACAGACAGTGAAACCAGAGTAAAATTTCTCCTGCAACCCGTTCCATTTGTGCTAGATGAACGAACGTCTCTACTCATGCTCAGATCAGAGAGATAAGTGTGCGTGAAAGCCGAACATCACGTAGCTTGTTGGGAAGAGAAAGTTTCTTTTCAGGTGCAAACTCCATTTGATACATATATATGGGGATGTACTAGCTCCAAATCGGTTTTTCAGTGAAAACTGCAAGGACTTCAAACCGGCACTTAGAAACAGACTGAGAAACCAGAATAAAAGTTACTCCTGCAAACCGATCCCTTTGTGCTAGATGAACGAACATCTCTCCACATGCTCAGTTCTGAGAGATAAGTGTGTGTGAAAGCCGTAGTTCACCTAGCTTGTTGGGAACACAAAGTTCCTTTTCACTTGCAAACTCAATTCCATACATATATATGCGGAGGTACAAGCTCCATCTCGGTTTTACAGTGAAAACTGCAGGGACATCAAACCGGCAATAGAAAACAGACTGAGAAACCACAGTAAAAGTTTCTCCTGAAATCATTTCCATTTGTCCTAGATGAACGAACTTCTCTCCACATGCAAAGTTCCGAGAGATATGTGTGTGTGAAAGCCGTCCTTCACCTAGCATGTTTGGAACACAAAGTTTCTTTTCAGGTGCAAACTCCACTCCATACATATATATGGGGAGGTACTAGCACCAACCAGCTTTTTCAGTGAAACGGCAGGAAATTAAAACCGGCACCAGGAAACAGACAGAGAAAACAGAGTAAAATTTCTCCGGCAACCCGTTCCCTTTTTGCTAGTTGAACGAACTTCTCTCCTCATGCTCAGTTCTGAGAGATAATTGTGTGTGAAAGCTGTGCTTCACCTAGCTTGTTGGGAACACAAAGTTTCTTTTCAGGTGCAAAATCCAATCCGCATATATATATGGGGAAGTACTAGCTCCAACTCGGTTTTTCAGTGAAAACTGCAGGAAATTCAAACCGGCACTAGGAAACAGACTGAGAAACCAGAGTAAAAGTTTCTCCTGCAAACCATTCAATTTGTGCTACATGAACGAATGTCTCTCCACATGCTCAGTTCTGAGAGATAACTGTGTGTGAAAGCCGTACTTCACCTAGCTTGTTGGGAACACAAAGTTTCTTTTCACTTGCAAACACCATTCCATACATATATATGCGGAGGTACTAGCTCCAACTCGGTTTTACAGTGAAAACTGCAGGGACATCAAACTGGCAATAGAAAACATACTGAAAAACCACAGTAAAAGTTTCTCCTGCAAACATTTCCCTTTGTCATAGATGAACGAACTTCTCTCCACATGCAAAGTTCCGAGAGATATGTGTGTGTGTAAGCCGTCCTTCACCTAGCTTGTTTGGAACACAAAGTTTCTTTTCAGGTGCAAAGTCCTCTCCATACATATATATGGGGAGGTAATAGCACCAACCCGCTTTTACAGTGAAAACGGCAGGAATTTCAAACCGGCGCTAGGAAAGAGACTGAGAAACCAGAGTAAAAGTTTCTCCTGAAACCCGTTCCCTTTGTGCTAGATGAACGAACGTGTCTCCACATGCTGAGTTCTGAGGGATAAATGGGTGTGAATCCGTACTTCACCTAGCTTGTTGAGAACACAAAGTTTCTTTTCAGGTGCAAATTCCACTCCATATATATATATGGGGATGTACTAGCTCCAACTCACTTTTACAGAGAAAACTGCAGGAACTTCAAACCGGCACTAGGAAACAGAATGAGAAGCCAGAGTAAATGTTTCTCCTGCAAGCCATTCAATTTGTGCTACATGAACGAACGTCTCTCCACATGCTCAGTTCTGAGAGATAAGTGTGTGTGAAAGGCGTCCTTCACCTAGCTTGTTGGGAACACACAGATTCTTTTCACTTGCAAACTCCACTCCATACATATATATGGGTTGGTAAAAGCTCCTACTCTGTTTTACAGTGAAAACTGCAGGAACTTCAAACCCGCACTAGGAAACAGACTTAGAATCCAGAGTAAAATTTTCTCCTGCAACCCGTTCCCCTTCTGCTAGATGAACGAACGTCTCTCCTCATGCTCAGTTCTGAGAGATAAGTGTGTATGAAAGCCGTCCTTCACCTAGCTTGCTGGGAACACAAAGTTCCTTTTCAGGTGCAAAATCCAATCCGTATATATATATGGGGAAGTACTAGCTCCAACTCGGTTTTACAGTGAAAACTGCAGGAAATTCAAACCGGCACTAGGAAACAGACTGAGAAACCAGAATAAAATTTCTCCTGCAACCCGTTCCATTTTTGCTAAATGAACGAACTTCTCTCCTCATGCTCAGTTCTGAGAGATAATTGTGTGAGAAACCTGTCCTTCACCTAGCTTGTTGGGAACACAAAGTTTCTTTCCATGTGCAAACCCCAATCCGCATATATGTATGGGGAAGTACTAGCTTCAACTCGGTTTTACAGTGAAAATTGAAGAAACTTCAAACCGGCACTAGGAAACAGACTGAGAAACCAGAGAAAATGTTTCTCCTGCAAGCCATTCAATTTGTGCTACATGAACGAACGTCTCTCCAAATGCTCAGTTCTGAGAGATAAATGTGTGTGAAAGCCGAACTTCACCTAGCTTGTTGGGAACAGAAAGTTTCTTTTCAGGTGCAAACTTCTTTCCATACATATATATGGGGATGTACTTTCTCCAACCCTTTTTTACAGTGAAAACTGAAGGAACTTCAAACCGGCGCTAGGAAACAGACTGAGAAACCAGAGTAAAATTTTCCCTGCAAGCCGTTCAATTCGTGCTACATGAACGAACGTCACTCCACTTGCTAAGTTCTGACAGATAAGTATGTGTGAAAGCCGAAATTCACCTAGCTTGTTGGGAAAAGAAAGTTTCTATTCAGGTGCAAACTCCATTCCATACATATGTATGGGTATGTTCTAGCACCAAATCGGTTCTTCAGTGAAAACTGCAGGAATTTCAAACCGGCACTAGGAAACAGAATTAGAAACCAGAGTAAAAGTTTCTCCTGCAACACGTTCCATTTGTGCTAGATGAACGACAGTCTCTCCACATGCTCAGTTCTGAGAGATAAGTGTGAGTGAAAGTCGTCCTTCACCTAGCTTGTTGGGAACACAAAGTTTCTTTTCACTTGCAAACTCCATTCCATACATATATATGCGGAGGTACTACCACCAACTCGGTTTTACAGTGAAAACTGCAGGAACTTCAAACCGGCAGTAGGTAACAGACTGAGTAAACAGAGAAAAAGTTTCTTCTACAACCTGTTCCCTTTGTGCTAGGTGAACGAAAGTCTCTCCTCATGCTCAGTTCTGAGAGATAAGTGTGTGTGAAAGCCGTCCTTCACCTAGCTTGTTGGGAACACAAAGTTTCTTTTCAGGTGCAAACTCCAGTCCATACATATATATGGGGAGGTACTAGCTCCAACTCGCTTTTATAGTGAAAACTGCAGGAACATCAAACCGGCACTAGGAAACAGACTGAGAAACCACAGTAAAGTTTCTCCTGCAAACATTTCTCTTCGTCCTAGATGAAAGAACTTCTCTGCACATGCCCAGTTCTGAGAGATAAGTGTGTGTGAAAGCCGTACTTCACCTAGCTTGTTGGGAAAAGAAAGTTTCTTTTCAGGTGCAAACTCCATTCCATACATATATATCGGTATGTACTAGCTCCAACTCGGTTTTACAGTGAAAACTGCAGGAATTTCAAACCGGCACTAGGAAACATATTTAGAAACCAGAGTAAAAGTTTCTACTGCAAAACGTTCCCTTTGTGCTAGATGAACGAACGTCTCTCCACATGCTCAGTTCTGAGAGATAAGTGTGAGTGAAAGCCGTCCTTCACCTAGCTTGTTGGGAACACAAAGTTTCTTTTCACTTGCAAACACCATTCCATACATATATATGCGGAGGTAGTAGCTCCAACTCGGTTTTACAGTGAAAACTGCAGGAACTTCAAAACGGCAGTCGGTAACAGACTGAGTAAACACAGAAAAAGTTTCTTCTGCAACCCGTTCCCTTTGTGCTAGGTGAACGAACGTCTCCCCACATGCTCAGTTCTGAGAGATAAGTGTGTGTGAAACCCGTCCTTCACCTAGCTGGTTGGGAACACAAAGATTCTTTTCACTTGCAAACTCCACTCCATATATATATATGCTGAGATACTAGCTCCAACTCGGTTTTACAGTGAAACCTGCAGGTATTCGAAATCGGCAGGAGAAAACAGCCTGAGAAACGTTAGTAAAACTTTCCCCTGCAACCCGTTCCCTTTGTGCTAGATGAACGAACGTCTCTCCACATGCTCAGTTCTGAGAGATAAGTGTGTGTGAAAGGCGACCTTCACCTAGCTTGTTGGGAAGACAAAGTTTCTTTTCACTTGCAAACTCTACTCCATACATATATATGGGGTGGTAAAAGCTCCTAATCAGTTTTACAGTGAAACGGCAGGATCTTCAAACCGGCACTAGGAAACAGACTTAGAATCCAGAGTAAAATTTCTCTGGCAACCCGTTCCCTTTCTGCTAGATGAACGAACGTCTCTCCTCATGCTCAGTTCTGAGAGATAAGTGTGTGTGAAAGCCGTCCTTCACCTAGCTTGTTGGGAACACAAAGATTCTTTTCAGGTGCAAAATCCAATCCGTATATATTTATGGGGAAGTACTAGCTCCAACTCGGTTTTACAGTGAAAACTGCAGGAACTTCAAACCGGCACTAGGAAACAGACTGAGAAACCAGAGTAAAACTTTCCCCTGCTACCCGTTCCTTTTGTGGTAGATGAACGAACGTCTCTCCACATGCTCAGTTCTGAGAGATGTGTGTGTGTGAAAGCCGTTCTTCACCTAGATTGTTGGGAAAACAAAGTTTCTTTTCAGGTGCAAACTCCACTCCATACATATATATGGGGAGGTACTAGCTCCAACACAATTTTACAGTGAAAACAGCAGGAATTTCAAAACGGCACAAGGAAACAGACTGAGAAACCACAGTAAAAGTTTCTCCTGCAACCATTTCCCCTTTTCCTAGATGAAAGAACTTCTCTCCACATGCCCAGTTCTGAGAGATATGTGTTTTTGAATGCCGTCTTCAACTAGCTTGTTGGGAACACAAAGTTTCTTTTCAGGTGCAAACTCCTTTCCTTACATATATATGGGGAAGTACTAGCACCAATCTGCTTTTACAGTGAAAACGGCAGGAACTTAAATCCGACACTAGGAAACTGACAGAGAAACCAGAATAAAATTTCTCCTGCAACCCGTTCCATTTGTGCTAGATGAACGAAATTCTCTCCTCATTCTCAGTTCTGAGAGATAAGTGTGTGTGAAAGCCGATCTTCACCTAGCTTTTTGGGAACAGAAAGTTTTTTTTCAGGTGCAAACTCCATTCCATACATATATATGGGGATGTACATGCTCCAACTGTGTTTTACAGTGAAAAATGCAGGAACTTCAAAACGGGGCTTGGAAATAGACTGAGAAACCGGAGTAAAAGTTTCTCCTGCAAGCCGTTCACTTCGTGCTACATTAACGAACGTCTCTCCAAATGCACAGTTCTGAGAGATAAGTGTGTGTTAAAGCCGAATTTCACCTAGCTTGTTGGGAACAGAAAGTTTCTTTCCGGGTGCAAACTCCACTCCATACATATATATGGGTTGGTACAAGCTCCTACTCTGTTTTACAGTGAAAACTGCAGGAACTTCAAACCCGCACTAGGAAACAGACTTAGAATCCAGAGTAAAATTTTCTCCTGCAACCCTTTCCCTTTCTGCTAGATGAACGAACGTTCTCCTCAGGCTCAGTTCTGAGAGATAAGTGTGTGTGAAAGCCGTGCTTCACCTAGCTTGTTGGGAACACAAAGTTTCTTTTCAGGTGCAAAAGCCAATCCGTATATATATATGGGGAAGTACTAGCTCCAACTCGGTTTTACAGTGAAAACTGCAGGAAATTCAAACCGGCACTAGGAAACAGACTGAGAAATCAGAGAAAAATTTTCAACTGCTACCCTTTCCTTTTGTGGTAGATGAACGAACGTCTCTCCACATGCTCAGTTCTGAGAGATGTGTGTGTGTGAAATCCGTTCTTCACCTAGATTGTTGGGAAAACAAAGTTTCTTTTCAGGTGCAAACTCCACTCCATACATATATATGGGGAGGTACAAGCTCCAACAAAATTTTACAGTGAAAACAGCAGGAATTTCAAACCGGCACTAGGAAACAGACTGAGAATGCACAGTAAAACTTTCTCCTGCAACCATTTCCCTTTGTCCTAGATGAAAGAAATTCTCTCCACATGCCCAGTTCTGAGAGATAAGTGTGTGTGAAAGCCGTACTTCACCTAGCTTGTTGGGAACACAAAGTTTCTTTTCAGGTGCAAACTCCTTTCCATACATATATATGGGGAGGTACTAGCACCAACCCGCTTTTACAGTGAAAACGGCAGGAAATTAAATCCGGCACTAGGAATCAGACTTAGAAACCAGAATAAAATTTCTCCTGCAACCCGTTCCATTTTTGCTAAATGAACCAACTTCTCTCCTCATGCTCATTTCTGAGAGATAATTGTGTGAGAAACCTGTCCTTCACCTAGCTTGTTGGGAACACAAAGTTTCTTTTCATGTGCAAACTCCAATCCGCATATATGTATGGGGAAGTACTAGCTTCAACTCGGTTTTACAGTGAAAATTGCAGGAACTTCAAACCGGCACTAGGAAACAGACTGAGAAACCAGAGTAAATGTTTCTCCTGCAAGCCATTCAATTTGTGCTAGATGAACGAACGTCTCTCCACATGCTCAGTTCTGAGAGATAAATGTTTGTGAAAGCCGAACTTCACATAGCTTGTTGGGAACAGAAAGTTTCTTGTTAGGTGCAAACTCCTTTCCATACATATATATGGGGATGTACTTGCTCCAACTCTTTTTTACAGTGAAAACTGCAGGAACTTCAAACCGGCGCTAGGAAACAGACTGAGAAACCAGAGTAAATGTTTCCCTGCAAGCCGTTCACTTCGTGCTACATGAACGAACGTCACACCACTTGCTAAGTTCTGAGAGATAAGTGTGTGTGAAAGCCGAAATTCACGTAGCTGGTTGGGAAAAGAAAGTTTCTTTTCAGGTGCAAACTCCATTCCATACATATATATGGGTGTGTTCTAGCTCCAACTCGGTTTTACAGTGAAAACTGCAAGAATTTCAAACCGGCACTAGGAAACAGAATTAGAAACCAGAGTAAAAGTTTCTCCTGCAACACTTTCCCTTTGTGCTAGATGAACGAACGTCTCTCCACATGCTCAGTTCTGAGAGATAAGTGTGAGTGAAAGCCGTCCTTCAACTAGCTTGTTGGGAACACAAAGTTTCTTTTCACTTGCAAACTCCATTCCATACATATATATGCGGAGATACTAGCTCCAACTCGGTTTTACAGTGAAAACTGCAGGAACTTCAAACAGGCAGTAGGTAACAGACTGAGTAAACAGAGAAAAAGTTTCTTCTACAACCCGTTCCCTTTGTGCTAGGTGAACGAACGTCTCTCCTCATGCTCAGTTCTGAGAGATAAGTGTGTGTGAAAGCCGTCCTTCACCTAGCTTGTTGGGAACACAAAGTTTCTTTTCACGTGCAAAATCCAATCCGTATATATATATGGGGAAGTACTAGCTCCAACTCGGTTTTACAGTGAAAACTGCAGGAAATTCAAACCGGCACTAGGAAACAGACTGAGAAACCAGAGTAAAATTTTCAAGTGCTACCCTTTCCTTTTGTGGTAGATGAACGAACGTCTCTCCACATTCTCAGTTCTGAGAGATATGTGTGTGTTAAAGCCGTTCTTCACCTAGATTGTTCGGAAAACAAAGTTTCTTTTCAGGTGCAAACTCCACTCCATACATATATATGGGGTGGTACAATCTCGAACAAAATTTTACAGTGAAAACAGCAGGAAATTCAAACCGGCACTAGGAAACAGACTGAGAAACCACAGTAAAGTTTCTCCTGCAACCATTTCTCTTCATCCTAGATGAAAGAACTTCTCTGCCCATGCCCAGTTCTGAGAGATAAGTGTGTGTGAAAGCCGTACTTCACCTAGCTTGTTGGGAAAAGAAAGTTTCTTTTCAGGTGCAAACTCCATTCCATACATATATATCGGTATGTACTAGCTCCAACTCGGTTTTACAGTGAAAACTGCAGGAATTTCAAACCGGCATTAGGAAACATATTTAGAAAACAGAGTAAAAGTTTCTACTGCAACACGTTCCCTTTGTGCTAGATGAACGAACGTCTCTCCACATGCTCTGTTCTGAGAGATAAGTGTGAGTGAAAGCCGTCCTTCACCTAGCTTGTTGGGAACACAAAGTTTCTTTTCACTTGCAAACTCCATTCCATACATATATATGCGGAGGTACTAGCTGCAACTCGGTTTTACAGTGAAAACTGCAGGAACTTCAAACCGGCAGTATGTAACAGACTGAGTAAACACAGAAAAAGTTTCTTCTGCAACCCGTTCCCTTTGTGCTAGGTGAACGAACGTCTCCCCACATGCTCAGTTCTGAGAGATAAGTGTGTGTGAAACCCGTCCTTCACCTAGCTGGTTGGGAACACAAAGATTCTTTTCACTTGCAAACTCCAATCCATATATATATATGCTGAGATACTAGCTCCAACTCGGTTTTACAGTGAAACCTGCAGGTATTCCAAACCGGCAGGAGAAAACAGCCTGAGAAACGTTAGTAAAACTTTCCCATGCAACCCGTTCCCTTTGTGCTAGATGAACGAACGTCTCTCCACATGCTCAGTTCTGAGAGATAAGTGTGTGTGAAAGGCGACCTTCACCTAGCTTGTTGGGAAGACATAGTTTCTTTTCACTTGCAAACTCTACTCCATACATATATATGGGGTGGTACAAGCTCCTACCCTGTTTTACAGTGAAAACGGCAGGAACTTCAAACCGGCACTAGGAAACAGACTTAGAATCCAGAGTAAAAGTTTCTCTGGCAACCCGTTCCCTTTCTGCTAGATGAACGAACGTCTCTCCTCATGCTCAGTTCTGAGAGATAAGTGTGTGTGAAAGCCGTCCTTCACCTAGCTTTTTGGGAACACAAAGAGTCTTTTCAGGTGCAAAATCCAATCCGTATATATTTATGGGGAAGTACTAGCTCCAACTCGGTTTTACAGTGAAAACTGCAGGATCTTCAAACCGGCACTAGGAAACAGACTGAGAAACCAGAGTAAAACTTTCCATGCTACCCGTTCCTTTTTTGGTAGATGAACGAACGTCTCTCCACATGCTAAGTTCTGAGAGATGTTTGTGTGTGAAAGCCGTTCTTCACCTAGATTGTTGGGAAAACAAAGTTTCATTTCAGGTGCAAACTCCACTCCATACATATATATGGGGATGTACTAGCTCCAACACAATTTTACTGTGAAAACAGCAGGAACTTCAAACCGGCACTAGGAAACAGACTGAGAAACCACAGTAAAAGTTTCTCCTGCAACCATTTCCCATTTTCCTAGATGAAAGAACTTCTCTCCACATGCCCAGTTCTGAGAGATAAGTGTTTTTGAATGCCGTCTTCACCTAGCTTGTTGGGAACACAAAGTTTCTTTTCAGGTGCAAACTCCTTTCCTTACATATATATGGGGAAGTACTAGCACCAAACCGCTTTTACAGTGAAAACGGCAGGAACTTAAATCCGACACTAGGAAACTGACAGAGAAACCAGAATAAAATTTCTCCTGCAACCCGTTCCATTTGTGCTAGATGAACGAAATTCTCTCCTCATTCTCAGTTCTGAGAGATAAGTGTGTGTGAAAGCCGATCTTCACCTAGCTTGTTGGGAACAGAAAGTTTCTTTTCAGGTGCAAACTCCATTCCATACATATATATGGGGATGTACACGCTGTAACTGTGTTTTACAGTGAAAAATGCAGGAACTTCAAACCGGTGCTTGGAAATAGACTGAGAAACCGGAGTAAAAGTTTCTCCTGCAAGCCGTTCACTTCGTGCTAGATGAACGAACGTCTCTCCACATGCTCAGTTCTGAGAGATAAGTGTGTGTTAAAGCCGAACTTCACCTAGCTTGTTGGGAACAGAAAGTTTCTTTCCAGGTGCAAACTCCATTCCATACATATTTATGGGGATGTACTAGCACCAACTCGCTTTTACAGTGAAAACGGCAGGAACTTAAATCCGGCACTAGGAAAAAGACATAGAAACCAGAATAAAATTTCTATTGCAACCCGTTCCATTTTTGCTACATGAACGAACTTCTCTTCTCATGCTCAGTTCTGAGAGATAATTGTGTGTGAAACCTGTACTTCACCTAGCTTGTTGGGAAAACAAAGTTTCTTTTCATGTGCAAATACCAATCAGCATGTATATATGGGTAAGTACTAGCTTCAACTCGGTTTTACAGTGAAAACTGCAGGAACTTCAAACCGGAACTAGGAAAAAGACTGAAAAACCAGAGTAAAAGTTAATCCTGCAAGCCATTCTATTTGTCCTACATGAACGAACGTCTCTCCACATGCTCAGTTCTGAGAGATAAGTGTGTGTGAAAGCTAAAATTCACTTAGCTTTTTGGGAACAGAAAGTTTCTTTTCAGGTGCAAACTCCTTTCCATACATATATATGGGGATGTACTTGCTCTAAATCTGTTTTACAGTGAAAACTGCAGGAACTTCAAACCGGCGCTAGGAAACAGACTGAGAAACCAGAGTAAATGTTTCCCTGCAAGCCGTTCACTTCGTGCTACATGAACGAACGTTTCTCCACATGCTAATTTCTGAGAGATAAGTGTGTGTGAAAGCCGAAAATCAACTAGATTGTTGGGAACAGAAAATTTCTTTTCAGGTGCAAACTCCATTCCATATATATATATGGGGTTGTACTAGCTCCAACTCGGTTTTACAGTGAAAACTGCAGGAACTTCAAACCGGCACTAGGAAACAGGCTGAGAAACCAGAGTAAAAGTTTCTCCTGCAACCCGTTCCCTTTGTGCTAGATGAACGAACGTCTCTCCACATGCTCAGTTCTGAGAAATAAGTGTGTGTGAAAGGCGCCCTTCACCTTGCTTGTTGGGAACACACAGAATCTTTTCACTTGCAAACTCCACTCCATACATATATATGGGTTGGTACAAGCTCCTACTCTGTTTTACAGTGAAAACTGCAGGAACTTCAAACCCGCACTAGGAAACAGACTTAGAATCCAGAGTAAAATTTTCTCCTGCAACCCGTTCCCTTTCTGCTAGATGAACGAACGTCTCTCCTCATGCTCAGTTCTGAGAGATAAGTGTGTGTGAAAGCCGTCCTTCACCTAGCTTGTTGGGAACACAAAGTTCCTTTTCAGGTGCAAAAGCCAATCCGTATATATATATGGGGAAGTACTAGCTCCAACTCGATTTTACAGTGAAAACTGCAGGAAATTCAAACCGGCACTAGGAAACAGACTGAGAAACCAGAGAAAAATTTTCAACTGCTTCCCTTTCCTTTTGTGGTAGATGAACGAACGTCTCTCCACATGCTCAGTTTTGAGAGATGTGTGTGTGTGAAAGCCGTTCTTCACCTAGATTGTTGGGAAAACAAAGTTTCTTTTCAGGTGCAAACTCCACTGCATACATATATATGGGGAGGTACAAGCTCCAACAATATTTTACAGTGAAAACAGCAGGAATTTCAAACCGGCACTATGAAACAGACTGAGAAACCACAGTAAAACTTTCTCCTGCAACCATTTCCCTTTGTCCTAGATGAAAGAAATTCTCTCCACATGCCCAGTTCTGAGAGATAAGTGTGTGTGAAAGCCGTACTTCACCTAGCTTGTTGGGAACACAGTTTCTTTTCAGGTGCAAAGTCCTTTCCATACATATATATGGGGAGGTACTAGCACCAACCCGCTTTTACAGTGAAAACGGCAGGAACTTAAATCCGGCACTAGGAAAAGACTTAGAATCCAGAATAAAATTTCACCTGCAACCCGTTCCATTTTTGCTAGATGAACGAACTTCTCTCCTCATGCTCAGGTCTGAGAGATAATTGTGTGAGAATCCTGTCCTTCACCTAGTTTGTTGGGAACACAAAGTTTCTTTCCATGTGCAAACTCCAATCCGCATATATGTATGGGGAAGTACTAGCTTCAACTCGGTTTTACAGTGAAAATTGCAGGAACTTCAAACCGGCACTAGGAAACAGACTGAGAAACCAGAGTAAATGTTTCTCCTGCAAGCCATTCAATTTGTGCTACATGAACGAACTTCTCTCCACATGCTCAGTTCTGAGAGATAAATGTGTGTGAAAGGCGAACTTCACCTAACTTGTTGGGAACAGAAAGTTTCTTTTCATGTGCAAACCCCTTTCCATACATATATATGGGGATGTACTTGCTCCAAATCTTTTTTACAGTGAAAACTGCAGGAACTTCAAACCGGCGCTAGGAAACAGACTGAGAAACCAGAGTAAAAGTTTCCCTGCAAGCCGTTCACTTCGTGCTACATGAACGAACGTCACTCCACTTACAAAGTTCTGAGAGATAAGTGTGTGTGAAAGCCGAAATTCACCTAGCTTGTTGGGAATAGAAAGTTTCTTTTCAGGTGCAAACTCCATTCCATACATATATATGGGTATGTTCTCGCTCCAACCCGGTTTTACAGTGAAAACTGCAGGAATTTCAAACCGGCACTAGGAAACAGAATTAGAAACCAGAGTAAAAGTTTCCCCTGCAACACGTTCCCTTTGTGCTAGATGAACGAAAGTCTCTCCACATGCTCAGTTCTGAGAGGTAAGTGTGTGTGAAAGCCGTACTTCACCTAGCTTGTTGGGAACACAAAGTTTCTTTTCAGGTGCAAACTCCTTTCCATACATATATATGGGGAGGTACTAGCACCAACACGCTTTTACAGTGAAAACGGCAGGAAATTATATCCGGCACTAGGAATCAGACTTAGAAACCAGAATAAAATTTCTCCTGCAACCCGTTCCATTTTTGCTAAATTAACGAACTTCCCTTTTCATGCTCAGTTCTGAGAGATAATTGTGTGAGAAACCTGTCCTTCACCTAGCTTGTTGGGAACACAAAGTTTCTTTTCATGTGCAAACTCCAATCCGCATATATGTATGGGGAAGTACTAGCTTCAACTCGGTTTTACAGTGAAAATTGCAGGAACTTCAAACCGGCACTAGGAAACAGACTGAGAAACCAGAGTAAATGTTTCTCCTGCAAGCCATTCAATTTGTGCTACATGAAAGAACGTCTCTCCACATGCTCAGTTCTGAGAGATAAATGTGTGTGAAAGCCGAACTTCACCTAGCTTGTTGGGAACAGAAAGTTTCTTGTCAGGTGCAAACTCCTTTCCATACATATATATGGGGATGTACTTGCTCCAAATCTTTTTTACAGTGAAAACTGCAGGAACTTCAAACCGGTGCGAGGAAACAGACTGAGAAACCAGAGTAAAAGTTTCCCTGCAAGCCGTTCACTTCGTGCTACATGAACGAACGTCACACCACTTGCTAAGTTCTGAGAGATAAGTGTGTGTGAAAGCCGAAATTCACCTAGCTTGTTGGGAAAAGAAAGTTTCTTTTCAGGTGCAAACTCCATTCCATACATATATATGGGTATGATCTAGATCCAACTCGGTTTTACAGTGAAAACTGCAGGAATTTCAAACCGGAACTAGGAAACAGAGTTAGAAACCAGAGTAAATGTTTCTCCTGCAACACGTTCCCTTTGTGCTAGATGAACGAACGTCTCTCCACATGCTCAGTTCTGAGAGATAAGTGTGAGTGAAAGCCGTTCTTCACCTAGCTTGTTGGGAACACAAAGTTTCTTTTCACTTGCAAACTCCATTCCATACATATATATGTGGAGGTACTAGATCCAACTCGGTTTTACAGTGAAACCTGCAGGAATTTGAAACCGGCAGTAGGTAACAGACTGAGTAAACAGAGAAAAAGTTTCTCCTACAACCCGTTCCCTTTGTGCTAGGTGAACGAACGTCTCTCCTCATGCTCAGTTCTGAGAGAAAAGTGTGTGTGAAAGCCGTCCTTCACCTAGCTTGTTGGGAACACAAAGTTTCTTTTCAGGTGCAAAATCCAATCCGTATATATATATGGGGAAGTACAAGCTCCAACTCGGTTTTACAGTGAAAACTGCAGGAAATTCAAACCGGCACTAGGAAACAGACTGAGAAACCAGAGTAAAATTTTCAACTGCTTACCTTTCCTTTTGTGGTAGATGAACGAACGTCTCTTCACATGCTTAGTTCTGAGAGATATGTGTGTGTGAAAGCCGTTCTTCACCTAGATTGTTGGGAAATCAAAGTTTCTTTTCAGGTGCAAACTCCTTTCCATACATATATATGTGGAGGTACTAGCACCAACCGACTTTTACAGTGAAAATGGCAGGAACTTAAATCCGGCACTAGGAATCAGACTTAGAAACCAGAATAAAATTAATCCTGCAACCCGTTCCATTTTTGCTAGATGAACGAACTTCTCTCCTCATGCTCAGTTCTGAGAGATAATTGTGTGAGAAACCTGTCCTTCACCTAGCTTGTTGGGAACACAAAGTTTCTTTTCATGTGCAAACTCCAATCCGCATATATGTATGGGGAATTACTAGCTTCAACTCGGTTTTACAGTGTAAACTGCAGGAAATTCAAACCAGCACTAGGAAACAGACTGAGAAACCAGAGTAAAAGTTTCTCCTGCAAGGCATTCAATTTGTGCTACATGAACGAAAGTCTCTCCACATGCTCAGTTCTGAGAGATAAGTGTGTGTGAAAGCCGAACTTCACCTAGCTTGTTGGGAACAGAAAGTTTCTTTTCAGGTGCAAACACCTTTCCATACATATATATGGGGATGTACTTTATCCAACTCTTTTTTACAGTGAAAACTGCAGGAACTTCAAACCGGCGCTAGGAAACAGACTGAGAAACCAGAGTAAAAGTTTCCCTGCAAGCCGTTCACTTCATGCTACATGAACGAACTCACACCACTTGCTAAGTTCTGAGAGATAAGTGTGTGTGAAAGCCTAAATTTCCTAGCTTGTTGGGAAAAGTAAGTTTCTTTTCAGGTGCAAAATCCATTCCATACATATATATGGGTATGTACTAGCTCCAACTTTGTTTTACAGCGAAAACTGCAGGAATTTCAAAGCGGCACTAGGAAACAGAATTAGAAACCAGAGTAACAGTTTCTCCTGCAACCCGTTCCCTTTGTGCTAGGTGAACGAACGTCTCTCCACATGCTCAGTTCTGAGAGATAAGTTTGAGTGAAAGCCGTCCTTCACCTAACTTGTTGGGAACACAAAGTTTCTTTTCACTTGCAAACTCCATTCCATACATATATATGCGGAGGTACTAGCTCCAACTCCGTTTTGCAGTGCAAACTGCAGGGACATCAAACCTCAAAAGAAAACAGACTGAGAAACCACAGTAAAAATTTCTTCTGTAATCATTTCCCATGTCCTATATGAACGAACTTCTCTCCACATGCAAAGTTACGAGAGATATGTGTGTGTGAAAGCCGTCCTTCCCCAAGCATGTTTGGAACACAGTTTCTTTTCAGATGCAAAGTCCACTCCATACATATATATGGGGAGGTAATAGCACCAACCCGCCTTACAGTGAAAAAGGCATGAACTTCAAACCGGCAATAGGAAACAGACTGAGAAACCAGAGTAAATATTTCTCATGCAACCTGATCCCTTTGTGCTAGATGAACGAACGTGTCTCCACATGCTGAGTTCTGAGGGATAAATGGGTGTGAAAGCCGTCATTCACCTATCTTGTTGAGAACACAAAGTTTCTTTTCAGGTGCAAATTCCACTCCATATATATATATGGGGAAGTTCTAACTCCAACTCACTTTTACAGTGAAAACTGCAGGAACTTCAAACCGGCACTAGGAAACAGACTTAGAAACCAGAGTAAAAGTTTCTCCTGCAACCCGTTCCCTTACTGCTAGATGAACGAATGTCTCTCCTCATGCTCATTTCTGAGAGATAAGTGTGTGTGAAAGCCGTCCTTCACCTAGCTTGTTGGGAACACAAAGTTTCTTTTCAGGTGCAAAATCCAATCCGTATATAGATATGGGTAATTACTAGCTCCAACTCGGTTTTACAGTGAAAACTGCAGGAACTTCAAACCGGCACTAGGAAACTGACTGAGAAACCAGAGAAAAAGTTTATCCTGCAAGCCGTTCTCTTTGTGCTACATGAAAGAACGTCTCTCCACATTCTCAGTTCTGAGAGAAAAGTGTGTGTGAAAGCCGAACTTCACCTAGATTGTTGGGAACTCAAAGTTTCATTTCACTTTCAAACTCCATTCCATACATATATATGGGGAGGTACTTGTTCCAACTCGGTTTTACAGTGAAAACTGCAGGAAATTCAAACCGGCAGTAGGTAACAGACTGAGTAAACAGAGAAAAAGTTTCTTCTGCAACACATTCCCTTTGTGCTAGGTGAACGAACGTCTGTCCACATGCTCAGTTCTGAGAGATAAGTGTTTGTGAAAGAAGTCCTTCACCTAGCTGGTTGGGAACACAAAGTTTCTTTTCACTTGAAAACTCCATTCCATACATTTATATGGGGATGTACTATATTGTACTCGGTTTTACAGTGAAAACTGCAGGAACTTCAAACCGGCACTAGGAAACAGACTGAGAAACCAGAGTAAAAGTTTCACTTGCCACCAGTTCCCTTTGTGCTAGATGAACGAACGTCTCTCCACATGCTCAGTTCTGAGAGATAAGTGTGTGTAAATGCCGTCCTTCACCTAGCTTGTTGGGAACACTAAGTTTGTTTTCACTTGCCAACTCCACTCCATACATATATATGGGGAGGTACTAGCTCCAACACGGTTTTACAGTGAAAACTTCCGGAACTTCAAACCGGCACTTGGAAACTGACTGAGAAACCAGAGTAAAATTTCTCCTGAAACCCTTTCCTTTTTTGCTAGATGAACGAACGTTTCTCCACATGCTCATTTCTGAGAGATAATTGTGTGTGAAAGCCGTAATTCACCTAGCTTGTTGGGAACACAAAGTTTTTTTGTTTCCAACTCCACTCCATACATATATATTGGGAGGTACTAGCTAAAACTCGGTTTACAGTGAAAACTGCAGGAACTTCAAACCGGCACCAGGAAACAGACTGAGAAACCAGAGAAAAAGTTTCTCCTGCAACCCGTTCCCTTTGTGCTAGATGAACGAACGTCTCTCCACATGCTCAGTTCTGAGAGAGAGTTGTGTGTGAAAGCCGTCCTTCATCTAGCTTGTTGGGAACACAAAGTTTCTTTTCAGTTGGCAACTCCACTCCATACATATATATGGCTGGTACTAGCTTCTACTCGGTTTTACAGTGAAAACGGCAGGAACTTCAAACCGGCACTAGGAAGCAGACAGAAAAACCAGAGTAAAAGTATCTCCTGAAACTCTTTCCCTTTGTGCTGGATGAACGAACGTCTCTCCACATGCTCAGTTCTTAGAGATTTGTGTGTGTGAAAGCCGTCATTCACCTAGCTTGTTGGGAACACAAAGTTTCTTTTCAGTTGAAACTCCAATCCATACATATATATGGGGAAGTACTAGCTCCAACTCGGTTTTACAGTGAAAACTGCAGGAACTTCAACCCGGCAGTAGGAAACAGACTGAGATACCAGAGTAAAATTTTCTACGGCAAACCTTTCCATTTGTGCTAGAGGAACGAACGTCTCTCCATATGCTCAGTTCTGAGTGATAACTGTCTGTGAATGCCGTACTTCACCTAACTTGTTGGGAACACAAAGTTCTTTTTCAGTTGCCAAATCCAATCCAGACATATATATGGGGAGGTACTGGCTCCAACACGGTTTTACAGTGAAAAGTGCAGGAACTTCAAACCGGCACTAGGAAACAGACTGAGATACCAGAGTAAAAGTTTCTCCTGCTACCCTTTCCGTTTGTGCGAGATGAACGAACGTCTCTCCACATGAACAATTCTGAGGGAAAGTTTGTGTGAAAGCCTTCCTTAACCTAGCTTGTCGGGAAAACAAAGTTACTTTTCAGTTGCAAACTCCACTGCATACATATAAATGGGGAGGTATTAGCTCCAACTCTGTTGTACAGTGAAAACTGCAGGAACTTCAAACCAGCACTAGGAAACAGACTGAGAAACGAGAGTAAAAGTTTCTCCTGCAACCCGTTCCCTTTTTTGCAAGATGAACGAACGTCTCTCCACATGCTCATTTCTGAGGGATAAGTGTGTGTGAAAGCCTTCCTTCAACTAGCTTGTTGGGAACGCAAAGTTTTTTTGCAGTTACAAACCCCAATACACACATATATATGGGGAGGTACTAGCTCCAACTCAGTTTTACAGTTAAAACAGTTGGAAATTCAAACCGGCACAAGGAAACAGACTGAGAAACCAGAATAAATGTTTCTCTTGCAACCAGTTCAATTTTTTGCTAGATGAACGAACTTCTGTCCACTTGCTCAATTCAGAGAAATAGGTGTGTGTGAAAGCCGTCCTTCACCTCGATTGTTGTAAACACATAGTTCCTTTGCAGTTGTCAACTCCAGACCATAAATATATATGGGGAGGTACAAGCTCCAACTCTTTTTTACAGTGAAAACTGCAGGAACTTAAAACCGGCACTAGGAAACAGACTGAGAACCCAGATTAAAAGTTTCTCCTGCAACCCGTTCCTTTGTGCTAGATGAATGAAAGTCTCTCCACATGATCAGTTCTGAAAGGTAATTGTGTATGAAAGCCGTACTTCTCCTAGCTTGTTGGGAACAGAAAGTTTCTTTTAAGTTGCCAACTCCAATCCATACATATATATGGGGAGGTACTAGCTCCAACTCGGTTTTAAAGAGAAAACTGCAGGAACTTCAAACCGGCACTAGGAAACAGACTGAGATAACAGAGTAAAAGTTTATCCTGCAACACGTTCCCTTTGTGCTAGATGAACGAACGTCTCTCCACACGCTCAGTTCTGAGAGAAAAGTGTGTGTGAAAGCTTTCCTTCAAATAACATGTTGGGAACACAAAGTTTCTTTGCAGTTGCAAACACCAATCCACACATATATATGGGGAGGTATTAGCTAAAACTCGGTTTTACAGTGAAAATTTCAGGTACTTCAAACCGGCACTAGGAAACAGAATGAGAAACCAGAGTAAAAGTTTATCCTGCAACCCGTTCCCTTTGTGCTAGATGAACGAACGACTCTCCACATGCTCAGTTCTGAGAGATAATTGTGTGTGAAAGCCGCCCTTCACCTAGCTTGTTGGGAACACAAAGTTTCTTTTCAGTTGGCAACTCCACTCCATACATATATATGGGGAGGTACTAGCACCAACACGGTTTTAGATTGAAAACTGCAGCAACTTCAAACCGGCACTAGGAAACAGACTGAGAAACCAGAGTAAAAGTTTCCCCTGCAACCCATACCATTTGTGTTAGATGAACGAACGTCTCTCCACATGCTCAGTTCTGAGAGATAAGTGTGTGTGAAAGCCGTCCTTCACCTAGCTTGTGGGAACACAAAGTTTCTTTTCACTTGCAAATTCCAGTTCATACATATATATGGGGAGGTACTAGCTCCAAATAGGTTTTACAGTGAAAACAGTAGGAAATTCAAACCGGCACTAGGAAACAGACTGAGAAACCAAAGTAAAAGTTTCTAATGCAATCCGTTCCCTTTTTGCTAGATGAACGAAAGTCTCTCCACATGCTCAGTTCTGAGAGATAAGTGTGAGTGAAAGCCGTCCTTCACCTAGCTTGTTGGGAACACAAAGTTTCTTTTCAGGTGCAAAATCCAATCCGTATATATATATGGGGTAGTAGTAGCTCCAACTCGGTTTTACAGTGAAAACTGCAGGAAATTCAAACCGGCACTAGGAAACAGACTGAGAAACCAGAGTAAAATTTTCAACTGCTACCCTTTCCTTTTGTGGTAGATGAACGAACGTCTCTCCACATGCTCAGTTCTGAGTGATGTGTGTGTGTGAAAGCCGTTCTTCACCTAGATTGTTGGGAAAACAAAGTTTATTTTCAGGTGCATACTCCACTCCATACATATATATGGGGTGGTACAAGCTCCAACAATATTTTCAGTGAAAACAGCAGGAATTTCAAACCGGCACTAGGAAACAGACTGAGAAACCACAGTAAAAGTTTCTCCTGCAAAATTTCTCTTCGTCCTAGATGAAAGAACTTCTCTCCACATGCCCAGTTGTGAGAGATAAATGTGTGAGAAACCTGTCCTTCACCTAGCTTGTTGGGAACACAAAGTTTCTTTTCATGTGCAAACTCCAATCCGCATATATGTATGGGGAAGTACTAGCTTCAACTCGGTTTTACAGTGAAAATTGCAGGAACTTCAAACCGGCACTAGGAAACAGACTGAGAAACCAGAGTAAAAGTTTTTCCTGCAAGCCATTCAATTTGTGCTACATGAACGAACGTCTCTCCACATGCTCAGTTCTGAGAGATAAATGTGTGTGAAAGCCGAACTTCACCTAACTTGTTGGGAACAGAAAGTTTCTTGTCAGGTGCAAACTCCTTTCCATACATATATATGGGGATGTAATTGCTCCAACTCTTTTTTACAATGAAAACTGCAGGAACTTCAAACCGGCGCTAGGAAACAGACTGAGAAACCAGAGTAAATGTTTCCCTGCAAGCCGTTCACTTCGTGCTACATGAACGAACGTCACACCACTTGCTAAGTTCTGAGAGATAAGTGTGTGTGAAAGCCGAAATTCACCAAGCTTGTTGGGAAAAGAAAGTTTCTTTTCAGGTTCAATCTCCATTCCATACATATATATGGGTATGTTCTAGCTCCAACTCGGTTTTACAGTGAAAACTGCAGGAATTTCAAACTGGCACTAGGAAACAGAATTAGAAACCAGAGTAAAAGTTTCTCCTGCAACAATTTCCCTTTGTGCTAGATGAACGAACGTCTCTCCACATGCTCAGTTCTGAGAGATAAGTGTGAGTGAAAGCCGTCCTTCAACTAGCATGTTCGGAACACAAAGTTTCTTTTCACTTGCAAACTCCATTCCATACATATAAATGCGGAGGTACTAGCTCCAACTCGGTTTTACAGTGAAAACTGCAGGAACTTCAAACAGGCAGTAGGTACCAGTCTGAGTAAACAGAGAAAAAGTATCTTCTACAGCCCGTTCCATTTGTGCTAGGTGAACGAACGTCTCTCCTCATGCTCAGTTCTGAGAGATAAGAGTGTGTGAAAGCCGTCCTTCACCTAGCTTGTTGGGAACACAAAGTTTCTTTTCAGGTGCAAAATCCAATCCGTATATATATATGAGTAAGTACTAGCTCCAACTCGGTTTTACAGTGAAAACTGCAGAAATTCAAACCGGCACTAGGAAACAGACTGAGAAACCAGAGTAAAATTTTTAACTGCTACCCTTTCCTTTTGTGGTAGATGAACGAACGTCTCTCCACATGCTCAGTTCTGAGTGATGTGTGTGTGTGAAAGCCGTTCTTCACCTAGATTGTTGGGAAATCAAAGTTTATTTTCAGGTGCAAACTCCACTCCATACATATATATGGGGTGGTACAAGCTCCAACAATATTTTACAGTGAAAACAGCAGGAATTTCAAACCGGCACTAGGAAACAGACTGAGAACCCACCGTAAAAGTTTCCCCTGCTACCATTTCTCTTCGTCCTAGATGAAAGAACTTCTCTCCACATGCCCAGTTCTGAGAGAAAAATGTGTGTGAAAGCCGTACTTCACATAACTTGTAGGGAACACAAAGTTTCTTTTTATGGTGCAAACTCCTTTCCATACATATATATGGGGAGGTACTAGCACCAACCCGCTTTTACAGTGAAAACGGCAGGATATTAAATCCGGCACTAGGAATCAGACTTAGAAACCAGAATAAAATTTCTCCTGCAACCCGTTCCATGTTTGCTAGATGAACGAACTTCTCTCCTCATGCTCAGTTCTGAGAGATAATTGTCTGAGAATCCTGTCCTTCACCTAGCTTGTTGGGAACACAAAGATTCTTTTAATGTGCAAACTCCAATCCGCATATATGTATGGGGAAGTACTAGCTTCAACTCGGTTTTACAGTGATAATTGCAGGAAGTTCAAACCGGCACTAGGAAACAGACTGAGAAACCAGAGTAAAAATATCTCCTGCAAGCCATTCAATTTGTGCTACATGAACGAACGTCTCTCCACATGCTCATTTCTGAGAGATAAATGTTTGTGAAAGCCGAACTTCACCTAGCTTGTTGGGAACAGAAAGTTTCTTGTCAGGTGCAAACTCCTTTCCATACATATATATGGGGATGTACTTGCTCCAACTCTTTTTTACAGTGAAAACTGCAGGAACTTCAAACCGGCGCTAGGAAACAGACTGAGAAACCAGAGAAAATGTCTCCCTGCAAGCCGTTCACTTCGTGCTACATGATCGAACGTCACACCACTTGCTACGTTCTGAGAGATAAGTGTGTGTGAAAGCCGAAATTCACCTAGCTTGTTGGGAAAAGAAAGTTTCTTTTCAGGTGCAAACTCCATTCCATACATATATATGGGTATGTTCTAGCTCCAACTCGGTTTTACAGTGAAAACAGCAGGAATTTGAAACCGGCACTAGGAAACAGAATTAGAAACCAGAGTAAAAGTTTCTCCTGCAACACTTTCCCCTTGTGCTAGATGAACGAACGTCTCTCCACATGCTCAGTTCTGAGAGATAAGTGTGAGTGAAAGCCGTCCTTCAACTAGCTTGTTGGGAACACATAGTTTCTTTTCACTTGCAAACTCCATTCCATACATATATATGGGGAGGTTCTAGCTCCAACTCGGTTTTACAGTGAAAACTGCAGGGAATTCAAACCGGCACTAGGAAACAGACTGAGAAACCAGAGTAAAATTTTCAACTGCTACCCTTTCCTTTTGTGGTAGATGAACGAACGTCTCTCCACATTCTCAGTTCTGAGAGATATGTGTGTGTTAAAGCCGTTCTTCACGTAGATTGTTGGGAAAACAAAGTTTATTTTCAGGTGCAATCTCCACTCCATACATATACATGGGGTGGAACAAGCTCCAACAAAATTTTACAGTGAAAACAGCAGGAAATTCAAACCGGCACTAGGAAACAGACTGAGAAACCACAGTAAAGTTTCTCCTGCAACCATTTCTCTTCGTCCTAGATGAAAGAACTTCTCTGCACATGCCCAGTTCTGAGAGATAAGTGTGTGTGAAAGCCGTACTTCACCTAGCTTGTTGGGAAAAGAAAGTTTCTTTTCAGGTCCAAACTCCATTCCATACATATATATCGGTATGAACTAGCTCCAACTCGGTTTTACAGTGAAAACTGCAGGAATTTCAAACCGGCACTAGGAAACATATTTAGAGACCAGAGTAAAAGTTTCTATTGCAACACGTTCCCTTTGTGCTAGATGAACGAACGTCTCACCACATGCTCAGTTCTGAGAGATAAGTGGGAGTGAAAGCCGTCCTTCACCTAGCTTGTTGGGAACACAAAGTTTGTTTTCACTTGCAAACTCCATTCCATACATATATATGCGGAGGTACTAGCTCCAACTCGGATTTACAGTGAAAACTGCAGGAACTTCAAACCGGCAGTAGGTAACAGACTGAGTAAACACAGAAAAAGTTTCTTCTGCAACCCGTTCCCTTTGTGCTAGGTGAACGAACGTCTCCCCACATGCTCAGTTCTGAGAGATAAGTGTGTGTGAAACCCGTCCTTCATCTAGCTGGTTGGGAACACAAAGATTCTTTTCACTTGCAAACTCCACTCCATATATATATATGGGGTCGTACAAGCTCCTACTCTGTTTTACAGTGAAAACGGCAGGAACTTCAAACCGGCACTAGGAAACAGACTTAGAATCCAGAGTAAAAGTTTCTCTGGCAACCCGTTCCCTTTCTGCTAGATGAACGAACGTCTCTCCTCATGCTCAGTTCTGAGAGATAAGTGTGTGTGAAAGCCGTCCTTCACCTAGCTTGTTGGGAACACAAAGATTCTTTTCAGGTGCAAAATCCAATCCGTATATATTTATGGGGAAGTACTAGCTCCAACTCGGTTTTACAGTGAAAACTGCAGGAACTTAAAACCGGCACTAGGAAACAGACTGAGAAACCAGAGTAAAACTTTCCCCTGCTACCAGTTTCTTTTGTGGTAGATGAACGAACGTCTCTCCACATGCTCAGTTCTGAGTGATGTGTGTGTGTGAAAGCCGTTCTTCTCCTAGATTGTTGGGAAAACAAAGTTTCTTTTCAGGTGCAAACTCCACTCCATACATATATATGGGGAGGTACTAGCTCCAACACAATTTTACTGTGAAAACAGCAGTAATTTCAAACCGGCACTAGGAAACAGACTGAGAAACCACAGTAAAAGTTTCTCCTGCAACCATTTCCCCTTTTCCTAGATGAAA
The DNA here is from genome assembly GCF_036321535.1 of Camelus dromedarius. Classification (NCBI taxonomy): domain Eukaryota; kingdom Metazoa; phylum Chordata; class Mammalia; order Artiodactyla; family Camelidae; genus Camelus; species Camelus dromedarius. The sequence goes on from NW_026989731.1 coordinate 3,095,557, forward strand.
GAACTTCTCTCCACATGACCAGTTCTGAGAGATAAGTGTTTTTGAATGCCGTCTTCACCTAGCTTGTTGGGAACACAAAGTTTCTTTTCAGGTGCAAACTCCTTTCCTTACATATATATGGGGAAGTACTAGCACCAAACCGCTTTTACAGTGAAAACGGCAGGAACTTAAATCCGACACTAGGAAACTGACAGAGAAAACAGAATAAAATTTCTCCTCCAACCCGTTCCATTTGTGCTAGATGAACGAAATTCTCTGCTCATTCTCAGTTCTGAGAGATAAGTGTGTGTGAAAGCCGACCTTCACCTAGCTTGTTGGGAACAGAAAGTTTTTTTTCAGGTGCAAACTCCATTCCATACATATATATGGGGATGTACATGCTCCAACTGTGTTTTACAGTAAAAAATGCAGGAACTTCAAACCGGTGCTTGGAAATAGACTGAGAAACCGGAGTAAAAGTTTCTCCTGCAAGCCGTTCACTTCGTGCTACATGAACGAACGTCTCTCCACATGCTCAGTTCTGAGAGATATGTGTGTGTTAAAGCCGAACTTCACCTAGCTTGTTGGGAACAGAAAGTTTCTTTCCAGGTGCAAACTCCATTCCATTCATATATATGGGGATGTACTAGCACCAACTCGCTTTTACAGTGAAAACGGCAGGAACTTAAATCCGGCACTAGGAAAAAGACATAGAAAGCAGAATAAAATTTCTATTGCAACCCGTTCCATTTTTGCTACATGAATGAACTTCTCTTCTCATGCTCAGTTCTGAGAGATAATTGTGTGTAAAACCTGTACTTCACCTAGCTTGTTGGGAACACAAAGTTTCTTTTCATGTGCAAACACCAATCAGCATGTATATATGGGGAAGTACTAGCTTCAACTCGGTTTTACAGTGAAAACTGCAGGAACTTCAAACCAGAACTAGGAAACAGACTGAGAACCAGAGTAAAAGTTACACCTGCAAGCCATTCAATTTGTGCTACATGAACGAACGTCTCTCCACATGCTCAGTTCTGAGCGATAAATGTGTGTGAAAGCCGAACTTCACCTAGCTTGTTGGGAACAGAAAGTTTCTTGTCAGGTGCAAACTCCTTTCCATACATATATATGGGGATGTACTTGCTCCAAATCTGTTTTACAGTGAAAACTGCAGGAACTTCAAACAGGCGCTAGGAAACAGACTGAGAAACCAGAGTAAATGTTTCCCTGCAAGCCGTTCACTTCGTGCTACATGAACGAACGTTTCTCCACATGCTCAGTTCTGAGAGATAAGTGTGTGTGAAAGCCGAAAATCAACTAGCTTGTTGGGAACAGAAAATTTCTTTTCAGGTGCAAACTCCATTCCATATATATATATGGGGTTGTACTAGCTCCAACTCGGTTTTACAGTGAAAACTGCAGGAACTTCAAACCGGCACTAGGAAACAGAATTAGATACCAGAGTAAAAGTTTATCCTGCAACCCGTTCCCTTTCTGCTAGATGAACGAACGTCTCTCCTCATGCTCAGTTCTGAGAGATAAGTGTGTGTGAAAGCCGTTCTTCACCTAGATTGTTGAGAAAATAAAGTTTCTTTTCAGGTGCAAACTCCACTGCATACATATATATGGGGAGGTACAATCTCCAACAAAATTTTACAGTGAAAACAGCAGGAATTTCAAACCGGCACTAGGAAACAGACTGAGAAACCACAGAAAAACTTTCTCCTGCAACCATTTCCCTTTGTCCTAGATGAAAGAAATTCTCTCCACATGCCCAGTTCTGAGAGATAAGTGTGTGTGAAAGCCGTACTTCACCTAGCTTGTTGGGAACACAAAGTTTCTTTTCAGGTGCAAACTCCTTTCCATACATATATATGGGGAGGTACTAGCACCAACCCGCTTTTACAGTGAAAACGGCAGGAACTTAAATCCGGCACTAGGAAAAGACTTAGAATCCAGAATAAAATTTCACCTGCAACCCGTTTCATTTTTGCTAGATGAACGAACTTCTCTCCTCATGCTCAGTTCTGAGTGATAATTGTGTGAGAAACCTGTCCTTCACCTAGCTTGTTGGGAACACAAAGTTTCTTTCCATGTGCAAACACCAATCCGCATATATGTATGGGGAAGTACTAGCTTCAACTCGGTTTTACAGTGAAAATTGCAGGAACTTCAAACCGGCACTAGGAAACAGACTGAGAAACCAGAGTAAATGTTTCTCCTGCAAGCCGTTCACTTCGTGCTACATGAACGAACGTCTCTCCACATGCTCAGTTCTGAGAGATATGTGTGTGTTAAAGCCGAACTTCACCTAGCTTGTTGGGAACAGAAAGTTTCTTTCCAACTGCAAACTCCATTCCATACATATATATGGGGATGTACTAGCACCAACTCGCTTTTACAGTGAAAACGGCAGGAACTTAAATCCGGCACTAGGAAAAAGACATAGAAACCAGAATAAAATTTCTATTGCAACCCGTTCCTTTTTTGCTACATGAACGAACTTCTCTTCTCATGCTCAGATCTGAGAGATAATTGTGTGTGAAACCTGTACTTCACCTAGCTTGTTGGGAACACAAAGTTTCTTTTCATGTGCAAACACCAATCAGCATGTATATATGGGGAAGTACTAGCTTCAACTCGGTTTTACAGTGAAAACTGCAGGAACTTCAAACTGGAACTAGGAAACAGACTGAGAAACCAGAGTAAAAGTTACCCCTGCAAGCCATTCTATTTGTCCTACATGAACGAACGTCTCTCCACATGCTCAGTTCTGAGAGATAAGTGTGTGTGAAAGCCAAAATTCACCTAGCTTGTTGGGAACAGAAAGTTTCTTTTCAGGTGCAAACTCCTTTCCATACATATATATGGGGATGTACATGCTCCAAATCTGTTTTACAGTGAAAACTGCAGGAACTTCAAACCGGCGCTAGGAAACAGACTGAGAAACCAGAGTAAATGTTTCCCTGCAAGCCGTTCACTTCGTGCTACATGAACGAACGTTTTTCCACATGCTAATTTCTGAGAGATAAGTGTGTGTGAAAGCCGAAAATCAACTAGCTTGTTAGGAATAGAAAATTTCTTTTCAGGTGCAAACTCCATTCCATATATTTATATGGGGTTGTACTAGCTCCAACTCGGTTTTACATTGAAAACTGCAGGAACTTCAAACCGGCACTAGGAAACAGAATTAGAAACCAGAGTAAAAGTTTATCCTGCAACCCGTTCCCTTTGTGCTAGATGAACGAACGTCTCTCCAAATGCTCAGTTCTGAGAAATAAGTGTGTGTGAAAGGCGCCCTTCACCTAGCTTGTTGGGAACACACAGATTCTTTTCACTTGCAAACTCCACTCCATACATATATATGGGTTGGTACAAGCTCCTACTCTGTTTTACAGTGAAAACTGCAGGAACTTCAAACCCGCACTAGGAAACAGACTTAGAATCCAGAGTAAAATTTTCTCCTGCAACCCGTTCCCTTTCTGCTAGATGAACGAATGTCTCTCCTCATGCTCAGTTCGGAGAGATAAGTGTGTGTGAAAGCCGTTCTTCACCTAGATTGTTGAGAAAACAAAGTTTCTTTTCATGTGCAAACTCCACTGCATACATATATATGGGGAGGTAAAATCTCCAACAAAATTTTACAGTGAAAATTGCAGGAATTTCATACCGGCACTAGGAAACAGACTGAGAAAACACAGTAAAACTTTCTCCTGCAACCATTTCCCTTTGTCCTAGATGAAAGAAATTCTCTCCACATGCCCAGTTCTGAGAGATAAGTGTGTGTGAAAGCCGTACTTCACCTAGCTTGTTGGGAACACAAAGTTTCTTTTCAGGTGCAAACTCCTTTCCATACATATATATGGGGAGGTACTAGCACCAACCCGCTTTTACAGTGAAAACGGCAGGAACTTAAATCCGGCACTAGGAAAAGACTTAGAATCCAGAATAAAATTTCACCTGCAACCCGTTCCCTTTCTGCTAGATGAACGAACGTCTCTCCACATGCTCAGTTCTGAGAGATAAGTGTGTGTGAAAGCCGTCCTTCACCTAGCTTGTTGGGAACACAAAGTTTCTTTCCATGTGCAAACTCCAATCCGCATATATGTATGGGGAAGTACTAGCTTCCACTCGGTTTTACAGTGAAAATTGCAGGAACTTCAAACCGGCACTAGGAAACAGACTGAGAAACCAGAGTAAATGTTTCTCCTGCAAGCCATTCAATTTGTGCTACATGAACGAACTTCTCTCCACATGCTCAGTTCTGAGAGATAAATGTGTGTGAAAGGCGAACTTCACCTAGCTTGTTGGGAACAGAAAGTTTCTTTTCAGGTGCAAACCCCTTTCCATACATATATATGGGGATGTACTTGCTCCAACACTTTTTTACAGTGAAAACTGCAGGATCTTCAAACCGGCGCTAGGAAACAGCCTGAGAAACCAGAGTAAAAGTTTCCCTGCAAGCCGTTCACTTCGTGCTACATGAACGAACGTCACTCCACTTGCTAAGTTCTGAGAGATAAGTGTGTGTGAAAGCCGAAATTCACCTAGCTTGTTGGGAAAAGAAAGTTTTTTTTCAGGTGCAAACTCCATTCCATACATATATATGGGTATGTTCTAGCTCCAACTCGGTTTTACAGTGAAAACTGCAAGAATTTCAAACCGGCACTAGGAAACAGATTTAGAAAACAGAGTAAAAGTTTCTCCTGCAACACGTTCCCTTTGTGCTAGATGAACGAACGTCTCTCCACATGCTCAGTTCTGAGAGATAAGTGTGAGTGAAAGCCGTCCTTCACCTAGCTTGTTGGGAACACAAAGTTTCTTTTCACTTGCAAACTCCATTCCATACATATATATGCGGAGGTACTAGCTCCAACTCGGTTTTACAGTGAAAACTGCAGGAACTTCAAACCGGCAGTAGGTAACAGACTGAGTAAACAGAAAAAAAGTTTCTTCTACCACCCGTTCCCTTTGTGCTAGGTGAACGAACGTCTCTCCTCATGCTCAGTTCTGAGAGAAAAGTGTGTGTGAAAGCCGTCCTTCACCTAGCTTGTTGGGAACACAAAGTTTCTTTTCAGGTGCAAAATCCAATCCGTATATATATATGGGGAAGTACTAGCTCCAACTCGGTTTTACAGTGAAAACTGCAGGAAATTCAAACCGGCACTAGGAAACAGACTGAGATACCAGAGTAAAATTTTCAACTGCTACACTTTCCTTTTGTGGTAGATGAACGAACGTCTCTTCACATGCTCAGTTCTGAGAGATATGTGTGTGTGAAAGCCGTTCTTCACCTAGATTGTTGGGAAAACAAAGTTTTTTTTCAGGTGCAAACTCCACTCCATACATATATATGGGGTGGTACAAGCTCCAACAAATTTTACAGTGAAAACAGCAGGAATTTCAAACCGGCACTAGGAAACAGACTGAGAAACCACAGTAAAAGTTTCTCCTTCAACCATTTCTCTTCGTCCTAGATGAAAGAAATTCTATGCACATGCCCATTTCTGAGATATAAGTGTGTGTGAAAGCCGTACTTCACCTAGCTTGTAGGGAACACAAAGTTTCTTTTCAGGTGCAAACTCCTTTCCATACATATATATGTGGAAGTACTAGCACCAACCCACTTTTACAGTGAAAACGGCAGGAACTTAAATCCGGCACTAGGAATCAGACTTAGAAACCAGAATAAAATTTCTCCTGCAACCCGTTAAATTTTTGCTAGATGAACGAACTTCTCTCCTCATGCTCAGTTCTGAGAGATAATTGTGTGAGAAACCTGTACTTCACCTAACTTGTTGGGAACACAAAGTTTCTTTTCATGTGCAAACTCTAATCCGCATATATGTATGGGGAAGTACTAGCTTCAACTCGGTTTTACAGTGAAAACTGCAGGAAATTCAAACCAGCACTAGGAAACAGACTGAGAAACCAGAGTAAATGTTTCTCCTGCAAGGCATTCAATTTGTGCTACATGAACGAACGTCTCTCCACATGCTCAGTTCTGAGAGATAAGTGTGTGTGAAAGCCGAACTTCACCTAGCTTGTTGGGAACAGAAAGTTTCTTTTCAGGTGCAAACACCTTTCCATACATATATATGGGGATGTACTTGATCCAACTCTTTTTTACAGTGAAAACTGCAGGAAATTCAAACCGGCGCTAGGAAACAGACTGAGAAACCAGAGTAAAAGTTTCCCTGCAAGCCGTTCACTTCGTGCTACATGAACGAACGTCACACCACTTGCTAAGTTCTGAGAAATAAGTGTGTGTGAAAGCCGAAATTTACCTAGCTTGTTGGGAAAAGTAAGTTTCTTTTCAGGTGCAAACTCCATTCCATACATATATATGGGTATGTACTAGCTCCAAATTTGTTTTACAGCGAAAACTGCAGGAATTTCTAACCGACACTAGGAAACATATTTAGAAACCAGAGTAAAAGTTTCTCCTGCAACACGTTCCCATTGTGCTATATGAACGAACGTCTCTCAACATGCTCAGTTCTGAGAGATAAGTGTGAGTGAAAGCCGTCCTTCACCTAGCATGTTGGGAACACAAAGTTTCTTTTAAATTGCAAACTCCATTCCATACATATATATGCGGAGGTACTAGCTCCAATTCGGTTTTACAGTGAAAACTGCAGGAACTTCAAACCGGCAGTAGGTAACAGACTGAGAAAACACAGAAAAAGTTTCTTATGCAACCCGTTCCCTTTGTGCTAGGTGAACGAACGTCTCCCCACATGATTAGTTCTGAGAGATAAGTGTGTGTGAAACCCGTCCTTCACCTAGCTGGTTGGGAACACAAAGATTCTTTTCACTAGCAAACTCCACTCCATATATATATATGCTGAGGTACTAGCTCCAACTCGGTTTTACAGTGAAACCTGCTGGTATTCCAAACCGGCAGGAGAAACAGCTAGAGAAACGTTAGTAAAACTTTCCCCTGCAACCCGTTCCCTTTGTGCTAGATGAACGAACGTCTCTCCACATGCTCAGTTCTGAGAGATAAGTGTGTGTGAAAGCCGAACTTCACCTAGCTTGTTGGGAACTGAAAGTTTCTTTCCAGGTGCAAACTCCATTCCAGAAATATATATGGGGATGTACTAGCTCCAAATCGGTTTTACAGTGAAAAATGCAGGAACTAAAATCCGGCACTAGGAAACAGACATAGAAACCAGAATAAAATTTCTATTGCAACCCGTTCCATTTTTGCTACATGAACGAACTTCTCTTCTCATGCTCAGTTCTGAGAAATAATTGTGTTTGAAACCTGTCCTTCACCTAGCTTGTTGGGAACACAAAATTTCTTTTCATGTGCATACACCAATCAGCATATATATATGGGGAAGTACTAGATTCAACTCGGTTTTACAGTGAAAACTGCAGGAACTTCATACCGGAACTAGGAAACTGACTGAGAAACCAGAGTAAAAGTTACTCCTGCAAGCCATTCAATTTGTCCTACATGAACGAACGTCTCTCCACATGCTCAGTTCTGAGAGATAAGTGTGTGTGAAAGCCGAACTTCACCTAGCTTGTTGGGAACAGAAAGTTTCTTTTCAGGTGCAAACCCCTTTCCATATATATATATGGGGTTGTACTAGCTCCAACTTTGTTTTACAGCGAAAACTGCAGGAACTTCAAACCGGCACTAGGAAACAGAATTAGAAACCAGAGTAAAAGTTTCTCCTGCAACCCGTTCCCTTTGTGCTAGATGAACGAACGTCTCTCCACATGCTCAGTTCTGAGAGATAAGTGTGAGTGAAAGCCGTCCTTCACCTAGCTTGTTGGGAACACAAAGTTTCTTTTCACTTGCAAACTCCATTCCATACATATATATGCGGAGGTACTAGCTCCAACTCCGTTTTACAGTGAAAACTGCAGGGACATCAAACCGTCAATAGAAAAGAGACTGAGAAACCACAGTAAAAATTTCTCCTGCAATCATTTCCCTTTGTCCTAAATGAACGAACTTCTCTCCACATGCAAAGTTCCGAGAGATATGTGTGTGTTAAAGCCGTCCTTCACCTAGCATGTTTGGAACACAAAGTTTCTTTTCAGGTGCAAAGTCCACTCCATACATATATATGGGGAGGTACTAGCACCAACACGCCTTACAGTGAAAAAGGCAGGAACTTCAAACCGGCACTAAGAAACAGACTGAGAAACCAGAGTAAATGTTTCTCATGCAACCTGATCCCTTTGTGCTAGATGAACGAACGTGTCTCCACATGCTGAGTTCTGAGAGATAAATGGGTGTGAAAGCCGTCATTCACCTATCTTGTTGAGAACACAAAGTTTCTTTTCAGGTGCAAATTCCACTCCATATATATATATGGGGAGGTTCTAACACCAACTCACTTTTACAGTGAAAACTGCAGGAACTTCAAACCGGCACTAGGAAACAGACTTAGAAACCAGAGTAAAAGTTTCTCCTGCAACCCGTTCCCTTACTGCTAGATGAACGAACGTCTCTCCTCATGCTCATTTCTGAGAGATAAGTGTGTGTGAAAGCCGTCCTTCACCTAGTTTGTTGGGAACACAAAGTTTCTTTTCAGGTGCAAAATCCAATCCGTATATAGATATGGGGAATTACTAGCTCCAACTCGGTTTTACAGTGAAAACTGCAGGAACTTCAAACCGGCACTAGGAAACTGACTGAGAAACCAGAGTAAAAGTTTTTCCTGCAAGCCGTTCTCTTTGTGCTACATGAAAGAACGTCTCTCCACATTCTCATTTCTGAGAGAAAAGTGTGTGTGAAAGCCGAACTTCACCTAGATTGTTGGGAACTCAAAGTTTCATTTCACTTTCAAACTCCATTCCATACATATATATGGGGAGGTACTTGTTCCAACTCGATTTTACAGTGAAAACTGCAGGAACTTCAAACCGGCAGTAGGTAACAGACTGAGTAAACAGAGAAAAAGTTTCTTCTGCAAACCATTCCCTTTGTGCTAGGTGAACGAACGTCTCTCCACATGCTCAGTTCTGAGAGATAAGTGTTTGTGAAAGAAGTCCTTCACCTAGCTGGTTGGGAACACAAAGTTTCTTTTCACTTGCAAACTCCATTCCATACATTTATATGGGGTGGTACAAGCTCCTACTCGGTTTTACAGTGAAAACTGCAGGAACTTCAAACCGGCGTTAGGAAACAGACTGAGATTTCAGAGAAAAAGTTTCTCCTGCAACACGTTCCATTTGTGCTAGATGAATGAACTTCTCTCGACATGCTCAGTTCTCAGAGATAAGTGTGTGTGAAAGCCGTCCTTCAACTAGCTTGTTGGAAACACAAAATTTCTTTTCACTTGCAAATTCCACTCCATACATATATAAGGGGAGGTACTAGCTCCAACTCGGTTTTACTGTGAAAACTGCAGGAATATCAAACCGGCACAAGGAAACAGACTGAGAAACCAGAGTAAAAGTTGCTCCTGCAAGCCCTTCAATTTGTGCTACATGAACGAACGTCTCTCCACATGCTCAGTTCTGAGAAATAATTGTGTGTGAATGCTGAACTTCACCTAGCTTGTTGGGAACAGAAAGATTCTTTTCAGGTGCAAACTCTTTTCCATACATATATATGGGGATGTTCTTGCTCCAACTCTGTTTAACAGTGAAAACTGCAGGAACTTCAATCCGGCACTAGGAAACAGACTGAGAAACCAGAGTAAAAGTTTCTCCTGCAACCCGTTCCCTTTGTGCTAGATGAACGAACATCTATCCACATGCTCAGTTCTGAGAGAAAAGTGTGTGTGTAAGTCGTCCTTCACATAGCTTTTTGGGAACACAAAGTTTCTTTTCACTTGCAAACTCCTCTCCATACTTATATATGGTGAGGTACTAGCTCCAACTCGGTTTTACAGTGAAAACTGCAGGAACTTCAAACTGGCACTTGGAAACAGACTGAGAAACCAGAGTAAAAGTTTCTCCTGCAACCATTTCCCTTTGTCCTAGATGAAAGAATTTCTCTCCACATGCCAGTTTCTGAGAGATAAGTGTGTGTGAAAGCCGTCCTTCATCTAGCTTGTTGGGAACACAAAGTTTCTTTTCAGTTGCGAACTCCTTTCTATACATTTATATGGGGAGGTACTAGCACCAACCAGCTTTTACACTGAAAACGGCAGGAAATTAATTCCAGCACTAGGAAACAGACAGTGAAACCAGAGTAAAATTTCTCCTGCAACCCATACCCTTTGTGCTAGATGAATGAACGTCTCTACTCATGCTCAGTTCTGAGAGATAAGTGTGTGTGAAATCCGAACTTCACGTAGCTTGTTGGGAACACAAAGTTTATTTTCATGTGCAAAATCCAATCCGTATATATATATGGGGTAGTACTATCTCCAACTCGGTTTTACAGTGAAAACTGCAGGAAATTCAAACAGGCACTAGGAAAAAGACTGAGAAACCAGAGTAAATATTTCACCTGCAAGCCGTTCAATTTGTGCTACATGAACGAACTTCTTTCTACATGCTCAGTTCTGAGAGATAAGTGTGCGTGAAAGCCGAATATCACGTAGCTTGTTGGGAACAGAAAGTTTCTTTTCAGGTGCAAACTCCATTTGATACATATATATGGGGATGTACTAGCTCCAACTCGGTTTTACAGTGAAAACTGCAGGAACTTCAAACCGGCACTAGGAAACAGACTGAGAAACCAGAGTAAAAGTTTCTCCTACAAGCCATTCAATTTGTGCTACATGAACGAACGTGTCTCCACATGCTCAGTTCTGAGAAATAATTGTGTGTGAAAGCCGAACTTCACCTAGCTTGTTGGGAACAGAAAGTTTCTTTTCAGGTGCAAACTCTTTTCCATACATATATATGGGGATGTACTTGCTCCAACTGTGATTAACAGTGAAAACTGCAGGAACTTCAAACCGGCGCAATGAAACAGTATGAGAAATCAGAGTAAATGTTTCCCTGCAAGCCGTTCACTTCGTGCTACATGAACGAACGTCTCTCCATATGCTCAGTTCTGAGAGATAATTGTGTGTGAAAGCCGAACTTCACCTAGCTTGTTGGGAACAGAAAGTTTCTTTTCAGGTGCAAACTCTATTCCATACATATATATGGGGAGGTACTAGCACCAACCCGCTTTTACAGTGAAAATGGCAGGAACTTATATCCGGCACCAGGAAACAGACAGAGAAAACAGAGCAAAATTTCTCCTGCAACCCGTTCCCTTTGTGCTAGATGAACGAACGTCTCTCCACATGCTCAGTTCTGAGAGATAAGTGTGAGTGAAAGCCGTCCTTCACCTAGCTTTTTGGGAACACATAGTTTCTTTTCAGTTGCAAATTCCAATCCATACATATATATGGGGAGGTACTAGCTCCAACTCGGTTTTACAGTGAAAACTGCAGGAACTTCAATCCGGCACTAGGAAACAGACTGAGAAACCAGAGTAAAAGTTTCTCCTGCAACCCGTTCCCTTTGTGCTAGATGAACGAACGTCTATCAACATGCTCAGTTCTGAGAGAAAATTGTGTGTGTAAGTCGTCCTTCACATAGCTTTTTGGGAACACAAAGTTTCTTTTCACTTGCAAACTCCTCTCCATATATATATATATGGTGAAGTAGTAGCTCCAACTCGGATTTACAGTGAAAACTGCAGGAACTTCAAACCGGCACTTGGAAACATACTGAGAAACCAAAATAAAAGTTTCTCCTGCAACCATTTCCCTTTGTCCTAGATGAAGGAATTTCTCTCCACATGCCAGTTTCTGAGAGATAAGTGTGTGTGAATGCCGTCCTTCATCTAGCTTGTTGGGAACACAAAGTTTCTTTTCAGTTGCGAACTCCTTTCAATACATATATATGGGGAGGTACTAGCACCAACCAGCTTTTACACTGAAAACGGCAGGAAATTAATTCCAGCACTAGGAAATAGACAGTGAAACCAGAGTAAAATTTCTCCTGCAACCCATACCCTTTGTGCTAGATGAACGAACGTCTCTACTCATGCTCAGTTCTGAGAGATAAGTGTGTGTGAATTCCGAACTTCACCTAGCTTGTTGGGAACACAAAGTTTATTTTCATGTGCTAAATCCAGTCCGTATATATATATGTGGAAGTACTATCTCCAACTCTGTTTTACAATGAAAACTGCAGGAAATTCAAAGCGGCACTAGGAAAAAGACTGAGAAGCCAGAGAAAATATTTCACCTGCATGCCGTTCACTTTGTGCTACATGAACGAACGTCTTTCCACATGCTCAGTTCTGAGAGATAAGTGTGCGTGAAAGCCGAACCTCACGTAGCTTTTTGGGAACAGAAAGTTTCTTTTCAGGTGCAAACTCCATTTGATACATATATATGGGGATGTACTAGCTCCAAATCGGTTTTACAGTGAAAACTGCAAGAACTTCAAACCGGCATTTAGAAACAGATGAGAAACCAGGATAAAAGTTACACCTGCAAACCGATCCCTTTGTGCTAGATGAACGAACATCTCTCCACATGCTCATTTCTGAGAGATAAGTGTGTGTGAAAGCCGAACTTCACATAGCTTGTAGGGAACTGAAAGTTTCTTTCCAGGTGCAAACTCCATTCCATAAATATATATGGGGATGTACTAGCTCCAAATCGGTTTTACAGTGAAAAATACAGGAACTTCAAACCGGCACTAGGAAACAGACTGAGAAACCAGAGTAAAAGTTTCTCTTGCAACCCGTTCCTTTGTGCTACATGAACGAACGTCTCTCCACATGCTCAGTTCTGAGAGATAAGTGTGTGTGAAAGCCGTCATTCACCTAGCTTGTTGGGAACACAAAGTTTCTTTTCAGTTGCAAACTCCAATCCATACATTTATATGGGGAGTTACTAGCTCCAACTCTGTTTTACAGTGAAAACTGCAGGTACATCAAACCGGCACTAGGAAACAGAATGAGAAACCACAGTAAAAGTTTCTCCTACAAACATTTCCATTTGACATAGATGAACGAATTTCTCTCCACATGCAAATTTCCGAGAGATATGTGTGTGTGAAAGCCGTCCTTCACATAGCTTGTTTGGAACACAAAGTTTCTTTTCAGGTGCAAGGTCCACTCCATACATATATATGGGGAGGTAATAGCACCAACCCGCTTTTATAGTGTAAACGGCAGGAACTTCAAACCGGCGCTAGGAAACAGACTGAGAAACCAGAGTAAAAGTTTCTCCTGCAACCCGTTCCCTTTGTGCTAGATGAACGAACGTGTCTCCACATGCTGAGTTCTGATGGATAAATGGGTGTGAAGCCGTACTTCACCTAGCTTGTTGAGAACACAAAGTTTCTTTTCAGGTGCAAATTCCACTCCATATATATATATGGGGAGGTACTACCTCCAACTCACTTTTACAGTGAAAACTGCAGGAACATCAAACCGGCACTAGGAAACAGACTTAGAATCCAGAGTAAAAGTTTCTCCTGCAACCCGTTCCCTTTCTGCTAGATGAACGAACGTCTCTCCTCATGCTCAGTTATGAGAGATAAGTGTGTGTGAAAGCCGTCCTTCACCTAGCTTGTTGGGAACACAAAGTTACTTTTCAGGTGCAAACTCCAATCCGCATATATAAATGGGGAAGTAATAGCTTCAAGTCGGTTTTACGTGAAAACTGCAGGAACTTCAAACTGGAACTAGGAAACAGACTGAGAAACCAGAGTAAAAATTTCTCCTGCAAGCCATTCAATTTGTGCTACATGAACGAACGTCTCTCCACATGCTCAGTTCTGTGAGATAAGTGTGTGTGAAAGGCGTCCTTCACCTAGCTTGTTGGGAACACAAAGATTCTTTTCACTTGCAAACTCCACTCCATACATATATATGGGTTGGTACAAGCTCCTACTCTATTTTACAGTGAAAACTGCAGGAAATTCAAACACGCACTAGGAAACAGATTTAGAATCCAGAGTAAAATTTTCTCCTGCAACCCGTTCTCATTCTGCTAGATGAACGAACGTCTCTCCTCATGCTCAGTTATGAGAGATAATTGTGTGTGAAAGCCGTCCTTCACCTAGCTTGTTGGGAACACAAAGTTTCTTTTCAGGTGCAAAATCCAATCCGTATATATATATGAGGAAGTACTAGCTCCAACTTGGTTTTACAGTGAAAACTGCAGGAAATTCAAACCGGCACTAGGAAACAGACTGAGAAACCAGAGTAAAATTTTCCCCTGCTACCCGTTCCCTTTGTGGTAGATGAACGAACGTCTCTCCACATGATCAGTTCTGAGATATGTGTGTGTGTGAAAGCCGTTCTTAACATAGCTTGTTGGGAAAACAAAGTTTCTTTTCAGGTGCAAACTCCACTCCATACATATATATGGGGAGGTACAAGCTCCAACAAAATTTTACAGTGAAAACAGCAGGAATTTCAAACCGGCACTAGGAAACAGACTGAGAATCCACAGTAAAAGTTTCTCCTTCAACCATTTCCCTTTGTCCTAGATGAAAGAACTTCTCTCCACATCCCCAGTTCTGAGAGATAAGTGTGTGTGAATGCCGTATTTCACCTAAATTGTTGGGAACACAAAGTTTCTTTTCAGGTGCAAAATCCACTCCATACATATATATGGGGAGGTACTAGCACCAACCCGCTTTTTCAGTGAAAACGGCAGGAACTTAAATCCGGCACCAGGAAAAAGACAGAGAAAACAGAGTAAAATTTCTCCTGCAACCCATTCCCTTTGTGCTAGATGAACGAACTTCTCTCCTCATGCTCAGTTCTGAGAGATAATTGTGTGTGAAAGCTGTCCTTCACCAACTTGTTGGGAACACAAAGTTTCTTTTCATGTGCAAACTCCAATCCGCATATATATATGGGGAAGTACTAGCTCCAACTCGGTTTTACAGTGAAAACTGCAGGAACTTCAAACCGGCACAAGGAAACAGACTGAAAAACCAGAGTAAAAGTTGCCCCTGCAAGCCCTTCAATTTGTGCTACATGAACGAACGTCTCTCCACATGCTCAGTTCTGAGATATAATTGTGTGTGAATGCCGAACTTCACCTAGCTTGTTGGGAACAGAAAGATTCTTTTCAGGTGCAAACTCTTTTCCATACATATATATGGGGATGTTCTTGCTCCAACTCTGTTTAACAGTGAAAACTGCAGGAACTTCAATCCGGCACTAGGAAACAGACTGAGAAACCAGAGCAAAAGTTTCTCCTGCAACCCGTTCCCTTTGTGCTAGATGAACGAACATCTATCCACATGCTCAGTTCTGAGAGAAAAGTGTGTGTGTAAGTCGTCCTTCACATAGCTTTTTGGGAACACAAAGTTTCTTTTCACTTGCAAACCCCTCTCCATACATATATATTGTGAGGTACTAGCTCCAACTCGGTTTTACAGTGAAAACTGCAGGACCTTCAAACCGGCACTTGGAAACAGACTGAGAAACCAGAGTAAAAGTTTCTCCTGCAACCATTTCCCTTTGTCCTAGATGAAAGAATTTCTCTCCTCATGCCAGTTTCTGAGAGATAAGTGTGTGTGAAAGCCGTCCTTCATCTAGCTTGTTGGGAACACAAAGTTTCTTTTCAGTTGCGAACTCCTTTCAATACATATATATGGGGAGGTACTAGCACCAACCAGCTTTTACACTGAAAACGGCAGGAAATTAATTCCAGCACTAGGAAACACACAGTGAAACCAGAGTAAAATTTGTCCTGCAACCCATACCCTTTGTGCTAGATGAACGAACGTCTCTACTCATGCTCAGTTCTGAGAGATAAGTGTGTGTGAAATCCGAACTTCACCTAGCTTGTTGAGAACACAAAGTTTATTTTCATGTGCAAAATCCAATCCGTATATATATATATGGGGTAGTACTATCTCCAACTCGGTTTTACAGTGAAAACTGCAGGAACTTCAAACCGGCACTAGGAAACAGACTGAGAAACCAGAGTAAAAGTTTCTCCTGCAAGCCATTCAATTTGTGCTACATGAACGAACGTGTCTCCACATGCTCAGTTCTGAGAAATAATTGTGTGTGAAAGCCGAACTTCACCTAGCTTGTTGGGAACAGAAAGTTTCTTTTCAGGTGCAAACTCTTTTCCATACATATATATGGGGATGTACTTGCTCCAACTGTGTTTAACAGTGAAAACTGCAGGAACTTCAAACCGGCGCAATGAAACAGTATGAGAAACCAGAGTAAATGTTTCCCTGCAAGCCGTTCACTTCGTGCTACATGAACGAACGTCTCTCCATATGCTCAGTTCTGAGAGATAATTGTGTGTGAAAGCCGAACTTCACCTAGCTTGTTGGGAACAGAAAGTTTCTTTTCAGGTGCAATCTCTATTCCATACATATATATGGGGAGGTACTAGCACCAACCCGCTTTTACAGTGAAAACGGCAGGAACTTATATCCGGCACCAGGAAACAGACAGAGAAAACAGAGCAAAATTTCTCCTGCAACCCGTTCCCTTTGTGCTAGATGAACGAACGTCTCTCCACATGCTCAGTTCTGAGAGATAAGTGTGAGTGAAAGCCGTCCTTCACCTAGCTTTTTGGGAACACATAGTTTCTTTTCAGTTGCAAATTCCAATCCATACATATATATGGGGAGGTACTAGCTCCAACTCGGTTTTACAGTGAAAACTGCAGGAACTTCAATCCGGCACTAGGAAACAGACTGAGAAACCAGAGTAAAAGTTTCTCCTGCAACCCGTTCCCTTTGTGCTAGATGAACGAACGTCTATCAACATGCTCAGTTCTGAGAGAAAATTGTGTGTGTAAGTCGTCCTTCACATAGCTTTTTGGGAACACAAAGTTTCTTTTCACTTGCAAACTCCTCTCCATATATATATATATGGTGAAGTAGTAGCTCCAACTCGGATTTACAGTGAAAACTGCAGGAACTTCAAACCGGCACTTGGAAACATACTGAGAAACCAAAATAAAAGTTTCTCCTGCAACCATTTCCCTTTGTCCTAGATGAAGGAATTTCTCTCCACATGCCAGTTTCTGAGAGATAAGTGTGTGTGAATGCCGTCCTTCATCTAGCTTGTTGGGAACACAAAGTTTCTTTTCAGTTGCGAACTCCTTTCAATACATATATATGGGGAGGTACTAGCACCAACCAGCTTTTACACTGAAAACGGCAGGAAATTAATTCCAGCACTAGGAAATAGACAGTGAAACCAGAGTAAAATTTCTCCTGCAACCCATACCCTTTGTGCTAGATGAACGAACGTCTCTACTCATGCTCAGTTCTGAGAGATAAGTGTGTGTGAATTCCGAACTTCACCTAGCTTGTTGGGAACACAAAGTTTATTTTCATGTGCTAAATCCAGTCCGTATATATATATGTGGAAGTACTATCTCCAACTCTGTTTTACAATGAAAACTGCAGGAAATTCAAAGCGGCACTAGGAAAAAGACTGAGAAGCCAGAGAAAATATTTCACCTGCATGCCGTTCACTTTGTGCTACATGAACGAACGTCTTTCCACATGCTCAGTTCTGAGAGATAAGTGTGCGTGAAAGCCGAACCTCACGTAGCTTTTTGGGAACAGAAAGTTTCTTTTCAGGTGCAAACTCCATTTGATACATATATATGGGGATGTACTAGCTCCAAATCGGTTTTACAGTGAAAACTGCAAGAACTTCAAACCGGCATTTAGAAACAGATGAGAAACCAGGATAAAAGTTACACCTGCAAACCGATCCCTTTGTGCTAGATGAACGAACATCTCTCCACATGCTCATTTCTGAGAGATAAGTGTGTGTGAAAGCCGAACTTCACATAGCTTGTAGGGAACTGAAAGTTTCTTTCCAGGTGCAAACTCCATTCCATAAATATATATGGGGATGTACTAGCTCCAAATCGGTTTTACAGTGAAAAATACAGGAACTTCAAACCGGCACTAGGAAACAGACTGAGAAACCAGAGTAAAAGTTTCTCTTGCAACCCGTTCCTTTGTGCTACATGAACGAACGTCTCTCCACATGCTCAGTTCTGAGAGATAAGTGTGTGTGAAAGCCGTCATTCACCTAGCTTGTTGGGAACACAAAGTTTCTTTTCAGTTGCAAACTCCAATCCATACATTTATATGGGGAGTTACTAGCTCCAACTCTGTTTTACAGTGAAAACTGCAGGTACATCAAACCGGCACTAGGAAACAGAATGAGAAACCACAGTAAAAGTTTCTCCTACAAACATTTCCATTTGACATAGATGAACGAATTTCTCTCCACATGCAAATTTCCGAGAGATATGTGTGTGTGAAAGCCGTCCTTCACATAGCTTGTTTGGAACACAAAGTTTCTTTTCAGGTGCAAGGTCCACTCCATACATATATATGGGGAGGTAATAGCACCAACCCGCTTTTATAGTGTAAACGGCAGGAACTTCAAACCGGCGCTAGGAAACAGACTGAGAAACCAGAGTAAAAGTTTCTCCTGCAACCCGTTCCCTTTGTGCTAGATGAACGAACGTGTCTCCACATGCTGAGTTCTGATGGATAAATGGGTGTGAAGCCGTACTTCACCTAGCTTGTTGAGAACACAAAGTTTCTTTTCAGGTGCAAATTCCACTCCATATATATATATGGGGAGGTACTACCTCCAACTCACTTTTACAGTGAAAACTGCAGGAACATCAAACCGGCACTAGGAAACAGACTTAGAATCCAGAGTAAAAGTTTCTCCTGCAACCCGTTCCCTTTCTGCTAGATGAACGAACGTCTCTCCTCATGCTCAGTTATGAGAGATAAGTGTGTGTGAAAGCCGTCCTTCACCTAGCTTGTTGGGAACACAAAGTTACTTTTCAGGTGCAAACTCCAATCCGCATATATAAATGGGGAAGTAATAGCTTCAAGTCGGTTTTACGTGAAAACTGCAGGAACTTCAAACTGGAACTAGGAAACAGACTGAGAAACCAGAGTAAAAATTTCTCCTGCAAGCCATTCAATTTGTGCTACATGAACGAACGTCTCTCCACATGCTCAGTTCTGTGAGATAAGTGTGTGTGAAAGGCGTCCTTCACCTAGCTTGTTGGGAACACAAAGATTCTTTTCACTTGCAAACTCCACTCCATACATATATATGGGTTGGTACAAGCTCCTACTCTATTTTACAGTGAAAACTGCAGGAAATTCAAACACGCACTAGGAAACAGATTTAGAATCCAGAGTAAAATTTTCTCCTGCAACCCGTTCTCATTCTGCTAGATGAACGAACGTCTCTCCTCATGCTCAGTTATGAGAGATAATTGTGTGTGAAAGCCGTCCTTCACCTAGCTTGTTGGGAACACAAAGTTTCTTTTCAGGTGCAAAATCCAATCCGTATATATATATGAGGAAGTACTAGCTCCAACTTGGTTTTACAGTGAAAACTGCAGGAAATTCAAACCGGCACTAGGAAACAGACTGAGAAACCAGAGTAAAATTTTCCCCTGCTACCCGTTCCCTTTGTGGTAGATGAACGAACGTCTCTCCACATGATCAGTTCTGAGATATGTGTGTGTGTGAAAGCCGTTCTTAACATAGCTTGTTGGGAAAACAAAGTTTCTTTTCAGGTGCAAACTCCACTCCATACATATATATGGGGAGGTACAAGCTCCAACAAAATTTTACAGTGAAAACAGCAGGAATTTCAAACCGGCACTAGGAAACAGACTGAGAATCCACAGTAAAAGTTTCTCCTTCAACCATTTCCCTTTGTCCTAGATGAAAGAACTTCTCTCCACATCCCCAGTTCTGAGAGATAAGTGTGTGTGAATGCCGTATTTCACCTAAATTGTTGGGAACACAAAGTTTCTTTTCAGGTGCAAAATCCACTCCATACATATATATGGGGAGGTACTAGCACCAACCCGCTTTTTCAGTGAAAACGGCAGGAACTTAAATCCGGCACCAGGAAAAAGACAGAGAAAACAGAGTAAAATTTCTCCTGCAACCCATTCCCTTTGTGCTAGATGAACGAACTTCTCTCCTCATGCTCAGTTCTGAGAGATAATTGTGTGTGAAAGCTGTCCTTCACCAACTTGTTGGGAACACAAAGTTTCTTTTCATGTGCAAACTCCAATCCGCATATATATATGGGGAAGTACTAGCTCCAACTCGGTTTTACAGTGAAAACTGCAGGAACTTCAAACCGGCACAAGGAAACAGACTGAAAAACCAGAGTAAAAGTTGCCCCTGCAAGCCCTTCAATTTGTGCTACATGAACGAACGTCTCTCCACATGCTCAGTTCTGAGATATAATTGTGTGTGAATGCCGAACTTCACCTAGCTTGTTGGGAACAGAAAGATTCTTTTCAGGTGCAAACTCTTTTCCATACATATATATGGGGATGTTCTTGCTCCAACTCTGTTTAACAGTGAAAACTGCAGGAACTTCAATCCGGCACTAGGAAACAGACTGAGAAACCAGAGCAAAAGTTTCTCCTGCAACCCGTTCCCTTTGTGCTAGATGAACGAACATCTATCCACATGCTCAGTTCTGAGAGAAAAGTGTGTGTGTAAGTCGTCCTTCACATAGCTTTTTGGGAACACAAAGTTTCTTTTCACTTGCAAACTCCTCTCCATACATATATATTGTGAGGTACTAGCTCCAACTCGGTTTTACAGTGAAAACTGCAGGACCTTCAAACCGGCACTTGGAAACAGACTGAGAAACCAGAGTAAAAGTTTCTCCTGCAACCATTTCCCTTTGTCCTAGATGAAAGAATTTCTCTCCACATGCCAGTATCTGAGAGATAAGTGTGTGTGAAAGCCGTCCTTCATCTAGCTTGTTGGGAACACAAAGTTTCTTTTCAGTTGCGAACTCCTTTCAATACATATATATGGGGAGGTACTAGCACCAACCAGCTTTTACACTGAAAACGGCAGGAAATTAATTCCAGCACTAGGAAACACACAGTGAAACCAGAGTAAAATTTGTCCTGCAACCCATACCCTTTGTGCTAGATGAACGAACGTCTCTACTCATGCTCAGTTCTGAGAGATAAGTGTGTGTGAAATCCGAACTTCACCTAGCTTGTTGAGAACACAAAGTTTATTTTCATGTGCAAAATCCAATCCGTATATATATATATGGGGTAGTACTATCTCCAACTCGGTTTTACAGTGAAAACTGCAGGAACTTCAAACCGGCACTAGGAAACAGACTGAGAAACCAGAGTAAAAGTTTCTCCTGCAAGCCATTCAATTTGTGCTACATGAACGAACGTGTCTCCACATGCTCAGTTCTGAGAAATAATTGTGTGTGAAAGCCGAACTTCACCTAGCTTGTTGGGAACAGAAAGTTTCTTTTCAGGTGCAAACTCTTTTCCATACATATATATGGGGATGTACTTGCTCCAACTGTGTTTAACAGTGAAAACTGCAGGAACTTCAAACCGGCGCAATGAAACAGTATGAGAAACCAGAGTAAATGTTTCCCTGCAAGCCGTTCACTTCGTGCTACATGAACGAACGTCTCTCCATATGCTCAGTTCTGAGAGATAATTGTGTGTGAAAGCCGAACTTCACCTAGCTTGTTGGGAACAGAAAGTTTCTTTTCAGGTGCAATCTCTATTCCATACATATATATGGGGAGGTACTAGCACCAACCCGCTTTTACAGTGAAAACGGCAGGAACTTATATCCGGCACCAGGAAACAGACAGAGAAAACAGAGCAAAATTTCTCCTGCAACCCGTTCCCTTTGTGCTAGATGAACGAACGACTCTGCACTTGCTAAGATCTGAGAGATATGAGTGTGTGAAAACCGTCCTTCACCTAGCTTTTTGGGAACACATAGTTTCTTTTCAGTTGCAAATTCCACTCCATACATATATATGGGGAGGTATTAGCTCCAACTCGGTTTTACAGTTAAAACTGCAGGAACTTCAATCCAGCACTAGGAAACAGACTGAGAAACCAGAGTAAAAGTTTCTCCTGCAACCCGTTCCCTTTGTGCTAGATGAACGAACGTCTATCCACATGCTCAGTTCTGAGAGAAAAGTGTGTGTGTAAGTCGTCCTTCACATAGCTTTTTGGGAACACAAAGTTTCTTTTCACTTGCAAACTCCTCTCCATATATATATATATGGTGAAGTAGTAGCTCCAACTCGGATTTACAGTGAAAACGGCAGGAACTTCAAACCGGCACTTGGAAACATACTGAGAAACCAGAGTAAAAGTTTCTCCTGCAACCATTTCCCTTTGTCCTAGATGAAAGAATTTCTCTCCACATGCCAGTTTCTGAGAGATAAGTGTGTGTGAATGCCGTCCTTCATCTAGCTTGTTGGGAACACAAAGTTTCTTTTCAGTTGCGAACTCCTTTCAATACATATATATGGGGAGGTACTAGCACCAACCAGCTTTTACACAGAAAACGGCAGGAAATTAATTCCAGCACTAGGAAACAGACAGTGAAACCAGAGTAAAATTTCTCCTGCAACCCATACCCTTTGTGCTAGATGAACGAACGTCTCTACTCATGCTCAGTTCTGAGAGATAAGTGTGTGTGAATTCCGAACTTCACCTAGCTTGTTGGGAACACAAAGTTTATTTTCATGTGCTAAATCCAGTCCGTATATATATATGTGGAAGTACTATCTCCAACTAGGTTTTACAATGAAAACTGCAGGAAATTCAAAGCGGCACTAGGAAAAAGACTGAGAAACCAGAGTAAATATTTCACCTGCATGCCGTTCACTTTGTGCTACATGAACGAACGTCTTTCCACATGCTCAGTTCTGAGAGATAAGTGTGCGTGAAAGCCGAAACTCACGTAGCTTTTTGGGAACAGAAAGTTTCTTTTCAGGTGCATACTCCATTTGATACATATATATGGGGATGTAATAGCTCCAAATCGGTTTTACAGTGAAAACTGCAAGAACTTCAAACCGGCATTTAGAAACAGATGAGAAACCAGGATAAAAGTTACACCTGCAAACCGATCCCTTTGTGCTAGATGAACGAACATCTCTCCACATGCTCATTTCTGAGAGATAAGTGTGTGTGAAAGCCGTACTTCACCTAGCTTGTTGGGAACACAAAGTTTCTTTTCAGTTTCAAACTCTACTGCATACATATATATGGGTAGGTACTATCTCCAACTCGGTTTTACAGTGAAAATTGCAGGAAGTTCAAACAGGCACTAGGAAACAGAATGAGAAACCAGAGTAAAAGTTTCTCCTTCAACCCGTTCCATTTGTGCTAGATGAACGAACGATTCTCCACTTTCTAATTTCTGAGCGATAAGTGTGTGTGAAAACCGCCCTTCACCTAGCTTGTTGTGAACACATAGTTTCTTTTCAGTTGGGAACTCTACTCCATACATATATATGTGGAGGTACTAGCTCAAACTCGGTTTTACAGTGAAAACGGCAGGAACTTCAAACCCGCACTAGGAAACAGACTGAGAAAAAGAGTAAAAGTTTCTCCTGCAACCCTTTCCGTTTGTGCTAGATGAACGAACGTCTCAACACATGCTCATTTCTGAGAGACAAGTTTGTGTGTAAGCCGTCCTTCACATAGCTTTTTGGGAACACAAAGTTTCTTTTCACTTGCAAACTCCACTCCATACATATATATGGCGAGGTACTAGCTCCAACTCGGTTTTATAGTGAAAAATGCAGAAACTTCAAACCGGTACTAGGAAACAGTCTGAGAAACCAGAGTAAAATTTTCTCCTGCTACCCGTTCCATTTGTGGTAGATGTACGAACTTCTCTCCACATGCTCAGTTCTGAGAGATGTGTGAGTCTGAAAGCCGTTGTTCAACTATCTTGTTGGAAACACAAATTTTCTTTTCAGGTGCAAACTCCATTCCATACATATATATGGGGATGTACTAGCTCCAACTCGGTTTTACAGTGAAAACTGCAGGAACTTCAAACCGGCACTAGGAAACAGACTGAGAATCCACAGTAAAAGTTTCCCCTGCAACCATTTCCCCTTGTCCTAGATGAAAGAACTTCCCTCCACATGCCCAGTTCTGAGAGATAAGTGTTTCTGAAAGCCGTCTTCAACTAGCTTGTTGGGAACACAAAGTATCTTTTCAGGTGCAAACTCCTTTCCATATATATATATGGGGAGGTACTAGCAGCAACCCGCTTTTACACTGAAAACGGCAGGAACTTAAATCCGGCACTAGGAAACTGACAGAGAAACCAGAATAAAATTTTTACTGCAACCCGATCCATTTGTGCTAGATGAACGAACGTCTCTCCTCATGCTCAGTTCTGAGAGATAAGTGTGTGTGAATGCTGTCCTTCACATAGCTAGTTGGGAACACAAAGTTTCTTTTCATGTGCAAACTCCAATCCGCATATATATATGGGGAAGTACAAGCTCCAACTCGGTTTTACATTGAAAACTGCAGGAACTTCAAACCTGCACTAGGAAACAGACTGAGAAACCAGAGGAAATGTTTCACCTTCAAGCCGTTCAATTTGTGCTACATGAACGAACGTCTTTCCACATGCTCAGTTCTGAGAGATAAGTGTGTGTGAAAGCCGAACTTCACATAGCTTGTAGGGAACTGAAAGTTTCTTTCCAGGTGCAAACTCCATTCCATAAATATATATGGGGAGGTACTAGCTCCAAATCGGTTTTACAGTGAAAAATGCAGGAACTTCAAAACGGCACTAGGAAACAGACTGAGAAACCAGAGTAAAAGTTTCTCTTGCAACCCGTTCCTTTGTGCTAGATGAACGAACGTCTCTCCACATGCTCAGTTCTGAGAGATAAGTGTGTGTGAAAGCCGTCATTCACCTAGCTTGTTGGGAACACAAAGTTTCTTTTCAGTTGCAAACTCCAATCCATACATTTATATGGGGAGTTACTAGCTCCAACTCTGTTTTACAGTGAAAACTGCAGGTACATCAAACCGGCACTAGGAAACAGAATGAGAAACCACAGTAAAAGTTTCTCCTGCAAACATTTCCATTTGACATAGATGAACGAATTTCTCTCCACATGCAAATTTCCGAGAGATATGTGTGTGTGAAAGCCGTCCTTCACATAGCTTGTTTGGAACACAAAGTTTCTTTTCAGGTGCAAGGTCCACTCCATACATATATATGGGGAGGTAATAGCACCAACCCGCTTTTATAGTGTAAACGGCAGGAACTTCAAACCGGCGCTAGGAAACAGACTGAGAAACCAGAGTAAAAGTTTCTCCTGCAACCCGTTCCATTTGTGCTAGATGAACGAACGTGTCTCCACATGCTGAGTTCTGATGGATAAATGGGTGTGAAGCCGTACTTCACCTAGCTTGTTGAGAACACAAAGTTTCTTTTCAGGTGCAAATTCCACTCCATATATATATATGGGGAGGTACTAGCTCCAACTCACTTTTACAGTGAAAACTGCAGGAACATCAAACCGGCACTAGGAAACAGACTTAGATTCCAGAGTAAAAGTTTATCCTGCAACCCGTTCCCTTTCTGCTAGATGAACGAACGTCTCTCCTCATGCTCAGTTATGAGAGATAAGTGTGTGTGAAAGCCGTCCTTCACCTAGCTTGTTGGGAACACAAAGTTTCTTTTCAGGTGCAAACTCCAATCCGCATATATAAATGGGGAAGTAATAGCTTCAAGTCGGTTTTACGTGAAAACTGCAGGAACTTCAAACCGGAACTAGGAAACAGACTGAGAAACCAGAGTAAAAATTTCTCCTGCAAGCCATTCAATTTGTGCTACATGAATGAACGTCTCTCCACATGCTCAGTTCTGTGAGATAAGTGTGTGTGAAAGGCGTCCTTCACCTAGCTTGTTGGGAACACAAAGATTCTTTTCACTTGCAAACTCCACTCCATACATATATATGGGTTGGTACAAGCTCCAACTCAGTTTTACAGTGAAAACTGCAAGAACTTCAAACACGCACTAGGAAACAGATTTAGAATCCAGAGTAAAATTTTCTCCTGCAACCCGTTCTCATTCTGCTAGATGAACGAACGTCTCTACTCATGCTCAGTTATGAGAGATAATTGTGTGTCAAAGCCGTCCTTCACCTAGCTTGTTGGGAACACAAAGTTTCTTTTCAGGTGCAAAATCCAATCCGTATGTATATATGAGGGAGTACTAGCTCCAACTCTGTTTTACAGTGAAAACTGCAGGAAATTCAAACCGGCACTAGGAAACAGACTGAGAAACCAGAGTAAAATTTTCCCCTGCTACCCTTTCCTTTTGTGGTAGATGAACGAACGTCTCTCCACATGGTCAGTTCTGAGAGATGTGTGTGTGTGAAAGCCGTCCTTCACCTAGATTGTTGGGAAAACAAAGTTTCTTTTCAGGTGCAAACTCCACTCCATACATATATATGGGGAGGTACAAGCTCCAACAAACTTTTACAGTGAAAACAGCAGGAATTTCAAACCAGCACTAGGAAACAGACTGAGAAACCACAGTAAAAGTTTCTCCTGCAACCATTTCCCTATGTCCTAGATGAAAGAACTTCTCTCCACATGCCCAGTTCTGAGAGATAAGTGTGTGTGAAAGCCGTACTTCACCTAGCTTGTTGGGAACACAAAGTTTCTTTTCAGGTGCAAACTCCTTTCCATACATATATATGGGGAGGTACTAGCACTAACCCGCTTTTACAATGAAAACGGCAGGAAATTAAATCCGGCACTAGGAAAAGACTTAGAAACCAGAATAAAATTTCTCCTTCAACCCGTTCCATTTTTGCTAGATGAAAGAACTTCTATCCTCATGCTCAGTTCTGAGAGATAATTGTGTGAGAAACCTGTCCTTCACCTAGCTTGTAGGGAACACAAAGTTTCTTTTCATGTGCAAACACCAATCCGCATATATGTAAGGGGAAGTACTAGCTTCAACTCGGTTTTACAGTGAAAATTGAGGGAACTTCAAACCGGCACTAGGAAACAGACTGAGAAACCAGAGTAAAAGTTTCTCCTGCAAGCCATTCAATTTGTGCTACATGAAAGAACGTCTCTCCACATGCTAAGTTCTGAGATATAAATGTGTTTGAAAGCCGAACTTCACGTAGCTTGTTGGGAACAGAAAGTTTCTTCTCAGGTGCAAACTCCTTTCCATACATTTATATGGGGATGTAATTGCTCCAACTCTTTTTTACAGTGAAAACTGCAGGAACTTGAAACCGGCGCTAGGAAACAGACTGAGAAACCAGAGTAAAAGTTTCCCTGCAAGCCGTTCACTTCGTGCTACATGAACGAACGTTTCTCCACATGCTCAGTTCTGAGAGATAAGTGTGTGTGAAAGCCGAAAATCAACTAGCTTGTTGGGAACAGAAAATTTCTTTTCAGGTGCAAACTCCATTCCATATATATATATGGGGTTGTACTAGCTCCAACTCGGTTTTACAGTGAAAACTGCAGGAACTTCAAACCGGCACTAGGAAACAGAATTAGAAACCAGAGTAAAAGTTTATCCTGCAACCCGTTCCCTTTCTGCTAGATGAACGAACGTCTCTCCTCATGCTCAGTTCTGAGAGATAAGTGTGTGTGAAAGCCGTTCTTCACCTAGATTGTTGAGAAAATAAAGTTTCTTTTCAGGTGCAAACTCCACTGCATACATATATATGGGGAGGTACAATCTCCAACAAAATTTTACAGTGAAAACAGCAGGAATTTCAAACCGGCACTAGGAAACAGACTGAGAAACCACAGAAAAACTTTCTCCTGCAACCATTTCCCTTTGTCCTAGATGAAAGAAATTTTCTCCACATGCCCAGTTCTGAGAGATAAGTGTGTGTGAAAGCCGTACTTCACCTAGCTTGTTGGGAACACAAAGTTTCTTTTCAGGTGCAAACTCCTTTCCATACATATATATGGGGAGGTACTAGCACCAACCCGCTTTTACAGTGAAAACGGCAGGAACTTAAATCCGGCACTAGGAAAAGACTTAGAATCCAGAATAAAATTTCACCTGCAACCCGTTTCATTTTTGCTAGATGAACGAACTTCTCTCCTCATGCTCAGTTCTGAGAGATAATTGTGTGAGAAACCTGTCCTTCACCTAGCTTGTTGGGAACACAAAGTTTCTTTCCATGTGCAAACACCAATCCGCATATATGTATGGGGAAGTACTAGCTTCAACTCGGTTTTACAGTGAAAATTGCAGGAACTTCAAACCGGCACTAGGAAACAGACTGAGAAACCAGAGTAAATGTTTCTCCTGCAAGCCGTTCACTTCGTGCTACATGAACGAACGTCTCTCCACATGCTCAGTTCTGAGAGATATGTGTGTGTTAAAGCCGAACTTCACCTAGCTTGTTGGGAACAGGAAGTTTCTTTCCAACTGCAAACTCCATTCCATACATATATATGGGGATGTACTAGCACCAACTCGCTTTTACAGTGAAAACGGCAGGAACTTAAATCCGGCACTAGGAAAAAGACATAGAAACCAGAATAAAATTTCTATTGCAACCCGTTCCTTTTTTGCTACATGAACGAACTTCTCTTCTCATGCTCAGATCTGAGAGATAATTGTGTGTGAAACCTGTACTTCACCTAGCTTGTTGGGAACACAAAGTTTCTTTTCATGTGCAAACACCAATCAGCATGTATATACGGGAAGTACTAGCTTCAACTCGGTTTTACAGTGAAAACTGCAGGAACTTCAAACTGGAACTAGGAAACAGACTGAGAAACCAGAGTAAAAGTTACCCCTGCAAGCCATTCTATTTGTCCTACATGAACGAACGTCTCTCCACATGCTCAGTTCTGAGAGATAAGTGTGTGTGAAAGCCAAAATTCACCTAGCTTGTTGGGAACAGAAAGTTTCTTTTCAGGTGCAAACTCCTTTCCATACATATATATGGGGATGTACATGCTCCAAATCTGTTTTACAGTGAAAACTGCAGGAACTTCAAACCGGCGCTAGGTAACAGACTGAGAAACCAGAGTAAATGTTTCCCTGCAAGCCGTTCACTTCGTGCTACATGAACGAACGTTTTTCCACATGCTAATTTCTGAGAGATAAGTGTGTGTGAAAGCCGAAAATCAACTAGCTTGTTAGGAATAGAAAATTTCTTTTCAGGTGCAAACTCCATTCCATATATTTATATGGGGTTGTACTAGCTCCAACTCGGTTTTACAGTGAAAACTGCAGGAATTTCAAACCGGCACTAGGAAACAGAATTAGAAACCAGAGTAAAAGTTTATCCTGCAACCCGTTCCCTTTGTGCTAGATGAACGAACGTCTCTCCACATGCTCAGTTCTGAGAAATAAGTGTGTGTGAAAGGCGCCCTTCACCTAGCTTGTTGGGAACACACAGATTCTTTTCACTTGCAAACTCCACTCCATACATATATATGGGTTGGTACAAGCTCCTACTCTGTTTTACAGTGAAAACTGCAGGAACTTCAAACCCGCACTAGGAAACAGACTTAGAATCCAGAGTAAAATTTTCTCCTGCAACCCGTTCCCTTTCTGCTAGATGAACGAACGTCTCTCCTCATGCTCAGTTCGGAGAGATAAGTGTGTGTGAAAGCCGTTCTTCACCTAGATTGTTGAGAAAACAAAGTTTCTTTTCATGTGCAAACTCCACTGCATACATATATATGGGGAGGTAAAATCTCCAACAAAATTTTACAGTGAAAATTGCAGGAATTTCATACCGGCACTAGGAAACAGACTGAGAAACCACAGTAAAACTTTCTCCTGCAACCATTTCCCTTTGTCCTAGATGAAAGAAATTCTCTCCACATGCCCAGTTCTGAGAGATAAGTGTGTGTGAAAGCCGTACTTCACCTAGCTTGTTGGGAACACAAAGTTTCTTTTCAGGTGCAAACTCCTTTCCATACATATATATGGGGAGGTACTAGCACCAACCCGCTTTTACAGTGAAAACGGCAGGAACTTAAATCCGGCACTAGGAAAAGACTTAGAATCCAGAATAAAATTTCACCTGCAACCCGTTCCCTTTCTGCTAGATGAACGAACGTCTCTCCTCATGCTCAGTTCTGAGAGATAAGTGTGTGTGAAAGCCGTCCTTCACCTAGCTTGTTGGGAACACAAAGTTTCTTTCCATGTGCAAACTCCAATCCGCATATATGTATGGGGAAGTACTAGCTTCAACTCGGTTTTACAGTGAAAATTGCAGGAACTTCAAACCGGCACTAGGAAACAGACTGAGAAACCAGAGTAAATGTTTCTCCTGCAAGCCATTCAATTTGTGCTACATGAAAGAACGTCTCTCCACATACTCAGTTCTGAGAGATAAATGTGTGTGAAAGCCGAACCTCACATAGCTTGTTGGGAACAGAAAGTTTCTTGTCAGGTGCAAACTCCTTTCCATACATATATATGGGGATGTACTTGCTCCAACTCTTTTTTACAGTGAAAACTGCAGGAACTTCAAACCGGTGCTAGGAAACAGACTGAGAAACCAGAGTAAAAGTTTCCCTGCAAGCCGTTCACTTCGTGCTACATGAACGAACGTCACACCACTTGCTAAGTTCTGAGAAATAAGTGTGTGTGAAAGCCGAAATTTACCTAGCTTGTTGGGAAAATTAAGTTTCTTTTCAGGTGCAAACTCCATTCCATACATATATATGGGTATGTTCTAGCTCCAACTCGGTTTTACAGTGAAAACTGCAAGAATTTCAAACCGGCACTAGGAAACAGATTTAGAAAACAGAGTAAAAGTTTCTCCTGCAACACGTTCCCTTTGTGCTAGATGAACGAACGTCTCTCCACATGCTCAGTTCTGAGAGATAAGTGTGAGTGAAAGCCGTCCTTCACCTAGCTTGTTGGGAACACAAAGTTTCTTTTCACTTGCAAACTCCATTCCATACATATATATGCGGAGGTACTAGCTCCAACTCGGTTTTACAGTGAAAACTGCAGGAACTTCAAACCGGCAGTAGGTAACAGACTGAGTAAACAGAAAAAAAGTTTCTTCTACCACCCGTTCCCTTTGTGCTAGGTGAACGAACGTCTCTCCTCATGCTCAGTTCTGAGAGAAAAGTGTGTGTGAAAGCCGTCCTTCACCTAGCTTGTTGGGAACACAAAGTTTCTTTTCAGGTGCAAAATCCAATCCGTATATATATATGGGGAAGTACTAGCTCCAACTCGGTTTTACAGTGAAAACTGCAGGAAATTCAAACCGGCACTAGGAAACAGACTGAGATACCAGAGTAAAATTTTCAACTGCTACACTTTCCTTTTGTGGTAGATGAACGAACGTCTCTTCACATGCTCAGTTCTGAGAGATATGTGTGTGTGAAAGCCGTTCTTCACCTAGATTGTTGGGAAAACAAAGTTTTTTTTCAGGTGCAAACTCCACTCCATACATATATATGGGGTGGTACAAGCTCCAACAAATTTTACAGTGAAAACAGCAGGAATTTCAAACCGGCACTAGGAAACAGACTGAGAAACCACAGTAAAAGTTTCTCCTTCAACCATTTCTCTTCGTCCTAGATGAAAGAAATTCTATGCACATGCCCATTTCTGAGATATAAGTGTGTGTGAAAGCCGTACTTCACCTAGCTTGTAGGGAACACAAAGTTTCTTTTCAGGTGCAAACTCCTTTCCATACATATATATGTGTAAGTACTAGCACCAACCCACTTTTACAGTGAAAACGGCAGGAACTTAAATCCGGCACTAGGAATCAGACTTAGAAACCAGAATAAAATTTCTCCTGCAACCCGTTAAATTTTTGCTAGATGAACGAACTTCTCTCCTCATGCTCAGTTCTGAGAGATAATTGTGTGAGAAACCTGTACTTCACCTAACTTGTTGGGAACACAAAGTTTCTTTTCATGTGCAAACTCTAATCCGCATATATGTATGGGGAAGTACTAGCTTCAACTCGGTTTTACAGTGAAAACTGCAGGAAATTCAAACCAGCACTAGGAAACAGACTGAGAAACCAGAGTAAATGTTTCTCCTGCAAGCCATTCAATTTGTGCTACATGAACGAACGTCTCTCCACATGCTCAGTTCTGAGAGATAAGTGTGTGTGAAAGCCGAACTTCACCTAGCTTGTTGGGAACAGAAAGTTTCTTTTCAGGTGCAAACACCTTTCCATACATATATATGGGGATGTACTTGATCCAACTCTTTTTTACAGTGAAAACTGCAGGAAATTCAAACCGGCGCTAGGAAACAGACTGAGAAACCAGAGTAAAAGTTTCCCTGCAAGCCGTTCACTTCGTGCTACATGAACGAACGTCACACCACTTGCTAAGTTCTGAGAGATAAGTGTGTGTGAAAGCCGAAATTTACCTAGCTTGTTGGGAAAAGTAAGTTTCTTTTCAGGTGCAAACTCCATTCCATACATATATATGGGTATGTACTAGCTCCAAATTTGTTTTACAGCGAAAACTGCAGGAATTTCTAACCGACACTAGGAAACATATTTAGAAACCAGAGTAAAAGTTTCTCCTGCAACACGTTCCCATTGTGCTATATGAACGAACGTCTCTCAACATGCTCAGTTCTGAGAGATAAGTGTGAGTGAAAGCCGTCCTTCACCTAGCATGTTGGGAACACAAAGTTTCTTTTAAATTGCAAACTCCATTCCATACATATATATGCGGAGGTACTAGCTCCAATTCGGTTTTACAGTGAAAACTGCAGGAACTTCAAACCGGCAGTAGGTAACAGACTGAGAAAACACAGAAAAAGTTTCTTATGCAACCCGTTCCCTTTGTGCTAGGTGAACGAACGTCTCCCCACATGATTAGTTCTGAGAGATAAGTGTGTGTGAAACCCGTCCTTCACCTAGCTGGTTGGGAACACAAAGATTCTTTTCACTAGCAAACTCCACTCCATATATATATATGCTGAGGTACTAGCTCCAACTCGGTTTTACAGTGAAACCTGCAGGTATTCCAAACCGGCAGGAGAAAACAGCTAGAGAAACGTTAGTAAAACTTTCCCCTGCAACCCGTTCCCTTTGTGCTAGATGAACGAACGTCTCTCCACATGCTCAGTTCTGAGAGATAAGTGTGTGTGAAAGCCGAACTTCACCTAGCTTGTTGGGAACTGAAAGTTTCTTTCCAGGTGCAAACTCCATTCCAGAAATATATATGGGGATGTACTAGCTCCAAATCGGTTTTACAGTGAAAAATGCAGGAACTAAAATCCGGCACTAGGAAACAGACATAGAAACCAGAATAAAATTTCTATTGCAACCCGTTCCATTTTTGCTACATGAACGAACTTCTCTTCTCATGCTCAGTTCTGAGAAATAATTGTGTTTGAAACCTGTCCTTCACCTAGCTTGTTGGGAACACAAAATTTCTTTTCATGTGCATACACCAATCAGCATATATATATGGGGAAGTACTAGATTCAACTCGGTTTTACAGTGAAAACTGCAGGAACTTCATACCGGAACTAGGAAACTGACTGAGAAACCAGAGTAAAAGTTACTCCTGCAAGCCATTCAATTTGTCCTACATGAACGAACGTCTCTCCACATGCTCAGTTCTGAGAGATAAGTGTGTGTGAAAGCCGAACTTCACCTAGCTTGTTGGGAACAGAAAGTTTCTTTTCAGGTGCAAACCCCTTTCCATATATATATATGGGGTTGTACTAGCTCCAACTTTGTTTTACAGCGAAAACTGCAGGAACTTCAAACCGGCACTAGGAAACAGAATTAGAAACCAGAGTAAAAGTTTCTCCTGCAACCCGTTCCCTTTGTGCTAGATGAACGAACGTCTCTCCACATGCTCAGTTCTGAGAGATAAGTGTGAGTGAAAGCCGTCCTTCACCTAGCTTGTTGGGAACACAAAGTTTCTTTTCACTTGCAAACTCCATTCCATACATATATATGCGGAGGTACTAGCTCCAACTCCGTTTTACAGTGAAAACTGCAGGGACATCAAACCGTCAATAGAAAAGAGACTGAGAAACCACAGTAAAAATTTCTCCTGCAATCATTTCCCTTTGTCCTAAATGAACGAACTTCTCTCCACATGCAAAGTTCCGAGAGATATGTGTGTGTTAAAGCCGTCCTTCACCTAGCATGTTTGGAACACAAAGTTTCTTTTCAGGTGCAAAGTCCACTCCATACATATATATGGGGAGGTACTAGCACCAACACGCCTTACAGTGAAAAAGGCAGGAACTTCAAACCGGCACTAAGAAACAGACTGAGAAACCAGAGTAAATGTTTCTCATGCAACCTGATCCCTTTGTGCTAGATGAACGAACGTGTCTCCACATGCTGAGTTCTGAGAGATAAATGGGTGTGAAAGCCGTCATTCACCTATCTTGTTGAGAACACAAAGTTTCTTTTCAGGTGCAAATTCCACTCCATATATATATATGGGGAGGTTCTAACACCAACTCACTTTTACAGTGAAAACTGCAGGAACTTCAAACCGGCACTAGGAAACAGACTTAGAAACCAGAGTAAAAGTTTCTCCTGCAACCCGTTCCCTTACTGCTAGATGAACGAACGTCTTTCCTCATGCTCATTTCTGAGAGATAAGTGTGTGTGAAAGCCGTCCTTCACCTAGTTTGTTGGGAACACAAAGTTTCTTTTCAGGTGCAAAATCCAATCCGTATATAGATATGGGGAATTACTAGCTCCAACTCGGTTTTACAGTGAAAACTGCAGGAACTTCAAACCGGCACTAGGAAACTGACTGAGAAACCAGAGTAAAAGTTTTTCCTGCAAGCCGTTCTCTTTGTGCTACATGAAAGAACGTCTCTCCACATTCTCATTTCTGAGAGAAAAGTGTGTGTGAAAGCCGAACTTCACCTAGATTGTTGGGAACTCAAAGTTTCATTTCACTTTCAAACTCCATTCCATACATATATATGGGGAAGTACTTGTTCCAACTCGATTTTACAGTGAAAACTGCAGGAACTTCAAACCGGCAGTAGGTAACAGACTGAGTAAACAGAGAAAAAGTTTCTTCTTCAAACCATTCCCTTTGTGCTAGGTGAACGAACGTCTCTCCACATGCTCAGTTCTGAGAGATAAGTGTTTGTGAAAGAAGTCCTTCACCTAGCTGGTTGGGAACACAAAGTTTCTTTTCACTTGCAAACTCCATTCCATACATTTATATGGGGTGGTACAAGCTCCTACTCGGTTTTACAGTGAAAACTGCAGGAACTTCAAACCGGCGTTAGGAAACAGACTGAGATTTCAGAGTAAAAGTTTCTCCTGCAACACGTTCCATTTGTGCTAGATGAATGAACTTCTCTCGACATGCTCAGTTCTCAGAGATAAGTGTGTGTGAAAGCCGTCCTTCAACTAGCTTGTTGGAAACACAAAATTTCTTTTCACTTGCAAATTCCACTCCATACATATATAAGGGGAGGTACTAGCTCCAACTCGGTTTTACTGTGAAAACTGCAGGAATATCAAACCGGCACAAGGAAACAGACTGAGAAACCAGAGTAAAAGTTGCTCCTGCAAGCCCTTCAATTAGTGCTACATGAACGAACGTCTCTCCACATGCTCAGTTCTGAGAAATAATTGTGTGTTAATGCTGAACTTCACCTAGCTTGTTGGGAACAGAAAGATTCTTTTCAGGTGCAAACTCTTTTCCATACATATATATGGGGATGTTCTTGCTCCAACTCTGTTTAACAGTGAAAACTGCAGGAACTTCAATCCGGCACTAGGAAACAGACTGAGAAACCAGAGTAAAAGTTTCTCCTGCAACCCGTTCCCTTTGTGCTAGATGAACGAACATCTATCCACATGCTCAGTTCTGAGAGAAAAGTGTGTGTGTAAGTCGTCCTTCACATAGCTTTTTGGGAACACAAAGTTTCTTTTCACTTGCAAACTCCTCTCCATACTTATATATGGTGAGGTACTAGCTCCAACTCGGTTTTACAGTGAAAACTGCAGGAACTTCAAACTGGCACTTGGAAACAGACTGAGAAACCAGAGTAAAAGTTTCTCCTGCAACCATTTCCCTTTGTCCTAGATGAAAGAATTTCTCTCCACATGCCAGTTTCTGAGAGATAAGTGTGTGTGAAAGCCGTCCTTCATCTAGCTTGTTGGGAACACAAAGTTTCTTTTCAGTTGCGAACTCCTTTCTATACATTTATATGGGGAGGTACTAGCACCAACCAGCTTTTACACTGAAAACGGCAGGAAATTAATTCCAGCACTAGGAAACAGACAGTGAAACCAGAGTAAAATTTCTCCTGCAACCCATACCCTTTGTGCTAGATGAATGAACGTCTCTACTCATGCTCAGTTCTGAGAGATAAGTGTGTGTGAAATCCGAACTTCACGTAGCTTGTTGGGAACACAAAGTTTATTTTCATGTGCAAAATCCAATCCGTATATATATATGGGGTAGTACTATCTCCAACTCGGTTTTACAGTGAAAACTGCAGGAAATTC
This sequence comes from Camelus dromedarius, assembly GCF_036321535.1. Taxonomy (NCBI): domain Eukaryota; kingdom Metazoa; phylum Chordata; class Mammalia; order Artiodactyla; family Camelidae; genus Camelus; species Camelus dromedarius. Next base: position 3,131,777 of record NW_026989731.1, read on the forward strand.
AAACAGGCACTAGGAAAAAGACTGAGAAACCAGAGTAAATATTTCACCTGCAAGCCGTTCAATTTGTGCTACATGAACGAACTTCTTTCTACATGCTCAGTTCTGAGAGATAAGTGTGCGTGAAAGCCGAATATCACGTAGCTTGTTGGGAACAGAAAGTTTCTTTTCAGGTGCAAACTCCATTTGATACATATATATGGGGATGTACTAGCTCCAACTCGGTTTTACAGTGAAAACTGCAGGAACTTCAAACCGGCACTAGGAAACAGACTGAGAAACCAGAGTAAAAGTTTCTCCTACAAGCCATTCAATTTGTGCTACATGAACGAACGTGTCTCCACATGCTCAGTTCTGAGAAATAATTGTGTGTGAAAGCCGAACTTCACCTAGCTTGTTGGGAACAGAAAGTTTCTTTTCAGGTGCAAACTCTTTTCCATACATATATATGGGGATGTACTTGCTCCAACTGTGATTAACAGTGAAAACTGCAGGAACTTCAAACCGGCGCAATGAAACAGTATGAGAAATCAGAGTAAATGTTTCCCTGCAAGCCGTTCACTTCGTGCTACATGAACGAACGTCTCTCCATATGCTCAGTTCTGAGAGATAATTGTGTGTGAAAGCCGAACTTCACCTAGCTTGTTGGGAACAGAAAGTTTCTTTTCAGGTGCAAACTCTATTCCATACATATATATGGGGAGGTACTAGCACCAACCCGCTTTTACAGTGAAAACGGCAGGAACTTATATCCGGCACCAGGAAACAGACAGAGAAAACAGAGCAAAATTTCTCCTGCAACCCGTTCCCTTTGTGCTAGATGAACGAACGTCTATCAACATGCTCAGTTCTGAGAGAAAAGTGTGTGTGTAAGTCGTCCTTCACATAGCTTTTTGGGAACACAAAGTTTCTTTTCACTTGCAAACTCCTCTCCATATATATATATATGGTGAAGTAGTAGCTCCAACTCGGATTTACAGTGAAAACTGCAGGAACTTCAAACCGGCACTTGGAAACATACTGAGAAACCAAATTAAAAGTTTCTCCTGCAACCATTTCCCTTTGTCCTAGATGAAGGAATTTCTCTCCACATGCCAGTTTCTGAGAGATAAGTGTGTGTGAATGCCGTCCTTCATCTAGCTTGTTGGGAACACAAAGTTTCTTTTCAGTTGCGAACTCCTTTCAATATATATATATGGGGAGGTACTAGCACCAACCAGCTTTTACACTGAAAACGGCAGGAAATTAATTCCAGCACTAGGAAACAGACAGTGAAACCAGAGTAAAATTTCTCCTGCAACCCATACCCTTTGTGCTAGATGAACGAACGTCTCTACTCATGCTCAGTTCTGAGAGATAAGTGTGTGTGAATTCCGAACTTCACCTAGCTTGTTGGGAACACAAAGTTTATTTTCATGTGCTAAATCCAGTCCGTATATATATATGTGGAAGTACTATCTCCAACTCTGTTTTACAATGAAAACTGCAGGAAAATCAAAGCGGCACTAGGAAAAAGACTGAGAAGCCAGAGAAAATATTTCACCTGCATGCCGTTCACTTTGTGCTACATGAACGAACGTCTTTCCACATGCTCAGTTCTGAGAGATAAGTGTGCGTGAAAGCCGAACCTCACGTAGCTTTTTGGGAACAGAAAGTTTCTTTTCAGGTGCAAACTCCATTTGATACATATATATGGGGATGTACTAGCTCCAAATCGGTTTTACAGTGAAAACTGCAAGAACTTCAAACCGGCATTTAGAAACAGATGAGAAACCAGGATAAAAGTTACACCTGCAAACCGATCCCTTTGTGCTAGATGAACGAACATCTCTCCACATGCTCATTTCTGAGAGATAAGTGTGTGTGAAAGCCGAACTTCACATAGCTTGTAGGGAACTGAAAGTTTCTTTCCAGGTGCAAACTCCATTCCATAAATATATATGGGGATGTACTAGCTCCAAATCGGTTTTACAGTGAAAAATACAGGAACTTCAAACCGGCACTAGGAAACAGACTGAGAAACCAGAGTAAAAGTTTCTCTTGCAACCCGTTCCTTTGTGCTACATGAACGAACGTCTCTCCACATGCTCAGTTCTGAGAGATAAGTGTGTGTGAAAGCCGTCATTCACCTAGCTTGTTGGGAACACAAAGTTTCTTTTCAGTTGCAAACTCCAATCCATACATTTATATGGGGAGTTACTAGCTCCAACTCTGTTTTACAGTGAAAACTGCAGGTACATCAAACCGGCACTAGGAAACAGAATGAGAAACCACAGTAAAAGTTTCTCCTGCAAACATTTCCATTTGACATAGATGAACGAATTTCTCTCCACATGCAAATTTCCGAGAGATATGTGTGTGTGAAAGCCGTCCTTCACATAGCTTGTTTGGAACACAAAGTTTCTTTTCAGGTGCAAGGTCCACTCCATACATATATATGGGGAGGTAATAGCACCAACCCGCTTTTATAGTGTAAACGGCAGGAACTTCAAACCGGCGCTAGGAAACAGACTGAGAAACCAGAGTAAAAGTTTCTCCTGCAACCCGTTCCCTTTGTGCTAGATGAACGAACGTGTCTCCACATGCTGAGTTCTGATGGATAAATGGGTGTGAAGCCGTACTTCACCTAGCTTGTTGAGAACACAAAGTTTCTTTTCAGGTGCAAATTCCACTCCATATATATATATGGGGAGGTACTACCTCCAACTCACTTTTACAGTGAAAACTGCAGGAACATCAAACCGGCACTAGGAAACAGACTTAGAATCCAGAGTAAAAGTTTCTCCTGCAACCCGTTCCCTTTCTGCTAGATGAACGAACGTCTCTCCTCATGCTCAGTTATGAGAGATAAGTGTGTGTGAAAGCCGTCCTTCACCTAGCTTGTTGGGAACACAAAGTTACTTTTCAGGTGCAAACTCCAATCCGCATATATAAATGGGGAAGTAATAGCTTCAAGTCGGTTTTACGTGAAAACTGCAGGAACTTCAAACCGGAACTAGGAAACAGACTGAGAAACCAGAGTAAAAATTTCTCCTGCAAGCCATTCAATTTGTGCTACATGAACGAACGTCTCTCCACATGCTCAGTTCTGTGAGATAAGTGTGTGTGAAAGGCGTCCTTCACCTAGCTTGTTGGGAACACAAAGATTCTTTTCACTTGCAAACTCCACTCCATACATATATATGGGTTGGTACAAGCTCCTACTCAGTTTTACAGTGAAAACTGCAGGAAATTCAAACACGCACTAGGAAACAGATTTAGAATCCAGAGTAAAATTTTCTCCTGCAAACCGTTCTCATTCTGCTAGATGAACGAACGTCTCTCCTCATGCTCAGTTATGAGAGATAATTGTGTGTGAAAGCCGTCCTTCACCTAGCTTGTTGGGAACACAAAGTTTCTTTTCAGGTGCAAAATCCAATCCGTATATATATATGAGGAAGTACTAGCTCCAACTTGGTTTTACAGTGAAAACTGCAGGAAATTCAAACCGGCACTAGGAAACAGACTGAGAAACCAGAGTAAAATTTTCCCCTGCTACCCGTTCCCTTTGTGGTAGATGAACGAACGTCTCTCCACATGATCAGTTCTGAGATATGTGTGTGTGTGAAAGCCGTTCTTAACATAGCTTGTTGGGAAAACAAAGTTTCTTTTCAGGTGCAAACTCCACTCCATACATATATATGGGGAGGTACAAGCTCCAACAAAATTTTACAGTGAAAACAGCAGGAATTTCAAACCGGCACTAGGAAACAGACTGAGAATCCACAGTAAAAGTTTCTCCTTCAACCATTTCCCTTTGTCCTAGATGAAAGAACTTCTCTCCACATCCCCAGTTCTGAGAGATAAGTGTGTGTGAATGCCGTATTTCACCTAAATTGTTGGGAACACAAAGTTTCTTTTCAGGTGCAAAATCCACTCCATACATATATATGGGGAGGTACTAGCACCAACCCGCTTTTTCAGTGAAAACGGCAGGAACTTAAATCCGGCACCAGGAAAAAGACAGAGAAAACAGAGTAAAATTTCTCCTGCAACCCATTCCCTTTGTGCTAGATGAACGAACTTCTCTCCTCATGCTCAGTTCTGAGAGATAATTGTGTGTGAAAGCTGTCCTTCACCAACTTGTTGGGAACACAAAGTTTCTTTTCATGTGCAAACTCCAATCCGCATATATATATGGGGAAGTACTAGCTCCAACTCGGTTTTACAGTGAAAACTGCAGGAACTTCAAACCGGCACAAGGAAACAGACTGAAAAACCAGAGTAAAAGTTGCCCCTGCAAGCCCTTCAATTTGTGCTACATGAACGAACGTCTCTCCACATGCTCAGTTCTGAGATATAATTGTGTGTGAATGCCGAACTTCACCTAGCTTGTTGGGAACAGAAAGATTCTTTTCAGGTGCAAACTCTTTTCCATACATATATATGGGGATGTTCTTGCTCCAACTCTGTTTAACAGTGAAAACTGCAGGAACTTCAATCCGGCACTAGGAAACAGACTGAGAAACCAGAGCAAAAGTTTCTCCTGCAACCCGTTCCCTTTGTGCTAGATGAACGAACATCTATCCACATGCTCAGTTCTGAGAGAAAAGTGTGTGTGTAAGTCGTCCTTCACATAGCTTTTTGGGAACACAAAGTTTCTTTTCACTTGCAAACCCCTCTCCATACATATATATTGTGAGGTACTAGCTCCAACTCGGTTTTACAGTGAAAACTGCAGGACCTTCAAACCGGCACTTGGAAACAGACTGAGAAACCAGAGTAAAAGTTTCTCCTGCAACCATTTCCCTTTGTCCTAGATGAAAGAATTTCTCTCCTCATGCCAGTTTCTGAGAGATAAGTGTGTGTGAAAGCCGTCCTTCATCTAGCTTGTTGGGAACACAAAGTTTCTTTTCAGTTGCGAACTCCTTTCAATACATATATATGGGGAGGTACTAGCACCAACCAGCTTTTACACTGAAAACGGCAGGAAATTAATTCCAGCACTAGGAAACACACAGTGAAACCAGAGTAAAATTTGTCCTGCAACCCATACCCTTTGTGCTAGATGAACGAACGTCTCTACTCATGCTCAGTTCTGAGAGATAAGTGTGTGTGAAATCCGAACTTCACCTAGCTTGTTGAGAACACAAAGTTTATTTTCATGTGCAAAATCCAATCCGTATATATATATATGGGGTAGTACTATCTCCAACTCGGTTTTACAGTGAAAACTGCAGGAACTTCAAACCGGCACTAGGAAACAGACTGAGAAACCAGAGTAAAAGTTTCTCCTGCAAGCCATTCAATTTGTGCTACATGAACGAACGTGTCTCCACATGCTCAGTTCTGAGAAATAATTGTGTGTGAAAGCCGAACTTCACCTAGCTTGTTGGGAACAGAAAGTTTCTTTTCAGGTGCAAACTCTTTTCCATACATATATATGGGGATGTACTTGCTCCAACTGTGTTTAACAGTGAAAACTGCAGGAACTTCAAACCGGCGCAATGAAACAGTATGAGAAACCAGAGTAAATGTTTCCCTGCAAGCCGTTCACTTCGTGCTACATGAACGAACGTCTCTCCATATGCTCAGTTCTGAGAGATAATTGTGTGTGAAAGCCGAACTTCACCTAGCTTGTTGGGAACAGAAAGTTTCTTTTCAGGTGCAATCTCTATTCCATACATATATATGGGGAGGTACTAGCACCAACCCGCTTTTACAGTGAAAACGGCAGGAACTTATATCCGGCACCAGGAAACAGACAGAGAAAACAGAGCAAAATTTCTCCTGCAACCCGTTCCCTTTGTGCTAGATGAACGAACGACTCTGCACTTGCTAAGATCTGAGAGATATGAGTGTGTGAAAACCGTCCTTCACCTAGCTTTTTGGGAACACATAGTTTCTTTTCAGTTGCAAATTCCACTCCATACATATATATGGGGAGGTATTAGCTCCAACTCTGTTTTACAGTGAAAACTGCAGGAACTTCAATCCAGCACTAGGAAACAGACTGAGAAACCAGAGTAAAAGTTTCTCCTGCAACCCGTTCCCTTTGTGCTAGATGAACGAACGTCTATCCACATGCTCAGTTCTGAGAGAAAAGTGTGTGTGTAAGTCGTCCTTCACATAGCTTTTTGGGAACACAAAGTTTCTTTTCACTTGCAAACTCCTCTCCATATATATATATATGGTGAAGTAGTAGCTCCAACTCGGATTTACAGTGAAAACGGCAGGAACTTCAAACCGGCACTTGGAAACATACTGAGAAACCAGAGTAAAAGTTTCTCCTGCAACCATTTCCCTTTGTCCTAGATGAAAGAATTTCTCTCCACATGCCAGTTTCTGAGAGATAAGTGTGTGTGAATGCCGTCCTTCATCTAGCTTGTTGGGAACACAAAGTTTCTTTTCAGTTGCGAACTCCTTTCAATACATATATATGGGGAGGTACTAGCACCAACCAGCTTTTACACTGAAAACGGCAGGAAATTAATTCCAGCACTAGGAAACAGACAGTGAAACCAGAGTAAAATTTCTCCTGCAACCCATACCCTTTGTGCTAGATGAACGAACGTCTCTACTCATGCTCAGTTCTGAGAGATAAGTGTGTGTGAATTCCGAACTTCACCTAGCTTGTTGGGAACACAAAGTTTATTTTCATGTGCTAAATCCAGTCCGTATTTATATATGTGGAAGTACTATCTCCAACTCTGTTTTACAATGAAAACTGCAGGAAATTCAAAGCGGCACTAGGAAAAAGACTGAGAAACCAGAGTAAATATTTCACCTGCATGCCGTTCACTTTGTGCTACATGAACGAACGTCTTTCCACATGCTCAGTTCTGAGAGATAAGTGTGCGTGAAAGCCGAACCTCACGTAGCTTTTTGTGAACAGAAAGTTTCTTTTCAGGTGCATACTCCATTTGATACATATATATGGGGATGTAATAGCTCCAAATCGGTTTTACAGTGAAAACTGCAAGAACTTCAAACCGGCATTTAGAAACAGATGAGAAACCAGGATAAAAGTTACACCTGCAAACCGATCCCTTTGTGCTAGATGAACGAACATCTCTCCACATGCTCATTTCTGAGAGATAAGTGTGTGTGAAAGCCGTACTTCACCTAGCTTGTTGGGAACACAAAGTTTCTTTTCAGTTTCAAACTCTACTGCATACATATATATGGGTAGGTACTATCTCCAACTCGGTTTTACAGTGAAAATTGCAGGAAGTTCAAACCGGCACTAGGAAACAGAATGAGAAACCAGAGTAAAAGTTTCTCCTGCAACCCTTTCCGTTTGTGCTAGATGAACGAACGTCTCAACACATGCTCATTTCTGAGAGACAAGTTTGTGTGTAAGCCGTCCTTCACATAGCTTTTTGGGAACACAAAGTTTCTTTTCACTTGCAAACTCCACTCCATACATATATATGGCGAGGTACTAGCTCCAACTCGGTTTTATAGTGAAAAATGCAGAAACTTCAAACCGGTACTAGGAAACAGTCTGAGAAACCAGAGTAAAATTTTCTCCTGCTACCCGTTCCATTTGTGGTAGATGTACGAACTTCTCTCCACATGCTCAGTTCTGAGAGATGTGTGAGTCTGAAAGCCGTTGTTCAACTATCTTGTTGGAAACACAAATTTTCTTTTCAGGTGCAAACTCCATTCCATACATATATATGGGGATGTACTAGCTCCAACTCGGTTTTACAGTGAAAACTGCAGGAACTTCAAACCGGCACTAGGAAACAGACTGAGAAACCACAGTAAAAGTTTCCCCTGCAACCATTTCCCCTTGTCCTAGATGAAAGAACTTCCCTCCACATGCCCAGTTCTGAGAGATAAGTGTTTCTGAAAGCCGTCTTCAACTAGCTTGTTGGGAACACAAAGTATCTTTTCAGGTGCAAACTCCTTTCCATATATATATATGGGGAGGTACTAGCAGCAACCCGCTTTTACACTGAAAACGGCAGGAACTTAAATCCGGCACTAGGAAACTGACAGAGAAACCAGAATAAAATTTTTACTGCAACCCGATCCATTTGTGCTAGATGAACGAACGTCTCTCCTCATGCTCAGTTCTGAGAGATAAGTGTGTGTGAATGCTGTCCTTCACCTAGCTAGTTGGGAACACAAAGTTTCTTTTCATGTGCAAACTCCAATCCGCATATATATATGGGGAAGTACAAGCTCCAACTCGGTTTTACATTGAAAACTGCAGGAACTTCAAACCTGCACTAGGAAACAGACTGAGAAACCAGAGGAAATGTTTCACCTTCAAGCCGTTCAATTTGTGCTACATGAACGAACGTCTTTCCACATGCTCAGTTCTGAGAGATAAGTGTGTGTGAAAGCCGAACTTCACATAGCTTGTAGGGAACTGAAAGTTTCTTTCCAGGTGCAAACTCCATTCCATAAATATATATGGGGATGTACTAGCTCCAAATCGGTTTTACAGTGAAAAATGCAGGAACTTCAAAACGGCACTAGGAAACAGACTGAGAAACCAGAGTAAAAGTTTCTCTTGCAACCCGTTCCTTTGTGCTAGATGAACGAACGTCTCTCCACATTCTCAGTTCTGAGAGATAAGTGTGTGTGAAAGCCGTCATTCACCTAGCTTGTTGGGAACACAAAGTTTCTTTTCAGTTGCAAACTCCAATCCATACATTTATATGGGGAGTTACTAGCTCCAACTCTGTTTTACAGTGAAAACTGCAGGTACATCAAACCGGCACTAGGAAACAGAATGAGAAACCACAGTAAAAGTTTCTCCTGCAAACATTTCCATTTGACATAGATGAACGAATTTCTCTCCACATGCAAATTTCCGAGAGATATGTGTGTGTGAAAGACGTCCTTCACATAGCTTGTTTGGAACACAAAGTTTCTTTTCAGGTGCAAGGTCCACTCCATACATATATATGGGGAGGTAATAGCACCAACCCGCTTTTATAGTGTAAACGGCAGGAACTTCAAACCGGCGCTAGGAAACAGACTGAGAAACCAGAGTAAAAGTTTCTCCTGCAACCCGTTCCATTTGTGCTAGATGAACGAACGTGTCTCCACATGCTGAGTTCTGATGGATAAATGGGTGTGAAGCCGTACTTCACCTAGCTTGTTGAGAACACAAAGTTTCTTTTCAGGTGCAAATTCCACTCCATATATATATATGGGGAGGTACTAGCTCCAACTCACTTTTACAGTGAAAACTGCAGGAACATCAAACCGGCACTAGGAAACAGACTTAGATTCCAGAGTAAAAGTTTATCCTGCAACCCGTTCCATTTCTGCTAGATGAACGAACGTCTCTCCTCATGCTCAGTTATGAGAGATAAGTGTGTGTGAAAGCCGTCCTTCACCTAGCTTGTTGGGAACACAAAGTTTCTTTTCAGGTGCAAACTCCAATCCGCATATATAAATGGGGAAGTAATAGCTTCAAGTCGGTTTTACGTGAAAACTGCAGGAACTTCAAACCGGAACTAGGAAACAGACTGAGAAACCAGAGTAAAAATTTCTCCTGCAAGCCATTCAATTTGTGCTACATGAATGAACGTCTCTCCACATGCTCAGTTCTGTGAGATAAGTGTGTGTGAAAGGCGTCCTTCACCTAGCTTGTTGGGAACACAAAGATTCTTTTCACTTGCAAACTCCACTCCATACATATATATGGGTTGGTACAAGCTCCAACTCATTTTTACAGTGAAAACTGCAGGAACTTCAAACACGCACTAGGAAACAGATTTAGAATCCAGAGTAAAATTTTCTCCTGCAACCCGTTCTCATTCTGCTAGATGAACGAACGTCTCTACTCATGCTCAGTTATGAGAGATAATTGTGTGTCAAAGCCGTCCTTCACCTAGCTTGTTGGGAACACAAAGTTTCTTTTCAGGTGCAAAATCCAATCCGTATGTATATATGAGGGAGTACTAGCTCCAACTCTGTTTTACAGTGAAAACTGCAGGAAATTCAAACCGGCACTAGGAAACAGACTGAGAAACCAGAGTAAAATTTTCCCCTGCTACCCTTTCCTTTTGTGGTAGATGAACGAACGTCTCTCCACATGGTCAGTTCTGAGAGATGTGTGTGTGTGAAAGCCGTCCTTCACCTAGATTGTTGGGAAAACAAAGTTTCTTTTCAGGTGCAAACTCCACTCCATACATATATATGGGGAGGTACAAGCTCCAACAAACTTTTACAGTGAAAACAGCAGGAATTTCAAACCAGCACTAGGAAACAGACTGAGAAACCACAGTAAAAGTTTCTCCTGCAACCATTTCCCTATGTCCTAGATGAAAGAACTTCTCTCCACATGCCCAGTTCTGAGAGATAAGTGTGTGTGAAAGCCGTACTTCACCTAGCTTGTTGGGAACACAAAGTTTCTTTTCAGGTGCAAACTCCTTTCCATACATATATATGGGGAGGTACTAGCACTAACCCGCTTTTACATTGAAAACGGCAGGAAATTAAATCCGGCACTAGGAAAAGACTTAGAAACCAGAATAAAATTTCTCCTTCAACCCGTTCCATTTTTGCTAGATGAAAGAACTTCTATCCTCATGCTCAGTTCTGAGAGATAATTGTGTGAGAAACCTGTCCTTCACCTAGCTTGTAGGGAACACAAAGTTTCTTTTCATGTGCAAACACCAATCCGCATATATGTAAGGGGAAGTACTAGCTTCAACTCGGTTTTACAGTGAAAATTGAGGGAACTTCAAACCGGCACTAGGAAACAGACTGAGAAACCAGAGTAAAAGTTTCTCCTGCAAGCCATTCAATTTGTGCTACATGAAGGAACGTCTCTCCACATGCTAAGTTCTGAGATATAAATGTGTTTGAAAGCCGAACTTCACGTAGCTTGTTGGGAACAGAAAGTTTCTTCTCAGGTGCAAACTCCTTTCCATACATATATATGGGGATGTAATTGCTCCAAGTCTTTTTTACAGTGAAAACTGCAGGAACTTGAAACCGGCGCTAGGAAACAGACTGAGAAACCAGAGTAAAAGTTTCCCTGCAAGCCGTTCACTTTGTGCTACATGAACGAACGTCTCTCCACTTGCTAAGTTCTGAGAGATAAGTGTGTGTGAAAGCCGAAATTCACCTAGCTTGTTGGGAAAAGAAAGTTTCTTTTCAGGTGAAAACTCCATTCCATACATATATATGGGTATGTTCTAGCTCCAACTCGGTTTTACAGTGGAAAATGCAGGAATTTCAAACTGGCACTAGGAAACATAATTAGAAACCAGAGTAAAAGTTTCTCCTTCAAAACGTTTCCTTTGTGCTAGATGAACGAACGTCCCTCCACATGCTCAGTTCTGAGAGTTAAGTGTGAGTGAAAGCCGTCCTTCACCTAGCTTGTTGGGAACACAAAGTTTCTTTTCACTTGCAAACTCCATTCAATACAAATATATGCGGATATACTAGCTCCAACTCGGTTTTACAGTGAAAACTGCAGGAACTTCAAACCGGCAGTAGGTAACAGACTGAGTAAACAGAGAAAAAGTTTCTTCTACAACCCGTTCCATTTGTGCTAGGTGAACAAACGTCTCTCCTCATGCTCAGTTCTGAGAGATAAGTGTGTGTGAAAGCCGTCCTTCACCTAGCTTGTTGGGAACACAAAGTTTCTTTTCAGATGCAAAATCCAATCCGTATATATATATGGGGAAGTACTAGATCCAACTCGGTTTTACAGTGAAAACTGCAGGAAATTCATACCGGCACTAGGAAACAGACTGAGAAACCAGAGTAAAATTTTCAACTGCTATACTTTCCTTTTGTGGTAGATGAACGAACGTCTCTCCACATGCTCAGTTCTGAGAGATGTGTGTGTGTGAAAGCAGTACTTCACCTAGATTGTTGGGAAAACAAAATTTCTTTTCAGGTGCAAACTCCACTCCATACATATATATGGGGAGGTACAAGCTCCATCATAATTTTACAGTGAAAACAGCAGGAATTTCAAACCGGCACTAGGAAACAGACTGAGAAACTACAGTAAAAGTTTCTCCGGCAACCATTTCTCTTTGTCCTAGATGAAAGAATTTCTCTCCACATGCCCAGTTCTGAGAGATAAGTGTGTGTGAAAGCCGTACTTCACCTAGCTTGTTGGGAACACAAAGTTTCTTTTCAGGTGCAAACTCCTTTCCATACATATATATGGGGAGGAACTAGCACCAACCCGCTTTTACAGTGAAAACGGCAGGAACTTAAATCCGGCACTAGGAAACAGACTTAGAATCCAGAATAAAATTTTTCCTGCAACCCGTTCCATTTTTGCTAGATGAACGAACTTCTCTCCTCATGCTCATTTCTGAGAGATAAGTGTGTGTGAAAACAGTCCTTCAACTAGCTGGTTGGGAACACAAAGATTCTTTTCACTTGCAAACTCCACTCCATATATATATATGCTGAGGTACTAGCTCCAACTCGGTTTTACAGTGAAACCTGCAGGTATTCCAAACCGGAAGTAGAAAACAGCCTGGGAAACGATAGTAAAACTTTCCCCTGCAACCCGTTCCCTTTGTGCTAGATGAAAGAACGTCTCTCAACATGCTTAGTTCTGAGAGATAAGTGTGTGTGAAAGGCGTCCTTCACTTAGCTTGTTGGGAAGACAAAGTTTCTTTTCACTTGCAAACTCCACTCCATACATATATATGGGGTGGTACAAGCTCCTACTCTGTTTTACAGTGAAAACGGCAGGAACTTCAAACCGGCACTAGGAAACAGACTTAGAATCCAGAGTAAAAGTTTCTCCTGCAACCCGTTCCCTTTCTGCTAGATGAACGAACGTCTCTCCTCATGCTCAGTTCTGAGAGTGAATTGTGTTTGAAAGCCGTCCTTCACCTAGCTTGTTGGGAACACAAAGTTTCTTTTCAGGTGCAAAATCCAATCCGTATATATTTATGGGGAAGTAATAGCTCCAACTCGGTTTTACAGTGAAAACTTCAGGAACTTCAAACCGGCACTAGGAAACAGACTGAGAAACCACAGTAAAAGTTTCTTCTGCAACCATTTCACTTTGTCCTAGATGAAAGAACTTCTCTCCACATGCCCAGTTCTGAGAGATTAGTGTTTTTGAAAGCCGTCTTCACCTAGCTTGTTGGGAACACAAAGTTTCTTTTCAGGTGCAAACTCCTTTCCATACATATATATGGGGAATTACTAGTACCAAACCGCTTTTACAGTGAAAACGGCAGGGAATTAAATCCGACACTAGGAAACTGACAGAGAAACCAGAATAAAATTTCTCCTGCAACCCGTTCCATTTGTGTTAGATGAACGAAAGTCTCTCCTCATGCTCAGTTCTGAGAGATAAGTGTGTGTGAAAGCCGAACTTCACCTAGCTTGTAGGGAACACAAAGTTTCTTTCCAGGTGCAAACTCCATTCCATACATATATATGGGGATGTACTAGCACCAACTCTCTTTTACAGTGAAAACGGCAGGAACTTAAATCCGACACTAGGAAACAGACATAGAAACTAGAATAAAATTTCTCCTGCAACCCGTTCCATTTTTGCTACATGAACGAACTTCTCATGCTCAGTTCGGAGAGATAATTGTGTGTGAAACCTGTCCTTCACCTAGCTTGTTGGGAACACAAAGTTTCTTTTCATGTGCAAACACCAATCAGCATATATATATGGGGAAGTTCTAGCTTCAGCTCGGTTTTACAGTGAAAACTGCAGGAACTTCAAACCGGAACTAGGAAACAGACTGAGAAACCAGAGTAAAAGTTACTCCTGTAAGCCATTCAATTTGTCCTACATGAACGAACGTCTCTCCACATGCTCAGTTCTGAGAGATAAGTGTGTGTGAAAGCCAAACTTCACCTAGCTTGTTGGGAACAGAAAGTTTCTTTTCAGGTGCAAACTCCTTTCCATACATATATATGGGGATGTACTTGCTCCAACTCTTTTTTACAGTGAAAGCTGCAGGAACTTCAAACCGGCGCTAGGAAACAGACTGAGAAACCAGAGTAAATGTTTCCCTGCAAGCCGTTCACTTCGTGCTACATGAACGAACGTCTCTCCACATGCTAAGTTCTGAGAGATAAATGTGTGTGAAAGCCGAAATTCAACTAGCTTGTTGGGAACAGAAAATTTCTTTTCAGGTGCAAACTCCATTCCATATATATATATGGGGTTGTACTAGCCCCAATTCGGTTTTACAGTGAAAACTGCAGGAACTTCAAACCGGCACTAGGAAACAGAATTAGAAACCAGAGTAAAAGTTTCGCCTGCAACCCGTTCCCTTTGTGCTAGATGAACGAACGTCTCTCCACATGCTCAGTTCTGAGAGATAAGTGTGAGTAAAAGCCGTCCTTCACCTAGCTTGTTGGGAACACAAAGATTCTTTTCACTTTCAAACTCCATTCCATACATATATATGCGGAGGTACTAGCTCCAACTCGGTTTTACAGTGAAAACTGCAGGGACATCAAACCGGCAATAGAAAACAGACTGAGAAACCACAGTAAAAATTTCTCCTGCAATCATTTCCGTTTGTCCTAAATGAACGAACTTCTCTCCACATGCAAAGTTCCGAGAGATATGTGTGTGTGAAAGCAGTCCTTCACCTAGCATGTTTGGAACACAAAGTTTCTTTTCAGGTGCAAAGTCCACTCCATACATATATAAGGGGAGGTAATAACACCAACCCGCCTTACAGTCAAAAAGGCAGGAACTTGAAACCGGCACTAGGAAACAGAATGAGAAAACAGAGTAAAAGTTTCTCCTGCAATCCGTTCCATTTGCGCTAGATGAACGAACGACTCTCCACTTGCTAATTTCTGAGAGATAAGTGTGTGTGAAAACCGTCCTTCACCTAGCTTGTTGGGAACAGAAAGTTTCTTTTCACTTGCAAACTCCAATCCATACATATAAATGGGGAGGTAATAGCACCAACCCGCTTTTACAGTGAAAACGGCAGGAAATTAAATCCGACACTAGGAAACAGACAGAGAATCCAGAGTAAAATTTCTCCTGCAACCAGTTCCATTTTTGCTAGATGAACGAACTTGTGTCCACATGCTCAGTTCTGAGGGATAAGTGGGTGTGTAAGCCGTCTTTCACCTAGCTTGTTGAGAACACAAAGTTTCTTTTCAGGTGCAAACACTACTCCATATATATATATTGGGAGGTACAAGCTCCAACTCGATTTTACACTGAAAACTGCAGGAACTTCAAACCGGCACTAAGTAACAGACTGAGTAAACAGAGAAAAATTTTCTTCTACAACCCGTTCCCTTTGTGCTAGGTGAACGAACGTCTCTCCTCATGCTCAGTTCTGAGAGATAAGTGTGTGTGAAAGCCGTCCTTCACCTAGCTTGTTGGGAATACAAAGTTTATTTTCAGGTGCAAAATCCAATCCGTATATATATATGGGGAAATACTAGCTCCAACTCGGTTTTACAGTGAAAACTGCAGGAAATTCATACCGGCACTAGGAAACAGACTGAGAAACCAGAGTAAAATTTTCAACTGCTACCCTTTCCTTTTGTGGTAGATGAACGAACGTCTCTCCACATGGTCAGTTCTGAGAGATGTGTGTGTTTGAAAGCCGTTCTTCACCTAGATTGTTGGGAAAACAAAATTTCTTTTCAGGTGCAAACCCCACTCCATACATATATATGGGGAGGTACAAGCTCCAACATAATTTTACAGTGAAAACAGCAGGAATTTCAAACCGGCACTAGGAAACAGACTGAGAAACCACAGTAAAAGTTTCTCCTGCAACCATTTCTCTTTGTCCTAGATGAAAGAACTTCTCTCCACATGCCCAGTTCTGAGAGATAAGTGTGTGTGAAAGCCGTACTTCACCTAGCTTGTTGGGAACACAAAGTTTCTTTTCAGGTGCAAACTCCTTTCCATACATATATATGGGGAGGAACTAGCACCAACCCGCTTTTACAGTGAAAACGGCAGGAACTTAAATCCGGCACTAGGAAACAGACTTAGAATCCAGAATAAAATTTTTCCTGCAACCCGTTCCATTTTTGCTAGATGAACGAACTTCTCTCCTCATGCTCCGTTCTCAGAGATAAGTGTGTGTGAAAACAGTCCTTCACCTAGCTGGTTGGGAACACAAAGATTCTTTTCACTTGCAAACTCCACTCCATATATATATATGCTGAGGTACTAGCTCCAACTCGGTTTTACAGTGAAACCTGCAGGTATTCCAAACCGGCAGGAGAAAACAGCCTGTGAAACGTTAGTAAAACTTTCCCCTGCAACCCGTTCCCTTTGTGGTAGATGAAAGAACGTCTCTCCACATGCTCAGTTCTGAGAGATAAGTGTGTGTGAAAGGCGTCCTTCACTTAGCTTGTTGGGAAGACAAAGTTTCTTTTCACTTGCAAACTCCACTCCATACATATATATGGGGTGGTACAAGCTCCTACTCTGTTTTACAGTGAAAACGGCAGGAACGTCAAACCGGCACTAGGAAACAGACTTAGAATCCAGAGTAAAAGTTTCTCCTGCAACCTGTTCCATTTCTGCTAGATGAACGAACGTCTCTCCTCATGCTCAGTTCTGAGAGTGAATTGTGTGTGAAAGCCGTCCTTCACCTAGCTTGTTGGGAACACAAAT
Source organism: Camelus dromedarius (assembly GCF_036321535.1). Classification (NCBI taxonomy): domain Eukaryota; kingdom Metazoa; phylum Chordata; class Mammalia; order Artiodactyla; family Camelidae; genus Camelus; species Camelus dromedarius. The sequence continues at coordinate 3,148,341 of NW_026989731.1, forward strand.
TTTCTTTTCAGGTGCAAAATCCAATCCGTATATATTTATGGGGAAGTACTAGCTCCAACTCGGTTTTACAGTGAAAACTTCAGGAACTTCAAACCGGCACTAGGAAACAGACTGAGAAACCACAGTAAAAGTTTCTTCTGCAACCATTTCCCTTTGTCCTAGATGAAAGAACTTCTCTCCACATGCCCAGTTCTGAGGGATTAGTGTTTTTGAAAGCCGTCTTCACCTAGCTTGTTGGGAACACAAAGTTTCTTTTCAGGTGCAAACTCCTTTCCATACATATATATGGGGAATTACTAGTACCAAACCGCTTTTACAGTGAAAACGGCAGGGAATTAAATCCGACACTAGGAAACTGACAGAGAAACCAGAATAAAATTTCTCCTGCAACCCGTTCCATTTGTGTTAGATGAACGAAAGTCTCTCCTCATGCTCAGTTCTGAGAGATAAGTGTGTGTGAAAGCCGAACTTCACCTAGCTTGTAGGGAACACAAAGTTTCTTTCCAGGTGCAAACTCCATTCCATACATATATATGGGGATGTACTAGCACCAACTCTCTTTTACAGTGAAAACGGCAGGAACTTAAATCCGACACTAGGAAACAGACATAGAAACTAGAATAAAATTTCTCCTGCAACCCGTTCCATTTTTGCTACATGAACGAACTTCTCATGCTCAGTTCGGAGAGATAATTGTGTGTGAAACCTGTCCTTCACCTAGCTTGTTGGGAACACAAAGTTTCTTTTCATGTGCAAACACCAATCAGCATATATATATGGGGAAGTTCTAGCTTCAGCTCGGTTTTACAGTGAAAACTGCAGGAACTTCAAACCGGAACTAGGAAACAGACTGAGAAACCAGAGTAAAAGTTACTCCTGTAAGCCATTCAATTTGTCCTACATGAACGAACGTCTCTCCACATGCTCAGTTCTGAGAGATAAGTGTGTGTGAAAGCCAAACTTCACCTAGCTTGTTGGGAACAGAAAGTTTCTTTTCAGGTGCAAACTCCTTTCCATACATATATATGGGGATGTACTTGCTCCAACTCTTTTTTACAGTGAAAGCTGCAGGAACTTCAAACCGGCGCTAGGAAACAGACTGAGAAACCAGAGTAAATGTTTCCCTGCAAGCCGTTCACTTCGTGCTACATGAACGAACGTCTCTCCACATGCTAAGTTCTGAGAAATAAATGTGTGTGAAAGCCGAAATTCAACTAGCTTGTTGGGAACAGAAAATTTCTTTTCAGGTGCAAACTCCATTCCATATATATATATGGGGTTGTACTAGCCCCAATTCGGTTTTACAGTGAAAACTGCAGGAACTTCAAACCGGCACTAGGAAACAGAATTAGAAACCAGAGTAAAAGTTTCGCCTGCAACCCGTTCCCTTTGTGCTAGATGAACGAACGTCTCTCCACATGCTCAGTTCTGAGAGATAAGTGTGAGTAAAAGCCGTCCTTCACCTAGCTTGTTGGGAACACAAAGATTCTTTTCACTTTCAAACTCCATTCCATACATATATATGCGGAGGTACTAGCTCCAACTCGGTTTTACAGTGAAAACTGCAGGGACATCAAACCGGCAATAGAAAACAGACTGAGAAACCACAGTAAAAATTTCTCCTGCAATCATTTCCGTTTGTCCTAAATGAACGAACTTCTCTCCACATGCAAAGTTCCGAGAGATATGTGTGTGTGAAAGCAGTCCTTCACCTAGCATGTTTGGAACACAAAGTTTCTTTTCAGGTGCAAAGTCCACTCCATACATATATAAGGGGAGGTAATAACACCAACCCGCCTTACAGTCAAAAAGGCAGGAACTTGAAACCGGCACTAGGAAACAGAATGAGAAAACAGAGTAAAAGTTTCTCCTGCAATCCGTTCCATTTGCGCTAGATGAACGAACGACTCTCCACTTGCTAATTTCTGAGAGATAAGTGTGTGTGAAAACCGTCCTTCACCTAGCTTGTTGGGAACAGAAAGTTTCTTTTCACTTGCAAACTCCAATCCATACATATAAATGGGGAGGTAATAGCACCAACCCGCTTTTACAGTGAAAACGGCAGGAAATTAAATCCGACACTAGGAAACAGACAGAGAATCCAGAGTAAAATTTCTCCTGCAACCAGTTCCATTTTTGCTAGATGAACGAACTTGTGTCCACATGCTCAGTTCTGAGGGATAAGTGGGTGTGTAAGCCGTCTTTCACCTAGCTTGTTGAGAACACAAAGTTTCTTTTCAGGTGCAAACACTACTCCATATATATATATTGGGAGGTACAAGCTCCAACTCGATTTTACACTGAAAACTGCAGGAACTTCAAACCGGCACTAAGTAACAGACTGAGTAAACAGAGAAAAATTTTCTTCTACAACCCGTTCCCTTTGTGCTAGGTGAACGAACGTCTCTCCTCATGCTCAGTTCTGAGAGATAAGTGTGTGTGAAAGCCGTCCTTCACCTAGCTTGTTGGGAATACAAAGTTTATTTTCAGGTGCAAAATCCAATCCGTATATATATATGGGGAAATACTAGCTCCAACTCGGTTTTACAGTGAAAACTGCAGGAAATTCATACCGGCACTAGGAAACAGACTGAGAAACCAGAGTAAAATTTTCAACTGCTACCCTTTCCTTTTGTGGTAGATGAACGAACGTCTCTCCACATGGTCAGTTCTGAGAGATGTGTGTGTTTGAAAGCCGTTCTTCACCTAGATTGTTGGGAAAACAAAATTTCTTTTCAGGTGCAAACCCCACTCCATACATATATATGGGGAGGTACAAGCTCCAACATAATTTTACAGTGAAAACAGCAGGAATTTCAAACCGGCACTAGGAAACAGACTGAGAAACCACAGTAAAAGTTTCTCCTGCAACCATTTCTCTTTGTCCTAGATGAAAGAACTTCTCTCCACATGCCCAGTTCTGAGAGATAAGTGTGTGTGAAAGCCGTACTTCACCTAGCTTGTTGGGAACACAAAGTTTCTTTTCAGGTGCAAACTCCTTTCCATACATATATATGGGGAGGAACTAGCACCAACCCGCTTTTACAGTGAAAACGGCAGGAACTTAAATCCGGCACTAGGAAACAGACTTAGAATCCAGAATAAAATTTTTCCTGCAACCCGTTCCATTTTTGCTAGATGAACGAACTTCTCTCCTCATGCTCCGTTCTCAGAGATAAGTGTGTGTGAAAACAGTCCTTCACCTAGCTGGTTGGGAACACAAAGATTCTTTTCACTTGCAAACTCCACTCCATATATATATATGCTGAGGTACTAGCTCCAACTCGGTTTTACAGTGAAACCTGCAGGTATTCCAAACCGGCAGGAGAAAACAGCCTGTGAAACGTTAGTAAAACTTTCCCCTGCAACCCGTTCCCTTTGTGGTAGATGAAAGAACGTCTCTCCACATGCTCAGTTCTGAGAGATAAGTGTGTGTGAAAGGCGTCCTTCACTTAGCTTGTTGGGAAGACAAAGTTTCTTTTCACTTGCAAACTCCACTCCATACATATATATGGGGTGGTACAAGCTCCTACTCTGTTTTACAGTGAAAACGGCAGGAACGTCAAACCGGCACTAGGAAACAGACTTAGAATCCAGAGTAAAAGTTTCTCCTGCAACCTGTTCCATTTCTGCTAGATGAACGAACGTCTCTCCTCATGCTCAGTTCTGAGAGTGAATTGTGTGTGAAAGCCGTACTTCACCTAGCTTGTTGGGAACACAAATTTTCTTTTCAGGTGCAAAATCCAATCCGTATATATTTATGGGGAAGTACTAGCTCCAACTCGGTTTTACAGTGAAAACTTCAGGAACTTCAAACCGGCACTAGGAAACAGACTGAGAAACCACAGTAAAAGTTTCTTCTGCAACCATTTCCCTTTGTCCTAGATGAAAGAACTTCTCTCCACATGCCCAGTTCTGAGGGATTAGTGTTTTTGAAAGCCGTCTTCACCTAGCTTGTTGGGAACACAAAGTTTCTTTTCAGGTGCAAACTCCTTTCCATACATATATATGGGGAATTACTAGTACCAAACCGCTTTTACAGTGAAAACGGCAGGGACTTATATACGACACTAGGAAACTGACAGAGAAACCAGAATAAAATTTCTACTGCAACCCGTTCCATTTGTGTTAGATGAACGAAAGTCTCTCCTCATGCTCAGTTCTGAGAGATAAGTGTGTGTGAAAGCCGAACTTCACCTAGCTTGTAGGGAACACAAAGTTTCTTTCCAGGTGCAAACTCCATTCCATACATTTATATGGGGATGTACTAGCACCACCTCTCTTTTACAGTGAAAACGGCAGGAACTTAAATCCGGCACTAGGAAACAGACATAGAAACTAGAATAAAATTTCTCCTGCAACCCGTTCCATTTTTGCTACATGAACGAACTTCTCATGCTCAGTTCTGAGAGATAATTGTGTGTGAAACCTGTCCTTCAGCTAGCTTGTTGGGAACACAAAGTTTCTTTTCATGTGCAAACACCAATCAGCATATATATATGGGGAAGTACTAGCTTCAGCTCGGTTTTACAGTGAAAACTGCAGGAACTTCAAACCGGCACTAGGAAACAGACTGAGAAACCGGAGTAAAAGTTACTCCTGCAAGCCATTCAATTTGTCCTACATGAACGAACGTCTCTCCACATGCTCAGTTCTGAGAGATAAGTGTGTGTGAAAGCCAAACTTCACCTAGCTTGTTGGGAACAGAAAGTTTCTTTTCAGGTGCAAACTCCTTTCCATACATATATATGGGGATGTACTTGCTCCAACACTTTTTTACAGTGAAAGCTGCAGGAACTTCAAACCGGTGCTAGGAAACAGACTGAGAAACAAGAGTAAATGTTTCCCTGCAAGACTTTCACTTCGTGCTACATGAACGAACGTCTCTCCACATGCTAAGTTCTGAGAGATAAATGTGTGTGAAAGCCGAAATTCAACTAGCTTGTTGGGAACAGAAAATTTCTTTTCAGGTGCAAACTCCATTCCATATATATATATGGGGTTGTACTAGCCCCAATTCGGTTTTACAGTGAAAACTGCAGGAACTTCAAACCGGCACTAGGAAACAGAATAAGAAACCAGAGTAAAAGTTTCGCCTGCAACCCGTTCCTTTTGTGCTAGATGAACGAACGATTCTCCACTTTCTAAGTTCTGAGCGATAAGTGTGTGTGAAAACCGCCCTTCACCTAGCTTGTTGTGAACACATAGTTTCTTTTCAGTTGGAAACTCTACTCCATACATATATATGGGGAGGTACTAGCTCCAAATCGGTTTTACAGTGAAAACTGCAGGAACTTCAAACCGGCACTAGGAAACAGACTGAGAAACAGAGTAAAAGTTTCCCCTGCAACCCTTTCCCTTTGTGCTAAATGAACGAACGTCTCACCACATGCTCATTTCTGAGAGACAAGTTTGTGTGTAAGCCGTCCTTCACATAGCTTTTTGGGAACACAAAGTTTCTTTTCACTTGCAAACTCCACTCCATACATATATATGGCTAGGTACTAGCTCCAACTCGGTTTTATAGTGAAAAATGCAGGAACTTCAAACCGGTAATAGGAAACAGTCTGAGAAACCAGAGTAAAATTTTCTCCTGCTACCCTTTCCCTTTGAGTTAGATGTACAAACGTCTCTCCACATGCTCAGTTCTGAGAGATGTGTGAGTCTGAAAGCCGTTGTTCAACTATCTTGTTGGAAACAGAAATTTTCTTTTCAGGTGCAAACTCCATTCCATACATATATATGGGGATGTACTAGCTCCAACTCGGTTTTACAGTGAAAACTGCAGGAAATTCAAACCGGCACTAGGAAACAGACTGAGAAACCACAGTAAAAGGTTCCCCTGCAACAATTTCCCCTTGTCCTAGATAAAAGAACTTCTCTCCACATGCCCAGTTCTGAGAGATAAGTGTTTTTGAAAGCCGTCTTCAACTAGCTTGTTGGGAACACAAAGTTTCTTTTCAGGTGCAAACTCCTTTCCATACATATATATGGGGAGGTACTAGCACCAACCCGCTTTTACATTGAAAATGGCAGGAACTTAAATCCGGCACTAGGAAACTGACAGAGAAACCAGAATAAAATTTCTACTGCAACCCGATCCATTTGTGCTAGATGAACGAACGTCTCTCCTCATGCTCAGTTCTGAGAGATAAGTGTGTGTGAAAGCTGTCCTTCACCTAGCTAGTTGGGAACACAAAGTTTCTTTTCATGTGCAAACTCCAATCCGCATATATATATGGGGAAGTACAAGCTCCAACTCGGTTTTACATTGAAAACTGCAGGAAATTCAAACCTGCACTAGGAAACAGACTGAGAAACCAGAGGAAATATTTCACCTTCAAGCCGTTCAATTTGTGCTACATGAACGAACGTCTTTCCACATGCTCAGTTCTGAGAGATAAGTGTGTGTGAAAGCCGAACTTCACCTAGCTTGTTGGGACCAGAAAGATTCTTTTCAGCTGCAAACTCCATTCCATACATATATATGGGGATGTACTTGCTCCAACTCTCTTTTACAGTGAAAAATGCAGGAACTTCAATCCGGCTCTTGGAAACAGACTGAGAAACCAGAGTAAAACTTTCTCCTGCAAACCTTTCATTTCGTGCTACATGAACGAACCTCTCTCCACATGCTCAGTTCTGAGAGATAAGTGTGTGTGAAAGCCGAACTTCACCTAGCTTGTTGGGAACTGAAAGTTTCTTTCCAGGTGCAAACTCCATTCCATAAATATATATGGGGATGTACTAGCTCCAAATCGGTTTTACAGTGAAAAATGCAGGAACTTCAAACCTGCACTAGGAAACAGACTGAGAAACCAGAGTAAAAGTTTCTCTTGCAACCCGTTCCTTTGTGCGAGATGAACGAACGTCTCTCCACATGCTCAATTCTGAGAGATAAGTGTGTGTGAAAGCCGTCATTCACCTAGCTTGTTGGGAACACAAAGTTTCTTTTCAGTTGCAAACTCCAATCCATACATTTATATGGGGAGGTACTAGCTCCAACTCTGTTTTACAGTGAAAACTGCAGGTACATCAAACCGGCACTAGGAAACAGAATGAGAAACCAGAGTAAAAGTTTCTCCTGCAACCCGTTCCCTTTGTGCTAGATGAACGAAGGTCTCTCCACCTGCTCAGTTCTGAGAGATAAGTGTGTGTTAAAGCCGTCCTTCACCTAGCTTGTTGGGAACACAACGTTTCTTTTCACTTGCAAACTCCATTCCATACATATATATGCGAAAGTACTAGCTCCAACTCCGTGTTACAGTGAAAACTGCAGGGACATCAAACTGGCAATAGAAAACTTACTGAAAAACCACAGTAAAAGTTTCTCCTGCAAACATTTCCCTTTGTCATAGATGAACGAATTTCTCTCCACATGCAAAGTTCCGAGAGATATGTGTGTGTGAAAGCCGTCCTTCACATAGCTTGTTTGGAACACAAAGTTTCTTTTCAGGTGCAAGGTCCAATCCATACATATATATGGGGAGGTAATAGCACCAACCCGCTTTTACAGTGTAAACGGCAGGAACTTCAAACCGGCGCTAGGAAACAGACTGAGAAACCAGATTAAAAGTTTCTCCTGCAACCCGTTCCCTTTGTGCTAGATGAACGAACGTGTCTCCACATGCTCAGTTCTGATGGATAAATGGGTGTGAAGCCGTACTTCACCTAGCTTGTTGAGAACACAAAGTTTCTTTTCAGGTGCAAATTCAACTCAATATATATATATGGGGAGGTACTAGCTCCAACTCACTTTTACAGTGAAAACTGCAGGAACATCAAACCGGCAGTAGGAAACAGACTTAGAATCCAGAGTAAAAGTTTCTCCTGCAACCCGTTCCCTTTCTGCTAGATGAACGAACGTCTCTCCTCATGCTCAGTTATGAGGGATAAGTGTGTGTGAAAGCCGCCCTTCACCTAGCTTGTTGGGAACACAAAGTTTCTTTTCAGGTGCAAACTCCAATCCGCACATATAAATGGGGAAGTACAAGCTTCAACTCGGTTTTACGTGAAAACTGCAGGAACTTCAAACCGGAACTAGGAAACAGACTGAGAAACCAGAGTAAAAGTTTCTCCTGCAAGCCATTCAATTTGTGCTACATGAACGAACGTCTCTCCACATGCTCAGTTCTGAGAGATAAGTGTGTGTGAAAGGCGTCCTTCACCTAGCTTGTTGGGAACACAAAGATTCTTTTCACTTGCAAACTCCACTCCATACATATATATTGGTTGGTACAAGCTCCTACTCTGTTTTACATTGAAAACTGCAGGAACTTCAAACCGGCACTATGAAACAGACTGAGAAACCAGAGTAAAAGTTTCTCCTGCAAGCCATTCAATTTGTGCTACATGAACGAACGTCTCTCCACATGCTCAGTTCTGAGAGATAAATGTGTGTGAAAGCCGAACTTCACGTAGCTTGTTGGGAACAGAAAGTTTTTGTCAGGTGCAAACTCCTTTCCATACATATATATGGGGATGTAATTGCTCCAACACTTTTTTACAGTGAAAACTGCAGGAACTTCAAACCGGCGCTAAGAAACAGACTGAGAAACCAGAGTAAAAGTTTCCCTGCAAGCCGTTCACTTCGTGCTACATGAACGAACGTCTCTCCACTTGCTAAGTTCTGAGAGATAAGTGTGTGTGAAAGCCGAAATTCACCTAGCTTGTTGGGAAAAGAAAGTTTCTTTTCAGGTGCAAACTCCATTCCATACATATATATGGGTATGTTCTAGCTCCAACTCGGTTTTACAGTGGAAACTGCAGGAATTTCAAACCGGCACTAGGAAACATAATTAGAAACCTGAGTAAAAGTTTCTCCTGCAACACGTTCCCTTTGTGCTAGATGAACGAACGTCTCTCCACATGCTCAGTTCTGAGAGATAAGTGTGTGTGAAAGCCGAACTTCACCTAGCTTGTAGGGAACACAAAGTTTCTTTCCAGGTGCAAACTCCATTCCATACATTTATATGGGGATGTACTAGCACCACCTCTCTTTTACAGTGAAAACGGCAGGAACTTAAATCCGGCACTAGGAAACAGACATAGAAACTAGAATAAAATTTCTCCTGCAACCCGTTCCATTTTTGCTACATGAACGAACTTCTCATGCTCAGTTCTGAGAGATAATTGTGTGTGAAACCTGTCCTTCAGCTAGCTTGTTGGGAACACAAAGTTTCTTTTCATGTGCAAACACCAATCAGCATATATATATGGGGAAGTACTAGCTTCAGCTCGGTTTTACAGTGAAAACTGCAGGAACTTCAAACCGGCACTAGGAAACAGACTGAGAAACCGGAGTAAAAGTTACTCCTGCAAGCCATTCAATTTGTCCTACATGAACGAACGTCTCTCCACATGCTCAGTTCTGAGAGATAAGTGTGTGTGAAAGCCAAACTTCACCTAGCTTGTTGGGAACAGAAAGTTTCTTTTCAGGTGCAAACTCCTTTCCATACATATATATGGGGATGTACTTGCTCCAACACTTTTTTACAGTGAAAGCTGCAGGAACTTCAAACCGGTGCTAGGAAACAGACTGAGAAACAAGAGTAAATGTTTCCCTGCAAGACTTTCACTTCGTGCTACATGAACGAACGTCTCTCCACATGCTAAGTTCTGAGAGATAAATGTGTGTGAAAGCCGAAATTCAACTAGCTTGTTGGGAACAGAAAATTTCTTTTCAGGTGCAAACTCCATTCCATATATATATATGGGGTTGTACTAGCCCCAATTCGGTTTTACAGTGAAAACTGCAGGAACTTCAAACCGGCACTAGGAAACAGAATAAGAAACCAGAGTAAAAGTTTCGCCTGCAACCCGTTCCTTTTGTGCTAGATGAACGAACGATTCTCCACTTTCTAAGTTCTGAGCGATAAGTGTGTGTGAAAACCGCCCTTCACCTAGCTTGTTGTGAACACATAGTTTCTTTTCAGTTGGAAACTCTACTCCATACATATATATGGGGAGGTACTAGCTCCAAATCGGTTTTACAGTGAAAACTGCAGGAACTTCAAACCGGCACTAGGAAACAGACTGAGAAACAGAGTAAAAGTTTCCCCTGCAACCCTTTCCCTTTGTGCTAAATGAACGAACGTCTCACCACATGCTCATTTCTGAGAGACAAGTTTGTGTGTAAGCCGTCCTTCACATAGCTTTTTGGGAACACAAAGTTTCTTTTCACTTGCAAACTCCACTCCATACATATATATGGCTAGGTACTAGCTCCAACTCGGTTTTATAGTGAAAAATGCAGGAACTTCAAACCGGTAATAGGAAACAGTCTGAGAAACCAGAGTAAAATTTTCTCCTGCTACCCTTTCCCTTTGAGTTAGATGTACAAACGTCTCTCCACATGCTCAGTTCTGAGAGATGTGTGAGTCTGAAAGCCGTTGTTCAACTATCTTGTTGGAAACAGAAATTTTCTTTTCAGGTGCAAACTCCATTCCATACATATATATGGGGATGTACTAGCTCCAACTCGGTTTTACAGTGAAAACTGCAGGAAATTCAAACCGGCACTAGGAAACAGACTGAGAAACCACAGTAAAAGGTTCCCCTGCAACAATTTCCCCTTGTCCTAGATAAAAGAACTTCTCTCCACATGCCCAGTTCTGAGAGATAAGTGTTTTTGAAAGCCGTCTTCAACTAGCTTGTTGGGAACACAAAGTTTCTTTTCAGGTGCAAACTCCTTTCCATACATATATATGGGGAGGTACTAGCACCAACCCGCTTTTACATTGAAAATGGCAGGAACTTAAATCCGGCACTAGGAAACTGACAGAGAAACCAGAATAAAATTTCTACTGCAACCCGATCCATTTGTGCTAGATGAACGAACGTCTCTCCTCATGCTCAGTTCTGAGAGATAAGTGTGTGTGAAAGCTGTCCTTCACCTAGCTAGTTGGGAACACAAAGTTTCTTTTCATGTGCAAACTCCAATCCGCATATATATATGGGGAAGTACAAGCTCCAACTCGGTTTTACATTGAAAACTGCAGGAAATTCAAACCTGCACTAGGAAACAGACTGAGAAACCAGAGGAAATATTTCACCTTCAAGCCGTTCAATTTGTGCTACATGAACGAACGTCTTTCCACATGCTCAGTTCTGAGAGATAAGTGTGTGTGAAAGCCGAACTTCACCTAGCTTGTTGGGACCAGAAAGATTCTTTTCAGCTGCAAACTCCATTCCATACATATATATGGGGATGTACTTGCTCCAACTCTCTTTTACAGTGAAAAATGCAGGAACTTCAATCCGGCTCTTGGAAACAGACTGAGAAACCAGAGTAAAACTTTCTCCTGCAAACCTTTCATTTCGTGCTACATGAACGAACCTCTCTCCACATGCTCAGTTCTGAGAGATAAGTGTGTGTGAAAGCCGAACTTCACCTAGCTTGTTGGGAACTGAAAGTTTCTTTCCAGGTGCAAACTCCATTCCATAAATATATATGGGGATGTACTAGCTCCAAATCGGTTTTACAGTGAAAAATGCAGGAACTTCAAACCTGCACTAGGAAACAGACTGAGAAACCAGAGTAAAAGTTTCTCTTGCAACCCGTTCCTTTGTGCGAGATGAACGAACGTCTCTCCACATGCTCAATTCTGAGAGATAAGTGTGTGTGAAAGCCGTCATTCACCTAGCTTGTTGGGAACACAAAGTTTCTTTTCAGTTGCAAACTCCAATCCATACATTTATATGGGGAGGTACTAGCTCCAACTCTGTTTTACAGTGAAAACTGCAGGTACATCAAACCGGCACTAGGAAACAGAATGAGAAACCAGAGTAAAAGTTTCTCCTGCAACCCGTTCCCTTTGTGCTAGATGAACGAAGGTCTCTCCACCTGCTCAGTTCTGAGAGATAAGTGTGTGTTAAAGCCGTCCTTCACCTAGCTTGTTGGGAACACAACGTTTCTTTTCACTTGCAAACTCCATTCCATACATATATATGCGAAAGTACTAGCTCCAACTCGGTGTTACAGTGAAAACTGCAGGGACATCAAACTGGCAATAGAAAACTTACTGAAAAACCACAGTAAAAGTTTCTCCTGCAAACATTTCCCTTTGTCATAGATGAACGAATTTCTCTCCACATGCAAAGTTCCGAGAGATATGTGTGTGTGAAAGCCGTCCTTCACATAGCTTGTTTGGAACACAAAGTTTCTTTTCAGGTGCAAGGTCCAATCCATACATATATATGGGGAGGTAATAGCACCAACCCGCTTTTACAGTGTAAACGGCAGGAACTTCAAACCGGCGCTAGGAAACAGACTGAGAAACCAGATTAAAAGTTTCTCCTGCAACCCGTTCCCTTTGTGCTAGATGAACGAACGTGTCTCCACATGCTCAGTTCTGATGGATAAATGGGTGTGAAGCCGTACTTCACCTAGCTTGTTGAGAACACAAAGTTTCTTTTCAGGTGCAAATTCAACTCAATATATATATATGGGGAGGTACTAGCTCCAACTCACTTTTACAGTGAAAACTGCAGGAACATCAAACCGGCAGTAGGAAACAGACTTAGAATCCAGAGTAAAAGTTTCTCCTGCAACCCGTTCCCTTTCTGCTAGATGAACGAACGTCTCTCCTCATGCTCAGTTATGAGGGATAAGTGTGTGTGAAAGCCGCCCTTCACCTAGCTTGTTGGGAACACAAAGTTTCTTTTCAGGTGCAAACTCCAATCCGCACATATAAATGGGGAAGTACAAGCTTCAACTCGGTTTTACGTGAAAACTGCAGGAACTTCAAACCGGAACTAGGAAACAGACTGAGAAACCAGAGTAAAAGTTTCTCCTGCAAGCCATTCAATTTGTGCTACATGAACGAACGTCTCTCCACATGCTCAGTTCTGAGAGATAAGTGTGTGTGAAAGGCGTCCTTCACCTAGCTTGTTGGGAACACAAAGATTCTTTTCACTTGCAAACTCCACTCCATACATATATATTGGTTGGTACAAGCTCCTACTCTGTTTTACATTGAAAACTGCAGGAACTTCAAACCGGCACTATGAAACAGACTGAGAAACCAGAGTAAAAGTTTCTCCTGCAAGCCATTCAATTTGTGCTACATGAACGAACGTCTCTCCACATGCTCAGTTCTGAGAGATAAATGTGTGTGAAAGCCGAACTTCACGTAGCTTGTTGGGAACAGAAAGTTTTTGTCAGGTGCAAACTCCTTTCCATACATATATATGGGGATGTAATTGCTCCAACACTTTTTTACAGTGAAAACTGCAGGAACTTCAAACCGGCGCTAAGAAACAGACTGAGAAACCAGAGTAAAAGTTTCCCTGCAAGCCGTTCACTTCGTGCTACATGAACGAACGTCTCTCCACTTGCTAAGTTCTGAGAGATAAGTGTGTGTGAAAGCCGAAATTCACCTAGCTTGTTGGGAAAAGAAAGTTTCTTTTCAGGTGCAAACTCCATTCCATACATATATATGGGTATGTTCTAGCTCCAACTCGGTTTTACAGTGGAAACTGCAGGAATTTCAAACCGGCACTAGGAAACATAATTAGAAACCTGAGTAAAAGTTTCTCCTGCAACACGTTCCCTTTGTGCTAGATGAACGAACGTCTCTCCACATGCTCAGTTCTGAGAGATAAGTGTGAGTGAAAGCCGTACTTCACCTAGCTTCTTGGGAACACAAAGTTTCTTTTCACTTGCAAACTCCATTCCATAAAAATATATGCGGAGGTACTAGCTCCAACTCGGTTTTACAGTGAAAACTGCAGGAAATTCAAACCGGCAGTAGGTAACAGACTGAGTAAACAGAGAAAAAGTTTCTTCTACAACCCGTTCCCTTTGTGCTAGGTGAACGAACGTCTCTCCTCATGCTCAGTTCTGAGAGGTAATTGTGTGTGAAAGCCGTCCTTCACCTAGCTTGTTGGGAACACAAATTTTCTTTTCAGGTGCAAAATCCAATCCGTATATATATATGGGGAAGTACTAGATCCAACTCGGTTTTACAGTGAAAACTGCAGGTAATTCATACCGGCACTAGGAAACAGACTGAGAAACCATAGTAAAATTTTCAACTGCTACCCTTTCCTTTTGTGGTAGATGAACGAACGTCTCTCCACATGCTCAGTTCTGAGAGATTTGTGTGTTTGAAAGCCGTTCTTCACCTAGATTGTTGGGAAAACAAAATTTCTTTTCAGGTGCAAACCCCACTCCATACATATATATGGGGAGGTACAAGCTCCAACATAATTTTACAGTGAAAACAGCAGGAATTTCAAACCGGCACTAGGAAACAGACTGAGAAACCACAGTAAAAGTTTCTCCTGCAACCATTTCTCTTTGTCCTAGATGAAAGAACTTCTCTCCACATGCCCAGTTCTGAGAGATAAGTGTGTGTGAAAGCCGTACTTCACCTAGCTTGTTGGGAACACAAAGTTTCTTTTCAGGTGCAAACTAATTTCCATACATATATATGGGGAGGAACTAGCACCAACCCCCTTTTACAGTGAAAACGGCAGGAACTTAAATCCGGCACTAGGAATCAGACTTAGAATCCAGAATAAAATTTTTCCTGCAACCCGTTCCATTTTTGCTAGATGAACGAACTTCTCTCCTCATGCTCAGTTCTGAGAGATAAGTGTGTGTGAAAACAGTCCTTCACCTAGCTGGTTGGGAACACAAAGATTCTTTTCACTTGCAAACACCACTCCATTTATATATATGCTGAGGTACTAGCTCCAACTCGGTTTTACAGTGAAACCTGCAGGTATTCCAAACCGGCAGGAGAAAAAGCGTGGGAAACGTTAGTAAATCTTTCCCCTGCAACCCGTTCCCTTTGTGCTAGATGAAAGAACGTCTCTCCACATGCTCAGTTCTGAGAGATAAGTGTGTGTGAAAGGCGTCCTTCACTTAGCTTGTTGGGAAGACAAAGTTTCTTTTCACTTGCAGACTCCACTCCATACATATATATGGGGTGGTACAAGCTCCTACTCTGTTTTACAGTGAAAACAGCAGGAACTTCAAACCGGCACTAGGAAACAGACATAGAATCCAGAGTAAAAGTTTCTCCTGCTACCCGTTCCCTTTCTGCTAGATGAAAGAACGTCTCTCCACATGCTCAGTTCTGAGAGATAAGTGTGTGTGAAAGCCGTCCTTCACCTAGCTTGTTGGGAACACAAATTTTCTTTTCAGGTGCAAAATCCAATCCGTATATATTTATGGGGAAGTACTAGTTCCAACTCGGTTTTACAGTGAAAACTTCAGGAACTTCAAACCGGCACTAGGAAACAGACTGAAAAACCACAGTAATATTTCTTCTGCAATCATTTCCCTTTGTCCTAGATGAAAGAACTTCTCTCCACATGCCCAGTTCTGAGAGATTAGTGTTTTTGAAAGCCGTCTTCACCTAGCTTGTTGGGAACACAAAGTTTCTTTTCAGGTGCAAACTCCTTTCCATACATATATATAGGGAATTACTAGCACCAAACCGCTTTTACAGTGAAAACGGCAGGGACTTAAATCCGACACTAGGAAACTGACAGAGAAACCAGAATAAAATTTCTCCTGCAACCCGTTCCATTTGTGTTAGATGAACGAAAGTCTCTCCTCATGCTCAGTTCTGAGAGATAAGTGTGTGTGAAAGCCGAACTTCACCTAGCTTGTAGGGAACACAAAGTTTCTTTCCAGGTGCAAACTCCATTCCATACATATATATGGGGAGGTACTAGCACCAACTCTCTTTTACAGTGAAAACGGCAGGAACTTAAATCCGGCACTAGGAAACAGACATAGAAACCAGAATAAAATTTCTCCTGCAACCCGTTTCATTTTTGCTACATGAACGAACTTCTCATGCTCAGTTCTGAGAGATAATTGTGTGTGAAACCTGTCCTTCACCTAGCTTGTTGGGAACACAAAGTTTCTTTTCATGTGCAAACACCAATCAGCATATATATATGGGGAAGTACTAGCTTCAACTCGGTTTTACATTGAAAACTGCAGGTACTTCAAACCGGAACTAGGAAACAGACTGAGAAACCAGAGTAAAAGTTACTCCTGCAAGCCATTCAATTTGTCCTACATGAACGAACGTCTCTCCACATGCTCAGTTCTGAGAGATAAGTGTGTGTGAAAGGCGAACTTCACCTAACTTGTTGGGAACAGAAAGTTTCTTTTCAGGTGCAAACTCCTTTCCATACATATATATGGGGATGTACTTGCTCCAACTCTTTTTTACAGTGAAAGCTGCAGGAACTTCAAACCGGCGCTAGGAAACAGACTGAGAAACCAGAGTAAATGTTTCCCTGCAAGCCGTTCACTTCGTGCTACATGAACGAACGTCTCTCCACA
This sequence comes from Camelus dromedarius, assembly GCF_036321535.1. NCBI lineage: Eukaryota > Metazoa > Chordata > Mammalia > Artiodactyla > Camelidae > Camelus > Camelus dromedarius. The sequence goes on from NW_026989731.1 coordinate 3,164,653, forward strand.
TGCTAAGTTCTGAGAGATAAATGTGTGTGAAAGCCGAAATTCAACTAGCTTGTTGGGAACAGAAAATTTCTTTTCAGGTGCAAACACCATTCCATATATATATATGGGGTTGTACTAGCCCCAATTCGGATTTACAGTGAAAACTGCAGGAACTTCAAACCGGCACTAGGAAACAGAATTAGAAACCAGAGTAAAAGTTTCGATTGCAACCCGTTCCCTTTGTGCTAGATGAACGAACGTCTCTCCACATGCTCAGTTCTGAGAGATAAGTGTGAGTGAAAGCCGTCCTTCAAATAGCTTGTTGGGAACACAAAGATTCTTTTCACTTTCAAACTCCATTCCATACATATATATGCGGAGGTACTAGCTCCAACTCGGTTTTACAGTGAAAACTGCAGGGACATCAAACCGGCAATAGAAAACAGACTGAGAAACCACAGTAAAAATTTCTCCTGCAATCATTTCCGTTTGTCCTAAATGAACGAACTTCTCTCCACATGCAAAGTTCCGAGAGATATGTTTGTTTGAAAGCAGTCCTTCACCTAGCATGTTTGGAACACAAAGTTTCTTTTCAGGTGCAAAGTCCACTCCATACATATATATGGGGAGGTAATAGCAGCAACCCGCCTTACAGTGAAAAAGGCAGGAACTTCAAACCGGCACTAGGAAACAGAATGAGAAACCAGAGTAAAATTTCTCCTGCAATCCGTTCCATTTGCGCTAAATGAACGAACGACTCTCCACTTGCTAATTTCTGAGAGATAAGTGTGTGTGAAAACCGTCCTTCACCTAGCTTGTTGGGAACAGAAAGTTTCTTTTCACTTGCAAACTCCAATCCATACATATATATGTGGAGGTACAAGCACCAACCCGCTTTTACAGTGAAAGCGGCAGGAAATTAAATCCGACACTAGGAAACAGACAGAGAATCCAGAGTAAAATTTCTCCTGCAACCAGTTCCATTTTTGCTAGATGAACGATCTTGTGTCCACATGCTCAGTTCTGAGGGATAAGTGGGTGTGTAAGCCGTCCTTCACCTAGCTTGTTGAGAACACAAAGTTTCTTTTCAGGTGCAAACACTACTCCATATATATATATGGGGAGGTACAAGCTCCAAACCGGTTTTACAGTGAACACTGCAGGAACTTCAAACCGGCAGTAGGAAACAGACTGAGAAACCAGAGTAAAAGTTTCTCTTGCAACCCATACCATTTTTGCTAGATGAACGAACGTATCTCCAAATGCTAAGTTCTGAGAGATATGTGTGTGTGAAAGCCGTCCTTCAACTAGCTTGTTGGGAACACAATGTCCTTTACAGTTGCAAATTCCATTCCATACGTATATATGGGGATGTACTAGCTCTAACTAGCTTTTAAAATGAAAACTAAAGGAACATCAAACCGGCACTAGGAAACAGACTGAGAAACCAGAGTAAAAGTTTCTCCTGCAAACCGTTCCCTTTCTGCTAGATGAACGAACGTCTCTCCACATGCTCAGTTCTGAGAGATATGTGTGTGTGAAAGCCGTCCTTCACATAGCTTGTTGGGAACACAAAGTTCTTTTCAGTTGCAAACTCCACTCCATACAAATATAAGGGGAGTTACTAGCTCCAACACAGTTTTACAGTGAAAACTGCAGGAATTTCAAACCGGCAATAGGAAACAGACTGAGAAACCACAGTAAAACTATCTCCTGCAAACATTTCCCTTTGTCCTAGATGAAAGAACATCTCTCCACATGCTCAGTTCTGAGAGATATGTGTGTGTGAAAGCCGTCCTTCACATAGCTTGTTGGGAACACAAAGTTCTTTTCAGGTGCAAACTCCACTCCATACATATATATGGGGAGGCACTAGCTCCAACTCTGTTTTACAGTGAAAACCTCAGGAACTTCAAAGTGGCACTAGGAAACAGACTGAGAAACCAGATTTAAAGTTTATCCTGCAACTCGTTCCCTTTGTGCTAGATGAACGAAAGACTCTCCACTTGCTAAGTTCTGAGAGATATGTGTGTGTGAAAACCGTCCTTCATCTATCTTGTTGGGAACACAAAGTTTCTTTTCAGTTGCAAACACCACTCCATACATATATATGGGGAGGTAATAACTCCACCTCGTTTTTACAGTGAAAACTGCAGGAACTTCAACCCGGCACTAGGAAACAGACTGAGAAACCAGACTAAAAGTTTCTCCTGCATCCCGTTCCCTTTGTGCTAGATGAACGAACGTCTCTCCACATGCTCAGTTCTGAGAGACAATTGAGTGTTTAAGCCGTACTTCAAATATCTTTTTTGTAACACAAATATTCTTTTCAGTTGCAAACTCCACTCCATACATATATATGGGGACGTACAAGCTCAAACTCGGTTTTACAGTGAAAACTGCAGAAACTTCTAACCGGCAGTAGGAAACAGACTGAGAAACCAGAGTAAAAGTTTCTCCTGCAACCCATACCATTTGAGTTAGATGAACGAACGTATCTCCAAATGCTCAGTTCTGAGAGATAAGTGTGTGTGAAAGCCGTCCTTCACTTAGCTTGCTGGGAACACAAAGATTCTTTAGAGATGCAAATTCCACTCCATACATATATATGTGGAGGTACTAGCTCCAACTCGGTTTTACAGTGAAAACTGCAGGAACTTCAAACCGGCACTAGGAAACAGACTGAGAAACCAGAGTAAAAGTTTCTCCTGTAAACCTTTCCATTTGCGCTAGATGAACGAACGTCTCTCCACATGCTCAGTTCTGAGAAATAAGTTTGTGTGAAAGCCGTCTTTCACATAGCTTGTTGGGAACACAAAATTTCTTTTCAGTTGCAAACTCCACTCTATACATATATATGGGGAGGTACAAGCTCCAAATCTGTTTTACAGTGAAAACTGCAGGAACTTCAAACCGGCACAAGGAAACAGACAGAAAAACCAGAGTAAAATTTTCTCCTGCTACCTGTTCCATTTGTGGTAGATGAACGAAAGTCTCTCCACATGCTTAGTTCTGAGAGATTTGTGTGTGTGAAAGCCATCCTTCACTAGCTTGTTGGGAACACAAAGTTTCTTTACAGATGCAAATTCCACTCCATACATATATATGTGGAGGTAATAGCTCCAACTCGGTTTTACAGTGAAAACTGCAGGAACTTCAAACCGGCACTAGGAAACACACAGAGAAAGCAGAGTAAAAGTTTCCCTGCAACCCGTTCCCTTTTACCTAGATGAACGATCGTTTCTCCACATGCTTAATTCTGAGGGATAATTGGGTGTGAAAGCCGTCCTTCAGCTAGCTTGTTGAGAACACAAAGTTTCTTTCAGGTGCAAACTCTACTCCATATATATATATGGGGAGGTACTAGCTCGAACTCAGTTTTACAGTGAAAACTGCAGGAACTACAAACCGGCGCTCAGAAACAGACTGAAATCCCAGAGTAAAACTTTCTCCTGCAACCCTTTCCCTTTGTGCTAGATGAAAGAACGTCTCTCCTCATGCTCAGTTCTGAGAGATAAGTGTGTGTGAAAGCCGTCCTTCAACTAGCATGTTGGGAACACAAAGTTTCTTTTCATGTGCAATCTCCAATCCGTATATATATATGGGTAAGTACAGGCTCCAACTCGGTTTTACAGTGAAAACTGCAGGAACTTCAAACCGGCACTAGGAAACAGACTGAGAAACCAGAGTAAAAGTTTCTCCTGTAAACCGTTCCCTTTGTGCTAGATGAACGAACGTCTCTCCACATGCTCAGTTCTGAGAAATAAGGGTGTGTGAAAGCCGTCCTTCACATAGCTTGTTGGGAACACAAAGTTTCTTTTCAGTTGCAAACTCCACTCTATACATATATATGGGGAGGTTCAAGCTCCAAATCTGTTTTAAAAGTGAAAACTGCAGGAACTTCAAACCGGCACTAGGAAACAGACTGAGAAACCAGAGTAAAAGTTTCTCCTGCAAGCCGTTCACGTTGTGCTACGTGAACGAACGTCTCTCCACAAGCTCATTTCTGAGAGTTAATTGTGTGTGAAATCCTAACATCACCCAGCTTGTTGAGAACAGAAAATTTCTTTTCAGGTGCAAAATACATTCCATACATATATATGGGTATGTAATAGCTCCAAAACTGTTTTACAGTGAAAACTGCAGGAACTTCAATCCGGCACTGGAAACAGACTGCGAAACCACAGTGTAAGTTTCCCTTGCAACCCGTTCCCTTTGTGCTAGATGATCGAACGTCTCTCCACATGCTCAGTTCTGAGAGATAAGTGTGTGTGAAAGCCGTCCTTCAACTAGCTTGTTGGGAACACAAAGTTTCTTTTCATTTGCAAAATCCAGTCCATACAAATATATGTGGAATTTCTTCCTCCAACACGTTTTTACAGTGAAAACTGCAGGAACTTCAAACCGGCACTAGGAAAAAGATTGAGAAACCTGAGTAACAGTTTCTCCTGCAACCCGTTCCCTTAGTGCTAGATGAACAATAGTCTCTCCAAATGCTCAGTTCTGAGAGATAATTGTGTGTGAAAGCCGTCCTTCACCTAGCTTGTTGGGAACACAAAGATTCTTTTCACTTGCAATCTCCAATCCATACTTATATATGGGGAGGATCAAGCTCCTATTTTTTTTTACATTGAAAAATGCAGGAACTTCCAAACGGTACTAGGAAACAGACTGAATAAACCGAGAAAAATTTCTCCTGCAACCCGTTCCTTTGTGCTAGATGAACGGACGTCTCTCCACATGCTCAGTTCTGAGAGATATGTGTGTGTGAAAGCCGTCCTTCACATAGCTTGTTGGGAACACAAAGTTCTTTACAGTTGCAAACTCCACTCCATACATATATATGGGGAGGCACTAGCTCCAACTCTGTTTTACAGTGAAAACCACAGGAACTTCAAAGCGGCACTAGGAAACAGACTGAGAAACCAGATTATAAGTTTATCCTGCAACTCGTTCCCTTTGTGCTAGATGAACGAAAGACTCTCCACTTGCTAAGTTCTGAGAGATATGTGTGTGTGAAAACCGTCCTTCATCTATCTTGTTGGGAACACAAAGTTTCTTTTCAGTTGCAAACACCACTCCATACATATATATGGGGAGGTAATAACTCCACCTCGTTTTTATAGTGAAAACTGCAGGAACTTCAACCCGGCACTAGGAAACAGACTGAGAAACCAGAGTAAAAGTTTCCCCTGCAACAAGTTCCATTTGTGCTAGATGAACGAACGTCTCTCCACATGCTCAGTTCTGAGAGATAAATGTGAGTGAAAGCCGTACTTCACTTAGCTTGTTGTGAACACAAAGTTTCTTTTCACTTGCAAACTCACCTCCATACATATATATGGGGAGGTACTAGCTCCAACTCTGTTTTACAGTGAAAACTGCAGGAACTTCAAACCGGCACTAGGAAACAGTCTGAGAAACCAGAGTAAAAGTTACTCCTGCAAACCATACCCTTTGGGTTAGATGAACGAACGTATATCCACATGCTCAGTTCTGAGAGATAAGTGTGTGTGAAAGCCGTCCTTCACTTGGCTTGTAGGGAACACAAAGTTTCTTTTCAGGTGCAAAATCCTTTCTATACTTATATATGAGGAGGTACTAGAACCAACCCGCTTTTACAGTGAAAACGGCAGGAACTTAAATCCGGCACTAGGAAACAGACAGAGAAACCAGAGTAAAATTTCTCCTGCAACTCGTTCCCTTTGTGCTAGATGAATGAACGTGTCTCCACATGTTCAGTTCTGAAAGATAACTGAGTGTGAAAGCCGTCCTTCACCTAGCTTGTTGAGAATACATTGATTATTTTCAGGTGCAAACTCTACTCCATACATATATATGGGGAGGTACTATCTCCAACTATGTTTTACAGTGAAAACTGCAGGAACTTCAAACCGGCACTAGGAAACAGACTGAGAAACCAGAGTAAAAGTTTATCCTGCAACCCGTTCCCTTTGTGCTAGATGGACGAACGAATCTCCACTTGCTAAGTTCTGATATATAAGTGTGTGAAACCGCCCTTCAACTACCTTTTTGGGAACACAAAGTTTCTTTTCAGTTGCAAACTCCTCTCCATACATATATATGGGTTGGTACAAGCTCCTACTCGCTTTTACAGTGAAAACTGCAGGAAATTCACACCAGCGCTAGGAAACAGACTGAGAAACCAGAGTAAAAGTTTCCCCTGCAACCCTTTTCCTTTGTGCTAGATGAACGAACTACTCTTCACATGCTCAGTTCTGAGAGATAAGTGTGTGTGAAGCCGTCCTTCACCTAGCTTGTTGGGAACTCAAAGTTTCTTTTCATATGCTAAATCCACTCCATAACTCTATATGGGGAGGTACTAGCTCCAAATCGGATTTACAGTGAAAATACTGCAGGAACTTCAAACCGGCACTAGGAAACCGACTGAGAAGCCAGAGAAAAAGTTTATCCTGCAACCAGTTCCATTTGTGCAAAATGAACGAACGTCTCTCCACATGCTCAGTTCTGAGAGATAAGTGTGTGTGAATGCCGTACTTCACTTAGCTTGTTGGGAACACAAAGTTTCTTTTCACTTGCAAACTCCACTCCATACATATATATGGGGAGGTACTAGCTCCAACTCGGTTTTACAGTGAAAACTGCAGGAACTTCAAACCGGAACTAGGAAAAAGACTGAGAAACCAGAGTAAAATATTCTCATGCTACCCGTTCCCTTTGTGGTAGATGAACGAACGTCTCTCCACATGCTCAGTTCTGAGAGATGTGTGTGTGTGAAAGCCGTCCTTCAACTAGCTTGTTGGGAACACAAAGTTTCTTTTCAGGTGCAAACTCCACTCCATACATATATATGGGGAGGTACTAGTTCCAACACAATTTTACAGTGAAAACGGCAGGAACTATAATCCGGCACTAGGAAACAGACAGAGAAACCTGAGTATAATTTCCCCTGCAAACCGTTCCCTTTGTGCTAGATGAATGAACGTGTCTCCACATGCCCAGTTCTTAGGGATAAGTGGGTTTGAAAGCCGTCCTTCACCTAGCTTGTTGAGAATATTAAGTTTCTTTTCAGATGCAAACTCTACTCCATACATATATATGGGGTGGTACTAGCTCCAACTCGGTTTTACAGTGAAAACTGCAGGAACTTTAAACCGGCACTAGGAAATATACTGAGAAAGCAGAGTAAAAGTTTATCCTGCAACCAGTTCCATTTGTGCTAGATGAACGAAAGACTCTCCACTTTAATTTCTGAGAGATAAGTGTGTGTGAAAACCGCCCTTCACCTTTCTTGTTGGAAACACAAAGTTTCTTCTCAGTTGCAAACTCCACTCCTTACATATATATGGGGTGGTACAGGCTCCTACTCGGTTTTGTAGTGAAAACTGCAGGAACTTCATACCGGCGCTAGGAAACAGACTGAGAAACCAGAGTAAAAATTTCCCCTGCAAACCATTCCATTTGTGCTAGATGAACGAACGTGTCTCCACATTCTCAGATCTGAGGGATAAGTGGGTGTGAATGCCGTCCTTCACCTAGCTTATTGAGAATATAAAGTTTCTTTTCAATTGCAGACTCTACTCCATACATATATATGGGGAGGTACTAGCTCCAACTCGGTTTTACAGTGAAAACTGCAGGAACTTCATACCGGCACTAGGAAACAGACTGAGAAACCAGAGTAAAAGTTTCTCCTGCAAAACGTTCCCATTGTGCTCCTTGAACGAACGTCTCTCCACATGCTCAGTTCTGAGAAATAAGTGTGTGTGAAAGCCGTGCTTCACCTAGCTTGTTGGGAACACAAAGTTTCTTTTCAGTTGCATCTCCACTCCATGCATATATATGGGGAGGTACTAGCTCAAACACGGTTTTACAGTGAAAACTGCAGGAACTTCAAACCGGCACTAGGAAACAGACTGAGAAAACAGAGTAAAATTTTCTCCTGCTATCCGTTCCCTTTGTGATAGATGAACGAATTTCTCTCCACCTGCTCAGTTCTGAGAGATGTGTGTGTGTGAAAGCCGTCTTCAACTAGCTTGTTGGGAACACAAAGTTTCTTTTCAGGTGCAAACTCCACTCCATAAATATATAAGGGGAGGTACTAGCTCCAACACAATTTTACAGTGAAAACTGCAGGAATTTCAAACCGGCACTAGGAAACAGACTGAGAATCCACAGTAAAAGTTTCTCTGGCAAACATTTCCCTTTGTCCTAGATGAAAGAACTTCTCTCCACATGCCCAGTTCTTAGGGATAAGTGTGTGTGAAAGCCGTCCTTCACCTAGCTTGTTGGGAACACAAAGTTTCTTTTCAGGTGCAAACTCTTCTCCATACATATTTATGGGAAGTTACTAGCTCCAAGTATGTTTCACAGTGAAAACCTCAGGAACATCTAAGCAACACTAGGAAACAGACTGAGAAAAAAGTTTATAAGTTTAACCTGCCACCCGTTCCCTTTGTGCTAGATGAACGAAAGTCTCTCCACTTGCTAATTTCTGAGAGATAAGTGTGTGTGAAAACCGTCCTTCACCTATCTTGTTGGGAACACAAAGTTTCTTTTCAGTTGAAAAACCCACTCCATACATATATATGGGGAGGTACAAGCTCCAAACCGGTTTTACAGTGAAAACTGCAGGAACTTCAAACCGGCAGTAGGAAACAGACTGAGAAACCAGAGTAAAAGTTTCTCTTGCAACCCATACCATTTTTGCTAGATGAACGAACGTATCTCCAAATGCTAATTTCTGAGAGATATGTGTGTGTGAAAGCCGTCCTTCAACTAGCTTGTTGGGAACACAATGTTCTTTACAGTTGCAAATTCCATTCCATACTTATATATGGGGATGTACTAGCTCTAACTAGCTTTTAAAATGAAAACTAAAGGAACATCAAACCGGCACTAGGAAAGAGACTGAGAAACCAGAGTAAAAGTTTCTCCTGCAAACCGTTCCCTTTCTGCTAGATGAACGAACGTCTCTCCACATGCTCAGTTCTGAGAGATATGTGTGTGTGAAAGCCGTCCTTCACATAGCTTGTTGGGAACACAAAGTTCTTTTCAGTTGCAAACTCCACTCCATACAAATATAAGGGGAGTTACTAGCTCCAACACAGTTTTACAGTGAAAACTGCAGGAATTTCAAACCGGCAATAGGAAACAGACTGAGAAACCACAGTAAAACTATCTCCTGCAAACATTTCCCTTTGTCCTAGATGAAAGAACATCTCTCCACATGCTCAGTTCTGAGAGATATGTGTGTGTGAAAGCCGTCCTTCACATAGCTTGTTGGGAACACAAAGTTCTTTTCAGGTGCAAACTCCACTCCATACATATATATGGGGAGGCACTAGCTCCAACTCTGTTTTACAGTGAAAACCTCAGGAACTTCAAAGTGGCACTAGGAAACAGACTGAGAAACCAGAGTAAAAGTTTATCCTGCAACCCGTTCCCTTTGTGCTAGATGGACGAACGAATCTCCACTTGCTAAGTTCTGAGATATAAGTGTGTGAAACCGCCCTTCAACTACCTTTTTGGGAACACAAAGTTTCTTTTCAGTTGCAAACTCCTCTCCATACATATATATGGGTTGGTACAAGCTCCTACTCGCTTTTACAGTGAAAACTGCAGGAAATTCACACCAGCGCTAGGAAACAGACTGAGAAACCAGAGTAAAAGTTTCCCCTGCAACCCTTTTCCTTTGTGCTAGATGAACGAACTACTCTTCACATGCTCAGTTCTGAGAGATAAGTGTGTGTGAAGCCGTCCTTCACCTAGCTTGTTGGGAACTCAAAGTTTCTTTTCATATGCTAAATCCACTCCATAACTCTATATGGGGAGGTACTAGCTCCAAATCGGATTTACAGTGAAAATACTGCAGGAACTTCAAACCGGCACTAGGAAACCGACTGAGAAGCCAGAGAAAAAGTTTATCCTGCAACCAGTTCCATTTGTGCAAAATGAACGAACGTCTCTCCACATGCTCAGTTCTGAGAGATAAGTGTGTGTGAATGCCGTACTTCACTTAGCTTGTTGGGAACACAAAGTTTCTTTTCACTTGCAAACTCCACTCCATACATATATATGGGGAGGTACTAGCTCCAACACAATTTTACAGTGAAAACGGCAGGAACTATAATCCGGCACTAGGAAACAGACAGAGAAACCTGAGTATAATTTCCCCTGCAAACCGTTCCCTTTGTGCTAGATGAATGAACGTGTCTCCACATGCCCAGTTCTTAGGGATAAGTGGGTTTGAAAGCCGTCCTTCACCTAGCTTGTTGAGAATATTAAGTTTCTTTTCAGATGCAAACTCTACTCCATACATATATATGGGGTGGTACTAGCTCCAACTCGGTTTTACAGTGAAAACTGCAGGAACTTTAAACCGGCACTAGGAAATATACTGAGAAAGCAGAGTAAAAGTTTATCCTGCAACCAGTTCCATTTGTGCTAGATGAACGAAAGACTCTCCACTTTAATTTCTGAGAGATAAGTGTGTGTGAAAACCGCCCTTCACCTTTCTTGTTGGAAACACAAAGTTTCTTCTCAGTTGCAAACTCCACTCCTTACATATATATGGGGTGGTACAGGCTCCTACTCGGTTTTGTAGTGAAAACTGCAGGAACTTCATACCGGCGCTAGGAAACAGACTGAGAAACCAGAGTAAAAATTTCCCCTGCAAACCATTCCATTTGTGCTAGATGAACGAACGTGTCTCCACATTCTCAGATCTGAGGGATAAGTGGGTGTGAATGCCGTCCTTCACCTAGCTTATTGAGAATATAAAGTTTCTTTTCAATTGCAGACTCTACTCCATACATATATATGGGGAGGTACTAGCTCCAACTCGGTTTTACAGTGAAAACTGCAGGAACTTCATACCGGCACTAGGAAACAGACTGAGAAACCAGAGTAAAAGTTTCTCCTGCAAAACGTTCCCATTGTGCTCCTTGAACGAACGTCTCTCCACATGCTCAGTTCTGAGAAATAAGTGTGTGTGAAAGCCGTGCTTCACCTAGCTTGTTGGGAACACAAAGTTTCTTTTCAGTTGCATCTCCACTCCATGCATATATATGGGGAGGTACTAGCTCAAACACGGTTTTACAGTGAAAACTGCAGGAACTTCAAACCGGCACTAGGAAACAGACTGAGAAAACAGAGTAAAATTTTCTCCTGCTATCCGTTCCCTTTGTGATAGATGAACGAATTTCTCTCCACCTGCTCAGTTCTGAGAGATGTGTGTGTGTGAAAGCCGTCTTCAACTAGCTTGTTGGGAACACAAAGTTTCTTTTCAGGTGCAAACTCCACTCCATAAATATATAAGGGGAGGTACTAGCTCCAACACAATTTTACAGTGAAAACTGCAGGAATTTCAAACCGGCACTAGGAAACAGACTGAGAATCCACAGTAAAAGTTTCTCTGGCAAACATTTCCCTTTGTCCTAGATGAAAGAACTTCTCTCCACATGCCCAGTTCTTAGGGATAAGTGTGTGTGAAAGCCGTCCTTCACCTAGCTTGTTGGGAACACAAAGTTTCTTTTCAGGTGCAAACTCTTCTCCATACATATTTATGGGAAGTTACTAGCTCCAAGTATGTTTCACAGTGAAAACCTCAGGAACATCTAAGCAACACTAGGAAACAGACTGAGAAAAAAGTTTATAAGTTTAACCTGCCACCCGTTCCCTTTGTGCTAGATGAACGAAAGTCTCTCCACTTGCTAATTTCTGAGAGATAAGTGTGTGTGAAAACCGTCCTTCACCTATCTTGTTGGGAACACAAAGTTTCTTTTCAGTTGAAAAACCCACTCCATACATATATATGGGGAGGTACAAGCTCCAAACCGGTTTTACAGTGAAAACTGCAGGAACTTCAAACCGGCAGTAGGAAACAGACTGAGAAACCAGAGTAAAAGTTTCTCTTGCAACCCATACCATTTTTGCTAGATGAACGAACGTATCTCCAAATGCTAATTTCTGAGAGATATGTGTGTGTGAAAGCCGTCCTTCAACTAGCTTGTTGGGAACACAATGTTCTTTACAGTTGCAAATTCCATTCCATACTTATATATGGGGATGTACTAGCTCTAACTAGCTTTTAAAATGAAAACTAAAGGAACATCAAACCGGCACTAGGAAAGAGACTGAGAAACCAGAGTAAAAGTTTCTCCTGCAAACCGTTCCCTTTCTGCTAGATGAACGAACGTCTCTCCACATGCTCAGTTCTGAGAGATATGTGTGTGTGAAAGCCGTCCTTCACATAGCTTGTTGGGAACACAAAGTTCTTTTCAGTTGCAAACTCCACTCCATACAAATATAAGGGGAGTTACTAGCTCCAACACAGTTTTACAGTGAAAACTGCAGGAATTTCAAACCGGCAATAGGAAACAGACTGAGAAACCACAGTAAAACTATCTCCTGCAAACATTTCCCTTTGTCCTAGATGAAAGAACATCTCTCCACATGCTCAGTTCTGAGAGATATGTGTGTGTGAAAGCCGTCCTTCACATAGCTTGTTGGGAACACAAAGTTCTTTTCAGGTGCAAACTCCACTCCATACATATATATGGGGAGGCACTAGCTCCAACTCTGTTTTACAGTGAAAACCTCAGGAACTTCAAAGTGGCACTAGGAAACAGACTGAGAAACCAGATTTAAAGTTTATCCTGCAACTCGTTCCCTTTGTGCTAGATGAACGAAAGACTCTCCACTTGCTAAGTTCTGAGAGATATGTGTGTGTGAAAACCGTCCTTCATCTATCTTGTTGGGAACACAAAGTTTCTTTTCAGTTGCAAACACCACTCCATACATATATATGGGGAGGTAATAACTCCACCTCGTTTTTACAGTGAAAACTGCAGGAACTTCAACCCGGCACTAGGAAACAGACTGAGAAACCAGACTAAAAGTTTCTCCTGCATCCCGTTCCCTTTGTGCTAGATGAACGAACGTCTCTCCACATGCTCAGTTCTGAGAGACAATTGAGTGTTTAAGCCGTACTTCAAATATCTTTTTTGTAACACAAATATTCTTTTCAGTTGCAAACTCCACTCCATACATATATATGGGGACGTACAAGCTCAAACTCGGTTTTACAGTGAAAACTGCAGAAACTTCTAACCGGCAGTAGGAAACAGACTGAGAAACCAGAGTAAAAGTTTCTCCTGCAACCCATACCATTTGAGTTAGATGAACGAACGTATCTCCAAATACTCAGTTCTGAGAGATAAGTGTGTGTGAAAGCCGTCCTTCACTTAGCTTGCTGGGAACACAAAGTTTCTTTAGAGATGCAAATTCCACTCCATACATATATATGTGGAGGTACTAGCTCCAACTCGGTTTTACAGTGAAAACTGCAGGAACTTCAAACCGGCACTAGGAAACAGACTGAGAAACCAGAGTAAAAGTTTCTACTGTAAACCTTTCTCTTTGTGCTAGATGAACGAACGTCTCTCCACATGCTCAGTTCTGAGAAATAAGTTTGTGTGAAAGCCGTCTTTCACATAGCTTGTTGGGAACACAAAATTTCTTTTCAGTTGCAAACTCCACTCTATACATATATATGGGGAGGTACAAGCTCCAAATCTGTTTTACAGTGAAAACTGCAGGAACTTCAAACCGGCACAAGGAAACAGACAGAAAAACCAGAGTAAAATTTTCTCCTGCTACCTGTTCCATTTGTGGTAGATGAACGAAAGTCTCTCCACATGCTTAGTTCTGAGAGATGTGTGTGTGTGAAAGCCATCCTTCACTAGCTTGTTGGGAACACAAAGTTTCTTTACAGATGCAAATTCCACTCCATACATATATATGTGGAGGTACTAGCTCCAACTCGGTTTTACAGTGAAAACTGCAGGAACTTCAAACCGGCACTAGGAAACACACAGAGAAACTAGAGTAAAAGTTTCCCTGCAACCCGTTCCCTTTTTCCTAGATGAACGATCGGTTCTCCACATGCTTAATTCTGAGGGATAATTGGGTGTGAAAGCCGTCCTTCAGCTAGCTTGTTGAGAACACAAAGTTTCTTTCAGGTGCAAACTCTACTCCATATATATATATGGGGAGGTACTACCTCGAACTCAGTTTTACAGTGAAAACTGCAGGAACTTCAAACCGGCGCTCAGAAACAGACTGAAATACCAGAGTAAAACTTTCTCCTGCAACCCGTTCCCTTTGTGCTAGATGAAAGAACGTCTCTCCTCATGCTCATTTCTGAGAGATAAGTGTGTGTGAAAGCCGTCCTTCAACTAGCATGTTGGGAACACAAAGTTTCTTTTCATGTGCAATCTCCAATCCGTATATATATATGGGTAAGTACTAGCTCCAACTCGGTTTTACAGTGAAAACTGCAGGAACTTCAAACCGGCACTAGGAAACAGACTGAGAAACCAGAGTAAAAGTTTCTCCTGTGAACCGTTCCCTTTGTGCTAGATGAACGAACGTCTCTCCACATGCTCAGTTCTGAGAAATAAGGGTGTGTGAATGCCGTCCATCACATAGCTTGTTGGGAACACAAAGTTTCTTTTCAGTTGCAAACTCCACTCTATACATATATATGGGGAGGTACAAGCTCCAAATCTGTTTTACAGTGAAAACTGCAGGAACTTCATTCCGGCACAAGGAAACAGACAGAAAAACCAGAGTAAAATTTTCTCCTGCTACCTGTTCCATTTGTGGTAGATGAACGAAAGTCTCTCCACATGCTTAGTTCTGAGAGATGTGTGTGTGTGAAAGCCATCCTTCATTAGCTTGTTGGGAACACAAAGTTTCTTTACAGATGCAAATTCCAGTCTATACATATATATGTGGAGGTACTAGCTCCAACTCGGTTTTACAGTGAAAACTGCAGGAACTTCAAACCGGCACTAGGAAACACACAGAGAAAGCAGAGTAAAAGTTTCCCTGCAACCCGTTCCCTTTTTCCTAGATGAACGATCGTTTCTCCACATGCTTAATTCTGAGGGATAATTGGGTGTGAAAGCCGTCCTTCAGCTAGCTTGTTGAGAACACAAAGTTTCTTTCAGGTGCAAACTCTACTCCATATATATATATATGGGGAGGTACTAGCTCGAACTCAGTTTTACAGTGAAAACTGCAGGAACTTCAAACCGGCGCTCAGAAACAGACTGAAATACCAGAGTAATACTTTCTCCTGCAACCCGTTCCCTTTGTGCTAGATGAAAGAACGTCTCTCCTCATGCTCATTTCTGAGAGATAAGTGTGTGTGAAAGCCGTCCTTCAACTAGCATGTTGGGAACACAAAGTTTCTTTTCATGTGCAATCTCCAATCCGTATATATATATGGGTAAGTACTAGCTCCAACTCGGTTTTACAGTGAAAACTGCAGGAACTTCAAACCGGCACTAGGAAACAGACTGAGAAACCAGAGTAAAAGTTTCTCCTGTAAACCTTTCCCTTTGTGCTAGATGAACGAACGTCTCTCCACATGCTCAGTTCTGAGAAATAAGGGTGTGTGAAAGCCGTCCTTCACATAGCTTGTTGGGAACACAAAGTTTCTTTTCAGTTGCAAACTCCACTCTATACATATATATGGGGAGGTACAAGCTCCAAATCTGTTTTACAGTGAATACTGCAGGAACTTCAAACCGGCACAAGGAAACAGACAGAAAAACCAGAGTAAAATTTTCTCCTGCTACCTGTTCCATTTGTGGTAGATGAACGAAAGTCTCTCCACATGCTTAGTTCTGAGAGATGTGTGTGTGTGAAAGCCATCCTTCATTAGCTTGTTGGGAACACAAAGTTTCTTTACAGATGCAAATTCCAGTCTATACATATATATGTGGAGGTACTAGCTCCAACTCGGTTTTACAGTGAAAACTGCAGGAACTTCAAACCGGCACTAGGAAACACACAGAGAAAGCAGAGTAAAAGTTTCCCTGCAACCCGTTCCCTTTTTCCTAGATGAACGATCGTTTCTCCACATGCTTAATTCTGAGGGATAATTGGGTGTGAAAGCCGTCCTTCAGCTAGCTTGTTGAGAACACAAAGTTTCTTTCAGGTGCAAACTCTACTCCATATATATATATATGGGGAGGTACTAGCTCGAACTCAGTTTTACAGTGAAAACTGCAGGAACTTCAAACCGGCGCTCAGAAACAGACTGAAATACCAGAGTAATACTTTCTCCTGCAACCCGTTCCCTTTGTGCTAGATGAAAGAACGTCTCTCCTCATGCTCATTTCTGAGAGATAAGTGTGTGTGAAAGCCGTCCTTCAACTAGCATGTTGGGAACACAAAGTTTCTTTTCATGTGCAATCTCCAATCCGTATATATATATGGGTAAGTACTAGCTCCAACTCGGTTTTACAGTGAAAACTGCAGGAACTTCAAACCGGCACTAGGAAACAGACTGAGAAACCAGAGTAAAAGTTTCTCCTGTAAACCTTTCCCTTTGTGCTAGATGAACGAACGTCTCTCCACATGCTCAGTTCTGAGAAATAAGGGTGTGTGAAAGCCGTCCTTCACATAGCTTGTTGGGAACACAAAGTTTCTTTTCAGTTGCAAACTCCACTCTATACATATATATGGGGAGGTACAAGCTCCAAATCTGTTTTACAGTGAATACTGCAGGAACTTCAAACCGGCACAAGGAAACAGACAGAAAAACCAGAGTAAAATTTTCTCCTGCTACCTGTTCCATTTGTGGTAGATGAACGAAAGTCTCTCCACATGCTTAGTTCTGAGAGATGTGTGTGTGTGAAAGCCATCCTTCACTAGCTTGTTGGGAACACAAAGTTTCTTTACAGATGCAAATTCCACTCCATACATATATATGTGGAGGTACAAGCTCCAACTCGGTTTTACAGTGAAAACTGCAGGAACTTCAAACCGGCACTAGGAAACACACAGAGAAAGCAGAGAAAAAGTTTCCCCTGCAACCCGTTCCCTTTTTCCCAGATGAACGATATTTTCTCCTCATGCTTAATTCTGAGGGATAATTGGGTGTGAAAGCCGTCCTTCAGCTAGCTTGTTGAGAACACAAAGTTTCTTTCAGGTGCAAACTCTACTCCATATACATATATGGGGAGGTACTAGCTCCAACTCAGTTTTACAGTGAAAACTGCAGGAACTTCAAACCGGCGCTCAGAAACAGACTGAGAAACCAGAGTAAAACTTTCTCCTGCAACCCTTTCCCTTTGTGCTAGATGAACGAACGTCTCTCCACATGCTCAGTTCTGAGAAATAAGGGTGTGTGAAAGCCGTCCTTCACATAGCTTGTTGGGAACACAAAGTTTCTTTTCAGTTGCAAACTCCACTCTATATATATATATGGGGAGGTACAAGCTCCAAATCTGTTTTACAGTGAAAACTGCAGGAACTTCAAACTGGCACTAGGAAACAGACTGAGAAACCAGAGTAAAAGTTTCTCCTGCAAGCCGTTCAATTTGTGCTACGTGAACGAACGTCTCTCCACAAGCTCAGTTCTGAGAGTTAATTGTGTGTGAAATCCTAACATCACCCAGCTTGTTG
This sequence comes from Camelus dromedarius, assembly GCF_036321535.1. Lineage (NCBI taxonomy): Eukaryota > Metazoa > Chordata > Mammalia > Artiodactyla > Camelidae > Camelus > Camelus dromedarius. Next base: position 3,182,098 of record NW_026989731.1, read on the forward strand.
GGAACAGAAAATATCTTTTCAGGTGCAAAATACATTCCATACATATATATGGGTATGTAATAGCTCCAAAACTGTTTTACAGTGAAAACTGCAGGAACTTCAAACCGGCACTGGAAACAGACTGCGAAACCACAGTGTAAGTTTCCCTTGCAACCCGTTCCCTTTGTGCTAGATGAACGAACGTCTCTCCACATGCTCAGTTCTGAGAGATAAGTGTGTGTGAAAGCCGTCCTTCAACTAGCTTGTTGGGAACACAAAGTTTCTTTTCATTTGCAAAATCCAGTCCATACAAATATATGTGGAGTTTCTTCCTCCAACACGATTTTACAGTGAAAACTGCAGGAACTTCAAACCGGCACTAGGAAACAGATTGAGAAACCTGAGTAACAGTTTCTCCTGCAACCCGTTCCCTTAGTGCTAGATGAACAATAGTCTCTCCAAATGCTCAGTTCTGAGAGATATTTGTGTGTGAAAGCCGTCCTTCACCTAGCTTGTTGGGAACACAAAGATTCTTTCACTTGCAATCTCCAATCCATACTTATATATGGGGAGGATCAAGCTCCTATTCTTTTTTTACATTGAAAAATGCAGGAACTTCCAAACGGTACTAGGAAACAGACTGAATAAACCGAGAAAAATTTCTCCTGCAACCCGTTCCTTTGTGCTAGATGAACGGACGTCTCTCCACATGCTCAGTTCTGAGAGACATGTGTGTGTGAAAGCCGTCCTTCACATAGCTTGTTGGGAACACAAAGTTCTTTACAGTTGCAAACTCCACTCCATACATATATATGGGGAGGCACTAGCTCCAACTCTGTTTTACAGTGAAAACCACAGGAACTTCAAAGCGGCACTAGGAAACAGACTGAGAAACCAGATTATAAGTTTATCCTGCAACTCGTTCCCTTTGTGCTAGATGAACGAACGTATATCCACATGCTCAGTTCTGAGAAATATGTGTGTGTGAAAACCGTCCTTCATCTTTCTTGTTGGGAACACAAAGTTTCTTTTCAGTTGCAAACACCACTCCATACATATATATGGGGAGGTAATAACTCCACCTCGTTTTTACAGTGAAAACTGCAGGAACTTCAACCCGGCACTAGGAAACAGACTGAGAAACCAGAGTAAAAGTTTCCCCTGCAACAAGTTCCATTTGTGCTAGATGAACGAACGTCTCTCCACATGCTCAGTTCTGAGAGATAAATGTGAGTGAAAGCCGTACTTCACTTAGCTTGTTGTGAACACAAAGTTTCTTTTCACTTGCAAACTTACCTCCATACATATATATGGGGAGGTACTAGCTCCAACTCGGTTTTACAGTGAAAACTGCAGGAACTTCAAACCGGCACTAGGAAACAGTCTGAGAAACCAGAGTAAAAGTTACTCCTGCAAACCATACCCTTTGGGTTAGATGAACGAACGTATATCCACATGCTCAGTTCTGAGAGATAAGTGTGTGTGAAAGCCGTCCTTCACTTGGCTTGTAGGGAACACAAAGTTTCTTTTCAGGTGCAAAATCCTTTCTATACATATATATGAGGAGGTACTAGAACCAACCCGCTTTTACAGTGAAAACGGCAGGAACTTAAATCCGGCACTAGGAAACAGACAGAGAAACCAGAGTAAAATTTCTCCTGCAACTCGTTCCCTTTGTGCTAGATGAATGAACGTGTCTCCACATGCTCAGTTCTGAAAGATAACTGAGTGTGAAAGCCGTCCTTCACCTAGCTTGTTGAGAATACATTGATTATTTTCAGGTGCAAACTCTACTCCATACATATATATGGGGAGGTACTAGCTCCAACTATGTTTTACAGTGAAAACTGCAGGAACTTCAAACCGGCACTAGGAAACAGACTGAGAAACCAGAGTAAAAGTTTATCCTGCAACCCGTTCCCTTTGTGCTAGATGAAAGAACGTCTCTCCTCATGCTCATTTCTGAGAGATAAGTGTGTGTGAAAGCCGTCCTTCAACTAGCATGTGGGAACACAAAGTTTCTTTTCAGTTGCAAACTCCTCTCCATACATATATATGGGTTGGTACAAGCTCCTACTCGCTTTTACAGTGAAAACTGCAGGAAATTCACACCAGCGCTAGGAAACAGACTGAGAAACCAGAGTAAAAGTTTCCCCTGCAACCCTTTTCCTTTGTGCTAGATGAACGAACTACTCTTCACATGCTCAGTTCTGAGAGATAAGTGTGTGTGAAGCCGTCCTTCACCTAGCTTGTTGGGAACTCAAAGTTTCTTTTCATATGCTAAATCCACTCCATACCTATATATGGGGAGGTACTAGCTCCAAATCGGATTTACAGTGAAAATACTGCAGGAACTTCAAACCGGCACTAGGAAACCGACTGAGAAACCAGAGAAAAAGTTTATCCTGCAACCAGTTCCATTTGTGCAAAATGAACGAACGTCTCTCCACATGCTCAGTTCTGAGAGATAAGTGTGTGTGAATGCCGTACTTCACTTAGCTTGTTGGGAACACAAAGTTTCTTTTCACTTGCAAACTCCACTCCATACATATATATGGGGAGGTACTAGCTCCAACACGGTTTTACAGTGAAAACTGCAGGAACTTCAAACCGGAACTAGGAAACAGACTGAGAAACCAGAGTAAAATATTCTCATGCTACCCGTTCCCTTTGTGGTAGATGAACGAACGTCTCTCCACATGCTCAGTTCTGAGAGATGTGTGTGTGTGAAAGCCGTCCTTCAACTAGCTTGTTGGGAACACAAAGTTTCTTTTCAGGTGCAAACTCCACTCCATACATATATATGGGGAGGTACTAGTTCCAACACAATTTTACAGTGAAAACGGCAGGAACTAAAATCCGGCACTAGGAAACAGACAGAGAAACCTGAGTATAATTTCCCCTGCAAACCGTTCCCTTTGTGCTAGATGAACGAAAGTGTCTCCACATGCCCATTTCTGAGGGATAAGTGGGTTTGAAAGCCGTCCTTCACCTAGCTTGTTGAGAATATTAAGTTTCTTTTCAGATGCAAACTCTACTCCATACATATATATGGGGTGGTACTAGCTCCAACTCGGTTTTACAGTGAAAACTGCATTAACTTCAAACCGGCACTAGGAAATATACTGAGATAGCAGAGTAAAAGTTTATCCTGCAATCCGTTCCATTTGTGCTAGATGAACGAAAGACTCTCCACTTTAAGTTCTGAGAGATAAGTGTGTGTGAAAACCGCCCTTCACTTTTCTTGTTGGAAACACAAAGTTTCTTCTCAGTTGCAAACTCCACTCCTTACATATATATGGGGTGGTACAGGCTCCTACTCGGTTTTGCAGTGAAAACTGCAGGAACTTCATACCGGCGCTAGGAAACAGACTGAGAAACCAGAGTAAAAATTTCCCCTGCAAACCGTTCCATTTTTGCTAGATGAACGAACGACTCTCCACTTGTTAAGTTCTGAGAGATAAGTGTGTGTGAAACCTTACTTCAACTAGCTTGTTGGGAACACAAAGTTTCTTTTCAGTTGCAAACTCCACTCCATACATATATATGGGGAGGTACAAGCTCCTACTCGGTTTTTTTAGTGAAAACTGTAGGAACTTAACACCGGCACTAGGAAACAGACTGAGAAACCAGAGTAAAATTTTCTCCTGCTACCCGTTCCCTTTGTGGTAGATGAACAAACGTCTATCCACATGCTCAGTTCTGAGAGATGTGTGTGTGTGAAAGCCGTACATCACCTTGCTTTTAGGGAACACAAAGTTTCTTTTCAGGTGCAAAATCCACTCCATACATATATATAGGGAGGTACTAGTTCCAACACAATTTTACAGTGAAAACGGCAGGAACTAAAATCCGGCACGAGGAAACAGACAGAGAAACCAGAGTATAATTTCCCCTGCAAACCGTTCCCTTTGTGCTAGATGAACGAAACTGTCTCCACATGCCCATTTCTGAGGGATAAGTGGGTTTGAAAGCCGTCCTTCACCTAGCTTGTTGAGAATATTAAGTTTCTTTTCAGATGCAAACTCTACTCCATACATATATATGGGGTGGTACTAGCTCCAACACGGTTTTACAGTGAAAACTGCATTAACTTCAAACCGGCACTAGGAAATATACTGAGATAGCAGAGTAAAAGTTTATCCTGCAACCCGTTCCATTTGTGCTAGATGAACGAACGACTCTCCACTTGTTAAGTTCTGAGAGATATGTGTGTGTGAAAACCGCCCTTCACCTTTCTTGTTGGGAACACAATGATTCTTCTCAGTTGCAAACTCCACTCCTTACATATATATGGGGTGGTACAGGCTCCTACTCGGTTTTGCAGTAAAAACTGCAGGAACTTCATACCGGCGCTAGGAAACAGACTGAGAAACCAGAGTAAAAATTTCCCCTGCAAACCATTCCATTTGTGCTAGATGAACGAACGTGTCTCCACATTCTCAGATCTGAGGGATAAGTGGGTGTGAATGCCGTCCTTCACCAACTTGTTGAGAATATAAAGTTTCTTTTCAATTGCAGACTCTACTCCATACATATATATGGGGAGGTACTAGCTCCAACTCGGTTTTACAGTGAAAACTGCAGGAACTTCATATCGGCACTGGGAAACAGACTGAGAAACCAGAGTAAAAGTTTCTCCTGCAAAACGTTCCCATTGTGCTCCTTGAACGAACGTCTCTCCACATGCTCAGTTCTGAGAAATAAGTGTGTGTGAAAGCCGTGCTTCACCTAGCTTGTTGGGAACACAATGTTTCTTTTCAGTTGTATCTCCACTCCATGCATATATATGGGGAGGTACTAGCTCAAACACGGTTTTACAGTGAAAACTGCAGGAACTTCAAACCGGCACTAGGAAACAGACTGAGAAAACAGAGTAAAATTTTCTCCTGCTATCCGTTCCCTTTGTGCTAGATGAACGAAATTCTCTCCACCTGCTCAGTTCTGAGAGATGTGTGTGTGTGAAAGCCGTCTTCAACTAGCTTGTTGGGAACACAAAGTTTCTCTTCAGGTGCAAACTCCACTCCATACATAAATATGGGGAGGTACTATCTCCAACACAATTTTACAGTGAAAACTGCAGGAATTTCAAACCGGCACTAGGAAACAGACTGAGAAACCACAGTAAAAGTTTCTCCTGCAACAATTTCCTTTTGTCCTAGATGAAAGAAATTCTCTCCACATGCCCAGTTCTGAGAGATAAGTGTGTGTGATAGCCGTCCTACACCTAGCTTGTTGGGAACACAAAGTTTATTTTCAGGTGCAAAATCCTTTCCATACATATATATGGGGAGGTACTAGCTCCAAATCGTATTTACAGTGAAAAAACTGCAGGAACTTCAAACCACCACAAGGAAACAGACTGAGAAACCAGAGTAAAAGTTTCTCCTGCAACCCGTTCCCTTTGTGCTAGATGAACGAAAGTCTCTCCACATGATCAGTTCTGAGAGACAAGTGTGTGTGTAAGCCGTTCTTCACATAGCTTTTTGGGAACACTAAGTTTCTTTTCACTTGCAAACTCCACTCCATACATATATATGGGGAGGTAATAGCTCCAACTCGGATTTACAGTGAAAACTGCAGGAACTTCAAACTGGCACTAGGAAAAAGACAGAGAAACCAGAATAAAAGTTTCACCTTCAAACCGTTCCCTTTGTGCTAGATGAACGAACGTCTCTCCACATGCTCATTTCTGAGAGATGTGTGTGTGTGAAAGCCGTACTTCACCTAGCTTGTTGGGAACACAAAGTTTCTTTTCAGGTGCAAACTCCACTCCATACATATATAAGGGGAGGTATTAGCTCCAACACAATTTTACAGTGAAAACTGCAGGAATTTCAAACCGGCAATAGGAAACAGACTGAGAATCCACAGTAAAAGTTTCTCCGGCAAACATTTCCCTTTGCCCTAGATGAAAGAACTTCTCTCCACATGCCCAGTACTTAGGGATAAGTGTGTGTGAAAGCCGTCCTTCACCTAGCTTGTTGGGAACACAAAGTTTCTTTTCAGGTGCAAACTCTTCTCCATACATATTTATGGGAATTTACTAGCTCCAAGTATGTTTCACAGTGAAAACCTCAGGAACATCTAAGCAACACTAGGAAACAGACTGAGAAAAAAGATTATAAGTTTAACCTGCCACCCGTTCCCTTTGTGCTAGATGAACGAAAGTCTCTCCACTTGCTAATTTCTGAGAGATAAGTGTGTGTGAAAACCGTCCTTCACATATCTTGTTGGGAACACAAAGTTTCTTTTCAGTTGAAAAATCCACTCCATACATATATATGGGGAGGTACAAGCTCCAAACCGGTTTTACAGTGAAAACTGCAGGAACTTCAAACCGGCAGTAGGAAACAGACTGAGAAACCAGAGTAAAAGTTTCTCTTGCAACCCATACCATTTTTGCTAGATGAACGAACGTATCTCCAAATGCTAAGTTCTGAGAGATATGTGTGTGTGAAAGCCGTCCTTCAACTAGCTTGTTGGGAACACAATGTCCTTTACAGTTGCAAATTCCATTCCATACGTATATATGGGGATGTACTAGCTCTAACTAGCTTTTAAAATGAAAACTAAGGGAACATCAAACCGGCACTAGGAAACAGACTGAGAAACCAGAGTAAAAGTTTCTCCTGCAAACCGTTCCCTTTCTGCTAGATGAACGAACGTCTCTCCACATGCTCAGTTCTGAGAGATATGTGTGTGTGAAAGCCGTCCTTCACATAGCTTGTTGGGAACACAAAGTTCTTTTCAGTTGCAAACTCCACTCCATACAAATATAAGGGGAGTTACTAGCTCCAACACAGTTTTACAGTGAAAACTGCAGGAATTTCAAACCGGCAATAGGAAACAGACTGAGAAACCACAGTAAAACTATCTCCTGCAAACATTTCCCTTTGTCCTAGATGAAAGAACATCTCTCCACATGCTCAGTTCTGAGAGACAATTGAGTGTTTAAGCCGTACTTCAAATATCTTTTTTGTAACACAAATATTCTTTTCAGTTGCAAACTCCACTCCATACATATATATGGGGACGTACAAGCTCAAACTCGGTTTTACAGTGAAAACTGCAGAAAATTCTAACCGGCAGTAGGAAACAGACTGAGAAACCAGAGTAAAAGTTTCTCCTGCAACCCATACCATTTGAGTTAGATGAACGAACGTATCTCCAAATGCTCAGTTCTGAGAGATAAGTGTGTGTGAAAGCCGTCCTTCACTTAGCTTGCTGGGAACACAAAGATTCTTTAGAGATGCAAATTCCACTCCATACATATATATGTGGAGGTACTAGCTCCAACTCGGTTTTACAGTGAAAACTGCAGGAACTTCAAACCGGCACTAGGAAACAGACTGAGAAACCAGAGTAAATGTTTCTCCTGTAAACCTTTCCCTTTGTGCTAGATGAAAGAACGTCTCTCCTCATGCTCATTTCTGAGAGATAAGTGTGTGTGAAAGCCGTCCTTCAACTAGCATGTTGGGAACACAAAGTTTCTTTTCATGTGCAAACTCCAATCCGTATATATATATGGGTAAGTACTAGCTCCAACTCGGTTTTACAGTGAAAACTGCAGGAACTTCAAACCGGCACTAGGAAACAGACTGAGAAACCAGAGTAAAAGTTTCTCCTGTAAACCGTTCCCTTTGTGCTAGATGAACGAACGTCTCTCCACATGCTCAGTTCTGAGAAATAAGGGTGTGTGAAAGCCGTCCTTCACATAGCTTGTTGGGAACACAAAGTTTCTTTTCAGTTGCAAACTCCACTCTATACATATATATGGGGAGGTACAAGCTCCAAATCTGTTTTACAGTGAAAACTGCAGGAACTTCAAACCGGCACAAGGAAACAGACAGAAAAACCAGAGTAAAATTTTCTCCTGCTACCTGTTCCATTTGTGGTAGATGAACGAAAGTCTCTCCACATGCTTAGTTCTGAGAGATGTGTGTGTGTGAAAGCCATCCTTCATTAGCTTGTTGGGAACACAAAGTTTCTTTACAGATGCAAATTCCAGTCTATACATATATATGTGGAGGTACTAGCTCCAACTCGGTTTTACAGTGAAAACTGCAGGAACTTCAAACCGGCACTAGGAAACACACAGAGAAAGCAGAGTAAAAGTTTCCCCTGCAACCCGTTCCCTTTTTCCTAGATGAACGATCGTTTCTCCACATGCTTAATTCTGAGGGATAATTGGGTGTGAAAGCCGTCCTTCATCTAGCTTGTTGAGAACACAAAGTTTCTTTCAGGTTCAAACCCTACTCCATATATATATATGGGGAGGTACTAGCTCCAACTCAGTTTTACAGTGAAAACTGCAGGAACTTAAAACCGGCGCTCAGAAACAGACTGAAATACCAGAGTAATACTTTCTCCTGCAACACGTTCCCTTTGTGCTAGATGAAAGAACGTCTCTCCTCATGCTCATTTCTGAGAGATAAGTGTGTGTGAAAGCCGTCCTTCAACTAGCATGTTGGGAACACAAAGTTTCTTTTCATGTGCAATCTCCAATCCGTATATATATATGGGTAAGTACTAGCTCCAACTCGGTTTTACAGTGAAAACTGCAGGAACTTCAAACCGGCACTAGGAAACAGACTGAGAAACCAGAGTAAAAGTTTCTCCTGTAAACCTTTCCCTTTGTGCTAGATGAACGAACGTCTCTCCACATGCTCAGTTCTGAGAAATAAGTGTGTGTGGAAGCCGTCCTTCACATAGCTTGTTGGGAACACAAAGTTTCTTTTCAGTTGCAAACTCCACTCTATACATATATATGGGGAGGTACAAGCTCCAAATCTGTTTTACAGTGAAAACTGCAGGAACTTCAAACCGGCACAAGGAAACAGACAGAAAAACCAGAGTAAAATTTTCTCCTGCTACCTGTTCCATTTGTGGTAGATGAACGAAAGTCTCTCCACATGCTTAGTTCTGAGAGATGTGTGTGTTTGAAAGCCATCCTTCACTAGCTTGTTGGGAACACAAAGTTTCTTTACAGATGCAAATTCCACTCCATACATATATATGTGGAGGTACTAGCTCCAACTCGGTTTTACAGTGAAAACTGCAGGAACTTCAAACCGGCACTAGGAAACACACAGAGAAAGCAGAGTAAAAGTTTCCCCTGCCACCCGTTCCCTTTTTCCTAGATGAACGATCGTTTCTCCACATGCTTAATTCTGAGGGATAATTGGGTGTGAAAGCCGTCCTTCAGCTAGCTTGTTGAGAACACAAAGTTTCTTTCAGGTGCAAACTCTACTCCATATATATATATGGGGAGGTACTAGCTCCAACTCGGTTTTACAGTGAAAACTGCAGGAACTTCAAACCGGCACTAGGAAACAGACTGAGAAACCAGAGTAAAAGTTTCTCCTGCAAGCCGTTCACTTTGAGCTACGTGAACGAACGTCTCTCCACAAGCTCAGTTCTGAGATTTAATTGTGTGTGAAATCCTAACATCACCCAACTTGTTGGGAACAGAAAATTTCTTTTCAGTTGCAAAATACATTCCATACATATATATGGGTATGTAATAGCCCCAAAACTGTTTTACAGTGAAAACTGCAGGAACTTCAAACCGGCACTGGAAACAGACTGCGAAACCACAGTATAAGTTTCCCTTGCAACCCGTTCCCTTTGTGCTAGATGATCGAACGTCTCTCCACATGCTCAGTTCTGAGAGATAAGTGTGTGTGAAAGCCGTCCTTCAAATAGCTTGTTGGGAACACAAAGTTTCTTTTCATTTGCAAAATCCAGTCCATACAAATATATGTGGAGTTTCTTCCTCCAACACGTTTTTACAGTGAAAACTGCAGGAAATTCAAACCGGCACGAGGAAACAGATTGAGAAAACTGAGTAACAGTTTCTCCTGCAACCCGTTCCCTTAGTGCTAGATGAACAAAAGTCTCTCCAAATGCTCAGTTCTGAGAGATAATTGTGTGTGAAAGCCATCCTTCACCTAGCTTGTTGGGAACACAAAGATTCCTTTCACTTGCAATCTCCAATCCATACTTATATATGGGGAGGATCAAGCTCCTATTCATTTTTTACATTGAAAAATGCAGGAACTTCCAAACGGTACTAGGAAACAGACTGAATAAACCGAGAAAAATTTCTCCTGCAACCCGTTCCATTTGTGCTAGATGAACGAACGTCTCTCCACATGCTCAGTTCTGAGAAATAAGTGTGTGTGAAAGCCGTCCTTCACCAATTTTGTTGGGAACACAAAGTTTCCTTTCAGTTGCAAACTCCACTCCATACATATATATGGAGAGGTACTAGCTCCAACTCGGTTTTACAGTGAAAACTGCAGGAACTTCTAACCCACACTAGGAAAAAGACTGAAAACCCAGAGTAAAATTTTCTCCTGCTACCCATTCCCTTTGTGGTAGATGAACGAACGTCTCTCCACATGCTCAGTTCTGAGAGATAAGTTTGTGTGAAAGCCGTCTTTCACCTAGCTTGTTGGGAACACATAGTTTCTTTTCAGTTGCAAACTCCACTCCATATATATACATGGGGAGGTACTAGCTCCAACTCGGTTTTACAGTGAAAACTGCAGGAACTTCAAACCGGAAGTAGGAAACACACTGAAAAACCAGAGTAAATCTTTCTCCTGCAAACCGTTCCCATTGTGCTAGATGAACGAACCTCTCTTCTCGTGCTCAGTTCTGAGATATAAGTGTGTGTGAAAGCCATTCTTCAAATAGCTTGTTGGGAACACAAAGTTTCTTTTCATCTGCAAACTCCAATCCGTATATATATATGGGGAAGTACTAACTTCAACTCGGTTTTACAGTCAAAACTGTAAGAACTTCAAACCAGCACTAGGAAACAGACTGAGAAACCAGGGTAAATGTTTCTCCTGCAAGCCGTTCACTTTGTGCTACATGAACGAACGTCTCTCCATATGCTCAATTCTGAGAGTTATGTGTGTGTGAAATCCGAACTTCACCTAGCATGTTGGGAACAGAAAGTTCCTTTTCAGTTGCAAACTCCACTCCATACATATATATGGAGAGGTACTAGCTCCAGCTCGGTTTTACAGTGAAAACTGCAGGAACTTCTAACCCACACTAGGAAAAAGACTGAAAACCCAGAGTAAAATTTTCTCCTGCTTCCCGTTTCCTTTGTGGTAGATGAACGAACGTCTCTCCACATGCTCAGTTCTGAGAGATAAGTTTGTGTGAAAGCCGTCTTTCACCCAGCTTGTTGGGAACACAAAGTTTCTTTTCATGTTCAAACACCACTCCATACATATATATGGGGAGTTAAAAACTCCAACACAATTTTACAGTGAAAACTGCAGGAATTTCAAACCGGCACTAGGAAACAGATTGCAAAACCACAGTAAAAGTTTCTCCTGCAACCATTTCCCTTAGTCCTAGATGAAAGAAATTCTCTCCACATGCCCAGTTCTGAGGGATAAGTGTGTGTGAATGCCGTCCTACAACTTGCTTGTTGGGAACACAAAGTTTCTTTTCATGTGCAAACTCCATTCCAAACATATATATGGGGAGGTACAAGCACCAACCCGCATTTACAGTGAAAACGGCAGGAACATAAATCTGGAACTAGGAAACACACAGAGAATCCAGAGTAAAAGTTTCCCCTGCAACCCGTTCCCTTTTTCCTAGATGAACGAAAGTTTCTCCACATGCTCATTTCTGAGGGATAATTGGGTGTGAAAGCCGTCCTTCAGCTAGCTTGTTGAGAACACAAAGTTTCTTTCAGGTGCAAACTCTACTCCATATATATATATGGGGAGGTACAAGCTCCAACTCAGTTTTACAGTGAAAACTGCAGGAACTTCAAACCGGCGCTCAGAAACAGACTGAAATACCAGAGTAAAACTTTCTCCTGCAACCCGTTCCCTTTGTGCTAGATGAACGAACGTCTCTCCTCATGCTCAGTTCTGAGAGATAAGTGTGTGTGAAAGCCGTCCTTCACCTTGCATGTTGGGAACACAAAGTTTCTTTTCAGGGGCTAACTCCATTCCATACATATATATGGGGAGGTTCTAGCACCAACCCGCTTTTTCAGTGAAAACGGCAGGAAATTAAATCCGGCACTAGGAAACAGACAGGGAAACCAGAGTAAAAGTTTCTCCTGCAACCCATTCATTTGTGCTAGATGAACGAACGTTTCTCCACATGCTCAGTTCTGAGGGATAAGTGGGTGTGTAAGCCGTCCTTCACCTAGCTTGTTGAGAACACAAAGTTTCTTTTCAGTTGCAAACTCCACTCCATACATATATATGGAGAGGTACTAGCTCCAACTCGGTTTTACAGTGAAAACTGCAGGAACTTCTAACCCACACTAGGAAAAAGACTGAAAACCCAGAGTAAAATTTTCTCCTGCTTCCCGTTTCCTTTGTGGTAGATGAACGAACGTCTCTCCACATGCTCAGTTCTGAGAGATAAGTTTGTGTGAAAGCCGTCTTTCACCTAGCTTTTTGGAACACAAAGTTTCTTTTCATGTTCAAACAACACTCCATACATATATATGGGGAGGTAAAAGCTCCAACACAATTTTACAGTGAAAACTGCAGGAATTTCAAACCGGCACTAGGAAACAGAATTAGAAACCAGAGTAAAAGTTTTGCCTGCAAGCCGTTCAGTTTGTGCTACAAGTACGAACGTCTCTACACATGCTCAGTTCTGAGAGAAAATTGTGTGTGTAATCCGAACTTCACATAGCTTGTTGGGAACAGAAAGTTTCTTTTCAGCTGCACACTCCATTCCATACATATATATGGGGAGGTACTAGCTCCAACTCGGTTTTACAGTGAAAACTGCAGGAACTTCTAACCGGAACTGGGAAACAGACTGAGAAACCAGAGTAAAAGATTCTCCTGCAATCCGTTCACATTGTGCTACATGAACGAACTTCTCTCCACATGCTCAGTTCTGAGAGATAAGTGTGTGTTAAATCCGAACTTCAATTAACTTGTTGGGAACAGAAAGTTTCTATTCAAGTGCAAACTCCATTCCATACATATATAAGGGGATGTACTATCTCCAACTCGATTTTACAGTGAAAACTGCTGGAACATCAAACCGGCACTAGGAAACAGACTGAGAAACCAGAGAAAAAGTTTCTCTTGCAACCCGTTCCCTTTGTGTTAGATGAACGAACGTGTCTCCATATGCTAATTTCTGAGGGATAATTGGGTGTGAAAGCCGTCCTTCACCTACCTTGTTGAGAACACAAAGTTTCTTTTCATTTGCAAATTCCAATCTATATATATATATGGGAAAGTACTAGCTCCAACTTGGTTTTACAGTGAAAACTGCAGGAACTTCAAACCGGCACTTGGAAACAGACTGAGAAACCAGAATAAAAGTATCTCCTGCAAGCCGATCACTTTGTGATACATGAACGAAGGTCTCTCCACATGATCAGTTCTGAGAGATAAGTGTGTGTGTAATCCGAACTTCACATACATTGTTGGGAACAGAAAGTATCTTTTCAGGTGCAAACTCCATTCCATACATATATATGGGGAGGTAGTAGCTCCAACACGGTTTTACAGTGAAAACTGCAGGAACTTCAAAGCGGAACTAGGAAAAAGAATGAGAAACCCGAGAAATAGTTTCTCCTGCAACCCGTTCCGTTTCTGCTAGATGAACGAACGTCTCTCCACATGCTCAGTTCTGAGAGATAAATGTGTGTGAAAGCCGTCCTTCACCTTGCTTGTTGGGAACACAACGTTTCTTTTCACTTGCAAAGTCCACTCCATACTTATATATGGGGAGGTACTAGCTCCAACTCGGTTTTACAGTGAAAACTGCAGGAACTTCAAACCGGCACTAGGAAACAGACTGAGAAACCAGAGAAATAGTTTCTCCTGCAACCTGTTACATTTGTGCTAGATGAACGAACGTCTCTCCACATGCTCAGTTCTGAGAGATCTGTGTGTGTGAAAGCCGTACTTCACCTAGCTTTTTGGGAACACAAAGTTTCTTTTCACTTGCAAACTCCATTCCATACATATATATGGTTAAGTACTAGCTCCAACTCGGTTTTACAGTGAAAACTGCAGGAAATTCTAACCGGCAGTAGGAAACAGCCTGAGAAACCATAGTAAAACATTCTTCTGTAACCCTTTCACTTTGTGCTAGATGAATGAAAGTCTCTCCACATGCTCAGTTCTGAGAGATGTGTGTGTGTGAAAGCCGTCCTACTCCTATCTTGTTGGGAACACAAAGTTTCTTTTAAGGTGCAAACTCCACTAAATACATATATATGGGGAGGTACTAGCTCCAACACAATTTTACAGAGAAAACTGCAGGAATTTCAAACCGGCACTAAGAAACAGACTGAGAAACAACAGTAAAAGTTTCTCCTGCAATGATTTCCCTTTGTCCTAGATGAACGAATTTCTCTCCACATGCCCTGTTCTGAGAGATATGTGTGTGTGAATGCCATCCTACACCTAGCTTGTTGGGAACACAAAGTTTCTTTTCAGTTGCAAATTCCATTCCATATATATATATATATATGGGGAGGTACTAGCACCAACCCGCTTTTACGGTGAAAAAGGCAGGAACTTAAATACGGCAATAGGAAACAGACAGAGATTCCAGAGTAAAAGTTTCTCCTGCAACCCGTTCCCTTTGAGCTAGATGAACGTACGTGACTCCACATGCTCAGTTCTGAGGGATAAGTGGGTGTGAAAACCGTCCTTCACCTACCTTGTTGAGAACACAAAGTACCTTTCAGGTGAAAACTCCACTCCATATATATATATATGGGGAGGTACTAGCTCCAACTCAGTTTTACAGTGAAAACTGAAGAACTTCAAACCGGCACTAGGAAACAGACTGAGAATCCAGAGTAAAAGTTTCTCCTGCTAGCCGTTCAATTTTTGCTACATGAACGAACGTCTCTCCACATGCTAAGTTCTGAGAGATAAGTGTGTGTGAAATCCGAAATTCACCTATCTTGTTGGAAACAGAAAATTTCTTTTCACTTGCAAACCCCAATCCATAATTATATATGGGGAGGTACTAGCTCCAACTCGGTTTTACAATGAAAACTGCAGGAACTTCAAACCGGCACTAGGAAACAGACTGAGTAAACAGAGAAAAGTTTCCCCTGCAACCCGTTCCCTTTGTGCTAGATGAACGAAAGTCTCTCCACATGCTCAGTTTTGAGAGATAAGTGTGTGTGAAAGCCATTCTTCACCTAGCTTGTTGGGAACACAAAGTTTCTCTTCAGTTGCAAACTCCACTCCATACATATATAAGGGGAGGTACTAGTACCTACTCGGTTTTACAGTGAAAACTGCAGGAAATTCAAACCGGCACTAGGAAACAGACAGAGTAAACAGAGAAAAAGTTTCTCCTGCAACCAGTTCCCTTTGTGCTAGATGAACGAACGTCTCTCCACGTGCTCATTTCTGAGAGAAAAGTGTGTGTGAAAGCCATTCTTCAACTAGCTTGATGGGAAGACAAAGTTCCTTTTCACTTGCAAACTCCACTCCATACATACATATGGTTAGGTACTTGCTCCAACTCGGTTTTACATTGAAAACAGCAGGAACTTCAAAGTGGCACTAGAAAATAGACTGAGAAACCAGATAAAAATTTTCTCCTGCAACCGGTTCCCTTTGTGCTAGATGAACGAACGTCTCTCCACATGCTCAGTTCTGAGAGATAAGTGTGTGTGAAAGCCGTCCTTCAACTAGCTTGTTGGGAACACAAAGTTTCTTTTCATTTGCAAAATCCAGTCCATACAAATATATGTGGAGTTTCTTCCTCCAACACGTTTTTACAGTGAAAACTGCAGGAACTTCAAACCGGCACTAGGAAACAGATTGAGAAAACTGAGTAACAGTTTCTCCTGCAACCCGTTCCCTTAGTGCTAGATGAACAAAAGTCTCTCCAAATGCTCAGTTCTGAGAGATAATTGTGTGTGAAAGCCGTCCTTCACCTAGCTTGTTGGGAACACAAAGATTCTTTTCACTTGCAATCTCCAATCCATACTTATATATGGGGAGGATCAAGCTCCTATTCATTTTTTACATTGAAAAATGCAGGAGCTTCCAAACGGTACTAGGAAACAGACTGAATAAACCGAGAAAAATTTCCCTGCAACCCGTTCCAATTGTGCTAGATGAACGAACGTCTCTCCACATGCTCAGTTCTGAGAGATAAGTGTGTGTGAAAGCCGTCCTTCACCTAGCTTGTTGGGAACACAAAGTTTCCTTTCAGTTGCAAACTCCACTCCATACATATATATGGAGAGGTACTAGCTCCAACTCGGTTTTACAGTGAAAACTGCAGGAACTTCAAACCGGCACTAGGAAACAGACTGAGAAACCAGAGTAAAAGTTTCTCCTGTAAACCGTTCCCTTTGTGCTAGATGAACGAACGTCTCTCCACATGCTCAGTTCTGAGAAATAAGGGTGTGTGAAAGCCGTCCTTCACATAGCTTGTTGGGAACACAAAGTTTCTTTTCAGTTGCAAACTCCACTCTATACATATATATGGGGAGGTACAATCTCCAAATCTGTTTTACAGTGAAAACTGCAGGAACTTCAAACCGGCACAAGGAAACAGACAGAAAAACCAGAGTAAAATTTTCTCCTGCTACCTGTTCCATTTGTGGTAGATGAACGAAAGTCTCTCCACATGCTTAGTTCTGAGAGATGTGTGTGTGTGAAAGCCATCCTTCACTAGCTTGTTGGGAACACAAAGTTTCTTTACAGATGCAAATTCCACTCCATACATATATATGTGGAGGTACTAGCTCCAACTCGGTTTTACAGTGAAAACTGCAGGAACTTCAAACCGGCACTAGGAAACACACAGAGAAAGCAGAGTAAAAGTTTCCCCTGCAACCCGTTCCCTTTTTCCTAGATGAAAGATCGTTTCTCCACATGCTAAATTCTGAGGGATAATTGGGTGTGAAAGCCGTCCTTCAGCTAGCTTGTTGAGAACACAAAGTTTCTTTCAGGTGCAAACTCTACTCCATATATATATATGGGGAGGTACTAGCTCCAACTCAGTTTTACAGTGAAAACTGCAGGAACTTCAAACCGGCGCTCAGAAACAGACTGAAATACCAGAGTAAAACTTTCTCCTGCAAACCGTTCCCTTTGTGCTAGATGAAAGAACGTCTCTCCTCATGCTCAGTTCTGAGAGATAAGTGTGTGTGAAAGCCGTCCTTCAACTAGCATGTTGGGAACACAAAGATTCTTTTCATGTGCAATCTCCAATCCGTATATATATATGGGTAAGTACTAGCTCCAACTCGGTTTTACAGTGAAAACTGCAGGAACTTCAAACCGGCACTAGGAAACAGACTGAGAAACCAGAGTAAAAGTTTCTCCTGCAAGCCGTTCACTTTGTGCTACGTGAACGAACGTCTCTCCACAAGCTCAGTTCTGAGAGTTAATTGTGTGCGAAATCCTAACATCACCCAGCTTGTTGGGAACAGAAAATTTCTTTTCAGTTGCAAAATACATTCCATACATATATATGGGTATGTAATAGCCCCAAAACTGTTTTACAGTGAAAACTGCAGGAACTTCAAACCGGCACTGGAAACAGACTGCGAAACCACAGTATAAGTTTCCCTTGCAACCCGTTCCCTTTGTGCTAGATGAACGAACGTCTCTCCACATGCTCAGTTCTGAGAGATAAGTGTGTGTGAAAGCCGTCCTTCAACTAGCTTGTTGGGAACACAAAGTTTCTTTTCATTTGCAAAATCCAGTCCATACAAATATATGTGGAGTTTCTTCCTCCAACACGTTTTTACAGTGAAAACTGCAGGAACTTCAAACCGGCACTAGGAAACAGATTGAGAAAACTGAGTAACAGTTTCTCCTGCAACCCGTTCCCTTAGTGCTAGATGAACAAATGTCTCTCCAAATGCTCAGTTCTGAGAGATAATTGTGTGTGAAAGCCGTCCTTCACCTAGCTTGTTGGGAACACAAAGATTCTTTTCACTTGCAATCTCCAATCCATACTTATATATGGGGAGGATCAAGCTCCTATTCATTTTTTACATTGAAAAATGCAGGAACTTCCAAACGGTACTAGGAAACAGACTGAATAAACCGAGAAAAATTTCTCCTGCAACCCGTTCCATTTGTGCTAGATGAACGAAAGTCTCTCCACATGCTCAGTTCTGAGAGATAAGTGTGTGTGAAAGCCGTCCTTCACCAAGTTTGTTGGGAACACAAAGATTCTTTTCATTTGCAAAATCCAGTCCATACAAATATATGTGGAGTTTCTTCCTCCAACACGTTTTTACAGTGAAAACTGCAGGAACTTCAAACCGGCACTAGGAAACAGATTGAGAAAACTGAGTAACAGTTTCTCCTGCAACCCGTTCCCTTAGTGCTAGATGAACAAAAGTCTCTCCAAATGCTCAGTTCTGAGAGATATTTGTCTGTGAAAGCCGTCCTTCACCTAGCTTGTTGGGAACACAAAGATTCTTTTCACTTGCAATCTCCAATCCATACTTATATATGGGGAGGATCAAGCTCCTATTCATTTTTTACATTGAAAAATGCAGGAACTTCCAAACGGTACTAGGAAACAGACTGAATAAACCGAGAAAAATTTCCCTGCAATCCGTTCCAATTGTGCTAGATGAACGAACGTCTCTCCACATGCTCAGTTCTGAGAGATAAGTGTGTGTGAAAGCCGTCCTTCACCAAGTTTGTTGGGAACACAAAGATTCTTTTCAGTTGCAAACTTCACTCCATACATATATAAGGGGATGTAATAGCTCCAAAACGATTTTACAGTGTAAACTGCAGGAACTTCAAACCGGCACTAGGAAACAGACTGAGAAACCAGAGTAAATGTTTCTCCTGCAACCCATACCCTTTGTGCTAGATGAACGAACGTATCTCCACATGCTGAGTTCTGAGAGATAATTGTGTGTGAAAGCCGTCCTTCACCTAGCTTGTTGGGAACACAAAGTTTCCTTTCAGTTGCAAACTCCACTCCATACATATATATGGAGAGGTACTAGCTCCAACTCGGTTTTACAGTGAAAACTGCAGGAACTTCTAACCCACACTAGGAAAAATACTGAAAACCCAGAGTAAAATTTTCTCCTGCTAACCGTTCCCTTTGTGGTAGATGAACGAACGTCTCTCCACATGCTCAGTTCTGAGAGATAAGTTTGTGTGAAAGCCGTCTTTCACCTAGCGTGTTGGGAACACATAGTTTCTTTTCAGTTGGAAACTCCCCTCCATACATATACATGGGGAGGTACTAGCTCCAACTCGGTTTTACAGTGAAAACTGCAGGAACTTCAAACCGGCACTAGGAAACAGACTGAGAAACCAGAGTAAAAGTTTCTCCTGTAAACCGTTCCCTTTGTGCTAGATGAACGAACGTCTCTCCACATGCTCAGTTCTGAGAAATAAGGGTGTGTGAAAGCCGTCCTTCACATAGCTTGTTGGGAACACAAAGTTTCTTTTCAGTTGCAAACTCCACTCTATACATATATATGGGGAGGTACAATCTCCAAATCTGTTTTACAGTGAAAACTGCAGGAACTTCAAACCGGCACAAGGAAACAGACAGAAAAACCAGAGTAAAATTTTCTCCTGCTACCTGTTCCATTTGTGGTAGATGAACGAAAGTCTCTCCACATGCTTAGTTCTGAGAGATGTGTGTGTGTGAAAGCCATCCTTCACTAGCTTGTTGGGAACACAAAGTTTCTTTACAGATGCAAATTCCACTCCATACATATATATGTGGAGGTACTAGCTCCAACTCGGTTTTACAGTGAAAACTGCAGGAACTTCAAACCGGCACTAGGAAACACACAGAGAAAGCAGAGTAAAAGTTTCCCCTGCAACCCGTTCCCTTTTTCCTAGATGAAAGATCGTTTCTCCACATGCTTAATTCTGAGGGATAATTGGGTGTGAAAGCCGTCCTTCAGCTAGCTTGTTGAGAACACAAAGTTTCTTTCAGGTGCAAACTCTACTCCATATATATATATGGGGAGGTACTAGCTCCAACTCAGTTTTACAGTGAAAACTGCAGGAACTTCAAACCGGCGCTCAGAAACAGACTGAAATACCAGAGTAAAACTTTCTCCTGCAAACCGTTCCCTTTGTGCTAGATGAAAGAACGTCTCTCCTCATGCTCAGTTCTGAGAGATAAGTGTGTGTGAAAGCCGTCCTTCAACTAGCATGTTGGGAACACAAAGATTCTTTTCATGTGCAATCTCCAATCCGTATATATATATGGGTAAGTACTAGCTCCAACTCGGTTTTACAGTGAAAACTGCAGGAACTTCAAACCGGCACTAGGAAACAGACTGAGAAACCAGAGTAAAAGTTTCTCCTGCAAGCCGTTCACTTTGTGCTACGTGAACGAACGTCTCTCCACAAGCTCAGTTCTGAGAGTTAATTGTGTGCGAAATCCTAACATCACCCAGCTTGTTGGGAACAGAAAATTTCTTTTCAGTTGCAAAATACATTCCATACATATATATGGGTATGTAATAGCCCCAAAACTGTTTTACAGTGAAAACTGCAGGAACTTCAAACCGGCACTGGAAACAGACTGCGAAACCACAGTATAAGTTTCCCTTGCAACCCGTTCCCTTTGTGCTAGATGAACGAACGTCTCTCCACATGCTCAGTTCTGAGAGATAAGTGTGTGTGAAAGCCGTCCTTCAACTAGCTTGTTGGGAACACAAAGTTTCTTTTCATTTGCAAAATCCAGTCCATACAAATATATGTGGAGTTTCTTCCTCCAACACGTTTTTACAGTGAAAACTGCAGGAACTTCAAACCGGCACTAGGAAACAGATTGAGAAAACTGAGTAACAGTTTCTCCTGCAACCCGTTCCCTTAGTGCTAGATGAACAAAAGTCTCTCCAAATGCTCAGTTCTGAGAGATAATTGTGTGTGAAAGCCGTCCTTCACCTAGCTTGTTGGGAACACAAAGATTCTTTTCACTTGCAATCTCCAATCCATACTTATATATGGGGAGGATCAAGCTCCTATTCATTTTTTACATTGAAAAATGCAGGAACTTCCAAACGGTACTAGGAAACAGACTGAATAAACCGAGAAAAATTTCTCCTGCAACCCGTTCCATTTGTGCTAGATGAACGAAAGTCTCTCCACATGCTCAGTTCTGAGAGATAAGTGTGTGTGAAAGCCGTCCTTCACCAAGTTTGTTGGGAACACAAAGATTCTTTTCAGTTGCAAACTTCACTCCATACATATATAAGGGAATGTAATAGCTCCAACACGATTTTACAGTGTAAACTGCAGGAACTTCAAACCGGAACTAGGAAACAGACTGAGAAACCAGAGTAAATGTTTCTCCTGCAACCCATACCCTTTGTGCTAGATGAACGAACGTATCTCCACATGCTGAGTTCTGAGAGATAATTGTGTGTGAAAGCCGTCCTTCACCTAGCTTGTTGGGAACACAAAGTTTCCTTTCAGTTGCAAACTCCACTCCATACATATATATGGAGAGGTACTAGCTCCAACTCGGTTTTACAGTGAAAACTGCAGGAACTACAAACCGGCACTAGGAAACAGACTGAGAAACCAGAGTAAAAGTTTCTCCTGTAAACCGTTCCCTTTGTGCTAGATGAACGAACGTCTCTCCACATGCTCAGTTCTGAGAAATAAGGGTGTGTGAAAGCCGTCCTTCACATAGCTTGTTGGGAACACAAAGTTTCTTTTCAGTTGCAAACTCCACTCTATACATATATATGGGGAGGTACAATCTCCAAATCTGTTTTACAGTGAAAACTGCAGGAACTTCAAACCGGCACAAGGAAACAGACAGAAAAACCAGAGTAAAATTTTCTCCTGCTACCTGTTCCATTTGTGGTAGATGAACGAAAGTCTCTCCACATGCTTAGTTCTGAGAGATGTGTGTGTGTGAAAGCCATCCTTCACTAGCTTGTTGGGAACACAAAGTTTCTTTAGAGATGCAAATTCCACTCCATACATATATATGTGGAGGTACTAGCTCCAACTCGGTTTTACAGTGAAAACTGCAGGAACTTCAAACCGGCGCTCAGAAACAGACTGAAATACCAGAGTAAAACTTTCTCCTGCAAACCGTTCCCTTTGTGCTAGATGAAAGAACGTCTCTCCTCATGCTCAGTTCTGAGAGATAAGTGTGTGTGAAAGCCGTCCTTCAACTAGCATGTTGGGAACACAAAGATTCTTTTCATGTGCAATCTCCAATCCGTATATATATATGGGTAAGTACTAGCTCCAACTCGGTTTTACAGTGAAAACTGCAGGAACTTCAAACCGGCACTAGGAAACAGACTGAGAAACCAGAGTAAAAGTTTCTCCTGCAAGCCGTTCACTTTGTGCTACGTGAACGAACGTCTCTCCACAAGCTCAGTTCTGAGAGTTAATTGTGTGCGAAATCCTAACATCACCCAGCTTGTTGGGAACAGAAAATTTCTTTTCAGTTGCAAAATACATTCCATACATATATATGGGTATGTAATAGCCCCAAAACTGTTTTACAGTGAAAACTGCAGGAACTTCAAACCGGCACTGGAAACAGACTGCGAAACCACAGTATAAGTTTCCCTTGCAACCCGTTCCCTTTGTGCTAGATGAACGAACGTCTCTCCACATGCTCAGTTCTGAGAGATAAGTGTGTGTGAAAGCCGTCCTTCAACTAGCTTGTTGGGAACACAAAGTTTCTTTTCATTTGCAAAATCCAGTCCATACAAATATATGTGGAGTTTCTTCCTCCAACACGTTTTTACAGTGAAAACTGCAGGAACTTCAAACCGGCACTAGGAAACAGATTGAGAAAACTGAGTAACAGTTTCTCCTGCAACCCGTTCCCTTAGTGCTAGATGAACAAAAGTCTCTCCAAATGCTCAGTTCTGAGAGATAATTGTGTGTGAAAGCCGTCCTTCACCTAGCTTGTTGGGAACACAAAGATTCTTTTCACTTGCAATCTCCAATCCATACTTATATATGGGGAGGATCAAGCTCCTATTCATTTTTTACATTGAAAAATGCAGGAACTTCCAAACGGTACTAGGAAACAGACTGAATAAACCGAGAAAAATTCTCCTGCAACCCGTTCCATTTGTGCTAGATGAACGAAAGTCTCTCCACATGCTCAGTTCTGAGAGATAAGTGTGTGTGAAAGCCGTCCTTCACCTAGCTTGTTGGGAACACAAAGATTCTTTTCAGTTGCAAACTTCACTCCATACATATATAAGGGAATGTAATAGCTCCAACACGATTTTACAGTGTAAACTGCAGGAACTTCAAACCGGCACTAGGAAACAGACTGAGAAACCAGAGTAAATGTTTCTCCTGCAACCCATACCCTTTGTGCTAGATGAACGAACGTATCTCCACATGCTGAGTTCTGAGAGATAATTGTGTGTGAAAGCCGTCCTTCACCTAGCTTGTTGGGAACACAAAGTTTCCTTTCAGTTGCAAACTCCACTCCATACATATATATGGAGAGGTACTAGCTCCAACTCGGTTTTACAGTGAAAACTGCAGGAAATTCAAACCGGCACTAGGAAACAGACTGAGAAACCAGAGTAAAAGTTTCTCCTGTAAACCGTTCCCTTTGTGCTAGATGAACGAACGTCTCTCCACATGCTCAGTTCTGAGAAATAAGGGTGTGTGAAAGCCGTCCTTCACATAGCTTGTTGGGAACACAAAGTTTCTTTTCAGTTGCAAACTCCACTCTATACATATATATGGGGAGGTACAATCTCCAAATCTGTTTTACAGTGAAAACTGCAGGAACTTCAAACCGGCACAAGGAAACAGACAGAAAAACCAGAGTAAAATTTTCTCCTGCTACCTGTTCCATTTGTGGTAGATGAACGAAAGTCTCTCCACATGCTTAGTTCTGAGAGATGTGTGTGTGTGAAAGCCATCCTTCACTAGCTTGTTGGGAACACAAAGTTTCTTTACAGATGCAAATTCCACTCCATACATATATATGTGGAGGTACTAGCTCCAACTCGGTTTTACAGTGAAAACTGCAGGAACTTCAAACCGGCACTAGGAAACACACAGAGAAAGCAGAGTAAAAGTTTCCCCTGCAACCCGTTCCCTTTTTCCTAGATGAAAGATCGTTTCTCCACATGCTTAATTCTGAGGGATAATTGTGTGTGAAAGCCGTCCTTCAGATAGCTTGTTGAGAACACAAAGTTTCTTTCAGGTGCAAACTCTACTCCATATATATATATGGGGAGGTACTAGCTCCAACTCAGTTTTACAGTGAAAACTGCAGGAACTTCAAACCGGCGCTCAGAAACAGACTGAAATACCAGAGTAAAACTTTCTCCTGCAAACCGTTCCCTTTGTGCTAGATGAAAGAACGTCTCTCCTCATGCTCAGTTCTGAGAGATAAGTGTGTGTGAAAGCCGTCCTTCAACTAGCATGTTGGGAACACAAAGATTCTTTTCATGTGCAATCTCCAATCCGTATATATATATGGGTAATACTAGCTCCAACTCGGTTTTACAGTGAAAACTGCAGGAACTTCAAACCGGCACTAGGAAACAGACTGAGAAAACAGAGTAAAAGTTTCTCCTGCAAGCCGTTCACTTTGTGCTACGTGAACGAACGTCTCTCCACAAGCTCAGTTCTGAGAGTTAATTGTGTGCGAAATCGTAACATCACCCAGCTTGTTGGGAACAGAAAATTTCTTTTCAGTTGCAAAATACATTCCATACATATATATGGGTATGTAATAGCCCCAAAACTGTTTTACAGTGAAAACTGCAGGAACTTCAAACCGGCACTGGAAACAGACTGCGAAACCACAGTATAAGTTTCCCTTGCAACCCGTTCCCTTTGTGCTAGATGAACGAACGTCTCTCCACATGCTCAGTTCTGAGAGATAAGTGTGTGTGAAAGCCGTCCTTCAACTAGCTTGTTGGGAACACAAAGTTTCTTTTCATTTGCAAAATCCAGTAAATACAAATATATGTGGAGTTTCTTCCTCCAACACGTTTTTACAGTGAAAACTGCAGGAACTTCAAACCGGCACTAGGAAACAGATTGAGAAACTGAGTAACAGTTTCTCCTGCAACCCGTTCCCTTAGTGCTAGATGAACAAAAGTCTCTCCAAATGCTCAGTTCTGAGAGATAATTGTGTGTGAAAGCCGTCCTTCACCTAGCTTGTTGGGAACACAAAGATTCTTTTCACTTGCAATCTCCAATCCATACTTATATATGGGGAGGATCAAGCTCCTATTCATTTTTTACATTGAAAAATGCAGGAACTTCCAAACGGTACTAGGAAACAGACTGAATAAACCGAGAAAAATTTCTCCTGCAACCCGTTCCATTTGTGCTAGATGAACGAAAGTCTCTCCACATGCTCAGTTCTGAGAGATAAGTGTGTGTGAAAGCCGTCCTTCACCAAGTTTGTTGGGAACACAAAGATTCTTTTCAGTTGCAAACTTCACTCCATACATATATAAGGGGATGTAATAGCTCCAACACGGTTTTACAGTGAAAACTGCAGGAACTTCAAACCGGCACTCGGAAACAGACTGAGAAACCAGAGTAAATGTTTCTCCTGCAACCCATACCCTTTGTGCTAGATGAACGAACGTATCTCCACATGCTGAGTTCTGAGAGATAATTGTGTGTGAAAGCCGTCCTTCACCTAGCTTGTTGGGAACACAAAGTTTCCTTTCAGTTGCAAACTCCACTCCATACATATATATGGAGAGGTACTAGCTCCAACTCGGTTTTACAGTGAAAACTGCAGGAACTTCTAACCCACACTAGGAAAAAGACTGAAAACCCAGAGTAATATTTTCTCCTGCTACCCATTCCCTTTGTGGTAGATGAACGAACGTCTCTCCACATGCTCAGTTCTGAGAGATAAGTTTGTGTGAAAGCCGTCTTTCACCTAGCTTGTTGGGAACACATAGTTTCTTTTCAGTTGCAAACTCCACTCCATACATATACACGGGGAGGTACTAGCTCCAACTCGGTTTTACAGTGAAAACTGCAGGAACTTCAAACCGGAACTAGGAAACACACTGAAAAACCAGAGTAAATCTTCCTTCTGCAAACCGTTCCCTTTGTGCTAGATGAACGAACCTCTCTCCTCGTGCTCAGTTCTGAGATATAAGTGTGTGTGAAAGCCGTTCTTCAAATAGCTTGTTGGGAACACAAAGTTTCTTTTCATGTGCAAACTCCAATCCGTATATATATATGGGGAAGTACTAACTTCAACTCGGTTTTACAGTCAAAACTGTAAGAACTTCAAACCAGCACTAGGAAACAGACTGAGAAACCAGGGTAAATGTTTCTCCTGCAAGCCGTTCACTTTGTGCTACATGAACGAACGTCTCTCCATATGCTCAATTCTGAGAGTTATGTGTGTGTGAAATCCGAACTTCACCTAGCATGTTGGGAACAGAAAGTTACTTTTCAGGTGAAAACTCCATTCCATACATATATATGGGGATGTACTAGCTCCAACTCTGTATTATAGTGAAAATTGCAGGAACTTCAAACCGGCACTAGGAAACAGAATGAGAAACCTGAGTAACAGTTTCTCCTGCAAACCGTTCCCTTAGTGCTAGATGAACAAAAGTCTCTCCAAATGCTCAGTTCTGAGAGATAATTGTGTGTGAAAGCCGTCCTTCAACTAGCTTGTTGGGAACACAAAGTATCTTTTCATTTGCAAAATCCAGTCCATACAAATATGTGTGGAGGTTCTTGCTCCAACTCGTTTTTACAGTGAAAACTGCAGGAACTTCAAACCGGCACTAGGAAACAGAATGAGAAACCTGAGTAACAGTTTCTCCTGTAACCCATTCCCTTAGTGCTAGATGAACAAAAGTCTCTCCAAATGCTCAGTTCTGAGAGATAATTGTGTGTGAAAGCCGTCCTTCACCTAGCTTGTTGGGAACACAAAGATTCTTTTCACTTGCAATCTCCAATCCATACTTATATATGGGGAGGATCAAGCTCCTATTCATTTTTTACATTGAAAAATGCAGGAACTTCCAAACGGTACTAGGAAACAGACTGAATAAACAGAGAATAATTTCTCCTGCAACCCGTTCCATTTGTGCTAGATGAACGAACGTCTCTCCACATGCTCAGTTCTGAGAGATAAGTGTGTGTGAAAGCCGTCCTTCACCAAGTTTGTTGGGAACACAAAGATTCTTTTCAGTTGCAAACTTCACTCCATACATATATAAGGGGATGTAATAGCTCCAACACGATTTTACAGTGAAACTGCAGGAACTTCAAACCGGCACTAGGAAACAGACTGAGAAACCAGAGTAAATGTTTCTCCTGCAACCCATACCCTTTGTGCTAGATGAACGAACGTATCTCCACATGCTGAGTTCTGAGAGAAAATTGTGTGTGAAAGCCGTCCTTCAGCTAGCTTGTTGGGAACACAAAGTTTCCTTTCAGTTGCAAACTCCACTCCATACATATACACGGGGAGGTACTAGCTCCAACTCGGTTTTACAGTGAAAACTGCAGGAACTTCAAACCGGAACTAGGAAACACACTGAAAAACCAGAGTAAACCGTTCTCCTGCAAACCGTTCCCTTTGTGCTAGATGAACGAACCTCTCTCCTCGTGCTCAGTTCTGAGATATAAGTGTGTGTGAAAGCCGTTCTTCAAATAGCTTGTTGGGAACACAAAGTTTCTTTTCATATGCAAACTCCAATCCGTATATATATATGGGGAAGTACTAACTTCAACTCGGTTTTACAGTCAAAACTGTAAGAACTTCAAACCAGCACTAGGAAACAGACTGAGAAACCAGGGTAAATGTTTCTCCTGCAAGCCGTTCACTTTGTGCTACATGAACGAACGTCTCTCCATATGCTCAATTCTGAGAGATATGTGTGTGTGAAATCCGAACTTCACCTAGCATGTTGGGAACAGAAAGTTACTTTTCAGGTGAAAACTCCATTCCATACATATATATGGGGATGTACTAGCTCCAACTCTGTATTATAGTGAAAATTGCAGGAACTTCAAACCGGCACTAGGAAACAGAATGAGAAACCTGAGTAACAGTTTCTCCTGCAACCCGTTCCCTTAGTGCTAGATGAACAAAAGTCTCTCCAAATGCTCAGTTCTGAGAGATAATTGTGTGTGAAAGCCGTCCTTCAACTAGCTTGTTGGGAACACAAAGTATCTTTTCATTTGCAAAATCCAGTCCATACAAATATGTGTGGAGGTTCTTGCTCCAACTCGTTTTTACAGTGAAAACTGCAGGAACTTCAAACCGGCACTAGGAAACAGAATGAGAAACCTGAGTAACAGTTTCTCCTGCAACCCGTTCCCTTAGTGCTAGATGAACAAAAGTCTCTCCAAATGCTAAGTTCTGAGAGATAATTGTGTGTGAAAGCCGTCCTTCACCTAGCTTGTTGGGAACACAAAGTTTCTTTTCACTTGCAATCTCCACTCCATACTTATATATGGGGAGGTTCAAGCTCCTATTCGATTTTACATTGAAAAATGCAGGAACTTCAAACCGGTACTAGGAAACAGACTGAGTAAACTGAGAAAAATTTCTCCTGCAACCCGTTCCCTTTGTGCTAGATGAACGAACGTCTCTCCACATGCTCAGTTCTGAGAGATAAGTGTGTGTGAAAGCCGTCCTTCACCTAGTTTGTTGGGAACACAAAGATTCTTTTCAGTTGCAAACTTCACTCCATAAATATATAAGGGGAGGTAATAGCTCCAACACGGTTTTACAGTGAAAACTGCAGGAACTTCAAACCGGCACTAGGAAACAGACTGAGAAACCAGAGTAAATGTTTCTCCTGCAACCCATACCATTTGTGCTAGATGAACGAACGTATCTCCACATGATGTGTTCTGAGAGATAAGTGTGTGTGAAAGACGTCCTTCACCTAGCTTGTAGGGAACACAAAGTTTCTTTTCAGTTGCAAACTCCACTCCATACATATATATGGAGAGGTACTAGCTCCAACTCGGTTTTACAGTGAAAACTGCAGGAACTTCTAACCCACACTAGGAAAAAGACTGAAAACCCAGAGTAAAATTTTCTCCTGCTTCCCGTTTCCTTTGTGGTAGATGAACGAACGTCTCTCCACATGCTCAGTTCTGAGAGATAAGTTTGTGTGAAAGCCGTCTTTCACCCAGCTTGTTGGGAACACAAAGTTTCTTTTCATGTTCAAACACCACTCCATACATATATATGGGGAGTTAAAAACTCCAACACAATTTTACAGTGAACACTGCAGGAATTTCAAACCGGCACTAGGAAACAGATTGCAAAACCACAGTAAAAGTTTCTCCTGCAACCATTTCCCTTAGTCCTAGATGAAAGAAATTCTCTCCACATGCCCAGTTCTGAGAGATAAGTGTGTGTGAATGCCGTCCTACAACTTGCTTGTTGGGAACACAAAGTTTCTTTTCATGTGCAAACTCCATTCCAAACATATATATGGGGAGGTACAAGCACCAACCCGCATTTACAGTGAAAACGGCAGGAACATAAATCTGGAACTAGGAAACACACAGAGAATCCAGAGTAAAAGTTTCCCCTGCAACCCGTTCCCTTTTTCCTAGATGAACGAAAGTTTCTCCACATGCTCATTTCTGAGGGATAATTGGGTGTGAAAGCCGTCCTTCAGCTAGCTTGTTGAGAACACAAAGTTTCTTTCAGGTGCAAACTCTACTCCATATATATATATGGGGAGGTACAAGCTCCAACTCAGTTTTACAGTGAAAACTGCAGGAACTTCAAACCGGCGCTCAGAAACAGACTGAAATACCAGAGTAAAACTTTCTCCTGCAACCCGTTCCCTTTGTGCTAGATGAACGAACGTCTCTCCTCATGCTCAGTTCTGAGAGATAAGTGTGTGTGAAAGCCGTCCTTCACCTTGCATGTTGGGAACACAAAGTTTCTTTTCAGGGGCTAACTCCATTCCATACATATATATGGGGAGGTTCTAGCACCAACCCGCTTTTTCAGTGAAAACGGCAGGAAATTAAATCCGGCACTAGGAAACAGACAGGGAAACCAGAGTAAAAGTTTCTCCTGCAACCCATTCATTTGTGCTAGATGAACGAACGTTTCTCCACATGCTCAGTTCTGAGGGATAATTGGGTGTGTAAGCCGTCCTTCACCTAGCTTGTTGAGAACACAAAGTTTCTTTTCAGTTGCAAACTCCACTCCATACATATATATGGAGAGGTACTAGCTCCAACTCGGTTTTACAGTGAAAACTGCAGGAACTTCTAACCCACACTAGGAAAAAGACTGAAAACCCAGAGTAAAATTTTCTCCTGCTTCCCGTTTCCTTTGTGGTAGATGAACGAACGTCTCTCCACATGCTCAGTTCTGAGAGATAAGTTTGTGTGAAAGCCGTCTTTCACCTAGCTTTTTGGAACACAAAGTTTCTTTTCATGTTCAAACAACACTCCATACATATATATGGGGAGGTAAAAGCTCCAACACAATTTTACAGTGAAAACTGCAGGAATTTCAAACCGGCACTAGGAAACAGAATTAGAAACCAGAGTAAAAGTTTTGCCTGCAAGCCGTTCAGTTTGTGCTACAAGTACGAACGTCTCTACACATGCTCAGTTCTGAGAGAAAATTGTGTGTGTAATCCGAACTTCACATAGCTTGTTGGGAACAGAAAGTTTCTTTTCAGCTGCACACTCCATTCCATACATATATATGGGGAGGTACTAGCTCCAACTCGGTTTTACAGTGAAAACTGCAGGAACTTCTAACGGGAACTGGGAAACAGACTGAGAAACCAGATTAAAAGATTCTCCTGCAATCCGTTCACATTGTGCTACATGAACGAACGTCTCTCCACATGCTCAGTTCTGAGAGATAAGTGTGTGTTTAATCCGAACTTCAATTAACTTGTTGGGAACAGAAAGTTTCTATTCAAGTGCAAACTCCATTAAATACATATATAAGGGGATGTACTATCTCCAACTCGATTTTACAGTGAAAACTGCTGGAACATCAAACCGGCACTAGGAAACAGACTGAGAAACCAGAGAAAAAGTTTCTCTTGCAACCCGTTCCCTTTGTGTTAGATGAACGAACGTGTCTCCATATGCTAATTTCTGAGGTATAATTGGGTGTGAAAGCCGTCCTTCACCTACCTTGTTGAGAACACAAAGTTTCTTTTCATTTGCAAATTCCAATCTATATATATATATGGGAAAGTACTGGCTCCAACTTGGTTTTACAGTGAAAACTGCAGGAACTTCAAACCGGCACTTGGAAACAGACTGAGAAACCAGAATAAAAGTATCCCCTGCAAGCCGATCACTTTGTGATACATGAACGAAGGTCTCTCCACATGATCATTTCTGAGACATAAGTGTGTGTGTAATCCGAACTTCACATACATTGTTGGGAACAGAAAGTATTTTTTCAGGTGCAAACTCCATTCCATACATATATATGGGGAGGTAGTAGCTCCAACACGGTTTTACAGTGAAAACTGCAGGAACTTCATAGCGGAACTAGGAAAAAGAATGAGAAACCCGAGAAATAGTTTCTCCTGCAACCCGTTCCGTTTCTGCTAGATGAACGAACGTCTCTCCACATGCTCAGTTCTGAGAGATAATTGTGTGTGAAAGCCGTCCTTCACCTAGCTTGTTGGGAACACAAAGATTCTTTTCACTTGCAATCTCCACTCCATACTTATATATGGGGAGGTTCAAGCTCCTATTCGGTTTTACATTGAAAAATGCAGGAACTTCAAACCGGTACTAGGAAACAGACTGAGTAAACCGAGAAAAATTTCTCCTGCAACCCGTTCCCTTTGTGCTAGATGAACGAACGTCTCTCCACATGCTCAGTTCTGAGAGATAAGTGTGTGTGAAAGCCGTCCTTCACCTAGTTTGTTGGGAACACAAAGATTCTTTTCAGTTGCAAACTTCACTCCATAAATATATAAGGGGAGGTAATAGCTCCAACACGGTTTTACAGTGAAAACTGCAGGAACTTCAAACCGGCACTAGGAAACAGACTGAGAAACCAGAGTAAATGTTTCTCCTGCAACCCATACCATTTGTGCTAGATGAACGAACGTATCTCCACATGATGTGTTCTGAGAGATAAGTGTGTGTGAAAGACGTCCTTCACCTAGCTTGTAGGGAACACAAAGTTTCTTTTCAGTTGCAAACTCCACTCCATACATATATATGGAGAGGTACTAGCTCCAACTCGGTTTTACAGTGAAAACTGCAGGAACTTCTAACCCACACTAGGAAAAAGACTGAAAACCCAGAGTAAAATTTTCTCCTGCTTCCCGTTTCCTTTGTGGTAGATGAACGAACGTCTCTCCACATGCTCAGTTCTGAGAGATAAGTTTGTGTGAAAGCCGTCCTTCACCTTGCTTGTTGGGAACACAACGTTTCTTTTCACTTGCAAAGTCCACTCCATACTTATATATGGGGAGGTACTAGCTCCAACTCGGTTTTACAGTGAAAACTGCAGGAACTTCAAACCGGCACTAGGAAACAGACTGAGAAACCAGAGAAATAGTTTCTCCTGCAACCTGTTACATTTGTGCTAGATGAACGAACGTCTCTCCACATGCTCAGTTCTGAGAGATCTGTGTGTGTGAAAGCCGTACTTCACCTAGCTTTTTGGGAACACAAAGTTTCTTTTCACTTGCAAACTCCATTCCATACATATATATGGTTAAGTACTAGCTCCAACTCGGTTTTACAGTGAAAACTGCAGGAAATTCAAACCGGCAGTAGGAAACAGCCTGAGAAACCATAGTAAAACATTCTTCTGCAACCCTTTCACTTTGTGCTAGATGAATGAAAGTCTCTCCACATGCTCAGTTCTGAGAGATGTGTGTGTGTGAAAGCCGTCCTACTCCTAGCTTGTTGGGAACACAAAGTTTCTTTTAAGGTGCAAACTCCACTAAATACATATATATGGGGAGGTACTAGCTCCAACACAATTTTACAGAGAAAACTGCAGGAATTTCAAACCGGCACTAAGAAACAGACTGAGAAACAACAGTAAAAGTTTCTCCTGCAACGATTTCCCTTTGTCCTAGATGAACGAATTTCTCTCCACATGCCCTGTTCTGAGAGATATGTGTGTGTGAATGCCGTCCTACACCTAGCTTGTTGGGAACACAAAGTTTCTTTTCAGTTGCAAATTCCATTCCATATATATATATATGGGGAGGTACTAGCTCCAACCCGCATTTACGGTGAAAAAGGCAGGAACTTAAATACGGCACTAGGAAACAGACAGAGATTCCAGAGTAAAAGTTTCTCCTGCAACCCGTTCCCTTTGAGCTAGATGAACGAACGTGTCTCCACATGCTCAGTTCTGAGGGATAAGTGGGTGTGAAAACCGTCCTTCACCTACCTTGTTGAGAACACAAAGTACCTTTCAGGTGAAAACTCCACTCCATATATATATATATGGGGAGGTACTAGCTCCAACTCAGTTTTACAGTGAAAACTGAAGAACTTCAAACCGGCACTAGGAAACAGACTGAGAATCCAGAGTAAAAGTTTCTCCTGCTAGCCGTTCAATTTGTGCTACATGAACGAACGTCTCTCCACATGCTAAGTTCTGAGAGATAAGTGTGTGTGAAATCCGAAATTCACCTATCTTGTTGGAAACAGAAACTTTCTTTTCACTTGCAAACTCCAATCCATAATTATATATGGGGAGGGAATAGCACCAACCCACTTTTACAGTGAAAACGCCAGGAACTTAAATCCGGCAGTAGGAAACAGTCAGATAAACCAGAGTAATAGTTTCCCCTGCAAACCTTTCCCTTTGTGCTTGATGAACGAACGTGTCTCCACATACACATTTCTGAGGGATAAGTGGGTGAGAAAGCCGTCCTTCAAATAACTTTTGAGAAAAACAATTTTCTTTCAGGTACAAAATCCACTCCATCTATGTATATGGGGAAGTACTAACCCCAACTCAGTTTTACAGTGAAAACTGCAGGAATTCAAACCGGCACTAGAAACAGACTGAGAAACCAGAGTAAAAGTTTCTCCTGCAACCCGTTTTCTTTGTGCTGGATGAACGAACTACTGTCCACATGCTCATTTCTGAGAGATAAGTGAGTGTGAACGCCGTCCTTCACCTACCTTGTTGGGAACACAAATATACTTTTAAGTTGCCAACTCCACTCCATACATATATATGGGGAGGTACAATCTCCAAATCGGTTTTACTTTGATAACTGCAGGAATTCAAACCGGCACTAGAAACAGACAGAGAAACCATAGTAAAATTTTATCCTGCAACCAGTTGCCTTTGTGCTAGATGAACGAACGTCTGTCCACAAGCTCAGTTCTGAGAGATATGTGTGTGTTAAAGCCGTAATTCACATATCTGGTTGGGAACACATAGTTTCTTTGCAGTTGCAAAATCCAATCCATACATATATATGGGGAGGTACTAGCTCCAACTCGGTTTTACAGTGAAACCTGCAGGAACTTCAACGGCACTAGGAAGCAGACTGAGAAACCAAGGTAAAACTTTTTCCTGCAAACCTTTTCCTTTGTGCTAGATGAACGAACGTCTAACCAAATGCTATGTTCTGAGAGAAAAGTGTGTGTGAAAGCCTTCCTTCAACTAGCTTGTTGGGAACACAAAGTTTCTTTGCATTTGCAAACTCCAATCCACACATATATTTGGGGAGTTACTAGCTAAAACTCGGTTTTACTGTGAAAACTGCAGGAACATCAAAACGGCACTAGGAAACAGACTGAGAAACCAGAGTAATTGTTTCTTCTGCAACCCGTTTTCTTTGTGCTAGATGAACGAACTTCTGTCCCCATGCTCATTTCTGAGAGATATGTTTGTGTGAAAGCCGTACTTCAACAAGCATGTTGGGAACACAAAGTTTCTTTTCAGTTGCCAACCACACTCCATAAATATATATGGGAAGGTACAAGCTAAAACACGGTTTTACAGTGAAAACTGCAGGAAATTCAAACCGGCACTAGGAAACAGAATGAGAATTTAGAGTAAAACTTTCTCCTGCAACCCATTCCCTTTGTGCTAGGTGAACAATCTTCTGTCCACATGCTCAGTTCTGAGATATATGTGAGTGTGAACACCGTACTTCACCTAGCTTGTTGGGAACACAAATATTCTTTTAAGTTGCCAACTCCACTCCATACAATTATATAGGGAGGTACAATCTCCAAATCGGTTTTACAGTGAAAACTGCAGGAATTTCATACCGGCACTAGAAACAGACTGAGAACCCATAATAAAAGTTTATCCTGCAACCAGTTCCATTTGTGCTAGATGAGCGAACGTCTGTCCACAAGCTCAGTTCTGAGAGATATGTGTGTGTTAAGGCCGTAATTCACCTATCTGTTTGGGAACACATACTTTCTGTGCAGTTGCAAAATCCTATCCATACATATATATGGGGAGATACTAGATTCAACTCGGTTTTACAGTGAAAACTGCAGGAACTTCAAACCGGCACTAGGAAGCAGACTGAGAAACCAGAGTAAAAGTTTTTCCTGCAAACCGTTTCCTTTGTGCTAGATGAACAAACGTCTCATCACATGCTCAGTTCGGAGAGATAAGTGTGTGTGAAAGCCTTCCTTCAACTAGCTTGTTGGGAACACAAAGTTTCTTTGCATTTGCAAACTCCAATCCACACATATATTTGGGGTGGTACTAGCTCGAACACGGTTTTACAGTGAAAACTGCAGGAACATAAAACCGGCACTAGGAAACAGAATGAGAATTTAGAGTAAAACTTTCTCCTGCAAAGCATTCCCTTTGTGCTAGGTGAACGATCTTCTGTCCACATGATCATTTCTGAAAGATAAGTGTGTGTGAAAGCCGTACTTCACGTATCTTGTAGTAAACACATAGTTTCTTTGCAGTTGCCAAAACCACTCCATACATATATATGTGTAGGTACTAGCTCCAAATATGTTTTAGAGTGAAAACTGCAGGAACTTCAAACCGGCACTAGGAAACAGACTGAGAAACCAGAGTAAATGTTCCTCCTTCAACCCGTTCCATTTGTGCTAGGAGAACGAACTTCTCTCCACAGGCTCAGTTCTGAGAGATAAGTGTGTGTGAAAGCCGTCCTTCACCTTGCTTATTGGGAACACAAAGTTTCTTTTCAGTTGCCAACTCCACTCCATAAATATATATGGGGAAGTACTAGCTAAAACTCTCTATTACAGTGCAAAGTGCAGGAACTTCAAACCGGCAGTAGGAAGCAGACGGAGAATCCAGAGTAAAAATTTCTCCTGCAACCCGTTCCAATGTTGCTTGATGAAAAAACGTCTTTCCAAATGCTCAGTTCTGATAAATAAGTGTGTGTGAAGCCGTCCTTCACCTAGCATGTTGGGAACAGAGTGTTTCATTCAGATGCCATCTCCACTCCATACATATATATGGGGAAGTACAAGCACCAACTCGGTTTTACAGTGAAAACTGCAGGAACTTCAAACCGTCACTAGGGAACAGACTGAGAATCCAGAGTAAAATTTCTCCTGCAACCCTTTCCCATTGTGCTAGTTGAACGAACGTCTCTATACATGCTCAGTTCTGAGAGATAAGTGAGTGTGAATGCCGTCCTTAACCTAACTTGTTGGGAACACATATATTCTTTTAAGTTGCCAACACCTCTTCATACATATATATGGGGAGGTACAAGCTCCAAATCGGTTTTACAGTGAAAACTGCAGGAACTTCAAACCGGCACTAGAAACAGACTGAGAAACCATAGTAAAAATTTATCTTGCTACAAGTTCCCTTTGTGATACATGAACGAACGTCTGTCCACAAGCTCAGTTCTGTGAGATATGTGTGTGTTAAAGCCGTAATTCACCTTTTTGGTTTGTAACATATAGTTTCTTTGCAGTTGCCAAATCTAATTCATACATATATATGGGGAGGTACTAGATCCAACTCGGTTTTACAGTGAATACTGCAGGAACTTCAAACCGGCACTAGGAAGCAGACTGAGAAACAAGAATAAAATTTTTCCTGCAAACCGTTTCCTTTGTGCTAGATGAACGAACGTCTCAACAAATGCTATGTTCTGAGAGATAAGTGTGTGTCAAAGCCTTCCTTCACCTAGCTTGTTGGGAACACAAAGTTTCTTTGCATTTGCAAACTCCAATCCACACATATATTTGGGGAGGTACTAGCTCCAACACGGTTTACAGTGAAAACTGCAGGAATATCAAACATGCACTAGGAAACAGACTGAGACTCCAGAGTAGTACTTTCTCCTGCAACCCATTCACTTTGTGCTAGGTGAACGATCTTCTGTCCACATGATCATTTCTGAAAGATAAGTGTGTGTGAAAGCCGTACTTCATGTTGCATGTAGTAAACACATAGTTTCTTTGCAGTTGCCAACACCACCCCATAAATATATATGGGTAGGTACTAGCTCCAAATAGATTTTACAGTGAAAACTGCAGGAACCTCAAACTGGCACTAGGAAACAGACTGAGAAACCAGAGTAAATGTTCCTATTTCAAACCTTTCCCTTTGTGCTAGATGATCGAACGTCTCTCCACAGGCTCAGTTCTGAGAGATAAGTGTGTGTGAAAGCCGTACTTCAACTAGATTATTGGGAACACAAAGTTTCTTTTCAGTTGCCAACTCCACTCCATAAATATATATGGAGATGTTCTAGATAAAACTCTGTATTACAGTGCAAACTGCAGGAACTTCAAAACGGCAGTAGGAAGCAGACGGAGAAACCAGAGTAAAAGTTTCTCCTGCAACCCGTTCCATTTTTGCTTGATGAACAAACGTCTCTCCAAATGCTCAGTTCTGAGAGATAAGTGTGTGTGAAGCCGTCCTTCACCTAGCATGTTGGAAACAGAGAGTTTCATTCAGATGCCATCTCCACTCCATACATATATATGGAGAGGTACAAGCACCATCTCGGTTTTACAGTGAAAAGTGCAGGAACTTCAAACCGTCACTAGGGAACAGACTGGGAAACCAGAGAAAATGTTTCACCAGCAACCCGTTCCATTTGTGCTAGATTAACGAACGTCTCTCCACATGCTCAGTTCTGAGAGATATGTTTGTGTGAAAGCCGTCCTTCAACTAGCATGTTGGGAACACAAATATTCTTTTAAGTTGCCAACTCCACTCCATAAATTTATAAGGGGAGGTATTACATCGAAATCGGTATTACAGTGAAATCTGCAGGAAATTCAAAACGGCACTAGGAAACAGACTGAGAATGCAGTGAAAAGTTTCTCCTGCAACCCGTTCCCTTTGTGCTAGATGAATGAACGTCTCTCCACAAGCTCAGTTCTGAGACATAAGTGTGTGTGAAAGCCTTAATTCACCTAGCTTGTTGGGAACACAAAATTTCTTTTCAGTTGCCAACTCCACTACATATATATATATGGGGAGGTACAAGCTCCAAATCGTTTTCACAGTGAAAACTGCAGGAACTTCAAACCGGCACTAGGGAACAGACAAAGAAACCAGAGTAAAAGTATCTCCTGCAACCCGTTCCATTTGTGCTACATGAATGAACTTCTGTCTACATGCTCAGTTCTGAGAGATATGTGAGTGTGAACGCCGTACTTCACCTAGCTTGTTGGGAACACAAATATTCTTTTAAGTTGCCAACTCCACTCCATACATATATATGGGGAGGTACAAGCTCCAAATCGGTTTTACAGTGAAAATTGCAGGAACTTCAAACCGGCAGTAGAAACAGACTGAGAAACCATAGAAAAGTTTATCCTGCAACCAGTTCCATTTGTGCCTGATGAACGAACGTCTGTCCACAAGCTCAGTTCTGAGAGATATGTATGTGTTAAAGCCGTAATTCACCTATTTGGTTGGGAACACATAGTTTCTGTGCAGTTGCAAAATCCAATCCATACATATATATGGGGAGATACAAGCTCCAACTCGATTTTACAGTGAAAACTGCAGGAACTTCAAACCGGCACTAGGAAGCAGACTGAGAAACCAGAGTAAAAGTTTTTCCTGCAAACCGTTTCCTTTGTGCTAGATGAACGAACGTCTCATCACATGATCAGTTCTGAGAGATAAGTGTGTGTGAAAGCCTTCCTTCAACTAGCTTGTTGGGAACACAAAGTTTCTTTGCATTTGCAAACTCCAATCCACACATATATTTGGGGAGGTACTAGCTCGAACTCGGTTTTACAGTGAAAACTGCAGGAACATCAAACCGGCACTAGGAAACAGAATGAGAATCCAGAGTAAAACTTTCTCCTGCAACCCATTCACTTTGTGCTAGGTGAACGATCTTCTGTCCACATGATCAGTTCTGAGAGATAATTGTGTGTGAAAGCCGTACTTCACGTATCTTGTAGTAAACATATAGTTTCTTTGCAGATGCCATAACCACTCCATACATATATATGGGTAGGTACTAGCTCCAAATATGTTTTACAGTGAAAACTGCAGGAACTTCAAACCGGCAATAGGAAACAGACTGAGAAACCAGAGTAAATGTTCCTCCTTCAACCCGTTCCATTTGTGCTAGGAGAACGAACGTCTTTCCACAGGCTCAGTTCTGAGAAATAAGTGTGTGTGAAAGCCGTGCTTCACCTAGCTTGTTTGGAACACAAAGTTTCTTTTCAGTTGCCAACTCCACTCCATAAATATATTTTGGATGTACTAGCTAAAACTCTGTATTACAGTGCAAAGTGCAGGAACTTCAAACCTGCGGTAGGAACAGACGGAGAAACCAGAGTAAAAATTTCTCCTGCAACCCGTTCCAATGTTGCTTGATGAAAAAACGTCTCTCCAAATGCTCAGTTCTGATAGATAATTGTGTGTGAAGCCGACCTTCACATAGCATGTTGGGAACAGAGAGTTTCATTCAGATGCCATCTCCACTCCATACATATATATGGGGAAGTACAAGCAACAACTCGGTTTTACAGTGAAAACTGCAGGAATTTCAAACCGTCACTAGGGAACAGACTGAGAATCCAGAGTAAAGTTACTCCTGCAACCCGTTCCCATTGTGCTAGATGAACGAACGTCTCTATACATGCTCAGTTCTGAGAGATAAGTGAGTGTGAATGCCGTCCTTCAACTAACTTGTTGGGAACACAAATATTCTTTTAATTTGCCAACTCCTCTCCATACATATATATGGGGAGGTACAAGCTCCAAATCGGTTTTACAGTGAAAACTGCAGGAACTTCAAACCGGCACTAGAAACAGACTGAGAAACCATAGTAAAAATTTATCTTGCAACCAGTTCCCTTTGTGTTAGATGAACGAACGTCTGTCCACAAGCTCAGGTCTGTGTGATATGTGTGTGTTAAAGCCGTAATTCAACTATCTGGTTTGTAACACATAGTTTCTTTGCAGTTGCCAAATCCAATTCATACATATATATGGGGAGGTACTAGATCCAACTCGGTTTTACAGTGAAAACTGCAGGAACTTCAAAACGGCACTAGGAAGCAGACTGAGAAACCAGAGTAAAATTTTTCCTGCAAATCGTTTCCTTTGTGCTAGATGAACGAACGTCTCAACAAATGCTATGTTCTTAGAGATAAGTGTGTGTCAAAGACTTCCTTCACCTAGCTTGTTGGGAACACAAAGTTTCTTTGCATTTGCAAACTCCAATCCACACATATATTTGGGGAGGTACTAGCTCCAACTCTGTTTTACAGTGAAAAATGCAGGAATATCAAACATGCACTGGGAAGCAGACTGAGAATCCAGAGTAGTACTTTCTCCTGCAAACCATTCACTTTGTGCTAGGTGAACGATCTTCTGTCCACATGATCATTTCTGAAAGATAAGTGTGTGTGAAAGCCGTACTTCAAGTTGCTTGTAGTAAACACATAGTTTCTTTGCAGTTGCCAACACCACCAAATAAATATATATGGGTAGGTACTAGCTCCAAATAGATTTTACAGTGAAAAATGCAGGAAATTCAAACCGGCACTAGGAAACAGACTGAGAAACCAGAGTAAATGTTCCTCCTTCAAACCTTTCCCTTTGAGCTAGATGATCGAACGTCTCTTCACAGGCTCACTTCTGAGAGATAAGTGTGTGTGAAAGCCGTACTTCACCTAGATTATTGGGAACACAAAGTTTCTTTTCAGTTGCCAACTCCACTCCATAAATATATATGGAGATTTTCTAGATAAAACTCTGTATTACAGTGCAAACTGCAGGAACTTCAAACGGCAGTAGGAAGCAGACGGAGAAACCAGAGTAAAAGTTTCTCCTGCAACCCGTTCCAGTTTTGCTTGAAGAACAAACGTCTCTCCACATGCTCAGTTCTGAGAGATAAGTGTGTGTGAAGCCGTACTTCACCTAGCATGTTGGGAACATAGAGTTTCATTCAGATGCCATCTCCACTCCATACATATATATGGAGATGTACAAGCACCAATATGTTTTTACAGTGAAAAGTGCAGGAATTTCAAACCGTCACTAGGGAACAGACTAAGAAACCAGAGTAAAAGTTTCTCCAGCAACCTGTTTTCTTTGTGCTAGATGAACGAACTACTGTCCACATGCTCAGTTCTGAGAGAAAATTGAGTGAGAACGCCGTCCTTCAACTACCTTGTTGGGAACACAAATGTTCTTTTAAGTTGCCAACTCCACTCCATACATATATATGGGGAGGTACAAGCTCCAAATCTGTTTTACATTGAAAACTGCAGGAAATTCAAACCGGCACTAGAAACAGACTGAGAAACCATAGTATATGTTTATCCTGCAACCAGTTGCCTTTGTGCTAGATGAACGAACGTCTGCCCACAAGCTCAGTTCTGAGAGATATGTGTGTGTTAAAGAAGTAATTCACCTATCTGGTTGGGAACACATAGTTTCTTTGTAGTTGCAAAATCCAGTCCATACATATATATGGGTAGGTACTAGCTCCAACTCGGTTTTACAGTGAAAACTGCAGGAATTTCAAACCGGCACTAGGAAGCAGACTGAGAAACCAGAGTAAAAGTTTTCCCTGCAAACCATTTCCTTTGTGCTAGATGAACGAACGTCTCACCACATGTTCAGTTCTGAGAGATAAGTGTGTATGAAAGCCTTTCTTCAACTAGCTTGTTGGGAACACAAAGTTTCTTTGAATTTGCAAACCCCAATCCACACATATATTTGGGGAGGAATTAGCTAAAACTCGGTTTTACAGTGAAAACTGCAGGAACTTCAAAACGGCACTAGGGAACATACAGAGAAACCAGAATAAAAGTATCTCCTGCAACTCGTTCCATTTGTGCTACATGAACGAAATTCTGTCCACATGCTCAGTTCTGAGAGTTAAGTGTGTGTGAAAGACTTCCTTCAACTAGCTTGTTGTAAACACATAATTTCTTTGCAGTTGCCAACACCACTCCATACATATATATGGGGAGGTACTAGCTCCAACTCGGTTTTACAGAGAAAACTGCAGGAACTTCAAACCGGCACTAGGAAACAGACTGAGAAACCAGATTAAAAGTTTCTCCTGCATCCCGTTCCCATTGTGCTAGATGAACGAAAGTCTCTACACATGCTCAGTTCTGAGTGGTAAGTGAGAGTGAAAGCCGTCCTTCACCTACATTGTTGGGAACACAAAGTATCTTTTCAGTTGCCAAAACCACTCCATACATATATAAGGGGAGATACTAGCTCCAACTCGGTTTTACAGTGAAATCTTTAGGAACATCAAACCGTCACTAGGGAACAGAATGAGAATCCAGAGTAAAAGTTTCTCCTGCAAAACGATCCCATTGTGCTAGGTGAACGAACTTCTCTTCAAATGCTCAGTTCTGAGAGATATGTGAGTGTGAAAGCCGTCCTTCACCTACCTTGTTGGGAACACAAATATTATTTTAAGTTGCCAACTCCACTCCATACATATATATGGGGAGGTACAAGCTCCAAATCGGTTTTACAGTGAAAACTGCAGGAACTTCAAACCGGCACTAGAAACAGACTGAGAAACCATAGTAAAAATTTATCTTGCAACCAGTTCCCTTTGTGCTAGATGAACGAACGTCTGTCCACAAGCTCAGTTCTGTGAGATATGTGTGTGTTAAAGCCGTAATTCAACTATCTGGTTTGTAACACTTAGTTTCTTTGCAATTGCCAAATCCAATTCATACATATATATGGGGAGGTACTAGATCCAACTCGGTTTTACAGTGAAAAATGCAGGAACTTCAAACCGGCACTAGGAAGCAGACTGAGAAACCAGAGTAAAATTTTTCCTGCAAACCGTTTCTTTTGTGCAAGATAAACGAACGTCTCAACAAATGCTATGTTCTGAGAGATAAGTGTGTGTCAAAGCCTTCCTTCACCTAGCTTGTTGGGAACACAAAGTTTCTTTGCATTTGCAAACTCCAAATCCACACATATATTTGGGGAGGTACTAGCTCCAACTCGGTTTTACAGTGAAAAATGCAGGAATATCAAACATGCACTAGGAAACAGACTGAGAATCCAGAGTAGTACTTTCCCCTGCAACCCATTCACATTGTGCTAGGTGAACGATCTTCTGTCCACATGATCATTTCTGAAAAATAAGTGTGTGTGAAAGCCGTACTTCACGTTGCTTGTAGTAAACACATAGCTTCATTGCAGTTGCCAACACCACCCCATAAATATATATGGGTAGGTACTAGCTCCAAATAGATTTTACAGTGAAAACTGAA
The DNA here is from genome assembly GCF_036321535.1 of Camelus dromedarius. Classification (NCBI taxonomy): domain Eukaryota; kingdom Metazoa; phylum Chordata; class Mammalia; order Artiodactyla; family Camelidae; genus Camelus; species Camelus dromedarius. The sequence goes on from NW_026989731.1 coordinate 3,225,699, forward strand.
GGAACTTCAAAACGGCACTAGGAAACAGACTGAGAAACCAGAGTAAATGTTCCTCCTTCAAACCTTTCCCTTTGTGCTAGATGATCGAACGTCTCTCACAGGCTCAATTCTGAGAGATAAGTGTGTGTGAAAGCCGTACTTCACCTAGATTATTGGGAACACAAAGTTTCTCTTCAGTTGCCAAATCCACTCCATAAATATATATGGAGATGTTCTAGATAAAACTCTGTATAACAGTGCAAACTGCAGGAACTTCAAAACGGCACTAGGGAACAGACTGAGAAACCAGAGTAAATGTTTCACCTGAAACCCGTTCCATTTGTGCTGGAATAACGAACGTCTCTCCACATGCTCAGTTCTGAGAAATAAGTGTGTGTGGAAGCCGTCCTTCACATAGCTTGTTGGGAACACAAAGTTTCTTTTCAGTTGCAAACTCCACTCTATACATATATATGGGGAGGTACAAGCTCCAAATCTGTTTTACAGTGAAAACTGCAGGAACTTCAAACCGGCACAAGGAAACAGACAGAAAAACCAGAGTAAAATTTTCTCCTGCTACCTGTTCCATTTGTGGTAGATGAACGAAAGTCTCTCCACATGCTTAGTTCTGAGAGATGTGTGTGTTTGAAAGCCATCCTTCACTAGCTTGTTGGGAACACAAAGTTTCTTTACAGATGCAAATTCCACTCCATACATATATATATGGAGGTACTAGCTCCAACTCGGTTTTACAGTGAAAACTGCAGGAACTTCAAACCGGCACTAGGAAACACACAGAGAAAGCAGAGTAAAAGTTTCCCCTGCCACCCGTTCCCTTTTTCCTAGATGAACGATCGTTTCTCCACATGCTTAATTCTGAGGGATAATTGGGTGTGAAAGCCGTCCTTCAGCTAGCTTGTTGAGAACACAAAGTTTCTTTCAGGTGCAAACTCTACTCCATATATATATATGGGGAGGTACTAGCTCCAACTCGGTTTTACAGTGAAAACTGCAGGAACTTCAAACCGGCACTAGGAAACAGACTGAGAAACCAGAGTAAAAGTTTCTCCTGCAAGCCGTTCACTTTGAGCTACGTGAACGAACGTCTCTCCACAAGCTCAGTTCTGAGATTTAATTGTGTGTGAAATCCTAACATCACCCAACTTGTTGGGAACAGAAAATTTCTTTTCAGTTGCAAAATACATTCCATACATATATATGGGTATGTAATAGCCCCAAAACTGTTTTACAGTGAAAACTGCAGGAACTTCAAACCGGCACTGGAAACAGACTGCGAAACCACAGTATAAGTTTCCCTTGCAACCCGTTCCCTTTGTGCTAGATGATCGAACGTCTCTCCACATGCTCAGTTCTGAGAGATAAGTGTGTGTGAAAGCCGTCCTTCAAATAGCTTGTTGGGAACACAAAGTTTCTTTTCATTTGCAAAATCCAGTCCATACAAATATATGTGGAGTTTCTTCCTCCAACACGTTTTTACAGTGAAAACTGCAGGAAATTCAAACCGGCACGAGGAAACAGATTGAGAAAACTGAGTAACAGTTTCTCCTGCAACCCGTTCCCTTAGTGCTAGATGAACAAAAGTCTCTCCAAATGCTCAGTTCTGAGAGATAATTGTGTGTGAAAGCCATCCTTCACCTAGCTTGTTGGGAACACAAAGATTCCTTTCACTTGCAATCTCCAATCCATACTTATATATGGGGAGGATCAAGCTCCTATTCATTTTTTACATTGAAAAATGCAGGAACTTCCAAACGGTACTAGGAAACAGACTGAATAAACCGAGAAAAATTTCTCCTGCAACCCGTTCCATTTGTGCTAGATGAACGAACGTCTCTCCACATGCTCAGTTCTGAGAAATAAGTGTGTGTGAAAGCCGTCCTTCACCAATTTTGTTGGGAACACAAAGTTTCCTTTCAGTTGCAAACTCCACTCCATACATATATATGGAGAGGTACTAGCTCCAACTCGGTTTTACAGTGAAAACTGCAGGAACTTCTAACCCACACTAGGAAAAAGACTGAAAACCCAGAGTAAAATTTTCTCCTGCTACCCATTCCCTTTGTGGTAGATGAACGAACGTCTCTCCACATGCTCAGTTCTGAGAGATAAGTTTGTGTGAAAGCCGTCTTTCACCTAGCTTGTTGGGAACACATAGTTTCTTTTCAGTTGCAAACTCCACTCCATATATATACATGGGGAGGTACTAGCTCCAACTCGGTTTTACAGTGAAAACTGCAGGAACTTCAAACCGGAAGTAGGAAACACACTGAAAAACCAGAGTAAATCTTTCTCCTGCAAACCGTTCCCATTGTGCTAGATGAACGAACCTCTCTTCTCGTGCTCAGTTCTGAGATATAAGTGTGTGTGAAAGCCATTCTTCAAATAGCTTGTTGGGAACACAAAGTTTCTTTTCATCTGCAAACTCCAATCCGTATATATATATGGGGAAGTACTAACTTCAACTCGGTTTTACAGTCAAAACTGTAAGAACTTCAAACCAGCACTAGGAAACAGACTGAGAAACCAGGGTAAATGTTTCTCCTGCAAGCCGTTCACTTTGTGCTACATGAACGAACGTCTCTCCATATGCTCAATTCTGAGAGTTATGTGTGTGTGAAATCCGAACTTCACCTAGCATGTTGGGAACAGAAAGTTCCTTTTCAGTTGCAAACTCCACTCCATACATATATATGGAGAGGTACTAGCTCCAGCTCGGTTTTACAGTGAAAACTGCAGGAACTTCTAACCCACACTAGGAAAAAGACTGAAAACCCAGAGTAAAATTTTCTCCTGCTTCCCGTTTCCTTTGTGGTAGATGAACGAACGTCTCTCCACATGCTCAGTTCTGAGAGATAAGTTTGTGTGAAAGCCGTCTTTCACCCAGCTTGTTGGGAACACAAAGTTTCTTTTCATGTTCAAACACCACTCCATACATATATATGGGGAGTTAAAAACTCCAACACAATTTTACAGTGAAAACTGCAGGAATTTCAAACCGGCACTAGGAAACAGATTGCAAAACCACAGTAAAAGTTTCTCCTGCAACCATTTCCCTTAGTCCTAGATGAAAGAAATTCTCTCCACATGCCCAGTTCTGAGGGATAAGTGTGTGTGAATGCCGTCCTACAACTTGCTTGTTGGGAACACAAAGTTTCTTTTCATGTGCAAACTCCATTCCAAACATATATATGGGGAGGTACAAGCACCAACCCGCATTTACAGTGAAAACGGCAGGAACATAAATCTGGAACTAGGAAACACACAGAGAATCCAGAGTAAAAGTTTCCCCTGCAACCCGTTCCCTTTTTCCTAGATGAACGAAAGTTTCTCCACATGCTCATTTCTGAGGGATAATTGGGTGTGAAAGCCGTCCTTCAGCTAGCTTGTTGAGAACACAAAGTTTCTTTCAGGTGCAAACTCTACTCCATATATATATATGGGGAGGTACAAGCTCCAACTCAGTTTTACAGTGAAAACTGCAGGAACTTCAAACCGGCGCTCAGAAACAGACTGAAATACCAGAGTAAAACTTTCTCCTGCAACCCGTTCCCTTTGTGCTAGATGAACGAACGTCTCTCCTCATGCTCAGTTCTGAGAGATAAGTGTGTGTGAAAGCCGTCCTTCACCTTGCATGTTGGGAACACAAAGTTTCTTTTCAGGGGCTAACTCCATTCCATACATATATATGGGGAGGTTCTAGCACCAACCCGCTTTTTCAGTGAAAACGGCAGGAAATTAAATCCGGCACTAGGAAACAGACAGGGAAACCAGAGTAAAAGTTTCTCCTGCAACCCATTCATTTGTGCTAGATGAACGAACGTTTCTCCACATGCTCAGTTCTGAGGGATAAGTGGGTGTGTAAGCCGTCCTTCACCTAGCTTGTTGAGAACACAAAGTTTCTTTTCAGTTGCAAACTCCACTCCATACATATATATGGAGAGGTACTAGCTCCAACTCGGTTTTACAGTGAAAACTGCAGGAACTTCTAACCCACACTAGGAAAAAGACTGAAAACCCAGAGTAAAATTTTCTCCTGCTTCCCGTTTCCTTTGTGGTAGATGAACGAACGTCTCTCCACATGCTCAGTTCTGAGAGATAAGTTTGTGTGAAAGCCGTCTTTCACCTAGCTTTTTGGAACACAAAGTTTCTTTTCATGTTCAAACAACACTCCATACATATATATGGGGAGGTAAAAGCTCCAACACAATTTTACAGTGAAAACTGCAGGAATTTCAAACCGGCACTAGGAAACAGAATTAGAAACCAGAGTAAAAGTTTTGCCTGCAAGCCGTTCAGTTTGTGCTACAAGTACGAACGTCTCTACACATGCTCAGTTCTGAGAGAAAATTGTGTGTGTAATCCGAACTTCACATAGCTTGTTGGGAACAGAAAGTTTCTTTTCAGCTGCACACTCCATTCCATACATATATATGGGGAGGTACTAGCTCCAACTCGGTTTTACAGTGAAAACTGCAGGAACTTCTAACCGGAACTGGGAAACAGACTGAGAAACCAGAGTAAAAGATTCTCCTGCAATCCGTTCACATTGTGCTACATGAACGAACTTCTCTCCACATGCTCAGTTCTGAGAGATAAGTGTGTGTTAAATCCGAACTTCAATTAACTTGTTGGGAACAGAAAGTTTCTATTCAAGTGCAAACTCCATTCCATACATATATAAGGGGATGTACTATCTCCAACTCGATTTTACAGTGAAAACTGCTGGAACATCAAACCGGCACTAGGAAACAGACTGAGAAACCAGAGAAAAAGTTTCTCTTGCAACCCGTTCCCTTTGTGTTAGATGAACGAACGTGTCTCCATATGCTAATTTCTGAGGGATAATTGGGTGTGAAAGCCGTCCTTCACCTACCTTGTTGAGAACACAAAGTTTCTTTTCATTTGCAAATTCCAATCTATATATATATATGGGAAAGTACTAGCTCCAACTTGGTTTTACAGTGAAAACTGCAGGAACTTCAAACCGGCACTTGGAAACAGACTGAGAAACCAGAATAAAAGTATCTCCTGCAAGCCGATCACTTTGTGATACATGAACGAAGGTCTCTCCACATGATCAGTTCTGAGAGATAAGTGTGTGTGTAATCCGAACTTCACATACATTGTTGGGAACAGAAAGTATCTTTTCAGGTGCAAACTCCATTCCATACATATATATGGGGAGGTAGTAGCTCCAACACGGTTTTACAGTGAAAACTGCAGGAACTTCAAAGCGGAACTAGGAAAAAGAATGAGAAACCCGAGAAATAGTTTCTCCTGCAACCCGTTCCGTTTCTGCTAGATGAACGAACGTCTCTCCACATGCTCAGTTCTGAGAGATAAATGTGTGTGAAAGCCGTCCTTCACCTTGCTTGTTGGGAACACAACGTTTCTTTTCACTTGCAAAGTCCACTCCATACTTATATATGGGGAGGTACTAGCTCCAACTCGGTTTTACAGTGAAAACTGCAGGAACTTCAAACCGGCACTAGGAAACAGACTGAGAAACCAGAGAAATAGTTTCTCCTGCAACCTGTTACATTTGTGCTAGATGAACGAACGTCTCTCCACATGCTCAGTTCTGAGAGATCTGTGTGTGTGAAAGCCGTACTTCACCTAGCTTTTTGGGAACACAAAGTTTCTTTTCACTTGCAAACTCCATTCCATACATATATATGGTTAAGTACTAGCTCCAACTCGGTTTTACAGTGAAAACTGCAGGAAATTCTAACCGGCAGTAGGAAACAGCCTGAGAAACCATAGTAAAACATTCTTCTGTAACCCTTTCACTTTGTGCTAGATGAATGAAAGTCTCTCCACATGCTCAGTTCTGAGAGATGTGTGTGTGTGAAAGCCGTCCTACTCCTATCTTGTTGGGAACACAAAGTTTCTTTTAAGGTGCAAACTCCACTAAATACATATATATGGGGAGGTACTAGCTCCAACACAATTTTACAGAGAAAACTGCAGGAATTTCAAACCGGCACTAAGAAACAGACTGAGAAACAACAGTAAAAGTTTCTCCTGCAATGATTTCCCTTTGTCCTAGATGAACGAATTTCTCTCCACATGCCCTGTTCTGAGAGATATGTGTGTGTGAATGCCATCCTACACCTAGCTTGTTGGGAACACAAAGTTTCTTTTCAGTTGCAAATTCCATTCCATATATATATATATATATGGGGAGGTACTAGCACCAACCCGCTTTTACGGTGAAAAAGGCAGGAACTTAAATACGGCAATAGGAAACAGACAGAGATTCCAGAGTAAAAGTTTCTCCTGCAACCCGTTCCCTTTGAGCTAGATGAACGTACGTGACTCCACATGCTCAGTTCTGAGGGATAAGTGGGTGTGAAAACCGTCCTTCACCTACCTTGTTGAGAACACAAAGTACCTTTCAGGTGAAAACTCCACTCCATATATATATATATGGGGAGGTACTAGCTCCAACTCAGTTTTACAGTGAAAACTGAAGAACTTCAAACCGGCACTAGGAAACAGACTGAGAATCCAGAGTAAAAGTTTCTCCTGCTAGCCGTTCAATTTTTGCTACATGAACGAACGTCTCTCCACATGCTAAGTTCTGAGAGATAAGTGTGTGTGAAATCCGAAATTCACCTATCTTGTTGGAAACAGAAAATTTCTTTTCACTTGCAAACCCCAATCCATAATTATATATGGGGAGGTACTAGCTCCAACTCGGTTTTACAATGAAAACTGCAGGAACTTCAAACCGGCACTAGGAAACAGACTGAGTAAACAGAGAAAAGTTTCCCCTGCAACCCGTTCCCTTTGTGCTAGATGAACGAAAGTCTCTCCACATGCTCAGTTTTGAGAGATAAGTGTGTGTGAAAGCCATTCTTCACCTAGCTTGTTGGGAACACAAAGTTTCTCTTCAGTTGCAAACTCCACTCCATACATATATAAGGGGAGGTACTAGTACCTACTCGGTTTTACAGTGAAAACTGCAGGAAATTCAAACCGGCACTAGGAAACAGACAGAGTAAACAGAGAAAAAGTTTCTCCTGCAACCAGTTCCCTTTGTGCTAGATGAACGAACGTCTCTCCACGTGCTCATTTCTGAGAGAAAAGTGTGTGTGAAAGCCATTCTTCAACTAGCTTGATGGGAAGACAAAGTTCCTTTTCACTTGCAAACTCCACTCCATACATACATATGGTTAGGTACTTGCTCCAACTCGGTTTTACATTGAAAACAGCAGGAACTTCAAAGTGGCACTAGAAAATAGACTGAGAAACCAGATAAAAATTTTCTCCTGCAACCGGTTCCCTTTGTGCTAGATGAACGAACGTCTCTCCACATGCTCAGTTCTGAGAGATAAGTGTGTGTGAAAGCCGTCCTTCAACTAGCTTGTTGGGAACACAAAGTTTCTTTTCATTTGCAAAATCCAGTCCATACAAATATATGTGGAGTTTCTTCCTCCAACACGTTTTTACAGTGAAAACTGCAGGAACTTCAAACCGGCACTAGGAAACAGATTGAGAAAACTGAGTAACAGTTTCTCCTGCAACCCGTTCCCTTAGTGCTAGATGAACAAAAGTCTCTCCAAATGCTCAGTTCTGAGAGATAATTGTGTGTGAAAGCCGTCCTTCACCTAGCTTGTTGGGAACACAAAGATTCTTTTCACTTGCAATCTCCAATCCATACTTATATATGGGGAGGATCAAGCTCCTATTCATTTTTTACATTGAAAAATGCAGGAGCTTCCAAACGGTACTAGGAAACAGACTGAATAAACCGAGAAAAATTTCCCTGCAACCCGTTCCAATTGTGCTAGATGAACGAACGTCTCTCCACATGCTCAGTTCTGAGAGATAAGTGTGTGTGAAAGCCGTCCTTCACCTAGCTTGTTGGGAACACAAAGTTTCCTTTCAGTTGCAAACTCCACTCCATACATATATATGGAGAGGTACTAGCTCCAACTCGGTTTTACAGTGAAAACTGCAGGAACTTCAAACCGGCACTAGGAAACAGACTGAGAAACCAGAGTAAAAGTTTCTCCTGTAAACCGTTCCCTTTGTGCTAGATGAACGAACGTCTCTCCACATGCTCAGTTCTGAGAAATAAGGGTGTGTGAAAGCCGTCCTTCACATAGCTTGTTGGGAACACAAAGTTTCTTTTCAGTTGCAAACTCCACTCTATACATATATATGGGGAGGTACAATCTCCAAATCTGTTTTACAGTGAAAACTGCAGGAACTTCAAACCGGCACAAGGAAACAGACAGAAAAACCAGAGTAAAATTTTCTCCTGCTACCTGTTCCATTTGTGGTAGATGAACGAAAGTCTCTCCACATGCTTAGTTCTGAGAGATGTGTGTGTGTGAAAGCCATCCTTCACTAGCTTGTTGGGAACACAAAGTTTCTTTACAGATGCAAATTCCACTCCATACATATATATGTGGAGGTACTAGCTCCAACTCGGTTTTACAGTGAAAACTGCAGGAACTTCAAACCGGCACTAGGAAACACACAGAGAAAGCAGAGTAAAAGTTTCCCCTGCAACCCGTTCCCTTTTTCCTAGATGAAAGATCGTTTCTCCACATGCTAAATTCTGAGGGATAATTGGGTGTGAAAGCCGTCCTTCAGCTAGCTTGTTGAGAACACAAAGTTTCTTTCAGGTGCAAACTCTACTCCATATATATATATGGGGAGGTACTAGCTCCAACTCAGTTTTACAGTGAAAACTGCAGGAACTTCAAACCGGCGCTCAGAAACAGACTGAAATACCAGAGTAAAACTTTCTCCTGCAAACCGTTCCCTTTGTGCTAGATGAAAGAACGTCTCTCCTCATGCTCAGTTCTGAGAGATAAGTGTGTGTGAAAGCCGTCCTTCAACTAGCATGTTGGGAACACAAAGATTCTTTTCATGTGCAATCTCCAATCCGTATATATATATGGGTAAGTACTAGCTCCAACTCGGTTTTACAGTGAAAACTGCAGGAACTTCAAACCGGCACTAGGAAACAGACTGAGAAACCAGAGTAAAAGTTTCTCCTGCAAGCCGTTCACTTTGTGCTACGTGAACGAACGTCTCTCCACAAGCTCAGTTCTGAGAGTTAATTGTGTGCGAAATCCTAACATCACCCAGCTTGTTGGGAACAGAAAATTTCTTTTCAGTTGCAAAATACATTCCATACATATATATGGGTATGTAATAGCCCCAAAACTGTTTTACAGTGAAAACTGCAGGAACTTCAAACCGGCACTGGAAACAGACTGCGAAACCACAGTATAAGTTTCCCTTGCAACCCGTTCCCTTTGTGCTAGATGAACGAACGTCTCTCCACATGCTCAGTTCTGAGAGATAAGTGTGTGTGAAAGCCGTCCTTCAACTAGCTTGTTGGGAACACAAAGTTTCTTTTCATTTGCAAAATCCAGTCCATACAAATATATGTGGAGTTTCTTCCTCCAACACGTTTTTACAGTGAAAACTGCAGGAACTTCAAACCGGCACTAGGAAACAGATTGAGAAAACTGAGTAACAGTTTCTCCTGCAACCCGTTCCCTTAGTGCTAGATGAACACATGTCTCTCCAAATGCTCAGTTCTGAGAGATAATTGTGTGTGAAAGCCGTCCTTCACCTAGCTTGTTGGGAACACAAAGATTCTTTTCACTTGCAATCTCCAATCCATACTTATATATGGGGAGGATCAAGCTCCTATTCATTTTTTACATTGAAAAATGCAGGAACTTCCAAACGGTACTAGGAAACAGACTGAATAAACCGAGAAAAATTTCTCCTGCAACCCGTTCCATTTGTGCTAGATGAACGAAAGTCTCTCCACATGCTCAGTTCTGAGAGATAAGTGTGTGTGAAAGCCGTCCTTCACCAAGTTTGTTGGGAACACAAAGATTCTTTTCATTTGCAAAATCCAGTCCATACAAATATATGTGGAGTTTCTTCCTCCAACACGTTTTTACAGTGAAAACTGCAGGAACTTCAAACCGGCACTAGGAAACAGATTGAGAAAACTGAGTAACAGTTTCTCCTGCAACCCGTTCCCTTAGTGCTAGATGAACAAAAGTCTCTCCAAATGCTCAGTTCTGAGAGATATTTGTGTGTGAAAGCCGTCCTTCACCTAGCTTGTTGGGAACACAAAGATTCTTTTCACTTGCAATCTCCAATCCATACTTATATATGGGGAGGATCAAGCTCCTATTCATTTTTTACATTGAAAAATGCAGGAACTTCCAAACGGTACTAGGAAACAGACTGAATAAACCGAGAAAAATTTCCCTGCAATCCGTTCCAATTGTGCTAGATGAACGAACGTCTCTCCACATGCTCAGTTCTGAGAGATAAGTGTGTGTGAAAGCCGTCCTTCACCAAGTTTGTTGGGAACACAAAGATTCTTTTCAGTTGCAAACTTCACTCCATACATATATAAGGGGATGTAATAGCTCCAAAACGATTTTACAGTGTAAACTGCAGGAACTTCTAACCCACACTAGGAAAAATACTGAAAACCCAGAGTAAAATTTTCTCCTGCTAACCGTTCCCTTTGTGGTAGATGAACGAACGTCTCTCCACATGCTCAGTTCTGAGAGATAAGTTTGTGTGAAAGCCGTCTTTCACCTAGCGTGTTGGGAACACATAGTTTCTTTTCAGTTGGAAACTCCCCTCCATACATATACATGGGGAGGTACTAGCTCCAACTCGGTTTTACAGTGAAAACTGCAGGAACTTCAAACCGGCACTAGGAAACAGACTGAGAAACCAGAGTAAAAGTTTCTCCTGTAAACCGTTCCCTTTGTGCTAGATGAACGAACGTCTCTCCACATGCTCAGTTCTGAGAAATAAGGGTGTGTGAAAGCCGTCCTTCACATAGCTTGTTGGGAACACAAAGTTTCTTTTCAGTTGCAAACTCCACTCTATACATATATATGGGGAGGTACAATCTCCAAATCTGTTTTACAGTGAAAACTGCAGGAACTTCAAACCGGCACAAGGAAACAGACAGAAAAACCAGAGTAAAATTTTCTCCTGCTACCTGTTCCATTTGTGGTAGATGAACGAAAGTCTCTCCACATGCTTAGTTCTGAGAGATGTGTGTGTGTGAAAGCCATCCTTCACTAGCTTGTTGGGAACACAAAGTTTCTTTACAGATGCAAATTCCACTCCATACATATATATGTGGAGGTACTAGCTCCAACTCGGTTTTACAGTGAAAACTGCAGGAACTTCAAACCGGCACTAGGAAACACACAGAGAAAGCAGAGTAAAAGTTTCCCCTGCAACCCGTTCCCTTTTTCCTAGATGAAAGATCGTTTCTCCACATGCTTAATTCTGAGGGATAATTGGGTGTGAAAGCCGTCCTTCAGCTAGCTTGTTGAGAACACAAAGTTTCTTTCAGGTGCAAACTCTACTCCATATATATATATGGGGAGGTACTAGCTCCAACTCAGTTTTACAGTGAAAACTGCAGGAACTTCAAACCGGCGCTCAGAAACAGACTGAAATACCAGAGTAAAACTTTCTCCTGCAAACCGTTCCCTTTGTGCTAGATGAAAGAACGTCTCTCCTCATGCTCAGTTCTGAGAGATAAGTGTGTGTGAAAGCCGTCCTTCAACTAGCATGTTGGGAACACAAAGATTCTTTTCATGTGCAATCTCCAATCCGTATATATATATGGGTAAGTACTAGCTCCAACTCGGTTTTACAGTGAAAACTGCAGGAACTTCAAACCGGCACTAGGAAACAGACTGAGAAACCAGAGTAAAAGTTTCTCCTGCAAGCCGTTCACTTTGTGCTACGTGAACGAACGTCTCTCCACAAGCTCAGTTCTGAGAGTTAATTGTGTGCGAAATCGTAACATCACCCAGCTTGTTGGGAACAGAAAATTTCTTTTCAGTTGCAAAATACATTCCATACATATATATGGGTATGTAATAGCCCCAAAACTGTTTTACAGTGAAAACTGCAGGAACTTCAAACCGGCACTGGAAACAGACTGCGAAACCACAGTATAAGTTTCCCTTGCAACCCGTTCCCTTTGTGCTAGATGAACGAACGTCTCTCCACATGCTCAGTTCTGAGAGATAAGTGTGTGTGAAAGCCGTCCTTCAACTAGCTTGTTGGGAACACAAAGTTTCTTTTCATTTGCAAAATCCAGTCCATACAAATATATGTGGAGTTTCTTCCTCCAACACGTTTTTACAGTGAAAACTGCAGGAACTTCAAACCGGCACTAGGAAACAGATTGAGAAAACTGAGTAACAGTTTCTCCTGCAACCCGTTCCCTTAGTGCTAGATGAACAAAAGTCTCTCCAAATGCTCAGTTCTGAGAGATAATTGTGTGTGAAAGCCGTCCTTCACCTAGCTTGTTGGGAACACAAAGATTCTTTTCACTTGCAATCTCCAATCCATACTTATATATGGGGAGGATCAAGCTCCTATTCATTTTTTACATTGAAAAATGCAGGAACTTCCAAACGGTACTAGGAAACAGACTGAATAAACCGAGAAAAATTTCTCCTGCAACCCGTTCCATTTGTGCTAGATGAACGAAAGTCTCTCCACATGCTCAGTTCTGAGAGATAAGTGTGTGTGAAAGCCGTCCTTCACCAAGTTTGTTGGGAACACAAAGATTCTTTTCAGTTGCAAACTTCACTCCATACATATATAAGGGAATGTAATAGCTCCAACACGATTTTACAGTGTAAACTGCAGGAACTTCAAACCGGAACTAGGAAACAGACTGAGAAACCAGAGTAAATGTTTCTCCTGCAACCCATACCCTTTGTGCTAGATGAACGAACGTATCTCCACATGCTGAGATCTGAGAGATAATTGTGTGTGAAAGCCGTCCTTCACCTAGCTTGTTGGGAACACAAAGTTTCCTTTCAGTTGCAAACTCCACTCCATACATATATATGGAGAGGTACTAGCTCCAACTCGGTTTTACAGTGAAAACTGCAGGAACTACAAACCGGCACTAGGAAACAGACTGAGAAACCAGAGTAAAAGTTTCTCCTGTAAACCATTCCCTTTGTGCTAGATGAACGAACGTCTCTCCACATGCTCAGTTCTGAGAAATAAGGGTGTGTGAAAGCCGTCCTTCACATAGCTTGTTGGGAACACAAAGTTTCTTTTCAGTTGCAAACTCCACTCTATACATATATATGGGGAGGTACAATCTCCAAATCTGTTTTACAGTGAAAACTGCAGGAACTTCAAACCGGCACAAGGAAACAGACAGAAAAACCAGAGTAAAATTTTCTCCTGCTACCTGTTCCATTTGTGGTAGATGAACGAAAGTCTCTCCACATGCTTAGTTCTGAGAGATGTGTGTGTGTGAAAGCCATCCTTCACTAGCTTGTTGGGAACACAAAGTTTCTTTAGAGATGCAAATTCCACTCCATACATATATATGTGGAGGTACTAGCTCCAACTCGGTTTTACAGTGAAAACTGCAGGAACTTCAAACCGGCGCTCAGAAACAGACTGAAATACCAGAGTAAAACTTTCTCCTGCAAACCGTTCCCTTTGTGCTAGATGAAAGAACGTCTCTCCTCATGCTCAGTTCTGAGAGATAAGTGTGTGTGAAAGCCGTCCTTCAACTAGCATGTTGGGAACACAAAGATTCTTTTCATGTGCAATCTCCAATCCGTATATATATATGGGTAAGTACTAGCTCCAACTCGGTTTTACAGTGAAAACTGCAGGAACTTCAAACCGGCACTAGGAAACAGACTGAGAAACCAGAGTAAAAGTTTCTCCTGCAAGCCGTTCACTTTGTGCTACGTGAACGAACGTCTCTCCACAAGCTCAGTTCTGAGAGTTAATTGTGTGCGAAATCCTAACATCACCCAGCTTGTTGGGAACAGAAAATTTCTTTTCAGTTGCAAAATACATTCCATACATATATATGGGTATGTAATAGCCCCAAAACTGTTTTACAGTGAAAACTGCAGGAACTTCAAACCGGCACTGGAAACAGACTGCGAAACCACAGTATAAGTTTCCCTTGCAACCCGTTCCCTTTGTGCTAGATGAACGAACGTCTCTCCACATGCTCAGTTCTGAGAGATAAGTGTGTGTGAAAGCCGTCCTTCAACTAGCTTGTTGGGAACACAAAGTTTCTTTTCATTTGCAAAATCCAGTCCATACAAATATATGTGGAGTTTCTTCCTCCAACACGTTTTTACAGTGAAAACTGCAGGAACTTCAAACCGGCACTAGGAAACAGATTGAGAAAACTGAGTAACAGTTTCTCCTGCAACCCGTTCCCTTAGTGCTAGATGAACAAAAGTCTCTCCAAATGCTCAGTTCTGAGAGATAATTGTGTGTGAAAGCCGTCCTTCACCTAGCTTGTTGGGAACACAAAGATTCTTTTCACTTGCAATCTCCAATCCATACTTATATATGGGGAGGATCAAGCTCCTATTCATTTTTTACATTGAAAAATGCAGGAACTTCCAAACGGTACTAGGAAACAGACTGAATAAACCGAGAAAAATTCTCCTGCAACCCGTTCCATTTGTGCTAGATGAACGAAAGTCTCTCCACATGCTCAGTTCTGAGAGATAAGTGTGTGTGAAAGCCGTCCTTCACCTAGCTTGTTGGGAACACAAAGATTCTTTTCAGTTGCAAACTTCACTCCATACATATATAAGGGAATGTAATAGCTCCAACACGATTTTACAGTGTAAACTGCAGGAACTTCAAACCGGCACTAGGAAACAGACTGAGAAACCAGAGTAAATGTTTCTCCTGCAACCCATACCCTTTGTGCTAGATGAACGAACGTATCTCCACATGCTGAGTTCTGAGAGATAATTGTGTGTGAAAGCCGTCCTTCACCTAGCTTGTTGGGAACACAAAGTTTCCTTTCAGTTGCAAACTCCACTCCATACATATATATGGAGAGGTACTAGCTCCAACTCGGTTTTACAGTGAAAACTGCAGGAAATTCAAACCGGCACTAGGAAACAGACTGAGAAACCAGAGTAAAAGTTTCTCCTGTAAACCGTTCCCTTTGTGCTAGATGAACGAACGTCTCTCCACATGCTCAGTTCTGAGAAATAAGGGTGTGTGAAAGCCGTCATTCACATAGCTTGTTGGGAACACAAAGTTTCTTTTCAGTTGCAAACTCCACTCTATACATATATATGGGGAGGTACAATCTCCAAATCTGTTTTACAGTGAAAACTGCAGGAACTTCAAACCGGCACAAGGAAACAGACAGAAAAACCAGAGTAAAATTTTCTCCTGCTACCTGTTCCATTTGTGGTAGATGAACGAAAGTCTCTCCACATGCTTAGTTCTGAGAGATGTGTGTGTGTGAAAGCCATCCTTCACTAGCTTGTTGGGAACACAAAGTTTCTTTACAGATGCAAATTCCACTCCATACATATATATGTGGAGGTACTAGCTCCAACTCGGTTTTACAGTGAAAACTGCAGGAACTTCAAACCGGCACTAGGAAACACACAGAGAAAGCAGAGTAAAAGTTTCCCCTGCAACCCGTTCCCTTTTTCCTAGATGAAAGATCGTTTCTCCACATGCTTAATTCTGAGGGATAATTGTGTGTGAAAGCCGTCCTTCAGATAGCTTGTTGAGAACACAAAGTTTCTTTCAGGTGCAAACTCTACTCCATATATATATATGGGGAGGTACTAGCTCCAACTCAGTTTTACAGTGAAAACTGCAGGAACTTCAAACCGGCGCTCAGAAACAGACTGAAATACCAGAGTAAAACTTTCTCCTGCAAACCGTTCCCTTTGTGCTAGATGAAAGAACGTCTCTCCTCATGCTCAGTTCTGAGAGATAAGTGTGTGTGAAAGCCGTCCTTCAACTAGCATGTTGGGAACACAAAGATTCTTTTCATGTGCAATCTCCAATCCGTATATATATATGGGTAATACTAGCTCCAACTCGGTTTTACAGTGAAAACTGCAGGAACTTCAAACCGGCACTAGGAAACAGACTGAGAAAACAGAGTAAAAGTTTCTCCTGCAAGCCGTTCACTTTGTGCTACGTGAACGAACGTCTCTCCACAAGCTCAGTTCTGAGAGTTAATTGTGTGCGAAATCGTAACATCACCCAGCTTGTTGGGAACAGAAAATTTCTTTTCAGTTGCAAAATACATTCCATACATATATATGGGTATGTAATAGCCCCAAAACTGTTTTACAGTGAAAACTGCAGGAACTTCAAACCGGCACTGGAAACAGACTGCGAAACCACAGTATAAGTTTCCCTTGCAACCCGTTCCCTTTGTGCTAGATGAACGAACGTCTCTCCACATGCTCAGTTCTGAGAGATAAGTGTGTGTGAAAGCCGTCCTTCAACTAGCTTGTTGGGAACACAAAGTTTCTTTTCATTTGCAAAATCCAGTAAATACAAATATATGTGGAGTTTCTTCCTCCAACACGTTTTTACAGTGAAAACTGCAGGAACTTCAAACCGGCACTAGGAAACAGATTGAGAAACTGAGTAACAGTTTCTCCTGCAACCCGTTCCCTTAGTGCTAGATGAACAAAAGTCTCTCCAAATGCTCAGTTCTGAGAGATAATTGTGTGTGAAAGCCGTCCTTCACCTAGCTTGTTGGGAACACAAAGATTCTTTTCACTTGCAATCTCCAATCCATACTTATATATGGGGAGGATCAAGCTCCTATTCATTTTTTACATTGAAAAATGCAGGAACTTCCAAACGGTACTAGGAAACAGACTGAATAAACCGAGAAAAATTTCTCCTGCAACCCGTTCCATTTGTGCTAGATGAACGAAAGTCTCTCCACATGCTCAGTTCTGAGAGATAAGTGTGTGTGAAAGCCGTCCTTCACCAAGTTTGTTGGGAACACAAAGATTCTTTTCAGTTGCAAACTTCACTCCATACATATATAAGGGGATGTAATAGCTCCAACACGGTTTTACAGTGAAAACTGCAGGAACTTCAAACCGGCACTCGGAAACAGACTGAGAAACCAGAGTAAATGTTTCTCCTGCAACCCATACCCTTTGTGCTAGATGAACGAACGTATCTCCACATGCTGAGTTCTGAGAGATAATTGTGTGTGAAAGCCGTCCTTCACCTAGCTTGTTGGGAACACAAAGTTTCCTTTCAGTTGCAAACTCCACTCCATACATATATATGGAGAGGTACTAGCTCCAACTCGGTTTTACAGTGAAAACTGCAGGAACTTCTAACCCACACTAGGAAAAAGACTGAAAACCCAGAGTAATATTTTCTCCTGCTACCCATTCCCTTTGTGGTAGATGAACGAACGTCTCTCCACATGCTCAGTTCTGAGAGATAAGTTTGTGTGAAAGCCGTCTTTCACCTAGCTTGTTGGGAACACATAGTTTCTTTTCAGTTGCAAACTCCACTCCATACATATACACGGGGAGGTACTAGCTCCAACTCGGTTTTACAGTGAAAACTGCAGGAACTTCAAACCGGAACTAGGAAACACACTGAAAAACCAGAGTAAATCTTCCTTCTGCAAACCGTTCCCTTTGTGCTAGATGAACGAACCTCTCTCCTCGTGCTCAGTTCTGAGATATAAGTGTGTGTGAAAGCCGTTCTTCAAATAGCTTGTTGGGAACACAAAGTTTCTTTTCATGTGCAAACTCCAATCCGTATATATATATGGGGAAGTACTAACTTCAACTCGGTTTTACAGTCAAAACTGTAAGAACTTCAAACCAGCACTAGGAAACAGACTGAGAAACCAGGGTAAATGTTTCTCCTGCAAGCCGTTCACTTTGTGCTACATGAACGAACGTCTCTCCATATGCTCAATTCTGAGAGTTATGTGTGTGTGAAATCCGAACTTCACCTAGCATGTTGGGAACAGAAAGTTACTTTTCAGGTGAAAACTCCATTCCATACATATATATGGGGATGTACTAGCTCCAACTCTGTATTATAGTGAAAATTGCAGGAACTTCAAACCGGCACTAGGAAACAGAATGAGAAACCTGAGTAACAGTTTCTCCTGCAAACCGTTCCCTTAGTGCTAGATGAACAAAAGTCTCTCCAAATGCTCAGTTCTGAGAGATAATTGTGTGTGAAAGCCGTCCTTCAACTAGCTTGTTGGGAACACAAAGTATCTTTTCATTTGCAAAATCCAGTCCATACAAATATGTGTGGAGGTTCTTGCTCCAACTCGTTTTTACAGTGAAAACTGCAGGAACTTCAAACCGGCACTAGGAAACAGAATGAGAAACCTGAGTAACAGTTTCTCCTGTAACCCATTCCCTTAGTGCTAGATGAACAAAAGTCTCTCCAAATGCTCAGTTCTGAGAGATAATTGTGTGTGAAAGCCGTCCTTCACCTAGCTTGTTGGGAACACAAAGATTCTTTTCACTTGCAATCTCCAATCCATACTTATATATGGGGAGGATCAAGCTCCTATTCATTTTTTACATTGAAAAATGCAGGAACTTCCAAACGGTACTAGGAAACAGACTGAATAAACAGAGAATAATTTCTCCTGCAACCCGTTCCATTTGTGCTAGATGAACGAACGTCTCTCCACATGCTCAGTTCTGAGAGATAAGTGTGTGTGAAAGCCGTCCTTCACCAAGTTTGTTGGGAACACAAAGATTCTTTTCAGTTGCAAACTTCACTCCATACATATATAAGGGGATGTAA
Organism: Camelus dromedarius; assembly: GCF_036321535.1. NCBI lineage: Eukaryota > Metazoa > Chordata > Mammalia > Artiodactyla > Camelidae > Camelus > Camelus dromedarius. The sequence continues at coordinate 3,244,323 of NW_026989731.1, forward strand.
TAGCTCCAACACGATTTTACAGTGAAACTGCAGGAACTTCAAACCGGCACTAGGAAACAGACTGAGAAACCAGAGTAAATGTTTCTCCTGCAACCCATACCCTTTGTGCTAGATGAACGAACGTATCTCCACATGCTGAGTTCTGAGAGAAAATTGTGTGTGAAAGCCGTCCTTCAGCTAGCTTGTTGGGAACACAAAGTTTCCTTTCAGTTGCAAACTCCACTCCATACATATACACGGGGAGGTACTAGCTCCAACTCGGTTTTACAGTGAAAACTGCAGGAACTTCAAACCGGAACTAGGAAACACACTGAAAAACCAGAGTAAACCGTTCTCCTGCAAACCGTTCCCTTTGTGCTAGATGAACGAACCTCTCTCCTCGTGCTCAGTTCTGAGATATAAGTGTGTGTGAAAGCCGTTCTTCAAATAGCTTGTTGGGAACACAAAGTTTCTTTTCATATGCAAACTCCAATCCGTATATATATATGGGGAAGTACTAACTTCAACTCGGTTTTACAGTCAAAACTGTAAGAACTTCAAACCAGCACTAGGAAACAGACTGAGAAACCAGGGTAAATGTTTCTCCTGCAAGCCGTTCACTTTGTGCTACATGAACGAACGTCTCTCCATATGCTCAATTCTGAGAGATATGTGTGTGTGAAATCCGAACTTCACCTAGCATGTTGGGAACAGAAAGTTACTTTTCAGGTGAAAACTCCATTCCATACATATATATGGGGATGTACTAGCTCCAACTCTGTATTATAGTGAAAATTGCAGGAACTTCAAACCGGCACTAGGAAACAGAATGAGAAACCTGAGTAACAGTTTCTCCTGCAACCCGTTCCCTTAGTGCTAGATGAACAAAAGTCTCTCCAAATGCTCAGTTCTGAGAGATAATTGTGTGTGAAAGCCGTCCTTCAACTAGCTTGTTGGGAACACAAAGTATCTTTTCATTTGCAAAATCCAGTCCATACAAATATGTGTGGAGGTTCTTGCTCCAACTCGTTTTTACAGTGAAAACTGCAGGAACTTCAAACCGGCACTAGGAAACAGAATGAGAAACCTGAGTAACAGTTTCTCCTGCAACCCGTTCCCTTAGTGCTAGATGAACAAAAGTCTCTCCAAATGCTAAGTTCTGAGAGATAATTGTGTGTGAAAGCCGTCCTTCACCTAGCTTGTTGGGAACACAAAGTTTCTTTTCACTTGCAATCTCCACTCCATACTTATATATGGGGAGGTTCAAGCTCCTATTCGATTTTACATTGAAAAATGCAGGAACTTCAAACCGGTACTAGGAAACAGACTGAGTAAACTGAGAAAAATTTCTCCTGCAACCCGTTCCCTTTGTGCTAGATGAACGAACGTCTCTCCACATGCTCAGTTCTGAGAGATAAGTGTGTGTGAAAGCCGTCCTTCACCTAGTTTGTTGGGAACACAAAGATTCTTTTCAGTTGCAAACTTCACTCCATAAATATATAAGGGGAGGTAATAGCTCCAACACGGTTTTACAGTGAAAACTGCAGGAACTTCAAACCGGCACTAGGAAACAGACTGAGAAACCAGAGTAAATGTTTCTCCTGCAACCCATACCATTTGTGCTAGATGAACGAACGTATCTCCACATGATGTGTTCTGAGAGATAAGTGTGTGTGAAAGACGTCCTTCACCTAGCTTGTAGGGAACACAAAGTTTCTTTTCAGTTGCAAACTCCACTCCATACATATATATGGAGAGGTACTAGCTCCAACTCGGTTTTACAGTGAAAACTGCAGGAACTTCTAACCCACACTAGGAAAAAGACTGAAAACCCAGAGTAAAATTTTCTCCTGCTTCCCGTTTCCTTTGTGGTAGATGAACGAACGTCTCTCCACATGCTCAGTTCTGAGAGATAAGTTTGTGTGAAAGCCGTCTTTCACCCAGCTTGTTGGGAACACAAAGTTTCTTTTCATGTTCAAACACCACTCCATACATATATATGGGGAGTTAAAAACTCCAACACAATTTTACAGTGAACACTGCAGGAATTTCAAACCGGCACTAGGAAACAGATTGCAAAACCACAGTAAAAGTTTCTCCTGCAACCATTTCCCTTAGTCCTAGATGAAAGAAATTCTCTCCACATGCCCAGTTCTGAGAGATAAGTGTGTGTGAATGCCGTCCTACAACTTGCTTGTTGGGAACACAAAGTTTCTTTTCATGTGCAAACTCCATTCCAAACATATATATGGGGAGGTACAAGCACCAACCCGCATTTACAGTGAAAACGGCAGGAACATAAATCTGGAACTAGGAAACACACAGAGAATCCAGAGTAAAAGTTTCCCCTGCAACCCGTTCCCTTTTTCCTAGATGAACGAAAGTTTCTCCACATGCTCATTTCTGAGGGATAATTGGGTGTGAAAGCCGTCCTTCAGCTAGCTTGTTGAGAACACAAAGTTTCTTTCAGGTGCAAACTCTACTCCATATATATATATGGGGAGGTACAAGCTCCAACTCAGTTTTACAGTGAAAACTGCAGGAACTTCAAACCGGCGCTCAGAAACAGACTGAAATACCAGAGTAAAACTTTCTCCTGCAACCCGTTCCCTTTGTGCTAGATGAACGAACGTCTCTCCTCATGCTCAGTTCTGAGAGATAAGTGTGTGTGAAAGCCGTCCTTCACCTTGCATGTTGGGAACACAAAGTTTCTTTTCAGGGGCTAACTCCATTCCATACATATATATGGGGAGGTTCTAGCACCAACCCGCTTTTTCAGTGAAAACGGCAGGAAATTAAATCCGGCACTAGGAAACAGACAGGGAAACCAGAGTAAAAGTTTCTCCTGCAACCCATTCATTTGTGCTAGATGAACGAACGTTTCTCCACATGCTCAGTTCTGAGGGATAATTGGGTGTGTAAGCCGTCCTTCACCTAGCTTGTTGAGAACACAAAGTTTCTTTTCAGTTGCAAACTCCACTCCATACATATATATGGAGAGGTACTAGCTCCAACTCGGTTTTACAGTGAAAACTGCAGGAACTTCTAACCCACACTAGGAAAAAGACTGAAAACCCAGAGTAAAATTTTCTCCTGCTTCCCGTTTCCTTTGTGGTAGATGAACGAACGTCTCTCCACATGCTCAGTTCTGAGAGATAAGTTTGTGTGAAAGCCGTCTTTCACCTAGCTTTTTGGAACACAAAGTTTCTTTTCATGTTCAAACAACACTCCATACATATATATGGGGAGGTAAAAGCTCCAACACAATTTTACAGTGAAAACTGCAGGAATTTCAAACCGGCACTAGGAAACAGAATTAGAAACCAGAGTAAAAGTTTTGCCTGCAAGCCGTTCAGTTTGTGCTACAAGTACGAACGTCTCTACACATGCTCAGTTCTGAGAGAAAATTGTGTGTGTAATCCGAACTTCACATAGCTTGTTGGGAACAGAAAGTTTCTTTTCAGCTGCACACTCCATTCCATACATATATATGGGGAGGTACTAGCTCCAACTCGGTTTTACAGTGAAAACTGCAGGAACTTCTAACGGGAACTGGGAAACAGACTGAGAAACCAGATTAAAAGATTCTCCTGCAATCCGTTCACATTGTGCTACATGAACGAACGTCTCTCCACATGCTCAGTTCTGAGAGATAAGTGTGTGTTTAATCCGAACTTCAATTAACTTGTTGGGAACAGAAAGTTTCTATTCAAGTGCAAACTCCATTAAATACATATATAAGGGGATGTACTATCTCCAACTCGATTTTACAGTGAAAACTGCTGGAACATCAAACCGGCACTAGGAAACAGACTGAGAAACCAGAGAAAAAGTTTCTCTTGCAACCCGTTCCCTTTGTGTTAGATGAACGAACGTGTCTCCATATGCTAATTTCTGAGGTATAATTGGGTGTGAAAGCCGTCCTTCACCTACCTTGTTGAGAACACAAAGTTTCTTTTCATTTGCAAATTCCAATCTATATATATATATGGGAAAGTACTGGCTCCAACTTGGTTTTACAGTGAAAACTGCAGGAACTTCAAACCGGCACTTGGAAACAGACTGAGAAACCAGAATAAAAGTATCCCCTGCAAGCCGATCACTTTGTGATACATGAACGAAGGTCTCTCCACATGATCATTTCTGAGACATAAGTGTGTGTGTAATCCGAACTTCACATACATTGTTGGGAACAGAAAGTATTTTTTCAGGTGCAAACTCCATTCCATACATATATATGGGGAGGTAGTAGCTCCAACACGGTTTTACAGTGAAAACTGCAGGAACTTCATAGCGGAACTAGGAAAAAGAATGAGAAACCCGAGAAATAGTTTCTCCTGCAACCCGTTCCGTTTCTGCTAGATGAACGAACGTCTCTCCACATGCTCAGTTCTGAGAGATAATTGTGTGTGAAAGCCGTCCTTCACCTAGCTTGTTGGGAACACAAAGATTCTTTTCACTTGCAATCTCCACTCCATACTTATATATGGGGAGGTTCAAGCTCCTATTCGGTTTTACATTGAAAAATGCAGGAACTTCAAACCGGTACTAGGAAACAGACTGAGTAAACCGAGAAAAATTTCTCCTGCAACCCGTTCCCTTTGTGCTAGATGAACGAACGTCTCTCCACATGCTCAGTTCTGAGAGATAAGTGTGTGTGAAAGCCGTCCTTCACCTAGTTTGTTGGGAACACAAAGATTCTTTTCAGTTGCAAACTTCACTCCATAAATATATAAGGGGAGGTAATAGCTCCAACACGGTTTTACAGTGAAAACTGCAGGAACTTCAAACCGGCACTAGGAAACAGACTGAGAAACCAGAGTAAATGTTTCTCCTGCAACCCATACCATTTGTGCTAGATGAACGAACGTATCTCCACATGATGTGTTCTGAGAGATAAGTGTGTGTGAAAGACGTCCTTCACCTAGCTTGTAGGGAACACAAAGTTTCTTTTCAGTTGCAAACTCCACTCCATACATATATATGGAGAGGTACTAGCTCCAACTCGGTTTTACAGTGAAAACTGCAGGAACTTCTAACCCACACTAGGAAAAAGACTGAAAACCCAGAGTAAAATTTTCTCCTGCTTCCCGTTTCCTTTGTGGTAGATGAACGAACGTCTCTCCACATGCTCAGTTCTGAGAGATAAGTTTGTGTGAAAGCCGTCCTTCACCTTGCTTGTTGGGAACACAACGTTTCTTTTCACTTGCAAAGTCCACTCCATACTTATATATGGGGAGGTACTAGCTCCAACTCGGTTTTACAGTGAAAACTGCAGGAACTTCAAACCGGCACTAGGAAACAGACTGAGAAACCAGAGAAATAGTTTCTCCTGCAACCTGTTACATTTGTGCTAGATGAACGAACGTCTCTCCACATGCTCAGTTCTGAGAGATCTGTGTGTGTGAAAGCCGTACTTCACCTAGCTTTTTGGGAACACAAAGTTTCTTTTCACTTGCAAACTCCATTCCATACATATATATGGTTAAGTACTAGCTCCAACTCGGTTTTACAGTGAAAACTGCAGGAAATTCAAACCGGCAGTAGGAAACAGCCTGAGAAACCATAGTAAAACATTCTTCTGCAACCCTTTCACTTTGTGCTAGATGAATGAAAGTCTCTCCACATGCTCAGTTCTGAGAGATGTGTGTGTGTGAAAGCCGTCCTACTCCTAGCTTGTTGGGAACACAAAGTTTCTTTTAAGGTGCAAACTCCACTAAATACATATATATGGGGAGGTACTAGCTCCAACACAATTTTACAGAGAAAACTGCAGGAATTTCAAACCGGCACTAAGAAACAGACTGAGAAACAACAGTAAAAGTTTCTCCTGCAACGATTTCCCTTTGTCCTAGATGAACGAATTTCTCTCCACATGCCCTGTTCTGAGAGATATGTGTGTGTGAATGCCGTCCTACACCTAGCTTGTTGGGAACACAAAGTTTCTTTTCAGTTGCAAATTCCATTCCATATATATATATATGGGGAGGTACTAGCTCCAACCCGCATTTACGGTGAAAAAGGCAGGAACTTAAATACGGCACTAGGAAACAGACAGAGATTCCAGAGTAAAAGTTTCTCCTGCAACCCGTTCCCTTTGAGCTAGATGAACGAACGTGTCTCCACATGCTCAGTTCTGAGGGATAAGTGGGTGTGAAAACCGTCCTTCACCTACCTTGTTGAGAACACAAAGTACCTTTCAGGTGAAAACTCCACTCCATATATATATATATGGGGAGGTACTAGCTCCAACTCAGTTTTACAGTGAAAACTGAAGAACTTCAAACCGGCACTAGGAAACAGACTGAGAATCCAGAGTAAAAGTTTCTCCTGCTAGCCGTTCAATTTGTGCTACATGAACGAACGTCTCTCCACATGCTAAGTTCTGAGAGATAAGTGTGTGTGAAATCCGAAATTCACCTATCTTGTTGGAAACAGAAACTTTCTTTTCACTTGCAAACTCCAATCCATAATTATATATGGGGAGGGAATAGCACCAACCCACTTTTACAGTGAAAACGCCAGGAACTTAAATCCGGCAGTAGGAAACAGTCAGATAAACCAGAGTAATAGTTTCCCCTGCAAACCTTTCCCTTTGTGCTTGATGAACGAACGTGTCTCCACATACACATTTCTGAGGGATAAGTGGGTGAGAAAGCCGTCCTTCAAATAACTTTTGAGAAAAACAATTTTCTTTCAGGTACAAAATCCACTCCATCTATGTATATGGGGAAGTACTAACCCCAACTCAGTTTTACAGTGAAAACTGCAGGAATTCAAACCGGCACTAGAAACAGACTGAGAAACCAGAGTAAAAGTTTCTCCTGCAACCCGTTTTCTTTGTGCTGGATGAACGAACTACTGTCCACATGCTCATTTCTGAGAGATAAGTGAGTGTGAACGCCGTCCTTCACCTACCTTGTTGGGAACACAAATATACTTTTAAGTTGCCAACTCCACTCCATACATATATATGGGGAGGTACAATCTCCAAATCGGTTTTACTTTGATAACTGCAGGAATTCAAACCGGCACTAGAAACAGACAGAGAAACCATAGTAAAATTTTATCCTGCAACCAGTTGCCTTTGTGCTAGATGAACGAACGTCTGTCCACAAGCTCAGTTCTGAGAGATATGTGTGTGTTAAAGCCGTAATTCACATATCTGGTTGGGAACACATAGTTTCTTTGCAGTTGCAAAATCCAATCCATACATATATATGGGGAGGTACTAGCTCCAACTCGGTTTTACAGTGAAACCTGCAGGAACTTCAATGGCACTAGGAAGCAGACTGAGAAACCAAGGTAAAACTTTTTCCTGCAAACCTTTTCCTTTGTGCTAGATGAACGAACGTCTAACCAAATGCTATGTTCTGAGAGAAAAGTGTGTGTGAAAGCCTTCCTTCAACTAGCTTGTTGGGAACACAAAGTTTCTTTGCATTTGCAAACTCCAATCCACACATATATTTGGGGAGTTACTAGCTAAAACTCGGTTTTACTGTGAAAACTGCAGGAACATCAAAACGGCACTAGGAAACAGACTGAGAAACCAGAGTAATTGTTTCTTCTGCAACCCGTTTTCTTTGTGCTAGATGAACGAACTTCTGTCCCCATGCTCATTTCTGAGAGATATGTTTGTGTGAAAGCCGTACTTCAACAAGCATGTTGGGAACACAAAGTTTCTTTTCAGTTGCCAACCACACTCCATAAATATATATGGGAAGGTACAAGCTAAAACACGGTTTTACAGTGAAAACTGCAGGAAATTCAAACCGGCACTAGGAAACAGAATGAGAATTTAGAGTAAAACTTTCTCCTGCAACCCATTCCCTTTGTGCTAGGTGAACAATCTTCTGTCCACATGCTCAGTTCTGAGATATATGTGAGTGTGAACACCGTACTTCACCTAGCTTGTTGGGAACACAAATATTCTTTTAAGTTGCCAACTCCACTCCATACAATTATATAGGGAGGTACAATCTCCAAATCGGTTTTACAGTGAAAACTGCAGGAATTTCATACCGGCACTAGAAACAGACTGAGAACCCATAATAAAAGTTTATCCTGCAACCAGTTCCATTTGTGCTAGATGAGCGAACGTCTGTCCACAAGCTCAGTTCTGAGAGATATGTGTGTGTTAAGGCCGTAATTCACCTATCTGTTTGGGAACACATACTTTCTGTGCAGTTGCAAAATCCTATCCATACATATATATGGGGAGATACTAGATTCAACTCGGTTTTACAGTGAAAACTGCAGGAACTTCAAACCGGCACTAGGAAGCAGACTGAGAAACCAGAGTAAAAGTTTTTCCTGCAAACCGTTTCCTTTGTGCTAGATGAACAAACGTCTCATCACATGCTCAGTTCGGAGAGATAAGTGTGTGTGAAAGCCTTCCTTCAACTAGCTTGTTGGGAACACAAAGTTTCTTTGCATTTGCAAACTCCAATCCACACATATATTTGGGGTGGTACTAGCTCGAACACGGTTTTACAGTGAAAACTGCAGGAACATAAAACCGGCACTAGGAAACAGAATGAGAATTTAGAGTAAAACTTTCTCCTGCAAAGCATTCCCTTTGTGCTAGGTGAACGATCTTCTGTCCACATGATCATTTCTGAAAGATAAGTGTGTGTGAAAGCCGTACTTCACGTATCTTGTAGTAAACACATAGTTTCTTTGCAGTTGCCAAAACCACTCCATACATATATATGTGTAGGTACTAGCTCCAAATATGTTTTAGAGTGAAAACTGCAGGAACTTCAAACCGGCACTAGGAAACAGACTGAGAAACCAGAGTAAATGTTCCTCCTTCAACCCGTTCCATTTGTGCTAGGAGAACGAACTTCTCTCCACAGGCTCAGTTCTGAGAGATAAGTGTGTGTGAAAGCCGTCCTTCACCTTGCTTATTGGGAACACAAAGTTTCTTTTCAGTTGCCAACTCCACTCCATAAATATATATGGGGAAGTACTAGCTAAAACTCTCTATTACAGTGCAAAGTGCAGGAACTTCAAACCGGCAGTAGGAAGCAGACGGAGAATCCAGAGTAAAAATTTCTCCTGCAACCCGTTCCAATGTTGCTTGATGAAAAAACGTCTTTCCAAATGCTCAGTTCTGATAAATAAGTGTGTGTGAAGCCGTCCTTCACCTAGCATGTTGGGAACAGAGTGTTTCATTCAGATGCCATCTCCACTCCATACATATATATGGGGAAGTACAAGCACCAACTCGGTTTTACAGTGAAAACTGCAGGAACTTCAAACCGTCACTAGGGAACAGACTGAGAATCCAGAGTAAAATTTCTCCTGCAACCCTTTCCCATTGTGCTAGTTGAACGAACGTCTCTATACATGCTCAGTTCTGAGAGATAAGTGAGTGTGAATGCCGTCCTTAACCTAACTTGTTGGGAACACATATATTCTTTTAAGTTGCCAACACCTCTTCATACATATATATGGGGAGGTACAAGCTCCAAATCGGTTTTACAGTGAAAACTGCAGGAACTTCAAACCGGCACTAGAAACAGACTGAGAAACCATAGTAAAAATTTATCTTGCTACAAGTTCCCTTTGTGATACATGAACGAACGTCTGTCCACAAGCTCAGTTCTGTGAGATATGTGTGTGTTAAAGCCGTAATTCACCTTTTTGGTTTGTAACATATAGTTTCTTTGCAGTTGCCAAATCTAATTCATACATATATATGGGGAGGTACTAGATCCAACTCGGTTTTACAGTGAATACTGCAGGAACTTCAAACCGGCACTAGGAAGCAGACTGAGAAACAAGAATAAAATTTTTCCTGCAAACCGTTTCCTTTGTGCTAGATGAACGAACGTCTCAACAAATGCTATGTTCTGAGAGATAAGTGTGTGTCAAAGCCTTCCTTCACCTAGCTTGTTGGGAACACAAAGTTTCTTTGCATTTGCAAACTCCAATCCACACATATATTTGGGGAGGTACTAGCTCCAACACGGTTTACAGTGAAAACTGCAGGAATATCAAACATGCACTAGGAAACAGACTGAGACTCCAGAGTAGTACTTTCTCCTGCAACCCATTCACTTTGTGCTAGGTGAACGATCTTCTGTCCACATGATCATTTCTGAAAGATAAGTGTGTGTGAAAGCCGTACTTCATGTTGCATGTAGTAAACACATAGTTTCTTTGCAGTTGCCAACACCACCCCATAAATATATATGGGTAGGTACTAGCTCCAAATAGATTTTACAGTGAAAACTGCAGGAACCTCAAACTGGCACTAGGAAACAGACTGAGAAACCAGAGTAAATGTTCCTATTTCAAACCTTTCCCTTTGTGCTAGATGATCGAACGTCTCTCCACAGGCTCAGTTCTGAGAGATAAGTGTGTGTGAAAGCCGTACTTCAACTAGATTATTGGGAACACAAAGTTTCTTTTCAGTTGCCAACTCCACTCCATAAATATATATGGAGATGTTCTAGATAAAACTCTGTATTACAGTGCAAACTGCAGGAACTTCAAAACGGCAGTAGGAAGCAGACGGAGAAACCAGAGTAAAAGTTTCTCCTGCAACCCGTTCCATTTTTGCTTGATGAACAAACGTCTCTCCAAATGCTCAGTTCTGAGAGATAAGTGTGTGTGAAGCCGTCCTTCACCTAGCATGTTGGAAACAGAGAGTTTCATTCAGATGCCATCTCCACTCCATACATATATATGGAGAGGTACAAGCACCATCTCGGTTTTACAGTGAAAAGTGCAGGAACTTCAAACCGTCACTAGGGAACAGACTGGGAAACCAGAGAAAATGTTTCACCAGCAACCCGTTCCATTTGTGCTAGATTAACGAACGTCTCTCCACATGCTCAGTTCTGAGAGATATGTTTGTGTGAAAGCCGTCCTTCAACTAGCATGTTGGGAACACAAATATTCTTTTAAGTTGCCAACTCCACTCCATAAATTTATAAGGGGAGGTATTACATCGAAATCGGTATTACAGTGAAATCTGCAGGAAATTCAAAACGGCACTAGGAAACAGACTGAGAATGCAGTGAAAAGTTTCTCCTGCAACCCGTTCCCTTTGTGCTAGATGAATGAACGTCTCTCCACAAGCTCAGTTCTGAGACATAAGTGTGTGTGAAAGCCTTAATTCACCTAGCTTGTTGGGAACACAAAATTTCTTTTCAGTTGCCAACTCCACTACATATATATATATGGGGAGGTACAAGCTCCAAATCGTTTTCACAGTGAAAACTGCAGGAACTTCAAACCGGCACTAGGGAACAGACAAAGAAACCAGAGTAAAAGTATCTCCTGCAACCCGTTCCATTTGTGCTACATGAATGAACTTCTGTCTACATGCTCAGTTCTGAGAGATATGTGAGTGTGAACGCCGTACTTCACCTAGCTTGTTGGGAACACAAATATTCTTTTAAGTTGCCAACTCCACTCCATACATATATATGGGGAGGTACAAGCTCCAAATCGGTTTTACAGTGAAAATTGCAGGAACTTCAAACCGGCAGTAGAAACAGACTGAGAAACCATAGAAAAGTTTATCCTGCAACCAGTTCCATTTGTGCCTGATGAACGAACGTCTGTCCACAAGCTCAGTTCTGAGAGATATGTATGTGTTAAAGCCGTAATTCACCTATTTGGTTGGGAACACATAGTTTCTGTGCAGTTGCAAAATCCAATCCATACATATATATGGGGAGATACAAGCTCCAACTCGATTTTACAGTGAAAACTGCAGGAACTTCAAACCGGCACTAGGAAGCAGACTGAGAAACCAGAGTAAAAGTTTTTCCTGCAAACCGTTTCCTTTGTGCTAGATGAACGAACGTCTCATCACATGATCAGTTCTGAGAGATAAGTGTGTGTGAAAGCCTTCCTTCAACTAGCTTGTTGGGAACACAAAGTTTCTTTGCATTTGCAAACTCCAATCCACACATATATTTGGGGAGGTACTAGCTCGAACTCGGTTTTACAGTGAAAACTGCAGGAACATCAAACCGGCACTAGGAAACAGAATGAGAATCCAGAGTAAAACTTTCTCCTGCAACCCATTCACTTTGTGCTAGGTGAACGATCTTCTGTCCACATGATCAGTTCTGAGAGATAATTGTGTGTGAAAGCCGTACTTCACGTATCTTGTAGTAAACATATAGTTTCTTTGCAGATGCCATAACCACTCCATACATATATATGGGTAGGTACTAGCTCCAAATATGTTTTACAGTGAAAACTGCAGGAACTTCAAACCGGCAATAGGAAACAGACTGAGAAACCAGAGTAAATGTTCCTCCTTCAACCCGTTCCATTTGTGCTAGGAGAACGAACGTCTTTCCACAGGCTCAGTTCTGAGAAATAAGTGTGTGTGAAAGCCGTGCTTCACCTAGCTTGTTTGGAACACAAAGTTTCTTTTCAGTTGCCAACTCCACTCCATAAATATATTTTGGATGTACTAGCTAAAACTCTGTATTACAGTGCAAAGTGCAGGAACTTCAAACCTGCGGTAGGAACAGACGGAGAAACCAGAGTAAAAATTTCTCCTGCAACCCGTTCCAATGTTGCTTGATGAAAAAACGTCTCTCCAAATGCTCAGTTCTGATAGATAATTGTGTGTGAAGCCGACCTTCACATAGCATGTTGGGAACAGAGAGTTTCATTCAGATGCCATCTCCACTCCATACATATATATGGGGAAGTACAAGCAACAACTCGGTTTTACAGTGAAAACTGCAGGAATTTCAAACCGTCACTAGGGAACAGACTGAGAATCCAGAGTAAAGTTACTCCTGCAACCCGTTCCCATTGTGCTAGATGAACGAACGTCTCTATACATGCTCAGTTCTGAGAGATAAGTGAGTGTGAATGCCGTCCTTCAACTAACTTGTTGGGAACACAAATATTCTTTTAATTTGCCAACTCCTCTCCATACATATATATGGGGAGGTACAAGCTCCAAATCGGTTTTACAGTGAAAACTGCAGGAACTTCAAACCGGCACTAGAAACAGACTGAGAAACCATAGTAAAAATTTATCTTGCAACCAGTTCCCTTTGTGTTAGATGAACGAACGTCTGTCCACAAGCTCAGGTCTGTGTGATATGTGTGTGTTAAAGCCGTAATTCAACTATCTGGTTTGTAACACATAGTTTCTTTGCAGTTGCCAAATCCAATTCATACATATATATGGGGAGGTACTAGATCCAACTCGGTTTTACAGTGAAAACTGCAGGAACTTCAAAACGGCACTAGGAAGCAGACTGAGAAACCAGAGTAAAATTTTTCCTGCAAATCGTTTCCTTTGTGCTAGATGAACGAACGTCTCAACAAATGCTATGTTCTTAGAGATAAGTGTGTGTCAAAGACTTCCTTCACCTAGCTTGTTGGGAACACAAAGTTTCTTTGCATTTGCAAACTCCAATCCACACATATATTTGGGGAGGTACTAGCTCCAACTCTGTTTTACAGTGAAAAATGCAGGAATATCAAACATGCACTGGGAAGCAGACTGAGAATCCAGAGTAGTACTTTCTCCTGCAAACCATTCACTTTGTGCTAGGTGAACGATCTTCTGTCCACATGATCATTTCTGAAAGATAAGTGTGTGTGAAAGCCGTACTTCAAGTTGCTTGTAGTAAACACATAGTTTCTTTGCAGTTGCCAACACCACCAAATAAATATATATGGGTAGGTACTAGCTCCAAATAGATTTTACAGTGAAAAATGCAGGAAATTCAAACCGGCACTAGGAAACAGACTGAGAAACCAGAGTAAATGTTCCTCCTTCAAACCTTTCCCTTTGAGCTAGATGATCGAACGTCTCTTCACAGGCTCACTTCTGAGAGATAAGTGTGTGTGAAAGCCGTACTTCACCTAGATTATTGGGAACACAAAGTTTCTTTTCAGTTGCCAACTCCACTCCATAAATATATATGGAGATTTTCTAGATAAAACTCTGTATTACAGTGCAAACTGCAGGAACTTCAAACGGCAGTAGGAAGCAGACGGAGAAACCAGAGTAAAAGTTTCTCCTGCAACCCGTTCCAGTTTTGCTTGAAGAACAAACGTCTCTCCACATGCTCAGTTCTGAGAGATAAGTGTGTGTGAAGCCGTACTTCACCTAGCATGTTGGGAACATAGAGTTTCATTCAGATGCCATCTCCACTCCATACATATATATGGAGATGTACAAGCACCAATATGTTTTTACAGTGAAAAGTGCAGGAATTTCAAACCGTCACTAGGGAACAGACTAAGAAACCAGAGTAAAAGTTTCTCCAGCAACCTGTTTTCTTTGTGCTAGATGAACGAACTACTGTCCACATGCTCAGTTCTGAGAGAAAATTGAGTGAGAACGCCGTCCTTCAACTACCTTGTTGGGAACACAAATGTTCTTTTAAGTTGCCAACTCCACTCCATACATATATATGGGGAGGTACAAGCTCCAAATCTGTTTTACATTGAAAACTGCAGGAAATTCAAACCGGCACTAGAAACAGACTGAGAAACCATAGTATATGTTTATCCTGCAACCAGTTGCCTTTGTGCTAGATGAACGAACGTCTGCCCACAAGCTCAGTTCTGAGAGATATGTGTGTGTTAAAGAAGTAATTCACCTATCTGGTTGGGAACACATAGTTTCTTTGTAGTTGCAAAATCCAGTCCATACATATATATGGGTAGGTACTAGCTCCAACTCGGTTTTACAGTGAAAACTGCAGGAATTTCAAACCGGCACTAGGAAGCAGACTGAGAAACCAGAGTAAAAGTTTTCCCTGCAAACCATTTCCTTTGTGCTAGATGAACGAACGTCTCACCACATGTTCAGTTCTGAGAGATAAGTGTGTATGAAAGCCTTTCTTCAACTAGCTTGTTGGGAACACAAAGTTTCTTTGAATTTGCAAACCCCAATCCACACATATATTTGGGGAGGAATTAGCTAAAACTCGGTTTTACAGTGAAAACTGCAGGAACTTCAAAACGGCACTAGGGAACATACAGAGAAACCAGAATAAAAGTATCTCCTGCAACTCGTTCCATTTGTGCTACATGAACGAAATTCTGTCCACATGCTCAGTTCTGAGAGTTAAGTGTGTGTGAAAGACTTCCTTCAACTAGCTTGTTGTAAACACATAATTTCTTTGCAGTTGCCAACACCACTCCATACATATATATGGGGAGGTACTAGCTCCAACTCGGTTTTACAGAGAAAACTGCAGGAACTTCAAACCGGCACTAGGAAACAGACTGAGAAACCAGATTAAAAGTTTCTCCTGCATCCCGTTCCCATTGTGCTAGATGAACGAAAGTCTCTACACATGCTCAGTTCTGAGTGGTAAGTGAGAGTGAAAGCCGTCCTTCACCTACATTGTTGGGAACACAAAGTATCTTTTCAGTTGCCAAAACCACTCCATACATATATAAGGGGAGATACTAGCTCCAACTCGGTTTTACAGTGAAATCTTTAGGAACATCAAACCGTCACTAGGGAACAGAATGAGAATCCAGAGTAAAAGTTTCTCCTGCAAAACGATCCCATTGTGCTAGGTGAACGAACTTCTCTTCAAATGCTCAGTTCTGAGAGATATGTGAGTGTGAAAGCCGTCCTTCACCTACCTTGTTGGGAACACAAATATTATTTTAAGTTGCCAACTCCACTCCATACATATATATGGGGAGGTACAAGCTCCAAATCGGTTTTACAGTGAAAACTGCAGGAACTTCAAACCGGCACTAGAAACAGACTGAGAAACCATAGTAAAAATTTATCTTGCAACCAGTTCCCTTTGTGCTAGATGAACGAACGTCTGTCCACAAGCTCAGTTCTGTGAGATATGTGTGTGTTAAAGCCGTAATTCAACTATCTGGTTTGTAACACTTAGTTTCTTTGCAATTGCCAAATCCAATTCATACATATATATGGGGAGGTACTAGATCCAACTCGGTTTTACAGTGAAAAATGCAGGAACTTCAAACCGGCACTAGGAAGCAGACTGAGAAACCAGAGTAAAATTTTTCCTGCAAACCGTTTCTTTTGTGCAAGATAAACGAACGTCTCAACAAATGCTATGTTCTGAGAGATAAGTGTGTGTCAAAGCCTTCCTTCACCTAGCTTGTTGGGAACACAAAGTTTCTTTGCATTTGCAAACTCCAAATCCACACATATATTTGGGGAGGTACTAGCTCCAACTCGGTTTTACAGTGAAAAATGCAGGAATATCAAACATGCACTAGGAAACAGACTGAGAATCCAGAGTAGTACTTTCCCCTGCAACCCATTCACATTGTGCTAGGTGAACGATCTTCTGTCCACATGATCATTTCTGAAAAATAAGTGTGTGTGAAAGCCGTACTTCACGTTGCTTGTAGTAAACACATAGCTTCATTGCAGTTGCCAACACCACCCCATAAATATATATGGGTAGGTACTAGCTCCAAATAGATTTTACAGTGAAAACTGAAGGAACTTCAAAACGGCACTAGGAAACAGACTGAGAAACCAGAGTAAATGTTCCTCCTTCAAACCTTTCCCTTTGTGCTAGATGATCGAACGTCTCTCACAGGCTCAATTCTGAGAGATAAGTGTGTGTGAAAGCCGTACTTCACCTAGATTATTGGGAACACAAAGTTTCTCTTCAGTTGCCAAATCCACTCCATAAATATATATGGAGATGTTCTAGATAAAACTCTGTATAACAGTGCAAACTGCAGGAACTTCAAAACGGCACTAGGGAACAGACTGAGAAACCAGAGTAAATGTTTCACCTGAAACCCGTTCCATTTGTGCTGGAATAACGAACGTCTCTCCACATGCTCAGTTCTGAGAGATATGTTTGTGTGAAAGCCGTCCTTCATCTAGCATGTAGGGAACACAAAGTATCTTTTCAGTTGCCAACCCCACTCCATAAATATATATGCGGAGGTACTAGCTAAAACTCGGTTTTACTGTGAAAACTGCAGGAAAATCAGACCGGCACTAGGAAACAGACTGAGAAACCAGAGCAAAAGTTTCTCCTGCAACCGGTTTTCTTTGTGCTAGATGAACGAACTTCTGTCCACATGCTCAGTTCTGAGAGATAAGTGAGTGTGAACGCCGTCCTTCACCTAGCTTGTTGGGAACACAAATATTCTTTTAAGTTGCCAACTCCACTCCATAGATATATATGGGGAGGTACAAGCTACAAATCGGTTTTACAGTAAAAACTGCAGGAACTTCAAACAGGCACTAGAAACAGACTGAGAAACCATAGTAAAATTTATCCTGCAACCAGTTCACTTTGTGCTAGATTAACGAATGTCTGTCCACAAGTTCAGTTCTGAGAGATATGTGTGTGTTAAAGCCGTAATTCACCTATCTGGTTGGGAACACATAGTTTTTTGCAGTTGTAAATCCAATCCATACATATATATGGGGAGGTACTATCTCCAACTCGGTTTTACAGTGAAAACTGCAGGAACTTCAAACCGGCACTAGGAAGCAGACTGAGAAACCAGAGTAAAAATTTTTCCTGCAAACCGTTTCCTTTGTGCTAGATGAACGAACATCTCACCACATGCTCAGTTCTGAGAGATAAGTTTGTGTGAAAGCCTTCCTTCAACTAGCTTGTTGGGAACACAAAGTTTTTGCATTTGCAAACTCCAATCCACACATATATTTGGGGAGGTACTAGCTCGAACTCGGTTTTACAGTGAAAACTGCAGGAATATCAAACCGACACTAGGAAACAGACTGAGAATCCAGAGTAAAATTTTCTCCTGCAACCCTTTCCCTTTGTGCTAGGTGAACGATCTTCTGTCCACATGATCAGTTCTGAGAGATATGTGTGTGTGAAAGCCGTACTTCACGTAGATTGTAGTAAACACATAGTTTCTTTGCAGTTGCCAACACCACTCCATACATATATATGCGGAGGATCTAGCTCCAACTCGGTTTTGCAGTGAAAACTGTAGGAACTTCAAACCGGCACTAGGAACAGACTGAGAAAACAGAGTAAAAGTTTCTCCTGCAACCCGTTCCCTTTGTGCTACATGAATGAAAGTCTCTCCACAAGCTCAGTTCTGAGGGATTAGTGTGTGTGAAAACCGTAATTCACCTAGATTGTTGGGATAAAAATGTTTCTTTTCATTTGCCAAATCCACTCCATAAATATATAAGGGGAGGTATTACTTCGAAATCGGTATTACAGTGAAAACTGCAGGAAATTCAAAACGGCACTCGGAAACAGACGGAGAATGCAGTGAAAAGTTTATCCTGCAACCCGTTCCCTTTGTGCTAGATGAACGAACGTCTCTCCACAAGCTCAGTTCTGAGAGATAAGTGTGTGTGAAAGCCTTAATTCACATAGCTTGTTGGGAACACAAATTTTCTTTTCAGTTGCCAACACCACTCCATAAATATATATGGGGAGGTACAAGCTCCAACTCGGTTTTACAGAGAAAACTGCAGGAACTTCAAACCGGCACAAGGGAACAGACAGAGAAACCAGAGTAAAAGTATCTCCTGCAACCCGTTCCATTTGTGCTACATGAACGAACTTCTGTCCACATGCTCAGTTCTGAGAGTTAAGTGTGTGTGAAAGACGTCCTTCAACTAGCTTGTTGTAAACACTTAATTTCTTTGCAGTTGCCAACACCACTCCTTACATATATATGGGGAGGTACTAGCTCCAACTCGGTTTTACAGAGAAAACTGCAGGAACTTCAAACCGGCACTAGGAAACAGACTGAGAAACCAGATTAAAAGTTTCTCCTGCATCCCGTTCCCATTGTGCTAAATGAACGAACGTCTCTACACATGCTCAGTTCTGAGAGGTAAGTGAGTGTGAAAGCCTCCTTCACCTAGCATGTTGGGAACACAAAGTTTCTTTTCAGTTGCCAAATCCACTCCATACATATATAAGGGGAGATACTAGCTTCACCTCGGTTTTACAGTGAAAACTGTAGGAACTTCAAACCGGCACTAGAAACAGACTGAGAAACCATAGTAAAAGTTTATACTGCATCCAGTTCCCTTTGTGCTAGATGAACGAACGTCTGTCCACAAGCTCAGTTCTGTGAGATATGTGTGTGTTAAAGCCGTAATTCACCTATCTGGTTGGGAACACATATTTCCTTTGCAGTTGCCAAATCCAATCCATACATATATATGGGGAGGTACTAGCTCCAACTCGGTTTTACAGTGAAAACTGCTGGTACTTCGAACCGTCACTAGGAAGCAGACTGAGAAACCAGAGCAAAAGTTTTTCCTGCAAAGCGTTTCCTTTGTGCTAAATGAACGAACGTCTCACCAAATGCTATGATCTGAGAGATAAGTGGGTGTGAAAGCCTTCCTTCAACTAGCTTGTTGGGAACACAAAGTTTCTTTGCATTTGCAAACTCCAATCCACAGATATATTTGGGGAGGTACTAGCTCCAACTGGGTTTTACAGTGAAAACTGCAAGAACATCAAACCGGCAGTAGGAAACAGAATGAGAATCCAGAGTAAAACTTTCTCCTGCAACCCCTTCCCTTTGTGCTAGGTGAACGATCTTCTGTCCACATGATCAGTTCTGAGAGATAAGTGAGTGTGAAAGCCGTAGTTCAATAGCTTGTAGTAAACACATAGTTTCTTTGCAGTTGCCAAAACCACTCCATGCATATATATGTGTAGGTACTATCTCCAAATAGGTTTTACAGTGAAAACTGCAGGAACTTCAAACCGGCAATAGGAAACAGACTGAGAAACCAGAGTAAATGTTCCTCCTTCAACCCGTTCCATTTGTGCTAGGAGAACGAACTTCTCTCCACAGGCTCAGTTCTGAGAGATAAGTGTGTGTGAAAGCCGTCCTTCACCTTGCTTATTGGGAACACAAAGTTTCTTTTCAGTTGCCAACTCCACTCCATAAATATATATGGGGAAGTACTAGCTAAAACTCTCTATTACAGTGCAAAGTGCAGGAACTTCAAACCGGCAGTAGGAAGCAGACGGAGAAACCAGAGTAAAAATTTCTCCTGCAACCCGTTCCAATGTTGCTTGATGAAAAAACGTCTTTCCAAATGCTCAGTTCTGATAAATAAGTGTGTGTGAAGCCGTCCTTCACCTAGCATGTTGGGAACAGAGTGTTTCATTCAGATGCCATCTCCACTCCATACATATATATGGGGAAGTACAAGCACCAACTCGGTTTTACAGTGAAAACTGCAGGAACTTCAAACCGTCACTAGGGAACAGACTGAGAATCCAGAGTAAAATTTCTCCTGCAACCCTTTCCCATTGTGCTAGTTGAACGAACGTCTCTATACATGCTCAGTTCTGAGAGATAAGTGAGTGTGAATGCCGTCCTTAACCTAACTTGTTGGGAACACATATATTCTTTTAAGTTGCCAACACCTCTTCATACATATATATGGGGAGGTACAAGCTCCAAATCGGTTTTACAGTGAAAACTGCAGGAACTTCAAACCGGCACTAGAAACAGACTGAGAAACCATAGTAAAAATTTATCTTGCTACAAGTTCCCTTTGTGATACATGAACGAACGTCTGTCCACAAGCTCAGTTCTGTGAGATATGTGTGTGTTAAAGCCGTAATTCACCTATTTGGTTTGTAACATATAGTTTCTTTGCAGTTGCCAAATCTAATTCATACATATATATGGGGAGGTACTAGATCCAACTCGGTTTTACAGTGAATACTGCAGGAACTTCAAACCGGCACTAGGAAGCAGACTGAGAAACAAGAATAAAATTTTTCCTGCAAACCGTTTCCTTTGTGCTAGATGAACGAACGTCTCAACAAATGCTATGTTCTGAGAGATAAGTGTGTGTCAAAGCCTTCCTTCACCTAGCTTGTTGGGAACACAAAGTTTCTTTGCATTTGCAAACTCCAATCCACACATATATTTGGGGAGGTACTAGCTCCAACACGGTTTACAGTGAAAACTGCAGGAATATCAAACATGCACTAGGAAACAGACTGAGACTCCAGAGTAGTACTTTCTCCTGCAACCCATTCACTTTGTGCTAGGTGAACGATCTTCTGTCCACATGATCATTTCTGAAAGATAAGTGTGTGTGAAAGCCGTACTTCATGTTGCATGTAGTAAACACATAGTTTCTTTGCAGTTGCCAACACCACCCCATAAATATATATGGGTAGGTACTAGCTCCAAATAGATTTTACAGTGAAAACTGCAGGAACCTCAAACTGGCACTAGGAAACAGACTGAGAAACCAGAGTAAATGTTCCTATTTCAAACCTTTCCCTTTGTGCTAGATGATCGAACGTCTCTCCACAGGCTCAGTTCTGAGAGATAAGTGTGTGTGAAAGCCGTACTTCAACTAGATTATTGGGAACACAAAGTTTCTTTTCAGTTGCCAACTCCACTCCATAAATATATATGGAGATGTTCTAGATAAAACTCTGTATTACAGTGCAAACTGCAGGAACTTCAAAACGGCAGTAGGAAGCAGACGGAGAAACCAGAGTAAAAGTTTCTCCTGCAACCCGTTCCATTTTTGCTTGATGAACAAACGTCTCTCCAAATGCTCAGTTCTGAGAGATAAGTGTGTGTGAAGCCGTCCTTCACCTAGCATGTTGGAAACAGAGAGTTTCATTCAGATGCCATCTCCACTCCATACATATATATGGAGAGGTACAAGCACCATCTCGGTTTTACAGTGAAAAGTGCAGGAACTTCAAACCGTCACTAGGGAACAGACTGGGAAACCAGAGAAAATGTTTCACCAGCAACCCGTTCCATTTGTGCTAGATTAACGAACGTCTCTCCACATGCTCAGTTCTGAGAGATATGTTTGTGTGAAAGCCGTCCTTCAACTAGCATGTTGGGAACACAAATATTCTTTTAAGTTGCCAACTCCACTCCATAAATTTATAAGGGGAGGTATTACATCGAAATCGGTATTACAGTGAAATCTGCAGGAAATTCAAAACGGCACTAGGAAACAGACTGAGAATGCAGTGAAAAGTTTCTCCTGCAACCCGTTCCCTTTGTGCTAGATGAATGAACGTCTCTCCACAAGCTCAGTTCTGAGACATAAGTGTGTGTGAAAGCCTTAATTCACCTAGCTTGTTGGGAACACAAAATTTCTTTTCAGTTGCCAACTCCACTACATATATATATATGGGGAGGTACAAGCTCCAAATCGTTTTCACAGTGAAAACTGCAGGAACTTCAAACCGGCACTAGGGAACAGACAAAGAAACCAGAGTAAAAGTATCTCCTGCAACCCGTTCCATTTGTGCTACATGAATGAACTTCTGTCTACATGCTCAGTTCTGAGAGATATGTGAGTGTGAACGCCGTACTTCACCTAGCTTGTTGGGAACACAAATATTCTTTTAAGTTGCCAACTCCACTCCATACATATATATGGGGAGGTACAAGCTCCAAATCGGTTTTACAGTGAAAATTGCAGGAACTTCAAACCGGCAGTAGAAACAGACAGAGAAACCATAGAAAAGTTTATCCTGCAACCAGTTCCATTTGTGCCTGATGAACGAACGTCTGTCCACAAGCTCAGTTCTGAGAGATATGTATGTGTTAAAGCCGTAATTCACCTATTTGGTTGGGAACACATAGTTTCTGTGCAGTTGCAAAATCCAATCCATACATATATATGGGGAGATACAAGCTCCAACTCGATTTTACAGTGAAAACTGCAGGAACTTCAAACCGGCACTAGGAAGCAGACTGAGAAACCAGAGTAAAAGTTTTTCCTGCAAACCGTTTCCTTTGTGCTAGATGAACGAACGTCTCATCACATGATCAGTTCTGAGAGATAAGTGTGTGTGAAAGCCTTCCTTCAACTAGCTTGTTGGGAACACAAAGTTTCTTTGCATTTGCAAACTCCAATCCACACATATATTTGGGGAGGTACTAGCTCGAACTCGGTTTTACAGTGAAAACTGCAGGAACATCAAACCGGCACTAGGAAACAGAATGAGAATCCAGAGTAAAACTTTCTCCTGCAACCCATTCACTTTGTGCTAGGTGAACGATCTTCTGTCCACATGATCAGTTCTGAGAGATAATTGTGTGTGAAAGCCGTACTTCACGTATCTTGTAGTAAACATATAGTTTCTTTGCAGATGCCATAACCACTCCATACATATATATGGGTAGGTACTAGCTCCAAATATGTTTTACAGTGAAAACTGCAGGAACTTCAAACCGGCAATAGGAAACAGACTGAGAAACCAGAGTAAATGTTCCTCCTTCAACCCGTTCCATTTGTGCTAGGAGAACGAACGTCTTTCCACAGGCTCAGTTCTGAGAAATAAGTGTGTGTGAAAGCCGTGCTTCACCTAGCTTGTTTGGAACACAAAGTTTCTTTTCAGTTGCCAACTCCACTCCATAAATATATTTTGGATGTACTAGCTAAAACTCTGTATTACAGTGCAAAGTGCAGGAACTTCAAACCTGCGGTAGGAACAGACGGAGAAACCAGAGTAAAAATTTCTCCTGCAACCCGTTCCAATGTTGCTTGATGAAAAAACGTCTCTCCAAATGCTCAGTTCTGATAGATAATTGTGTGTGAAGCCGACCTTCACATAGCATGTTGGGAACAGAGAGTTTCATTCAGATGCCATCTCCACTCCATACATATATATGGGGAAGTACAAGCAACAACTCGGTTTTACAGTGAAAACTGCAGGAATTTCAAACCGTCACTAGGGAACAGACTGAGAATCCAGAGTAAAGTTACTCCTGCAACCCGTTCCCATTGTGCTAGATGAACGAACGTCTCTATACATGCTCAGTTCTGAGAGATAAGTGAGTGTGAATGCCGTCCTTCAACTAACTTGTTGGGAACACAAATATTCTTTTAATTTGCCAACTCCTCTCCATACATATATATGGGGAGGTACAAGCTCCAAATCGGTTTTACAGTGAAAACTGCAGGAACTTCAAACCGGCACTAGAAACAGACTGAGAAACCATAGTAAAAATTTATCTTGCAACCAGTTCCCTTTGTGTTAGATGAACGAACGTCTGTCCACAAGCTCAGGTCTGTGTGATATGTGTGTGTTAAAGCCGTAATTCAACTATCTGGTTTGTAACACATAGTTTCTTTGCAGTTGCCAAATCCAATTCATACATATATATGGGGAGGTACTAGATCCAACTCGGTTTTACAGTGAAAACTGCAGGAACTTCAAAACGGCACTAGGAAGCAGACTGAGAAACCAGAGTAAAATTTTTCCTGCAAATCGTTTCCTTTGTGCTAGATGAACGAACGTCTCAACAAATGCTATGTTCTTAGAGATAAGTGTGTGTCAAAGACTTCCTTCACCTAGCTTGTTGGGAACACAAAGTTTCTTTGCATTTGCAAACTCCAATCCACACATATATTTGGGGAGGTACTAGCTCCAACTCTGTTTTACAGTGAAAAATGCAGGAATATCAAACATGCACTGGGAAGCAGACTGAGAATCCAGAGTAGTACTTTCTCCTGCAAACCATTCACTTTGTGCTAGGTGAACGATCTTCTGTCCACATGATCATTTCTGAAAGATAAGTGTGTGTGAAAGCCGTACTTCAAGTTGCTTGTAGTAAACACATAGTTTCTTTGCAGTTGCCAACACCACCAAATAAATATATATGGGTAGGTACTAGCTCCAAATAGATTTTACAGTGAAAAATGCAGGAAATTCAAACCGGCACTAGGAAACAGACTGAGAAACCAGAGTAAATGTTCCTCCTTCAAACCTTTCCCTTTGAGCTAGATGATCGAACGTCTCTTCACAGGCTCACTTCTGAGAGATAAGTGTGTGTGAAAGCCGTACTTCACCTAGATTATTGGGAACACAAAGTTTCTTTTCAGTTGCCAACTCCACTCCATAAATATATATGGAGATTTTCTAGATAAAACTCTGTATTACAGTGCAAACTGCAGGAACTTCAAACGGCAGTAGGAAGCAGACGGAGAAACCAGAGTAAAAGTTTCTCCTGCAACCCGTTCCAGTTTTGCTTGAAGAACAAACGTCTCTCCACATGCTCAGTTCTGAGAGATAAGTGTGTGTGAAGCCGTACTTCACCTAGCATGTTGGGAACATAGAGTTTCATTCAGATGCCATCTCCACTCCATACATATATATGGAGATGTACAAGCACCAATATGTTTTTACAGTGAAAAGTGCAGGAATTTCAAACCGTCACTAGGGAACAGACTAAGAAACCAGAGTAAAAGTTTCTCCAGCAACCTGTTTTCTTTGTGCTAGATGAACGAACTACTGTCCACATGCTCAGTTCTGAGAGAAAATTGAGTGAGAACGCCGTCCTTCAACTACCTTGTTGGGAACACAAATGTTCTTTTAAGTTGCCAACTCCACTCCATACATATATATGGGGAGGTACAAGCTCCAAATCTGTTTTACATTGAAAACTGCAGGAAATTCAAACCGGCACTAGAAACAGACTGAGAAACCATAGTATATGTTTATCCTGCAACCAGTTGCCTTTGTGCTAGATGAACGAACGTCTGTCCACAAGCTCAGTTCTGAGAGATATGTGTGTGTTAAAGAAGTAATTCACCTATCTGGTTGGGAACACATAGTTTCTTTGTAGTTGCAAAATCCAGTCCATACATATATATGGGTAGGTACTAGCTCCAACTCGGTTTTACAGTGAAAACTGCAGGAATTTCAAACCGGCACTAGGAAGCAGACTGAGAAACCAGAGTAAAAGTTTTCCCTGCAAACCATTTCCTTTGTGCTAGATGAACGAACGTCTCACCACATGTTCAGTTCTGAGAGATAAGTGTGTATGAAAGCCTTTCTTCAACTAGCTTGTTGGGAACACAAAGTTTCTTTGAATTTGCAAACCCCAATCCACACATATATTTGGGGAGGAATTAGCTAAAACTCGGTTTTACAGTGAAAACTGCAGGAACTTCAAAACGGCACTAGGGAACATACAGAGAAACCAGAATAAAAGTATCTCCTGCAACTCGTTCCATTTGTGCTACATGAACGAAATTCTGTCCACATGCTCAGTTCTGAGAGTTAAGTGTGTGTGAAAGACTTCCTTCAACTAGCTTGTTGTAAACACATAATTTCTTTGCAGTTGCCAACACCACTCCATACATATATATGGGGAGGTACTAGCTCCAACTCGGTTTTACAGAGAAAACTGCAGGAACTTCAAACCGGCACTAGGAAACAGACTGAGAAACCAGATTAAAAGTTTCTCCTGCATCCCGTTCCCATTGTGCTAGATGAACGAAAGTCTCTACACATGCTCAGTTCTGAGTGGTAAGTGAGAGTGAAAGCCGTCCTTCACCTACATTGTTGGGAACACAAAGTATCTTTTCAGTTGCCAAAACCACTCCATACATATATAAGGGGAGATACTAGCTCCAACTCGGTTTTACAGTGAAATCTTTAGGAACATCAAACCGTCACTAGGGAACAGAATGAGAATCCAGAGTAAAAGTTTCTCCTGCAAAACGATCCCATTGTGCTAGGTGAACGAACTTCTCTTCAAATGCTCAGTTCTGAGAGATATGTGAGTGTGAAAGCCGTCCTTCACCTACCTTGTTGGGAACACAAATATTATTTTAAGTTGCCAACTCCACTCCATACATATATATGGGGAGGTACAAGCTCCAAATCGGTTTTACAGTGAAAACTGCAGGAACTTCAAACCGGCACTAGAAACAGACTGAGAAACCATAGTAAAAATTTATCTTGCAACCAGTTCCCTTTGTGCTAGATGAACGAACGTCTGTCCACAAGCTCAGTTCTGTGAGATATGTGTGTGTTAAAGCCGTAATTCAACTATCTGGTTTGTAACACTTAGTTTCTTTGCAATTGCCAAATCCAATTCATACATATATATGGGGAGGTACTAGATCCAACTCGGTTTTACAGTGAAAAATGCAGGAACTTCAAACCGGCACTAGGAAGCAGACTGAGAAACCAGAGTAAAATTTTTCCTGCAAACCGTTTCTTTTGTGCAAGATAAACGAACGTCTCAACAAATGCTATGTTCTGAGAGATAAGTGTGTGTCAAAGCCTTCCTTCACCTAGCTTGTTGGGAACACAAAGTTTCTTTGCATTTGCAAACTCCAAATCCACACATATATTTGGGGAGGTACTAGCTCCAACTCGGTTTTACAGTGAAAAATGCAGGAATATCAAACATGCACTAGGAAACAGACTGAGAATCCAGAGTAGTACTTTCCCCTGCAACCCATTCACATTGTGCTAGGTGAACGATCTTCTGTCCACATGATCATTTCTGAAAAATAAGTGTGTGTGAAAGCCGTACTTCACGTTGCTTGTAGTAAACACATAGCTTCATTGCAGTTGCCAACACCACCCCATAAATATATATGGGTAGGTACTAGCTCCAAATAGATTTTACAGTGAAAACTGAAGGAACTTCAAAACGGCACTAGGAAACAGACTGAGAAACCAGAGTAAATGTTCCTCCTTCAAACCTTTCCCTTTGTGCTAGATGATCGAACGTCTCTCACAGGCTCAATTCTGAGAGATAAGTGTGTGTGAAAGCCGTACTTCACCTAGATTATTGGGAACACAAAGTTTCTCTTCAGTTGCCAAATCCACTCCATAAATATATATGGAGATGTTCTAGATAAAACTCTGTATAACAGTGCAAACTGCAGGAACTTCAAAACGGCACTAGGGAACAGACTGAGAAACCAGAGTAAATGTTTCACCTGAAACCCGTTCCATTTGTGCTGGAATAACGAACGTCTCTCCACATGCTCAGTTCTGAGAGATATGTTTGTGTGAAAGCCGTCCTTCATCTAGCATGTAGGGAACACAAAGTATCTTTTCAGTTGCCAACCCCACTCCATAAATATATATGCGGAGGTACTAGCTAAAACTCGGTTTTACTGTGAAAACTGCAGGAAAATCAGACCGGCACTAGGAAACAGACTGAGAAACCAGAGCAAAAGTTTCTCCTGCAACCGGTTTTCTTTGTGCTAGATGAACGAACTTCTGTCCACATGCTCAGTTCTGAGAGATAAGTGAGTGTGAACGCCGTCCTTCACCTAGCTTGTTGGGAACACAAATATTCTTTTAAGTTGCCAACTCCACTCCATAGATATATATGGGGAGGTACAAGCTACAAATCGGTTTTACAGTAAAAACTGCAGGAACTTCAAACAGGCACTAGAAACAGACTGAGAAACCATAGTAAAATTTATCCTGCAACCAGTTCACTTTGTGCTAGATTAACGAATGTCTGTCCACAAGTTCAGTTCTGAGAGATATGTGTGTGTTAAAGCCGTAATTCACCTATCTGGTTGGGAACACATAGTTTTTTGCAGTTGTAAATCCAATCCATACATATATATGGGGAGGTACTATCTCCAACTCGGTTTTACAGTGAAAACTGCAGGAACTTCAAACCGGCACTAGGAAGCAGACTGAGAAACCAGAGTAAAAATTTTTCCTGCAAACCGTTTCCTTTGTGCTAGATGAACGAACATCTCACCACATGCTCAGTTCTGAGAGATAAGTTTGTGTGAAAGCCTTCCTTCAACTAGCTTGTTGGGAACACAAAGTTTTTGCATTTGCAAACTCCAATCCACACATATATTTGGGGAGGTACTAGCTCGAACTCGGTTTTACAGTGAAAACTGCAGGAATATCAAACCGACACTAGGAAACAGACTGAGAATCCAGAGTAAAATTTTCTCCTGCAACCCTTTCCCTTTGTGCTAGGTGAACGATCTTCTGTCCACATGATCAGTTCTGAGAGATATGTGTGTGTGAAAGCCGTACTTCACGTAGATTGTAGTAAACACATAGTTTCTTTGCAGTTGCCAACACCACTCCATACATATATATG
Organism: Camelus dromedarius; assembly: GCF_036321535.1. NCBI lineage: Eukaryota > Metazoa > Chordata > Mammalia > Artiodactyla > Camelidae > Camelus > Camelus dromedarius. The sequence goes on from NW_026989731.1 coordinate 3,273,120, forward strand.
CGGAGGATCTAGCTCCAACTCGGTTTTGCAGTGAAAACTGTAGGAACTTCAAACCGGCACTAGGAACAGACTGAGAAAACAGAGTAAAAGTTTCTCCTGCAACCCGTTCCCTTTGTGCTACATGAATGAAAGTCTCTCCACAAGCTCAGTTCTGAGGGATTAGTGTGTGTGAAAACCGTAATTCACCTAGATTGTTGGGATAAAAATGTTTCTTTTCATTTGCCAAATCCACTCCATAAATATATAAGGGGAGGTATTACTTCGAAATCGGTATTACAGTGAAAACTGCAGGAAATTCAAAACGGCACTCGGAAACAGACGGAGAATGCAGTGAAAAGTTTATCCTGCAACCCGTTCCCTTTGTGCTAGATGAACGAACGTCTCTCCACAAGCTCAGTTCTGAGAGATAAGTGTGTGTGAAAGCCTTAATTCACATAGCTTGTTGGGAACACAAATTTTCTTTTCAGTTGCCAACACCACTCCATAAATATATATGGGGAGGTACAAGCTCCAACTCGGTTTTACAGAGAAAACTGCAGGAACTTCAAACCGGCACAAGGGAACAGACAGAGAAACCAGAGTAAAAGTATCTCCTGCAACCCGTTCCATTTGTGCTACATGAACGAACTTCTGTCCACATGCTCAGTTCTGAGAGTTAAGTGTGTGTGAAAGACGTCCTTCAACTAGCTTGTTGTAAACACTTAATTTCTTTGCAGTTGCCAACACCACTCCTTACATATATATGGGGAGGTACTAGCTCCAACTCGGTTTTACAGAGAAAACTGCAGGAACTTCAAACCGGCACTAGGAAACAGACTGAGAAACCAGATTAAAAGTTTCTCCTGCATCCCGTTCCCATTGTGCTAAATGAACGAACGTCTCTACACATGCTCAGTTCTGAGAGGTAAGTGAGTGTGAAAGCCTCCTTCACCTAGCATGTTGGGAACACAAAGTTTCTTTTCAGTTGCCAAATCCACTCCATACATATATAAGGGGAGATACTAGCTTCACCTCGGTTTTACAGTGAAAACTGTAGGAACTTCAAACCGGCACTAGAAACAGACTGAGAAACCATAGTAAAAGTTTATACTGCATCCAGTTCCCTTTGTGCTAGATGAACGAACGTCTGTCCACAAGCTCAGTTCTGTGAGATATGTGTGTGTTAAAGCCGTAATTCACCTATCTGGTTGGGAACACATATTTCCTTTGCAGTTGCCAAATCCAATCCATACATATATATGGGGAGGTACTAGCTCCAACTCGGTTTTACAGTGAAAACTGCTGGTACTTCGAACCGTCACTAGGAAGCAGACTGAGAAACCAGAGCAAAAGTTTTTCCTGCAAAGCGTTTCCTTTGTGCTAAATGAACGAACGTCTCACCAAATGCTATGATCTGAGAGATAAGTGGGTGTGAAAGCCTTCCTTCAACTAGCTTGTTGGGAACACAAAGTTTCTTTGCATTTGCAAACTACAATCCACAGATATATTTGGGGAGGTACTAGCTCCAACTGGGTTTTACAGTGAAAACTGCAAGAACATCAAACCGGCAGTAGGAAACAGAATGAGAATCCAGAGTAAAACTTTCTCCTGCAACCCCTTCCCTTTGTGCTAGGTGAACGATCTTCTGTCCACATGATCAGTTCTGAGAGATAAGTGAGTGTGAAAGCCGTAGTTCAATAGCTTGTAGTAAACACATAGTTTCTTTGCAGTTGCCAAAACCACTCCATGCATATATATGTGTAGGTACTATCTCCAAATAGGTTTTACAGTGAAAACTGCAGGAATTTCAAACCGGCATTAGGAAACAGACTGAGAAAACAGAGTAAATGTTCCTCCTTCAACCCGTTCCGTTTGTGCTAGGAGAACGAACGTCTCTCCACAGGCTCATTTCTGAGAGATAAGTGTGTGTGAAAGCCGTCCTTCACCTAGCTTATTGGGAACACAAAGTTTCTTTTCAGTTGCCAACTCCACTTCATAAATATATATGGGGAAGTACTAGCTAAAACTCTGTGTTACAGTGCAATGTGTAGGAACTTCAAACCGGCAGTAGGAAGCAGACGGAGAAACCAGAGTAAAAATTTCTCCTGCAACCCGTTCCAATGTTGCTTGATGAAAAAAAGTCTCTCCAAATGCTCAGTTCTGATAGATAAGTGTGTGTGAAGCCGTCCTTCACCTAGCATGTTGGGAACAGAGAGTTTAATTCAGATGCATTCTCCACTCCATACATATATAGGGGAAGTACAAGCACCAACTCGGTTTTACAGTGAAAAGTGCAGGAACTTCAAACCATCACTAGGGAACAGACTGAGAATCCAGAGTAAATTTTATCCTGCAACCCGTTCCCTTTGTGCTAGATGAACGAACGTCTCTATACATGCTCAGTTCTGAGAGATAAGTGAGTGTGAATGCCGTCCTTCACATAACTTGTTGGGAACACAAATATTCTTTTAAATTGCCAACTCCTCTCCATACATATATATGGGGAGGTACAAGCTCCAAATCGGTTTTACAGTGAAAACTGCAGGATCTTCAAACCGGCACTAGAAACAGACTGAGATACCATAGTAAAAGTTTATCTTGCATCCAGTTCAATTTGTGCTAGATGAACGAAAGTCTGTCCACAAGCTCAGTTCTCTGAGATATGTGTGTGTTAAAGCCGTTATTCATATATCTGGTTTGTAACACATAGTTTCCTTGCAGTTGCCAAATCCAATTCGTACATATATATGGGGAGGTACTAGATCCAACTCGGTTTTACAGTGAAAACTGCAGGAACTTCAAACCGGCACTAGGAAGCAGACTGAGAAACCAGGGTAAAATTTTTTCCTGCAAACTGTTTCCTTTGTGCTAGATGAACGAACGTCTCACCAAATGCTATATTCTGAGAGATAAGTGTGTGTCAAAGCCTTCCTTCACCTAGCTTTTTGGGAACACAAAGTTTCTTTGCATTTGCAAACTCCAATCCACACATATATTTGGGGAGGTTCTAGCTCCATCTCGGTTTTACAGTGAAACCTGCAGGAATATCAAACATGCACTAGGAAACAGACTGAGAATCCAGAGTAGTACTTTCTCCTGCAACCCTTTCCCTTTGTGCTAGGTGAACGATCATCTGTCCACATGATCATTTCTTAAAGATAAGTGTGTGTGAAAGCCGTACTTCACGTAGCTTGTAGTAAACACATAGTTTCTTTGCAGTTGCCAACACCACCCCATAAATATATATGGGTAGGTACTAGCTCCAAATAAATTTTACAGTGAAAACTGCAGGAACTTCAAACCGGCACTAGGAAACAGACTGAGAAACCAGAGTAAATTTTCCTCCTTCAAAACTTTCCCTTTGTGCTAGATGAACGATCGTCTATCCACAGGCTCAGTTCTGAGAGATAAGTGTGTGTGAAAGCCGTACTTCACCTAGATTATTGGGAACATAAAGTTTCTTTTCAGTTGCCAACTCCACTACATAAATATATATGGAGATGTTCTAGTTAAAACTCTGTATTACAGTGCAAACTGCAGGATCTTCAAAAAGGCAGTAGGAAGCAGACGGAGAAACCAGAGTAAAAGTTTCTCCTGCAACCCGTTCCATTTTTGCTTGATGAACAAACGTCTCTCCACATGCTCAGTTCTGAGAGATAAGTGTGTGTGAAGCCGTCCTTCAACTAGCATGTTGGGAACAGAGAGTTTCATTCAGATGCCATCTCCACTCCATACATATATAGGGGAAGTACAAGCACCAACTCGGTTTTACAGTGAAAAGTGCAGGAACTTCAAACCATCACTAGGGAACAGACTGAGAATCCAGAGTAAAGTTTATCCTGCAACCCGTTCCTATTGTGCTAGATGAACGAACGTCTCTATACATGCTCAGTTCTGAGAGATAAGTGAGTGTGAATGCCGTACTTCACCTAACTTGTTGGGAACACAAATATTCTTTTAAGTTGCCAACTCCTCTCCATGCATATATATGGGGAGGTACAAGCTCCAAATCGGTTTTACAGTGAAAACTGCAGGATCTTCAAACCGGCACTAGAAACAGACTGAGAAACCATAGTAAAAGTTTATCTTGCAACCAGTTCCCTTTGTGCTAGATGAACGAACGTCTGTCCACAAGCTCATTTCTGTGAGATATGTGTGTGTTAAAGCCGTAATTCACCAAAATGCTTTGTAACACATAGTTTCCTTGCAGTTGCCAAATAAAATTCATACATATATATGGGGAGGTACTAGATCCAACTCGGTTTTACAGTGAAAACTGCAGGAGCTTCAAACCGGCACTAGGAAGCAGACTGAGAAACCAGGGTAAAATTTTTTCCGGCAAACTGTTTCCTTTGTGCTAGATGAACGAACGTCTCACCAAATGCTATGTTCTGAGAGATAAGTGTGTTTCAAAGCCTTCCTTCACCTACCTTGTTGGGAACAAAAAAGTTTCTTTGCATTTGCAAACTGAAATCCACACATATATTTGGGGAGGTACTAGCTCCATCTCGGTTTTACAGTGAAAGCTGCAGAAATATCAAACATGCACTAGGAAACAGACTGAGAATCCAGAGTAGTACTTTCTCCTGCAACCCTTTCCCTTTGTGCTAGGTGAACGATCTTCTGTCCACATGATCATTTCTGAAAAATAAGTGTGTGTGAAAGCCGTACTTCACGTAGCTTGTAGTAAACACATAGTTTCTTTGCAGTTGCCAACACCACCCCATAAATATATATGGGTAGGTACTAGCTCCAAATAGATTTTACAGTGAAAACTGCAGGAACTTCAAACCGGCACTAGGAAACAGACTGAGAAACCAGAGTAAATGTTCCTCCTTCAAACCTTTCCCTTTGTGCTAGATGAACGAACGTCTCTCCACAGGCTCAGTTCTGAGAGATAAGTGTGTGTGAAAGCCGTACTTCACCTAGATTATTGGGAACACAAAGTTTCTTTTCAGTTGCCAACTCCACTCCATAAATATGTATGGAGATGTTCTAGATAAAACTCTGTATTACAGTGCAAACTGCAGGAACTTCAAAACGGCAGTAGGAAGCAGACGGAGAAACCAGAGTAAAAGTTTCTCCTGCAACCCGTTCCATTTTTGCTTGATGAACAAACGTCTCTCCACATGCTGAGTTCTCAGAGATAAGTGTGTGTGAAGCCGTCCTTCACCTAGCATGTGGGGAACAGAGAGTTTCATTCAGATGCCATCTCCACTCCATACATATATATGGGGAAGTACAAGCACCAACACGGTTTTACAGTGAAAAGTGCAGGAACTTCAAACCGTCACTAGGGAACAGACTGAGAAACCAGATTAAATGTTTCACCTGCAAACCGTTCCATTTGTGCTAGATTAACGAACGTCTCTCCACATGCTCAGTTCTGAGAGATATGATTGTGTGAAAGCTGTAGTTCAACTAGTATGTTGGGAACACAAAGTTTCTTTTCAGTTGCCAACTACACTCCATAAATATATATGGGGAGGTACTAGATAAAACTCGGTTTTACTGTGGAAACTGCAGGAAAATCAAACCGGCACTAGGAAACAGACTGAGAAACCAGAGTAAAATTTCTCCTGCAACCCGTTTTCTTTGTGCTAGATGAACGAACTTCTGTCCACATGCTAAGTTCTGAGAGATAAGTGAGTTTGAACGCCGTCCTTCATCTAGCTTTTTGGGAACACAAATATACTTTTAAGTTGCCAACTCCAATCCATACATATATATGGGGAGGTACAAGGTACAAATCGGTTTTACAGTGAAAACTGCAGGAACTTCAAACCGGCACTAGAAACAGACTGAGAAACCAGAGTAAAATTTCTCCTGCAACCCGTTCCCTTTGTGCTAGGTGAACGAAATTCTGTCCACATGCTCAGTTCTTAGAGATAAGTGTGTGTGAAAGCCGTCCTTCACCTAGTTTGTTGTAAACAAATAGTTTCTTTGCAGTTGCCAACTCCACTCCATACATATATATGGGGAGGTACTAGCTTCAACTCTGTTTTACAGTGTAAACTCAGGAACTTCAAACTGGCACTAGGAAACAGACTGAGAAAACAGAGTAAAAGTTTCACCTGCAAACCTTTCCCTTTGTGCTAGATGAACGAACGTCTCTCCACATTCTCAAGTCTGAGAGATAAGTGGGTGTGAAAGCCGTCCTTCAAATGGCTAGTTGGGAAAACAATTTTCTTTTCAGTTGCCAACTCCTGTCCATACATATATATGGTGAGGTACTAGCTCCAAATCGCTTTTACAGTGAAAACTGTAGGAATTTCAAACCGGCACTAGGAAACAGACTGAGAAAACAGAATAAAAATTTCTCCTGCAAAACGTTCCTTTTGTGCTAGATGAACGAAAGTCTCCCCACAAGCTAAGTTCTGAGAGATAAGAGTGTGTGAAAGCTGTAATTCACATAGCTTGTTGGGAACACTAATTTTCTTTTCATTTGCCATCTCCACTCCATAAATATATATGAGGAGGTACTAGCTCCAAAACGGTATTACAGTGAAAACAGCAGGAACTTCAAAACGGCACTAGGAAGCAGACTGAGAAACCAGAGAAAAAGTTTCTCATACAACCCGTTCTTTTTGTGCTAGATGAAGGAACGTCTCTCCACTTGCTCAGTTCTGAGAGATAATTGTGTTTGAAAGCCGTTCTTCAGCTAGCTTGTTGGGAACACCAAATTTCTTTTCAGTTGCCTACTCCAATCCATACATATATATGGGGAGGTACTAGCTCCAAATCTGTTTTACAGTGAAACCTGCAGGAACTTCAAACCGGCACTAGGAAACAGAGTGATAATCCAGAGTAAAATTTTCTCCTGCAACCCGTTCCCTTTGTGCTAGATGAACGAACGTCTCTCCACAAGCTCAGTTCTGAGAGATAAGTGGGTGTGAAAGCCGTAATTCACCTAGCTTGTTTGTAACACAAAGTTTCTTTTCAGTTGCCAAATCCACTCCATAAATATATATGGGGAAGTACTAGCTAAAACTCTGTTTTACAGTGAAAAATGCAGGAACTTCAAAACGGCACTAGGGAACAGACTGAGAAACAAGAGTAAAAGTTTCTCCTGCAACCCTTTCCCATTTTGCTACATGAACGAACATCTGTCCACATGCTCAGTTCTGATAGATAAGTATGTGTGAAAGCCGTCCTTCAGCTAGCTTGTTGTAAACACATAGCTTCTTTTCATTTGCAACTTCCACTCCATACATATATATGGGGAGGTACTAGCTCCAACACTGTTTTACAGTGAAAACTGCAGGAACTTCCAACGGGCACTAGGAAACAGACTGAGAAAACACAGTAAATTTTTCTACTGCAATCCGTTCCCTTTGTGCTAGATGAACGAACGTCTCTGCACAAGCTCATTTCTGAGAGATAAGTGTGTGTGAAAGCCGTAATTCACCTTGATTTTTGGAACACAAAGTTTCTTTCCAGTTGCCGACTCCAATCCATAAATTTATAAGGGGAGGTACTAGCTAAAACGCGGTTTTACAGTGAAAACTGCAAGAACTTCAAACCTGCAGTAGGAAACAGACTGAGAAATCAGAGTAAAGTTTCTCCTGCAATCCGTTCCCTTTGTGCTAGATGAACGAACGTCTCTCCACATGCTCAAATCTGAGAGATTATTGTGTGTGAAAGCCATCCTTCACCTAGCTTTTTGGGAACACAAAGATTCTTTTCATTTGCCAACTCCATACATATATATGGGGAGGTACTAGCTCCAACTCGGTTTTACAGTGAAAACTGCAGGAACTTCAAACCGGCACTAGGAAACAGACTGAGATACCAGAGTAAAATTTCTACTGCAACCCGTTCAATTTGTGCTAGATGAACGAACGTCACTCCACAAGCTCAGTTCTGAGAGATAAGTGTGTGTGTAAGCCGTAATTCAATTAGCTTGTTGGGAACACAAATTTTCTTTTCAGTTGCCAACAGCAAACCATACATATATATGGGGAGGTACTAGATAAAACTCGGTGTTACAGTGAAAACTGAAGGAACTTCAAACCGGCACTAGGGAACAGACTGAGAAACCAGAGTAAAAATTTCTCCTGCAACCCGTTCCCTTTGTGCTAGATGAACGAACATCTCTCCACAAGCTAATTTCTGAGAGATAAGTGTGTGTGAAAGCTGTAATTCACATAGCTTGTTGGGAACACAAATTTACTTTTCAGTTGCCAACTCCACTCCATAAAAATATATGGGGAGGTATTAGCTCCAAATCGGTATTACAGATAAAACTGCAGGAACTTCAAACCGGCACTAGGAAACATACTGAGAAACCAGAGAAAAAGTTTCTCCTGCAAACCGATCCCTTTGTGCTAGATGAACGAACTTCTGTCCACATGTTCAGTTCTGAGAGGAAAGTGTGTCTGAAAGCCGTCCTTCACATAGCTTGTTTTAAAAACATAGATTCTTTGCAGTAGCCAACGCCACTCCATACATATATATGGGGAGGTATTAGCTCCAACTCTGTTTTACAGTGTTAACTCAGGAATTTCAAACCGGCATTAGGAAACAGACTGAGAAACCAGAGTAAAATTTTCTACTGCCACCCTTTCCCTTTGTGCTAGATGAACGAACGTCTCTCCACATGCTCATTTCTGAGAGATAATTGTGTGTTAAAGCCGTGATTCACCTAGCTTTTTGGAACACAAAGTTTCTTTTCAGTTGCCAAATCCACTCCATAAATATATATCGGGAGGTACTAGCTAAAATTCGGTTTTACAGTGAAATCTGCAGGAACTTCAAAACGGCACTAGGGAACAGACTGAGAAACCAGAGTAAAAGTTTCTTCTGCAAACCGTTCCCTTTTTGCTACATGAACGAACATCTGTCCACATGCTCAGTTCTGAGAGAAAAGTTTGTGTGAAAGCCGTCCTTCAAATAGCTTGTTGTAAACACATAGATTCTTTGCAGTTGCCAACTCCACTCCTTACAAATATATGGGGAGGTACTAGCTCCAACACGATTTTACAGTGAAAACTGTAGGCACTTCAAACTGGCACTAGGGAACAGACTAAGAATCCAGAGTAATCTTTTCTCCTGCAAACCATTCCATTTGTGCTAGATGAACGAACGTCTCTCCACATGCTCAGTTCTGAGAGAATAGTGTGTGTGAAAGCCGTCCTTCACATAGCTTCTTGGGAACACAAAGATTCTTTTCAGGTGCCAACACCACTCCATACATATATATGGGGAAGTAGTAGTTCCAACTCGGTTTTACAGTGAAAACTGCAGGAATTTCAAACCGGCACTAGGAAACAGACTGAGAAACCAGGGTAAAAGTTTCTCCTGCCACCCATTCCCTTTGTGCTAGATGAACGAAAGTCTCTCCAAAAGCTCATTTCTGAGAGATAATTGTGTGTGAAAGCCGTCCTTCACCTAGCTTGTTGGAAACAAAAAGTTCCTTTTCAGTTGCCAACTCCACTCCATAAATATATATGGGGAGGTACTAGCTAAAACTCGGTTTTACTGTGAAAACTGCAGGAAATTCAAAACGGCACTAGGGAACAGACTGATAAACCAGATTATAAGTTTCTGCTGCAACCCGTTACCTTTGTGCTAGATGAACGAACATCTGTCCACATGCTCAGTTCTGAGAGATAAGAGTGTGTGAATGCCGTCCTTCACTTTGCTTGTTGTAAACACATAGATTCTTTTCAGTTGCCAAATCCACTCCATAAATATATATGGGGAAGTACTAGCTAAAACTCTGTTTTACAGTGAAAAATGCAGGAACTTCAAAACGGCACTAGGGAACAGACTGAGAAAAAAGAGTAAAAGTTTCTCCTGCAACCCTTTCCCATTTTGCTACATGAACGAAATTCTGTCCACATGCTCAGTTCTGACAGATAAGTATGTGTGAAAGCCGTCCTTTAGCTAGCTTGTTTTAAACACATAGCTTCTTTTCATTTGCCACCTCCACTCAATACATATATATGGGGAGGTACTAGCTCTAACACTGTTTTACAGTGAAAACTGCAGGAACTTCAAACGGGCACTAGGAAACAGACTGAGAAAACAGAGTAAATTTTTCTACTGCAATCCGTTCCCTTTGTGCTAGATGAACGAACGTCTCTCCACAAGCACATTTCTGAGAGATAAGTGTGTGTGAAAGCCGTACTTCACCTAGATTATTGGGAACACAAAGTTTCTTTTCAGTTGCCAACTCCACTCCATAAATATATATGGAGATTTTCTAGATAAAACTCTGTATTACAGTGCAAACTGCAGGAACTTCAAACGGCAGTAGGAAGCAGACGGAGAAACCAGAGTAAAAGTTTCTCCTGCAACCCGTTCCATTTTTGCTTGAAGAACAAACGTCTCTCCACATGCTCAGTTCTGAGAGATAAGTGTGTGTGAAGCCGTCCTTCACCTAGCATGTTGGGAACATAGAGTTTCATTCAGATGCCATCTCCACTCCATACATATATATGGAGATGTACAAGCACCAATATGGTTTTACAGTGAAAAGTGCAGGAATTTCAAACCGTCACTAGGGAACAGACTGAGAAACCAGAGTAAAAGTTTCTCCAGCAACCCGTTTTCTTTGTGCTAGATGAACGAACTACTGTCCACATGCTCAGTTCTGAGAGAAATGTGAGTGTGAACGCCGTCCTTCAACTACTTGTTGGGAACACAAATATTCTTTTAAGTTGCCAACTCCACTCCATACATATATATGGGGAGGTACAAGCTCCAAATCTGTTTTACATTGAAAACTGCAGGAAATTCAAACCGGCACTAGAAACAGACTGAGAAACCATAGTATATGTTTATCCTGCAACCAGTTGCCTTTGTGCTAGATGAACGAACGTCTGTCCACAAGCTCAGTTCTGAGAGATATGTGTGTGTTAAAGCCGTAATTCACCTATCTGGTTGGGAACACATAGTTTCTTTGCAGTTGCAAAATCCAGTCCATACATATATATGGGTAGGTACTAGCTCCAACTCGGTTTTACAGTGAAAACTGCAGGAATTTCAAACCGGCACTAGGAAGCAGACTGAGAAACCAGAGTAAAAGTTTTCCCTGCAAACCATTTCCTTTGTGCTAGATGAACGAACGTCTCACCACATGTTCAGTTCTGAGAGATAAGTGTGTGTGAAAGCCTTTCTTCAACTAGCTTGTTGGGAACACAAAGATTCTTTGCATTTGCAAACCCCAATCCACACATATATTTGGGGAGGAATTAGCTAAAACTCGGTTTTACAGTGAAAACTGCAGGAACTTCAAAACGGCACTAGGGAACATACAGAGAAACCAGAATAAAAGTATCTCCTGCAACCCGTTCCATTTGTGCTACATGAACGAAATTCTGTCCACATGCTCAGTTCTGAGAGTTAAGTGTGTGTGAAAGACTTCCTTCAACTAGCTTGTTGTAAACACATAATTTCTTTGCAGTTGCCAACACCACTCCATACATATATATGGGGAGGTACTAGCTCCAACTCGGTTTTACAGAAAAAACTGCAGGAACTTCAAACAGGCACTAGGAAACAGACTGAGAAACCAGATTAAAAGTTTCTCCTGCATCCCGTTCCCATTGTGCTAGATGAACAAAAGTCTCTACACATGCTCAGTTCTGAGTGGTAAGTGAGAGTGAAAGCCGTCCTTCACCTACATTGTTGGGAACACAAAGTTTCTTTTCAGTTGCCAAAACCACTCCATACATATATAAGGGGAAATACTAGCTCCAACTCGGTTTTACAGTGAAATCTGTAGGAACATCAAACCGTCACTAGGGAACAGAATGAGAATCCAGAGTAAAAGTTTCTCCTGCAAAACGATCCCATTGTGCTAGGTGAACGAACTTCTCTTCAAATGCTCAGTTCTGAGAGATATGTGAGTGTGAAAGCCGTCCTTCACCTACCTTGTTGGGAACACAAATATTATTTTAAGATGCCAACTCCACTCCATACATATATATGGGGAGGTACAAGCTCCAAATCGGTTTTACAGTGAAAACTGCAGGAACTTCAAACCGGCACTAGAAACAGACTGAGAAACCATAGTAAAAATTTATCTTGCAACCAGTTCCCTTTGTGCTAGATGAACGAACGTCTGTCCGCAAGCTCAGTTCTGTGAGATATGTGTGTGTTAAAGCCGTAATTCAACTATCTGGTTTGTAACACTTAGTTTCTTTGCAATTGCCAAATCCAAATCATACATATATATGGGGAGGTACTAGATCCAACTCGGTTTTACAGTGAAAAATGCAGGAACTTCAAACCGGCACTAGGAAGCAGACTGAGAAACCAGAGTAAAATTTTTCCTGCAAACCGTTTCTTTTGTGCAAGATAAACGAACGTCTCAACAAATGCTATGTTCTGAGAGATAAGTGTGTGTCAAAGCCTTCTTTCACCTAGCTTGTTGGGAACACAAAGTTTCTTTGCATTTGCAAACTCCAAATCCACACATATATTTGGGGAGGTACTAGCTCCAACTCGGTTTTACAGTGAAAAATGCAGGAATATCAAACATGCACTAGGAAACAGACTGAGAATCCAGAGTAGTACTTTCTCCTGCAACCCATTCACATTGTGCTAGGTGAACGATCTTCTGTCCACATGATCATTTCTGAAAGATAAGTGTGTGTGAAAGCCGTACTTCACGTTGCTTGTAGTAAACACATAGCTTCTTTGCAGTTGCCAACACCACCCCATAAATATATATGGGTAGGTACTAGCTCCAAATAGATTTTACAGTGAAAACTGAAGGAACTTCAAAACGGCACTAGGAAACAGACTGAGAAACCAGAGTAAATGTTCCTCCTTCAAACCTTTCCCTTTGTGCTAGATGATCGAACGTCTCTCCACAGGCTCAATTCTGAGAGATAAGTGTGTGTGAAAGCCGTACTTCACCTAGATTATTGGGAACACAAAGTTTCTCTTCAGTTGCCAAATCCACTCCATAAATATATATGGAGATGTTCTAGATAAAACTCTGTATAACAGTGCAAACTGCAGGAACTTCAAAACGGCACTAGGAAGCAGATGGAGAAACCAGAGTAAAAGTTTCTCCTGCAACCCGTTCCATTTTTGCTTGATGAACAAACGTCTCTCCACATGCTCAGTTCTGAGAGATAAGTGTGTGTGAAGCCGTCCTTCACCTAGCATGTTGGAAACAGAGAGTTTCATTCAGATGTCATCTCCAATCCATACATATATATGGGGAGGTACAAGCACCAACTCGGTTTTACAGTGAAAAGTGCAGGAACTTCAAACCGTCACTAGGGAACAGACTGAGAAACCAGAGTAAATGTTTCACCTGAAACCCGTTCCATTTGTGCTAGAATAACGAACGTCTCTCCACATGCTCAGTTCTGAGAGATATGTTTGTGTGAAAGCCGTCCTTCAACTAGCATGTAGGGAACACAAAGTATCTTTTCAGTTGCCAACCCCACTCCATAAATATATATGCGGAGGTACTAGCTAAAACTCGGTTTTACTGTGAAAACTGCAGGAAAATCAGACCGGCACTAGGAAACAGACTGAGAAACCAGAGTAAAAGTTTCTCCTGCAACCGGTTTTCTTTGTGCTAGATGAACGAACTTCTGTCCACATGCTCAGTTCTGAGAGATAAGTGAGTGTGAACGCCGTCCTTCACCTAGCTTGTTGGGAACACAAATATTCTTTTAAGTTGCCAACTCCACTCCATAGATATATATGGGGAGGTAGAAGCTACAAATCGGTTTTACAGTAAAAACTGCAGGAACTTCAACCAGGCACTAGAAACAGACTGAGAAACCATAGTAAAATTTATCCTGCAACCAGTTCACTTTGTGCTAGATTAACGAATGTCTGTCCACAAGATCAGTTCTGAGAGATATGTGTGTGTTAAAGCCGTAATTCACCTATCTGGTTGGGAACACATAGTTTTTTGCAGTTGTAAATCCAATCCATACATATATATGGGGAGGTACTATCTCCAACTCGGTTTTACAGTGAAAACTGCAGGAACTTCAAACCGGCACTAGGAAGCAGACTGAGAAACCAGAGTAAAAATTTTTCCTGCAAACCGTTTCCTTTGTGCTAGATGAACGAACGTCTCACCACATGCTCAGTTCTGAGAGATAAGTTTGTGTGAAAGCCTTCCTTCAACTAGCTTGTTGGGAACACAAAGTTTTTGCATTTGCAAACTCCAATCCACACATATATTTGGGGAGGTACTAGCTCGAACTCGGTTTTACAGTGAAAACTGCAGGAATATCAAACCGACACTAGGAAACAGACTGAGAATCCAGAGTAAAATTTTCTCCTGCAACCCTTTCCCTTTGTGCTAGGTGAACGATCTTCTGTCCACATGATCAGTTCTGAGAGATATGTGTGTGTGAAAGCCGTACTTCACGTAGATTGTAGTAAACACATAGTTTCTTTGCAGTTGCCAACACCACTCCATACATATATATGCGGAGGATCTAGCTCCAACTCGGTTTTGCAGTGAAAACTGTAGGAACTTCAAACCGGCACTAGGAACAGACTGAGAAAACAGAGTAAAAGTTTCTCCTGCAACCCGTTCCCTTTGTGCTACATGAATGAAAGTCTCTCCACAAGCTCAGTTCTGAGGGATTAGTGTGTGTGAAAACCGTAATTCACCTAGATTGTTGGGATAAAAATGTTTCTTTTCATTTGCCAAATCCACTCCATAAATATATAAGGGGAGGTATTACTTCGAAATCGGTATTACAGTGAAAACTGCAGGAAATTCAAAACGGCACTCGGAAACAGACGGAGAATGCAGTGAAAAGTTTATCCTGCAACCCGTTCCCTTTGTGCTAGATGAACGAACGTCTCTCCACAAGCTCAGTTCTGAGAGATAAGTGTGTGTGAAAGCCTTAATTCACCTAGCTTGTTGGGAACACAAATTTTCTTTTCAGTTGCCAACACCACTCCATAAATATATATGGGGAGGTACAAGCTCCAACTCGGTTTTACAGAGAAAACTGCAGGAACTTCAAACCGGCACAAGGGAACAGACAGAGAAACCAGAGTAAAAGTATCTCCTGCAACCCGTTCCATTTGTGCTACATGAACGAACTTCTGTCCACATGCTCAGTTCTGAGAGTTAAGTGTGTGTGAAAGACGTCCTTCAACTAGCTTGTTGTAAACACTTAATTTCTTTGCAGTTGCCAACACCACTCCTTACATATATATGGGGAGGTACTAGCTCCAACTCGGTTTTACAGAGAAAACTGCAGGAACTTCAAACCGGCACTAGGAAACAGACTGAGAAACCAGATTAAAAGTTTCTCCTGCATCCCGTTCCCATTGTGCTAAATGAACGAACGTCTCTACACATGCTCAGTTCTGAGAGGTAAGTGAGTGTGAAAGCCTCCTTCACCTAGCATGTTGGGAACACAAAGTTTCTTTTCAGTTGCCAAATCCACTCCATACGTATATAAGGGGAGATACTAGCTTCACCTCGGTTTTACAGTGAAAACTGTAGGAACTTCAAACCGGCACTAGAAACAGACTGAGAAACCATAGTAAAAGTTTATACTGCATCCAGTTCCCTTTGTGCTAGATGAACGAACGTCTGTCCACAAGCTCAGTTCTGTGAGATATGTGTGTGTTAAAGCCGTAATTCACCTATCTGGTTGGGAACACATATTTCCTTTGCAGTTGCCAAATCCAATCCATACATATATATGGGGAGGTACTAGCTCCTACTCGGTTTTACAGTGAAAACTGCTGGTACTTCGAACCGTCACTAGGAAGCAGACTGAGAAACCAGAGCAAAAGTTTTTCCTGCAAAGCGTTTCCTTTGTGCTAGATGAACGAACGTCTCACCAAATGCTATGATCTGAGAGATAAGTGGGTGTGAAAGCCTTCCTTCAACTAGCTTGTTGGGAACACAAAGTTTCTTTGCATTTGCAAACTCCAATCCACAGATATATTTGGGGAGGTACTAGCTCCAACTCGGTTTTACAGTGAAAACTGCAAGAATATCAAACCGGCACTAGGAAACAGAATGAGAATCCAGAGTAAAACTTTCTCCTGCAACCCCTTCCCTTTGTGCTAGGTGAACGATCTTCTGTCCACATGATCAGTTCTGAGAGATAAGTGAGTGTGAAAGCCGTAGTTCAATAGCTTGTAGTAAACACATAGTTTCTTTGCAGTTGCCAAAACCACTCCATGCATATATATGTGTAGGTACTATCTCCAAATAGGTTTTACAGTGAAAACTGCAGGAATTTCAAACCGGCATTAGGAAACAGACTGAGAAAACAGAGTAAATGTTCCTCCTTCAACCCGTTCCGTTTGTGCTAGGAGAACGAACGTCTCTCCACAGGCTCATTTCTGAGAGATAAGTGTGTGTGAAAGCCGTCCTTCACCTAGCTTATTGGGAACACAAAGTTTCTTTTCAGTTGCCATCTCCACTTCATAAATATATATGGGGAAGTACTAGCTAAAACTCTGTGTTACAGTGCAATGTGTAGGAACTTCAAACCGGCAGTAGGAAGCAGACGGAGAAACCAGAGTAAAAATTTCTCCTGCAAACCGTTCCAATGTTGCTTGATGAAAAAAAGTCTCTCCAAATGCTCAGTTCTGATAGATAAGTGTGTGTGAAGCCGTCCTACACCTAGCATGTTGAGAACAGAGAGTTTCATTCAGATGCATTCTCCACTCCATACATATATAGGGGAAGTACAAGCACCAACTCGGTTTTACAGTGAAAAGTGCAGGAACTTCAAACCATCACTAGGGAACAGACTGAGAATCCAGAGTAAATTTTATCCTGCAACCCGTTCCCTTTGTGCTAGATGAACGAACGTCTCTATACATGCTCAGTTCTGAGAGATAAGTGAGTGTGAATGCCGTCCTTCACATAACTTGTTGGGAACACAAATATTCTTTTAAATTGCCAACTCCTCTCCATACATATATATGGGGAGGTACAAGCTCCAAATCGGTTTTACAGTGAAAACTGCAGGATCTTCAAACCAGCACTAGAAACAGACTGAGAAACCAGAGAAAAAGTGTCTCCTGCATCCAGTTCCCTTTGTGCTAGATGAACGAAAGTCTGTCCACAAGCTCAGTTCTCTGAGATATGTGTGTGTTAAAGCCGTTATTCATATATCTGGTTTGTAACACATAGTTTCCTTGCAGTTGCCAAATCCAATTCGTACATATATATGGGGAGGTACTAGATCCAACTCGGTTTTACAGTGAAAACTGAAGGAACTTCAAACCGGCACTAGGAAGCAGACTGAGAAACCAGGGTAAAATTTTTTCCTGCAAACTGTTTCCTTTGTGCTAGATGAACGAACGTCTCACCAAATGCTATATTCTGAGAGATAAGTGTGTGTCAAAGCCTTCCTTCACCTAGCTTTTTGGGAACACAAAGTTTCTTTGCATTTGCAAACTCCAATCCACACATATATTTGGGGAGGTTCTAGCTCCATCTCGGTTTTACAGTAAAACCTGCAGGAATATCAAACATGCACTAGGAAACAGACTGAGAATCCAGAGTAGTACTTTCTCCTGCAACCCTTTCCCTTTGTGCTAGGTGAACGATCTTCTGTCCACATGATCATTTCTTAAAGATAAGTGTGTGTGAAAGCCGTACTTCACGTAGCTTGTAGTAAACACATAGATTCTTTGCAGTTGCCAACACCACCCCATAAATATATATGGGTAGGTACTAGCTCCAAATAAATTTTACAGTGAAAACTGCAGGAACTTCAAACCGGCACTAGGAAACAGACTGAGAAACCAGAGTAAATTTTCCTCCTTCAAACCTTTCCCTTTGTGCTAGATGAACGATCGTCTCTCCACAGGCTCAGTTCTGAGAGATAAGTGTGTGTGAAAGCCGTACTTCACCTAGATTATTGGGAACATAAAGTTTCTTTTCAGTTGCCAACTCCACTACATAAATATATATGGAGATGTTCTAGTTAAAACTCTGTATTACAGTGCAAACTGCAGGAACTTCAAAAAGGCAGTAGGAAGCAGACGGAGAAACCAGAGTAAAAGTTTCTCCTGCAACCCGTTCCATTTTTGCTTGATGAACAAACGTCTCTCCACATGCTCAGTTCTGAGAGATAAGTGTGTGTGAAGCCGTCCTTCAACTAGCATGTTGAGAACAGAGAGTTTCATTCAGATGCATTCTCCACTCCATACATATATAGGGGAAGTACAAGCACCAACTCGGTTTTACAGTGAAAAGTGCAGGAACTTCAAACCATCACTAGGGAACAGACTGAGAATCCAGAGTAAAGTTTATCCTGCAACCCGTTCCTATTGTGCTAGATGAACGAACGTCTCTATACATGCTCAGTTCTGAGAGATAAGTGAGTGTGAATGCCGTACTTCACCTAACTTGTTGGGAACACAAATATTCTTTTAAGTTGCCAACTCCTCTCCATGCATATATATGGGGAGGTACAAGCTCCAAATCGGTTTTACAGTGAAAACTGCAGGATCTTCAAACCGGCACTAGAAACAGACTGAGAAACCATAGTAAAAGTTTATCTTGCAACCAGTTCCCTTTGTGCTAGATGAACGAACGTCTGTCCACAAGCTCATTTCTGTGAGATATGTGTGTGTTAAAGCCGTAATTCACCAAAATGGTTTGTAACACACAGTTTCCTTGCAGTTGCCAAATAAAATTCATACATATATATGGGGAGGTACTAGATCCAACTCGGTTTTACAGTGAAAACTGCAGGAGCTTCAAACCGGCACTAGGAAGCAGACTGAGAAACCAGGGTAAAATTTTTTCCGGCAAACTGTTTCCTTTGTGCTAGATGAACGAACGTCTCACCAAATGCTATGTTCTGAGAGATAAGTGTGTGTCAAAGCCTTCCTTCACCTATCTTGTTGGGAACAAAAAAGTTTCTTTGCATTTGCAAACTGAAATCCACACATATATTTGGGGAGGTACTAGCTCCATCTCGGTTTTACAGTGAAAGCTGCAGAAATATCAAACATGCACTAGGAAACAGACTGAGAATCCAGAGTAGTACTTTCTCCTGCAACCCTTTCCCTTTGTGCTAGGTGAACGATCTTCTGTCCACATGATCATTTCTGAAAAATATGTGTGTGTGAAAGCCGTACTTCACGTAGCTTGTAGTAAACACATAGTTTCTTTGCAGTTGCCAACACCACCCCATAAATATATATGGGTAGGTACTAGCTCCAAATAGATTTTACAGTGAAAACTGCAGGAACTTCAAACCGGCACTAGGAAACAGACTGAGAAACCAGAGTAAATGTTCCTCCTTCAAACCTTTCCCTTTGTGCTAGATGAACGAACGTCTCTCCACAGGCTCAGTTCTGAGAGATAAGTGTGTGTGAAAGCCGTACTTCACCTAGATTATTGGGAACACAAAGTTTCTTTTCAGTTGCCAACTCCACTCCATAAATATATATGGAGATGTTCTAGATAAAACTCTGTATTACAGTGCAAACCGCAGGAACTTCAAAACGGCAGTAGGAAGCAGACGGAGAAACCAGAGTAAAAGTTTCTCCTGCAACCCGTTCCATTTTTGCTTGATGAACAAACGTCTCTCCACATGCTGAGTTCTCAGAGATAAGTGTGTGTGAAGCCGTCCTTCACCTAACATGTGGGGAACAGAGAGTTTCATTCAGATGCCATCTCCACTCCATACATATATATGGGGAAGTACAAGCACCAACACGGTTTTACAGTGAAAAGTGCAGGAACTTCAAACCGTCCCTAGGGAACAGACTGAGAAACCAGATTAAATGTTTCACCTGCAAACCGTTCCATTTGTGCTAGATTAACGAACGTCTCTCCACATGCTCAGTTCTGAGAGATATGATTGTGTGAAAGCTGTAGTTCAACTAGCATGTTGGGAACACAAAGTTTCTTTTCAGTTGCCAACTACACTCCATAAATATATATGGGGAGGTACTAGATAAAACTCGGTTTTACTGTGGAAACTGCAGGAAAATCAAACCGGCACTAGGAAACAGACTGAGAAACCAGAGTAAAATTTCTCCTGCAACCCGTTTTCTTTGTGCTAGATGAACGAACTTCTGTCCACATGCTAAGTTCTGAGAGATAAGTGAGTTTGAACGCCGTCCTTCATCTAGCTTTTTGGGAACACAAATATACTTTTAAGTTGCCAACTCCAATCCATACATATATATGGGGAGGTACAAGGTACAAATCGGTTTTACAGTGAAAACTGCAGGAACTTCAAACCGGCACTAGAAACAGACTGAGAAACCAGAGTAAAATTTCTCCTGCAACCCGTTCCCTTTGTGCTAGGTGAACGAAATTCTGTCCACATGCTCAGTTCTGAGAGATAAGTGTGTGTGAAAGCCGTCCTTCACCTAGTTTGTTGTAAACAAATAGTTTCTTTGCAGTTGCCAACTCCACTCCATACATATATATGGGGAGGTACTAGCTTCAACTCTGTTTTACAGTGTAAACTCAGGAACTTCAAACCGGCACTAGGAAACAGACTGAGAAACCAGAGTAAAAGTTTCACCTGCAAACCTTTCCCTTTGTGCTAGATGAACGAACGTCTCTCCACATTCTCAAGTCTGAGAGATAAGTGGGTGTGAAAGCCGTCCTTCAAATGGCTAGTTGGGAAAACAATTTTCTTTTCAGTTGCCAACTCCTGTCCATACATATATATGGTGAGGTACTAGCTCCAAATCGCTTTTACAGTGAAAACTGTAGGAATTTCAAACCGGCACTAGGAAACAGACTGAGAAAACAGAGTAAAAGTTTCTCCTGCAAACCGTTCCTTTTGTGCTAGATGAACGAAAGTCTCCCCACAAGCTAAGTTCTGAGAGATAAGAGTGTGTGAAAGCTGTAATTCACATAGCTTGTTGGGAACACTAATTTTCTTTTCATTTGCCATCTCCACTCCATAAATATATATGAGGAGGTACTAGCTCCAAAACGGTATTACAGTGAAAACAGCAGGAACTTCAAAACGGCACTAGGAAGCAGACTGAGAAACCAGAGAAAAAGTTTCTCATACAACCCGTTCTTTTTGTGCTAGATGAAGGAACGTCTCTCCACTTGCTCAGTTCTGAGAGATAATTGTGTTTGAAAGCCGTTCTTCAGCTAGCTTGTTGGGAACACCAAATTTCTTTTCAGTTGCCTACTCCAATCCATACATATATATGGGGAGGTACTAGCTCCAAATCTGTTTTACAGTGAAACCTGCAGGAACTTCAAACCGGCACTAGAAAACAGAGTGAGAATCCAGAGTAAAATTTTCTCCTGCAACCCGTTCCCTTTGTGCTAGATGAACGAAAGTCTCTCCACAAGCTCAGTTCTGAGAGATAAGTGGGTGTGAAACCCGTAATTCACCTAGCTTGTTGGTAACACAAAGTTTCTTTTCAGTTGCCAAATCCACTCCATAAATATATATGGGGAAGTACTAGCTAAAACTCTGTTTTACAGTGAAAAATGCAGGAACTTCAAAACGGCACTAGGGAACAGACTGAGAAACAAGAGTAAAAGTTTCTCCTGCAACCCTTTCCCATTTTGCTACATGAACGAACTTCTGTCCACATGCTCAGTTCTGATAGATAAGTATGTGTGAAAGCCGTCCTTCAGCTAGCTTGTTGTAAACACATAGCTTCTTTTCATTTGCAACTTCCACTCCATACATATATATGTGGAGGTACTAGCTCCAACACTGTTTTACAGTGAAAACTGCAGGAACTTCAAACGGGCACTAGGAAACAGACTGAGAAAACACAGTAAATTTTTCTACTGCCACCCTTTCCCTTTGTGCTAGATGAACGAACGTCTCTCCACATGCTCATTTCTGAGAGATAATTGTGTGTTAAAGCCGTGATTCACCTAGCTTTTTGGAACACAAAGTTTCCTTTCAGTTGCCAAATCCACTCCATAAATATATATCGGGAGGTACTAGCTAAAATTCGGTTTTACATTGAAATCTGCAGGAACTTCAAAACGGCACTAGGGAACAGACTGAGAAACCAGAGTAAAAGTTTCTTCTGCAAACCGTTCCCTTTTTGCTACATGAACGAACATCTGTCCACATGCTCAGTTCTGAGAGAAAAGTGTGTGTGAAAGCCGTCCTTCAAATAGCTTGTTGTAAACACATAGTTACTTTGAAGTTGCCAACTCCACTCCTTACAAATATATGGGGAGGTACTAGCTCCAACACGATTTTACAGTGAAAACTGTAGGCACTTCAAACTGGCACTAGGGAACAGACTAAGAATCCAGAGTAATCTTTTCTCCTGCAAACCGTTCCATTTGTGCTAGATGAACGAACGTCTCTCCACATGCTCATTTCTGAGAGGATAGTGTGTGTGAAAGCCGTCCTTCACATAGCTTCTTGGGAACACAAAGATTCTTTTCAGGTGCCAACACCACTCCATACATATATATGGGGAAGTAGTAGTTCCAACTCGGTTTTACAGTGAAAACTGCAGGAATTTCAAACCGGCATTAGGAAACAGACTGAGAAACCAGAGTAAAATTTTCTACTGCCACCCTTTCCCTTTGTGCTAGATGAACGAACGTCTCTCCACTTGCTCATTTCTGAGAGATAATTGTGTGTTAAAGCCGTGATTCACCTAGCTTTTTGGAACACAAAGTTTCTTTTCAGTTGCCAAATCCACTCCATAAATATATATCGGGAGGTACTAGCTAAAATTCGGTTTTACAGTGAAATCTGAAGGAACTTCAAAACGGCACTAGGGAACAGACTGAGAAACCAGGGTAAAAGTTTCTCCTGCCACCCATTCCCTTTGTGCTAGATGAACGAAAGTCTCTCCAAAAGCTCATTTCTGAGAGATAATTGTGTGTGAAAGCCGTCCTTCACCTAGCTTGTTGGAAACAAAAAGTTCCTTTTCAGTTGCCAACTCCACTCCATAAATATATATGGGGAGGTACTAGCTAAAACTCGGTTTTACTGTGAAAACTGCAGGAAATTCAAAACGGCACTAGGGAACAGACTGATAAACCAGATTATAAGTTTCTGCTGCAACCCGTTACCTTTGTGCTAGATGAACGAACATCTGTCCACATGCTCAGTTCTGAGAGATAAGAGTGTGTGAATGCCGTCCTTCACTTTGCTTGTTGTAAACACATAGATTCTTTTCAGTTGCCAAATCCACTCCATAAATATATATGGGGAAGTACTAGCTAAAACTCTGTTTTACAGTGAAAAATGCAGGAACTTCAAAACGGCACTAGGGAACAGACTGAGAAAAAAGAGTAAAAGTTTCTCCTGCAACCCTTTCCCATTTTGCTACATGAACGAAATTCTGTCCACATGCTCAGTTCTGACAGATAAGTATGTGTGAAAGCCGTCCTTTATCTAGCTTGTTGTAAACACATAGCTTCTTTTCATTTGCCACCTCCACTCAATACATATATATGGGGAGGTACTAGCTCCAACACTGTTTTACAGTGAAAACTGCAGGAACTTCAAACGGGCACTAGGAAACAGACTGAGAAAACAGAGTAAATTTTTCTACTGCAATCCGTTCCCTTTGTGCTAGATGAACGAACGTCTCTCCACAAGCACATTTCTGAGAGATAAGTGTGTGTGAAAGCCGTACTTCACCTAGATTATTGGGAACACAAAGTTTCTTTTCAGTTGCCAACTCCACTCCATAAATATATATGGAGATTTTCTAGATAAAACTCTGTATTACAGTGCAAACTGCAGGAACTTCAAACGGCAGTAGGAAGCAGACGGAGAAACCAGAGTAAAAGTTTCTCCTGCAACCCGTTCCATTTTTGCTTGAAGAACAAACGTCTCTCCACATGCTCAGTTCTGAGAGATAAGTGTGTGTGAAGCCGTCCTTCACCTAGCATGTTGGGAACATAGAGTTTCATTCAGATGCCATCTCCACTCCATACATATATATGGAGATGTACAAGCACCAATATGGTTTTACAGTGAAAAGTGCAGGAATTTCAAACCGTCACTAGGGAACAGACTGAGAAACCAGAGTAAAAGTTTCTCCAGCAACCCGTTTTCTTTGTGCTAGATGAACGAACTACTGTCCACATGCTCAGTTCTGAGAGAAATGTGAGTGTGAACGCCGTCCTTCAACTACTTGTTGGGAACACAAATATTCTTTTAAGTTGCCAACTCCACTCCATACATATATATGGGGAGGTACAAGCTCCAAATCTGTTTTACATTGAAAACTGCAGGAAATTCAAACCGGCACTAGAAACAGACTGAGAAACCATAGTATATGTTTATCCTGCAACCAGTTGCCTTTGTGCTAGATGAACGAACGTCTGTCCACAAGCTCAGTTCTGAGAGATATGTGTGTGTTAAAGCCGTAATTCACCTATCTGGTTGGGAACACATAGTTTCTTTGCAGTTGAAAAATCCAGTCCATACATATATATGGGTAGGTACTAGCTCCAACTCGGTTTTACAGTGAAAACTGCAGGAATTTCAAACCGGCACTAGGAAGCAGACTGAGAAACCAGAGTAAAAGTTTTCCCTGCAAACCATTTCCTTTGTGCTAGATGAACGAACGTCTCACCACATGTTCAGTTCTGAGAGATAAGTGTGTGTGAAAGCCTTTCTTCAACTTGCTTGTTGGGAACACAAAGTTTCTTTGCATTTGCAAACCCCAATCCACACATATATTTGGGGAGGAATTAGCTAAAACTCGGTTTTACAGTGAAAACTGCAGGAACTTCAAAACGGCACTAGGGAACATACAGAGAAACCAGAATAAATGTATCTCCTGCAACCCGTTCCATTTGTGCTACATGAACGAAATTCTGTCCACATGCTCAGTTCTGAGAGTTAAGTGTGTGTGAAAGACTTCCTTCAACTAGCTTGTTGTAAACACATAATTTCTTTGCAGTTGCCAACACCACTCCATACATATATATGGGGAGGTACTAGCTCCAACTCGGTTTTACAGAGAAAACTGCAGGAACTTCAAACAGGCACTAGGAAACAGACTGAGAAACCAGATTAAAAGTTTCTCCTGCATCCCTTTCCCATTGTGCTAGATGAACAAAAGTCTCTACACATGCTCAGTTCTGATTGGTAAGTGAGAGTGAAAGCCGTCCTTCATCTACATTGTTGGGAACATAAAGTTTCTTTTCAGTTGCCAAAACCACTCCATACATATATAAGGGGAGATACTAGCTCCAACTCGGTATTACAGTGAAATCTGTAGGAACATCAAACCGTCACTAGGGAACAGAATGAGAATCCAGAGTAAAAGTTTCTCCTGCAAAACGATCCCATTGTGCTAGGTGAACGAACTTCTCTTCAAATGCTCAGTTCTGAGAGATATGTGAGTGTGAAAGCCGTCCTTCACCTACCTTGTTGGGAACACAAATATTATTTTAAGATGCCAACTCCACTCCATACATATATATGGGGAGGTACAAGCTCCAAATCGGTTTTACAGTGAAAACTGCAGGAACTTCAAACCGGCACTAGAAACAGACTGAGAAACCATAGTAAAAATTTATCTTGCAACCAGTTCCCTTTGTGCTAGATGAACGAACGTCTGTCCGCAAGCTCAGTTCTGTGAGATATGTGTGTGTTAAAGCCGTAATTCAACTATCTGGTTTGTAACACTTAGTTTCTTTGCAATTGCCAAATCCAATTCATACATATATATGGGGAGGTACTAGATCCAACTCGGTTTTACAGTGAAAAATGCAGGAACTTCAAACCGGCACTAGGAAGCAGACTGAGAAACCAGAGTAAAATTTTTCCTGCAAACCGTTTCTTTTGTGCAAGATAAACGAACGTCTCAACAAATGCTATGTTCTGAGAGATAAGTGTGTGTCAAAGCCTTCCTTCAACTAGCTTGTTGGGAACACAAAGTTTTTGCATTTGCAAACTCCAATCCACACATATATTTGGGGAGGTACTAGCTCGAACTCGGTTTTACAGTGAAAACTGCAGGAATATCAAACCGACACTAGGAAACAGACTGAGAATCCAGAGTAAAATTTTCTCCTGCAACCCTTTCCCTTTGTGCTAGGTGAACGATCTTCTGTCCACATGATCAGTTCTGAGAGATATGTGTGTGTGAAAGCCGTACTTCACGTAGATTGTAGTAAACACATAGTTTCTTTGCAGTTGCCAACACCATTCCATACATATATATGCGGAGGATCTAGCTCCAACTCGGTTTTGCAGTGAAAACTGTAGGAACTTCAAACCGGCACTAGGAACAGACTGAGAAAACAGAGTAAAAGTTTCTCCTGCAACCCGTTCCATTTGTGCTACATGAACGAACTTCTGTCCACATGCTCAGTTCTGAGAGTTAAGTGTGTGTGAAAGACGTCGTTCAACTAGCATGTAGGGAACACAAAGTATCTTTTCAGTTGCCAAACCCACTCCATAAATATATATGCGGAGGTACTAGCTAAAACTCGGTTTTACAGTGAAAACTGCAGGAAAATCAGACCGGCACTAGGAAACAGACTGAGAAACCAGAGTAAAAGTTTCTCCTGCAACCTGTTTTCTTTGTGCTAGATGAACGAACTTCTGTCCACATGCTCAGTTCTGAGAGATAAGTGAGTGTGAACGCCGTCCTTCACCTAGCTTGTTGGGAACACAAATATTCTTTTAAGTTGCCAACTCCACTCCATAGATATATATGGGGATTTACAAGCTACAAATCGTTTTTACAGTAAAAACTGCAGGAACTTCAACCAGGCACTAGAAACTGACTGAGAAACCATAGTAAAATTTATCCTGCAACCAGTTCACTTTGTGCTAGATTAACGAATGTCTGTCCACAAGATCAGTTCTGAGAGATATGTGTGTGTTAAAGCCGTAATTCACCTATCTGGTTGGGAACACATAGTTTTTTGCAGTTGTAAATCCAATCCATACATATATATGGGGAGGTACTATCTCCAACTCGGTTTTACAGTGAAAACTGCAGGAACTTCAAACCGGCACTAGGAAGCAGACTGAGAAACCAGAGTAAAAATTTTTCCTGCAAACCGTTTCCTTTGTGCTAGATGAACGAACATCTCACCACATGCTCAGTTCTGAGAGATAAGTTTGTGTGAAAGCCTTCCTTCAACTAGCTTGTTGGGAACACAAAGTTTTTGCATTTGCAAACTCCAATCCACACATATATTTGGGGAGGTACTAGCTCGAACTCGGTTTTACAGTGAAAACTGCAGGAATATCAAACCGACACTAGGAAACAGACTGAGAATCCAGAGTAAAATTTTCTCCTGCAACCCTTTCCCTTTGTGCTAGGTGAACGATCTTCTGTCCACATGATCAGTTCTGAGAGATATGTGTGTGTGAAAGTCGTACTTCACGT
This sequence comes from Camelus dromedarius, assembly GCF_036321535.1. Taxonomy (NCBI): domain Eukaryota; kingdom Metazoa; phylum Chordata; class Mammalia; order Artiodactyla; family Camelidae; genus Camelus; species Camelus dromedarius. The sequence continues at coordinate 3,300,366 of NW_026989731.1, forward strand.
AGATTGTAGTAAACACATAGTTTCTTTGCAGTTGCCAACACCACTCCATACATATATATGCGGAGGATCTAGCTCCAACTCGGTTTTGCAGTGAAAACTGTAGGAACTTCAAACCGGCACTAGGAACAGACTGAGAAAACAGAGTAAAATTTTCTCCTGCAACCCGTTCCCTTTGTGCTACATGAATGAAAGTCTCTCCACAAGCTCAGTTCTGAGGGATTAGTGTGTGTGAAAACCGTAATTCACCTAGATTGTTGGGATAAAAATGTTTCTTTTCATTTGCCAAATCCACTCCATAAATATATAAGGGGAGGTATTACTTCGAAATCGGTATTACAGTGAAAACTGCAGGTAATTCAAAACGGCACTCGGAAACAGACGGAGAATGCAGTGAAAAGTTTATCCTGCAAACCGTTCCCTTTGTGCTAGATGAACGAACGTCTCTCCACAAGCTCAGTTCTGAGAGATAAGTGTGTGTGAAAGCCTTAATTCACCTAGCTTGTTGGGAACACAAATTTTCTTTTCAGTTGCCAACACCACTCCATAAATATATATGGGGAGGTACAAGCTCCAACTCGGTTTTACAGAGAAAACTGCAGGAACTTCAAACCGGCACAAGGGAACAGACAGAGAAACCAGAGTAAAAGTATCTCCTGCAACCCGTTCCATTTGTGCTACATGAACGAACTTCTGTCCACATGCTCAGTTCTGAGAGTTAAGTGTGTGTGAAAGACGTCCTTCAACTAGCTTGTTGTAAACACTTAATTTCTTTGCAGTTGCCAACACCACTCCTTACATATATATGGGGAGGTACTAGCTCCAACTCGGTTTTACAGAGAAAACTGCAGGAACTTCAAACCGGCAGTAGGAAACAGACTGAGAAACCAGATTAAAAGTTTCTCCTGCATCCCGTTCCCATTGTGCTAAATGAACGAACGTCTCTACACATGCTCAGTTCTGAGAGGTAAGTGAGTGTGAAAGCCTCCTTCACCTAGCATGTTGGGAACACAAAGTTTCTTTTCAGTTGCCAAATCCACTCCATACATATATAAGGGGAGATACTAGCTTCACCTCGGTTTTACAGTGAAAACTGTAGGAACTTCAAACCGGCACTAGAAACAGACTGAGAAACCATAGTAAAAGTTTATACTGCATCCAGTTCCCTTTGTGCTAGATGAACGAACGTCTCTATACATGCACAGTTCTGAGAGATAAGTGAGTGTGAAAGCCGTCCTTCACCTAGCTTATTGGGAACACAAAGTTTCTTTTAAATTGCCAACTCCTCTCCATACATATATATGGGGAGGTACAAGCTCCAAATGGGTTTTACAGTGAAAACTGCAGGATCTTCAAACCGGCACTAGAATCAGACTGAGATACCATAGTAAAAGTTTATCTTGCATCCAGTTCCCTTTGTGCTAGATGAACGAAAGTCTGTCCACAAGCTCAGTTCTCTGAGATATGTGTGTGTTAAAGCCGTTATTCACATATCTGGTTTGTAACACATAGTTTCCTTGCAGTTGCCAAATCCAATTCGTACATATATATGGGGAGGTACTAGATCCAACTCGGTTTTACAGTGAAAACTGCAGGAAATTCAAACCGGCACTAGGAAGCAGACTGAGAAACCAGGGTAAAATTTTTTCCTGCAAACTGTTTCCTTTGTGCTAGATGAACGAACGTCTCACCAAATGCTATATTCTGAGAGATAAGTGTGTGTCAAAGCCTTCCTTCACCTAGCTTTTTGGGAACACAAAGTTTCTTTGCATTTGCAAACTCCAATCCACACATATATTTGGGGAGGTTCTAGCTCCATCTCGGTTTTACAGTGAAAGCTGCAGGAATATCAAACATGCACTAGGAAACAGACTGAGAATCCAGAGTAGTACTTTCTCCTGCAACCCTTTCCCTTTGTGCTAGGTGAACGATCTTCTGTCCACATGATCATTTCTTAAAGATAAGTGTGTGTGAAAGCCGTACTTCACGTAGCTTGTAGTAAACACATAGTTTCTTTGCAGTTGCCAACACCACCCCATAAATATATATGGGTAGGTACTAGCTCCAAATAAATTTTACAGTGAAAACTGCAGGAACTTCAAACCGGCACTAGGAAACAGACTGAGAAACCAGAGTAAATTTTCCTCCTTCAAACCTTTCCCTTTGTGCTAGATGAACGATCGTCTCTCCACAGGCTCAGTTCTGAGAGATAAGTGTGTGTGAAAGCCGTACTTCACCTAGATTATTGGGAACATAAAGTTTCTTTTCAGTTGCCAACTCCACGACATAAATATATATGGAGATGTTCTAGTTAAAACTCTGTATTACAGTGCAAACTGCAGGAACTTCAAAAAGGCAGTAGGAAGCAGACGGAGAAACCAGAGTAAAAGTTTCTCCTGCAACTCGTTCCATTTGTGCTACATGAATGAAAGTCTCTCCACAAGCTCAGTTCTGAGGGATTAGTGTGTGTGAAAACCGTAATTCACTTAGATTCTTGGGATAAAAATGTTTCTTTTCATTTGCCAAATCCACTCCATAAATATATAAGGGGAGGTATTACTTCGAAATCGGTATTACAGTGAAAACTGCAGGTAATTCAAAACGGCACTCGGAAACAGACGGAGAATGCAGTGAAAAGTTTCTCCTGCAACCCGTTCCCTTTGTGCTAGATGAATGAACGTCTCTCCACAAGCTCAGTTCTGAGAGATAAGTGTGTGTGAAAGCCTTAATTCACCTATCTTGTTGGGAACACAAATTTTCTTTTCAGTTGCCAACACCACTCCATAAATATATATGGGGAGGTACAAGCTCCAACTCGGTTTTACAGAGAAAACTGCAGGAACTTCAAACCGGCACAAGGGAACAGACAGAGAAACCAGAGTAAAAGTATCTCCTGCAACCCGTTCCATTTGTGCTACATGAACGAACTTCTGTCCACATGCTCAGTTCTGAGAGTTAAGTGTGTGTTAAAGACGTCCTTCAACTAGCATGTAGGGAACACAAAGTATCTTTTCAGTTGCCAACCCCACTCCATAAATATATATGCGGAGGTACTAGCTAAAACTCGGTTTTACTGTGAAAACTGCAGGAAAATCAGACCGTCACTAGGAAACAGACTGAGAAACCAGAGTAAAAGTTTCTCCTGCAACCGGTTTTCTTTGTGCTAGATGAACGAACTTCTGTCCACATGCTCAGTTCTGAGAGATAAGTGAGTGTGAACGCCGTCCTTCACCTAGCTTGTTGGGAACACAAATATTCTTTTAAGTTGCCAACTCCACTCCATAGATATATATGGGGATTTACAAGCTACAAATCGTTTTTACAGTAAAAACTGCAGGAACTTCAACCAGGCACTAGAAACTGACTGAGAAACCATAGTAAAATTTATCCTGCAACCAGTTCACTTTGTGCTAGATTAACGAATGTCTGTCCACAAGATCAGTTCTGAGAGATATGTGTGTGTTAAAGCCGTAATTCACCTATCTGGTTGGGAACACATAGTTTTTTGCAGTTGTAAATCCAATCCATACATATATATGGGGAGGTACTATCTCCAACTCGGTTTTACAGTGAAAACTGCAGGAACTTCAAACCGGCACTAGGAAGCAGACTGAGAAACCAGAGTAAGAATTTTTCCTGCAAACCGTTTCCTTTGTGCTAGATGAACGAACATCTCACCACATGCTCAGTTCTGAGAGATAAGTTTGTGTGAAAGCCTTCCTTCAACTAGCTTGTTGGGAACACAAAGTTTTTGCATTTGCAAACTCCAATCCACACATATATTTGGGGAGGTACTAGCTCGAACTCGGTTTTACAGTGAAAACTGCAGGAATATCAAACCGACACTAGGAAACAGACTGAGAATCCAGAGTAAATTTTCCTCCTTCAAACCTTTCCCTTTGTGCTAGATGAACGATCGTCTCTCCACAGGCTCAGTTCTGAGAGATAAGTGTGTGTGAAAGCCGTACTTCACCTAGATTATTGGGAACATAAAGTTTCTTTTCAGTTGCCAACTCCACTACATAAATATATATGGAGATGTTCTAGTTAAAACTCTGTATTACAGTGCAAACTGCAGGAACTTCAAAAAGGCCGTAGGAAGCAGACGGAGAAACCAGAGTAAAAGTTTCTCCTGCAACCCGTTCCATTTTTGCTTGATGAACAAACGTCTCTCCACATGCTCAGTTCTGAGAGATAAGTGTGTGTGAAGCCGTCCTTCAACTAGCATGTTGGGAACAGCGAGTTTTATTCAGATGCATTCTCCACTCCATACATATATAGGGGAAGTACAAGCACCAACTCGGTTTTACAGTGAAAAGTGCAGGAACTTCAAACCATCACTGGGGAACAGACTGAGAATCCAGAGTAAAGTTTACCCTGCAACCCGTTCCTATTGTGCTAGATGAACGAACGTCTCTATACATGCTCAGTTCTGAGAGATAAGTGAGTGTGAATGCCGTACTTCACCTAACTTGTTGGGAACACAAATATTCTTTTAAGTTGCCAACTCCTCTCCATGCATATATATGGGGAGGTACAAGCTCCAAATCGGTTTTACAGTGAAAACTGCAGGATCTTCAAACCGGCACTAGAAACAGACTGAGAAACCATAGTAAAAGTTTATCTTGCAACCAGTTCCCTTTGTGCTAGATGAACGAACGTCTGTCCACAAGCTCATTTCTGTGAGATATGTGTGTGTTAAAGCCGTAATTCACCAAAATGGTTTGTAACACATAGTTTCCTTGCAGTTGCCAAATAAAATTCATACATATATATGGGGAGGTACTAGATCCAACTCGGTTTTACAGTGAAAACTACAGGAGCTTCAAACCGGCACTAGGAAGCAGACTGAGAAACCAGGGTAAAATTTTTTCCGGCAAACTGTTTCCTTTGTGCTAGATGAACGAACGTCTCACCAAATGCTATGTTCTGAGAGATAAGTGTGTGTCAAAGCCTTCCTTCACCTATCTTGTTGGGAACAAAAAAGTTTCTTTGCATTTGCAAACTGAAATCCACACATATATTTGGGGAGGTACTAGCTCCATCTCGGTTTTACAGTGAAAGCTGCAGAAATATCAAACATGCACTAGGAAACAGACTGAGAATCCAGAGTAGTACTTTCTCCTGCAACCCTTTCCCTTTGTGCTAGGTGAACGATCTTCTGTCCACATGATCATTTCTGAAAAATAAGTGTGTGTGAAAGCCGTACTTCACGTAGCTTGTAGTAAACACATAGTTTCTTTGCAGTTGCCAACACCACCCCATAAATATATATGGGTAGGTACTAGCTCCAAATAGATTTTACAGTGAAAACTGCAGGAACTTCAAACCGGCACTAGGAAACAGACTGAGAAACCAGAGTAAATGTTCCTCCTTCAAACCTTTCCCTTTGTGCTAGATGAACGAACGTCTCTCCACAGGCTCAGTTCTGAGAGATAAGTGTGTGTGAAAGCCGTACTTCACCTAGATTATTGGGAACACAAAGTTTCTTTTCAGTTGCCAACTCCACTCCATAAATATATATGGAGATGTTCTAGATAAAACTCTGTATTACAGTGCAAATTGCAGGAACTTCAAAACGGCAGTAGGAAGCAGACGGAGAAACCAGAGTAAAAGTTTCTCCTGCAACCCGTTCCATTTTTGCTTGATGAACAAACGTCTCTCCACATGCTGAGTTCTCAGAGATAAGTGTGTGTGAAGCCGTCCTTCACCTAGCATGTGGGGAACAGAGAGTTTCATTCAGATGCCATCTCCACTCCATACATATATATGGGGAAGTACAAGCACCAACACGGTTTTACAGTGAAAAGTGCAGGAACTTCAAACCGTCCCTAGGGAACAGACTGAGAAACCAGATTAAATGTTTCACCTGCAAACCGTTCCATTTGTGCTAGATTAACGAACGTCTCTCCACATGCTCAGTTCTGAGAGATATGATTGTGTGAAAGCTGTAGTTCAACTAGCATGTTGGGAACACAAAGTTTCTTTTCAGTTGCCAACTACACTCCATAAATATATATGGGGAGGTACTAGATAAAACTCGGTTTTACTGTGGAAACTGCAGGAAAATCAAACCGGCACTAGGAAACAGACTGAGAAACCAGAGTAAAATTTCTCCTGCAACCCGTTTTCTTTGTGCTAGATGAACGAACTTCTGTCCACATGCTAAGTTCTGAGAGATAAGTGAGTTTGAACGCCGTCCTTCATCTAGCTTTTTGGGAACACAAATATACTTTTAAGTTGCCAACTCCAATCCATACATATATATGGGGAGTTACAAGGTACAAATCGGTTTTACAGTGAAAACTGCAGGAACTTCAAACCGGCACTAGAAACAGACTGAGAAACCAGAGTAAAATTTCTCCTGCAACCCGTTCCCTTTGTGCTAGGTGAACGAAATTCTGTCCACATGCTCAGTTCTGAGAGATAAGTGTGTGTCGAAGCCTTCCTTCACCTAGCTTTTTGGGAACACAAAGTTTCTTTGCATTTGCAAACTCCAATCCACACATATATTTGGGGAGGTTCTAGCTCCATCTCGGTTTTACAGTGAAAGCTGCAGGAATATCAAACATGCACTAGGAAACAGACTGAGAATCCAGAGTAGTACTTTCTCCTGCAACCCTTTCCCTTTGTGCTAGGTGAACGATCTTCTGTCCACATGATCATTTCTTAAAGATAAGTGTGTGTGAAAGCCGTACTTCACGTAGCTTGTAGTAAACACATAGTTTCTTTGCAGTTGCCAACACCACCCCATAAATATATATGGGTAGGTACTAGCTCCAAATAAATTTTACAGTGAAAACTGCAGGAACTTCAAACCGGCACTAGGAAACAGACTGAGAAACCAGAGTAAATTTTCCTCCTTCAAACCTTTCCCTTTGTGCTAGATGAACGATCGTCTCTCCACAGGCTCAGTTCTGAGAGATAAGTGTGTGTGAAAGCCGTACTTCACCTAGATTATTGGGAACATAAAGTTTCTTTTCAGTTGCCAACTCCACGACATAAATATATATGGAGATGTTCTAGTTAAAACTCTGTATTACAGTGCAAACTGCAGGAACTTCAAAAAGGCAGTAGGAAGCAGACGGAGAAACCAGAGTAAAAGTTTCTCCTGCAACTCGTTCCATTTGTGCTACATGAATGAAAGTCTCTCCACAAGCTCAGTTCTGAGGGATTAGTGTGTGTGAAAACCGTAATTCACTTAGATTCTTGGGATAAAAATGTTTCTTTTCATTTGCCAAATCCACTCCATAAATATATAAGGGGAGGTATTACTTCGAAATCGGTATTACAGTGAAAACTGCAGGTAATTCAAAACGGCACTCGGAAACAGACGGAGAATGCAGTGAAAAGTTTCTCCTGCAACCCGTTCCCTTTGTGCTAGATGAATGAACGTCTCTCCACAAGCTCAGTTCTGAGAGATAAGTGTGTGTGAAAGCCTTAATTCACCTATCTTGTTGGGAACACAAATTTTCTTTTCAGTTGCCAACACCACTCCATAAATATATATGGGGAGGTACAAGCTCCAACTCGGTTTTACAGAGAAAACTGCAGGAACTTCAAACCGGCACAAGGGAACAGACAGAGAAACCAGAGTAAAAGTATCTCCTGCAACCCGTTCCATTTGTGCTACATGAACGAACTTCTGTCCACATGCTCAGTTCTGAGAGTTAAGTGTGTGTTAAAGACGTCCTTCAACTAGCATGTAGGGAACACAAAGTATCTTTTCAGTTGCCAACCCCACTCCATAAATATATATGCGGAGGTACTAGCTAAAACTCGGTTTTACTGTGAAAACTGCAGGAAAATCAGACCGTCACTAGGAAACAGACTGAGAAACCAGAGTAAAAGTTTCTCCTGCAACCGGTTTTCTTTGTGCTAGATGAACGAACTTCTGTCCACATGCTCAGTTCTGAGAGATAAGTGAGTGTGAACGCCGTCCTTCACCTAGCTTGTTGGGAACACAAATATTCTTTTAAGTTGCCAACTCCACTCCATAGATATATATGGGGATTTACAAGCTACAAATCGTTTTTACAGTAAAAACTGCAGGAACTTCAACCAGGCACTAGAAACTGACTGAGAAACCATAGTAAAATTTATCCTGCAACCAGTTCACTTTGTGCTAGATTAACGAATGTCTGTCCACAAGATCAGTTCTGAGAGATATGTGTGTGTTAAAGCCGTAATTCACCTATCTGGTTGGGAACACATAGTTTTTTGCAGTTGTAAATCCAATCCATACATATATATGGGGAGGTACTATCTCCAACTCGGTTTTACAGTGAAAACTGCAGGAACTTCAAACCGGCACTAGGAAGCAGACTGAGAAACCAGAGTAAGAATTTTTCCTGCAAACCGTTTCCTTTGTGCTAGATGAACGAACATCTCACCACATGCTCAGTTCTGAGAGATAAGTTTGTGTGAAAGCCTTCCTTCAACTAGCTTGTTGGGAACACAAAGTTTTTGCATTTGCAAACTCCAATCCACACATATATTTGGGGAGGTACTAGCTCGAACTCGGTTTTACAGTGAAAACTGCAGGAATATCAAACCGACACTAGGAAACAGACTGAGAATCCAGAGTAAATTTTCCTCCTTCAAACCTTTCCCTTTGTGCTAGATGAACGATCGTCTCTCCACAGGCTCAGTTCTGAGAGATAAGTGTGTGTGAAAGCCGTACTTCACCTAGATTATTGGGAACATAAAGTTTCTTTTCAGTTGCCAACTCCACTACATAAATATATATGGAGATGTTCTAGTTAAAACTCTGTATTACAGTGCAAACTGCAGGAACTTCAAAAAGGCCGTAGGAAGCAGACGGAGAAACCAGAGTAAAAGTTTCTCCTGCAACCCGTTCCATTTTTGCTTGATGAACAAACGTCTCTCCACATGCTCAGTTCTGAGAGATAAGTGTGTGTGAAGCCGTCCTTCAACTAGCATGTTGGGAACAGCGAGTTTTATTCAGATGCATTCTCCACTCCATACATATATAGGGGAAGTACAAGCACCAACTCGGTTTTACAGTGAAAAGTGCAGGAACTTCAAACCATCACTGGGGAACAGACTGAGAATCCAGAGTAAAGTTTACCCTGCAACCCGTTCCTATTGTGCTAGATGAACGAACGTCTCTATACATGCTCAGTTCTGAGAGATAAGTGAGTGTGAATGCCGTACTTCACCTAACTTGTTGGGAACACAAATATTCTTTTAAGTTGCCAACTCCTCTCCATGCATATATATGGGGAGGTACAAGCTCCAAATCGGTTTTACAGTGAAAACTGCAGGATCTTCAAACCGGCACTAGAAACAGACTGAGAAACCATAGTAAAAGTTTATCTTGCAACCAGTTCCCTTTGTGCTAGATGAACGAACGTCTGTCCACAAGCTCATTTCTGTGAGATATGTGTGTGTTAAAGCCGTAATTCACCAAAATGGTTTGTAACACATAGTTTCCTTGCAGTTGCCAAATAAAATTCATACATATATATGGGGAGGTACTAGATCCAACTCGGTTTTACAGTGAAAACTACAGGAGCTTCAAACCGGCACTAGGAAGCAGACTGAGAAACCAGGGTAAAATTTTTTCCGGCAAACTGTTTCCTTTGTGCTAGATGAACGAACGTCTCACCAAATGCTATGTTCTGAGAGATAAGTGTGTGTCAAAGCCTTCCTTCACCTATCTTGTTGGGAACAAAAAAGTTTCTTTGCATTTGCAAACTGAAATCCACACATATATTTGGGGAGGTACTAGCTCCATCTCGGTTTTACAGTGAAAGCTGCAGAAATATCAAACATGCACTAGGAAACAGACTGAGAATCCAGAGTAGTACTTTCTCCTGCAACCCTTTCCCTTTGTGCTAGGTGAACGATCTTCTGTCCACATGATCATTTCTGAAAAATAAGTGTGTGTGAAAGCCGTACTTCACGTAGCTTGTAGTAAACACATAGTTTCTTTGCAGTTGCCAACACCACCCCATAAATATATATGGGTAGGTACTAGCTCCAAATAGATTTTACAGTGAAAACTGCAGGAACTTCAAACCGGCACTAGGAAACAGACTGAGAAACCAGAGTAAATGTTCCTCCTTCAAACCTTTCCCTTTGTGCTAGATGAACGAACGTCTCTCCACAGGCTCAGTTCTGAGAGATAAGTGTGTGTGAAAGCCGTACTTCACCTAGATTATTGGGAACACAAAGTTTCTTTTCAGTTGCCAACTCCACTCCATAAATATATATGGAGATGTTCTAGATAAAACTCTGTATTACAGTGCAAATTGCAGGAACTTCAAAACGGCAGTAGGAAGCAGACGGAGAAACCAGAGTAAAAGTTTCTCCTGCAACCCGTTCCATTTTTGCTTGATGAACAAACGTCTCTCCACATGCTGAGTTCTCAGAGATAAGTGTGTGTGAAGCCGTCCTTCACCTAGCATGTGGGGAACAGAGAGTTTCATTCAGATGCCATCTCCACTCCATACATATATATGGGGAAGTACAAGCACCAACACGGTTTTACAGTGAAAAGTGCAGGAACTTCAAACCGTCCCTAGGGAACAGACTGAGAAACCAGATTAAATGTTTCACCTGCAAACCGTTCCATTTGTGCTAGATTAACGAACGTCTCTCCACATGCTCAGTTCTGAGAGATATGATTGTGTGAAAGCTGTAGTTCAACTAGCATGTTGGGAACACAAAGTTTCTTTTCAGTTGCCAACTACACTCCATAAATATATATGGGGAGGTACTAGATAAAACTCGGTTTTACTGTGGAAACTGCAGGAAAATCAAACCGGCACTAGGAAACAGACTGAGAAACCAGAGTAAAATTTCTCCTGCAACCCGTTTTCTTTGTGCTAGATGAACGAACTTCTGTCCACATGCTAAGTTCTGAGAGATAAGTGAGTTTGAACGCCGTCCTTCATCTAGCTTTTTGGGAACACAAATATACTTTTAAGTTGCCAACTCCAATCCATACATATATATGGGGAGTTACAAGGTACAAATCGGTTTTACAGTGAAAACTGCAGGAACTTCAAACCGGCACTAGAAACAGACTGAGAAACCAGAGTAAAATTTCTCCTGCAACCCGTTCCCTTTGTGCTAGGTGAACGAAATTCTGTCCACATGCTCAGTTCTGAGAGATAAGTGTGTGTCAAAGCCTTCCTTCACCTAGCTTTTTGGGAACACAAAGTTTCTTTGCATTTGCAAACTCCAATCCACACATATATTTGGGGAGGTTCTAGCTCCATCTCGGTTTTACAGTGAAAGCTGCAGGAATATCAAACATGCACTAGGAAACAGACTGAGAATCCAGAGTAGTACTTTCTCCTGCAACCCTTTCCCTTTGTGCTAGGTGAACGATCTTCTGTCCACATGATCATTTCTTAAAGATAAGTGTGTGTGAAAGCCGTACTTCACGTAGCTTGTAGTAAACACATAGTTTCTTTGCAGTTGCCAACACCACCCCATAAATATATATGGGTAGGTACTAGCTCCAAATAAATTTTACAGTGAAAACTGCAGGAACTTCAAACCGGCACTAGGAAACAGACTGAGAAACCAGAGTAAATTTTCCTCCTTCAAACCTTTCCCTTTGTGCTAGATGAACGATCGTCTCTCCACAGGCTCAGTTCTGAGAGATAAGTGTGTGTGAAAGCCGTACTTCACCTAGATTATTGGGAACATAAAGTTTCTTTTCAGTTGCCAACTCCACGACATAAATATATATGGAGATGTTCTAGTTAAAACTCTGTATTACAGTGCAAACTGCAGGAACTTCAAAAAGGCAGTAGGAAGCAGACGGAGAAACCAGAGTAAAAGTTTCTCCTGCAACTCGTTCCATTTGTGCTACATGAATGAAAGTCTCTCCACAAGCTCAGTTCTGAGGGATTAGTGTGTGTGAAAACCGTAATTCACTTAGATTCTTGGGATAAAAATGTTTCTTTTCATTTGCCAAATCCACTCCATAAATATATAAGGGGAGGTATTACTTCGAAATCGGTATTACAGTGAAAACTGCAGGTAATTCAAAACGGCACTCGGAAACAGACGGAGAATGCAGTGAAAAGTTTCTCCTGCAACCCGTTCCCTTTGTGCTAGATGAATGAACGTCTCTCCACAAGCTCAGTTCTGAGAGATAAGTGTGTGTGAAAGCCTTAATTCACCTATCTTGTTGGGAACACAAATTTTCTTTTCAGTTGCCAACACCACTCCATAAATATATATGGGGAGGTACAAGCTCCAACTCGGTTTTACAGAGAAAACTGCAGGAACTTCAAACCGGCACAAGGGAACAGACAGAGAAACCAGAGTAAAAGTATCTCCTGCAACCCGTTCCATTTGTGCTACATGAACGAACTTCTGTCCACATGCTCAGTTCTGAGAGTTAAGTGTGTGTTAAAGACGTCCTTCAACTAGCATGTAGGGAACACAAAGTATCTTTTCAGTTGCCAACCCCACTCCATAAATATATATGCGGAGGTACTAGCTAAAACTCGGTTTTACTGTGAAAACTGCAGGAAAATCAGACCGTCACTAGGAAACAGACTGAGAAACCAGAGTAAAAGTTTCTCCTGCAACCGGTTTTCTTTGTGCTAGATGAACGAACTTCTGTCCACATGCTCAGTTCTGAGAGATAAGTGAGTGTGAACGCCGTCCTTCACCTAGCTTGTTGGGAACACAAATATTCTTTTAAGTTGCCAACTCCACTCCATAGATATATATGGGGATTTACAAGCTACAAATCGTTTTTACAGTAAAAACTGCAGGAACTTCAACCAGGCACTAGAAACTGACTGAGAAACCATAGTAAAATTTATCCTGCAACCAGTTCACTTTGTGCTAGATTAACGAATGTCTGTCCACAAGATCAGTTCTGAGAGATATGTGTGTGTTAAAGCCGTAATTCACCTATCTGGTTGGGAACACATAGTTTTTTGCAGTTGTAAATCCAATCCATACATATATATGGGGAGGTACTATCTCCAACTCGGTTTTACAGTGAAAACTGCAGGAACTTCAAACCGGCACTAGGAAGCAGACTGAGAAACCAGAGTAAGAATTTTTCCTGCAAACCGTTTCCTTTGTGCTAGATGAACGAACATCTCACCACATGCTCAGTTCTGAGAGATAAGTTTGTGTGAAAGCCTTCCTTCAACTAGCTTGTTGGGAACACAAAGTTTTTGCATTTGCAAACTCCAATCCACACATATATTTGGGGAGGTACTAGCTCGAACTCGGTTTTACAGTGAAAACTGCAGGAATATCAAACCGACACTAGGAAACAGACTGAGAATCCAGAGTAAAATTTTCTCCTGCAACCCTTTCCCTTTGTGCTAGGTGAACGATCTTCTGTCCACATGATCAGTTCTGAGAGATATGTGTGTGTGAAAGCCGTACTTCACGTAGATTGTAGTAAACACATAGTTTCTTTGCAGTTGCCAACACCACTCCATACATATATATGCGGAGGATCTAGCTCCAACTCGGTTTTGCAGTGAAAACTGTAGGAACTTCAACCCGGCACTAGGAACAGACTGAGAAAACAGAGTAAAAGTTTCTCCTGCAACCCGTTCCCTTTGTGCTACATGAATGAAAGTCTCTCCACAAGCTCAGTTCTGAGGGATTAGTGTGTGTGAAAACCGTAATTCACCTAGATTGTTGGGATAAAAATGTTTCTTTTCATTTGCCAAATCCACTCCATAAATATATAAGGGGAGGTATTACTTCGAAATCGGTATTACAGTGAAAACTGCAGGAAATTCAAAACGGCACTCGGAAACAGACGGAGAATGCAGTGAAAAGTTTCTCCTGCAAACCGTTCCCTTTGTGCTAGATGAACGAACGTCTCTCCACAAGCTCAGTTCTGAGAGATAAGTGTGTGTGAAAGCCTTAATTCACCTAGCTTGTTGTGAACACAAATTTTCTTTTCAGTTGCCAACACCACTCCATAAATATATATGGGGAGGTACAAGCTCCAACTCGGTTTTACAGAGAAAACTGCAGGAACTTCAAACCGGCACAAGGGAACAGACAGAGAAACCAGAGTAAAAGTATCTCCTGCAACCCGTTCCATTTGTGCTACATGAACGAACTTCTGTCCACATGCTCAGTTCTGAGAGTTAAGTGTGTGTGAAAGACGTCCTTCAACTAGCTTGTTGTAAACACTTAATTTCTTTGCAGTTGCCAACACCACTCCTTACATATATATGGGGAGGTACTAGCTCCAACTCGGTTTTACAGAGAAAACTGCAGGAACTTCAAACCGGCAGTAGGAAACAGACTGAGAAACCAGATTAAATGTTTCTCCTGTATCCCGTTCCCATTGTGCTAAATGAACGAACGTCTCTACACATGCTCAGTTCTGAGAGGTAAGTGAGTGTGAAAGCCTCCTTCACCTAGCATGTTGGGAACACAAAGTTTCTTTTCAGTTGCCAAATCCACTCCATACGTATATAAGGGGAGATACTAGCTTCACCTCGGTTTTACAGTGAAAACTGTAGGAACTTCAAACCGGCACTAGAAACAGACTGAGAAACCATAGTAAAAGTTTATACTGCATCCAGTTCCCTTTGTGCTAGATGAACGAACGTCTGTCCACAAGCTCAGTTCTGTGAGATATGTGTGTGTTAAAGCCGTAATTCACCTATCTGGTTGGGAACACATATTTCCTTTGCAGTTGCCAAATCCAATCCATACATATATATGGGGAGGTACTAGCTCCAACTCGGTTTTACAGTGAAAACTGCTGGTACTTCGAACCGTCACTAGGAAGCAGACTGAGAAACCAGAGCAAAAGTTTTTCCTGCAAAGCGTTTCCTTTGTTCTAGATGAACGAACGTCTCACCAAATGCTATGATCTGAGAGGTAAGTGGGTGTGAAAGTCTTCCTTCAACTTGCTTGTTGGGAACACAAAGTTTCTTTGCATTTGCAAACTCCAATCCACAGATATATTTGGGGAGGTACTAGCTCCAACTGGGTTTTACAGTGAAAACTGCAAGAACATCAAACCGGCAGTAGGAAACAGAATGAGAATCCAGAGTAAAACTTTCTCCTGCAACCCCTTCCCTTTGTGCTAGGTGAACGATCTTCTGTCCACATGATCAGTTCTGAGAGATAAGTGAGTGTGAAAGCCGTAGTTCAATAGCTTGAAGTAAACACATAGTTTCTTTGCAGTTGCCAAAACCACTCCTTGCATATATATGTGTAGGTACTATCTCCAAACAGGTTTTACAGTGAAAACTGCAGGAATTTCAAACCGGCATTAGGAAACAGACTGAGAAAACAGAGTAAATGTTCCTCCTTCAACCCGTTCCCTTTGTGCTAGGAGAACGAACGTCTCTCCGCAGGCTCATTTCTGAGAGATAAGTGTGTGTGAAAGCCGTCCTTCACCTAGCTTATTGGGAACACAAAGTTTCTTTTCAGTTGCCAACTCCACTTCATAAATATATATGGGGAAGTACTAGCTAAAACTCTGTGTTACAGTGCAATGTGTAGGAACTTCAAATCGGCAGTAGGAAGCAGACGGAGAAACCAGAGTAAAAATTTCTCCTGCAACCCGTTCCAATGTTGCTTGATGAAAAAAAGTCTCTCCAAATGCTCAGTTCTGAAAGATAAGTGTGTGTGAAGCCGTCCTTCACCTAGCATGTTGGGAACAGAGAGTTTCATTCAGATGCATTCTCCACTCCGTACATATATAGGGGAAGAACAAGCACCAACTCGGTTTTACAGTGAAAAGTGCAGGAACTTCAAACCATCACTAGGGAACAGACTGAGAATCCAGAGTAAATTTTATCCTGCAACCCGTTCCCTTTGTGCTAGATGAACGAACGTCTCTATACATGCTCAGTTCTGAGAGATAAGTGAGTGTGAATGCCGTCCTTCACCTAACTTGTTGGGAACACAAATATTCTTTTAAATTGCCAACTCCTCTCCATACATATATATGGGGAGGTACAAGCTCCAAATCGGTTTTACAGTGAAAACTGCAGGATCTTCAAACCGGCACTAGAAACAGACTGAGATACCATAGTAAAAGTTTATCTTGCATACAGTTCCCTTTGTGCTAGATGAACGAAAGTCTGTCCACAAGCTCAGTTCTCTGAGATATGTGTGTGTTAAAGCCGTTATTCACATATCTGGTTTGTAACACATAGTTTCCTTGCAGTTGCCAAATCCAATTCGTACATATATATGGGGAGGTACTAGATCCAACTCGGTTTTACAGTGAAAACTGCAGGAACTTCAAACCGGCACTAGGAAGCAGACTGAGAAACCAGGGTAAAATTTTTTCCTGCAAACTGTTTCCTTTGTGCTAGATGAACGAACGTCTCACCAAATGCTATATTCTGAGAGATAAGTGTGTGTCAAAGCCTTCCTTCACCTAGCTTTTTGGGAACACAAAGTTTCTTTGCATTTGCAAACTCCAATCCACACATATATTTGGGGAGGTTCTAGCTCCATCTCGGTTTTACAGTGAAACCTGCAGGAATATCAAACATGCACTAGGAAACAGACTGAGAATCCAGAGTAGTACTTTCTCCTGCAACCCTTTCCCTTTGTGCTAGGTGAACGATTTTCTGTCCACATGATCATTTCTTAAAGATAAGTGTGTGTGAAAGCCGTACTTCACGTAGCTTGTAGTAAACACATAGTTTCTTTGCAGTTGCCAACACCACCCCATAAATATATATGGGTAGGTACTAGCTCCAAATAAATTTTACAGTGAAAACTGCAGGAACTTCAAACCGGCACTAGGAAACACACTGAGAAACCAGAGTAAATTTTCCTCCTTCAAACCTTTCCCTTTGTGCTAGATGAACGATCGTCTCTCCACAGGCTCAGTTCTGAGAGATAAGTGTGTGTGAAAGCCGTACTTCACCTAGATTATTGGGAACATAAAGTTTCTTTTCAGTTGCCAACTCCACTACATAAATATATATGGAGATGTTCTAGTTAAAACTCTGTATTACAGTGCAAACTGCAGGAACTTCAAAAAGGCCGTAGGAAGCAGACGGAGAAACCAGAGTAAAAGTTTCTCCTGCAACCCGTTCCATTTTTGCTTGATGAACAAACGTCTCTCCACATGCTCAGTTCTGAGAGATAAGTGTGTGTGAAGCCGTCCTTCAACTAGCATGTTGGGAACAGCGAGTTTTATTCAGATGCATTCTCCACTCCATACATATATAGGGGAAGTACAAGCACCAACTCGGTTTTACAGTGAAAAGTGCAGGAACTTCAAACCATCACTGGGGAACAGACTGAGAATCCAGAGTAAAGTTTATCCTGCAACCCGTTCCTATTGTGCTAGATGAACGAACGTCTCTATACATGCTCAGTTCTGAGAGATAAGTGAGTGTGAATGCCGTACTTCACCTAACTTGTTGGGAACACAAATATTCTTTTAAGTTGCCAACTCCTCTCCATGCATATATATGGGGAGGTACAAGCTCCAAATCGGTTTTACAGTGAAAACTGCAGGATCTTCAAACCGGCACTAGAAACAGACTGAGAAACCATAGTAAAAGTTTATCTTGCAACCAGTTCCCTTTGTGCTAGATGAACGAACGTCTGTCCACAAGCTCATTTCTGTGAGATATGTGTGTGTTAAAGCCGTAATTCACCAAAATGGTTTGTAACACATAGTTTCCTTGCAGTTGCCAAATAAAATTCATACATATATATGGGGAGGTACTAGATCCAACTCGGTTTTACAGTGAAAACTGCAGGAGCTTCAAACCGGCACTAGGAAGCAGACTGAGAAACCAGGGTAAAATTTTTTCCGGCAAACTGTTTCCTTTGTGCTAGATGAACGAACGTCTCACCAAATGCTATGTTCTGAGAGATAAGTGTGTGTCAAAGCCTTCCTTCACCTATCTTGTTGGGAACAAAAAAGTTTCTTTGCATTTGCAAACTGAAATCCACACATATATTTGGGGAGGTACTAGCTCCATCTCGGTTTTACAGTGAAAGCTGCAGAAATATCAAACATGCACTAGGAAACAGACTGAGAATCCAGAGTAGTACTTTCTCCTGCAACCCTTTCCCTTTGTGCTAGGTGAACGATCTTCTGTCCACATGATCATTTCTGAAAAATAAGTGTGTGTGAAAGCCGTACTTCACGTAGCTTGTAGTAAACACATAGTTTCTTTGCAGTTGCCAACACCACCCCATAAATATATATGGGTAGGTACTAGCTCCAAATAGATTTTACAGTGAAAACTGCAGGAACTTCAAACCGGCACTAGGAAACAGACTGAGAAACCAGAGTAAATGTTCCTCCTTCAAACCTTTCCCTTTGTGCTAGATGAACGAACGTCTCTCCACAGGCTCAGTTCTGAGAGATAAGTGTGTGTGAAAGCCGTACTTCACCTAGATTATTGGGAACACAAAGTTTCTTTTCAGTTGCCAACTCCACTCCATAAATATATATGGAGATGTTCTAGATAAAACTCTGTATTACAGTGCAAATTGCAGGAACTTCAAAACGGCAGTAGGAAGCAGACGGAGAAACCAGAGTAAAAGTTTCTCCTGCAACCCGTTCCATTTTTGCTTGATGAACAAACGTCTCTCCACATGCTGAGTTCTCAGAGATAAGTGTGTGTGAAGCCGTCCTTCACCTAGCATGTGGGGAACAGAGAGTTTCATTCAGATGCCATCTCCACTCCATACATATATATGGGGAAGTACAAGCACCAACACGGTTTTACAGTGAAAAGTGCAGGAACTTCAAACCGTCCCTAGGGAACAGACTGAGAAACCAGATTAAATGTTTCACCTGCAAACCGTTCCATTTGTGCTAGATTAACGAACGTCTCTCCACATGCTCAGTTCTGAGAGATATGATTGTGTGAAAGCTGTAGTTCAACTAGCATGTTGGGAACACAAAGTTTCTTTTCAGTTGCCAACTACACTCCATAAATATATATGGGGAGGTACTAGATAAAACTCGGTTTTACTGTGGAAACTGCAGGAAAATCAAACCGGCACTAGGAAACAGACTGAGAAACCAGAGTAAAATTTCTCCTGCAACCCGTTTTCTTTGTGCTAGATGAACGAACTTCTGTCCACATGCTAAGTTCTGAGAGATAAGTGAGTTTGAACGCCGTCCTTCATCTAGCTTTTTGGGAACACAAATATACTTTTAAGTTGCCAACTCCAATCCATACATATATATGGGGAGTTACAAGGTACAAATCGGTTTTACAGTGAAAACTGCAGGAACTTCAAACCGGCACTAGAAACAGACTGAGAAACCAGAGTAAAATTTCTCCTGCAACCCGTTCCCTTTGTGCTAGGTGAACGAAATTCTGTCCACATGCTCAGTTCTGAGAGATAAGTGTGTGTGAAAGCCGTCCTTCACCTAGTTTGTTGTAAACAAATAGTTTCTTTGCAGTTGCCAACTCCACTCCATACATATATATGGGGAGGTACTAGCTTCAACTCTGTTTTACAGTGTAAACTCAGGAACTTCAAACCGGCACTAGGAAACAGACTGAGAAACCAGAGTAAAAGTTTCACCTGCAAACCTTTCCCTTTGTGCTAGATGAACGAACGTCTCTCCACATTCTCAAGTCTGAGAGATAAGTGGGTGTGAAAGCCGTCCTTCAAATGGCTAGTTGGGAAAACAATTTTCTTTTCAGTTGCCAACTCCTGTCCATACATATATATGGTGAGGTACTAGCTCCAAATCGCTTTTACAGTGAAAACTGTAGGAATTTCAAACCGGCACTAGGAAACAGACTGAGAAAACAGAGTAAAAGTTTCTCCTGCAAACCGTTCCTTTTGTGCTAGATGAACGAAAGTCTCCCCACAAGCTAAGTTCTGAGAGATAAGTGTGTGTGAAAGCTGTAATTCACATAGCTTGTTGGGAACACTAATTTTCTTTTCATTTGCCATCTCCACTCCATAAATATATATGAGGAGGTACTAGCTCCAAAACGGTATTACAGTGAAAACAGCAGGAACTTCAAAACGGCACTAGGAAGCAGACTGAGAAACCAGAGAAAACGTTTCTCATACAACCCGTTCTTTTTGTGCTAGATGAAGGAACGTCTCTCCACTTGCTCAGTTCTGAGAGATAATTGTGTTTGAAAGCCGTTCTTCAGCTAGCTTGTTGGGAACACCAAATTTCTTTTCAGTTGCCTACTCCAATCCATACATATATATGGGGAGGTACTAGCTCCAAATCTGTTTTACAGTGAAACCTGCAGGAACTTCAAACCGGCACTAGGAAACAGAGTGAGAATCCAGAGTAAAATTTTCTCCTGCAACCCGTTCCCTTTGTGCTAGATGAACGAACGTCTCTCCACAAGCTCAGTTCTGAGAGATAAGTGGGTGTGAAAGCCGTAATTCACCTAGCTTGTTGGTAACACAAAGTTTCTTTTCAGTTGCCAAATCCACTCCATAAATATATATGGGGAAGTACTAGCTAAAACTCTGTTTTACAGTGAAAAATGCAGGAACTTCAAAACGGCACTAGGGAACAGACTGAGAAACAAGAGTAAAAGTTTCTCCTGCAACCCTTTCCCATTTTGCTACATGAACGAACTTCTGTCCACATGCTCAGTTCTGATAGATAAGTATGTGTGAAAGCCGTCCTTCAGCTAGCTTGTTGTAAACACATAGCTTCTTTTCATTTGCAACTTCCACTCCATACATATATATGTGGAGGTACTAGCTCCAACACTGTTTTACAGTGAAAACTGCAGGAACTTCAAACGGGCACTAGGAAACAGACTGAGAAAACACAGTAAATTTTTCTACTGCAATCCGTTCCCTTTGTGCTAGATGAACGAACGTCTCTGCACAAGCTCATTTCTGAGAGATAAGTGTGTGTGAAAGCCGTAATTCACCTTGATTTTTGGAACAAAAAGTTTCTTTCCAGTTGCCGACTCCAATCCATAAATTTATAAGGGGAGGTACTAGCTAAAACGCGGTTTTACAGTGAAAACTGCAGGAACTTCAAACCTGCAGTAGGAAACAGACTGAGAAATCAGAGTAAAGTTTCTCCTGCAATCCGTTCCTTTTGTGCTAGATGAACGAACGTCTCTCCACATGCTCAAATCTGAGAGATTATTGTGTGTGAAAGCCATCCTTCACATAGCTTTTTGGGAACACAAAAATTCTTTTCATTTGCCAACTCCACTCCATACATATATATGGGGAGGTACTAGCTCCAACTCGGTTTTACAATGAAAACTGCAGGAACTTCAAACCGGCACTAGGAAACAGACTGAGATACCAGAGTAAAATTTCTACTGCAACCCGTTCAATTTGTGCTAGATGAACGAACGTCACTCCACAAGCTCAGTTCTGAGAGATAAGTGTGTGTGTAAGCCGTAATTCAATTAGCTTGTTGGGAACACAAATTTTCTTTTCAGTTGCCAACTGCAAACCATACATATATATGGGGAGGTACTAGCTAAAACTCGGTGTTACAGTGAAAACTGAAGGAACTTCAAACCGGCACTAGGGAACAGACTGAGAAACCAGAGTAAAAATTTCTCCTGCAACCCGTTCCCTTTGTGCTAGATGAACGAACATCTCTCCACAAGCTAATTTCTGAGAGATAAGTGTGTGTGAAAGCTGTAATTCACATAGCTTGTTGGGAACACAAATTTACTTTTCAGTTGCCAACTCCACTCCATAAAAATATATGGGGAGGTATTAGCTCCAAATCGGTATTACAGATAAAACTGCAGGAACTTCAAACCGGCACTAGGAAACATACTGAGAAACCAGAGAAAAAGTTTCTCCTGCAAACCGATCCCTTTGTGCTAGATGAACGAACTTCTGTCCACATGTTCAGTTCTGAGAGAAAAGTGTGTCTGAAAGCCGTCCTTCACATAGCTTGTTTTAAAAACATAGATTCTTTGCAGTAGCCAACGCCACTCCATACATATATATGGGGAGGTATTAGCTCCAACTCTGTTTTACAGTGTTAACTCAGGAATTTCAAACCGGCATTAGGAAACAGACTGAGAAACCAGAGTAAAATTTTCTACTGCCACCCTTTCCCTTTGTGCTAGATGAACGAACGTCTCTCCACATGCTCATTTCTGAGAGATAATTGTGTGTTAAAGCCGTGATTCACCTAGCTTTTTGGAACACAAATTTTCTTTTCAGTTGCCAAATCCACTCCATAAATATATATCGGGAGGTACTAGCTAAAATTCGGTTTTACAGTGAAATCTGCAGGAACTTCAAAACGGCACTAGGGAACAGACTGAGAAACCAGAGTAAAAGTTTCTTCTGCAAACCGTTCCCTTTTTGCTACATGAACGAACATCTGTCCACATGCTCAGTTCTGAGAGAAAAGTTTGTGTGAAAGCCGTCCTTCAAATAGCTTGTTGTAAACACATAGTTTCTTTGCAGTTGCCAACTCCACTCCTTACAAATATATGGGGAGGTACTAGCTCCAACACGATTTTACAGTGAAAACTGTAGGCACTTCAAACTGGCACTAGGGAACAGACTAAGAATCCAGAGTAATCTTTTCTCCTGCAAACCGTTCCATTTGTGCTAGATGAACGAACGTCTCTCCACATGCTCAGTTCTGAGAGAATAGTGTGTGTGAAAGCCGTCCTTCACATAGCTTCTTGGGAACACAAAGATTCTTTTCAGGTGCCAACACCACTCCATATATATATATGGGGAAGTAGTAGTTCCAACTCGGTTTTACAGTGAAAACTGCAGGAATTTCAAACCGGCACTAGGAAGCAGACTGAGAAACCAGGGTAAAATTTTTTCCGGCAAACTGTTTCCTTTGTGCTAGATGAACGAACGTCTCACCAAATGCTATGTTGTGAGAGATAAGTGTGTGTCAAAGCCTTCCTTCACCTATCTTGTTGGGAACAAAAAAGTTTCTTTGCATTTGCAAACTGAAATCCACACATATATTTGGGGAGGTACTAGCTCCATCTCGGTTTTACAGTGAAAGCTGCAGAAATATCAAACATGCACTAGGAAACAGAATGAGAATCCAGAGTAGTACTTTCTCCTGCAACCCTTTCCCTTTGTGCTAGGTGAACGAACTTCTGTCCACATGATCATTTCTGAAAAATAAGTGTGTGTGAAAGCCGTACTTCACGTAGCTTGTAGTAAACACATAGTTTCTTTGCAGTTGCCAACACCACCCCATAAATATATATGGGTAGGTACTAGCTCCAAATAGATTTTACAGTGAAAACTGCAGGAACTTCAAACCGGCACTAGGAAACAGACTGAGAAACCAGAGTAAATGTTCCTCCTTCAAACCTTTCCCTTTGTGCTAGATGAACGAACGTCTCTCCACAGGCTCAGTTCTGAGAGATAAGTGTGTGTGAAAGCCGTACTTCACCTAGATTATTGGGAACACAAAGTTTCTTTTCAGTTGCCAACTCCACTCCATAAATATATATGGAGATGTTCTAGATAAAACTCTGTATTACAGTGCAAACCGCAGGAACTTCAAAACGGCAGTAGGAAGCAGACGGAGAAACCAGATTAAAAGTTTCTCCTGCAACCCGTTCCATTTTTGCTTGATGAACAAACGTCTCTCCACATGCTGAGTTCTCAGAGATAAGTGTGTGTGAAGCCGTCCTTCACCTAGCATGTGGGGAACAGAGAGTTTCATTCAGATGCCATCTCCACTCCATACATATATATGGGGAAGTACAAGCACCAACACGGTTTTACAGTGAAAAGTGCAGGAACTTCAAACCGTCCCTAGGGAACAGACTGAGAAACCAGATTAAATGTTTCACCTGCAAACCGTTCCATTTGTGCTAGATTAACGAACGTCTCTCCACATGCTCAGTTCTGAGAGATATGATTGTGTGAAAGCTGTAGTTCAACTAGCATGTTGGGAACACAAAGTTTCTTTTCAGTTGCCAACTACACTCCATAAATATATATGGGGAGGTACTAGATAAAACTCGGTTTTACTGTGGAAACTGCAGGAAAATCAAACCGGCACTAGGAAACAGACTGAGAAACCAGAGTAAAATTTCTCCTGCAACCCGTTTTCTTTGTGCTAGATGAACGAACTTCTGTCCACATGCTAAGTTCTGAGAGATAAGTGTGTGTGAAAGCCGTCCTTCACCTTGTTTGTTGTAAACAAATAGTTTCTTTGCAGTTGCCAACTCCACTCCATACATATATATGGGGAGGTACTAGCTTCAACTCTTTTTTACAGTGAAACCTGCAGGAACTTCAAACCGGCACTAGGAAACAGAGTGAGAATCCAGAGTAAAATTTTCTCCTGCAACCCGTTCCCTTTGTGCTAGATGAACGAACGTCTCTCCACAAGCTCAGTTCTGAGAGATAAGTGGGTGTGAAAGCCGTCCTTCACATAGCTTCTTGGGAACACAAAGATTCTTTTCAGGTGCCAACACCACTCCATATATATATATGGGGAAGTAGTAGTTCCAACTCGGTTTTACAGTGAAAACTGCAGGAATTTCAAACCGGCACTAGGAAGCAGACTGAGAAACCAGGGTAAAATTTTTTCCGGCAAACTGTTTCCTTTGTGCTAGATGAACGAACGTCTCACCAAATGCTATGTTGTGAGAGATAAGTGTGTGTCAAAGCCTTCCTTCACCTATCTTGTTGGGAACAAAAAAGTTTCTTTGCATTTGCAAACTGAAATCCACACATATATTTGGGGAGGTACTAGCTCCATCTCGGTTTTACAGTGAAAGCTGCAGAAATATCAAACATGCACTAGGAAACAGAATGAGAATCCAGAGTAGTACTTTCTCCTGCAACCCTTTCCCTTTGTGCTAGGTGAACGAACTTCTGTCCACATGATCATTTCTGAAAAATAAGTGTGTGTGAAAGCCGTACTTCACGTAGCTTGTAGTAAACACATAGATTCTTTGCAGTTGCCAACACCACCCCATAAATATATATGGGTAGGTACTAGCTCCAAATAGATTTTACAGTGAAAACTGCAGGAACTTCAAACCGGCACTAGGAAACAGACTGAGAAACCAGAGTAAATGTTCCTCCTTCAAACCTTTCCCTTTGTGCTAGATGAACGAACGTCTCTCCACAGGCTCAGTTCTGAGAGATAAGTGTGTGTGAAAGCCGTACTTCACCTAGATTATTGGGAACACAAAGTTTCTTTTCAGTTGCCAACTCCACTCCATAAATATATATGGAGATGTTCTAGATAAAACTCTGTATTACAGTGCAAACCGCAGGAACTTCAAAACGGCAGTAGGAAGCAGACGGAGAAACCAGAGTAAAAGTTTCTCCTGCAACCCGTTCCATTTTTGCTTGATGAACAAACGTCTCTCCACATGCTGAGTTCTCAGAGATAAGTGTGTGTGAAGCCGTCCTTCACCTAGCATGTGGGGAACAGAGAGTTTCATTCAGATGCCATCTCCACTCCATACATATATATGGGGAAGTACAAGCACCAACACGGTTTTACAGTGAAAAGTGCAGGAACTTCAAACCGTCCCTAGGGAACAGACTGAGAAACCAGATTAAATGTTTCACCTGCAAACCGTTCCATTTGTGCTAGATTAACGAACGTCTCTCCACATGCTCAGTTCTGAGAGATATGATTGTGTGAAAGCTGTAGTTCAACTAGCATGTTGGGAACACAAAGTTTCTTTTCAGTTGCCAACTACACTCCATAAATATATATGGGGAGGTACTAGATAAAACTCGGTTTTACTGTGGAAACTGCAGGAAAATCAAACCGGCACTAGGAAACAGACTGAGAAACCAGAGTAAAATTTCTCCTGCAACCCGTTTTCTTTGTGCTAGATGAACGAACTTCTGTCCACATGCTAAGTTCTGAGAGATAAGTGAGTTTGAACGCCGTCCTTCATCTAGCTTTTTGGGAACACAAATATACTTTTAAGTTGCCAACTCCAATCCATACATATATATGGGGAGGTACAAGGTACAAATCGGTTTTACAGTGAAAACTGCAGGAACTTCAAACCGGCACTAGAAACAGACTGAGAAACCAGAGTAAAATTTCTCCTGCAACCCGTTCCCTTTGTGCTAGGTGAACGAAATTCTGTCCACATGCTCAGTTCTGAGAGATAAGTGTGTGTGAAAGCCGTCCTTCACCTAGTTTGTTGTAAACAAATAGTTTCTTTGCAGTTGCCAACTCCACTCCATACATATATATGGGGAGGTACTAGCTTCAACTCTGTTTTACAGTGTAAACTCAGGAACTTCAAACCGGCACTAGGAAACAGACTGAGAAACCAGAGTAAAAGTTTCACCTGCAAACCTTTCCCTTTGTGCTAGATGAACGAACGTCTCTCCACATTCTCAAGTCTGAGAGATAAGTGGGTGTGAAAGCCGTCCTTCAAATGGCTAGTTGGGAAAACAATTTTCTTTTCAGTTGCCAACTCCTGTCCATACATATATATGGTGAGGTACTAGCTCCAAATCGCTTTTACAGTGAAAACTGTAGGAATTTCAAACCGGCACTAGGAAACAGACTGAGAAAACAGAGTAAAAGTTTCTCCTGCAAACCGTTCCTTTTGTGCTAGATGAACGAAAGTCTCCCCACAAGCTAAGTTCTGAGAGATAAGAGTGTGTGAAAGCTGTAATTCACATAGCTTGTTGGGAACACTAATTTTCTTTTCATTTGCCATCTCCACTCCATAAATATATATGAGGAGGTACTAGCTCCAAAACGGTATTACAGTGAAAACAGCAGGAACTTCAAAACGGCACTAGGAAGCAGACTGAGAAACCAGAGAAAACGTTTCTCATACAACCCGTTCTTTTTGTGCTAGATGAAGGAACGTCTCTCCACTTGCTCAGTTCTGAGAGATAATTGTGTTTGAAAGCCGTTCTTCAGCTAGCTTGTTGGGAACACCAAATTTCTTTTCAGTTGCCTACTCCAATCCATACATATATATGGGGAGGTACTAGCTCCAAATCTGTTTTACAGTGAAACCTGCAGGAACTTCAAACCGGCACTAGGAAACAGAGTGAGAATCCAGAGTAAAATTTTCTCCTGCAACCCGTTCCCTTTGTGCTAGATGAACGAAAGTCTCTCCACAAGCTCAGTTCTGAGAGATAAGTGGGTGTGAAACCCGTAATTCACCTAGCTTGTTGGTAACACAAAGTTTCTTTTCAGTTGCCAAATCCACTCCATAAATATATATGGGGAAGTACTAGCTAAAACTCTGTTTTACAGTGAAAAATGCAGGAACTTCAAAACGGCACTAGGGAACAGACTGAGAAACAAGAGTAAAAGTTTCTCCTGCAACCCTTTCCCATTTTGCTACATGAACGAACTTCTGTCCACATGCTCAGTTCTGATAGATAAGTATGTGTGAAAGCCGTCCTTCAGCTAGCTTGTTGTAAACACATAGCTTCTTTTCATTTGCAACTTCCACTCCATACATATATATGTGGAGGTACTAGCTCCAACACTGTTTTACAGTGAAAACTGCAGGAACTTCAAACGGGCACTAGGAAACAGACTGAGAAAACACAGTAAATTTTTCTACTGCAATCCGTTCCCTTTGTGCTAGATGAACGAACGTCCCTGCACAAGCTCATTTCTGAGAGATAAGTGTGTGTGAAAGCCGTAATTCACCTTGATTTTTGGAACACAAAGTTTCTTTCCAGTTGCCGACTCCAATCCATAAATTTATAAGGGGAGGTACTAGCTAAAACGCGGTTTTACAGTGAAAACTGCAGGAACTTCAAACCTGCAGTAGGAAACAGACTGAGAAATCAGAGTAAAGTTTCTCCTGCAATCCGTTCCCTTTGTGCTAGATGAACGAACGTCTCTCCACATGCTCAAATCTGAGAGATTATTGTGTGTGAAAGCCATCCTTCACCTAGCTTTTTGGGAACACAAAGATTCTTTTCATTTGCCAACTCCACTCCATACAAATATACGGGGAGGTACTAGCTCCAACTCGGTTTTACAGTGAAAACTGCAGGAACTTCAAACCGGCACTAGGAAACAGACTGAGATACCAGAGTAAAATTTCTACTGCAACCCGTTCAATTTG
Organism: Camelus dromedarius; assembly: GCF_036321535.1. Classification (NCBI taxonomy): domain Eukaryota; kingdom Metazoa; phylum Chordata; class Mammalia; order Artiodactyla; family Camelidae; genus Camelus; species Camelus dromedarius. Next base: position 3,328,349 of record NW_026989731.1, read on the forward strand.
TGCTAGATGAACGAACGTCACTCCACAAGCTCAGTTCTGAGAGATAAGTGTGTGTGTAAGCCGTAATTCAATTAGCTTGTTGGGAACACAAATTTTCTTTTCAGTTGCCAACTGCAAACCATACATATATATGGGGAGGTACTAGCTAAAACTCGGTGTTACAGTGAAAACTGAAGGAACTTCAAACCGGCACTAGGGAACAGACTGAGAAACCAGAGTAAAAATTTCTCCTGCAACCCGTTCCCTTTGTGCAGGATGAACGAACATCTCTCCACAAGCTAATTTCTGAGAGATAAGTGTGTGTGAAAGCTGTAATTCACATAGCTTGTTGGGAACACAAATTTACTTTTCAGTTGCCAACTCCACTCCATAAAAATATATGGGGAGGTATTAGCTCCAAATCGGTATTACAGATAAAACTGCAGGAACTTCAAACCGGCACTAGGAAACATACTGAGAGACCAGAGAAAAAGTTTCTCCTGCAAACCGATCCCTTTGTGCTAGATGAACGAACTTCTGTCCACATGTTCAGTTCTGAGAGAAAAGTGTGTCTGAAAGCCGTCCTTCACATAGCTTGTTTTAAAAACATAGATTCTTTGCAGTAGCCAACGCCACTCCATACATATATATGGGGAGGTATTAGCTCCAACTCTGTTTTACAGTGTTAACTCAGGAATTTCAAACCGGCATTAGGAAACAGACTGAGAAACCAGAGTAAAATTTTCTACTGCCACCCTTTCCCTTTGTGCTAGATGAACGAACGTCTCTCCACATGCTCATTTCTGAGAGATAATTGTGTGTTAAAGCCGTGATTCACCTAGCTTTTTGGAACACAAAGTTTCCTTTCAGTTGCCAAATCCACTCCATAAATATATATCGGGAGGTACTAGCTAAAATTCGGTTTTACATTGAAATCTGCAGGAACTTCAAAACGGCACTAGGGAACAGACTGAGAAACCAGAGTAAAAGTTTCTTCTGCAAACCGTTCCCTTTTTGCTACATGAACGAACATCTGTCCACATGCTCAGTTCTGAGAGAAAAGTGTGTGTGAAAGCCGTCCTTCAAATAGCTTGTTGTAAACACATAGTTACTTTGAAGTTGCCAACTCCACTCCTTACAAATATATGGGGAGGTACTAGCTCCAACACGATTTTACAGTGAAAACTGTAGGCACTTCAAACTGGCACTAGGGAACAGACTAAGAATCCAGAGTAATCTTTTCTCCTGCAAACCGTTCCATTTGTGCTAGATGAACGAACGTCTCTCCACATGCTCATTTCTGAGAGGATAGTGTGTGTGAAAGCCGTCCTTCACATAGCTTCTTGGGAACACAAAGATTCTTTTCAGGTGCCAACACCACTCCATACATATATATGGGGAAGTAGTAGTTCCAACTCGGTTTTACAGTGAAAACTGCAGGAATTTCAAACCGGCATTAGGAAACAGACTGAGAAACCAGAGTAAAATTTTCTACTGCCACCCTTTCCCTTGGTGCTAGATGAACGAACGTCTCTCCACATGCTCATTTCTGAGAGATAATTGTGTGTTAAAGCCGTGATTCAAATAGCTTTTTGGAACACAAAGTTTCTTTTCAGTTGCCAAATCCACTCCATAAATATATATCGGGAGGTACTAGCTAAAATTCGGTTTTACAGTGAAATCTGCAGGAACTTCAAAACGGCACTAGGGAACAGACTGAGAAACCAGGGTAAAAGTTTCTCCTGCCACCCATTCCCTTTGTGCTAGATGAACGAAAGTCTCTCCAAAAGCTCATTTCTGAGAGATAATTGTGTGTGAAAGCCGTCCTTCACCTAGCTTGTTGGAAACAAAAAGTTCCTTTTCAGTTGCCAACTCCACTCCATAAATATATATGGGGAGGTACTAGCTAAAACTCGGTTTTACTGTGAAAACTGCAGGAAATTCAAAACGGCACTAGGGAACAGACTGATAAACCAGATTATAAGTTTCTGCTGCAACCCGTTACCTTTGTGCTAGATGAACAAACATCTGTCCACATGCTCAGTTCTGAGAGATAAGAGTGTGTGAATGCCGTCCTTCACTTTGCTTGTTGTAAACACATAGATTCTTTTCAGTTGCCAAATCCACTCCATAAATATATATGGGGAAGTACTAGCTAAAACTCTGTTTTACAGTGAAAAATGCAGGAACTTCAAAACGGCACTAGGGAACAGACTGAGAAAAAAGAGTAAAAGTTTCTCCTGCAACCCTTTCCCATTTTGCTACATGAACGAAATTCTGTCCACATGCTCAGTTCTGACAGATAAGTATGTGTGAAAGCCGTCCTTTATCTAGCTTGTTGTAAACACATAGCTTCTTTTCATTTGCCACCTCCACTCAATACATATATATGGGGAGGTACTAGCTCCAACACTGTTTTACAGTGAAAACTGCAGGAACTTCAAACGGGCACTAGGAAACAGACTGAGAAAACAGAGTAAATTTTTCTACTGCAATCCGTTCCCTTTGTGCTAGATGAACGAACGTCTCTCCACAAGCACATTTCTGAGAGATAAGTGTGTGTGAATGCCGTACTTCACCTAGATTATTGGGAACACAAAGTTTCTTTTCAGTTGCCAACTCCACTCCATAAATATATATGGAGATTTTCTAGATAAAACTCTGTATTACAGTGCAAACTGCAGGAACTTCAAACGGCAGTAGGAAGCAGACGGAGAAACCAGAGTAAAAGTTTCTCCTGCAACCCGTTCCATTTTTGCTTGAAGAACAAACGTCTCTCCACATGCTCAGTTCTGAGAGATAAGTGTGTGTGAAGCCGTCCTTCACCTAGCATGTTGGGAACATAGAGTTTCATTCAGATGCCATCTCCACTCCATACATATATATGGAGATGTACAAGCACCAATATGGTTTTACAGTGAAAAGTGCAGGAATTTCAAACCGTCACTAGGGAACAGACTGAGAAACCAGAGTAAAAGTTTCTCCAGCAACCCGTTTTCTTTGTGCTAGATGAACGAACTACTGTCCACATGCTCAGTTCTGAGAGAAATGTGAGTGTGAACGCCGTCCTTCAACTACTTGTTGGGAACACAAATATTCTTTTAAGTTGCCAACTCCACTCCATACATATATATGGGGAGGTACAAGCTCCAAATCTGTTTTACATTGAAAACTGCAGGAAATTCAAACCGGCACTAGAAACAGACTGAGAAACCATAGTATATGTTTATCCTGCAACCAGTTGCCTTTGTGCTAGATGAACGAACGTCTGTCCACAAGCTCAGTTCTGAGAGATATGTGTGTGTTAAAGCCGTAATTCACCTATCTGGTTGGGAACACATAGTTTCTTTGCAGTTGAAAAATCCAGTCCATACATATATATGGGTAGGTACTAGCTCCAACTCGGTTTTACAGTGAAAACTGCAGGAATTTCAAACCGGCACTAGGAAGCAGACTGAGAAACCAGAGTAAAAGTTTTCCCTGCAAACCATTTCCTTTGTGCTAGATGAACGAACGTCTCACCACATGTTCAGTTCTGAGAGATAAGTGTGTGTGAAAGCCTTTCTTCAACTTGCTTGTTGGGAACACAAAGTTTCTTTGCATTTGCAAACCCCAATCCACACATATATTTGGGGAGGAATTAGCTAAAACTCGGTTTTACAGTGAAAACTGCAGGAACTTCAAAACGGCACTAGGGAACATACAGAGAAACCAGAATAAAAGTATCTCCTGCAACCCGTTCCATTTGTGCTACATGAACGAAATTCTGTCCACATGCTCAGTTCTGAGAGTTAAGTGTGTGTGAAAGACTTCCTTCAACTAGCTTGTTGTAAACACATAATTTCTTTGCAGTTGCCAACACCACTCCATACATATATATGGGGAGGTACTAGCTCCAACTCGGTTTTACAGAGAAAACTGCAGGAACTTCAAACAGGCACTAGGAAACAGACTGAGAAACCAGATTAAAAGTTTCTCCTGCATCCCTTTCCCATTGTGCTAGATGAACAAAAGTCTCTACACATGCTCAGTTCTGAGTGGTAAGTGAGAGTGAAAGCCGTCCTTCATCTACATTGTTGGGAACATAAAGTTTCTTTTCAGTTGCCAAAACCACTTCATACATATATAAGGGGAGATACTAGCTCCAACTCGGTATTACAGTGAAATCTGTAGGAACATCAAACCGTCACTAGGGAACAGAATGAGAATCCAGAGTAAAAGTTTCTCCTGCAAAACGATCCCATTGTGCTAGGTGAACGAACTTCTCTTCAAATGCTCAGTTCTGAGAGATATGTGAGTGTGAAAGCCGTCCTTCACCTACCTTGTTGGGAACACAAATATTATTTTAAGATGCCAACTCCACTCCATACATATATATGGGGAGGTACAAGCTCCAAATCGGTTTTACAGTGAAAACTGCAGGAACTTCAAACCGGCACTAGAAACAGACTGAGAAACCATAGTAAAAATTTATCTTGCAACCAGTTCCCTTTGTGCTAGATGAACGAACGTCTGTCCGCAAGCTCAGTTCTGTGAGATATGTGTGTGTTAAAGCCGTAATTCAACTATCTGGTTTGTAACACTTAGTTTCTTTGCAATTGCCAAATCCAATTCATACATATATATGGGGAGGTACTAGATCCAACTCGGTTTTACAGTGAAAAATGCAGGAACTTCAAACCGGCACTAGGAAGCAGACTGAGAAACCAGAGTAAAATTTTTCCTGCAAACCGTTTCTTTTGTGCAAGATAAACGAACGTCTCAACAAATGCTATGTTCTGAGAGATAAGTGTGTGTCAAAGCCTTCCTTCAACTAGCTTGTTGGGAACACAAAGTTTTTGCATTTGCAAACTCCAATCCACACATATATTTGGGGAGGTACTAGCTCGAACTCGGTTTTACAGTGAAAACTGCAGGAATATCAAACCGACACTAGGAAACAGACTGAGAATCCAGAGTAAAATTTTCTCCTGCAACCCTTTCCCTTTGTGCTAGGTGAACGATCTTCTGTCCACATGATCAGTTCTGAGAGATATGTGTGTGTGAAAGCCGTACTTCACGTAGATTGTAGTAAACACATAGTTTCTTTGCAGTTGCCAACACCATTCCATACATATATATGCGGAGGATCTAGCTCCAACTCGGTTTTGCAGTGAAAACTGTAGGAACTTCAAACCGGCACTAGGAACAGACTGAGAAAACAGAGTAAAAGTTTCTCCTGCAACCCGTTCCATTTGTGCTACATGAACGAACTTCTGTCCACATGCTCAGTTCTGAGAGTTAAGTGTGTGTGAAAGACGTCCTTCAACTAGCATGTAGGGAACACAAAGTATCTTTTCAGTTGCCAACCCCACTCCATAAATATATATGCGGAGGTACTAGCTAAAACTCGGTTTTACAGTGAAAACTGCAGGAAAATCAGACCGGCACTAGGAAACAGACTGAGAAACCAGAGTAAAAGTTTCTCCTGCAACCGGTTTTCTTTGTGCTAGATGAACGAACTTCTGTCCACATGCTCAGTTCTGAGAGATAAGTGAGTGTGAACGCCGTCCTTCACCTAGCTTGTTGGGAACACAAATATTCTTTTAAGTTGCCAACTCCACTCCATAGATATATATGGGGATTTACAAGCTACAAATCGTTTTTACAGTAAAAACTGCAGGAACTTCAATCAGGCACTAGAAACTGACTGAGAAACCATAGTAAAATTTATCCTGCAACCAGTTCACTTTGTGCTAGATTAACGAATGTCTGTCCACAAGATCAGTTCTGAGAGATATGTGTGTGTTAAAGCCGTAATTCACCTATCTGGTTGGGAACACATAGTTTTTTGCAGTTGTAAATCCAATCCATACATATATATGGGGAGGTACTATCTCCAACTCGGTTTTACAGTGAAAACTGCAGGAACTTCAAACCGGCACTAGGAAGCAGACTGAGAAACCAGAGTAAAAATTTTTCCTGCAAACCGTTTCCTTTGTGCTAGATGAACGAACATCTCACCACATGCTCAGTTCTGAGAGATAAGTTTGTGTGAAAGCCTTCCTTCAACTAGCTTGTTGGGAACACAAAGTTTTTGCATTTGCAAACTCCAATCCACACATATATTTGGGGAGGTACTAGCTCGAACTCGGTTTTACAGTGAAAACTGCAGGAATATCAAACCGACACTAGGAAACAGACTGAGAATCCAGAGTAAAATTTTCTCCTGCAACCCTTTCCCTTTGTGCTAGGTGAACGATCTTCTGTCCACATGATCAGTTCTGAGAGATATGTGTGTGTGAAAGTCGTACTTCACGTAGATTGTAGTAAACACATAGTTTCTTTGCAGTTGCCAACACCACTCCATACATATATATGCGGAGGATCTAGCTCCAACTCGGTTTTGCAGTGAAAACTGTAGGAACTTCAAACCGGCACTAGGAACAGACTGAGAAAACAGAGTAAAATTTTCTCCTGCAACCCGTTCCCTTTGTGCTACATGAATGAAAGTCTCTCCACAAGCTCAGTTCTGAGGGATTAGTGTGTGTGAAAACCGTAATTCACCTAGATTGTTGGGATAAAAATGTTTCTTTTCATTTGCCAAATCCACTCCATAAATATATAAGGGGAGGTATTACTTCGAAATCGGTATTACAGTGAAAACTGCAGGAAATTCAAAACGGCACTCGGAAACAGACGGAGAATGCAGTGAAAAGTTTATCCTGCAAACCGTTCCCTTTGTGCTAGATGAACGAACGTCTCTCCACAAGCTCAGTTCTGAGAGATAAGTGTGTGTGAAAGCCTTAATTCACCTAGCTTGTTGGGAACACAAATTTTCTTTTCAGTTGCCAACACCACTCCATAAATATATATGGGGAGGTACAAGCTCCAACTCGGTTTTACAGAGAAAACTGCAGGAACTTCAAACCGGCACAAGGGAACAGACAGAGAAACCAGAGTAAAAGTATCTCCTGCAACCCGTTCCATTTGTGCTACATGAACGAACTTCTGTCCACATGCTCAGTTCTGAGAGTTAAGTGTGTGTGAAAGACGTCCTTCAACTAGCTTGTTGTAAACACTTAATTTCTTTGCAGTTGCCAACACCACTCCTTACATATATATGGGGAGGTACTAGCTCCAACTCGGTTTTACAGAGAAAACTGCAGGAACTTCAAACCGGCAGTAGGAAACAGACTGAGAAACCAGATTAAAAGTTTCTCCTGCATCCCGTTCCCATTGTGCTAAATGAACGAACGTCTCTACACATGCTCAGTTCTGAGAGGTAAGTGAGTGTGAAAGCCTCCTTCACCTAGCATGTTGGGAACACAAAGTTTCTTTTCAGTTGCCAAATCCACTCCATACATATATAAGGGGAGATACTAGCTTCACCTCGGTTTTACAGTGAAAACTGTAGGAACTTCAAACCGGCACTAGAAACAGACTGAGAAACCATAGTAAAAGTTTATACTGCATCCAGTTCCCTTTGTGCTAGATGAACGAACGTCTGTCCACAAGCTCAGTTCTGTGAGATATGTGTGTGTTAAAGCCGTAATTCACCTATCTGGTTGGGAACACATATTTCCTTTGCAGTTGCCAAATCCAATCCATACATATATATGGGGAGGTACTAGCTCCAACTCGGTTTTACAGTGAAAACTGCTGGTACTTCAAACCGTCACTAGGAAGCAGACTGAGAAACCAGAGCAAAAGTTTTTCCTGCAAAGCGTTTCTTTTGTGCTAGATGAACGAACGTCTCACCAAATGCTATGATCTGAGAGATAAGTGGGTGTGAAAGCCTTCCTTCAACTAGCTTGTTGGGAACACAAAGTTTCTTTGCATTTGCAAACTCCAATCCACAGATATATTTGGGGAGGTACTAGCTCCAACTCGGTTTTACAGTGAAAACTGCAAGAACATCAAACCGGCACTAGGAAACAGAATGAGAATCCAGAGTAAAACTTTCTCCTGCAACCCCTTCCCTTTGTGCTAGGTGAACGATCTTCTGTCCACATGATCAGTTCTGAGAGATAAGTGAGTGTGAAAGCCGTAGTTCAATAGCTTGAAGTAAACACATAGTTTCTTTGCAGTTGCCAAAACCACTCCATGCATATATATGTGTAGGTACTATCTCCAAACAGGTTTTACAGTGAAAACTGCAGGAATTTCAAACCGGCATTAGGAAACAGACTGAGAAAACAGAGTAAATGTTCCTCCTTCAACCCGTTCCGTTTGTGCTAGGAGAACGAACGTCTCTCCACAGGCTCATTTCTGAGAGATAAGTGTGTGTGAAAGCCGTCCTTCACCTAGCTTATTGGGAACACAAAGTTTCTTTTCAGTTGCCAACTCCACTTCATAAATATATATGGGGAAGTACTAGCTAAAACTCTGTGTTACAGTGCAATGTGTAGGAACTTCAAATCGGCAGTAGGAAGCAGACGGAGAAACCAGAGTAAAAATTTCTCCTGCAACCCGTTCCAATGTTGCTTGATGAAAAAAAGTCTCTCCAAATGCTCAGTTCTGATAGATAAGTGTGTGTGAAGCCGTCCTTCACCTAGCATGTTGGGAACAGAGAGTTTCATTCAGATGCATTCTCCACTCCGTACATATATAGGGGAAGAAAAAGCACCAACTCGGTTTTACAGTGAAAAGTGCAGGAACTTCAAACCATCACTAGGGAACAGACTGAGAATCCAGAGTAAATTTTATCCTGCAACCCGTTCCCTTTGTGCTAGATGAACGAACGTCTCTATACATGCACAGTTCTGAGAGATAAGTGAGTGTGAATGCCGTCCTTAACCTAACTTGTTGGGAACACAAATATTCTTTTAAATTGCCAACTCCTCTCCATACATATATATGGGGAGGTACAAGCTCCAAATGGGTTTTACAGTGAAAACTGCAGGATCTTCAAACCGGCACTAGAAACAGACTGAGATACCATAGTAAAAGTTTATCTTGCATCCAGTTCCCTTTGTGCTAAATGAACGAAAGTCTGTCCACAAGCTCAGTTCTCTGAGATATGTGTGTGTTAAAGCCGTTATTCACATATCTGGTTTGTAACACATAGTTTCCTTGCAGTTGCCAAATCCAATTCGTACATATATATGGGGAGGTACTAGATCCAACTCGGTTTTACAGTGAAAACTGCAGGAAATTCAAACCGGCACTAGGAAGCAGACTGAGAAACCAGGGTAAAATTTTTTCCTGCAAACTGTTTCCTTTGTGCTAGATGAACGAACGTCTCACCAAATGCTATATTCTGAGAGATAAGTTTGTGTCAAAGCCTTCCTTCACCTAGCTTTTTGGGAACACAAAGTTTCTTTGCATTTGCAAACTCCAATCCACACATATATTTGGGGAGGTTCTAGCTCCATCTCGGTTTTACAGTGAAAGCTGCAGGAATATCAAACATGCACTAGGAAACAGACTGAGAATCCAGAGTAGTACTTTCTCCTGCAACCCTTTCCCTTTGTGCTAGGTGAACGATCTTCTGTCCACATGATCATTTCTTAAAGATAAGTGTGTGTGAAAGCCGTACTTCACGTAGCTTGTAGTAAACACATAGTTTCTTTGCAGTTGCCAACACCACCCCATAAATATATATGGGTAGGTACTAGCTCCAAATAAATTTTACAGTGAAAACTGCAGGAACTTCAAACCGGCACTAGGAAACAGACTGAGAAACCAGAGTAAATTTTCCTCCTTCAAACCTTTCCCTTTGTGCTAGATGAACGATCGTCTCTCCACAGGCTCAGTTCTGAGAGATAAGTGTGTGTGAAAGCCGTACTTCACCTAGATTATTGGGAACATAAAGTTTCTTTTCAGTTGCCAACTCCACGACATAAATATATATGGAGATGTTCTAGTTAAAACTCTGTATTACAGTGCAAACTGCAGGAACTTCAAAAAGGCAGTAGGAAGCAGACGGAGAAACCAGAGTAAAAGTTTCTCCTGCAACTCGTTCCATTTGTGCTACATGAATGAAAGTCTCTCCACAAGCTCAGTTCTGAGGGATTAGTGTGTGTGAAAACCGTAATTCACTTAGATTCTTGGGATAAAAATGTTTCTTTTCATTTGCCAAATCCACTCCATAAATATATAAGGGGAGGTATTACTTCGAAATCGGTATTACAGTGAAAACTGCAGGAAATTCAAAACGGCACTCGGAAACAGACGGAGAATGCAGTGAAAAGTTTCTCCTGCAACCCGTTCCCTTTGTGCTAGATGAATGAACGTCTCTCCACAAGCTCAGTTCTGAGAGATAAGTGTGTGTGAAGGCCTTAATTCACCTATCTTGTTGGGAACACAAATTTTCTTTTCAGTTGCCAACACCACTCCATAAATATATATGGGGAGGTACAAGCTCCAACTCGGTTTTACAGAGAAAACTGCAGGAACTTCAAACCGGCACAAGGGAACAGACAGAGAAACCAGAGTAAAAGTATCTCCTGCAACCCGTTCCATTTGTGCTACATGAACGAACTTCTGTCCACATGCTCAGTTCTGAGAGTTAAGTGTGTGTTAAAGACGTCCTTCAACTAGCATGTAGGGAACACAAAGTATCTTTTCAGTTGCCAACCCCACTCCATAAATATATATGCGGAGGTACTAGCTAAAACTCGGTTTTACTGTGAAAACTGCAGGAAAATCAGACCGTCACTAGGAAACAGACTGAGAAACCAGAGTAAAAGTTTCTCCTGCAACCGGTTTTCTTTGTGCTAGATGAACGAAATTCTGTCCACATGCTCAGTTCTGAGAGATAAGTGAGTGTGAACGCCGTCCTTCACCTAGCTTGTTGGGAACACAAATATTCTTTTAAGTTGCCAACTCCACTCCATATATATATATGGGGATTTACAAGCTACAAATCGTTTTTACAGTAAAAACTGCAGGAACTTCAACCAGGCACTAGAAACTGACTGAGAAACCATAGTAAAATTTATCCTGCAACCAGTTCACTTTGTGCTAGATTAACGAATGTCTGTCCACAAGATCAGTTCTGAGAGATATGTGTGTGTTAAAGCCGTAATTCACCTATCTGGTTGGGAACACATAGTTTTTTGCAGTTGTAAATCCAATCCATACATATATATGGGGAGGTACTATCTCCAACTCGGTTTTACAGTGAAAACTGCAGGAACTTCAAACCGGCACTAGGAAGCAGACTGAGAAACCAGAGTAAGAATTTTTCCTGCAAACCGTTTCCTTTGTGCTAGATGAACGAACATCTCACCACATGCTCAGTTTTGAGAGATAAGTTTGTGTGAAAGCCTTCCTTCAACTAGCTTGTTGGGAACACAAAGTTTTTGCATTTGCAAACTCCAATCCACACATATATTTGGGGAGGTACTAGCTCGAACTCGGTTTTACAGTGAAAACTGCAGGAATATCAAACCGACACTAGGAAACAGACTGAGAATCCAGAGTAAAATTTTCTCCTGCAACCCTTTCCCTTTGTGCTAGGTGAACGATCTTCTGTCCACATGATCAGTTCTGAGAGATATGTGTGTGTGAAAGCCGTACTTCACGTAGATTGTAGTAAACACATAGTTTCTTTGCAGTTGCCAACACCACTCCATACATATATATGCGGAGGATCTAGCTCCAACTCGGTTTTGCAGTGAAAACTGTAGGAACTTCAACCCGGCACTAGGAACAGACTGAGAAAACAGAGTAAAAGTTTCTCCTGCAACCCGTTCCCTTTGTGCTACATGAATGAAAGTCTCTCCACAAGCTCAGTTCTGAGGGATTAGTGTGTGTGAAAACCGTAATTCACCTAGATTGTTGGGATAAAAATGTTTCTTTTCATTTGCCAAATCCACTCCATAAATATATAAGGGGAGGTATTACTTCGAAATCGGTATTACAGTGAAAACTGCAGGAAATTCAAAACGGCACTCGGAAACAGACGGAGAATGCAGTGAAAAGTTTCTCCTGCAAACCGTTCCCTTTGTGCTAGATGAACGAACGTCTCTCCACAAGCTCAGTTCTGAGAGATAAGTGTGTGTGAAAGCCTTAATTCACCTAGCTTGTTGTGAACACAAATTTTCTTTTCAGTTGCCAACACCACTCCATAAATATATATGGGGAGGTACAAGCTCCAACTCGGTTTTACAGAGAAAACTGCAGGAACTTCAAACCGGCACAAGGGAACAGACAGAGAAACCAGAGTAAAAGTATCTCCTGCAACCCGTTCCATTTGTGCTACATGAACGAACTTCTGTCCACATGCTCAGTTCTGAGAGTTAAGTGTGTGTGAAAGACGTCCTTCAACTAGCTTGTTGTAAACACTTAATTTCTTTGCAGTTGCCAACACCACTCCTTACATATATATGGGGAGGTACTAGCTCCAACTCGGTTTTACAGAGAAAACTGCAGGAACTTCAAACCGGCAGTAGGAAACAGACTGAGAAACCAGATTAAATGTTTCTCCTGCATCCCGTTCCCATTGTGCTAAATGAACGAACGTCTCTACACATGCTCAGTTCTGAGAGGTAAGTGAGTGTGAAAGCCTCCTTCACCTAGCATGTTGGGAACACAAAGTTTCTTTTCAGTTGCCAAATCCACTCCATACATATATAAGGGGAGATACTAGCTTCACCTCGGTTTTACAGTGAAAACTGTAGGAACTTCAAACCGGCACTAGAAACAGACTGAGAAACCATAGTAAAAGTTTATACTGCATCCAGTTCCCTTTGTGCTAGATGAACGAACGTCTGTCCACAAGCTCAGTTCTGTGAGATATGTGTGTGTTAAAGCCGTAATTCACCTATCTGGTTGGGAACACATATTTCCTTTGCAGTTGCCAAATCCAATCCATACATATATAAGGGGAGGTACTAGCTCCAACTCGGTTTTACAGTGAAAACTGCTGGTACTTCGAACCGTCACTAGGAAGCAGACTGAGAAACCAGAGCAAAAGTTTTTCCTGCAAAGCGTTTCCTTTGTTCTAGATGAACGAACGTCTCACCAAATGCTATGATCTGAGAGGTAAGTGGGTGTGAAAGCCTTCCTTCAACTAGCTTGTTGGGAACACAAAGTTTCTTTGCATTTGCAAACTCCAATCCACAGATATATTTGGGGAGGTACTAGCTCCAACTCGGTTTTACAGTGAAAACTGCAAGAACATCAAACCGGCACTAGGAAACAGAATGAGAATCCAGAGTAAAACTTTCTCCTGCAACCCCTTCCCTTTGTGCTAGGTGAACGATCTTCTGTCCACATGATCAGTTCTGAGAGATAAGTGAGTGTGAAAGCCGTAGTTCAATAGCTTGAAGTAAACACATAGTTTCTTTGCAGTTGCCAAAACCACTCCTTGCATATATATGTGTAGGTACTATCTCCAAACAGGTTTTACAGTGAAAACTGCAGGAATTTCAAACCGGCATTAGGAAACAGACTGAGAAAACAGAGTAAATGTTCCTCCTTCAACCCGTTCCCTTTGTGCTAGGAGAACGAACGTCTCTCCGCAGGCTCATTTCTGAGAGATAAGTGTGTGTGAAAGCCGTCCTTCACCTAGCTTATTGGGAACACAAAGTTTCTTTTCAGTTGCCAACTCCACTTCATAAATATATATGGGGAAGTACTAGCTAAAACTCTGTGTTACAGTGCAATGTGTAGGAACTTCAAATCGGCAGTAGGAAGCAGACGGAGAAACCAGAGTAAAAATTTCTCCTGCAACCCGTTCCAATGTTGCTTGATGAAAAAAAGTCTCTCCAAATGCTCAGTTCTGAAAGATAAGTGTGTGTGAAGCCGTCCTTCACCTAGCATGTTGGGAACAGAGAGTTTCATTCAGATGCATTCTCCACTCCGTACATATATAGGGGAAGAACAAGCACCAACTCGGTTTTACAGTGAAAAGTGCAGGAACTTCAAACCATCACTAGGGAACAGACTGAGAATCCAGAGTAAATTTTATCCTGCAACCCGTTCCCTTTGTGCTAGATGAACGAACGTCTCTATACATGCTCAGTTCTGAGAGATAAGTGAGTGTGAATGCCGTCCTTCACCTAACTTGTTGGGAACACAAATATTCTTTTAAATTGCCAACTCCTCTCCATACATATATATGGGGAGGTACAAGCTCCAAATCGGTTTTACAGTGAAAACTGCAGGATCTTCAAACCGGCACTAGAAACAGACTGAGATACCATAGTAAAAGTTTATCTTGCATACAGTTCCCTTTGTGCTAGATGAACGAAAGTCTGTCCACAAGCTCAGTTCTCTGAGATATGTGTGTGTTAAAGCCGTTATTCACATATCTGGTTTGTAACACATAGTTTCCTTGCAGTTGCCAAATCCAATTCGTACATATATATGGGGAGGTACTAGATCCAACTCGGTTTTACAGTGAAAACTGCAGGAACTTCAAACCGGCACTAGGAAGCAGACTGAGAAACCAGGGTAAAATTTTTTCCTGCAAACTGTTTCCTTTGTGCTAGATGAACGAACGTCTCACCAAATGCTATATTCTGAGAGATAAGTGTGTGTCAAAGCCTTCCTTCACCTAGCTTTTTGGGAACACAAAGTTTCTTTGCATTTGCAAACTCCAATCCACACATATATTTGGGGAGGTTCTAGCTCCATCTCGGTTTTACAGTGAAACCTGCAGGAATATCAAACATGCACTAGGAAACAGACTGAGAATCCAGAGTAGTACTTTCTCCTGCAACCCTTTCCCTTTGTCCTATGTGAACGATTTTCTGTCCACATGATCATTTCTTAAAGATAAGTGTGTGTGAAAGCCGTACTTCACGTAGCTTGTAGTAAACACATAGTTTCTTTGCAGTTGCCAACACCACCCCATAAATATATATGGGTAGGTACTAGCTCCAAATAAATTTTACAGAGAAAACTGCAGGAACTTCAAACCGGCACTAGGAAACAGACTGAGAAACCAGAGTAAATTTTCCTCCTTCAAACCTTTCCCTTTGTGCTAGATGAACGATCGTCTCTCCACAGGCTCAGTTCTGAGAGATAAGTGTGTGTGAAAGCCGTACTTCACCTAGATTATTGGGAACATAAAGTTTCTTTTCAGTTGCCAACTCCACTACATAAATATATATGGAGATGTTCTAGTTAAAACTCTGTATTACAGTGCAAACTGCAGGAACTTCAAAAAGGCCGTAGGAAGCAGACGGAGAAACCAGAGTAAAAGTTTCTCCTGCAACCCGTTCCATTTTTGCTTGATGAACAAACGTCTCTCCACATGCTCAGTTCTGAGAGATAAGTGTGTGTGAAGCCGTCCTTCAACTAGCATGTTGGGAACAGCGAGTTTCATTCAGATGCATTCTCCACTCCATACATATATAGGGGAAGTACAAGCACCAACACGGTTTTACAGTGAAAAGTGCAGGAACTTCAAACCATCACTGGGGAACAGACTGAGAATCCAGAGTAAAGTTTATCCTGCAACCCGTTCCTATTGTGCTAGATGAACGAACGTCTCTATACATGCTCAGTTCTGAGAGATAAGTGAGTGTGAATGCCGTACTTCACCTAACTTGTTGGGAACACAAATATTCTTTTAAGTTGCCAACTCCTCTCCATGCATATATATGGGGAGGTACAAGCTCCAAATCGGTTTTACAGTGAAAACTGCAGGATCTTCAAACCGGCACTAGAAACAGACTGAGAAACCATAGTAAAAGTTTATCTTGCAACCAGTTCCCTTTGTGCTAGATGAACGAACGTCTGTCCACAAGCTCATTTCTGTGAGATATGTGTGTGTTAAAGCCGTAATTCACCAAAATGGTTTGTAACACATAGTTTCCTTGCAGTTGCCAAATAAAATTCATACATATATATGGGGAGGTACTAGATCCAACTCGGTTTTACAGTGAAAACTGCAGGAGCTTCAAACCGGCACTAGGAAGCAGACTGAGAAACCAGGGTAAAATTTTTTCCAGCAAACTGTTTCCTTTGTGCTAGATGAACGAACGTCTCACCAAATGCTATGTTCTGAGAGATAAGTGTGTGTCAAAGCCTTCCTTCACCTATCTTGTTGGGAACAAAAAAGTTTCTTTGCATTTGCAAACTGAAATCCACACATATATTTGGGGAGGTACTAGCTCCATCTCGGTTTTACAGTGAAAGCTGCAGAAATATCAAACATGCACTAGGAAACAGACTGAGAATCCAGAGTAGTACTTTCTCCTGCAACCCTTTCCCTTTGTGCTAGGTGAACGATCTTCTGTCCACATGATCATTTCTGAAAAATAAGTGTGTGTGAAAGCCGTACTTCACGTAGCTTGTAGTAAACACATAGTTTCTTTGCAGTTGCCAACACCACCCCATAAATATATATGGGTAGGTACTAGCTCCAAATAGATTTTACAGTGAAAACTGCAGGAACTTCAAACCGGCACTAGGAAACAGACTGAGAAACCAGAGTAAATGTTCCACCTTCAAACCTTTCCCTTTGTGCTAGATGAACGAACGTCTCTCCACAGGCTCAGTTCTGAGAGATAAGTGTGTGTGAAAGCCGTACTTCACCTAGATTATTGGGAACACAAAGTTTCTTTTCAGTTGCCAACTCCACTCCATAAATATATATGGAGATGTTCTAGATAAAACTCTGTATTACAGTGCAAATTGCAGGAACTTCAAAACGGCTGTAGGAAGCAGACGGAGAAACCAGAGTAAAAGTTTCTCCTGCAACCCGTTCCATTTTTGCTTGATGAACAAACGTCTCTCCACATGCTGAGTTCTCAGAGATAAGTGTGTGTGAAGCCGTCCTTCACCTAGCATGTGGGGAACAGAGAGTTTCATTCAGATGCCATCTCCACTCCATACATATATATGGGGAAGTACAAGCACCAACACGGTTTTACAGTGAAAAGTGCAGGAACTTCAAACCGTCACTAGGGAACAGACTGAGAAACCAGATTAAATGTTTCACCTGCAAACCGTTCCATTTGTGCTAGATTAACGAACATCTCTCCACAAGCTAATTTCTGAGAGATAAGTGTGTGTGAAAGCTGTAATTCACATAGCTTGTTGGGAACACAAATTTACTTTTCAGTTGCCAACTCCACTCCATAAAAATATATGGGGAGGTATTAGCTCCAAATCGGTATTACAGATAAAACTGCAGGAACTTCAAACCGGCACTAGGAAACATACTGAGAAACCAGAGAAAAAGTTTCTCCTGCAAACCGATCCCTTTGTGCTAGATGAACGATCTTCTGTCCACATGTTCAGTTCTGAGAGAAAAGTGTGTCTGAAAGCCGTCCTTCACATAGCTTGTTTTAAAAACATAGATTCTTTGCAGTAGCCAACACCACTCCATACATATATATGGGGAGGTATTAGCTCCAACTCTGTTTTACAGTGTTAACTCAGGAATTTCAAACCGGCATTAGGAAACAGACTGAGAAACCAGAGTAAAATTTTCTACTGCCACCCTTTCCCTTTGTGCTAGATGAACGAACGTCTCTCCACATGCTCATTTCTGAGAGATAATTGTGTGTTAAAGCCGTGATTCACCTAGCTTTTTGGAACACAAAGTTTCTTTCAGTTGCCAAATCCACTCCATAAATATATATCGGGAGGTACTAGCTAAAATTCGGTATTACAGTGAAATCTGCAGGAACTTCAAAACGGCACTAGGGAACAGACTGAGAAACCAGAGAAAAAGTTTTTTCTGCAAACCGTTCCCTTTTTGCTACATGAACGAACATCTGTCCACATGCTCAGTTCTGAGAGAAAAGTTTGTGTGAAAGCCGTCCTTCAAATACCTTGTTGTAAACACATAATTTCTTTGCAGTTGCCAACTCCACTCCTTACAAATATATGGGGAGGTACTAGCTCCAACACGATTTTACAGTGAAAACTGTAGGCACTTCAAACTGGCACTAGGGAACAGACTAAGAATCCAGAGTAATCTTTTCTCCTGCAAACCATTCCATTTGTGCTAGATGAACGAACGTCTCTCCACATGCTCAGTTCTGAGAGAATAGTGTGTGTGAAAGCCGTCCTTCACATAGCTTCTTGGGAACACAAAGATTCTTTTCAGGTGCCAACACCACTCCATACATATATATGGGGATGTAGTAGTTCCAACTCGGTTTTACAGTGAAAACTGCAGGAATTTCAAACCGGCACTAGGAAACAGACTGAGAAACCAGGGTAAAAGTTTCTCCTGCCACCCATTCCATTTGTGCTAGATGAACGAAAGTCTCTCCAAAAGCTCATTTCTGAGAGATAATTGTGTGTGAAAGCCGTCCTTCACCTAGCTTGTTGGAAACAAAAAGTTAATTTTCAGTTGCCAACTCCACTCCATAAATATATATGGGGAGGTACTAGCTAAAACTCGGTTTTACTGTGAAAACTGCAGGAAATTCAAAACGGCAATAGGGAACAGACTGATAAACCAGATTATAAGTTTCTGCTGCAACCCGTTACCTTTGTGCTAGATGAACGAACATCTGTCCACATGCTCAGTTCTGAGAGATAAGAGTGTGTGAATGCCGTCCTTCACTTAGCTTGTTGTAAACACATAGATTCTTTTCAGTTGCCAAATCCACTCCATAAATATATATGGGGAAGTACTAGCTAAAACTCTGTTTTACAGTGAAAAATGCAGGAACTTCAAAACGGCACTAGGGAACAGACTGAGAAAAAAGAGTAAAAGTTTCTCCTGCAACCCTTTCCCATTTTGCTACATGAACGAAATTCTGTCCACATGCTCAGTTCTGACAGATAAGTATGTGTGAAAGCCGTCCTTTAGCTAGCTTGTTTAAACACATAGCTTCTTTTCATTTGCCACCTCCACTCAATACATATATATGGGGAGGTACTAGCTCCAACACTGTTTTACAGTGAAACTGCAGGAACTTCAAACGGGCACTAGGAAACAGACTGAGAAAACAGAGTAAATTTTTCTACTGCAATCGGTTCCCTTTGTGCTAGATGAACGAACGTCTCTCCACAAGCACATTTCTGATAGATAAGTGTGTGTGAAAGCCGTAATTCACCTAGATTTTTGGAACACAAAGTTTCTTTCCATTTGCCGACTCCAATCCATAAATTTATAAGGGGAGGTACTAGCTAAAACGCGGTTTTACAGTGAAAACTGCAGGAACTTCAAACCTGCACTAGGAAACAGACTGAGAAATCAGAGTAAAAGTTTCTCCTGCAATCCGTTCCCTTTGTGCTAGATGAACGAACGTCTCTCCACATGCTCAATTCTGAGAGATTAGTGTGTGTGAAAGCCATCCTTCACCTAGCTTTTTGGGAAAACAAAGATTCTTTTCATTTGCCAACTCCACTCCATACATATATATGGGGAGGTACTAACTCCAACTCGGTTTTACAGTGAAAACTGCAGGAACTTCAAACCGGCACTAGGAAACTGACTGAGATACCAGAGTAAAATTTCTACTGCAACCCGTTCAATTTGTGCTAGATGAACGAAAGTCACTCCACAAGCTCAGTTCTGAGAGATAAGTGTGTGTGTAAGCCGTAATTCAATTAGCTGGTTGGGAACACAAATTTTCTTTTCAGTTGCCAACTGCAAACCATACATATATATGGGGAGGTACTAGCTAAAACTCGGTGTTACAGTGAAAACTGAAGGAACTTCAAACCGGCACTAGGGAACAGACTGAGAAACCGAAGTAAAATTTCTCCTGCAAACCGTTCCCTTTGTGCTAGATGAACGAACGTCTCTCCACAAGCTAATTTCTGAGAGATAATTGTGTGTGAAAGCTGTAATTCACATAGCTTGTTGGGAACACAAATTTACTTTTCAGTTGCCAACTCCACTCCATAAAAATATATGGGGAGGTTTTAGCTCCATATCGGTATTACAGTTAAAACTGCAGGAATTTCAAACCGGCACTAAGAAACATACTTAGAAACCAGAGAAAAAGTTTCTCCTGCAACCCGATCCCTTTGTGCTAGATGAATGAACTTCTGTCCACATGTTCAGTTCTGAGAGAAAAGTGTGTCTGAAAGCCGTCCTTCACATAGCTTGTTTTAAACACATTGATTCTTTGCAGTAGCCAACACCACTCCATACATATATATGTGGAGGTAGTATCTCCAACTCTGTTTTACAGTGTTAACTCAGGAACTTCAAACCGTCATTATGAAACAGCCTGAGAGACCAGAGAAAATGTTTCTCCTGCAAACCTTTCCTTTTGTGCTAGATGAAAGAACGTCTCTCCACATGCTCAGTTCTAGAGATAAGTGTGTGTGAAAGCCGTCCTTCACCTAGCTTGTTGGGAACACAAAGTTTCTTTCAGTTGCCAAATCCACTCCATACATATATATTGGTAGGTACTAGCTCCAACTAGGTTTTACACTGAAAACTGCAGGAACTTCAAACCGGCACTAGGAAACAGACTGAGAAACCAGAGTAAAAGTTTCTCCTGCAACCCATTCCCTTTGTGCTAGATGAAGGAACGTCTCTCCACATGCTCAGTTCTGAGAGATAACTGTCTGTGAAAGCCGTCCTTCAGCTAGCTTGTTGGGAAAACAAAGATTCTTTCCAGTTGCCTACTCCACTCCATACATATATATGGGGAGGTACTAACTCCAAATCGGTTTTACAGTGAAACCTGCAGGAACGTCAAACAGGCACTAGGAAACAGACTGAAAAACCAGAGTAAAAGTTTGCCTGCAACCCGTTCCCTTTTTGCTAGATGAAGGAACGTCTCTCCACATGCTCAGTTCTGAGTGATATCTGTCTGTGAAAGCCATTCTTCAGCTAGCTTGTTGGGAACACAAAGATTCTTTTCATTTGCCAAATCCACTCCATAAATATATATGGGGTGGTACTAGCTAAAACTCGGTTTTACAGTAAAAACTGCAGGAAATTCAAACCGGCACTAGGGAACAGACTGAGAAACCAGAGTAAAAGTTTCTTCTGCAACCCGTTCCCTTTTTGCTACATGAACGAACATCTGTCCACATGCTCAGTTCTGAGAGAAAAGTTTGTGTGAAAGCCGTCCTTCAAATAGCTTGTTGTAAACACATAGTTTCTTTGCAGTTGCCAACTCCACTCCTTACATATATATGGGTAGGTACTACCTCCAACACGATTATACAGTGAAAACTGTAGGCACTTCAAACTGGCACTAGGGAACAGACTGAGAATCCAGAATAATCTTTTCTCCTGCAAACCGTTCCATTTGTGCTAGATGAACGAAAGTCTCTCCACATGCTCCGTTCTGAGAGAATAGTGTGTGTGAAAGCCGTCCTTCACATAGCTTCTTGGGAACACAAAGATTCTTTTCAGGTGCCAACACCACTCCATACATATATATGGGGAAGTAGTAGTTCCAACTCGGTTTTACAGTGAAAACTGCAGGAATTTCAAACCGGCACTAGGAAACAGACTGAGAAACCAGGGTAAAAGTTTCTCCTGCCACCCATTCCCTTTGTGCTAGATGAAAGAAAGTCTCTCCAAAAGCTAATTTCTGAGAGATAATTGTGTGTGAAAGCCGTCCTTCACCTAGCTTGTTGGAAACAAAAAGTTCCTTTTCAGTTGCCAACTCCACTCCATAAATATATATGGGGAGGTACTAGCTAAAACTCGGTTTTACTGTGAAAATTGCAGGAAATTCAAAACGGCACTAGGGAACAGACTGATAAACCAGATTATAAGTTTCTGCTGCAACCCGTTACCTTTGTGCTAGATGAACGAACATCTGTCCACATGCTCAGTTCTGAGAGATAAGAGTGTGTGAATGCCGTCCTTCAATTAGCTTGTTGTAAACACATAGATTCTTTGCAGTTGCCAACTCCATTCCATAAATATATATGGTGAGGAACTATCTCCAAATCAGTTTTACAGTGAAAACTGCAGGAAATTCAAACCGGCACTAGGAAACAGAATGAGAAACCAAAGTAAATATTTCTCCTGCAACCCATTCCCTTTTTTGCTAGATGAACGAACGTCTCTCAACATGTTCACTTCTGAGAGATAATTGTGTGTGAAAGCCGTCCTTCACATAGCTTGTTGGGAACACAAAGTTTGTTTTCATTTGCCAACTCCACTCCATACATATATATGGGGAGGTACTAGCTCCAACTCGTTTTTACATTGAAAACTGCAGGATCTTCAAACCGGCACTAGGAAGCAGACTGAGAAACCAGAGTAAAAGTTTTCCTGCAACCAATTACCTTTGTGCTAGATGAACGAACATCTCTCCATATGCTCAGTTCTCAGAGATAATTATGTGTGAAAGCCGTTCTTCTGCTATCTTGTTGGGAACACAAAGTTTCTTTGCAGGTGCTAACACCAATCCACACATATATATGGGGAGGTACAAGCTCCAAATTGGTTTTACAGTGAAAACTGCAGGAATTTCAAACCGGCACTAGGAAACAGACTGAGAAACCAGAGTAAATGTTTCTCCTGCAACACATTCCCTTTGTGCTAGATGAACGAACTTCTGTCCACATGCTCAGTTCTGAGAGATAAGTGGGTTTGAAAGCCGTCCTTCAAAAAGCTTGATGTAAAAACATAGTTTCTTTTCAGTTGCCAACTCCACACCATACATATATATGGGTAGGTAACAGCTCCAAATCTGTTATAAGTGAAAAATGCAGGAACTTCAAACCGGCACTAGGAAACAGACTGAGAAAACAGAGTAAATATTTCTCCTGCAATCGGTTCCCTTTGTGCTAGATGAACGAACGTCTCTCCAAAAGCTCAGTTCTGAGAGATAAGTGTGTGTGAAAGCCGTAATTCACCTAGCTTTTTGGAACACAAAGTTTCTTTCCAGTTGCGAAATCCACTCCATAAATATATATGGGGAGGTAGTAGCTAAAACTCGATTTTACAGTGAAAACTGCAGGAACTTCAAAACGGCACTAGGGAACAGACTGAGAATCCAGAGTAAAAGTTTCTTCTGCAACCAGTTCCCTTTTTGCTACATGAACGAACAACTGTCCACATGCTCAGTTCTGAGAGAAATGTGTGTGTCAAATCCGTCCTTCAACTAGCTTGTTGTAAACACATAGTTTCTTTGAATTTGCCATATCCACTCCATACATATATATGGGGAGGTACTAGCTCCAACTCGATTTTACAGTGAAAACTGTAGGCACTTCTAACTGGCACTAGGGAACAGACTGAGAATCCAGAGTAATCTTTTCTCCTGCAAACCTTTCCCTTTGTGCTAGATGAACGAACGTCTCTCCACATGCTCAGTTCTGAGGGAATAGTGTGTGTGAAAGCCGTACTTCACATAGCTTCCTTGGAACACAAAGATTCTTTTCAGTTGCCAACACCACTCCATACATATATATTGGGAGGTACTAGCTCCAACTCGGTTTAACATTGAAAACTGCAGGAACTTCAAACCGACACTAGGAAACAGACTGAGAAACCAGGGTAAAAGTTTATCCTGCCACCCTTTCCCTTTGTGCTAGATGAACGAAAGTCTCTACAAAAGCTCATTTCTGAGAGATAATTGTGTGTGAAAGCCGTAATTCACCTAGATTTTGGAACACAAAGATTCTTTTCATTTGCCAACTCCACTCCATAAATATATATGAGGAGGTACTAGCTCCAAAACGGTATTACAGTGAAAACAGCAGGAACTTCAAAACGGCACTAGGAAGCAGACTGAGAAACCAGAGAAAAAGTTTCTCATACAACCCGTTCTTTTTGTGCTAGATGAAGGAACTTCTCTCCACTTGCTCAGTTCTGAGAGATAATTGTGTGTGAAAGCCGTCCTTCAGCTAGCTTGTTGGGAAAACCAAATTTCTTTTCAGTTGCCTACTCCAATCCATACATATATATGGGGAGGTACTAGCTCCAAATCGGTTTTACAGTGAAACCTGCAGGAACTTCAAACAGGCACTAGGAAACAGAGTGAGAATCCAGAGTAAAATTTTCTCCTGCAAACCGTTCCCTTTGTGCTAGATGAACGAACGTCTCTCCACAAGCTCAGTTCTGAGAGATAAGTGGGTGTGAAAGCCGTAATTCACCTAGCTTGTTGGTAACACAAAGTTTCTTTTCAGTTGCCAAATCCACTCCATAAATATATATGGGGAAGTACTAGCTAAAACTCTGTTTTACAGTGAAAAATGCAGGAACTTCAAAACGGCACTAGGGAACAGACTGAGAAACAAGAGTAAAAGTTTCTCCTGCAACCCTTTCCCATTTTGCTACATGAACGAACTTCTGTCCACATGCTCAGTTCTGATAGATAAGTGTGTGTGAAAGCCGTCCTTCAGCTAGCTTGTTGTAAACACATAGCTTCTTTTCATTTGCAACTTCCACTCCATACATATATATGGGGAGGTAATAACTCCACCTCGTTTTTACAGTGAAAACTGCAGGAACTTCAACCCGGCACTAGGAAACAGACTGAGAAACCAGACTAAAAGTTTCTCCTGCATCCCGTTCCTTTTGTGCTAGATGAACGAACGTCTCTCCACATGCTCAGGTCTGAGAGACAATTGAGTGTTTAAGCCGTACTTCAAATAACTTTTTTGTAACACAAATATTCTTTTCAGTTGCAAACTCCACTCCATACATATATATGGGGAGGTACAAGCTCAAACTCGGTTTTACAGTGAAAACTGCAGAAACTTCTAACCGGCAGTAGGAAGCAGACTGAGAAACCAGAGTAAAAGTTTCTCCTGCAACCCATACCATTTGAGTTAGATGAACGAACGTATCTCCAAATGCTCAGTTCTGAGAAATAAGTATGTGAGAAAGCCGTCCTTCATTTAGCTTGCTGGGAACACAAAGTTTCTTTACAGATGCAAATTCCACTCCATACATATATATGTGGAGGTACTAGCTCCAACTCGGTTTTACAGTGAAAACTGCAGGAACTTCAAACCGGCACTAGGAAACAGACTGAGAAACCAGAGTAAAAGTTTCTCCTGTAAACCGTTCCCTTTGTGCTAGATGAACGAACGTCTCTCCACATGCTCAGTTCTGAGAAATAATGGTGTGTGAAAGCCGTCCTTCACATAGCTTGTTGGGAACACAAAGTTTCTTTTCAGTTGCAAACTCCACTCTATACATATATATGGGGAGGTACAAGCTCCAAATCTGTTTTACAGTGAAAACTGCAGGAACATCAAACCGGCACTAGAAAACACACAGAGAAAGCAGAGTAAAAGTTTCCCCTGCAACCCATTCCCTTTTTCCTAGATGAACGATCGTTTCTCCACATGCTTAATTCTGAGGGATAATTGGGTGTGAAAGCCGTCCTTCAGCTAGCTTGTTGAGAACAAAAAGTTTCTTTCAGGTGCAAACTATACTCTATATATATATATGGGGAGGTACTAGCTCCAACTCAGTTTTACAGTGAAAACTGCAGGAACTTCAAACCGGCGCTCAGAAACAGACTGAAATACCAGAGTAAAACTTTCTCCTGCAACCCTTTCCCTTTGTGCTAGATGAAAGAACGTCTCTCCTCATGCTCAGTTCTGAGAGATAAGTGTGTGTGAAAGCCGTCCTTCAACTAGCTTGTTGGGAACACAAAGATTCTTTTCACTTGCAATCTCCTATCCATACTTATATATGGGGAGGATCAAGCTCCTATTCATTTTTTACATTGAAAAATGCAGGAACTTCCAAACGGTACTAGGAAACAGACTGAATAAACCGAGAAAAATTTCTCCTGCAACCCGTTCCATTTGTGCTACATGAACGAACGTCTCTCCACATGCTCAGTTCTGAGAGATAAGTGTGTGTGAAAGCCGTCCTTCACCAAGTTTGTTGGGAACACAAAGATTCTTTTCAGTTGCAAACTTCACTCCATACATATATAAGGGGATGTAATAGCTCCAACACGATTTTACAGTGAAAACTGCAGGAACTTCAAACCGGCACTAGGAAACAGACTGAGAAACCAGAGTAAATGTTTCTCCTGCAACCCATACCCTTTGTGCTAGATGAACGAACGTATCTCCACATGCTGAGTTCTGAGAGATAATTGTGTGTGAAAGCCGTCCTTCACCTAGCTTGTTGGGAACACAAAGTTTCCTTTCAGTTGCAAACTCCACTCCATACATATATATGGAGAGGTACTAGCTCCAACTCGGTTTTACAGTGAAAACTGCAGGAACTTCTAACCCACACTAGGAAAAATACTGAAAACCCAGAGTAAAATTTTCTCCTGCTAACCGTTCCCTTTGTGGTAGATGAACGAAAGTCTCTCCACATGCTCAGTTCTGAGAGATAAGTTTGTGTGAAAGCCGTCTTTCACCTAGCGTGTTGGGAACACATAGTTTCTTTTCAGTTGCAAACTCCACTCCATACATATACATGGGGAGGTACTAGCTCCAACTCGGTTTTACAGTGAAAACTGCAGGAACTTCAAACCGGCACTAGGAAACAGACTAAGAAACCAGAGAAAAAGTTTCTCCTGTAAACCGTTCCCTTTGTGCTACATGAACGAACGTCTCTCCACATGCTCAGTTCTGAGAAATAAGGGTGTGTGAAAGCCGTCCTTCACATAGCTTGTTGGGAACACAAAGTTTCTTTTCAGTTGCAAACTCCACTCTATACATATATATGGGGAGGTACAATCTCCAAATCTGTTTTACAGTGAAAACTGCAGGAACTTCAAACCGGCACTAGGAAACATACAGAGAAAGCAGAGTAAAAGTTTCCCCTGCAACCCGTTCCCTTTTTCCTAGATGAACGATCGTTTCTCCACATGCTTAATTCTGAGGGATAATTGGGTGTGAAAGCCGTCCTTCAGCTAGCTTGTTGAGAACACAAAGTTTCTTTCAGGTGCAAACTCTACTCCATATATATATATGGGGAGGTACTAGCTCCAACTCAGTTTTACAGTGAAAACTGCAGGAACTTCAAACCGGCGCTCAGAAACAGACTGAAATACCAGAGTAAAACTTTCTCCTGCAACCCGTTCCCTTTGTGCTAGATGAAAGAACGTCTCTCCTCATGCTCAGTTCTGAGAGATAAGTGTGTGTGAAAGCCGTCCTTCAACTAGCATGTTGGGAACACAAAGTTTCTTTTCATGTGCAATCTCCAATCCGTATATATATATGGGTAAGTACTAGCTCCAACTCGGTTTTACAGTGAAAACTGCAGGAACTTCAAACCGGCACTAGGAAACAGACTGAGAAACCAGAGTAAAAGTTTCTCCTGCAAGCCGTTCACTTTGTGCTACGTGAACGAACGTCTCTCCACAAGCTCAGTTCTGAGAGTTAATTGTGTGTGAAATCCTAACATCACCCAGCTTGTTGGGAACAGAAAATTTCTTTTCAGGTGCAAAATACATTCCATACATATATATGGGTATGTAATAGCTCCAAAACTGTTTTAGAGTGAAAACTGCAGGAACTTCAAACCGGCACTGGAAACAGACTGCGAAACCACAGTATAAGTTTCCCTTGCAACCCGTTCCCTTTGTGCTAGATGAACGAACGTCTCTCCACATGCTCAGTTCTGAGAGATAAGTGTGTGTGAAAGCCGTCCTTCAACTAGCTTGTTGGGAACACAAAGTTTCTTTTCATTTGCAAAATCCAGTCCATACAAATATATGTGGAGTTTCTTCCTCCAACACGTTTTTACAGTGAAAACTGCAGGAATTTCAAACCGGCACGAGGAAACAGATTGAGAAACCTGAGTAACAGTTTCTCCTGCAACCCGTTCCCTTAGTGCTAGATGAACAAAAGTCTCTCCAAATGCTCAGTTCTGAGAGATAATTGTGTGTGAAAGCCGTCCTTCACCTAGCTTGTTGGGAACACAAAGATTCTTTTCACTTGCAATCTCCAATCCATACTTATATATGGGGAGGATCAAGCTCCTATTCATTTTTTACATTGAAAAATGCAGGAACTTCCAAACGGTACTAGGAAACAGACTGAATAAACCGAGAAAAATTTCTCCTGCAACCCGTTCCATTTGTGCTAGATGAACGAACGTCTCTCCACATGCTCAGTTCTGAGAGATAAGTGTGTGTGAAAGCCGTCCTTCACCAAGTTTGTTGGGAACACAAAGATTCTTTTCAGTTGCAAACTTCACTCCATACATATATAAGGGGATGTAATAGCTCCAACACGATTTTACAGTGAAAACTGCAGGAACTTCAAACCGGCACTAGGAAAAAGACTGAGAAACCAGAGTAAATGTTTCTCCTGCAACCCATACCCTTTGTGCTAGATTAACGAACGTATCTCCACATGCTGAGTTCTGAGAGATAATTATGTGTGAAAGCCGTACTTCACCTAGCTTGTTGGGAACACAAAGTTTCCTTTCAGTTGCAAACTCCACTCCATACATATATATGGAGAGGTACTAGCTCCAACTCGGTTTTACAGTGAAAACTGCAGGAACTTCTAACCCACACTAGGAAAAAGACTGAAAACCCAGAGTAAAATTTTCTCCTGCTATCCATTCCCTTTTTGGTAGATGAACGAACGTCTCTCCACAGGCTCATTTCTGAGAGATAAGTGTGTGTGAAAGCCGTCCTTCACCTAGCTTATTGGGAACACAAAGTTTCTTTTCAGTTGCCAACTCCACTTCATAAATATATATGGGGAAGTACTAGCTAAAACTCTGTGTTACAGTGCAATGTGTAGGAACTTCAAACCGGCAGTAGGAAGCAGACGGAGAAACCAGAGTAAAAATTTCTCCTGCAACCCGTTCCAATGTTGCTTGATGAAAAAAAGTCTCTCCAAATGCTCAGTTCTGATAGATAAGTGTGTGTGAAGCCGTCCTTCACCTAGCATGTTGGGAACAGAGAGTTTCATTCAGATGCATTCTCCACTCCATACATATATAGGGGAAGTACAAGCACCAACTCGGTTTTACAGTGAAAAGTGCAGGAACTTCAAACCATCACTAGGGAACAGACTGAGAATCCAGAGTAAATTTTATCCTGCAACCCGTTCCCTTTGTGCTAGATGAACGAACGTCTCTATACATGCTCAGTTCTGAGAGATAAGTGAGTGTGAATGCCGTCCTTCACCTAACTTGTTGGGAACACAAATATTCTTTTAAATTGCCAACTCCTCTCCATACATATATATGGGGAGGTACAAGCTCCAAATCGGTTTTACAGTGAAAACTGCAGGATCTTCAAACCGGCACTAGAAACAGACTGAGATACCATAGTAAAAGTTTATCTTGCATCCAGTTCCCTTTGTGCTAGATGAACGAAAGTCTGTCCACAAGCTCAGTTCTCTGAGATATGTGTGTGTTAAAGCCGTTATTCATATATCTGGTTTGTAACACATAGTTTCCTTGCAGTTGCCAAATCCAATTCGTACATTTATATGGGGAGGTACTAGATCCAACTCGGTTTTACAGTGAAAACTGCAGGAACTTCAAACCGGCACTAGGAAGCAGACTGAGAAACCAGGGTAAAATTTTTTCCTGCAAACTGTTTCCTTTGTGCTAGATGAACGAACGTCTCACCAAATGCTATATTCTGAGAGATAAGTGTGTGTCAAAGCCTTCCTTCACCTAGCTTTTTGGGAACACAAAGTTTCTTTGCATTTGCAAACTCCAATCCACACATATATTTGGGGAGGTTCTAGCTCCATCTCGGTTTTACAGTGAAACCTGCAGGAATATCAAACATGCACTAGGAAACAGACTGAGAATCCAGAGTAGTACTTTCTCCTGCAAACCTTTCCCTTTGTGCTAGGTGAACGATCTTCTGTCCACATGATCATTTCTTAAAGATAAGTGTGTGTGAAAGCCGTACTTCACGTAGCTTGTAGTAAACACATAGTTTCTTTGCAGTTGCCAACACCACCCCATAAATATATATGGGTAGGTACTAGCTCCAAATAAATTTTACAGTGAAAACTGCAGGAACTTCAAACCGGCACTAGGAAACAGACTGAGAAACCAGAGTAAATTTTCCTCCTTCAAACTTTTCCCTTTGTGCTAGATGAACGATCGTCTCTCCACAGGCTCAGTTCTGAGAGATAAGTGTGTGTGAAAGCCGTACTTCACCTAGATTATTGGGAACATAAAGTTTCTTTTCAGTTGCCAACTCCACTACATAAATATATATGGAGATGTTCTAGTTAAAACTCTGTATTACAGTGCAAACTGCAGGAACTTCAAAAAGGCAGTAGGAAGCAGACGGAGAAACCAGAGTAAAAGTTTCTCCTGCAACCCGTTCCATTTTTGCTTGATGAACAAACGTCTCTCCACATGCTCAGTTCTGAGAGATAAGTGTGTGTGAAGCCGTCCTTCAACTAGCATGTTGGGAACAGAGAGTTTCATTCAGATGCATTCTCCACTCCATACATATATAGGGGAAGTACAAGCACCAACTCGGTTTTACAGTGAAAAGTGCAGGAACTTCAAACCATCACTAGGGAACAGACTGAGAATCCAGAGTAAAGTTTATCCTGCAACCCGTTCCTATTGTGCTAGATGAACGAACGTCTCTATACATGCTCAGTTCTGAGAGATAAGTGAGTGTGAATGCCGTACTTCACCTAACTTGTTGGGAACACAAATATTCTTTTAAGTTGCCAACTCCTCTCCATGCATATATATGGGGAGGTACAAGCTCCAAATCGGTTTTACAGTGAAAACTGCAGGATCTTCAAACCGGCACTAGAAACAGACTGAGAAACCATAGTAAAAGTTTATCTTGCAACAAGTTCCCTTTGTGCTAGATGAACGAACGTCTGTCCACAAGCTCATTTCTGTGAGATATGTGTGTGTTAAAGCCGTAATTCACCAAACTGGTTTGTAACATATAGTTTCCTTGCAGTTGCCAAATAAAATTCATACATATATATGGGGAGGTACTAGATCCAACTCGGTTTTACAGTGAAAACTGCAGGAGCTTCAAACCGGCACTAGGAAGCAGACTGAGAAACCAGGGTAAAATTTTTTCCGGCAAACTGTTTCCTTTGTGCTAGATGAACGAACGTCTCACCAAATGCTATGTTCTGAGAGATAAGTGTGTGTCAAAGCTTTCCTTCACCTATCTTGTTGGGAACAAAAAAGTTTCTTTGCATTTGCAAACTGAAATCCACACATATATTTGGGGAGGTACTAGCTCCATCTCGGTTTTACAGTGAAAGCTGCAGAAATATCAAACATGCACTAGGAAACAGACTGAGAATCCAGAGTAGTACTTTCTCCTGCAACCCTTTCCCTTTGTGCTAGGTGAACGATCTTCTGTCCACATGATCATTTCTGAAAAATAAGTGTGTGTGAAAGCCGTACTTCACGTAGCTTGTAGTAAACACATAGTTTTTTGCAGTTGCCAACACCACCCCATAAATATATATGGGTAGGTAGTAGCTCCAAATAGATTTTACACTGAAAACTGCAGGAACTTCAAACCGGCACTAGGAAACAGACTGAGAAACCAGAGTAAATGTTCCTCCTTCAAACCTTTCCCTTTGTGCTAGATGAACGAACGTCTCTCCACAGGCTCAGTTCTGAGAGATAAGTGTGTGTGAAAGCCGTACTTCACCTAGATTATTGGGAACACAAAGTTTCTTTTCAGTTGCCAACTCCACTCCATAAATATATATGGAGATGTTCTAGATAAAACTCTGTATTACAGTGCAAACCGCAGGAACTTCCAAACGGCAGTAGGAAGCAGACGGAGAAACCAGAGTAAAAGTTTCTCCTGCAACCCGTTCCATTTTTGCTTGATGAACAAACGTCTCTCCACATGCTGAGTTCTCAGAGATAAGTGTGTGTGAAGCCGTCCTTCACCTAGCATGTGGGGAACAGAGAGTTTCATTCAGATGCCATCTCCACTCCATACATATATATGGGGAAGTACAAGCACCAACACGGTTTTACAGTGAAAAGTGCAGGAACTTCAAACCGTCACTAGGGAACAGACTGAGAAACCAGATTAAATGTTTCACCTGCAAACCGTTCCATTTGTGCTAGATTAACGAACGTCTCTCCACATGCTCAGTTCTGAGAGATATGATTGTGTGAAAGCTGTAGTTCAACTAGCATGTTGGGAACACAAAGTTTCTTTTCAGTTGCAAACTACACTCCATAAATATATATGGGGAGGTACTAGATAAAACTCGGTTTTACTGTGGAAACTGCAGGAAAATCAAACCGGCACTAGGAAACAGACTGAGAAACCAGAGTAAAATTTCTCCTGCAACCCGTTTTCTTTGTGCTAGATGAACGAACTTCTGTCCACATGCTAAGTTCTGAGAGATAAGTGAGTTTGAACGCCGTCCTTCATCTAGCTTTTTGGGAACACAAATATACTTTTAAGTTGCCAACTCCAATCCATACATATATATGGGGAGGTACAAGGTACAAATCGGTTTTACAGTGAAAACTGTAGGAATTTCAAACCGGCACTAGGATACACACTGAGAAAACAGAGTAAAAGTTTCTCCTGCAAACCGTTCCTTTTGTGCTAGATGAACGAAAGTCTCCCCACAAGCTAAGTTCTGAGAGATAAGTGTGTGTGAAAGCTGTAATTCACATAGCTTGTTGGGAACACTAATTTTCTTTTCATTTGTCATC
The DNA here is from genome assembly GCF_036321535.1 of Camelus dromedarius. Taxonomy (NCBI): domain Eukaryota; kingdom Metazoa; phylum Chordata; class Mammalia; order Artiodactyla; family Camelidae; genus Camelus; species Camelus dromedarius. The sequence continues at coordinate 3,360,747 of NW_026989731.1, forward strand.
TCCACTCCATAAATATATATGAGGAGGTACTAGCTCCAAAACGGTATTACAGTGAAAACAGCAGGAACTTCAAAACGGCACTAGGAAGCAGACTGAGAAACCAGAGAAAACGTTTCTCATACAACCCGTTCTTTTTGTGCTAGATGAAGGAACTTCTCTCCACTTGCTCAGTTCTGAGAGATAATTGTGTTTGAAAGCCGTTCTTCAGCTAGCTTGTTGGGAACACCAAATTTCTTTTCAGTTGCCTACTCCAATCCATACATATATATGGGGAGGTACTAGCTCCAAATCTGTTTTACAGTGAAACCTGCAGGAACTTCAAACCGGCACTAGGAAACAGAGTGAGAATCCAGAGTAAAATTTTCTCCTGCAACCCGTTCCCTTTGTGCTAGATGAACGAACGTCTCTCCACAAGCTCAGTTCTGAGAGATAAGTGGGTGTGAAAGCCGTAATTCACCTAGCTTGTTGGTAACACAAAGTTTCTTTTCAGTTGCCAAATCCACTCCATAAATATATATGGGGAAGTACAAGCTAAAACTCTGTTTTACAGTGAAAAATGCAGGAACTTCAAAACGGCACTAGGGAACAGACTGAGAAACAAGAGTAAAAGTTTCTCCTGCAACCCTTTCCCATTTTGCTACATGAACGAACTTCTGTCCACATGCTCAGTTCTGATAGATAAGTATGTGTGAAAGCCGTCCTTCAGCTAGCTTGTTGTAAACACATAGCTTCTTTTCATTTGCAACTTCCACTCCATACATATATATGGGGAGGTACTAGCTCCAACACTGTTTTACAGTGAAAACTGCAGGAACTTCAAACGGGCACTAGGAAACAGACTGAGAAAACACAGTAAATTTTTCTACTGCAATCCGTTCCCTTTGTGCTAGATGAACGAACGTCTCTGCACAAGCTCATTTCTGAGAGATAAGTGTGTGTGAAAGCCGTAATTCACCTTGATTTTTGGAACACAAAGTTTCTTTCCAGTTGCCGACTCCAATCCATAAATTTATAAGGGGAGGTACTAGCTAAAACGCGGTTTTACAGTGAAAACTGCAGGAACTTCAAACCTGCAGTAGGAAACAGACTGAGAAATCAGAGTAAAGTTTCTCCTACAATCCGTTCCCTTTGTGCTAGATGAACGAAAGTCTCTCCACATGCTCAAATCTGAGAGATTATTGTGTGTGAAAGCCATCCTTCACCTAGCTTTTTGGGAACACAAAGATTCTTTTCATTTGCCAACTCCACTCCATACATATATATGGGGAGGTACTAGCTCCAACTCGGTTTTACAGTGAAAACTGCAGGAACTTCAAACCGGCACTAGGAAACAGACTGAGATACCAGAGTAAAATTTCTACTGCAACCCGTTCAATTTGTGCTAGATGAACGAACGTCACTCCACAAGCTCAGTTCTGAGAGATAAGTGTGTGTGTAAGCCGTAATTCAATTAGCTTGTTGGGAACACAAATTTTCTTTTCAGTTGCCAACTGCAAACCATACATATATATGGGGAGGTACTAGCTAAAACTCGGTGTTACAGTGAAAACTGAAGGAACTTCAAACCGGCACTAGGGAACAGACTGAGAAACCAGAGTAAAAATTTCTCCTGCAACCCGTTCCCTTTGTGCTAGATGAACGAACATCTCTCCACAAGCTAATTTCTGAGAGATAAGTGTGTGTGAAAGCTGTAATTCACAAAGCTTGTTGGGAACACAAATTTACTTTTCAGTTGCCAACTCCAATCCATAAAAATATATGGGGAGGTATTAGCTCCAAATCGGTATTACAGATAAAACTGCAGGAACTTCAAACCGGCACTAGGAAACATACTGAGAAACCAGAGAAAAAGTTTCTCCTGCAAACCGATCCCTTTGTGCTAGATGAACGAACTTCTGTCCACATGTTCAGTTCTGAGAGAAAAGTGTGTCTGAAAGCCGTCCTTCACATAGCTTGATTAAAAACATAGATTCTTTGCAGTAGCCAACGCCACTCCATACATATATATGGGGAGGTATTAGCTCCAACTCTGTTTTACAGTGTTAACTCAGGAATTTCAAACCGGCATTAGGAAACAGACTGAGAAACCAGAGTAAAATTTTCTACTGCCACCCTTTCCCTTTGTGCTAGATGAACGAACGTCTCTCCACATGCTCATTTCTGAGAGATAATTGTGTGTTAAAGCCGTGATTCACCTAGCTTTTTGGAACACAAAGTTTCTTTTCAGTTGCCAAATCCACTCCATAAATATATATCGGGAGGTACTAGCTAAAATTCGGTTTTACAGTGAAATCTGCAGGAACTTCAAAACGGCACTAGGGAACAGACTGAGAAACCAGAGTAAAAGTTTCTTCTGCAAACCGTTCCCTTTTTGCTACATGAACGAACATCTGTCCACATGCTCAGTTCTGAGAGAAAAGTTGTGTGAAAGCCGCCCTTCAAATAGCTTGTTGTAAACACATAGTTTCTTTGCAGTTGCCAACTCCACTCCTTTCAAATATATGGGGAGGTACTAGCTCCAACACGATTTTACAGTGAAAACTGTAGGCACTTCAAACTGGCACTAGGGAACAGACTAAGAATCCAGAGTAATCTTTTCTCCTGCAAACCGTTCCATTTGTGCTAGATGAACGAACGTCTCTCCACATGCTCAGTTCTGAGAGAATAGTGTGTGTGAAAGCCGTCCTTCACATAGCTTCTTGGGAACACAAAGATTCTTTTCAGGTGCCAACACCACTCCATACATATATATGGGGAAGTAGTAGTTCCAACTCGGTTTTACAGTGAAAACTGCAGGAATTTCAAACCGGCACTAGGAAACAGACTGAGAAACCAGGGTAAAAGTTTCTCCTGCCACCCATTCCCTTTGTGCTAGATGAACGAAAGTCTCTCCAAAAGCTCATTTCTGAGAGATAATTGTGTGTGAAAGCCGTCCTTCACCTAGCTTGTTGGAAACAAAAAGTTCCTTTTCAGTTGCCAACTCCACTCCATAAATATATATGGGGAGGTACTAGCTAAAACTCGGTTTTACTGTGAAAACTGCAGGAAATTCAAAACGGCACTAGGGAACAGACTGATAAACCAGATTATAAGTTTCTGCTGCAACCCGTTACCTTTGTGCTAGATGAACGAACATCTGTCCACATGCTCAGTTCTGAGAGATAAGAGTGTGTGAATGCCGTCCTTCACTTTGCTTGTTGTAAACACATAGATTCTTTTCAGTTGCCAAATCCACTCCATAAATATATATGGGGAAGTACTAGCTAAAACTCTGTTTTACAGTGAAAAATGCAGGAACTTCAAAACGGCACTAGGGAACAGACTGAGAAAAAAGAGTAAAAGTTTCTCCTGCAACCCTTTCCCATTTTGCTACATGAACGAAATTCTGTCCACATGCTCAGTTCTGACAGATAAGTATGTGTGAAAGCCGTCCTTTAGCTAGCTTGTTGTAAACACATAGCTTCTTTTCATTTGCCACCTCCACTCAATACATATATATGGGGAGGTACTAGCTCCAACACTGTTTTACAGTGAAAACTGCAGGAACTTCAAACGGGCACTAGGAAACAGACTGAGAAAACAGAGTAAATTTTTCTACTGCAATCCGTTCCCTTTGTGCTAGATGAACGAACGTGTCTCCACAAGCACATTTCTGAGAGATAAGTGTGTGTGAAAGCAGTACTTCACCTAGATTATTGGGAACACAAAGTTTCTTTTCAGTTGCCAACTCCACTCCATAAATATATATGGAGATTTTCTAGATAAATCTCTGTATTACAGTGCAAACTGCAGGAACTTCAAACGGCAGTAGGAAGCAGACGGAGAAACCAGAGTAAAAGTTTCTCCTGCAACCCGTTCCATTTTTGCTTGAAGAACAAACGTCTCTCCACATGCTCAGTTCTGAGAGATAAGTGTGTGTGAAGCCGTCCTTCACCTAGCATGTGGGGAACAGAGAGTTTCATTCAGATGCCATCTCCACTCCATACATATATATGGAGATGTACAAGCACCAATATGGTTTTACAGTGAAAAGTGCAGGAATTTCAAACCGTCACTAGGGAACAGACTGAGAAACCAGAGTAAAAGTTTCTCCAGCAACCCGTTTTCTTTGTGCTAGATGAACGAACTACTGTCAACATGCTCTGTTCTGAGAGAAATGTGAGTGTGAACGCCGTCCTTCAACTACCTTGTTGGGAACACAAATGTTCTTTTAAGTTGCCAATTCCACTCCATACATATATATGGGGAGGTACAAGCTCCAAATCTGTTTTACATTGAAAACTGCAGGAAATTCAAACCGGCACTAGAAACAGACTGAGAAACCATAGTATATGTTTATCCTGCAACCAGTTGCCTTTGTGCTAGATGAACGAACGTCTGTCCACAAGCTCAGTTCTGAGAGATATGTGTGTGTTAAAGCCGTAATTCACCTATCTGGTTGGGAACACATAGTATCTTTGCAGTTGCAAAATCCAGTCCATACATATATATGGGTAGGTACTAGCTCCAACTCGGTTTTACAGTGAAAACTGCAGGAATTTCAAACCGGCACTAGGAAGCAGACTGAGAAACCAGAGTAAAAGTTTTCCCTGCAAACCATTTCCTTTGTGCTAGATGAACGAACGTCTCACCACATGTTCAGTTCTGAGAGATAAGTGTGTGTGAAAGCCTTTCTTCAACTAGCTTGTTGGGAACACAAAGTTTCTTTGCATTTGCAAACCCCAATCCACACATATATTTGGGGAGGAATTAGCTAAAACTCGGTTTTACAGTGAAAACTGCAGGAACTTCAAAACGGCACTAGGGAACATACAGAGAAACCAGAATAAATGTATCTCCTGCAACCCGTTCCATTTGTGCTACATGAACGAAATTCTGTCCACATGCTCAGTTCTGAGAGTTAAGTGTGTGTGAAAGACTTCCTTCAACTAGCTTGTTGTAAACACATAATTTCTTTGCAGTTGCCAACACCACTCCATACATATATATGGGGAGGTACTAGCTCCAACTCGGTTTTACAGAGAAAACTGCAGGAACTTCAAACCGGCACTAGGAAACAGACTGAGAAACCAGATTAAAAGTTTCTCCTGCATCCCGTTCCCATTGTGCTAGATGAACAAAAGTCTCTACACATGCTCAGTTCTGAGTGGTAAGTGAGAGTGAAAGCCGTCCTTCACCTACATTGTTGGGAACACAAAGTTTCTTTTCAGTTGCCAAAACCACTCCATACATATATAAGGGGAGATACTAGCTCCAACTCGGTTTTACAGTGAAATCTGTAGGAACATCAAACCGTCACTAGGGAACAGAATGAGAATCCAGAGTAAAAGTTTCTCCTGCAAAACGATCCCATTGTGCTAGGTGAACGAACTTCTCTTCAAATGCTCAGTTCTGAGAGATATGTGAGTGTGAAAGCCGTCCTTCACCTACCTTGTTGGGAACACAAATATTATTTTAAGTTGCCAACTCCACTCCATACATATATATGGGGAGGTACAAGCTCCAAATCGGTTTTACAGTGAAAACTGCAGGAACTTCAAACCGGCACTAGAAACAGACTGAGAAACCATAGTAAAAATTTATCTTGCAACCAGTTCCCTTTGTGCTAGATGAACGAACGTCTGTCCGCAAGCTCAGTTCTGTGAGATATGTGTGTGTTAAAGCCGTAATTCAACTATCTGGTTTGTAACACTTAGTTTCTTTGCAATTGCCAAATCCAATTCATACATATATATGGGGAGGTACTAGATCCAACTCGGTTTTACAGTGAAAAATGCAGGAACTTCAAACCGGCACTAGGAAGCAGACTGAGAAACCAGAGTAAAATTTTTCCTGCAAACCGTTTCTTTTGTGCAAGATAAACGAACGTCTCAACAAATGCTATGTTCTGAGAGAAAAGTGTGTGTCAAAGCCTTCCTTCACCTAGCTTGTTGGGAACACAAAGTTTCTTTGCATTTGCAAACTCCAAATCCACACATATATTTGGGGAGGTACTAGCTCCAACTCGGTTTTACAGTGAAAAATGCAGGAATATCAAACATGCACTAGGAAACAGACTGAGAATCCAGAGTAGTACTTTCCCCTGCAACCCATTCACATTGTGCTAGGTGAACGATCTTCTGTCCACATGATAATTTCTGAAAGATAAGTGTGTGTGAAAGCCGTACTTCACGTTGCTTGTAGTAAACACATAGCTTCTTTGCAGTTGCCAACACCACCCCATAAATATATATGGGTAGGTACTAGCTCCAAATAGATTTTACAGTGAAAACTGAAGGAACTTCAAAACGGCACTAGGAAACAGACTGAGAAACCAGAGTAAATGTTCCTCCTTCAAACCTTTCCCTTTGTGCTAGATGATCGAACGTCTCTCCACAGGCTCAATTCTGAGAGATAAGTGTGTGTGAAAGCCGTACTTCACCTAGATTATTGGGAACAAAAAGTTTCTCTTCAGTTGCCAAATCCACTCCATAAATATATATGGAGATGTTCTAGATAAAACTCTGTATAACAGTGCAAACTGCAGGAACTTCAAAACGGCAGTAGGAAGCAGACGGAGAAACCAGAGTAAAAGTTTCTCCTGCAACCCGTTCCATTTTTGCTTGATGAACAAACGTCTCTCCACATGCTCAGTTCTGAGAGATAAGTGTGTGTGAAGCCGTCCTTCACCTAGCATGTTGGGAACACAAATTTTCTTTTCAGTTGCCAACACCACTCCATAAATATATATGGGGAGGTACAAGCTCCAACTCGGTTTTACAGAGAAAACTGCAGGAACTTCAAACCGGCACAAGGGAACAGACAGAGAAACCAGAGTAAAAGTATCTCCTGCAACCCGTTCCATTTGTGCTACATGAACGAACTTCTGTCCACATGCTCAGTTCTGAGAGTTAAGTGTGTGTGAAACACGTCCTTCAACTAGCTTGTTGTAAACACTTAATTTCTTTGCAGTTGCCAACACCACTCCTTACATATATATGGGGAGGTACTAGCTCCAACTCGGTTTTACAGAGAAAACTGCAGGAACTTCAAACCGGCACTAGGAAACAGACTGAGAAACCAGATTAAAAGTTTCTCCTGCATCCCGTTCCCATTGTGCTAAATGAACGAACGTCTCTACACATGCTCAGTTCTGAGAGGTAAGTGAGTGTGAAAGCCTCCTTCACCTAGCATGTTGGGAACACAAAGTTTCTTTTCAGTTGCCAAATCCACTCCATACATATATAAGGGGAGATACTAGCTTCACCTCGGTTTTACAGTGAAAACTGTAGGAACTTCAAACCGGCACTAGAAACAGACTGAGAAACCATAGTAAAAGTTTATACTGCATCCAGTTCCCTTTGTGCTAGATGAACGAAAGTCTGTCCACAAGCTCAGTTCTGTGAGATATGTGTGTGTTAAAGCCGTAATTCACCTATCTGGTTGGGAACACATATTTCCTTTGCAGTTGCCAAATCCAATCCATACATATATATGGGGAGGTACTAGCTCCAACTCGGTTTTACAGTGAAAACTGCTGGTACATCGAACCGTCACTAGGAAGCAGACTGAGAAACCAGAGCAAAAGTTTTTCCTGCAAAGCGTTTCCTTTGTGCTAGATGAACGAACGTCTCAACAAATGCTATGATCTGAGAGATAAGTGGGTGTGAAAGCATTCCTTCAACTAGCTTGTTGGGAACACAAAGTTTCTTTGCATTTGCAAACTCCAATCCACAGATATATTTGGGGAGGTACTAGCTCCAACTCGGTTTTACAGTGAAAACTGCAAGAACATCAAACCGGCACTAGGAAACAGAATGAGAATCCAGAGTAAAACTTTCTTCTGCAACCCCTTCCCTTTGTGCTAGGTGAACGATCTTCTGTCCACATGATCAGTTCTGAGAGATAAGTGAGTGTGAAAGCCGTAGTTCAATAGCTTGTAGTAAACACATAGTTTCTTTGCAGTTGCCAAAACCACTCCATGCATATATATGTGTAGGTACTATCTCCAAATAGGTTTTACAGTGAAAACTGCAGGAATTTCAAACCGGCATTAGGAAACAGACTGAGAAAACAGAGTAAATGTTCCTCCTTCAACCCGTTCCGTTTGTGCTAGGAGAACGAACGTCTCTCCACAGGCTCATTTCTGAGAGATAAGTGTGTGTGAAAGCCGTCCTTCACATAGCTTATTGGGAACACAAAGTTTCTTTTCAGTTGCCAACTCCACTTCATAAATATATATGGGGAAGTACTAGCTAAAACTCTGTGTTACAGTGCAATGTGTAGGAACTTCAAACCGGCAGTAGGAAGCAGACGGAGAAACCAGAGTAAAAATTTCTCCTGCAACCCCTTCCAATGTTGCTTGATGAAAAAAAGTCTCTCCAAATGCTCAGTTCTGATAGATAAGTGTGTGTGAAGCCGTCCTTCACCTAGCATGTTGGGAACAGAGAGTTTCATTCAGATGCATTCTCCACTCCATACATATATAGGGGAAGTACAAGCACCAACTCGGTTTTACAGTGAAAAGTGCAGGAACTTCAAACCATCACTAGGGAACAGACTGAGAATCCAGAGTAAATTTTATCCTGCAACCCGTTCCATTTGTGCTAGATGAACGAACGTCTCTATACATGCTCAGTTCTGAGAGATAAGTGAGTGTGAATGCCGTCCTTCACATAACTTGTTGGGAACACAAATATTCTTTTAAATTGCCAACTCCTCTCCATACATATATATGGGGAGGTACAAGCTCCAAATCGGTTTTACAGTGAAAACTGCAGGATCTTCAAACCGGCACTAGAAACAGACTGAGATACCATAGTAAAAGTTTATCTTGCATCCAGTTCCCTTTGTGCTAGATGAACGAAAGTCTGTCCACAAGCTCAGTTCTCTGAGATATGTGTGTGTTAAAGCCGTTATTCATATATCTGGTTTGTAACACATAGTTTCCTTGCAGTTGCCAAATCCAATTCGTACATATATATGGGGAGGTACTAGATCCAACTCGGTTTTACAGTGAAAACTGCAGGAACTTCAAACCGGCACTAGGAAGCAGACTGAGAAACCAGGGTAAAATTTTTTCCTGCAAACTGTTTCCTTTGTGCTAGATGAACGAACGTCTCACCAAATGCTATATTCTGAGAGATAAGTGTGTGTCAAAGCCTTCCTTCACCTAGCTTTTTGGGAACACAAAGTTTCTTTGCATTTGCAAACTCCAATCCAAACATATATTTGGGGAGGTTCTAGCTCCATCTCGGTTTTACAGTGAAACCTGCAGGAATATCAAACATGCACTAGGAAACAGACTGAGAATCCAGAGTAGTACTTTCTCCTGCAACCCTTTCCCTTTGTGCTAGGTGAACGATCTTCTGTCCACATGATCATTTCTTAAAGATAAGTGTGTGTGAAAGCCGTACTTCACGTAGATTGTAGTAAACACATAGTTTCTTTGCAGTTGCCAACACCACCCCATAAATATATATGGGTAGGTACTAGCTCCAAATAAATTTTACAGTGAAAACTGCAGGAAATTCAAACCGGCACTAGGAAACAGACTGAGAAACCAGAGTAAATTTTCCTCCTTCAAACCTTTCCCTTTGTGCTAGATGAACGATCGTCTCTCCACAGGCTCAGTTCTGAGAGATAAGTGTGTGTGAAAGCCGTACTTCACCTAGATTATTGGGAACATAAAGTTTCTTTTCAGTTGCCAACTCCACTACATAAATATATATGGAGATGTTCTAGTTAAAACTCTGTATTACAGTGCAAACTGCAGGAACTTCAAAAAGGCAGTAGGAAGCAGACGGAGAAACCAGAGTAAAAGTTTCTCCTGCAACCCGTTCCATTTTTGCTTGATGAACAAACGTCTCTCCACATGCTCAGTTCTGAGAGATAAGTGTGTGTGAAGCCGTCCTTCAACTAGCATGTTGGGAACAGAGAGTTTCATTCAGATGCATTCTCCACTCCATACATATATAGGGGAAGTACAAGCACCAACTCGGTTTTACAGTGAAAAGTGCAGGAACTTCAAACCATCACTAGGGAACAGACTGAGAATCCAGAGTAAAGTTTATCCTGCAACCCGTTCCTATTGTGCTAGATGAACGAACGTCTCTATACATGCTCAGTTCTGAGAGATAAGTGAGTGTGAATGCCGTACTTCACCTAACTTGTTGGGAACACAAATATTCTTTTAAGTTGCCAACTCCTCTCCATGCATATATATGGGGAGGTACAAGCTCCAAATCGGTTTTACAGTGAAAACTGCAGGATCTTCAAACCGGCACTAGAAACAGACTGAGAAACCATAGTAAAAGTTTATCTTGCAACCAGTTCCCTTTGTGCTAGATGAACGAACGTCTGTCCACAAGCTCATTTCTGTGAGATATGTGTGTGTTAAAGCCGTAAATCACCAAACTGGTTTGTAACATATAGTTTCTTTGCAGTTGCCAAATAAAATTCATACATATATATGGGGAGGTACTAGATCCAACTCGGTTTTACAGTGAAAACTGCAGGAGCTTCAAACCGGCACTAGGAAGCAGACTGAGAAACCAGGGTAAAATTTTTTCCGGCAAACTGTTTCCTTTGTGCTAGATGAACGAACGTCTCACCAAATGCTATGTTCTGAGAGATAAGTGTGTGTCAAAGCCTTCCTTCACCTATCTTGTTGGGAACAAAAAGTTTCTTTGCATTTGCAAACTGAAATCCACACATATATTTGGGGAGGTACTAGCTCCATCTCGGTTTTACAGTGAAAGCTGCAGAAATATCAAACATGCACTAGGAAACAGACTGAGAATCCAGAGTAGTACTTTCTCCTGCAACCCTTTCCCTTTGTGCTAGGTGAACGATCTTCTGTCCACATGATCATTTCTGAAAAATAAGTGTGTGTGAAAGCCGTACTTCACGTAGCTTGTAGTAAACACATAGTTTCTTTGCAGTTGCCAACACCACCCCATAAATATATATGGGTAGGTACTAGCTCCAAATAGATTTTACAGTGAAAACTGCAGGAACTTCAAACCGGCACTAGGAAACAGACTGAGAAACCAGAGTAAATGTTCCTCCTTCAAACCTTTCCCTTTGTGCTAGATGAACGAACGTCTCTCCACAGGCTCAGTTCTGAGAGATAAGTGTGTGTGAAAGCCGTACTTCACCTAGATTATTGGGAACACAAAGTTTCTTTTCAGTTGCCAACTCCACTCCATAAATATATATGGAGATGTTCTAGATAAAACTCTGTATTACAGTGCAAACCGCAGGAACTTCCAAACGGCAGTAGGAAGCAGACGGAGAAACCAGAGTAAAAGTTTCTCCTGCAACCCGTTCCATTTTTGCTTGATGAACAAACGTCTCTCCACATGCTGAGTTCTCAGAGATAAGTGTGTGTGAAGCCGTCCTTCACCTAGCATGTGGGGAACAGAGAGTTTCATTCAGATGCCATCTCCACTCCATACATATATATGGGGAAGTACAAGCACCAACACGGTTTTACAGTGGAAAGTGCAGGAACTTCAAACCGTCACTAGGGAACAGACTGAGAAACCAGATTAAATGTTTCACCTGCAAACCGTTCCATTTGTGCTAGATTAACGAACGTCTCTCCACATGCTCAGTTCTGAGAGATATGATTGTGTGAAAGCTGTAGTTCAACTAGCATGTTGGGAACACAAAGTTTCTTTTCAGTTGCCAACTACACTCCATAAATATATATGGGGAGGTACTAGATAAAACTCGGTTTTACTGTGGAAACTGCAGGAAAATCAAACCGGCACTAGGAAACAGACTGAGAAACCAGAGTAAAATTTCTCCTGCAACCCGTTTTCTTTGTGCTAGATGAACGAACTTCTGTCCACATGCTAAGTTCTGAGAGATAAGTGAGTTTGAACGCCGTCCTTCATCTAGCTTTTTGGGAACACAAATATACTTTTAAGTTGCCAACTCCAATCCATACATATATATGGGGAGGTACAAGGTACAAATCGGTTTTACAGTGAAAACTGTAGGAATTTCAAACCGGCACTAGGATACACACTGAGAAAACAGAGTAAAAGTTTCTCCTGCAAACCGTTCCTTTTGTGCTAGATGAACGAAAGTCTCCCCACAAGCTAAGTTCTGAGAGATAAGTGTGTGTGAAAGCTGTAATTCACATAGCTTGTTGGGAACACTAATTTTCTTTTCATTTGTCATCTCCACTCCATAAATATATATGAGGAGGTACTAGCTCCAAAACGGTATTACAGTGAAAACAGCAGGAACTTCAAAACGGCACTAGGAAGCAGACTGAGAAACCAGAGAAAACGTTTCTCATACAACCCGTTCTTTTTGTGCTAGATGAAGGAACGTCTCTCCACTTGCTCAGTTCTGAGAGATAATTGTGTTTGAAAGCCGTTCTTCAGCTAGCTTGTTGGGAACACCAAATTTCTTTTCAGTTGCCTACTCCAATCCATACATATATATGGGGAGGTACTAGCTCCAAATCGGTTTTACAGTGAAACCTGCAGGAACTTCAAACCGGCACTAGGAAACAGAGTGAGAATCCAGAGTAAAATTTTCTCCTGCAACCCGTTCCCTTTGTGCTAGATGAACGAACGTCTCTCCACAAGCTCAGTTCTGAGAGATAAGTGGGTGTGAAAGCCGTAATTCACCTAGCTTGTTGGTAACACAAAGTTTCTTTTCAGTTGCCAAATCCACTCCATAAATATATATGGGGAAGTACAAGCTAAAACTCTGTTTTACAGTGAAAAATGCAGGAACTTCAAAACGGCACTAGGGAACAGACTGAGAAACAAGAGTAAAAGTTTCTCCTGCAACCCTTTCCCATTTTGCTACATGAACGAACTTCTGTCCACATGCTCAGTTCTGATAGATAAGTATGTGTGAAAGCCGTCCTTCAGCTAGCTTGTTGTAAACACATAGCTTCTTTTCATTTGCAACTTCCACTCCATACATATATATGGGGAGGTACTAGCTCCAACACTGTTTTACAGTGAAAACTGCAGGAACTTCAAACGGGCACTAGGAAACAGACTGAGAAAACACAGTAAATTTTTCTACTGCAATCCGTTCCCTTTGTGCTAGATGAACGAACGTCTCTGCACAAGCTCATTTCTGAGAGATAAGTGTGTGTGAAAGCCGTAATTCACCTTGATTTTTGGAACACAAAGATTCTTTCCAGTTGCCGACTCCAATCCATAAATTTATAAGGGGAGGTACTAGCTAAAACGCGGTTTTACAGTGAAAACTGCAGGAACTTCAAACCTGCAGTAGGAAACAGACTGAGAAATCAGAGTAAAGTTTCTCCTACAATCCGTTCCCTTTGTGCTAGATGAACGAAAGTCTCTCCACATGCTCAAATCTGAGAGATTATTGTGTGTGAAAGCCATCCTTCACCTAGCTTTTTGGGAACACAAAGATTCTTTTCATTTGCCAACTCCACTCCATACATATATATGGGGAGGTACTAGCTCCAACTCGGTTTTACAGTGAAAACTGCAGGAACTTCAAACCGGCACTAGGAAACAGACTGAGATACCAGAGTAAAATTTCTACTGCAACCCGTTCAATTTGTGCTAGATGAACGAACGTCACTCCACAAGCTCAGTTCTGAGAGATAAGTGTGTGTGTAAGCCGTAATTCAATTAGCTTGTTGGGAACACAAATTTTCTTTTCAGTTGCCAACTGCAAACCATACATATATATGGGGAGGTACTAGCTAAAACTCGGTGTTACAGTGAAAACTGAAGGAACTTCAAACCGGCACTAGGGAACAGACTGAGAAACCAGAGTAAAAATTTCTCCTGCAACCCGTTCCCTTTGTGCTAGATGAACGAACATCTCTCCACAAGCTAATTTCTGAGAGATAAGTGTGTGTGAAAGCTGTAATTCACAAAGCTTGTTGGGAACACAAATTTACTTTTCAGTTGCCAACTCCACTCCATAAAAATATATGGGGAGGTATTAGCTCCAAATCGGTATTACAGATAAAACTGCAGGAACTTCAAACTGGCACTAGGAAACATACTGAGAAACCAGAGAAAAAGTTTCTCCTGCAAACCGATCCCTTTGTGCTAGATGAACGAACTTCTGTCCACATGTTCAGTTCTGAGAGAAAAGTGTGTCTGAAAGCCGTCCTTCACATAGCTTGATTAAAAACATAGATTCTTTGCAGTAGCCAACGCCACTCCATACATATATATGGGGAGGTATTAGCTCCAACTCTGTTTTACAGTGTTAACTCAGGAATTTCAAACCGGCATTAGGAAACAGACTGAGAAACCAGAGTAAAATTTTCTACTGCCACCCTTTCCCTTTGTGCTAGATGAACGAACGTCTCTCCACATGCTCATTTCTGAGAGATAATTGTGTGTTAAAGCCGTGATTCACCTAGCTTTTTGGAACACAAAGTTTCTTTTCAGTTGCCAAATCCACTCCATAAATATATATCGGGAGGTACTAGCTAAAATTCGGTTTTACAGTGAAATCTGCAGGAACTTCAAAACGGCACTAGGGAACAGACTGAGAAACCAGAGTAAAAGTTTCTTCTGCAAACCGTTCCCTTTTTGCTACATGAACGAACATCTGTCCACATGCTCAGTTCTGAGAGAAAAGTTGTGTGAAAGCCGCCCTTCAAATAGCTTGTTGTAAACACATAGTTTCTTTGCAGTTGCCACTCCACTCCTTACAAATATATGGGGAGGTACTAGCTCCAACACGATTTTACAGTGAAAACTGTAGGCACTTCAAACTGGCACTAGGGAACAGACTAAGAATCCAGAGTAATCTTTTCTCCTGCAAACCGTTCCATTTGTGCTAGATGAACGAACGTCTCTCCACATGCTCAGTTCTGAGAGAATAGTGTGTGTGAAAGCCGTCCTTCACATAGCTTCTTGGGAACACAAAGATTCTTTTCAGGTGCCAACACCACTCCATACATATATATGGGGAAGTAGTAGTTCCAACTCGGTTTTACAGTGAAAACTGCAGGAATTTCAAACCGGCACTAGGAAACAGACTGAGAAACCAGGGTAAAAGTTTCTCCTGCCACCCATTCCCTTTGTGCTAGATGAACGAAAGTCTCTCCAAAAGCTCATTTCTGAGAGATAATTGTGTGTGAAAGCCGTCCTTCACCTAGCTTGTTGGAAACAAAAAGTTCCTTTTCAGTTGCCAACTCCACTCCATAAATATATATGGGGAGGTACTAGCTAAAACTCGGTTTTACTGTGAAAACTGCAGGAAATTCAAAACGGCACTAGGGAACAGACTGATAAACCAGATTATAAGTTTCTGCTGCAACCCGTTACCTTTGTGCTAGATGAACGAACATCTGTCCACATTCTCAGTTCTGAGAGATAAGAGTGTGTGAATGCCGTCCTTCACTTTGCTTGTTGTAAACACATAGATTCTTTTCAGTTGCCAAATCCACTCCATAAATATATATGGGGAAGTACTAGCTAAAACTCTGTTTTACAGTGAAAAATGCAGGAACTTCAAAACGGCACTAGGGAACAGACTGAGAAAAAAGAGTAAAAGTTTCTCCTGCAACCCTTTCCCATTTTGCTACATGAACGAAATTCTGTCCACATGCTCAGTTCTGACAGATAAGTATGTGTGAAAGCCGTCCTTTAGCTAGCTTGTTGTAAACACATAGCTTCTTTTCATTTGCCACCTCCACTCAATACATATATATGGGGAGGTACTAGCTCCAACACTGTTTTACAGTGAAAACTGCAGGAACTTCAAACGGGCACTAGGAAACAGACTGAGAAAACAGAGTAAATTTTTCTACTGCAATCCGTTCCCTTTGTGCTAGATGAACGAACGTCTCTCCACAAGCACATTTCTGAGAGATAAGTGTGTGTGAAAGCAGTACTTCACCTAGATTATTGGGAACACAAAGTTTCTTTTCAGTTGCCAACTCCACTCCATAAATATATATGGAGATTTTCTAGATAAATCTCTGTATTACAGTGCAAACTGCAGGAACTTCAAACGGCAGTAGGAAGCAGACGGAGAAACCAGAGTAAAAGTTTCTCCTGCAACCCGTTCCATTTTTGCTTGAAGAACAAACGTCTCTCCACATGCTCAGTTCTGAGAGATAAGTGTGTGTGAAGCCGTCCTTCACCTAGCATGTTGGGAACAGAGAGTTTCATTCAGATGCCATCTCCACTCCATACATATATATGGAGATGTACAAGCACCAATATGGTTTTACAGTGAAAAGTGCAGGAATTTCAAACCGTCACTAGGGAACAGACTGAGAAACCAGAGTAAAAGTTTCTCCAGCAACCCGTTTTCTTTGTGCTAGATGAACGAACTACTGTCCACATGCTCAGTTCTGAGAGAAATGTGAGTGTGAACGCCGTCCTTCAACTACCTTGTTGGGAACACAAATGTTCTTTTAAGTTGCCAATTCCACTCCATACATATATATGGGGAGGTACAAGCTCCAAATCTGTTTTACATTGAAAACTGCAGGAAATTCAAACCGGCACTAGAAACAGACTGAGAAACCATAGTATATGTTTATACTGCAACCAGTTGCCTTTGTGCTAGATGAACGAACGTCTGTCCACAAGCTCAGTTCTGAGAGATATGTGTGTGTTAAAGCCGTAATTCACCTATCTGGTTGGGAACACATAGTATCTTTGCAGTTGCAAAATCCAGTCCATACATATATATGGGTAGGTACTAGCTCCAACTCGGTTTTACAGTGAAAACTGCAGGAATTTCAAACCGGCACTAGGAAGCAGACTGAGAAACCAGAGTAAAAGTTTTCCCTGCAAACCATTTCCTTTGTGCTAGATGAACGAACGTCTCACCACATGTTCAGTTCTGAGAGATAAGTGTGTGTGAAAGCCTTTCTTCAACTAGCTTGTTGGGAACACAAAGTTTCTTTGCATTTGCAAACCCCAATCCACACATATATTTGGGGAGGAATTAGCTAAAACTCGGTTTTACAGTGAAAACTGCAGGAACTTCAAAACGGCACTAGGGAACATACAGAGAAACCAGAATAAATGTATCTCCTGCAACCCGTTCCATTTGTGCTACATGAACGAAATTCTGTCCACATGCTCAGTTCTGAGAGTTAAGTGTGTGTGAAAGACTTCCTTCAACTAGCTTGTTGTAAACACATAATTTCTTTGCAGTTGCCAACACCACTCCATACATATATATGGGGAGGTACTAGCTCCAACTCGGTTTTACAGAGAAAACTGCAGGAACTTCAAACCGGCACTAGGAAACAGACTGAGAAACCAGATTAAAAGTTTCTCCTGCATCCCGTTCCCATTGTGCTAGATGAACAAAAGTCTCTACACATGCTCAGTTCTGAGTGGTAAGTGAGAGTGAAAGCCGTCCTTCACCTACATTGTTGGGAACACAAAGTTTCTTTTCAGTTGCCAAAACCACTCCATACATATATAAGGGGAGATACTAGCTCCAACTCGGTTTTACAGTGAAATCTGTAGGAACATCAAACCGTCACTAGGGAACAGAATGAGAATCCAGAGTAAAAGTTTCTCCTGCAAAACGATCCCATTGTGCTAGGTGAACGAACTTCTCTTCAAATGCTCAGTTCTGAGAGATATGTGAGTGTGAAAGCCGTCCTTCACCTACCTTGTTGGGAACACAAATATTATTTTAAGTTGCCAACTCCACTCCATACATATATATGGGGAGGTACAAGCTCCAAATCGGTTTTACAGTGAAAACTGCAGGAACTTCAAACCGGCACTAGAAACAGACTGAGAAACCATAGTAAAAATTTATCTTGCAACCAGTTCCCTTTGTGCTAGATGAACGAACGTCTGTCCGCAAGCTCAGTTCTGTGAGATATGTGTGTGTTAAAGCCGTAATTCAACTATCTGGTTTGTAACACTTAGTTTCTTTGCAACTGCCAAATCCAATTCATACATATATATGGGGAGGTACTAGATCCAACTCGGTTTTACAGTGAAAAATGCAGGAACTTCAAACCGGCACTAGGAAGCAGACTGAGAAACCAGAGTAAAATTTTTCCTGCAAACCGTTTCTTTTGTGCAAGATAAACGAACGTTTCAACAAATGCTATGTTCTGAGAGAAAAGTGTGTGTCAAAGCCTTCCTTCACCTAGCTTGTTGGGAACACAAAGTTTCTTTGCATTTGCAAACTCCAAATCCACACATATATTTGGGGAGGTATTAGCTCCAACTCGGTTTTACAGTGAAAAATGCAGGAATATCAAACATGCACTAGGAAACAGACTGAGAATCCAGAGTAGTACTTTCCCCTGCAACCCATTCACATTGTGCTAGGTGAACGATCTTCTGTCCACATGATCATTTCTGAAAGATAAGTGTGTGTGAAAGCCGTACTTCACGTTGCTTGTAGTAAACACATAGCTTCTTTGCAGTTGCCAACACCACCCCATAAATATATATGGGTAGGTACTAGCTCCAAATAGATTTTACAGTGAAAACTGAAGGAACTTCAAAACGGCACTAGGAAACAGACTGAGAAACCAGAGTAAATGTTCCTCCTTCAAACCTTTCCCTTTGTGCTAGATGATCGAACGTCTCTCCACAGGCTCAATTCTGAGAGATAAGTGTGTGTGAAAGCCGTACTTCACCTAGATTATTGGGAACAAAAAGTTTCTCTTCAGTTGCCAAATCCACTCCATAAATATATATGGAGATGTTCTAGATAAAACTCTGTATAACAGTGCAAACTGCAGGAACTTCAAAACGGCAGTAGGAAGCAGACGGAGAAACCAGAGTAAAAGTTTCTCCTGCAACCCGTTCCATTTTTGCTTGATGAACAAACGTCTCTCCACATGCTCAGTTCTGAGAGATAAGTGTGTGTGAAGCCGTCCTTCACCTAGCATGTTGGGAACACAAATTTTCTTTTCAGTTGCCAACACCACTCCATAAATATATATGGGGAGGTACAAGCTCCAACTCGGTTTTACAGAGAAAACTGCAGGAACTTCAAACCGGCACAAGGGAACAGACAGAGAAACCAGAGTAAAAGTATCTCCTGCAACCCGTTCCATTTGTGCTACATGAACGAACTTCTGTCCACATGCTCAGTTCTGAGAGTTAAGTGTGTGTGAAACACGTCCTTCAACTAGCTTGTTGTAAACACTTAATTTCTTTGCAGTTGCCAACACCACTCCTTACATATATATGGGGAGGTACTAGCTCCAACTCGGTTTTACAGAGAAAACTGCAGGAACTTCAAACCGGCACTAGGAAACAGACTGAGAAACCAGATTAAAAGTTTCTCCTGCATCCCGTTCCCATTGTGCTAAATGAACGAACGTCTCTACACATGCTCAGTTCTGAGAGGTAAGTGAGTGTGAAAGCCTCCTTCACCTAGCATGTTGGGAACACAAAGTTTCTTTTCAGTTGCCAAATCCACTCCATACATATATAAGGGGAGATACTAGCTTCACCTCGGTTTTACAGTGAAAACTGTAGGAACTTCAAACCGGCACTAGAAACAGACTGAGAAACCATACTAAAAGTTTATACTGCATCCAGTTCCCTTTGTGCTAGATGAACGAAAGTCTGTCCACAAGCTCAGTTCTGTGAGATATGTGTGTGTTAAAGCCGTAATTCACCTATCTGGTTGGGAACACATATTTCCTTTGCAGTTGCCAAATCCAATCCATACATATATATGGGGAGGTACTAGCTCCAACTCGGTTTTACAGTGAAAACTGCTGGTACATCGAACCGTCACTAGGAAGCAGACTGAGAAACCAGAGCAAAAGTTTTTCCTGCAAAGCGTTTCCTTTGTGCTAGATGAACGAACGTCTCAACAAATGCTATGATCTGAGAGATAAGTGGGTGTGAAAGCATTCCTTCAACTAGCTTGTTGGGAACACAAAGTTTCTTTGCATTTGCAAACTCCAATCCACAGATATATTTGGGGAGGTACTAGCTCCAACTCGGTTTTACAGTGAAAACTGCAAGAACATCAAACCGGCACTAGGAAACAGAATGAGAATCCAGAGTAAAACTTTCTCCTGCAACCCCTTCCCTTTGTGCTAGGTGAACGATCTTCTGTCCACATGATCAGTTCTGAGAGATAAGTGAGTGTGAAAGCCGTAGTTCAATAGCTTGTAGTAAACACATAGTTTCTTTGCAGTTGCCAAAACCACTCCATGCATATATATGTGTAGGTACTATCTCCAAATAGGTTTTACAGTGAAAACTGCAGGAATTTCAAACCGGCAGTAGGAAGCAGACGGAGAAACCAGAGTAAAAATTTCTCCTGCAACCCGTTCCAATGTTGCTTGATGAAAAAAAGTCTCTCCAAATGCTCAGTTCTGATAGATAAGTGTGTGTGAAGCCGTCCTTCACCTAGCATGTTGGGAACAGAGAGTTTCATTCAGATGCATTCTCCACTCCATACATATATAGGGGAAGTACAAGCACCAACTCGGTTTTACAGTGAAAAGTGCAGGAACTTCAAACCATCACTAGGGAACAGACTGAGAATCCAGAGTAAATTTTATCCTGCAACCCGTTCCCTTTGTGCTAGATGAACGAACGTCTCTATACATGCTCAGTTCTGAGAGATAAGTGAGTGTGAATGCCGTCCTTCACATAACTTGTTGGGAACACAAATATTCTTTTAAATTGCCAACTCCTCTCCATACATATATATGGGGAGGTACAAGCTCCAAATCGGTTTTACAGTGAAAACTGCAGGATCTTCAAACCGGCACTAGAAACAGACTGAGATACCATAGTAAAAGTTTATCTTGCATCCAGTTCCCTTTGTGCTAGATGAACGAAAGTCTGTCCACAAGCTCAGTTCTCTGAGATATGTGTGTGTTAAAGCCGTTATTCATATATCTGGTTTGTAACACATAGTTTCCTTGCAGTTGCCAAATCCAATTCGTACATATATATGGGGAGGTACTAGATCCAACTCGGTTTTACAGTGAAAACTGCAGGAACTTCAAACCGGCACTAGGAAGCAGACTGAGAAACCAGGGTAAAATTTTTTCCTGCAAACTGTTTCCTTTGTGCTAGATGAACGAACGTCTCACCAAATGCTATATTCTGAGAGATAAGTGTGTGTCAAAGCCTTCCTTCACCTAGCTTTTTGGGAACACAAAGTTTCTTTGCATTTGCAAACTCCAATCCACACATATATTTGGGGAGGTTCTAGCTCCATCTCGGTTTTACAGTGAAACCTGCAGGAATATCAAACATGCACTAGGAAACAGACTGAGAATCCAGAGTAGTACTTTCTCCTGCAACCCTTTCCCTTTGTGCTAGGTGAACGATCTTCTGTCCACATGATCATTTCTTAAAGATAAGTGTGTGTGAAAGCCGTACTTCACGTAGATTGTAGTAAACACATAGTTTCTTTGCAGTTGCCAACACCACCCCATAAATATATATGGGTAGGTACTAGCTCCAAATAAATTTTACAGTGAAAACTGCAGGAACTTCAAACCGGCACTAGGAAACAGACTGAGAAACCAGAGTAAATTTTCCTCCTTCAAACCTTTCCCTTTGTGCTAGATGAACGATCGTCTCTCCACAGGCTCAGTTCTGAGAGATAAGTGTGTGTGAAAGCCATACTTCACCTAGATTATTGGGAACATAAAGTTTCTTTTCAGTTGCCAACTCCACTACATAAATATATATGGAGATGTTCTAGTTAAAACTCTGTATTACAGTGCAAACTGCAGGAACTTCAAAAAGGCAGTAGGAAGCAGACGGAGAAACCAGAGTAAAAGTTTCTCCTGCAACCCGTTCCATTTTTGCTTGATGAACAAACGTCTCTCCACATGCTCAGTTCTGAGAGATAAGTGTGTGTGAAGCCGTCCTTCAACTAGCATGTTGGGAACAGAGAGTTTCATTCAGATGCATTCTCCACTCCATACATATATAGGGGAAGTACAAGCACCAACTCGGTTTTACAGTGAAAAGTGCAGGAACTTCAAACCATCACTAGGGAACAGACTGAGAATCCAGAGTAAAGTTTATCCTGCAACCCGTTCCTATTGTGCTAGATGAACGAACGTCTCTATACATGCTCAGTTCTGAGAGATAAGTGAGTGTGAATGCCGTACTTCACCTAACTTGTTGGGAACACAAATATTCTTTTAAGTTGCCAACTCCTATCCATGCATATATATGGGGAGGTACAAGCTCCAAATCGGTTTTACAGTGAAAACTGCAGGATCTTCAAACCGGCACTAGAAACAGACTGAGAAACCATAGTAAAAGTTTATCTTGCAACCAGTTCCCTTTGTGCTAGATGAACGAACGTCTGTCCACAAGTTCATTTCTGTGAGATATGTGTGTGTTAAAGCCGTAATTCATCAAACTGGTTTGTAACACATAGTTTCCTTGCAGTTGCCAAATAAAATTCATACATATATATGGGGAGGTACTAGATCCAACTCGGTTTTACAGTGAAAACTGCAGGAGCTTCAAACCGGCACTAGGAAGCAGACTGAGAAACCAGGGTAAAATTTTTTCCGGCAAACTGTTTCCTTTGTGCTAGATGAACGAACGTCTCACCAAATGCTATGTTCTGAGAGAGAAGTGTGTGTCAAAGCCTTCCTTCACCTATCTTGTTGGGAACAAAAAAGTTTCTTTGCATTTGCAAACTGAAATCCACACATATATTTGGGGAGGTACTAGCTCCATCTCGGTTTTACAGTGAAAGCTGCAGAAATATCAAACATGCACTAGGAAACAGACTGAGAATCCAGAGTAGTACTTTCTCCTGCAACCCTTTCCCTTTGTGCTAGGTGAACGATCTTCTGTCCACATGATCATTTCTGAAAAATAAGTGTGTGTGAAAGCCGTACTTCATGTAGCTTGTAGTAAACACATAGTTTCTTTGCAGTTGCCAACACCACCCCATAAATATATATGGGTAGGTACTAGCTCCAAATAGATTTTACAGTGAAAACTGCAGGAACTTCAAACCGGCACTAGGAAACAGACTGAGAAACCAGAGTAAATGTTCCTCCTTCAAACCTTTCCCTTTGTGCTAGATGAACGAACGTCTCTCCACAGGCTCAGTTCTGAGAGATAAGTGTGTGTGAAAGCCGTACTTCACCTAGATTATTGGGAACACAAAGTTTCTTTTCAGTTGCCAACTCCACTCCATAAATATATATGGAGATGTTCTAGATAAAACTCTGTATTACAGTGCAAACTGCAGGAACTTCCAAACGGCAGCAGGAAGCAGACGGAGAAACCAGAGTAAAAGTTTCTCCTGCAACCCGTTCCATTTTTGCTTGATGAACAAACGTCTCTCCACATGCTGAGTTCTCAGAGATAAGTGTGTGTGAAGCCGTCCTTCACCTAGCATGTGGGGAACAGAGAGTTTCATTCAGATGCCATCTCCACTCCATACATATATATGGGGAAGTACAAGCACCAACACGGTTTTACAGTGAAAAGTGCAGGAACTTCAAACCGTCACTAGGGAACAGACTGAGAAACCAGATTAAATGTTTCACCTGCAAACCGTTCCATTTGTGCTAGATTAACGAACGTCTCTCCACATGCTCAGTTCTGAGAGATATGATTGTGTGAAAGCTGTAGTTCAACTAGCATGTTGGGAACACAAAGTTTCTTTTCAGTTGCCAACTACACTCCATAAATATATATGGGGAGGTACTAGATAAAACTCGGTTTTACTGTGGAAACTGCAGGAAAATCAAACCGGCACTAGAAACAGACTGAGAAACCAGAGTAAAATTTCTCCTGCAACCCGTTCCCTTTGTGCTAGGTGAACGAAATTCTGTCCACATGCTCAGTTCTGAGAGATAAGTGTGTGTGAAAGCCGTCCTTCACCTAGTTTGTTGTAAACAAATAGTTTCTTTGCAGTTGCCAACTCCACTCCATACATATATATGGGGAGGTACTAGCTTCAACTCTGTTTTACAGTGTAAACTCAGGAACTTCAAACCGGCACTAGGAAACAGACTGAGAAACCAGAGTAAAAGTTTCACCTGCAAACCTTTCCCTTTGTGCTAGATGAACGAACGTCTCTCCACATTCTCAAGTCTGAGAGATAAG
Organism: Camelus dromedarius; assembly: GCF_036321535.1. Lineage (NCBI taxonomy): Eukaryota > Metazoa > Chordata > Mammalia > Artiodactyla > Camelidae > Camelus > Camelus dromedarius. The sequence continues at coordinate 3,384,776 of NW_026989731.1, forward strand.
TGGGTGTGAAAGCCATCCTTCAAATGGCTAGTTGGGAAAACAATTTTCTTTTCAGTTGCCAACTCCTGTCCATACATATATATGGTGAGGTACTAGCTCCAAATCGCTTTTACAGTGAAAACTGTAGGAATTTCAAACCGGCACTAGGAAACAGACTGAGAAAACAGAGTAAAAGTTTCTCCTGCAAACCGTTCCTTTTGTGCTAGATGAACGAAAGTCTCCCCACAAGCTAAGTTCTGAGAGATAAGAGTGTGTGAAAGCTGTAATTCACATAGCTTGTTGGGAACACTAATTTTCTTTTCATTTGCCATCTCCACTCCATAAATATATATGAGGAGGTACTAGCTCCAAAACGGTATTACAGTGAAAACAGCAGGAACTTCAAAACGGCACTAGGAAGCAGACTGAGAAACCAGAGAAAAAGTTTCTCATACAACCCGTTCTTTTTGTGCTAGATGAAGGAACGTCTCTCCACTTGCTCAGTTCTGAGAGATAATTGTGTTTGAAAGCCGTTCTTCAGCTAGCTTGTTGGGAACACCAAATTTCTTTTCAGTTGCCTACTCCAATCCATACATATATATGGGGAGGTACTAGCTCCAAATCTGTTTTACAGTGAAACCTGCAGGAACTTCAAACCGGCACTAGGAAACAGAGTGAGAATCCAGAGTAAAATTTTCTCCTGCAACCCGTTCCCTTTGTGCTAGATGAACGAACGTCTCTCCACAAGCTCAGTTCTGAGAGATAAGTGGGTGTGAAAGCCGTAATTCACCTAGCTTGTTGGTAACACAAAGTTTCTTTTCAGTTGCCAAATCCACTCCATAAATATATATGGGGAAGTACTAGCTAAAACTCTGTTTTACAGTGAAAAATGCAGGAACTTCAAAACGGCACTAGGGAACAGACTGAGAAACAAGAGTAAAAGTTTCTCCTGCAACCCTTTCCCATTTTGCTACATGAACGAACTTCTGTCCACATGCTCAGTTCTGATAGATAAGTATGTGTGAAAGCCGTCCTTCAGCTAGCTTGTTGTAATCACATAGCTTCTTTTCATTTGGAACTTCCACTCCATACATATATATGGGGAGGTACTAGCTCCAACACTGTTTTACAGTGAAAACTGCAGGAACTTCAAACGGGCACTAGGAAACAGACTGAGAAAACACAGTAAATTTTTCTACTGCAATCCGTTCCCTTTGTGCTAGATGAACGAACGTCTCTGCACAAGCTCATTTCTGAGAGATAAGTGTGTGTGAAAGCCGTAATTCACCTTGATTTTTGGAACACAAAGTTTCTTTCCAGTTGCCGACTCCAATCCATAAATTTATAAGGGGAGGTACTAGCTAAAACGCGGTTTTACAGTGAAAACTGCAGGAACTTCAAACCTGCAGTAGGAAACAGACTGAGAAATCAGAGTAAAGTTTCTCCTGCAATCCGTTCCCTTTGTGCTAGATGAACGAACGTCTCTCCACATGCTCAAATCTGAGAGATTATTGTGTGTGAAAGCCATCCTTCACCTAGCTTTTTGGGAACACAAAGATTCTTTTCATTTGCCAACTCCACTCCATACAAATATATGGGGAGGTACTAGCTCCAACTCGGTTTTACAGTGAAAACTGCAGGAACTTCAAACCGGCACTAAGAAACAGACTGAGATACCAGAGTAAAATTTCTACTGCAACCCGTTCAATTTGTGCTAGATGAACGAACGTCACTCCACAAGCTCAGTTCTGAGAGATAAGTGTGTGTGTAAGCCGTAATTCAATTAGCTTGTTGGGAACACAAATTTTCTTTTCAGTTGCCAACTGCAAACCATACATATATATGGGGAGGTACTAGCTAAAACTCGGTGTTACAGTGAAAACTGAAGGAACTTCAAACCGGCACTAGGGAACAGACTGAGAAACCAGAGTAAAAATTTCTCCTGCAACCCGTTCCCTTTGTGCTAGATGAACGAACATCTCTCCACAAGCTAATTTCTGAGAGATAAGTGTGTGTGAAAGCTGTAATTCACATAGCTTGTTGGGAACACAAATTTACTTTTCAGTTGCCAACTCCACTCCATAAAAATATATGGGGAGGTATTAGCTCCAAATCGGTATTACAGATAAAACTGCAGGAACTTCAAACCGGCACTAGGAAACATACTGAGAAACCAGAGAAAAAGTTTCTCCTGCAAACCGATCCCTTTGTGCTAGATGAACGAAATTCTGTCCACATGTTCAGTTCTGAGAGAAAAGTGTGTCTGAAAGACGTCCTTCACATAGCTTGTTTTAAACACATAGATTCTTTGCAGTAGCCAACACCACTCCATACATATATATGGGGAGGTATTAGCTCCAACTCTGTTTTACAGTGTTAACTCAGGAATTTCAAACCGGCATTAGGAAACAGACTGAGAAACCAGAGTAAAATTTTCTACTGCCACCCTTTCCCTTTGTGCTAGATGAACGAACGTCTCTCCACATGCTCATTTCTGAGAGATAATTGTGTGTTAAAGCCGTGATTCACCTAGCTTTTGGAACACAAAGTTTCTTTTCAGTTGCCAAATCCACTCCATAAATATATATCGGGAGGTACTAGCTAAAATTCGGTTTTACAGTGAAATCTGCAGGAACTTCAAAACGGCACTAGGGAACAGACTGAGAAACCAGAGTAAAAGTTTCTTCTGCAAACCGTTCCCTTTTTGCTACATGAACGAACATCTGTCCACATGCTCAGTTCTGAGAGAAAAGTTTGTGTGAAAGCCGTCCTTCAAATAGCTTGTTGTAAACACATAGTTTCTTTGCAGTTGCCAACTCCACTCCTTACAAATATATGGGGAGGTACTAGCTCCAACACGATTTTACAGTGAAAACTGTAGGCACTTCAAACTGGCACTAGGGAACAGACTAAGAATCCAGAGTAATCTTTTCTCCTGCAAACCGTTCCATTTGTGCTAGATGAACGAACGTCTCTCCACATGCTCAGTTCTGAGAGAATAGTGTGTGTGAAAGCCGTCCTTCACATAGCTTCTTGGGAACACAAAGATTCTTTTCAGGTGCCAACACCACTCCATACATATATATGGGGAAGTAGTAGTTCCAACTCGGTTTTACAGTGAAAACTGCAGGAATTTCAAACCGGCACTAGGAAACAGACTGAGAAACCAGGGTAAAAGTTTCTCCTGCCACCCATTCCCTTTGTGCTAGATGAACGAAAGTCTCTCCAAAAGCTCATTTCTGAGAGATAATTGTGTGTGAAAGCCGTCCTTCACCTAGCTTGTTGGAAACAAAAAGTTCCTTTTCAGTTGCCAACTCCACTCCATAAATATATATGGGGAGGTACTAGCTAAAACTCGGTTTTACTGTGAAAACTGCAGGAAATTCAAAACGGCACTAGGGAACAGACTGATAAACCAGATTATAAGTTTCTGCTGCAACCCGTTACCTTTGTGCTAGATGAACGAACATCTGTCCACATGCTCAGTTCTGAGAGATAAGAGTGTGTGAATGCCGTCCTTCACTTTGCTTGTTGTAAACACATAGATTCTTTTCAGTTGCCAAATCCACTCCATAAATATATATGGGGAAGTACTAGCTAAAACTCTGTTTTACAGTGAAAAATGCAGGAACTTCAAAACGGCACTAGGGAACAGACTGAGAAAAAAGAGTAAAAGTTTCTCCTGCAACCCTTTCCCATTTTGCTACATGAACGAAATTCTGTCCACATGCTCAGTTCTGACAGATAAGTATGTGTGAAAGCCGTCCTTTAGCTAGCTTGTTGTAAACACATAGCTTCTTTTCATTTGCCACCTCCACTCAATACATATATATGGGGAGGTACTAGCTCCAACACTGTTTTACAGTGAAAACTGCAGGAACTTCAAACGGGCACTAGGAAACAGACTGAGAAAACAGAGTAAATTTTTCTACTGCAATCCGTTCCCTTTGTGCTAGATGAACGAACGTCTCTCCACAAGCACATTTCTGAGAGATAAGTGTGTGTGAAAGCCGTACTTCACCTAGATTATTGGGAACACAAAGTTTCTTTTCAGTTGCCAACTCCACTCCATAAATATATATGGAGATTTTCTAGATAAAACTCTGTATTACAGTGCAAACTGCAGGAACTTCAAACGGCAGTAGGAAGCAGACGGAGAAACCAGAGTAAAAGTTTCTCCTGCAACCCGTTCCATTTTTGCTTGAAGAACAAACGTCTCTCCACATGCTCAGTTCTGAGAGATAAGTGTGTGTGAAGCCGTCCTTCACCTAGCATGTTGGGAACATAGAGTTTCATTCAGATGCCATCTCCACTCCATACATATATATGGAGATGTACAAGCACCAATATGGTTTTACAGTGAAAAGTGCAGGAATTTCAAACCGTCACTAGGGAACAGACTGAGAAACCAGAGTAAAAGTTTCTCCAGCAACCCGTTTTCTTTGTGCTAGATGAACGAAATACTGTCCACATGCTCAGTTCTGAGAGAAATGTGAGTGTGAACGCCGTCCTTCAACTACCTTGTTGGGAACACAAATATTCTTTTAAGTTGCCAACTCCACTCCATACATATATATGGGGAGGTACAAGCTCCAAATCTGTTTTATATTGAAAACAGCAGGAAATTCAAACCGGCACTAGAAACAGACTGAGAAACCATAGTATATGTTTATCCTACAACCAGTTGCCTTTGTGCTAGATGAACGAACGTCTGTCCACAAGCTCAGTTCTGAGAGATATGTGTGTGTTAAAGCCGTAATTCACCTATCTGGTTGGGAACACATAGTTTCTTTGCAGTTGCAAAATCCAGTCCATACATATATATGGGTAGGTACTAGCTCCAACTCGGTTTTACAGTGAAAACTGCAGGAATTTCAAACCGGCACTAGGAAGCAGACTGAGAAACCAGAGTAAAAGTTTTCCCTGCAAACCATTTCCTTTGTGCTAGATGAACGAACGTCTCACCACATGTTCAGTTCTGAGAGATAAGTGTGTGTGAAAGCCTTTCTTCAACTAGCTTGTTGGGAACACAAAGTTTCTTTGCATTTGCAAACCCCAATCCACACATATATTTGGGGAGGAATTAGCTAAAACTCGGTTTTACAGCGAAAACTGCAGGAATTTCAAAACGGCACTAGGGAACATACAGAGAAACCAGAATAAAAGTATCTCCTGCAACCCGTTCCATTTGTGCTACATGAACGAAATTCTGTCCACATGCTCAGTTCTGAGAGTTAAGTGTGTGTGAAAGACTTCCTTCAACTAGCTTGTTGTAAACACATAATTTCTTTGCAGTTGCCAACACCACTCCATACATATATATGGGGAGGTACTAGCTCCAACTCGGTTTTACAGAGAAAACTGCAGGAACTTCAAACCGGCACTAGGAAACAGACTGAGAAACCAGATTAAAAGTTTCTCCTGCATACCGTTCCCATTGTGCTAGATGAACAAAAGTCTCTACACATGCTCAGTTCTGAGTGGTAAGTGAGAGTGAAAGCCGTCCTTCACCTACATTGTTGGGAACACAAAGTTTCTTTTCAGTTGCCAAAACCACTCCATACATATATAAGGGGAGATACTAGCCCCAACTCGGTTTTACAGTGAAATCTGTAGGAACATCAAACCGTCACTAGGGAACAGAATGAGAATCCAGAGTAAAAGTTTCTCCTGCAAAACGATCCCATTGTGCTAGGTGAACGAACTTCTCTTCAAATGCTCAGTTCTGAGAGATATGTGAGTGTGAAAGCCGTCCTTCACCTACCTTGTTGGGAACACAAATATTATTTTAAGTTGCCAACTCCACTCCATACATATATATGGGGAGGTACAAGCTCCAAATCGGTTTTACAGTGAAAACTGCAGGAACTTCAAACCGGCACTAGAAACAGACTGAGAAACCATAGTAAAAATTTATCTTGCAACCAGTTCCCTTTGTGCTAGATGAACGAACGTCTGTCCGCAATCTCAGTTCTGTGAGATATGTGTGTGTTAAAGCCGTAATTCAACTATCTGGTTTGTAACACTTAGTTTCTTTGCAATTGCCAAATCCAATTCATACATATATATGGGGAGGTACTAGATCCAACTCGGTTTTACAGTGAAAAATGCAGGAACTTCAAACCGGCACTAGGAAGCAGACTGAGAAACCAGAGTAAAATTTTTCCTGCAAACCGTTTCTTTTGTGCAAGATAAACGAACGTCTCAACAAATGCTATGTTCTGAGAGATAAGTGTGTGTCAAAGCCTTCCTTCACCTAGCTTGTTGGGAACACAAAGTTTCTTTGCATTTGCAAACTCCAAATCCACACATATATTTGGGGAGGTACTAGCTCCAACTCGGTTTTACAGTGAAAAATGCAGGAATATCAAACATGCACTAGGAAACAGACTGAGAATCCAGAGTAGTACTTTCTCCTGCAACCCATTCACATTGTGCTAGGTGAACGATCTTCTGTCCACATGATCATTTCTGAAAGATAAGTGTGTGTGAAAGCCGTACTTCACGTTGCTTGTAGTAAACACATAGCTTCTTTGCAGTTGCCAACACCACCCCATAAATATATATGGGTAGGTACTAGCTCCAAATAGATTTTACAGTGAAAACTGAAGGAACTTCAAAACGGCACTAGGAAACAGACTGAGAAACCAGAGTAAATGTTCCTCCTTCAAACCTTTCCCTTTGTGCTAGATGATCGAACGTCTCTCCACAGGCTCAATTCTGAGAGATAAGTGTGTGTGAAAGCCGTACTTCACCTAGATTATTGGGAACACAAAGTTTCTCTTCACTTGCCAAATCCACTCCATAAATATATATGGAGATGTTCTAGATAAAACTCTGTATAACAGTGCAAACTGCAGGAACTTCAAAACGGCAGTAGGAAGCAGACGGAGAAACCAGAGTAAAAGTTTCTCCTGCAACCCGTTCCATTTTTGCTTGATGAACAAACGTCTCTCCACATGCTCAGTTCTGATAAATAAGTGTGTGTGAAGCCGTCCTTCACCTAGCATGTTGGAAACAGAGAGTTTCATTCAGATGTCATCTCCAATCCATACATATATATGGGGAGGTACAAGCACCAACTCGGTTTTACAGTGAAAAGTGCAGGAACTTCAAACCGTCACTAGGGAACAGACTGAGAAACCAGAGTAAATGTTTCACCTGAAACCCGTTCCATTTGTGCTAGAATAACGAACGTCTCTCCACATGCTCAGTTCTGAGAGATATGTTTGTGTGAAAGCCGTCCTTCAACTAGCATGTAGGGAACACTAAGTATCTTTTCAGTTGCCAACCCCACTCCATAAATATATATGCGGAGGTACTAGCTAAAACTCGGTTTTACTGTGAAAACTGCAGGAAAATCAGACCGGCACTAGGAAACAGACTGAGAAACCAGAGTAAAAGTTTCTCCTGCAACGGGTTTTCTTTGTGCTAGATGAACGAACTTCTGTCCACATGCTCAGTTCTGAGAGATAAGTGAGTGTGAACGCCGTCCTTCACCTAGCTTGTTGGGAACACAAATATTCTTTTAAGTTGCCAACTCCACTCCATAGATATATATGGGGAGGTACAAGCTACAAATCGGTTTTACAGTAAAAACTGCAGGAACTTCAACCAGGCACTAGAAACAGACTGTGAAACCATAGTGAAATTTATCCTGTAACCAGTTCACTTTGTGCTAGATTAACGAATGTCTGTCCACAAGATCAGTTCTGAGAGATATGTGTGTGTTAAAGCCGTAATTCACCTATCTGGTTGGGAACACATAGTTTTTTGCAGTTGTAAATCCAATCCATACATATATATGGGGAGGTACTATCTCCAACTCGGTTTTACAGTGAAAACTGCAGGAAATTCAAACCGGCACTAGGAAGCAGACTGAGAAACCAGAGTAAAAATTTTTCCTGCAAACCGTTTCCTTTGTGCTAGATGAACGAACGTCTCACCACATGCTCAGTTCTGAGAGATAAGTTTGTGTGAAAGCCTTCCTTCAACTAGCTTGTTGGGAACACAAAGTTTTTGCATTTGCAAACTCCAATCCACACATATATTTGGGGAGGTACTAGCTCGAACTCGGTTTTACAGTGAAAACTGCAGGAATATCAAACCGACACTAGGAAACAGACTGAGAATCCAGAGTAAAATTTTCTCCTGCAACCCTTTCCCTTTGTGCTAGGTGAACGATCTTCTGTCCACATGATCAGTTCTGAGAGATATGTGTGTGTGAAAGCCGTACTTCACGTAGATTGTAGTAAACACATAGTTTCTTTGCAGTTGCCAACACCATTCCATACATACATATGTGGAGGATCTAGCTCCAACTGGGTTTTGCAGTGAAAACTGTAGGAACTTCAAACCGGCACTAGGAACAGACTGAGAAAACAGAGTAAAAGTTTCTCCTGCAACCCGTTCCATTTGTGCTACATGAATGAAAGTCTCTCCACAAGCTCAGTTCTGAGGGATTAGTGTGTGTGAAAACCGTAATTCACCTAGATTGTTGGGATAAAAATGTTTCTTTTCATTTGCCAAATCCACTCCATAAATATATAAGGGGAGGTATTACTTCGAAATCGGTATTACAGTGAAAACTGCAGGAAATTCAAAACGGCACTCGGAAACAGACAGAGAATGCAGTGAAAAGTTTCTCCTTCAACCCGTTCCATTTGTGCTAGATGAACGAACGTCTCTCCACAATCTCAGTTCTGAGAGATAAGTGTGTGTGAAAGCCTTAATTCACCTAGCTTGTTGGGAACACAAATTTTCTTTTCAGTTGCCAACACCACTCCATAAATATATATGGGGAGGTACAAGCTCCAACTCGGTTTTACAGAGAAAACTGCAGGAACTTCAAACCGGCACAAGGGAACAGACAGAGAAACCAGAGTAAAAGTATCTCCTGCAACCCGTTCCATTTGTGCTACATGAACGAACTTCTGTCCACATGCTCAGTTCTGAGAGTTAAGTGTGTGTGAAAGACGTCCTTCAACTAGCATGTAGGGAACACAAAGTATCTTTTCAGTTGCCAACCCCACTCCATAAATATATATGCGGAGGTACTAGCTAAAACACGGTTTTACTGTGAAAACTGCAGGAAAATCAGACCGGCACTAGGAAACAGACTGAGAAACCAGAGTAAAAGTTTCTCCTGCAACCGGTTTTCTTTGTGCTAGATGAACGAAATTCTGTCCACATGCTCAGTTCTGAGAGATAAGTGAGTGTGAACGCCGTCCTTCACCTAGCTTGTTGGGAACACAAATATTCTTTTAAGTTGCCAACTCCAATCCATAGATATATAAGGGGAGGTACAAGCTACAAATCGGTTTTACAGTAAAAACTGCAGGAACTTCAAACCGGCACAAGGGAACAGACAGAGAAACCAGAGTAAAAGTATCTCCTGCATCCCGTTCCATTTGTGCTACATGAACGAACTTCTGTCCACATGCTCAGTTCTGAGAGTTAAGTGTGTGTGAAAGTCGTCCTTCAACTAGCTTGTTGTAAACACTTAATTTCTTTGCATTTGCCAACACCACTCCTTACATATATATGGGGAGGTACTAGCTCCAACTCGGTTTTACAGAGAAAACTGCAGGAACTTCAAACCGGCACTAGGAAACAGACTGAGAAACCAGATTAAAAGTTTCTCCTGCATCCCGTTCCCATTGTGCTAAATGAACGAACGTCTCTACACATGCTCAGTTCTGAGAGGGAAGTGAGTGTGAAAGCCTCCTTCACCTAGCATGTTGGGAACACAAAGTTTCTTTTCAGTTGCCAAATCCACTCCATACATATATAAGGGGAGATACTAGCTTCACCTCTTTTTTACAGTGAAAATTGTAGGAACTTCAAACCGGCACTAGAAACAGACTGAGAAACCATAGTAAAAGTTTATACTGCATCCAGTTCCCTTTGTGCTAGATGAACGAACGTCTGTCCACAAGCTCAGTTCTGTGAGATATGTGTGTGTTAAAGCCGTAATTCACCTATCTGGTTGGGAACACATATTTCCTTTGCAGTTGCCAAATCCAATCCATACATATATATGGGGAGGTACTAGCTCCAACTCGGTTTTACAGTGAAAACTGCTGGTACATCGAACCGTCACTAGGAAGCAGACTGAGAAACCAGAGCAAAAGTTTTTCCTGCAAAGCGTTTCCTTTGTGCTAGATGAACGAACGTCTCACCACATGCTATGATCTGAGAGATAAGTGGGTGTGAAAGCCTTCCTTCAACTAGCTTGTTGGGAACACAAAGTTTCTTTGCATTTGCAAACTCCAATCCACACATATATTTGGGGAGGTACTAGCTCCAACTCGGTTTTACAGTGAAAACTGCAAGAACATCAAACCGGCACTAGGAAACAGAATGAGAATCCAGAGTAAAACTTTCTCCTGCAACCCCTTCCCTTTGTGCTAGGTGAACGATCTTCTGTCCACATGATCAGTTCTGAGAGATAAGTGAGTGTGAAAGCCGTAGTTCAATAGCTTGAAGTAAACACATAGTTTCTTTGCAGTTGCCAAAACCACTCCATGCATATATATGTGTAGGTACTATCTCCAAATAGGTTTTACAGTGAAAACTGCAGGAATTTCAAACCGGCATTAGGAAACAGACTGAGAAAACAGAGTAAATGTTCCTCCTTCAACCCGTTCCCTTTGTGCTAGGAGAACGAACGTCTCTCCACAGGCTCATTTCTGAGAGATAAGTGTGTGTGAAAGCCGTCCTTCACCTAGCTTATTGGGAACACAAAGTTTCTTTTCAGTTGCCAACTCCACTTCATATATATATATGGGGAAGTACTAGCTAAAACTCTGTGTTACAGTGCAATGTGTAGGAACTTCAAACCGGCAGTAGGAAGCAGACGGAGAAACCAGAGTAAAAATTTCTCCTGCAACACATTCCAATGTTGCTTGATGAAAAAAAGTCTCTCCAAATGCTCAGTTCTGATAGATAAGTGTGTGTGAAGCCGTCCTTCACCTAGCATGTTGGGAACAGAGAGTTTCATTCAGATGCATTCTCCACTCCGTACATATATAGGGGAAGTACAAGCACCAACTCGGTTTTACAGTGAAAAGTGCAGGAACTTCAAACCATCACTAGGGAACAGACTGAGAATCCAGAGTAAATTTTATCCTGCAACCCGTTCCCTTTGTGCTAGATGAACGAATGTCTCTATACATGCTCAGTTCTGAGAGATAAGTGAGTGTGAATGCCGTCCTTCACCTAACTTGTTGGGAACACAAATATTCTTTTAAATTGCCAACTCCTCTCCATACATATATATGGGGAGGTACAAGCTCCAAATGGGTTTTACAGTGAAAACTGCAGGATCTTCAAACCGGCACTAGAAACAGACTGAGATACCATAGTATAAGTTTATCTTGCATCCAGTTCCCTTTGTGCTAGATGAACGAAAGTCTGTCCACAAGCTCAGTTCTCTGAGATATGTGTGTGTTAAAGCCGTTATTCACATATCTGGTTTGTAACAAATAGTTTCCTTGCAGTTGCCAAATCCAATTCGTACATATATATGGGGAGGTACTAGATCCAACTCGGTTTTACAATGAAAACTGCAGGAACTTCAAACCGGCACTAGGAAGCAGACTGAGAAACCAGGGTAAAATTTTTCCCTGCAAACTGTTTCCTTTGTGCTAGATGAACGAACGTCTCACCAAATGCTATATTGTGAGAGATAAGTGTGTGTCAAAGCCTTCCTTCACCTAGCTTTTTGGGAACACAAAGTTTCTTTGCATTTGCAAACTCCAATCCACACATATATTTGGGGAGGTTCTAGCTCCATCTCGGTTTTACAGTGAAAGCTGCAGAAATATCAAACATGCACTAGGAAACAGACTGAGAATCCAGAGTAGTACTTTCTCCTGCAACCCTTTCCCTTTGTGCTAGGTGAACGATCTTCTGTCCACATGATCATTTCTGAAAAATAAGTGTGTGTGAAAGCCGTACTTCACGTAGATTGTAGTAAACACATAGTTTCTTTGCAGTTGCCAACACCACCCCATAAATATATATGGGTAGGTACTAGCTCCAAATAGATTTTACAGTGAAAACTGCAGGAACTTCAAACCGGCACTAGGAAACAGACTGAGAAACCAGAGTAAATGTTCCTCCTTCAAACCTTTCCCTTTGTGCTAGATGAACGAACGTCTCTCCACAGGCTCAGTTCTGAGAGATAAGTGTGTGTGAAAGCCGTACTTCACCTAGATTATTGGGAACACAAAGTTTCTTTTCAGTTGCCAACTCCACTCCATAAATATATATGGAGATGTCTAGATAAAACTCTGTATTACAGTGCAAACGGCAGGAACTTCAAAACGGCAGTAGGAAGCAGACGGAGAAACCAGAGTAAAAGTTTCTCCTGCAACCATTTCCCATTTTGCTACATGAACGAACTTCTGTCCACATGCTCAGTTCTGATAGATAAGTATGTGTGAAAGCCGTCCTTCAGCTAGCTTGTTGTAAACACATAGCTTCTTTTCATTTGCAACTTCCACTCCATACATATATATGGGGAGGTACTAGCTCCAACACTGTTTTACAGTGAAAACTGCAGGAACTTCAAACGGGCACTAGGAAACAGACTGAGAAAACACAGTAAATTTTTCTACTGCAATCCGTTCCCTTTGTGCTAGATGAACGAACCTCTCTGCACAAGATCATTTCTGTGAGATAAGTGTGTGTGAAAGCCGTAATTCACCTTGATTTTTGGAACACAAAGTTTCTTTCCAGTTGCCGACTCCAATCCATAAATTTATAAGGGGAGGTACTAGATAAAACGCGGTTTTACAGTGAAAACTGCAGGAACTTCAAACCTGCAGTTGGAAACAGACTGAGAAATCAGAGTAAAGTTTCTCCTGCAATCCGTTCCCTTTGTGCTAGATGAACGAACGTCTCTCCACATGCTCAAATCTGAGAGATTATTGTGTGTGAAAGCCATCCTTCACCTAGCTTTTTGGGAACACAAAGATTCTTTTCATTTGCCAACTCCACTCCATACATATATATGGGGAGGTACTAGCTCCAACTCGGTTTTACAGTGAAAACTGCAGGAACTTCAAACCGGCACTAGGAAACAGACTGAGATACCAGAGTAAAATTTCTACTGCAACCCGTTCAATTTGTGCTAGATGAACGAACGTCACTCCACAAGCTCAGTTCTGAGAGATAAGTGTGTTTGTAAGCCGTAATTCAATTAGCTTGTTGGGAACACAAATTTTCTTTTCAGTTGCCAACTGCAAACCATACATATATATGGGGAGGTACTAGCTAAAACTCGGTGTTACAGTGAAAACTGAAGGAACTTCAAACCGGCACTAGGGAACAGACTGAGAAACCAGAGTAAAAATTTCTCCTGCAACCCGTTCCCTTTGTGCTAGATGAACGAACATCTCTCCACAAGCTAATTTCTGAGAGATAAGTGTGTGTGAAAGCTGTAATTCACATAGCTTGTTGGGAACACAAATTTACTTTTCAGTTGCCAACTCCACTCCATAAAAATATATGGGGAGGTATTAGCTCCAAATCGGTATTACAGATAAAACTGCAGGAACTTCAAACCGGCACTAGGAAACATACTGAGAAACCAGAGAAAAAGTTTCTCCTGCAAACCGATCCCTTTGTGCTAGATGAACGAACTTCTGTCCACATGTTCAGTTCTGAGAGAAAAGTGTGTCTGAAAGCCGTCCTTCACATAGCTTGTTTTAAAAACATAGATTCTTTGCAGTAGCCAACACCACTCCATACATATATATGGGGAGGTATTAGCTCCAACTCTGTTTTACAGTGTTAACTCAGGAATTTCAAACCGGCATTAGGAAACAGACTGAGAAACCAGAGTAAAATTTTCTACTGCCACCCTTTCCCTTTGTGCTAGATGAACGAACGTCTCTCCACATGCTCATTTCTGAGAGATAATTGTGTGTTAAAGCCGTGATTCACCTAGCTTTTTGGAACACAAAGTTTATTTCAGTTGCCAAATCCACTCCATAAATATATATCGGGAGGTACTAGCTAAAATTCGGTTTTACAGTGAAATCTGCAGGAACTTCAAAACGGCACTAGGGAACAGACTGAGAAACCAGAGTAAAAGTTTCTTCTGCAAACCGTTCCCTTTTTGCTACATGAACGAACATCTGTCCACATGCTCAGTTCTGAGAGAAAAGTTTGTGTGAAAGCCGCCCTTCAAATAGCTTGTTGTAAACACATAGTTTCTTTGCAGTTGCCAACTCCACTCCTTACAAATATATGGGGAGGTACTAGCTCCAACACGATTTTACAGTGAAAACTGTAGGCACTTCAAACTGGCACTAGGGAACAGACTAAGAATCCAGAGTAATCTTTTCTCCTGCAAACCGTTCCATTTGTGCTAGATGAACGAACGTCTCTCCACATGCTCAGTTCTGAGAGAATAGTGTGTGTGAAAGCCGTCCTTCACATAGCTTCTTGGGAACACAAAGATTCTTTTCAGGTGCCAACACCACTCCATATATATATATGGGGAAGTAGTAGTTCCAACTCGGTTTTACAGTGAAAACTGCAGGAATTTCAAACCGGCACTAGGAAGCAGAGTGAGAAACCAGGGTAAAATTTTTTCCGGCAAACTGTTTCCTTTGTGCTAGATGAACGAACGTCTCACCAAATGCTATGTTGTGAGAGATAAGTGTGTGTCAAAGCCTTCCTTCACCTATCTTGTTGGGAACAAAAAAGTTTCTTTGCATTTGCAAACTGAAATCCACACATATATTTGGGGAGGTACTAGCTCCATCTCGGTTTTACAGTGAAAGCTGCAGAAATATCAAACATGCACTAGGAAACAGACTGAGAATCCAGAGTAGTACTTTCTCCTGCAACCCTTTCCCTTTGTGCTAGGTGAACGATCTTCTGTCCACATGATCATTTCTGAAAAATAAGTGTGTGTGAAAGCCGTACTTCACGTAGCTTGTAGTAAACACATAGTTTCTTTGCAGTTGCCAACACCACCCCATAAATATATATGGGTAGGTACTAGCTCCAAATAGATTTTACAGTGAAAACTGCAGGAACTTCAAACCGGCACTAGGAAACAGACTGAGAAACCAGAGTAAATGTTCCTCCTTCAAACCTTTCCCTTTGTGCTAGATGAACGAACGTCTCTCCACAGGCTCAGTTCTGAGAGATAAGTGTGTGTGAAAGCCGTACTTCACCTAGATTATTGGGAACACAAAGTTTCTTTTCAGTTGCCAACTCCACTCCATAAATATATATGGAGATGTTCTAGATAAAACTCTGTATTACAGTGCAAACTGCAGGAACTTCAAAACGGCAGTAGGAAGCAGACGGAGAAACCAGAGTAAAAGTTTCTCCTGCAACCCGTTCCATTTTTGCTTGATGAACAAACGTCTCTCCACATGCTGAGTTCTCAGAGATAAGTGTGTGTGAAGCCGTCCTTCACCTAGCATGTGGGGAACAGAGAGTTTCATTCAGATGCCATCTCCACTCCATTCATATATATGGGGAAGTACAAGCACCAACACGGTTTTACAGTGAAAAGTGCAGGAACTTCAAACCGTCACTAGGGAACAGACTGAGAAACCAGATTAAATGTTTCACCTGCAAACCGTTCCATTTGTGCTAGATTAACGAACGTCTCTCCACATGCTCAGTTCTGAGAGATATGATTGTGTGAAAGCTGTAGTTCAACTAGCATGTTGGGAACACAAAGTTTCTTTTCAGTTGCCAACTACACTCCATAAATATATATGGGGAGGTACTAGATAAAACTCGGTTTTACTGTGGAAACTGCAGGAAAATCAAACCGGCACTAGGAAACAGACTGAGAAACCAGAGTAAAATTTCTCCTGCAACCCGTTTTCTTTGTGCTAGATGAACGAACTTCTGTCCACATGCTAAGTTCTGAGAGATAAGTGAGTTTGAACGCCGTCCTTCATCTAGCTTTTTGGGAACACAAATATACTTTTAAGTTGCCAACTCCAATCCATACATATATATGGGGAGGTACAAGGTACAAATCGGTTTTACAGTGAAAACTGCAGGAACTTCAAACCGGCACTAGAAACAGACTGAGAAACCAGAGTAAAATTTCTCCTGCAACCCGTTCCCTTTGTGCTAGGTGAACGAAATTCTGTCCACATGCTCAGTTCTGAGAGATAAGTGTGTGTGAAAGCCGTCCTTCACCTAGTTTGTTGTAAACAAATAGTTTCTTTGCAGTTGCCAACTCCACTCCATACATATATATGGGGAGGTACTAGCTTCAACTCTGTTTTACAGTGTAAACTCAGGAACTTCAAACCGGCACTAGGAAACAGACTGAGAAACCAGAGTAAAAGTTTCACCTGCAAACCTTTCCCTTTGTGCTAGATGAACGAACGTCTCTCCACATTCTCAAGTCTGAGAGATAAGTGGGTGTGAAAGCCGTCCTTCAAATGGCTAGTTGGGAAAACAATTTTCTTTTCAGTTGCCAACTCCTGTCCATACATATATATGGTGAGGTACTAGCTCCAAAACGCTTTTACAGTGAAAACTGTAGGAATTTCAAACCGGCACTAGGAAACAGACTGAGAAAACAGAGTAAAAGTTTCTCCTGCAAACCGTTCCTTTTGTGCTAGATGAACGAAAGTCTCCCCACAAGCTAAGTTCTGAGAGATAAGTGTGTGTGAAAGCTGTAATTCACATAGCTTGTTGGGAACACTAATTTTCTTTTCATTTGCCATCTCCACTCCATAAATATATATGAGGAGGTACTAGCTCCAAAACGGTATTACAGTGAAAACAGCAGGAACTTCAAAACGGCACTAGGAAGCAGACTGAGAAACCAGAGAAAACGTTTCTCATACAACCCGTTCTTTTTGTGCTAGATGAAGGAACGTCTCTCCACTTGCTCAGTTCTGAGAGATAATTGTGTTTGAAAGCCGTTCTTCAGCTAGCTTGTTGGGAACACCAAATTTCTTTTCAGTTGCCTACTCCAATCCATACATATATATGGGGAGGTACTAGCTCCAAATCTGTTTTACAGTGAAACCTGCAGGAACTTCAAACCGGCACTAGGAAACAGAGTGAGAATCCAGAGTAAAATTTTCTCCTGCAACCCGTTCCCTTTGTGCTAGATGAACGAACGTCTCTCCACAAGCTCAGTTCTGAGAGATAAGTGGGTGTGAAAGCCGTAATTCACCTAGCTTGTTGGTAACACAAAGTTTCTTTTCAGTTGCCAAATCCACTCCATAAATATATATGGGGAAGTACTAGCTAAAACTCTGTTTTACAGTGAAAAATGCAGGAACTTCAAAACGGCACTAGGGAACAGACTGAGAAACAAGAGTAAAAGTTTCTCCTGCAACCCTTTCCCATTTTGCTACATGAACGAACTTCTGTCCACATGCTCAGTTCTGATAGATAAGTATGTGTGAAAGCCGTCCTTCAGCTAGCATGTTGTAAACACATAGCTTCTTTTCATTTGCAACTTCCACTCCATACATATATATGGGGAGGTACTAGCTCCAACACTGTTTTACAGTGAAAACTGCAGGAACTTCAAACGGGCACTAGGAAACAGACAGAGAAAACACAGTAAATTTTTCTACTGCAATCCGTTCCCTTTGTGCTAGATGAACGAACGTCTCTGCACAAGCTCATTTCTGAGAGATAAGTGTGTGTGAAAGCCGTAATTCACCTTGATTTTTGGAACACAAAGTTTCTTTCCAGTTGCCGACTCCAATCCATAAATTTATAAGGGGAGGTACTAGCTAAAACGCGGTTTTACAGTGAAAACTGCAGGAACTTCAAACCTGCAGTAGGAAACAGACTGAGAAATCAGAGTAAAGTTTCTCCTGCAATCCGTTCCCTTTGTGCTAGATGAACGAACGTCTCTCCACATGCTCAGTTCTGAGAGATATGATTGTGTGAAAGCTGTAGTTCAACTAGCATGTTGGGAACACAAAGTTTCTTTTCAGTTGCCAACTACACTCCATAAATATATATGGGGAGGTACTAGATAAAACTCGGTTTTACTGTGGAAACTGCAGGAAAATCAAACCGGCACTAGGAAACAGACTGAGAAACCAGAGTAAAATTTCTCCTGCAACCCGTTTTCTTTGTGCTAGATGAACGAACTTCTGTCCACATGCTAAGTTCTGAGAGATAAGTGAGTTTGAACGCCGTCCTTCATCTAGCTTTTTGGGAACACAAATATACTTTTAAGTTGCCAACTCCAATCCATACATATATATGGGGAGGTACAAGGTACAAATCGGTTTTACAGTGAAAACTGCAGGAACTTCAAACCGGCACTAGAAACAGACTGAGAAACCAGAGTAAAATTTCTCCTGCAACCCGTTCCCTTTGTGCTAGGTGAACGAACGTCTCTCCACATTCTCAAGTCTGAGAGATAAGTGGGTGTGAAAGCCGTCCTTCAAATGGCTAGTTGGGAAAACAATTTTCTTTTCAGTTGCCAACTCCTGTCCATACATATATATGGTGAGGTACTAGCTCCAAATCGCTTTTACAGTGAAAACTGTAGGAATTTCAAACCGGCAGTAGGAAACAGACTGAGAAAACAGAGTAAAAGTTTCTCCTGCAAACCGTTCCTTTTGTGCTAGATGAACGAAAGTCTCCCCACAAGCTAAGTTCTGAGAGATAAGTGTGTGTGAAAGCTGTAATTCACATAGCTTGTTGGGAACACTAATTTTCTTTTCATTTGCCATCTCCACTCCATAAATATATATGAGGAGGTACTAGCTCCAAAACGGTATTACAGTGAAAACAGCAGGAACTTCAAAACGGCACTAGGAAGCAGACTGAGAAACCAGAGAAAAAGTTTCTCATACAACCCGTTCTTTTTGTGCTAGATGAAGGAACGTCTCTCCACTTGCTCAGTTCTGAGAGATAATTGTGTTTGAAAGCCGTTCTTCAGCTAGCTTGTTGGGAACACCAAATTTCTTTTCAGTTGCCTACTCCAATCCATATATATATATGGGGAGGTACTAGCTCCAAATCTGTTTTACAGTGAAACCTGCAGGAACTTCAAACCGGCACTAGGAAACAGAGTGAGAATCCAGAGTAAAATTTTCTCCTGCAACCCGTTCCCTTTGTGCTAGATGAACGAACGTCTCTCCACAAGCTCAGTTCTGAGAGATAAGTGGGTGTGAAAGCCGTAATTCACCTAGCTTGTTGGTAACACAAAGTTTCTTTTCAGTTGCCAAATCCACTCCATAAATATATATGGGGAAGTACTAGCTAAAACTCTGTTTTACAGTGTAAACTCAGGAACTTCAAACCGGCACTAGGAAACAGACTGAGAAACCAGAGTAAAAGTTTCACCTGCAAACCTTTCCCTTTGTGCTAGATGAACGAACGTCTCTCCACATTCTCAAGTCTGAGAGATAAGTGGGTGTGAAAGCCATCCTTCAAATGGCTAGTTGGGAAAACAATTTTCTTTTCAGTTGCCAACTCCTGTCCATACATATATATGGTGAGGTACTAGCTCCAAATCGCTTTTACAGTGAAAACTGTAGGAATTTCAAACCGGCAGTAGGAAACAGACTGAGAAAACAGAGTAAAAGTTTCTCCTGCAAACCGTTCCTTTTGTGCTAGATGAACGAAAGTCTCCCCACAAGCTAAGTTCTGAGAGATAAGTGTGTGTGAGAGCTGTAATTCACATAGCTTGTTGGGAACACTAATTTTCTTTTCATTTGCCATCTCCACTCCATAAATATATATGAGGAGGTACTAGCTCCAAAACGGTATTACAGTGAAAACAGCAGGAACTTCAAAACGGCACTAGGAAGCAGACTGAGAAACCAGAGAAAAAGTTTCTCATACAACCCGTTCTTTTTGTGCTAGATGAAGGAACGTCTCTCCACTTGCTCAGTTCTGAGAGATAATTGTGTTTGAAAGCCGTTATTCAGCTAGCTTGTTGGGAACACCAAATTTCTTTTCAGTTGCCTACTCCAATCCATACATATATATGGGGAGGTACTAGCTCCAAATCTGTTTTACAGTGAAACCTGCAGGAACTTCAAACCGGCACTAGGAAACAGAGTGAGAATCCAGAGTAAAATTTTCTCCTGCAACCCGTTCCCTTTGTGCTAGATGAACGAACGTCTCTCCACAAGCTCAGTTCTGAGAGATAAGTGGATGTGAAAGCCGTAATTCACCTAGCTTGTTGGTAACACAAAGTTTCTTTTCAGTTGCCAAATCCACTCCATAAATATATATGGGGAAGTACTAGCTAAAACTCTGTTTTACAGTGAAAAATGCAGGAACTTCAAAACGGCACTAGGGAACAGACTGAGAAACAAGAGTAAAAGTTTCTCCTGCAACCCTTTCCCATTTTGCTACATGAACGAACTTCTGTCCACATGCTCAGTTCTGATAGATAAGTATGTGTGAAAGCCGTCCTTCAGCTAGCATGTTGAAAACACATAGCTTCTTTTCATTTGCAACTTCCACTCAATACATATATATGGGGAGGTACTAGCTCCAACACTGTTTTACAGTGAAAACTGCAGGAACTTCAAACGGGCACTAGGAAACAGACTGAGAAAACACAGTAAATTTTTCTACTGCAATCCGTTCCCTTTGTGCTAGATGAACGAACGTCTCTGCACAAGCTCATTTCTGAGAGATAAGTGTGTGTGAAAGCCGTAATTCACCTTGATTTTTGGAACACAAAGTTTCTTTCCAGTTGCCGACTCCAATCCATAAATTTATAAGGGGAGGTACTAGCTAAAACGCGGTTTTACAGTGAAAACTGCAGGAACTTCAAACCTGCAGTAGGAAACAGACTGAGAAATCAGAGTAAAGTTTCTCCTGCAATCCGTTCCCTTTGTGCTAGATGAACGAACGTCTCTCCACATGCTCAGTTCTGAGAGATATGATTGTGTGAAAGCTGTAGTTCAACTAGCATGTTGGGAACACAAAGTTTCTTTTCAGTTGCCAACTACACTCCATAAATATATATGGGGAGGTACTAGATAAAACTCGGTTTTACTGTGGAAACTGCAGGAAAATCAAACCGGCACTAGGAAACAGACTGAGAAACCAGAGTAAAATTTCTCCTGCAACCCGTTTTCTTTGTGCTAGATGAACGAACTTCTGTCCACATGCTAAGTTCTGAGAGATAAGTGAGTTTGAACGCCGTCCTTCATCTAGCTTTTTGGGAACACACATATACTTTTAAGTTGCCAACTCCAATCCATACATATATATGGGGAGGTACAAGGTACAAATCGGTTTTACAGTGAAAACTGCAGGAACTTCAAACCGGCACTAGAAACAGACTGAGAAACCAGAGTAAAATTTCTCCTGCAACCCGTTCCCTTTGTGCTAGGTGAACGAAATTCTGTCCACATGCTCAGTTCTGAGAGATAAGTGTGTGTGAAAGCCGTCCTTCACCTAGTTTGTTGTAAACAAATAGTTTCTTTGCAGTTGCCAACTCCACTCCATACATATATATGGGGAGGTACTAGCTTCAACTCTGTTTTACAGTGTAAACTCAGGAACTTCAAACCGGCACTAGGAAACAGACTGAGAAACCAGAGTAAAAGTTTCACCTGCAAACCTTTCCCTTTGTGCTAGATGAACGAACGTCTCTCCACATTCTCAAGTCTGAGAGATAAGTGGGTGTGAAAGCCGTCCTTCAAATGGCTAGTTGGGAAAACAATTTTCTTTTCAGTTGCCAACTCCTGTCCATACATATATATGGTGAGGTACTAGCTCCAAAACGCTTTTACAGTGAAAACTGTAGGAATTTCAAACCGGCAGTAGGAAACAGACTGAGAAAACAGAGTAAAAGTTTCTCCTGCAAACCGTTCCTTTTGTGCTAGATGAACGAAAGTCTCCCCACAAGCTAAGTTCTGAGAGATAAGTGTGTGTGAAAGCTGTAATTCACATAGCTTGTTGGGAACACTAATTTTCTTTTCATTTGCCATCTCCACTCCATAAATATATATGAGGAGGTACTAGCTCCAAAACGGTATTACAGTGAAAACAGCAGGAACTTCAAAACGGCACTAGGAAGCAGACTGAGAAACCAGAGAAAAAGTTTCTCATACAACCCGTTCTTTTTGTGCTAGATGAAGGAACGTCTCTCCACTTGCTCAGTTCTGAGAGATAATTGTGTTTGAAAGCCGTTCTTCAGCTAGCTTGTTGGGAACACCAAATTTCTTTTCAGTTGCCTACTCCAATCCATACATATATATGGGGAGGTACTAGCTCCAAATCTGTTTTACAGTGAAACTTGCAGGAACTTCAAACCGGCACTAGGAAACAGAGTGAGAATCCAGAGTAAAATTTTCTCCTGCAACCCGTTCCCTTTGTGCTAGATGAACGAACGTCTCTCCACAAGCTCAGTTCTGAGAGATAAGTGGGTGTGAAAGCCGTAATTCACCTAGCTTGTTGGTAACACAAAGTTTCTTTTCAGTTGCCAAATCCACTCCATAAATATATATGGGGAAGTACTAGCTAAAACTCTGTTTTACAGTGTAAACTCAGGAACTTCAAACCGGCACTAGGAAACAGACTGAGAAACCAGAGTAAAAGTTTCACCTGCAAACCTTTCCCTTTGTGCTAGATGAACGAACGTCTCTCCACATTCTCAAGTCTGAGAGATAAGTGGGTGTGAAAGCCGTCCTTCAAATGGCTAGTTGGGAAAACAATTTTCTTTTCAGTTGCCAACTCCTGTCCATACATATATATGGTGAGGTACTAGCTCCAAATCGCTTTTACAGTGAAAACTGTAGGAATTTCAAACCGGCAGTAGGAAACAGACTGAGAAAACAGAGTAAAAGTTTCTCCTGCAAACCGTTCCTTTTGTGCTAGATGAACGAAAGTCTCCCCACAAGCTAAGTTCTGAGAGATAAGTGTGTGTGAAAGCTGTAATTCACATAGCTTGTTGGGAACACTAATTTTCTTTTCATTTGCCATCTCCACTCCATAAATATATATGAGGAGGTACTAGCTCCAAAACGGTATTACAGTGTAAACAGCAGGAACTTCAAAACGGCACTAGGAAGCAGACTGAGAAACCAGAGAAAACGTTTCTCATACAACCCGTTCTTTTTGTGCTAGATGAAGGAACGTCTCTCCACTTGCTCAGTTCTGAGAGATAATTGTGTTTGAAAGCCGTTCTTCAGCTAGCTTGTTGGGAACACCAAATTTCTTTTCAGTTGCCTACTCCAATCCATACATATATATGGGGAGGTACTAGCTCCAAATCTGTTTTACAGTGAAACCTGCAGGAACTTCAAACCGGCACTAGGAAACAGAGTGAGAATCCAGAGTAAAATTTTCTCCTGCAACCCGTTCCCTTTGTGCTAGATGAACGAACGTCTCTCCACAAGCTCAGTTCTGAGAGATAAGTGGGTGTGAAAGCCGTAATTCACCTAGCTTGTTGGTAACACAAAGTTTCTTTTCAGTTGCCAAATCCACTCCATAAATATATATGGGGAAGTACTAGCTAAAACTCTGTTTTACAGTGAAAAATGCAGGAACTTCAAAACGGCACTAGGGAACAGACTGAGAAACAAGAGTAAAAGTTTCTCCTGCAACCCTTTCCCATTTTGCTACATGAACGAACTTCTGTCCACATGCTCAGTTCTGATAGATAAGTATGTGTGAAAGCCGTCCTTCAGCTAGCTTGTTGTAAACACATAGCTTCTTTTCATTTGCAACTTCCACTCCATACATATATATGGGGAGGTACTAGCTCCAACACTGTTTTACAGTGAAAACTGCAGGAACTTCAAACGGGCACTAGGAAACAGACTGAGAAAACACAGTAAATTTTTCTACTGCAATCCGTTCCCTTTGTGCTAGATGAACGAACGTCTCTGCACAAGATCATTTCTGTGAGATAAGTGTGTGTGAAAGCCGTAATTCACCTTGATTTTTGGAACACAAAGTTTCTTTCCAGTTGCCGACTCCAATCCATAAATTTATAAGGGGAGGTACTAGATAAAACGCGGTTTTACAGTGAAAACTGCAGGAACTTCAAACCTGCAGTTGGAAACAGACTGAGAAATCAGAGTAAAGTTTCTCCTGCAATCCGTTCCCTTTGTGCTAGATGAACGAACGTCTCTCCACATGCTCAAATCTGAGAGATTATTGTGTGTGAAAGCCATCCTTCACCTAGCTTTTTGGGAACACAAAGATTCTTTTCATTTGCCAACTCCACTCCATACATATATATGGGGAGGTACTAGCTCCAACTCGGTTTTACAGTGAAAACTGCAGGAACTTCAAAACGGCAATAGGAAACAGACTGAGATACCAGAGTAAAATTTCTACTGCAACCCGTTCAATTTGTGCTAGATGAACGAACGTCTCTCCACATGCTCATTTCTGAGAGATAATTGTGTGTTAAAGCCGTGATTCACCTAGCTTTTTGGAACACAAAGTTTCTTTTCAGTTGCCAAATCCACTCCATATATATATATCGGGAGGTACTAGCTAAAATTCGGTTTTACAGTGAAATCTGCAGGAACTTCAAAACGGCACTAGGGAACAGACTGAGAAACCAGAGTAAAAGTTTCTTCTGCAAACCGTTCCCTTTTTGCTACATGAACGAACATCTGTCCACATGCTCAGTTCTGAGAGAAAAGTTTGTGTGAAAGCCGTCCTTCAAATAGCTTGTTGTAAACACATAGTTTCTTTGCAGTTGCCAACTCCACTCCTTACAAATATATGGGGAGGTACTAGCTCCAACACGATTTTACAGTGAAAACTGTAGGCACTTCAAACTGGCACTAGGGAACAGACTAAGAATCCAGAGTAATCTTTTCTCCTGCAAACCGTTCCATTTGTGCTAGATGAACGAACGTCTCTCCACATGCTCAGTTCTGAGAGAATAGTGTGTGTGAAAGCCGTCCTTCACATAGCTTCTTGGGAACACAAAGATTCTTTTCAGGTGCCAACACCACTCCATACATATATATGGGGAAGTAGTATTTCCAACTCGGTTTTACAGTGAAAACTGCAGGAATTTCAAACCGGCACTAGGAAACAGACTGAGAAACCAGGGTAAAAGTTTCTCCTGCCACCCATTCCCTTTGTGCTAGATGAACGAAAGTCTCTCCAAAAGCTCATTTCTGAGAGATAATTGTGTGTGAAAGCCGTCCTTCACCTAGCTTGTTGGAAACAAAAAGTTCCTTTTCAGTTGCCAACTCCACTCCATAAATATATATGGGGAGGTACTAGCTAAAACTCGGTTTTACTGTGAAAACTGCAGGAAATTCAAAACGGCACTAGGGAACAGACTGATAAACCAGATTATAAGTTTCTGCTGCAACCCGTTACCTTTGTGCTAGATGAACGAACATCAGTCCACATGCTCAGTTCTGAGAGATAGGAGTGTGTGAATGCCGTCCTTCACTTAGCTTGTTGTAAACACATAGATTCTTTTCAGTTGCCAAATCCACTCCATAAATATATATGGGGAAGTACTAGCCAAAACTCTGTTTTACAGTGAAAAATGCAGGAACTTCAAAACGGCACTAGGGAACAGACTGAGAAAAAAGGGTAAAAGTTTCTCCTGCAACCCTTTCCCATTTTGCTACATGAGCGAAATTCTGTCCACATGCTCAGTTCTGACAGATAAGTATGTGTGAAAGCCGTCCTTTAGCTAGCTTGTTTAAACACATAGCTTCTTTTCATTTGCCACCTCCACTCAATACATATATATGGGGAGGTACTAGCTCCAACACTGTTTTACAGTGAAAACTGCAGGAACTTCAAACGGGCACTAGGAAACAGACTGAGAAAACAGAGTAAATTTTTCTACTGCAATCCGTTCCCTTTGTGCTAGATGAACGAACGTCTCTCCACAAGCACATTTCTGAGAGATAAGTGTGTGTGAAAGCCGTAATTCACCTAGATTTTTGGAACACAAAGTTTCTTTCCATTTGCCGACCCCAATCCATAAATTTATAAGGGGAGGTACTAGCTAAAACGCGGTTTTACAGTGAAAACTGCAGGAACTTCAAACCTGCACTAGGAAACAGACTGTGAAATCAGAGTAATAGTTTCTCCTGCAATCCGTTCCCTTTGTGCTAGATGAACGAACGTCTCTCCACATGCTCAATTCTGAGAGATTAGTGTGTGTGAAAGCCATCCTTCACCTAGCTTTTTGGGAAAACAAAGATTCTTTTCATTTGCCAACTCCACTCCATACATATATATGGGGAGGTACTAACTCCAACTCGGTTTTACAGTGAAAACTGCAGGAACTTCAAACCGGCACTAGGAAACAGACTGAGATACCAGAGGAAAATTTCTACTGCAACCCGTTCAATTTGTGCTAGATGAACGAACGTCACTCCACAAGCTCAGTTCTGAGAGATAAGTGTGTGTGTAAGCCGTAATTCAATTAGCTTGTTGGGAACACAAATTTTCTTTTCAGTTGCCAACTGCAAACCATACATATATATGGGGAGGTACTAGCTAAAACTCGGTGTTACAGTGAAAACTGAAGGAACTTCAAACCGGCACTAGGGAACAGACTGAGAAACCAGAGTAAAATTTCTCCTGCAAACCGTTCCCTTTGTGCTAGATGAACGAACGTCTCTCCACAAGCTAATTTCTGAGAGATAAGTGTGTGTGAATGCTGTAATTCACATAGCTTGTTGGGAACACAAATTTACTTTTCAGTTGCCAACTCCACTCCATAAAAATATATGGGGAGGTATTAGCTCCAAAACGGTATTACAGTTAAAACTGCAGGAATTTCAAACCGGCACTAGGAAACATACTGAGAAACCAGAGAATAAGTTTCTCCTGCAACCCGATCCCTTTGTGCTAGATGAATGAACTTCTGTCCAAATGTTCAGTTCTGAGAGAAAAGTGTGTCTGAAAGCCGTCCTTCACATAGCTTGTTTTAAACACATTGATTCTTTGCAGTAGCCAACACCACTCCATACATATATATGGGGAGGTAGTATCTCCAACTCTGTTTTACAGTGTTAACTCAGGAACTTCAAACCGTCATTATGAAACAGCCTGAGAGACCAGAGAAAATGTTTCTCCTGCAAACCTTTCCTTTTGTGCTAGATGAAAGAACGTCTCTCCACATGCTCAGTTCTAGAGATAAGTGTGTGTGAAAGCCGTCCTTCACCTAGCTTGTTGGGAACACAAAGTTTCTTTCAGTTGCCAAATCCACTCCATACATATATATTGGTAGGTACTAGCTCCAACTAGGTTTTACACTGAAAACTGCAGGAACTTCAAACCGGCACTAGGAAACAGACTGAGAAACCAGAGTAAAAGTTTCTCCTGCAACCCATTCCCTTTGTGCTAGATGAAGGAACGTCTCTCCACATGCTCAGTTCTGAGAGATAACTGTCTGTGAAAGCCGTCCTTCAGCTAGCTAGTTGGGAAAACAAAGATTCTTTCCAGTTGCCTACTCCACTCCATACATATATATGGGGAGGTACTAACTCCAAATCGGTTTTACAGTGAAACCTGCAGGAACGTCAAACAGGCACTAGGAAACAGACTGAAAAACCAGAGTAAAAGTTTGCCTGCAACCCGTTCCATTTTTGCTAGATGAAGGAACGTCTCTCCACATGCTCAGTTCTGAGTGATATCTGTCTGTGAAAGCCATTCTTCAGCTAGCTTGTTGGGAACACAAAGATTCTTTCCATTTGCCAAATCCATTCCATAAATATATATGGGGTGGTACTAGCTAAAACTCGGTTTTACAGTAAAAAATGCAGGAAATTCAAACCGGCACTAGGGAACAGACTGAGAAACCAGAGTAAAAGTTTCTTCTGCAACCCGTTCCCTTTTTGCTACATGAACGAATATCTGTCCACATGCTCAGTTCTGAGAGAAAAGTTTGTGTGAAAGCCGTCCTTCAAATAGCTTGTTGTAAACACATAGTTTCTTTGCAGTTGCCAACTCCACTCCTTACATATATATGGGTAGGTACTACCTCCAACACGAATATACAGTAAAAACTGCAGGAAATTCAAACTGGCACTAGGGAACAGACTGAGAATCCAGAGTAATCTTTTCTCCTGCAAACCGTTCCATTTGTGCTAGATGAACGAACGTCTCTCCACATGCTCAGTTCTGAGAGAATAGTGTGTGTGAAAGCCGTCCTTCACATAGCTTCTTGGGAACACAAAGATTCTTTTCAGGTGCCAACACCACTCCATACATATATATGGGGAAGTAGTAGTTCCAACTCGGTTTTACAGTGAAAACTGCAGGAATTTCAAACCGGCACTAGGAAACAGACTGAGAAACCAGGGTAAAAGTTTCTCCTGCCACCCATTCCCTTTGTGCTAGATGAACGAAAGTCTCTCCAAAAGCTCATTTCTGAGAGATAATTGTGTGTGAAAGCCGTCCTTCACCTAGCTTGTTGGAAACAAAAAGTTCCTTTTCAGTTGCCAACTCCACTCCATAAATATATATGGGGAGGTACTAGCTAAAACTCGGTTTTACTGTGAAAACTGCAGGAAATTCAAAACGGCACTAGGGAACATACTGATAAACCAGATTATAAGTTTCTGCTGCAACCCGTTACCTTTGTGCTAGATGAACGAACATCTGTCCACATGCTCAGTTCTGAGAGATAAGAGTGTGTGAATGCCGTCCTTCACTTAGCTTGTTGTAAACACATAGATTCTTTGCAGTTGCCAACTCCATTCCATAAATATATATGGTGAGGAACTATCTCCAAATCTGTTTTACAGTGAAAACTGCAGGAAATTCAAACCGGCACTAGGAAACAGAATGAGAAACCAAAGTAAATGTTTCTCCTGCAACCCATTCCCTTTTATGCTAGATGAACGAACGTCTCTCAACATGCTCACTTCTGAGAGATAATTGTGTGTGAAAGCCGTCCTTCACATAGCTTGTTGGGAACACAAAGTTTGTTTTCATTTGCCAACTCCACTCCATACATATATATGGGGAGGTACTAGCTCCAACTCGGTTTTACAGTGAATACTGCAGGAACTTCAAACCGGCACTAGGAAACAGACTGAGATACCAGAGTAAAATTTCTACTGCAACCCGTTCAATTTGTGCTAGATGAACGAACGTCACTCCACAGGCTCAGATCTGAGAGATTAGTGTGTGTGTAAGCCGTAATTCAATTAGCTTGTTGGGAATACAAATTGTCTTTTCAGTTGCCAACTGCAAACCATACATATATATGGGGAGGTACTAGCTAAAACTCGGTGTTACAGTGAAAACTGAAGGAACTTCAAACCGGCACTAGGGAACAGACTGAGAAACCAGAGTAAAAATTTCTCCTGCAACCCTTTCCCTTTTTTGCTAGATGAACGAACGTCTCTCCACAAGCTAATTTCTGAGAGATAATTGTGTGTGAAAGCTGTAATTCACATAGCTTGTTGGGAACACAAATTTACTTTTCAGTTGCCAACTCCACTAAATAAAAATATATGGGGAGGTATTAGCTCCAAATCGGTATTACAGATAAAACTGCAGGAACTTCAAACCGGCACTAGGAAACATACTGAGAAACCAGAGAAAAAGTTTCTCCTGCAAACCGATCCCTTTGTGCTAGATGAACGAACTTCTGTCCACATGTTCAGTTCTGAGAGAAAAGTGTGTCTGAAAGCCGTCCTTCACATAGCTTGTTTTAAAAACATAGATTCTTTGCAGTAGCCAACACCACTCCATACATATATATGGGGAGGTATTAGCTCCAACTCTGTTTTACAGTGTTAACTCAGGAATTTCAAACCGGCATTAGGAAACAGACTGAGAAACCAGAGTAAAATTTTCTACTGCCACCCTTTCACTTTGTGCTAGATGAACGAACGTCTCTCCACATGCTCATTTCTGAGAGATAATTGTGTGTTAAAGCCGTGATTCACCTAGCTTTTTGGAACACAAAGTTTCTTTTCAGTTGCCAAATCCACTCCATAAATATATATCGGGAGGTACTAGCTAAAATTCGGTTTTACAGTGAAATCTGCAGGAACTTCAAAACGGCACTAGGGAACAGACTGAGAAACCAGAGTAAAAGTTTCTTCTGCAAACCGTTCCCTTTTTGCTACATGAACGAACATCTGTCCACATGCTCAGTTCTGAGAGAAAAGTTTGTGTGAAAGCCGTCCTTCAAATAGCTTGTTGTAAACACATAGTTTCTTTGCAGTTGCCAACTCCACTCCTTACAAATATATGGGGAGGTACTAGCTCCAACACGATTTTACAGTGAAAACTGTAGGCACTTCAAACTGGCACTAGGGAACAGACTAAGAATCCAGAGTAATCTTTTCTCCTGCAAACCGTTCCATTTGTGCTAGATGAACGAACGTCTCTCCACATGCTCAGTTCTGAGAGAATAGTGTGTGTGAAAGCCGTCCTTCACATAGCTTCTTGGGAACACAAAGATTCTTTTCAGGTGCCAACACCACTCCATATATATATATGGGGAAGTAGTAGTTCCAACTCGGTTTTACAGTGAAAACTGCAGGAATTTCAAACCGGCACTAGGAAGCAGACTGAGAAACCAGGGTAAAATTTTTTCCGGCAAACTGTTTCCTTTGTGCTAGATGAACGAACGTCTCACCAAATGCTATGTTGTGAGAGATAAGTGTGTGTCAAAGCCTTCCTTCATCTATCTTGTTGGGAACAAAAAAGTTTCTTTGCATTTGCAAACTGAAATCTACACATATATTTGGGGAGGTACTAGCTCCATCTCGGTTTTACAGTGAAAGCTGCAGAAATATCAAACATGCACTAGGAAACAGACTGAGAATCCAGAGTAGTACTTTCTCCTGCAACCCTTTCCCTTTGTGCTAGGTGAACGGTCTTCTGTCCACATGATCATTTCTGAAAAATAAGTGTGTGTGAAAGCCGTACTTCACGTAGCTTGTAGTAAACACATAGTTTCTTTGCAGTTGCCAACACCACCCCATAAATATATATGGGTAGGTACTAGCTCCAAATAGATTTTACAGTGAAAACTGCAGGAACTTCAAACCGGCACTAGGAAACAGACTGAGAAACCAGAGTAAATGTTCCTCCTTCAAACCTTTCCCTTTGTGCTAGATGAACGAACGTCTCTCCACAGGCTCAGTTCTGAGAGATAAGTGTGTGTGAAAGCCGTACTTCACCTAGATTATTGGGAACACAAAGTTTCTTTTCAGTTGCCAACTCCACTCCATAAATATATATGGAGATGTTCTAGATAAAACTCTGTATTACAGTGCAAACTGCAGGAACTTCAAAACGGCAGTAGGAAGCAGACGGAGAAACCAGAGTAAAAGTTTCTCCTGCAACCCGTTCCATTTTTGCTTGATGAACAAACGTCTCTCCACATGCTGAGTTCTGAGAGATAAGTGTGTGTGAAGCCGTCCTTCACCTAGCATGTGGGGAACAGAGAGTTTCATTCAGATGCCATCTCCACTCCATACATATATATGGGGAAGTACAAGCACCAACACGGTTTTACAGTGAAAAGTGCAGGAACTTCAAACCGTCACTAGGGAACAGACTGAGAAAGCAGATTAAATGTTTCACCTGCAAACCGTTCCATTTGTGCTAGATTAACGAAAGTCTCTCCACATGCTCAGTTCTGAGAGATATGATTGTGTGAAAGCTGTAGTTCAACTAGCATGTTGGGAACACAAAGTTTCTTTTCAGTTGCCAACTACACTCCATAAATATATATGGGGAGGTACTAGATAAAACTCGGTTTTACTGTGGAAACTGCAGGAAAATCAAACCGGCACTAGGAAACAGACTGAGAAACCAGAGTAAAATTTCTCCTGCAACCCGTTTTCTTTGTGCTAGATGAACGAACTTCTGTCCACATGCTAAGTTCTGAGAGATAAGTGAGTTTGAACGCCGTCCTTCATCTAGCTTTTTGGGAACACAAATATACTTTTAAGTTGCCAACTCCAATCCATACATATATATGGGGAGGTACAAGGTACAAATCGGTTTTACAGTGAAAACTGCAGGAACTTCAAACCGGCACTAGAAACAGACTGAGAAACCAGAGTAAAATTTCTCCTGCAACCTGTTCCCTTTGTGCTAGGTGAACGAAATTCTGTCCACATGCTCAGTTCTGAGAGATAAGTGTGTGTGAAAGCCGTCCTTCACCTAGTTTGTTGTAAACAAATAGTTTCTTTGCAGTTGCCAACTCCACTCCATACATATATATGGGGAGGTACTAGCTTCAACTCTGTTTTACAGTGTAAACTCAGGAACTTCAAACCGGCACTAGGAAACAGACTGAGAAACCAGAGTAAAAGTTTCACCTGCAAACCTTTCCCTTTGTGCTAGATGAACGAACGTCTCTCCACATTCTCAAGTCTGAGAGATAAGTGGGTGTGAAAGCCGTCCTTCAAATGGCTAGTTGGGAAAACAATTTTCTTTTCAGTTGCCAACTCCTGTCCATACATATATATGGTGAGGTACTAGCTCCAAATCGCTTTTACAGTGAAAACTGTAGGAATTTCAAACCGGCACTAGGAAACAGACTGAGAAAACAGAGTAAAAGTTTCTCCTGCAAACCGTTCCTTTTGTGCTAGATGAACGAAAGTCTCCCCACAAGCTAAGTTCTGAGAGATAAGTGTGTGTGAAAGCTGTAATTCACATAGTTTGTTGGGAACACTAATTTTCTTTTCATTTGCCATCTCCACTCCATAAATATATATGAGGAGGTACTAGCTCCAAAACGGTATTACAGTGAAAACAGCAGGAACTTCAAAACGGCACTAGGAAGCAGACTGAGAAACCAGAGAAAAAGTTTCTCATACAACCCGTTCTTTTTGTGCTAGATGAAGGAACGTCTCTCCACTTGCTCAGTTCTGAGAGATAATTGTGTTTGAAAGCCGTTCTTCAGCTAGCTTGTTGGGAACACCAAATTTCTTTTCAGTTGCCTACTCCAATCCATACATATATATGGGGAGGTACTAGCTCCAAATCTGTTTTACAGTGAAACCTGCAGGAACTTCAAACCGGCACTAGGAAACAGAGTGAGAATCCAGAGTAAAATTTTCTCCTGCAACCCGTTCCCTTTGTGCTAGATGAACGAACGTCTCTCCACAAGCTCAGTTCTGAGAGATAAGTGGGTGTGAAAGCCGTAATTCACCTAGCTTGTTGGTAACACAAAGTTTCTTTTCAGTTGCCAAATCCACTCCATAAATATATATGGGGAAGTACTAGCTAAAACTCTGTTTTACAGTGAAAAATGCAGGAACTTCAAAACGGCACTAGGGAACAGACTGAGAAACAAGAGTAAAAGTTTCTCCTGCAACCCTTTCCCATTTTGCTACATGAACGAACTTCTGTCCACATGCTCAGTTCTGATAGATAAGTATGTGTGAAAGCCGTCCTTCAGCTAGCTTGTTGTAAACACATAGCTTCTTTTCATTTGCAACTTCCACTCCATACATATATATGGGGAGGTACTAGCTCCAACACTGTTTTACAGTGAAAACTGCAGGAACTTCAAACGGGCACTAGGAAACAGACTGAGAAAACACAGTACATTTTTCTACTGCAATCCGTTTCCTTTGTGCTAGATGAACGAACGTCTCTGCACAAGCTCATTTCTGAGAGATAAGTGTGTGTGAAAGCCGTAATTCACCTTGATTTTTGGAACACAAAGTTTCTTTCCAGTTGCCGACTCCAATCCATAAATTTATAAGGGGAGGTACTAGCTAAAACGCGGTTTTACAGTGAAAACTGCAGGAACTTCAAACCTGCAGTAGGAAACAGACTGAGAAATCAGAGTAAAGTTTCTCCTGCAATCCGTTCCCTTTGTGCTAGATGAACGAACGTCTCTCCACATGCTCAAATCTGAGAGATTATTGTGTGTGAAAGCCATCCTTCACCTAGCTTTTTGGGAACACAAAGATTCTTTTCATTTGCCAACTCCACTCCATACATATATATTGGGAGGTACTAGCTCCAACTCAGTTTTACAGTGAAAACTGCAGGAACTTCAAACCGGCACTAGGAAACAGACTGAGATACCAGAGTAAAATTTCTACTGCAACCCGTTCAATTTGTGCTAGATGAACGAACGTCACTCCACAAGCTCAGTTCTGAGAGATAAGTGTGTGTGTAAGCCGTAATTCAATTAGCTTGTTGGGAACACAAATTTTCTTTTCAGTTGCCAACTGCAAACCATACATATATATGGGGAGGTACTAGCTAAAACTCGGTGTTACAGTGAAAACTGAAGGAACTTCAAACCGGCACTAGGGAACAGACTGAGAAACCAGAGTAAAATTTCTCCTGCAACCCGTTCCCTTTGTGCTAGATGAACGAACATCTCTCCATAAGCTTATTTCTGAGAGATAAGTGTGTGTGAAAGCTGTAATTCACATAGCTTCTTGGGAACACAAATTTACTTTTCAGTTGCCAACTCCACTCCATAAAAATATATGGGGAGGTATTAGCTCCAAATCGGTATTACAGATAAAACTGCAGGAACATCAAACCGGCACTAGGAAACATACTGAGAAACCAGAGAAAAAGTTTCTCCTGCAAACCGATCCCTTTGTGCTAGATGAACGAACTTCTGTCCACATGTTCAGTTCTGAGAGAAAAGTGTGTCTGAAAGCCGTCCTTCACATAGCTTGTTTTAAACACATAGATTCTTTGCAGTAGCCAACACCACTCCATACATATATATGGGGAGGTATTAGCTCCAACTCTGTTTTACAGTGTTAACTCAGGAATTTCAAACCGGCATTAGGAAACAGACTGAGAAACCAGAGTAAAATTTTCTACTGCCACCCTTTCCCTTTGTGCTAGATGAACGAACGTCTCTCCACATGCTCATTTCTGAGAGATAATTGTGTGTTAAAGCCGTGATTCACCTAGCTTTTTGGAACACAAAGTTTCTTTTCAGTTGCCAAATCCACTCCATAAATATATATCGGGAGGTACTAGCTAAAATTCGGTTTTACAGTGAAATCTGCAGGAACTTCAAAACGGCACTAGGGAACAGACTGAGAAACCAGAGTAAAAGTTTCTTCTGCAAACCGTTCCCTTTTTGCTACATGAACGAACATCTGTCCACATGCTCAGTTCTGAGAGAAAAGTTTGTGTGAAAGCCGTCCTTCAAATAGCTTGTTGTAAACACATAGTTTCTTTGCAGTTGCCAACTCCACTCCTTACAAATATATGGGGAGGTACTAGCTCCAACACGATTTTACAGTGAAAACTGTAAGCACTTCAAACTGGCACTAGGGAACAGACTAAGAATCCAGAGTAATCTTTTCTCCTGCAAACCGTTCCATTTGTGCTAGATGAACGAACGTCTCTCCACATGCTCAGTTCTGAGAGAATAGTGTGTGTGAAAGCCGTCCTTCACATAGCTTCTTGGGAACACAAAGATTCTTTTCAGGTGCCAACACCACTCCATACATATATATGGGGAAGTAGTAGTTCCAACTCGGTTTTACAGTGAAAACTGCAGGAATTTCAAACCGGCACTAGGAAACAGACTGAGAAACCAGGGTAAAAGTTTCTCCTGCCACCCATTCCCTTTGTGCTAGATGAAAGAAAGTCTCTCCAAAAGCTAATTTCTGAGAGATAATTGTGTGTGAAAGCCGTCCTTCACCTAGCTTGTTGGAAACAAAAAGTTCCTTTTCAGTTGCCAACTCCACTCCATAAATATATATGGGGAGGTACTAGCTAAAACTCGGTTTTACTGTGAAAATTGCAGGAAATTCAAAACGGCACTAGGGAACAGACTGATAAACCAGATTATAAGTTTCTGCTGCAACCCGTTACCTTTGTGCTAGATGAACGAACATCTGTCCACATGCTCAGTTCTGAGAGATAAGAGTGTGTGAATGCCGTCCTTCACTTAGCTTGTTGTAAACACATAGATTCTTTTCAGTTGCCAAATCCACTCCATAAATATATATGGGGAAGTACTAGCTAAAACTCTGTTTTACAGTGAAAAATGCAGGAACTTCAAAACGGCACTAGGGAACAGACTGAGAAAAAAGAGTAAAAGTTTCTCCTGCAACCCTTTCCCATTTTGCTACATGAACGAAATTCTGTCCACATGCTCAATTCTGACAGATAAGTATGTGTGAAATCCGTCCTTTAGCTAGCTTGCTTAAACACATAGCTTCTTTTCATTTGCCACCTCCACTCAATACATATATATGGGGAGGTACTAGCTCCAACACTGTTTTACAGTGAAACTGCAGGAAATTCAAACGGGCACTAGGAAACAGACTGAGAAAACAGAGTAAATTTTTTTACTGCAATCCGTTCCCTTTGTGCTAGATGAACCAACGTCTCTCCACAAGCACATTTCTGAGAGATAAGTGTGTGTGAAAGCCGTAATTCACCTAGATTTTTGGAACACAAAGTTTCTTTCCATTTGCCGACCCCAATCCATAAATTTATAAGGGGAGGTACTAGCTAAAACGCGGTTTTACAGTGAAAACTGCAGGAACTTCAAACCGGCACTAGGAAATAGACTGAGATACCAGAGTAAAATTTCTACTGCAACCCGTTCAATTTGTGCTAGATGAACGAACGTCACTCCACAAGCTCAGTTCTGAGAGATAAGTGTGTGTGTAAGCCGTAATTCAATTAGCTTGTTGGGAACACAAATTTTCTTTTCAGTTGCCAACTGCAAACCATACATATATATGGGGAGGTACTAGCTAAAACTCGGTGTTACAGTGAAAACTGAAGGAACTTCAAACCGGCACTAGGGAACAGACTGAGAAACCAGAGTAAAATTTCTCCTGCAAACCGTTCCCTTTGTGCTAGATGAACGAACGTCTCTCCACAAGCTAATTTCTGAGAGATAAGTGTGTGTGAAAGCTGTAATTCACATAGCTTGTTGGGAACACAAATTTACTTTTCAGTTGCCAACTCCACTCCATAAAAATATATGGGTAGGTATTAGCTCCAAATCGGTATTACAGTTAAAACTGCAGGAATTTCAAACCGGCACTAGGAAACATACTGAGAAACCAGGGAAAAAGTTTCTCCTGCAACCCGATCCCTTTGTGCTTGATGAATGAACTTCTGTCCACATGTTCAGTTCTGAGAGAAAAGTGTGTCTGAAAGCCGTCCTTCACATAGCTTGTTTTAAACACATTGATTCTTTGCAGTAGCCAACACCACTCCATACATATATATGGGGAGGTAGTATCTCCAACTCTGTTTTACAGTGTTAACTCAGGAACTTCAAACCGTCATTATGAAACAGCCTGACAGACCGGAGAAAATGTTTCTCCGGCAAACCTTTCCTTTTGTGCTAGATGAACGAACGTCTCTCCACATGCTCAGTTCTAGAGATAAGTGTGTGTGAAAGCCGTCCTTCACCTAGCTTGTTGGGAACACAAAGTTTCTTTCAGTTGCCAAATCCACTCCATACATATATATTGGTAGGTACTAGCTCCAACTAGGTTTTACACTGAAAACTGCAGGAACTTCAAACCGGCACTAGGAAACAGACTGAGAAACCAGAGTAAAAGTTTCTCCTGCAACCCATTCCCTTTGTGCTAGATGAAGGAACGTCTCTCCACATGCTCAGTTCTGAGAGATAACTTTCTGTGAAAGCCGTCCTTCAGCTAGCTTGTTGGGAAAACAAAGATTCTTTCCAGTTGCCTACTCCACTCCATACATATATATGGGGAGGTACTAACTCCAAATCGGTTTTACAGTGAAACCTGCAGGAATGTCAAACAGGCACTAGGAAACAGACTGAAAAACCAGAGTAAAAGTTTGCCTGCAACCCGTTCCCTTTTTGCTAGATGAAGGAACGTCTCTCCACATGCTCAGTTCTGAGTGATATCTGTCTGTGAAAGCCATTCTTCAGCTAGCTTGTTGGGAACACAAAGATTCTTTTCATTTGCCAAATCCACTCCATAAATATATATGGGGTGGTACTAGCTAAAACTCGGTTTTACAGTAAAAACTGCAGGAAATTCAAACCGGCACTAGGGAACAGACTGAGAAACCAGAGTAAAAGTTTCTTCTGCAACCCGATCCCTTTTTGCTACATGAACGAACATCTGTCCACATGCTCAGTTCTGAGAGAAAAGTTTGTGTGAAAGCCGTCCTTCAAATAGCTTGTTGTAAACACATAGTTTCTTTGCAGTTGCGAACTCCACTCCTTACATATATATGGGTAGGTACTACCTCCAACACGATTATACAGTGAAAACTGTAGGCACTTCAAACTGGCACTAGGGAACAGACTGAGAATCCAGAGTAATCTTTTCTCCTGCAAACCGTTCCATTTGTGCTAGATGAACGAAAGTCTCTCCACATGCTCCGTTCTGAGAGAATAGTGTGTGTGAAAGCCGTCCTTCACATAGCTTCTTGGGAACACAAAGATTCTTTTCAGGTGCCAACACCACTCCATACATATATATGGGGAAGTAGTAGTTCCAACTCGGTTTTACAGTGAAAACTGCAGGAATTTCAAACCGGCACTAGGAAACAGACTGAGAAACCAGGGTAAAAGTTTCTCCTGCCACCCATTCCCTTTGTGCTAGATGAAAGAAAGTCTCTCCAAAAGCTCATTTCTGAGAGATAATTGTGTGTGAAAGCCGTCCTTCACCTAGCTTGTTGGAAACAAAAAGTTCCTTTTCAGTTGCCAACTCCACTCCATAAATATATATGGGGAGGTACTAGCTAAAACTCGGTTTTACTGTGAAAATTGCAGGAAATTCAAAACGGCACTAGGGAACAGACTGATAAACCAGATTATAAGTTTCTGCTGCAACCCGTTACCTTTGTGCTAGATGAACGAACATCTGTCCACATGCTCAGTTCTGAGAGATAAGAGTGTGTGAATGCCGTCCTTCAATTAGCTTGTTGTAAACACATAGATTCTTTGCAGTTGCCAACTCCATTCCATAAATATATATGGTGAGGAACTATCTCCAAATCGGTTTTACAGTGAAAACTGCAGGAAATGCAAACCGGCTCTAGGAAACAGAATGAGAAACCAAAGTAAATGTTTCTCCTGCAACCCATTCCCTTTTTTGCTAGATGAACGAACGTCTCTCAACATGTTCACTTCTGAGAGATAATTGTGTGTGAAAGCCGTCCTTCACATAGCTTGTTGGGAACACAAAGTTTGTTTTCATTTGCCAACTCCACTCCATACATATATATGGGGAGGTACTAGCTCCAACTCGTTTTTACATTGAAAACTGCAGGATCTTCAAACCGGCACTAGGAAGCAGACTGAGAAACCAGAGTAAAAGTTTTCCTGCAACCAATTACCTTTGTGCTAGATGAACGAACATCTCTCCACATGCTCAGTTCTCAGAGATAATTATGTGTGAAAGCCGTTCTTCTGCTATCTTGTTGGGAACACAAAGTTTCTTTGCAGGTGCTAACACCAATCCACACATATATATGGGGAGGTACAAGCTCCAAATTGGTTTTACAGTGAAAACTGCAGGAATTTCAAACCGGCACTAGGAAACAGACTGAGAAACCAGAGTAAATGTTTCTCCTGCAACACATTCCCTTTGTGCTAGATGAACGAACTTCTGTCCACATGCTCAGTTCTGAGAGATAAGTGGGTTTGAAAGCCGTCCTTCAACAAGCTTGATGTAAAAACATAGTTTCTTTTCAGTTGCCAACTCCACACCATACATATATATGGGTAGGTAAAAGCTCCAAATCGGTTTTAAAGTGAAAAATGCAGGAACTTCAAACCTGCACTAGGAAACAGACTGAGAAAACAGAGTAAATATTTCTCCTGCAATCGGTTCCCTTTGTGCTAGATGAACGAACGTCTCTCCACAAGCTCAGTTCTGAGAGATAAGTGTGTGTGAAAGCCGTAATTCACCTCGCTTTTTGGAACACAAAGTTTCTTTCCAGTTGCGAAATCCACTCCATAAATACATATGGGGAGGTAGTAGCTAAAACTCGATTTTACAGTGAAAACTGCAGGAACTTCAAAACGGCACTAGGGAACAGACTGAGAATCCAGAGTAAAAGTTTCTTCTGCAACCAGTTCCCTTTTTGCTACATGAACGAACAACTGTCCACATGCTCAGTTCTGAGAGAAATGTGTGTGTCAAATCCGTCCTTCAACTAGCTTGTTGTAAACACATAGTTTCTTTGAATTTGCCATATCCACTCCATACATATATATGGGGAGGTACTAGCTCCAACTCGATTTTACAGTGAAAACTGTAGGCACTTCTAACTGGCACTAGGGAACAGACTGAGAATCCAGAGTAATCTTTTCTCCTGCTAACCGTTCCCTTTGTGCTAGATGAACGAACGTCTCTCCACATGCTCAGTTCTGAGGGAATAGTGTGTGTGAAAGCCGTACTTCACATAGCTTCCATGGAACACAAAGATTCTTTTCAGTTGCCAACACCACTCCATACATATATATTGGGAGGTACTA
This sequence comes from Camelus dromedarius, assembly GCF_036321535.1. NCBI lineage: Eukaryota > Metazoa > Chordata > Mammalia > Artiodactyla > Camelidae > Camelus > Camelus dromedarius. The sequence continues at coordinate 3,425,115 of NW_026989731.1, forward strand.
GCTCCAACTCGGTTTAACATTGAAAACTGCAGGAACTTCAAACCGACACTAGGAAACAGACTGAGAAACCAGGGTAAAAGTTTCTCCTGCCACCCTTTCCCTTTGTGCTAGATGAACGAAAGTCTCTACAAAAGCTCATTTCTGAGAGATAATTGTGTGTGAAAGCCGTAATTCACCTAGATTTTGGAACACAAAGATTCTTTTCATTTGCCAACTCCACTCCATAAATATATATGAGGAGGTACTTGCTCCAAAACGGTATTACAGTGAAAAAAGCAGGAACTTCAAAACGGCACTAGGAAGCAGACTGAGAAACCAGAGAAAAAGTTTCTCATACAACCCGTTCTTTTGGTGCTAGATGAAGGAACTTCTCTCCACTTGCTCAGTTCTGAGAGATAATTGTGTGTGAAAGCCGTCCTTCAGCTAGCTTGTTGGGAAAACCAAATTTCTTTTCAGTTGCCTACTCCAATCCATACATATATATGGGGAGGTACTAGCTCCAAATCGGTTTTACAGTGAAACCTGCAGGAACTTCAAACAGGCACTAGGAAACAGAGAGAGAATCCAGAGTAAAATTTTCTCCTGCAAACCGTTCCCTTTGTGCTAGATGAACGAACGTCTCTCCACAAGCTCAGTTCTGAGAGATAAGTGGGTGTGAAAGCCGTAATTCACCTAGCTTGTTGGTAACACAAAGTTTCTTTTCAGTTGCCAAATCCACTCCATAAATATATATGGGGAAGTACTAGCTAAAACTCTGTTTTACAGTGAAAAATGCAGGAACTTCAAAACGGCACTAGGGAACAGACTGAGAAACAAGAGTAAAAGTTTCTCCTGCAACCCTTTCCATTTTGCTACATGAACGAACTTCTGTCCACATGCTCAGTTCTGATAGATAAGTGTATGTGAAAGCCGTCCTTCAGCTAGCTTGTTGTAAACACATAGCTTCTTTTCATTTGCAACTTCCACTCCATACATATATATGGGGAGGTAATAACTCCACCTCGTTTTTACAGTGAAAACTGCAGGAACTTCAACCCGGCACTAGGAAACAGACTGAGAAACTAGACTAAAAGTTTCTCCTGCATCCCGTTCCCTTTGTGCTAGATGAACGAACGTCTCTCCACATGCTCAGTTCTGAGAGACAATTGAGTGTTTAAGCCTTACTTCAAATATCTTTTTTGTAACACAAATATTCTTTTCAGTTGCAAACTCCACTCCATACATATATATGGGGAGGTACAAGCTCAAACTCGGTTTTACAGTGAAATCTGCAGAAACTTCTAACCGGCAGTAGGAAGCAGACTGAGAAACCAGAGTAAAAGTTTCTCCTGCAACCCATACCATTTGAGTTAGATGAACGAACGTATCTCCAAATGCTCAGTTCTGAGAAATAAGTATGTGTGAAAGCCGTCCTTCACTTATCTTGCTGGGAACACAAAGTTTCTTTACAGATGCAAATTCCACTCCATACATATATATGTGGAGGTACTAGCTCCAATTCGGTTTTACAGTGAAAACTGCAGGAACTTCAAACCGGCACTAGGAAACAGACTGAGAAACCAGAGTAAAAGTTTCTCCTGTAAACCGTTCCCTTTGTGCTAGATGAACGAACGTCTCTCCACATGCTCAGTTCTGAGAAATAATGGTGTGTGAAAGCCGTCCTTCACATAGCTTGTTGGGAACACAAAGTTTCTTTTCAGTTGCAAACTCCACTCTATACATATATAAGGGGAGGTACAAGCTCCAAATCTGTTTTACAGTGAAAACTGCAGGAACTTCAAACTGGCACAAGGAAACAGACAGAAAAACCAGAGTAAAATTTACTCCTGCTACCTGTTCCATTTGTGGTAGATGAACGAAAGTCTCTCCACATGCTTAGTTCTGAGAGATGTGTGTGTGTGAAAGCCATCCTTTACTAGCTTGTTGGGAACACAAAGTTTCTTTACAGATGCAAATTCCACTCCATACATATATATGTGGAGGTACTAGCTCCAACTCGGTTTTACAGTGAAAACTGCAGGAACTTCAAACCGGCACTAGAAAACACACAGAGAAAGCAGAGTAAAAGTTTCCCCTGCAACCCATTCCATTTTTCCTAGATGAACTATCGTTTCTCCACATGCTTAATTCTGAGGGATAATTGGGTGTGAAAGCCGTCCTTCAGCTAGCTTGTTGAGAACAAAAAGTTTCTTTCAGGTGCAAACTCTACTCCATATATATATATGGGGAGGTACTAGCTCCAACTCAGTTTTACAGTGAAAACTGCAGGAACTTCAAACCGGCGCTCAGAAACAGACTGAAATACCAGAGTAAAACTTTCTCCTGCAACCCGTTCCCTTTGTGCTAGATGAAAGAACGTCTCTCCTCATGCTCAGTTCTGAGAGATAAGTGTGTGTGAAAGCCGTCCTTCAACTAGCTTGTTGGGAACACAAAGATTCTTTTCACTTGCAATCTCCAATCCATACTTATATATGGGGAGGATCAAGCTCCTATTCATTTTTTACATTGAAAAATGCAGGAACTTCCAAACGGTACTAGGAAACAGACTGAATAAACCGAGAAAAATTTTCCTGCAACCCGTTCCATTTGTGCTACTTGAACGAAAGTCTCTCCACATGCTCAGTTCTGAGAGATAAGTGTGTGTGAAAGCCGTCCTTCACCAAGTTTGTTGGGAACACAAAGATTCTTTTCAGTTGCAAACTTCACTCCATACATATATAAGGGGATGTAATAGCTCCAACAAGATTTTACAGTGAAAACTGCAGGAAATTCAAACCGGCACTAGGAAACAGACTGAGAAACCAGAGTAAATGTTTCTCCTGCAACCCATACACTTTGTGCTAGATGAATGAACGTATCTCCACATGCTGAGTTCTGAGAGATAATTGTGTGTGAAAGCCGTCTTTCACCTAGCGTGTTGGGAACACATAGTTTCTTTTCAGTTGCAAACTCCACTCCATACATATACATGGGGAGGTACTAGCTCCAACTCGGTTTTACAGTGAAAACTGCAGGAACTTCAAACCGGCACTAGGAAACAGACTGAGAAACCAGAGTAAAAGTTTCTCCTGTAAACCGTTCCCTTTGTGCTAGATGAACGGACGTCTCTCCACATGCTCAGTTCTGAGAAATAAGGGTGTGTGAAAGCCGTCCTTCACATAGCTTGTTGGGAACACAAAGTTTCTTTTCAGTTGCCAACTCCACTCTATACATATATATGGGGAGGTACAATCTCCAAATCTGTTTTACAGTGAAAACTGCAGGAACTTCAAACCGGCACTAGGAAACACACAGAGAAAGCAGAGTAAAAGTTTCCCCTGCAACCCGCTCCCTTTTTCCTAGATGAACGATCGTTTCTCCACATGCTTAATTCTGAGGGATAATTGGGTGTGAAAGCCGTCCTTCAGCTAGCTTGTTGAGAACACAAAGTTTCTTTCAGGTGCAAACTCTACTCCATATATATATATGGGGAGGTACTAGCTCCAACTCAGTTTTACAGTGAAAACTGCAGGAACTTCAAACCGGCGATCAGAAAAAGACTGAAATACCAGAATAAAACTTTCTCCTGCAACCCGTTCCCTTTGTGCTAGATGAAAGAACGTCTCTCCTCATGCTCAGTTCTGAGAGATAAGTGTGTGTGAAAGCCGTCCTTCAACTAGCATGTTGGGAACACAAAGTTTCTTTTCATGTGCAATCTCCAATCCGTATATATATATGGGTAAGTACTAGCTCCAACTCGGTTTTACAGTGAAAACTGCAGGAACTTCAAACCGGCACTAGGAAACAGACTGAGAAACCAGAGTAAAAGTTTCTCCTGCAAGCCGTTCACTTTGTGCTACGTGAACGAACGTCTCTCCACAAGCTCAGTTCTGAGAGTTAATTGTGTGTGAAATCCTAACATCACCCAGCTTGTTGGGAACAGAAAATTTCTTTTCAGGTGCAAAATACATTCCATACATATATATGGGTATGTAATAGCTCCAAAACTGTTTTACAGTGAAAACTGCAGGAACTTCAAACCGGCACTGGAAACAGACTGCGAAACCACAGTATAAGTTTCCCTTGCAACCCGTTCCCTTTGTGCTAGATGAACGAACGTCTCTCCACATGCTCAGTTCTGAGAGATAAGTGTGTGTGAAAGCCGTCCTTCAACTAGCTTGTTGGGAACAAAAAGTTTCTTTTCATTTGCAAAATCCAGTCCATACAAATAGATGTGGAGTTTCTTCCTCCAACACGTTTTTACAGTGAAAACTGCAGGAACTTCAAACCGGCACGAGGAAACAGATTGAGAACCCTGAGTAACAGTTTCTCCTGCAACCCGTTCCCTTAGTGCTAGATGAACAAAAGTCTCTCCAAATGCTCAGTTCTGAGAGATAATTGTGTGTGAAAGCCATCCTTCACCTAGCTTGTTGGGAACACAAAGATTCTTTTCACTTGCAATCTCCAATCCATACTTATATATGGGGAGGATCAAGCTCCTATTCATTTTTTACATTGAAAAATGCAGGAACTTCCAAACGGTACTAGGAAACAGACTGAATAAACCGAGAAAAATTTCTCCTGCAACCCGTTCCATTTGTGCTAGATGAACGAACGTCTCTCCACATGCTCAGTTCTGAGAGATAAGTGTGTGTGAAAGCCGTCCTTCACCAAGTTTGTTGGGAACACAAAGATTCTTTTCAGTTGCAAACTTCACTCCATACATATATAAGGGGAGGTAATAGCTCCAACACGATTTTACAGTGAAAACTGCAGGAACTTCAAACCGGAACTAGGAAACAGACTGAGAAACCAGAGTAAATGTTTCTCCTGCAACCCATACCCTTTGTGCTAGATGAACGAACGTATCTCCACATGCTGAGTTCTGAGAGATAATTGTGTGTGAAAGCCGTCCTTCACCTAGCTTGTTGGGAACACAAAGTTTCCTTTCAGTTGCAAACTCCACTCCATACATATATATGGAGAGGTACAAGCTCCAACTCGGTTTTACAGTGAAAACTGCAGGAACTTCTAACCCACACTAGGAAAAAGACTGAAAACCCAGAGTAAAATTTTCTCCTGCTACCCATTCCCTTTGTGGTAGATGAACGAACGTCTCTCCACATGCTCAGTTCTGAGAGATAAGTTTGTGTGAAAGCCGTCTTTCACCTAGCTTGTTGGGAACACATAGTTTCTTTTCAGTTGCAAACTCCACTCCATACATATACATGGGGAGGTACTAGCTCCAACTCGGTTTTACAGTGAAAACTGCAGGAACTTCAAACCGGAACTAGGAAACACACTGAAAAACCAGAGTAAATCTTTCTCATGCAAACCGTTCCCTTTGTGCTAGATGAACGAACCTCTCTCCTCGTGCTCAGTTCTGAGATATAAGTGTGTGTGAAAGCCGTTCTTCAAATAGCTTGTTGGGAACACAAAGTTTCTTTTCATGTGCAAACTCCAATCCGTATATATATATGGGGAAGTACTAACTTCAACTCGGTTTTACAGTCAAAACTGTAAGAACTTCAAACCAGCAGTAGGAAACAGACTGAGAAAACAGGGTAAATGTTTCTCCTGCAAGCCGTTCAATTTGTGCTACATGAACGAACGTCTCTCCATATGCTCAATTCTGAGAGTTATGTGTGTGTGAAATCCGAACTTCACCTAGCATGTTGGGAACAGAAAGTTACTTTTCAGGTGAAATCTCCATTCCATACATATATATGGGGATGTACTAGCTCCAACTCTGTATTATAGTGAAAATTGCAGGAACTTCAAACCGGCACTAGGAAACAGAATGAGAAACCTGAGTAACAGTTTATCCTGCAACCCGTTCCCTTAGTGCTAGATGAACAAAAGTCTCTCCAAATGCTCAGTTCTGAGAGATAATTGTGTGTGAAAGCCGTCCTTCACCTAGCTTGTTGGGAACACAAAGATTCTTTTCACTTGCAATCTCCACCCAATAATTATATATGGGGAGGATCAAGCTCCTATTCATTTTTTACATTGAAAAATGCAGGAACTTCCAAACGGTACTAGGAAACAGACTGAATAAACCGAGAAAAATTTCTCCTGCAACCCGTTCCATTTGTGCTACATGAACGAAAGTCTCTCCACATGCTCAGTTCTGAGAGATAAGTGTGTGTGAAAGCCGTCCTTCACCAAGTTTGTTGGGAACACAAAGATTCTTTTCAGTTGCAAACTCCACTCCATACATATACATGGGGAGGTACTAGCTCCAACTCGGTTTTACAGTGAAAACTGCAGGAACTTCAAACCGGCACTAGGAAACAGACTGAGAAACCAGAGTAAAAGTTTCTCCTGTAAACCGTTCCCTTTGTGCTAGATGAACGAACGTCTCTCCACATGCTCAGTTCTGAGAAATAAGGGTGTGTGAAAGCCGTCCTTCACATAGCTTGTTGGGAACACAAAGTTTCTTTTCAGTTGCAAACTCCACTCTATACATATATATGGGGAGGTACAATCTCCAAATCTGTTTTACAGTGAAAACTGCAGGAACTTCAAACCGGCACTAGGAAACACACAGAGAAAGCAGAGTAAAAGTTTCCCCTGCAACCCGCTCCCTTTTTCCTAGATGAACGATCGTTTCTCCACATGCTTAATTCTGAGGGATAATTGGGTGTGAAAGCCGTCCTTCAGCTAGCTTGTTGAGAACACAAAGTTTCTTTCAGGTGCAAACTCTACTCCATATATATATATGGGGAGGTACTAGCTCCAACTCAGTTTTACAGTGAAAACTGCAGGAACTTCAAACCGGCGATCAGAAACAGACTGAAATACCAGAGTAAAACTTTCTCCTGCAACCCGTTCCCTTTGTGCTAGATGAAAGAACGTCTCTCCTCATGCTCAGTTCTGAGAGATAAGTGTGTGTGAAAGCCGTCCTTCAACTAGCATGTTGGGAACACAAAGTTTCTTTTCATGTGCAATCTCCAATCCGTATATATATATGGGTAAGTACTAGCTCCAACTCGGTTTTACAGTGAAAACTGCAGGAACTTCAAACCGGCACTAGGAAACAGACTGAGAAACCAGAGTAAAAGTTTCTCCTGCAAGCCGTTCACTTTGTGCTACGTGAACGAACGTCTCTCCACAAGCTCAGTTCTGAGAGTTAATTGTGTGTGAAATCCTAACATCACCCAGCTTGTTGGGAACAGAAAATTTCTTTTCAGGTGCAAAATACATTCCATACATATATATGGGTATGTAATAGCTCCAAAACTGTTTTACAGTGAAAACTGCAGGAACTTCAAACCGGCACTGGAAACAGACTGCGAAACCACAGTATAAGTTTCCTTTGCAACCCGTTCCCTTTGTGCTAGATGAACGAACGTCTCTCCACATGCTCAGTTCTGAGAGATAAGTGTGTGTGAAAGCCGTCCTTCAACTAGCTTGTTGGGAACACAAAGTTTCTTTTCATTTGCAAAATCCAGTCCATACAAATATATGTGGAGTTTCTTCCTCCAACACGTTTTTACAGTGAAAACTGCAGGAACTTCAAACCGGCACGAGGAAACAGATTGAGAAACCTGAGTAACAGTTTCTCCTGCAACCCGTTCCCTTAGTGCTAGATGAACAAAAGTCTCTCCAAATGCTCAGTTCTGAGAGATAATTGTGTGTGAAAGCCATCCTTCACCTAGCTTGTTGGGAACACAAAGATTCTTTTCACTTGCAATCTCCAATCCATACTTATATATGGGGAGGATCAAGCTCCTATTCATTTTTTACATTGAAAAATGCAGGAACTTCCAAACGGTACTAGGAAACAGACTGAATAAACCGAGAAAAATTTCTCCTGCAACCCGTTCCATTTGTGCTACATGAACGAAAGTCTCTCCACATGCTCAGTTCTGAGAGATAAGTTTGTGTGAAAGCCGTCTTTCACCCAGCTTGTTGGGAACACAAAGTTTCTTTTCATGTTCAAACACCACTCCATACATATATATGGGGAGTTAAAAACTCCAACACAATTTTACAGTGAAAACTGCAGGAATTTCAAACCGGCACTAGGAAACAGATTGCAAAAACACAGTAAAAGTTTCTCCTGCAACCATTTCCCTTAGTCCTAGATGAAAGAAATTCTCTCCACATGCCCAGTTCTGAGAGATAAGTGTGTGTGAATGCCGTCCTACAACTTGCTTGTTGGGAACACAAAGTTTTTTTTCATGTGCAAACTCCATTCCAAACATATATATGGGGAGGTACAAGCACCAACCCGCATTTACAGTGAAAACGGCAGGAACATAAATCTGGAACTAGGAAACACACAGAGAGTCCAGAGTAAAAGTTTCCCCTGCAACCCGTTCCCTTTTTCCTAGATGAACGAAAGTTTCTCCACATGCTCATTTCTGAGGGATAATTGGGTGTGAAAGCCGTCCTTCAGCTAGCTTGTTGAGAACACAAAGTTTCTTTCAGGTGCAAACTCTACTCCATATATATATATGGGGATGTACAAGCTCCAACTCAGTTTTACAGTGAAAACTGCAGGAACATCAAACCGGCGCTCAGAAACAGACTGAAATACCAGAGTAAAACTTTCTCCTGCAACCCGTTCCCTTTGTGCTAGATGAACGAACGTCTCTCCTCATGCTCAGTTCTGAGAGATAAGTGTGTGTGAATGCCGTCCTTCACCTTGCATGTTGGGAACACAAAGTTTCTTTTCAGGGGCTAACTCCATTCCATACATATATATGGGGAGGTTCTAGCACCAACTCGCTTTTTCAGTGAAAACGGCAGGAAATTAAATCCGGCACTAGGAAACAGACAGGGAAACCAGAGTAAAAGTTTCTCCTGCAACCCATTCATTTGTGCTAGATGAACGAACGTTTCTCCACATGCTCAGTTCTGAGGGATAAGTGGGTGTGTAAGCCGTCCTTCACCTAGCTTGTTGAGAACACAAAGTTTCTTTTCAGTTGCAAACTCCACTCCATACATATATATGGAGAGGTACTAGCTCCAACTCGGTTTTACAGTGAAAACTGCAGGAACTTCTAACCCACACTAGGAAAAAGACTGAAAACCCAGAGTAAAATTTTCTCCTGCTTCCCGTTTCCTTTGTGGTAGATGAACGAACGTCTCTCCACATGCTCAGTTCTGAGAGATAAGTTTGTGTGAAAGCCGTCTTTCACCTAGCTTTTTGGAACACAAAGTTTCTTTTCATGTTCAAACAACACTCCATACATATATATGGGGAGGTAAAAGCTCCAACACAATTTTACAGTGAAAACTGCAGGAATTTCAAACCGGCACTAGGAAACAGAATTAGAAACCAGAGTAAAAGTTTTGCCTGCAAGCCGTTCAGTTTGTGCTACAAGTACGAACGTCTCTACACATGCTCAGTTCTGAGAGAAAATTGTGTGTGTAATCCGAACTTCACATAGCTTGTTGGGAACAGAAAATTTCTTTTCAGCTGCACACTCCATTCCATACATATATATGGGGAGGTACTAGCTCCAACTCGGTTTTACAGTGAAAACTGCAGGAACTTCTAACCGGAACTGGGAAACAGACTGAGAAACCAGAGTAAAAGATTCTCCTGCAATCCGTTCACATTGTGCTACATGAACGAACGTCTATCCACATGCTCAGTTCTGAGAGATAAGTGTGTGTTAAATCCGAACTTCAATTAACTTGTTGGGAACAGAAAGTTTCTATTCAAGTGCAAACTCCATTCCATACATATATAAGGGGATGTACTATCTCCAACTCGATTTTACAGTGAAAACTGCTGGAACATCAAACCGGCACTAGGAAACAGACTGAGAAACCAGAGAAAAAGTTTCTCTTGCAACCCGTTCCCTTTGTGTTAGATGAACGAACGTGTCTCCATATGCTAATTTCTGAGGGATAATTGGGTGTGAAAGCCGTCCTTCACCTACCTTGTTGAGAACACAAAGTTTCTTTTCATTTGCAAATTCCAATCTATATATATATATGGGAAAGTACTAGCTCCAACTTGGTTTTACACTGAAAACTGCAGGAACTTCAAACCGGCACTTGGAAACAGACTGAGAAACCAGAATAAAAGTATCTCCTGCAAGCCGATCACTTTGTGATACATGAACGAAGGTCTCTCCACATGATCAGTTCTGAGAGATAAGTGTGTGTGTAATCCGAACTTCACATACATTGTTGGGAACAGAAAGTATCTTTTCAGGTGCAAACTCCATTCCATACATATATATGGGGAGGTAGTAGCTCCAACACGGTTTTACAGTGAAAACTGCAGGAACTTCAAAGCGACACTAGGAAAAAGAATGAGAAACCCGAGAAATAGTTTCTCCTGCAACCCGTTCCGTTTCTGCTAGATGAACGAACGTCTCTCCACATGCTCAGTTCTGAGAGATAAATGTGTGTGAAAGCCGTCCTTCACCTTGCTTGTTGGGAACACAACGTTTCTTTTCACTTGCAAAGTCCACTCCATACTTATATATGGGGAGGTACTAGCTCCAACTCGGTTTTACAGTGAAAACTGCAGGAACTTCAAACCGGCACTAGGAAACAGACTGAGAAACCAGAGAAATAGTTTCTCCTGCAACCTGTTACATTTGTGCTAGATGAACGAACGTCTCTCCACATGCTCAGTTCTGAGAGATCTGTGTGTGTGAAAGCCGTACTTCACCTAGCTTTTTGGGAACACAAAGTTTCTTTTCACTTGCAAACTCCATTCCATACATATATATGGTTAAGTACTAGCTCCAACTCGGTTTTACAGTGAAAACTGCAGGAAATTCAAACCGGCAGTAGGAAACAGCCTGAGAAACCATAGTAAAACATTCTCTGCAACCCTTTCACTTTGTGCTAGATGAATGAAAGTCTCTCCACATGCTCAGTTCTGAGAGATGTGTGTGTGTGAAAGCCGTCCTACTCCTAGCTTGTTGGGAACACAAAGTTTCTTTTAAGGTGCAAACTCCACTAAATACATATATATGGGGAGGTACTAGCTCCAACACAATTTTACAGAGAAAACTGCAGGAATTTCAAACCGGCACTAAGAAACAGACTGAGAAACAACAGTAAAAGTTTCTCCTGCAACGATTTCCCTTTGTCCTAGATGAACGAATTTCTCTCCACATGCCCTGTTCTGAGAGATATGTGTGTGTGAATGCCGTCCTACACCTAGCTTGTTGGGAACACAAAGTTTCTTTTCAGTTGCAAATTCCATTCCATATATATATATATGGGGAGGTACTAGCACCAACCCGCTTTTACGGTGAAAAAGGCAGGAACTTATATACGGCACTAGGAAACAGACAGAGATTCCAGAGTAAAAGTTTCTCCTGCAACCCGTTCCCTTTGAGCTAGATGAACGAACGTGTCTCCACATGCTCAGTTCTGAGGGATAAGTGGGTGTGAAAACCGTCCTTCACCTACCTTGTTGAGAACACAAAGTACCTTTCAGGTGAAAACTCCACTCCATATATATATATATGGGGAGGTACTAGCTCCAACTCAGTTTTACAGTGAAAACTGAAGAACTTCAAACCGGCACTAGGAAACAGACTGAGAAACCAGAGTAAAAGTTTCTCCTGTAAACCGTTCCCTTTGTGCTAGATGAACGAACGTCTCTCCACATGCTCAGTTCTGAGAAATAAGGGTGTGTGAAAGCCGTCCTTCACATAGCTTGTTGGGAACACAAAGTTTCTTTTCAGTTGCAAACTCCACTCTATACATATATATGGGGAGGTACAATCTCCAAATCTGTTTTACAGTGAAAACTGCAGGAACTTCAAACCGGCACTAGGAAACACACAGAGAAAGCAGAGTAAAAGTTTCCCCTGCAACCCGCTCCCTTTTTCCTAGATGAACGATCGTTTCTCCACATGCTTAATTCTGAGGGATAATTGGGTATGAAAGCCGTCCTTCAGCTAGCTTGTTGAGAATACAAAGTTTCTTTCAGGTGCAAACTCTACTCCATATATATATATGGGGAGGTACTAGCTCCAACTCAGTTTTACAGTGAAATCTGCAGGAACTTCAAACCGGCGATCAGAAACAGACTGAAATACCAGAGTAAAACTTTCTCCTGCAACCCGTTCCCTTTGTGCTAGATGAAAGAACGTCTCTCCTCATGCTCAGTTCTGAGAGATAAGTGTGTGTGAAAGCCGTCCTTCAACTAGCATGTTGGGAACACAAAGTTTCTTTTCATGTGCAATCTCCAATCCGTATATATATATGGGTAAGTACTAGCTCCAACTCGGTTTTACAGTGAAAACTGCAGGAACTTCAAACCGGCACTAGGAAACAGACTGAGAAACCAGAGTAAAGGTTTCTCCTGCAAGCCGTTCACTTTGTGCTACGTGAACGAACGTCTCTCCACAAGCTCAGTTCTGAGAGTTAATTGTGTGTGAAATCCTAACATCACCCAGCTTGTTGGGAACAGAAAATTTCTTTTCAGGTGCAAAATACATTCCATACATATATATGGGTATGTAATAGCTCCAAAACTGTTTTACAGTGAAAACTGCAGGAACTTCAAACCGGCACTGGAAACAGACTGCGAAACCACAGTATAAGTTTCCCTTGCAACCCGTTCCCTTTGTGCTAGATGAACGAACGTCTCTCCACATGCTCAGTTCTGAGAGATAAGTGTATGTGAAAGCCGTCCTTCAACTAGCTTGTTGGGAACACAAAGTTTCTTTTCATTTGCAAAATCCAGTCCATACAAATATATGTGGAGTTTCTTCCTCCAACACGTTTTTACAGTGAAAACTGCAGGAACTTCAAACCGGCACGAGGAAACAGATTGAGAAACCTGAGTAACAGTTTCTCCTGCAACCCGTTCCCTTAGTGCTAGATGAACAAAAGTCTCTCCAAATGCTCAGTTCTGAGAGATAATTGTGTGTGAAAGCCATCCTTCACCTAGCTTGTTGGGAACACAAAGATTCTTTTCACTTGCAATCTCCAATCCATACTTATATATGGGGAGGATCAAGCTCCTATTCATTTTTTACATTGAAAAATGCAGGAACTTCCAAACGGTACTAGGAAACAGACTGAATAAACCGAGAAAAATTTCTCCTGCATCCCGTTCCATTTGTGCTACATGAACGAAAGTCTCTCCACATGCTCAGTTCTGAGAGATAAGTTTGTGTGAAAGCCGTCTTTCACCCAGCTTGTTGGGAACACAAAGTTTCTTTTCATGTTCAAACACCACTCCATACATATATATGGGGAATTAAAAACTCCAACACAATTTTACAGTGAAAACTGCAGGAATTTCAAACCGGCACTAGGAAACAGATTGCAAAACCACAGTAAAAGTTTCTCCTGCAACCATTTCCCTTAGTCCTAGATGAAAGAAATTCTCTCCACATGCCCAGTTCTGAGAGATAAGTGTGTGTGAATGCCGTCCTACAACTTGCTTGTTGGGAACACAAAGTTTATTTTCATGTGCAAACTCCATTCCAAACATATATATGGGGAGGTACAAGCACCAACCCGCATTTACAGTGAAAACGGCAGGAACATAAATCTGGAACTAGGAAACACACAGAGAGTCCAGAGTAAAAGTTTCCCCTGCAACCCGTTCCCTTTTTCCTAGATGAACGAAAGTTTCTCCACATGCTCATTTCTGAGGGATAATTGGGTGTGAAAGCCGTCCTTCAGCTAGCTTGTTGAGAACACAAAGTTTCTTTCAGGTGCAAACTCTACTCCATATATATATATGGGGATGTACAAGCTCCAACACAGTTTTACAGTGAAAACTGCAGGAACATCAAACCGGCGCTCAGAAACAGACTGAAATACCAGAGTAAAACTTTCTCCTGCAACCCGTTCCCTTTGTGCTAGATGAACGAACGTCTCTCCTCATGCTCAGTTCTGAGAGATAAGTGTGTGTGAAAGCCGTCCTTCACCTTGCATGTTGGGAACACAAAGTTTCTTTTCAGGGGCTAACTCCATTCCATACATATATATGGGGAGGTTCTAGCACCAACTCGCTTTTTCAGTGAAAACGGCAGGAAATTAAATCCGGCACTAGGAAACAGACAGGGAAACCAGAGTAAAAGTTTCTCCTGCAACCCATTCATTTGTGCTAGATGAACGAACGTTTCTCCACATGCTCAGTTCTGAGGGATAAGTGGGTGTGTAAGCCGTCCTTCACCTAGCTTGTTGAGAACACAAAGTTTCTTTTCAGTTGCAAACTCCACTCCATACATATATATGGAGAGGTACTAGCTCCAACTCGGTTTTACAGTGAAAACTGCAGGAACTTCTAACCCACACTAGGAAAAAGACTGAAAACCCAGAGTAAAATTTTCTCCTGCTTCCCGTTTCCTTTGTGGTAGATGAACGAACGTCTCTCCACATGCTCAGTTCTGAGAGATAAGTTTGTGTGAAAGCCGTCTTTCACCTAGCTTTTTGGAACACAAAGTTTCTTTTCATGTTCAAACAACACTCCATACATATATATGGGGAGGTAAAAGCTCCAACACAATTTTACAGTGAAAACTGCAGGAATTTCAAACCGGCACTAGGAAACAGAATTAGAAACCAGAGTAAAAGTTTTGCCTGCAAGCCGTTCAGTTTGTGCTACAAGTACGAACGTCTCTACACATGCTCAGTTCTGAGAGAAAATTGTGTGTGTAATCCGAACTTCACATAGCTTGTTGGGAACAGAAAGTTTCTTTTCAGCTGCACACTCCATTCCATACATATATATGGGGAGGTACTAGCTCCAACTCGGTTTTACAGTGAAAACTGCAGGAACTTCTAACCGGAACTGGGAAACAGACTGAGAAACCAGAGTAAAAGATTCTCCTGCAATCCGTTCACATTGTGCTACATGAACGAACGTCTCTCCACATGCTCAGTTCTGAGAGATAAGTGTGTGTTAAATCCGAACTTCAATTAACTTGTTGGGAACAGAAAGTTTCTATTCAAGTGCAAACTCCATTCCATACATATATAAGGGGATGTACTATCTCCAACTCGATTTTACAGTGAAAACTGCTGGAACATCAAACCGGCACTAGGAAACAGACTGAGAAACCAGAGAAAAAGTTTCTCTTGCAACCCGTTCCCTTTGTGTTAGATGAACGAACGTGTCTCCATATGCTAATTTCTGAGGGATAATTGGGTGTGAAAGCCGTCCTTCACCTACCTTGTTGAGAACACAAAGTTTCTTTTCATTTGCAAATTCCAATCTATATATATATATGGGAAAGTACTAGCTCCAACTTGGTTTTACACTGAAAACTGCAGGAACTTCAAACCGGCACTTGGAAACAGACTGAGAAACCAGAATAAAAGTATCTCCTGCAAGCCGATCACTTTGTGATACATGAACGAAGGTCTCTCCACATGATCAGTTCTGAGAGATAAGTGTGTGTGTAATCCGAACTTCACATACATTGTTGGGAACAGAAAGTATCTTTTCAGGTGCAAACTCCATTCCATACATATATATGGGGAGGTAGTAGCTCCAACACGGTTTTACAGTGAAAACTGCAGGAACTTCAAAGCGGAACTAGGAAAAAGAATGAGAAACCCGAGAAATAGTTTCTCCTGCAACCCGTTCCGTTTCTGCTGGATGAACGAACGTCTCTCCACATGCTCAGTTCTGAGAGATAAATGTGTGTGAAAGCCGTCCTTCACCTTGCTTGTTGGGAACACAACGTTTCTTTTCACTTGCAAAGTCCACTCCATACTTATATATGGGGAGGTACTAGCTCCAACTCGGTTTTACAGTGAAAACTGCAGGAACTTCAAACCGGCACTAGGAAACAGACTGAGAAACCAGAGAAATAGTTTCTCCTGCAACCTGTTACATTTGTGCTAGATGAACGAACGTCTCTCCACATGCTCAGTTCTGAGAGATCTGTGTGTGTGAAAGCCGTACTTCACCTAGCTTTTTGGGAACACAAAGTTTCTTTTCACTTGCAAACTCCATTCCATACATATATATGGTTAAGTACTAGCTCCAACTCGGTTTTACAGTGAAAACTGCAGGAAATTCAAACCGGCAGTAGGAAACAGCCTGAGAAACCATAGTAAAACATTCTCTGCAACCCTTTCACTTTGTGCTAGATGAATGAAAGTCTCTCCACATGCTCAGTTCTGAGAGATGTGTGTGTGTGAAAGCCGTCCTACTCCTAGCTTGTTGGGAACACAAAGTTTCTTTTAAGGTGCAAACTCCACTAAATACATATATATGGGGAGGTACTAGCTCCAACACAATTTTACAGAGAAAACTGCAGGAATTTCAAACCGGCACTAAGAAACAGACTGAGAAACAACAGTAAAAGTTTCTCCTGCAACGATTTCCCTTTGTCCTAGATGAACGAATTTCTCTCCACATGCCCTGTTCTGAGAGATATGTGTGTGTGAATGCCGTCCTACACCTAGCTTGTTGGGAACACAAAGTTTCTTTTCAGTTGCAAATTCCATTCCATATATATATATATGGGGAGGTACTAGCACCAACCCGCTTTTACGGTGAAAAAGGCAGGAACTTAAATACGGCACTAGGAAACAGACAGAGATTCCAGAGTAAAAGTTTCTCCTGCAACCCGTTCCCTTTGAGCTAGATGAACGAACGTGTCTCCACATGCTCAGTTCTGAGGGATAAGTGGGTGTGAAAACCGTCCTTCACCTACCTTGTTGAGAACACAAAGTACCTTTCAGGTGAAAACTCCACTCCATATATATATATATGGGGAGGTACTAGCTCCAACTCAGTTTTACAGTGAAAACTGAAGAACTTCAAACCGGCACTAGGAAACATACTGAGAATCCAGAGTAAAAGTTTCTCCTGCTAGCCGTTCAATTTGTGCTACATGAACGAACGTCTCTCCACATGCTAAGTTCTGAGAGATAAGTGTGTGTGAAATCCGAAATTCACCTATCTTGTTGGAAACAGAAACTTTCTTTTCACTTGCAAACTCCAATCCATAATTATATATGGGGAGGTACTAGCTCCAACTCGGGTTTACAATGAAAACTGCAGGAACTTCAAACCGGCACTAGGAAACAGACTGAGTAAACAGAGAAAAAGTTTCCCCTGCAACCCGTTCCCTTTGTGCTAGATGAACGAAAGTCTCTCCACATGCTCAGTTCTGAGAGATAAGTGTGTGTGAAAGCCATTCTTCACCTAGCTTGTTGGGAACACAAAGTTTCTCTTCAGTTGCAAACTCCACTCCATACATATATAAGGGGAGGTACTAGTACCTACTCGGTTATACAGTGAAAACTGCAGGAAATTCAAACCGGCACTAGGAAACAGACAGAGTAAACAGAGAATAAGTTTCTCCTGCAACCAGTTCCCTTTGTGCTAGATGAACGAACGTCTCTCCACGTGCTCATTTCTGAGAGAAAAGTGTGTGTGAAAGCCATTCTTCAACTAGCTTGATGGGAAGACAAAGTTCCTTTTCACTTGCAAACTCCTCTCCATACATACATATGGTTAGGTACATGCTCCAACTCGGTTTTACATTGAAAACAGCAGGAACTTCAAAGTGGCACTAGAAAATAGACTGAGAAACCAGATAAAAATTTTCTCCTGCAACCGGTTCCCTTTGTGCTAGATGAACGAACGTCTCTCCACATGCTCAGTTCTGAGAGATAAGTGTGTGTGAAAGCCGTCCTTCAACTAGCTTGTTGGGAACACAAAGTTTTTATTCATTTGCAAAATCCAGTCCATACAAATATATGTGGAGTTTCTTCCTCCAACACGTTTTTACAGTGAAAACTGCAGGAACTTCAAACCGGCACTAGGAAACAGATTGAGAAAACTGAGTAACAGTTTCCCCTGCAACCCGTTCCCTTAGTGCTAGATGAACAAAAGTCTCTCCAAATGCTCAGTTCTGAGAGATAATTGTGTGTGAAAGCCGTCCTTCACCTAGCTTGTTGGGAACACAAAGATTCTTTTCACTTGCAATCTCCACTCCATACTTATATATGGGGAGGATCAAGCTCCTATTCATTTTTTACATTGAAAAATGCAGGAACTTCCAAACGGTACTAGGAAACAGACTGAATAAACCGAGAAAAATTTCTCCTGAAACCCGTTCCATTTGTGCTAGATGAACGAACGTCTCTCCACATGCTCAGTTCTGAGAGATAAGTGTGTGTGAAAGCCGTCCTTCACCAAGTTTGTTGGGAACACAAAGATTCTTTTCAGTTGCAAACTTCACTCCATACATATATAAGGGGATGTAATAGCTCCAACACGATTTTACAGTGAAAACTGCAGGAACTTAAAACCGGCACTAGGAAACAGACTGAGAAACCAGAGTAAATGTTTCTCCTGCAACCCATACCCTTTGTGCTAGATGAACGAACGTATCTCCACATGCTGAGTTCTGAGAGATAATTGTGTGTGAAAGCCGTACTTCACCTAGCTTGTTGGGAACACAAAGTTTCCTTTCAGTTGCAAACTCCACTCCATACATATATATAGAGAGGTACTAGCTCCAACTCGGTTTTACAGTGAAAACTGCAGGAACTTCTAACCCACACTAGGAAAAATACTGAAAACCCAGAGTAAAATTTTCTCCTGCTAACCGTTCCCTTTGTGGTAGATGAACGAACGTCTCTCCACATGCTCAGTTCTGAGAGATAAGTTTGTGTGAAAGCCGTCTTTCACCTAGCGTGTTGGGAACACATAGTTTCTTTTCAGTTGCAAACTCCACTCCATACATATACATGGGGAGGTACTAGCTCCAACTCGGTTTTACAGTGAAAACTGCAGGAACTTCAAACCGGCACTAGGAAACAGACTGAGAAACCAGAGTAAAAGTTTCTCCTGTAAACCGTTCCCTTTGTGCTAGATGAACGAACGTCTCTCCACATGCTCAGTTCTGAGAAATAAGGTTGTGTGAAAGCCGTCCTTCACATAGCTTGTTGGGAACACAAAGTTTCTTTTCAGTTGCAAACTCCACTCTATACATATATATGGGGAGGTACAATCTTCAAATCTGTTTTACAGTGAAAACTGCAGGAACTTCAAACCGGCAGAAGGAAACAGACAGAAAAACCAGAGTAAAATTTTCTCCTGCTACCTGTTCCATTTGTGGTAGATGAACGAAAGTCTCTCCACATGCTTAGATCTGAGAGATGTGTGTGTGTGAAAGCCATCCTTCACTAGCTTGTTGGGAACACAAAGTTTCTTTACAGATGCAAATTCCACTCCATACATATATATGTGGAGGTACTAGCTCCAACTCGGTTTTACAGTGAAAACTGCAGGAACTTCAAACCGGCACTAGGAAACACACAGAGAAAGCAGAGTAAAAGTTTCCCCTGCAACCCGTTCCCTTTTTCCTAGATGAACGATCGTTTCTCCACATGCTTAATTCTGAGGGATAATTGGGTGTGAAAGCCGTCCTTCAGCTAGCTTGTTGAGAACACAAAGTTTCTTTCAGGTGCAAACTCTACTCCATATATATATATGGGGAGGTACTAGCTCCAACTCAGTTTTACAGTGAAAACTGCAGGAACTTCAAACCGGCGCTCAGAAACAGACTGAAATACCAGAGTAAAACTTTCTCCTGCAACCCGTTCCCTTTGTGCTAGATGAAAGAACGTCTCTCCTCATGCTCAGTTCTGAGAGATAAGTGTGTGTGAAAGCAATCCTTCAACTAGCATGTTGGGAACACAAAGTTTCTTTTCATGTGCAATCTCCAATCCGTATATATATATGGGTAAGTACTAGCTCCAACTCGGTTTTACAGTGAAAACTGCAGGAACTTCAAACCGGCACTAGGAAACAGACTGAGAAACCAGAGTAAAAGTTTCTCCTGCAAGCCGTTCACTTTGTGCTACGTGAACGAACGTCTCTCCACAAGCTCAGTTCTGAGAGATAATTGTGTGTGAAAGCCGTCCTTCACCTAGCTTGTTGGGAACACAAAGACTCTTTTCACTTGCAATCTCCAATCCATACTTATATATGGGGAGGATCAAGCTCCTATTCATTTTTTACATTGAAAAATGCAGGAACTTCCAAACGGTACTAGGAAACAGACTGAATAAACCGAGAAAAATTTCTCCTGCAACCCGTTCCATTTGTGCTAGATGAACGAACGTCTCTCCACATGCTCAGTTCTGAGAGATAAGTGTGTGTGAAAGCCGTCCTTCACCAAGTTTGTTGGGAACACAAAGATTCTTTTCAGTTGCAAACTTCACTCCATACATATATAAGGGGATGTAATAGCTCCAACACGATTTTACAGTGAAAACTGCAGGAACTTCAAACCGGCACTAGGAAACAGACTGAGAAACCAGAGTAAATGTTTCTCCTGCAACCCATACCCTTTGTGCTAGATGAACGAACGTATCTCCACATGCTGAGTTCTGAGAGATAATTGTGTGTGAAAGCCGTCCTTCACCTAGCTTGTTGGGAACACAAAGTTTCCTTTCAGTTGCAAACTCCACTCCATACATTTATATAGAGAGGTACTAGCTCCAACTCGGTTTTACAGTGAAAACTGCAGGAACTTCTAACCCACACTAGGAAAAAGACTGAAAACCCAGAGTAAAATTTTCTCCTGCTACCCATTCCCTTTGTGGTAGATGAACGAACGTCTCTCCACATGCTCAGTTCTGAGAGATATGTTTGTGTGAAAGCCGTCTTTCACCTAGCTTGTTGGGAACACATAGTTTCTTTTCAGTTGCTAACTCCACTCCATACATATACATGGGGAGGTACTAGCTCCAACTCGGTTTTACAGTGAAAACTGCAGGAACTTCAAACCGGAACTAGGAAACACACTGAAAAATCAGAGTAAATCTTTCTCCTGCAAACCGTTCTCTTTGTGCTAGATGAACGAACCTCTCTCCTCGTGCTCAGTTCTGAGATATAAGTGTGTGTGAAAGCCGTTCTTCAAATAGCTTGTTGGGAACACAAAGTTTCTTTTCATGTGCAAACTCCAATCCGTATATATATATGGGGAAGTACTAACTTCAACTCGGTTTTACAGTCAAAACTGTAAGAACTTCAAACCAGCACTAGGAAACAGACTGAGAAACCAGGGTAAATGTTTCTCCTGCAAGCCGTTCACTTTGTGCTACATGAACGAACGTCTCTCCATATGCTCAATTCTGAGAGTTATGTGTGTGTGAAATCCGAACTTCACCTAGCATGTTGGGAACAGAAAGTTACTTTTCAGGTGAAAACTCCATTCCATACATATATATGGGGATGTACTAGCCCCAACTCTGTATTATAGAGAAAATTGCAGGAACTTCAAACCGGCACTAGGAAACAGAATGAGAAACCTGAGTAACAGTTTCTCCTGCAACCCGTTCCCTTAGTGCTAGATGAACAAAAGTCTCTCCAAATGCTCAGTTCTGAGAGATAATTGTGTGTGAAAGCCGTCCTTCAACTAGCTTGTTGGGAACACAAAGTATCTTTTCATTTGCAAAATCCAGTCCATACAAATATGTGTGGAGGTTCTTGCTCCAACTCGTTTTTACAGTGAAAACTGCAGGAACTTCAAACCGGCACTAGGAAACAGAATGAGAAACCTGAGTTACAGTTTCTCCTGCAACCCGTTCCCTTAGTGCTAGATGAACAAAAGTCTCTCCAAATGCTAAGTTCTGAGAGATAATTGTGTGTGAAAGCCGTCCTTCACCTAGCTTGTTGGGAACACAAAGATAATTTTCACTTGCAATCTCCACTCCATACTTATATATGGGGAGGATCAAGCCCTATTCGGTTTTACATTGAAAAATGCAGGAACTTCAAACCGGTACTAGGAAACAGACTGAGTAAACCGAGAAAAATTTCTCCTGCAACCCGTTCCCTTTGTGCTAGATGAACGAACGTCTCTCCACATGCTCAGTTCTGAGAGATAAGTGTGTGTGAAAGCCGTCCTTCACCTAGTTTGTTGGGAACACAAAGATTCTTTTCAGTTGCAAATTTCACTCCATAAATATATAAGGGGAGGTAATAGCTCCAACACGGTTTTACAGTGAAAACTGCAGGAACTTCAAACCGGCACTAGGAAACAGACTGAGAAACCAGAGTAAATGTTTCTCCTGCAACCCATACCATTTGTGCTAGATGAACGAACGTATCTCCACATGCTGTGTTCTGAGAGATAAGTGTGTGTGAAAGACGTCCTTCACCTAGCTTGTAGGGAACACAGTTTCTTTTCAGTTGCAAACTCCACTCCATACATATATATGGAGAGGTACTAGCTCCAACTCGGTTTTACAGTGAAAACTGCAGGAACTTCTAACCCACACTAGGAAAAAGACTGAAAACCCAGAGTAAAATTTTCTCCTGCTTCCCGTTTCCTTTGTGGTAGATGAACGAACGTGTCTCCACATGCTCAGTTCTGAGAGATAAGTTTGTGTGAAAGCCGTCTTTCACCCAGCTTGTTGGGAACACAAAGTTTCTTTTCATGTTCAAACACCACTCCATGCATATATATGGGGAGTTAAAAACTCCAACACAATTTTACAGTGAAAACTGCAGGAATTTCAAACCGGCACTAGGAAACAGATTGCAAAACCACAGTAAAAGTTTCTCCTGCAACCATTTCCCTTAGTCCTAGATGAAAGAAATTCTCTCCACATGCCCAGTTCTGAGAGATAAGTGTGTGTGAATGCCGTCCTACAACTTGCTTGTTGGGAACACAAAGTTTCTTTTCATGTGCAAACTCCATTCCAAACAAATATATGGGGAGGTACAAGCACCAACCCGCATTTACAGTGAAAACGGCAGGAACATAAATCTGGAACTAGGAAACACACAGAGAATCCAGAGTAAAAGTTTCCCCTGCAACCCGTTCCCTTTTTCCTAGATGAACGAAAGTTTCTCCACATGCTCATTTCTGAGGGATAATTGGGTGTGAAAGCCGTCCTTCAGCTAGCTTGTTGAGAACACAAAGTTTCTTTCAGGTGCAAACTCTACTCCATATATATATATGGGGAGGTACAAGCTTCAACTCAGTTTTACAGTGAAAACTGCAGGAACTTCAAACCGGCGCTCAGAAACAGACTGAAATACCAGAGTAAAACTTTCTCCTGCAACCCGTTCCCTTTGTGCTAGATGAACGAACGTCTCTCCTCATGCTCAGTTCTGAGAGATAAGTGTGTGTGAAAGCCGTCCTTCACCTTGCATGTTGGGAACACAAAGTTTCTTTTCAGGGGCTAACTCCATTCCATACATATATATGGGGAGGTTCTAGCACCAACCCGCTTTTTCAGTGAAAACGGCAGGAAATTAAATCCGGCACTAGAAAACAGACAGGGAAACCAGAGTAAAAGTTTCTCCTGCAACCCATTCATTTGTGCTAGATGAACGAACGTTTCTCCACATGCTCAGTTCTGAGGGATAAGTGGGTGTGTAAGCCGTCCTTCACCTAGCTTGTTGAGAACACAAAGTTTCTTTTCAGTTGCAAACTCCACTCCATACATATATATGGAGAGGTACTAGCTCCAACTCGGTTTTACAGTGAAAACTGCAGGAACTTCTAACCCACACTAGGAAAAAGACTGAAAACCCAGAGTAAAATTTTCTCCTGCTTCCCGTTTCCTTTGTGGTAGATGAACGAACGTCTCTCCACATGCTCAGTTCTGAGAGATAAGTTTGTGTGAAAGCCGTCTTTCACCTAGCTTTTTGGAACACAAAGTTTCTTTTCATGTTCAAACAACACTCCATACATATATATGGGGAGGTAAAAGCTCCAACACAATTTTACAGTGAAAACTGCAGGAATTTCAAACCGGCACTAGGAAACAGAATTAGAAACCAGAGTAAAAGTTTTGCCTGCAAGCCGTTCAGTTTGTGCTACAAGTACGAACGTCTCTACACATGCTCAGTTCTGAGAGAAAATTGTGTGTGTAATCCGAACTTCACATAGCTTGTTGGGAACAGAAAGTTTCTTTTCAGCTGCACACTCCATTCCATACATATATATGGGGAGGTACTAGCTCCAACTCGGTTTTACAGTGAAAACTGCAGGAACTTCTAACCGGAACTGGGAAACAGACTGAGAAACCAGAGTAAAAGATTCTCCTGCAATCCGTTCACATTGTGCTACATGAACGAACGTCTCTCCACATGCTCAGTTCTGAGAGATAAGTGTGTGTTAAATCCGAACTTCAATTAACTTGTTGGGAACAGAAAGTTTCTATTCAAGTGCAAACTCCATTCCATACATATATAAGGGGATGTACTATCTCCAACTCGATTTTACAGTGAAAACTGCTGGAACATCAAACCGGCACTAGGAAACAGACTGAGAAACCAGAGAAAAAGTTTCTCTTGCAACCCGTTCCCTTTGTGTTAGATGAACGAACGTGTCTCCATATGCTAATTTCTGAGGGATAATTGGGTGTGAAAGCCGTCCTTCACCTACCTTGTTGAGAACACAAAGTTTCTTTTCATTTGCAAATTCCAATCTATATATATATATGGGAAAGTACTAGCTCCAACTTGGTTTTACAGTGAAAACTGCAGGAACTTCAAACCGGCACTTGGAAACAGACTGAGAAACCAGAATAAAAGTATCTCCTGCAAGCCGATCACTTTGTGATACATGAACGAAGGTCTCTCCACATGATCAGTTCTGAGAGATAAGTGTGTGTGTAATCCGAACTTCACATACATTGTTGGGAACAGAAAGTATCTTTTCAGGTGCAAACTCCATTCCATACATATATATGGGGAGGTAGTAGCTCCAACACGGTTTTACAGTGAAAACTGCAGGAACTTCAAAGCGGAACTAGGAAAAAGAATGAGAAACCCGAGAAATAGTTTCTCCTGCAACCCGTTCCGTTTCTGCTAGATGAACGAACGTCTCTCCACATGCTCAGTTCTGAGAGATAAATGTGTGTGAAAGCCGTCCTTCACCTTGCTTGTTGGGAACACAACGTTTCTTTTCACTTGCAAAGTCCACTCCATACTTTTATATGGGGAGGTACTAGCTCCAACTCGGTTTTACAGTGAAAATTGCAGGAACTTCAAACCGGCACTAGGAAACAGACTGAGAAACCAGAGAAATAGTTTCTCCTGCAACCTGTTACATTTGTGCTAGATGAACGAACGTCTCTCCACATGCTCAGTTCTGAGAGATCTGTGTGTGTGAAAGCCGTACTTCACCTAGCTTTTTGGGAACACAAAGTTTCTTTTCACTTGCAAACTCCATTCCATACATATATATGGTTAAGTACTAGCTCCAACTCGGTTTTACAGTGAAAACTGCAGGAAATTCAAACCGGCAGTAGGAAACAGCCTGAGAAACCATAGTAAAACATTCTTCTGCAACCCTTTCACTTTGTGCTAGATGAATGAAAGTCTCTCCACATGCTCAGTTCTGAGAGATGTGTGTGTGTGAAAGCCGTCCTACTCCTAGCTTGTTGGGAACACAAAGTTTCTTTTAAGGTGCAAACTCCACTAAATACATATATATGGGGAGGTACTAGATCCAACACAATTTTACAGAGAAAACTGCAGGAATTTCAAACCGGCACTAAGAAACAGACTGAGAAACAACAGTAAAAGTTTCTCCTGCAACGATTTCCCTTTGTCCTAGATGAACGAATTTCTCTCCACATGCCCTGTTCTGAGAGATATATGTGTGTGAATGCCGTCCTACACCTAGCTTGTTGGGAACACAAAGTTTCTTTTCAGTTGCAAATTCCATTCCATATATATATATATGGGGAGGTACTAGCACCAACCCGCTTTTACGGTGAAAAAGGCAGGAACTTAAATACGGCACTAGGAAACAGACAGAGATTCCAGAGTAAAAGTTTCTCCTGCAACCCGTTCATTTTGAGCTAGATGAACGAACGTGTCTCCACATGCTCAGTTCTGAGGGATAAGTGGGTGTGAAAACCGTCCTTCACCTACCTTGTTGAGAACACAAAGTACCTTTCAGGTGAAAACTCCACTCCATATATATATATATGGGGAGGTACTAGCTTCAACTCAGTTTTACAGTGAAAACTGAAGAACTTCAAACCGGCACTAGGAAACAGACTGAGAATCCAGAGTAAAAGTTTCTCCTGCTAGCCGTTCAATTTGTGCTACATGAACGAACGTCTCTCCACATGCTAAGTTCTGAGAGATAAGTGTGTGTGAAATCCGAAATTCACCTATCTTGTTGGAAACAGAAACTTTCTTTTCACTTGCAAACTCCAATCCATTATTATATATGGGGAGGTACAAGCTCCAACTCGGTTTTACAATGAAAACTGCAGGAACTTCAAACCGGCACTAGGAAACAGACTGAGTAAGCAGAGAAAAAGTTTCCCCTGCAACCCGTTCCCTTTGTGCTAGATGAACGAAAGTCTCTCCACATGCTCAGTTCTGAGAGATAAGTGTGTGTGAAAGCCATTCTTCACCTAGCTTGTTGGGAACACAAAGTTTCTCTTCAGTTGCAAACTCCACTCCATACATATATAAGGGGAGGTACTAGTACCTACTCGGTTTTACAGTGAAAACTGCAGGAAATTCAAACTGACACTAGGAAACAGACAGAGTAAACAGAGAAAAAGTTTCTCCTGCAACCAGTTCCCTTTGTGCTAGATGAACGAACGTCTCTCCACGTGCTCATTTCTGAGAGAAAAGTGTGTGTGAAAGCCATTCTTCAACTAGCTTGATGGGAAGACAAAGTTCCTTTTCACTTGCAAACTCCACTCCATACATACATATGGTTAGGTACTTGCTCCAACTCGGTTTTACATTGAAAACAGCAGGAACTTCAAAGTGGCACTAGAAAATAGACTGAGAAACCAGATAAAAATTTTCTCCTGCAACCGGTTCCCTTTGTGCTAGATGAACGAACTTCTCTCCACATGCTCAGTTCTGAGAGATAAGTGTGTGTGAAAGCCGTCCTTCAACTAACTTGTTGGGAACACAAAGTTTCTTTTCATTTGCAAAATCCAGTCCATACAAATATATGTGGAGTTTCTTCCTCCAACACGTTTTTACAGTGAAAACTGCAGGAACTTCAAACCGGCACTAGGAAACAGATTGAGAAAACTGAGTAACAGTTTCTCCTGCAACCCGTTCCCTTAGTGCTAGATGAACAAAAGTCTCTCCAAATGCTCAGTTCAGAGAGATAATTGTGTGTGAAAGCCTTCCTTCACCTAGCTTGTTGGGAACACAAAGATTCTTTTCACTTGCAATCTCCAATCCATACTTATATATGGGGAGGATCAAGCTCCTATTCATTTTTTACATTGAAAAATGCAGGAAATTCCAAACGGTACTAGGAAACAGACTGAATAAACCGAGAAAAATTTCTCCTGCAACCCGTTCCATTTGTGCTAGATGAACGAACGTCTCTCCACATGCTCAGTTCTGAGAGATAAGTGTGTGTGAAAGCCGTCCTTCACCAAGTTTGTTGGGAACACAAAGATTCTTTTCAGTTGCAAACTTCACTCCATACATATATAAGGGGATGTAATAGCTCCAACACGATTTTACAGTGAAAACTGCAGGAACTTCAAACCGGCACTAGGAAACAGACTGAGAAACCAGAGTAAATGTTTCTCCTGCAACCCATACCCTTTGTGCTAGATGAACGAACGTATCTCCACATGCTGAGTTCTGAGAGATAATTGTGTGTGAAAGCCGTCCTTCACCTAGCTTGTTGGGAACACAAAGTTTCCTTTCAGTTGCAAACTCCACTCCATACATATATATGGAGAGGTACTAGCTCCAACTCGGTTTTACAGTGAAAACTGCAGGAACTTCTAACCCACACTAGGAAAAATACTGAAAACCCAGAGTAAAATTTTCTCCTGCTAACCGTTCCCATTGTGGTAGATGAACGAACGTCTCTCCACATGCTCAGTTCTGAGAGATAAGTTTGTGTGAAAGCCGTCTTTCACCTAGCGTGTTGGGAACACATAGTTTCTTTTCAGTTGCAAACTCCACTCCATACATATACATGGGGAGGTACTAGCTCCAACTCGGTTTTACAGTGAAAACTGCAGGAACTTCAAACCGGCACTAGGAAACAGACTGAGAAACCAGAGTAAAAGTTTCTCCTGTAAACCGCTCCCTTTGTGCTAGATGAACGAACGTCTCTCCACATGCTCAGTTCTGAGAAATAAGGGTGTGTGAAAGCCGTCCTTCACATAGCTTGTTGGGAACACAAAGTTTCTTTTCAGTTGTAAACTCCACTCTATACATATATATGGGGAGGTACAATCTCCAAATCTGTTTTACAGTGAAAACTGCAGGAACTTCAAACCGGCACTAGGAAACACAGAGAGAAAGCAGAGTAAAAGTTTCCTCTGCAACCCGTTCCCTTTTTCCTAGATGAACGATCGTTTCTCCACATGCTTAATTCTGAGGGATAATTGGGTGTGAAAGCCGTCCTTCAGCTAGCTTGTTGAGAACACAAAGTTTCTTTCAGGTGCAAACTCTACTCCATATATATATATGTGGAGGTACTAGCTCCAACTCAGTTTTACAGTGAAAACTGCAGGAACTTCAAACCGGCGCTCAGAAACAGACTGAAATACCAGAGTAAAACTTTCTCCTGCAACCCGTTCCCTTTGTGCTAGATGAAAGAACGTCTCTCCTCATGCTCAGTTCTGAGAGATAAGTGTGTGTGAAAGCCGTCCTTCAACTAGCATGTTGGGAACACAAAGTTTCTTTTCATGTGCAATCTCCAATCCGTATATATATATGGGTAAGTAGTAGCTCCAACTCGGTTTTACAGTGAAAACTGCAGGAACTTCAAACCGGCACTAGGAAACAGACTGAGAAACCAGAGTAAAAGTTTCTCCTGCAAGCCGTTCACTTTGTGCTACGTGAACGAACGTCTCTCCACAAGCTCAGTTCTGAGAGTTAATTGTGTGTGAAATCCTAACATCACCCAGCTTGTTGGGAACAGAAAATTTCTTTTCAGGTGCAAAATACATTCCATACATATATATGGGTATGTAATAGCTCCAAAACTGTTTTACAGTGAAAACTGCAGGAACTTCAAACCGGCACTGGAAACAGACTGCGAAACCACAGTATAAGTTTCCCTTGCAACCCGTTCCCTTTGTGCTAGATGAACGAACGTCTCTCCACATGCTCAGTTCTGAGAGATAAGTGTGTGTGAAAGCCGTCCTTCAACTAGCTTGTTGGGAACACAAAGTTTCTTTTCATTTGCAAAATCCAGTCCATACAAATATATGTGGAGTTTCTACCTCCAACACGTTTTTACAGTGAAAACTGCAGGAACTTCAAACCGGCACGAGGAAACAGATTGAGAAACCTGAGTAACAGTTTCTCCTGCAACCCGTTCCCTTAGTGCTAGATGAACAAAAGTCTCTCCAAATGCTCAGTTCTGAGAGATTATTGTGTGTGAAAGCCGTCCTTCACCTAGCTTGTTGGGAAAACAAAGATTCTTTTCACTTGCAATCTCCAATCCATACTTATATATGGGGAGGATCAAGCTCCTATTCATTTTTTACATTGAAAAATGCAGGAACTTCCAAACGGTACAAGGAAACAGACTGAATAAACCGAGAAAAATTTCTCCTGCAACCCGTTCCATTTGTGCTAGATGAAAGAACGTCTCTCCACATGCTCAGTTCTGAGAGATAAGTGTGTGTGAAAGCCGTCCTTCACCAAGTTTGTTGGGAACACAAAGATTCTTTTCAGTTGCAAACTTCACTCCATACATATATAAGGGGATGTAATAGCTCCAACACGATTTTACAGTGAAAACTGCAGGAACTTCAAACCGGCACTAGGAAACAGACTGAGAAACCAGAGTAAATGTTTCTCCTGCAACCCATACCCTTTGTGCTAGATGAACGAACGTATCTCCACATGCTGAGTTCTGAGAGATAATTGTGTGTGAAAGCCGTCCTTCACCTAGCTTGTTGGGAACACAAAGTTTCCTTTCAGTTGCAAACTCCACTCCATACATATATATGGAGAGGTACTAGCTCCAACTCGGTTTTACAGTGAAAACTGCAGGAACTTCTAACCCACACTAGGAAAAAGATTGAAAACCCAGAGTAAAATTTTCTCCTGCTACCCATTCCCTTTGTGGTAGATGAACGAACGTCTCTCCACATGCTCAGTTCTGAGAGATAAGTTTGTGTGAAAGCCGTCTTTCACCTAGCTTGTTGGGAACACATAGTTTCTTTTCAGTTGCAAACTCCACTCCATACACATACATGGGGAGGTACTAGCTCCAACTCGGTTTTACAGTGAAAACTGCAGGAACTTCAAACCGGAACTAGGAAACACACTGAAAAACCAGAGTAAATCTTTCTCCTGCAAACCGTTCCCTTTGTGCTAGATGAACGAACCTCTCTCCTCGTGCTCAGTTCTGAGATATAAGTGTGTGTGAAAGCCGTTCTTCAAATAGCTTGTTGGGAACACAAAGTTTCTTTTCATGTGCAAACTCCAATCCGTATATATATATGGGGAATTACTAACTTCAACTCGGTTTTACAGTCAAAACTGTAAGAACTTCAAACCAGCACTAGGAAACAGACTGAGAAACCAGGGTAAATGTTTCTCCTGCAAGCCGTTCACTTTGTGCTACATGAACGAACGTCTCTCCATATGCTCAATTCTGAGAGTTATGTGTGTGTGAAATCCGAACTTCACCTAGCATGTTGGGAACAGAAAGTTACTTTTCAGGTGAAAACTCCATTCCATACATATATATGGGGATGTACTAGCCCCAACTCTGTATTATAGTGAAAATTGCAGGAACTTCAAACCGGCACTAGGAAACAGAATGAGAAACCTGAGTAACAGTTTCTCCTGCAACCCGTTCCCTTAGTGCTAGATGAACAAAAGTCTCTCCAAATGCTCAGTTCTGAGAGATAATTGTGTGTGAAAGCCGTCCTTCAACTAGCTTGTTGGGAACACAAAGTATCTTTTCATTTGCAAAATCCAGTCCATACAAATATGTGTGGAGGTTCTTGCTCCAACTCGTTTTTACAGTGAAAACTGCAGGAAATTCAAACCGGCACTAGGAAACAGAATGAGAAACCTGAGTAACAGTTTCTCCTGCAACCCGTTCCCTTAGTGCTAGATGAACAAAAGTCTCTCCAAATGCTAAGTTCTGAGAGATAAGTGTGTGTGAAAGCCGTCCTTCACCTAGCTTGTTGGGAACACAAAGATTCTTTTCACTTGCAATCTCCACTCCATACTTATATATGGGGAGGATCAAGCTCCTATTCGGTTTTACATTGAAAAATGCAGGAACTTCAAACCGGTACTAGGAAACAGACTGAGTAAACCGAGAAAAATTTCTCCTGCAACCCGTTCCCTTTGTGCTAGATGAACGAACGTCTCTCAACATGCTCAGTTCTGAGAGATAAGTGTGTGTGAAAGCCGTCCTTCACCTAGTTTGTTGGGAACACAAAGATTCTTTTCAGTTGCAAACTTCACTCCATAAATATATAAGGGGAGGTAATAGCTCCAACACGGTTTTACAGTGAAAACTGCAGGAACTTCAAACCGGCACTAGGAAACAGACTGAGAAACCAGAGTAAATGTTTCTCCTGCAACCCATACCATTTGTGCTAGATGAACGAACGTATCTCCACATGCTGAGTTCTGAGAGATAAGTGTGTGTGAATGACGTCCTTCACCTAGCTTGTAGGGAACACAAAGTTTCTTTTCAGTTGCAAACTCCACTCCATACATATATATGGAGAGGTACTAGCTCCAACTCGGTTTTACAGTGAAAACTGCAGGAACTTCTAACCCACACTAGGAAAAAGACTGAAAACCCAGAGTAAAATTTTCTCCTGCTTCCCGTTTCCTTTGTGGTAGATGAACGAACGTCTCTCCACATGCTCAGTTCTGAGAGATAAGTTTGTGTGAAAGCCGTCTTTCACCCAGCTTGTTGGGAACACAAAGTTTCTTTTCATGTTCAAACACCACTCCATACATATATATGGGGAGTTAAAAACTCCAACACAATTTTACAGTGAAAACTGCAGGAATTTCAAACCGGCACTAGGAAACAGATTGCAAAACCACAGTAAAAGTTTCTCCTGCAACCATTTCCCTTAGTCCTAGATGAAAGAAATTCTCTCCACATGCCCAGTTCTGAGAGATAAGTGTGTGTGAATGCCGTCCTACAACTTGCTTGTTGGGAACACAAAGTTTCTTTTCATGTGCAAACTCCATTCCAAACATATATATGGGGAGGTACAAGCACCAACACGCATTTACAGTGAAAACGGCAGGAACATAAATCTGGAACTAGGAAACACACAGAGAATCCAGAGTAAAAGTTTCCCCTGCAACCCGTTCCCTTTTTCCTAGATGAACGAAAGTTTCTCCACATGCTCATTTCTGAGGGATAATTGGGTGTGAAAGCCGTCCTTCAGCTAGCTTGTTGAGAACACAAAGTTTCTTTCAGGTGCCAACTCTACTCCATATATATATATGGGGAGGTACAAGCTCCAACTCAGTTTTACAGTGAAAACTGCAGGAACTTCAAACCGGCGCTCAGAAACAGACTGAAATACCAGAGTAAAACTTTCTCCTGCAACCCGTTCCCTTTGTGCTAGATGAACGAACGTCTCTCCTCATGCTCAGTTCTGAGAGATAAGTGTGTGTGAAAGCCGTCCTTCACCTTGCATGTTGGGAACACAAAGTTTCTTTTCAGGGGCTAACTCCATTCCATACATATATATGGGGAGGTTCTAGCACCAACCCGCTTTTTCAGTGAAAACGGCAGGAAATTAAATCCGGCACTAGGAAACAGACAGGGAAACCAGAGTAAAAGTTTCTCCTGTAACCCATTCATTTGTGCTAGATGAACGAACGTTTCTCCACATGCTCAGTTCTGAGGGATAAGTGGGTGTGTAAGCCGTCCTTCACCTAGCTTGTTGAGAACACAAAGTTTCTTTTCAGTTGCAAACTCCACTCCATACATATATATGGAGAGGTACTAGCTCCAACTCGGTTTTACAGTGAAAACTGCAGGAACTTCTAACCCACACTAGGAAAAAGACTGAAAACCCAGAGTAAAATTTTCTCCTGCTTCCCGTTTCCTTTGTGGTAGATGAACGAACGTCTCTCCACATGCTCAGTTCTGAGAGATAAGTTTGTGTGAAAGCCGTCTTTCACCTAGCTTTTTGGAACACAAAGTTTCTTTTCATGTTCAAACAACACTCCATACATATATATGGGGAGGTAAAAGCTCCAACACAATTTTACAGTGAAAACTGCAGGAATTTCAAACCGGCACTAGGAAACAGAATTAGAAACCAGAGTAAAAGTTTTGCCTGCAAGCCGTTCAGTTTGTGCTACAAGTACGAACGTCTCTACACATGCTCAGTTCTGAGAGAAAATTGTGTGTGTAATCCGAACTTCACATAGCTTGTTGGGAACAGAAAGTTTCTTTTCAGCTGCACACTCCATTCCATACATATATATGGGGAGGTACTAGCTCCAACTCGGTTTTACAGTGAAAACTGCAGGAACTTCTAACCGGAACTGGGAAACAGACTGAGAAACCAGAGTAAAAGATTCTCCTGCAATCCGTTCACATTGTGCTACATGAACGAACGTCTCTCCACATGCTCAGTTCTGAGAGATAAGTGTGTGTTAAATCCGAACTTCAATTAACTTGTTGGGAACAGAAAGTTTCTATTCAAGTGCAAACTCCATTCCATACATATATAAGGGGATGTACTATCTCCAACTCGATTTTACAGTGAAAACTGCTGGAACATCAAACCGGCACTAGGAAACAGACTGAGAAACCAGAGAAAAAGTTTCTCTTGCAACCCGTTCCCTTTGTGTTAGATGAACGAACGTGTCTCCATATGCTAATTTCTGAGGGATAATTGGGTGTGAAAGCCGTCCTTCACCTACCTTGTTGAGAACACAAAGTTTCTTTTCATTTGCAAATTCCAATCTATATATATATATGGGAAAGTATTAGCTCCAACTTGGTTTTACACTGAAAACTGCAGGAACTTCAAACCGGCACTTGGAAACAGACTGAGAAACCAGAATAAAAGTATCTCCTGCAAGCCGATCACTTTGTGATACATGAACGAAGGTCTCTCCACATGATCAGTTCTGAGAGATAAGTGTGTGTGTAATCCGAACTTCACATACATTGTTGGGAACAGAAAGTATCTTTTCAGGTGCAAACTCCATTCCATACATATATATGGGGAGGTAGTAGCTCCAACACGGTTTTACAGTGAAAACTGCAGGAACTTCAAAGCGGAACTAGGAAAAAGAATGAGAAACCCGAGAAATAGTTTCTCCTGCAACCCGTTCCGTTTCTGCTAGATGAACGAACGTCTCTCCACATGCTCAGTTCTGAGAGATAAATGTGTGTGAAAGCCGTCCTTCACCTTGCTTGTTGGGAACACAACGTTTCTTTTCACTTGCAAAGTCCACTCCATACTTATATATGGGGAGGTACTAGCTCCAACTCGGTTTTACAGTGAAAACTGCAGGAACTTCAAACCGGCACTAGGAAACAGACTGAGAAACCAGAGAAATAGTTTCTCCTGCAACCTGTTACATTTGTGCTAGATGAACGAACGTCTCTCCACATGCTCAGTTCTGAGAGATCTGTGTGTGTGAAAGCCGTACTTCACCTAGCTTTTTGGGAACACAAAGTTTCTTTTCACTTGCAAACTCCATTCCATACATATATATGGTTAAGTACAAGCTCCAACTCGGTTTTACAGTGAAAACTGCAGGAAATTCAAACCGGCAGTAGGAAACAGCCTGTGAAACCATAGTAAAACGTTCTTCTGCAACCCTTTCACTTTGTGCTAGATGAATGAAAGTCTCTCCACATGCTCAGTTCTGAGAGATGTGTGTGTGTGAAAGCCGTCCTACTCCTAGCTTGTTGGGAACACAAAGTTTCTTTTAAGGTGCAAACTCCACTAAATACTTATATATGGGGAGGTACTAGCTCCAACACAATTTTACAGAGAAAACTGCAGGAATTTCAAACCGGCACTAAGAAACAGACTGAGAAACAACAGTAAAAGTTTCTCCTGCAACGATTTCCCTTTGTCCTAGATGAACGAATTTCTCTCCACATGCCCTGTTCTGAGAGATATGTGTGTGTGAATGCCGTCCTACACCTAGCTTGTTGGGAACACAAAGTTTCTTTTCAGTTGCAAATTCCATTCCATATATATATATATGGGGAGGTACTAGCACCAACCCGCTTTTACGGTGAAAAAGGCAGGAACTTAAATACGGCACTAGGAAACAGACAGAGATTCCAGAGTAAAAGTTTCTCCTGCAACCCGTTCCCTTTGAGCTAGATGAACGAACGTGTCTCCACATGCTCAGTTCTGAGGGATAAGTGGGTGTGAAAACCGTCCTTTACCTACCTTGTTGAGAACACAAAGTTACTTTCAGGTGAAAACTCCACTCCATATATATATATATGGGGAGGTACTAGCTCCAACTCAGTTTTACAGTGAAAACTGAAGAACTTCAAACCGGCACTAGGAAACAGACTGAGAATCCAGAGTAAAAGTTTCTCCTGCTAGCCGTTCAATTTGTGCTACATGAACGAACGTCTCTCCACATGCTAAGTTCTGAGAGATAAGTGTGTGTGAAATTCGAAATTCACCTATCTTGTTGGAAACAGAAACTTTCTTTTCACTTGCAAACTCCAATCCATAATTATATATGGGGAGGTACTAGCTCCAACTCGGTTTTACAATGAAAACTGCAGGAACTTCAAACCGGCACTAGGAAACAGACTGAGTAAACAGAGAAAAAGTTTCCCCTGCAACCCGTTCCCTTTGTGCTAGATGAATGAAAGTCTCTCCACATGCTCAGTTCTGAGAGATAAGTGTGTGTGAAAGCCATTCTTCACCTAGCTTGTTGGGAACACAAAGTTTCTCTTCAGTTGCAAACTCCACTCCATACATATATAAGGGGAGGTACTAGTACCTACTCGATTTTACAGTGAAAACTGCAGGAAATTCAAACCGGCACTAGGAAACAGACAGAGTAAACAGAGAAAAAGTTTCTCCTGCAACCAGTTCCCTTTGTGCTAGATGAACGAACGTCTCTCCACGTGCTCATTTCTGAGAGAAAAGTGTGTGTGAAAGCCATTCTTCAACTAGCTTGATGGGAAGACAAAGTTCCTTTTCACTTGCAAACTCCACTCCATACATACATATGGTTAGGTACTTGCTCCAACTCGGTTTTACATTGAAAACAGCAGGAACTTCAAAGTGGCACTAGAAAATAGACTGAGAAACCAGATAAAAATTTTCTCCTGCAACCGGTTCCCTTTGTGCTAGATGAACGAACGTCTCTCCACATGCTCAATTCTGAGAGATAAGTGTGTGTGAAAGCCGTCCTTCACCTAGATTGTTGGGAAAACAAACATTCTTTTCACTTGCAACCCCCAATCCATAAATATATAAGCGGAGGTACTAGCTCCAACTCAGTTTTACAGTGAAAACTGCAGGGATTTCAAACCGGCAGTAGGAAACAGCCTGAGAAACCATAGTAAAACTTTCCCCTGCAATCCGTTCCCTTTGTGCTAGATGAACGAACGTCTCTCCACATGCTCAGATCTGAGAGATAAGTGTGTGTGAAAGCCGTCCTTCACCTAACTTGTTGGGAACACAAAGTTTCTTTTCAGTTGCAAACTCCACACCATACATATATAAGGGGAGGTAATAGCACCAACCCACTTTTACAGTGAAAACGCCAGGAACTTAAATCCGGCACTAGGAAACAGTCAGATAAACCAGAGTAATAGTTTCCCCTGCAAACCTTTCCCTTTGTGCTTGATGAACGAACGTGTCTCCACATACTCATTTCTGAGGGATAAGTGGGTGAGAAAGCCGTCCTTCAAATAACTTTTGAGAAAAAAAATTTTTTTTCAGGTACAAAATCCACTCCATATATGTATATGGGGAAGTACTAACCCCAACTCTGTTTTACAGTGAAAACTGCAGGAATTCAAACCGGCACTAGAAACAGACTGAGAAACCAGAGTAAAAGTTTCTCCTGCAACCCGTTTTCTTTGTGCTGGATGAACGAACTACTGTCCACATGCTCATATCTGAGAGATAAGTGAGTGTGAACGCCGTCCTTCACCTACCTTGTTGGGAACACAAATATACTTTTAAGTTGCCAACTCCACTCCATACATATATATGGGGAGGTACAATCTCCAAATCGGTTTTACTTTGATAACTGCAGGAATTCAAACCGGCACTAGAAACAGACTGAGAAACCATAGTAAAATTTTATCCTGCAACCAGTTGCCTTTGTGCTAGATGAACGAACGTCTGTCCACAAGCTCAGTTCTGAGAGATATGTGTGTGTTAAAGCCGTAATTCACCTATCTGGTTGGGAACACATAGTTTCTTTGCAGTTGCAAAATCCAATCCATACATATATATGGGGAGGTACTAGCTCCAACTCGGTTTTACAGTGAAACCTGCAGGAACTTCACCGGCACTAGGAAGCAGAGTGAGAAACCAAGGTAAAAGTTTTTCCTGCAAACCTTTTCCTTTGTGCTAGATGAACGAACGTCTAACCAAATGCTATGTTCTGAGAGAAAAGTGTGTGTGAAACCTTCCTTCAACTAGCTTGTTGGGAACACAAAGTTTCTTTGCATTTGCAAACTCCAATCCACACATATATTTGAGGAGGTACTAGCTAAAACTCGGTTTTACTGTGAAAACTGCAGGAACATCAAAACGGCACTAGGAAACAGACTGAGAAACCAGAGTAATTGTTTCTTCTGCAACCCGTTTTCTTTGTGCTAGATGAACGAACTTCTGTCCACATGCTCATTTCTGAGAGATATGTTTGTGTGAAAGCCGTACTTCAACAAGCATGTTGGGAACACAAAGTTTCTTTTCAGTTGCCAACCACACTCCATAAATATATATGGGAAGGTACAAGCTAAAACACGGTTTTACAGTGAAAACTGCAGGAACTTCAAACCGGCACTAGGAAACAGACTGAGTAAACAGAGAAAAAGTTTCCCCTGCAACCCGTTCCCTTTGTGCTAGATGAATGAAAGTCTCTCCACATGCTCAGTTCTGAGAGATAAGTGTGTGTGAAAGCCATTCTTCACCTAGCTTGTTGGGAACACAAAGTTTCTCTTCAGTTGCAAACTCCACTCCATACATATATAAGGGGAGGTACTAGTACCTACTCGATTTTACAGTGAAAACTGCAGGAAATTCAAACCGGCACTAGGAAACAGACAGAGTAAACAGAGAAAAAGTTTCTCCTGCAACCAGTTCCCTTTGTGCTAGATGAACGAACGTCTCTCCACGTGCTCATTTCTGAGAGAAAAGTGTGTGTGAAAGCCATTCTTCAACTAGCTTGATGGGAAGACAAAGTTCCTTTTCACTTGCAAACTCCACTCCATACATACATATGGTTAGGTACTTGCTCCAACTCGGTTTTACATTGAAAACAGCAGGAACTTCAAAGTGGCACTAGAAAATAGACTGAGAAACCAGATAAAAATTTTCTCCTGCAACCGGTTCCCTTTGTGCTAGATGAACGAACGTCTCTCCACATGCTCAATTCTGAGAGATAAGTGTGTGTGAAAGCCGTCCTTCACCTAGATTGTTGGGAAAACAAACATTCTTTTCACTTGCAACCCCCAATCCATAAATATATAAGCGGAGGTACTAGCTCCAACTCAGTTTTACAGTGAAAACTGCAGGGATTTCAAACCGGCAGTAGGAAACAGCCTGAGAAACCATAGTAAAACTTTCCCCTGCAATCCGTTCCCTTTGTGCTAGATGAACGAACGTCTCTCCACATGCTCAGATCTGAGAGATAAGTGTGTGTGAAAGCCGTCCTTCACCTAACTTGTTGGGAACACAAAGTTTCTTTTCAGTTGCAAACTCCACACCATACATATATAAGGGGAGGTAATAGCACCAACCCACTTTTACAGTGAAAACGCCAGGAACTTAAATCCGGCACTAGGAAACAGTCAGATAAACCAGAGTAATAGTTTCCCCTGCAAACCTTTCCCTTTGTGCTTGATGAACGAACGTGTCTCCACATACTCATTTCTGAGGGATAAGTGGGTGAGAAAGCCGTCCTTCAAATAACTTTTGAGAAAAAAAATTTTTTTTCAGGTACAAAATCCACTCCATATATGTATATGGGGAAGTACTAACCCCAACTCTGTTTTACAGTGAAAACTGCAGGAATTCAAACCGGCACTAGAAACAGACTGAGAAACCAGAGTAAAAGTTTCTCCTGCAACCCGTTTTCTTTGTGCTGGATGAACGAACTACTGTCCACATGCTCATATCTGAGAGATAAGTGAGTGTGAACGCCGTCCTTCACCTACCTTGTTGGGAACACAAATATACTTTTAAGTTGCCAACTCCACTCCATACATATATATGGGGAGGTACAATCTCCAAATCGGTTTTACTTTGATAACTGCAGGAATTCAAACCGGCACTAGAAACAGACTGAGAAACCATAGTAAAATTTTATCCTGCAACCAGTTGCCTTTGTGCTAGATGAACGAACGTCTGTCCACAAGCTCAGTTCTGAGAGATATGTGTGTGTTAAAGCCGTAATTCACCTATCTGGTTGGGAACACATAGTTTCTTTGCAGTTGCAAAATCCAATCCATACATATATATGGGGAGGTACTAGCTCCAACTCGGTTTTACAGTGAAACCTGCAGGAACTTCACCGGCACTAGGAAGCAGAGTGAGAAACCAAGGTAAAAGTTTTTCCTGCAAACCTTTTCCTTTGTGCTAGATGAACGAACGTCTAACCAAATGCTATGTTCTGAGAGAAAAGTGTGTGTGAAACCTTCCTTCAACTAGCTTGTTGGGAACACAAAGTTTCTTTGCATTTGCAAACTCCAATCCACACATATATTTGGGGAGGTACTAGCTAAAACTCGGTTTTACTGTGAAAACTGCAGGAACATCAAAACGGCACTAGGAAACAGACTGAGAACCAGAGTAATTGTTTCTTCTGCAACCCGTTTTCTTTGTGCTAGATGAACGAACTTCTGTCCACATGCTCATTTCTGAGAGATATGTTTGTGTGAAAGCCGTACTTCAACAAGCATGTTGGGAACACAAAGTTTCTTTTCAGTTGCCAACCACACTCCATAAATATATATGGGAAGGTACAAGCTAAAACACGGTTTTACAGTGAAAACTGCAGGAACTTCAAACCGGCACTAGGAAACAGACTGAGAACCCAGAGTAAAAGTTTCTCCTGCAACCAGTTTTCTTTGTGCTATATGAACGAATTTCTGTCCACATGCTATGTTCTGAGATATATGTGAGTGTGAACACCGTACTTCACCTAGCTTGTTGGGAACACAAATATTCTTTTAAGTTGCCAACTCCACTCCATACATTTATATGGGGAGGTACAATCTCCAAATCGGTTTTACAGTGAAAACTGCAGGAATTTCATACCGGCACTAGAAACAGACTGAGAACCCATAATAAAAGTTTATCCTGCAACCAGTTCCATTTGTGCTAGATGAGCGAACGTCTGTCCACAAGCTCAGTTCTGAGAGATATGTGTGTGTTAAGGCCGTAATTCACCTATCTGTTTGGGAACACATACTTTCTGTGCAGTTGCAAAATCCTATCCATACATATATATGGGGAGATACTAGATTCAACTCGGTTTTACAGAGAAAACTGCAGGAACTTCAAACCGGCACTAGGAAGCAGACTGAGAAACCAGAGTAAAAGTTTTTCCTGCAAACCGTTTCCTTTGTGCTAGATGAAGAAACGTCTCATCACATGCTCAGTTCTGAGAGATAAGTGTGTGTGAAAGCCTTCCTTCAACTAGCTTGTTGGGAACACAAAGTTTCTTTGCATTTGCAAACTCCAATCCACACATATATTTGGGGTGGTACTAGCTCGAACACGGTTTTACAGTGAAAACTGCAGGAACATAAAACCGGCACTAGGAAACAGAATGAGAATTTAGAGTAAAACTTTCTCCTGCAACCCATTCCCTTTGTGCTAGGTGAACGATCTTCTGTCCACATGATCAGTTCTGAGAGATAAGTGTGTGTGAAAGCCGTACTTCACGTATCTTGTAGTAAACACATAGTTTCTTTGCAGTTGCCAAAACCACTCCATACATATATATGTGTAGGTACTAGCTCCAAATATGTTTTAGAGTGAAAACTGCAGGAACTTCAAACCGGCACTAGGAAACAGACTGAGAAACCAGAGTAAATGTTCCTCCTACAACCCGTTCCATTTGTGCTAGGAGAATGAACGTCTCTCCACAGGCTCAGTTCTGAGAGATAAGTGTGTGTGAAAGCCGTCCTTCACCTTGCTTATTGGGAACACAAAGTTTCTTTTCAGTTGCCAACTCCACTCCATAAATATATATGGGGAAGTACTAGCTAAAACTCTGTATTACAGTGCAAAGTGCAGGAACTTCAAACCGGCAGTAGGAAGCAGACGGAGAAACCAGAGTAAAAATTTCTCCTGCAACCCGTTCCAATGTTGCTTGATGAAAAAACGTGTTTCCAAATGCTCAGTTCTGATAAATAAGTGTGTGTGAAGCCGTCCTTCACCTAGCATGTTGGGAACAGAGTGTTTCATTCAGATGCCATCTCCACTCCATACATATAAATGGGGAAGTACAAGCACCAACTCGGGTTTACAGTGAAAACTGCAGGAACTTCAAACCGTCACTAGGGAACAGACTGAGAATCCAGAGTAAAGTTTCTCCTTCAACCCGTTCCCATTGTGCTAGATGAACGAACGTCTCTATACATGCTCAGTTCTGAGAGATAAGTGAGTGTGAATGCCGTCCTTAACCTAACTTGTTGGGAACACATATATTCTTTTAAGTTGCCAACACCTCTTCATACATATATATGGGGAGGTACAAGCTCCAAATCGGTTTTACAGTGAAAACTGCAGGAACTTCAAACCGGCACTAGAAACAGACTGAGAAACCATAGTAAAAATTTATCTTGCTACCAGTACCCTTTGTGCTACATGAACGAACGTCTGTCCACAAGCTCAGTTCTGTGAGATATGTGTGTGTTAAAGACGTAATTCACCTATTTGGTTTGTAACATATAGTTTCTTTGCAGTTGCCAAATCTAATTCATACATATATATGGGGAGGTACTAGATCCAACTCGGTTTTACAGTGAATACTGCAGGAACTTCAAACCGGCACTAGGAAGCAGACTGAGAAACAAGAATAAAATTTTTCCTGCAAACCGTTTCCTTTGTGCTAGATGAACGAACGTCTCAACAAATGCTATGTTCTGAGAGATAAGTGTGTGTCAAAGCCTTCCTTCACCTAGCTTGTTGGGAACACAAAGTTTCTTTGCATTTGCAAACTCCAATCCACACATATATTTGGGGAGGTACTAGCTCCAACTCGGTTTACAGTGAAAACTGCAGGAATATCAAACATGCACTAGGAAACAGACTGAGACTCCAGAGTAGTACTTTCTCCTGCAACCCATTCACTTTGTGCTAGGTGAACGATCTTCTGTCCACATGATCGTTTCTGAAAGATAAGTGTGTGTGAAAGCCGTACTTCATGTTGCATGTAGTAAACACATAGTTTCTTTGCAGTTGCCAACACCACCCCATAAATATATATGGGTAGGTACTAGCTCCAAATAGATTTTACAGTGAAAACTGCAGGAACTTCAATCTGGCAAGAGGAAACAGACTGAGAAACCAGAGTAAATGTTCCTCCTTCAAACCTTTCCATTTGTGCTAGATGATCGAACGTCTCTCCACAGGCTCAGTTCTGAGAGATAAGTGTGTGTGAAAGCCGTACTTCAACTAGATTATTGGGAACACAAAGTTTCTTTTCAGTTGCCAAATCCACTCCATAAATATATATGGAGATGTTCTAGATAAAACTCTGTATTACAGTGCAAACTGCAGGAACTTCAAAACGGCAGTAGGAAGCAGACGGAGAAACCAGTGTAAAAGTTTCTCCTGCAACCCGTTCCATTTTTGCTTGATGAACAAACGTCTCTCCAAATGCTCAGTTCTGAGAGATAAGTGTGTGTGAAGCCGTCCTTCACCTAGCATGTTGGAAACAGAGAGTTTCATTCAGATGCCATTTCCACTCCATACATATATATGGAGAGGTACAAGCACCATCTCGATCTTACAGTGAAAAGTGCAGGAACTTCAAACCGTCACTAGGGAACAGACTGGGAAACTAGAGAAAATGTTTCACCAGCAACCCGTTCCATTTGTGCTAGATT
This sequence comes from Camelus dromedarius, assembly GCF_036321535.1. Classification (NCBI taxonomy): domain Eukaryota; kingdom Metazoa; phylum Chordata; class Mammalia; order Artiodactyla; family Camelidae; genus Camelus; species Camelus dromedarius. Next base: position 3,468,251 of record NW_026989731.1, read on the forward strand.
AACGAACGTCTCTCCACATGCTCAGTTCTGAGAGATATGTTTGTGTGAAAGCCGTCCTTCAACTAGCATGTTGGGAACACAAATATTCTTTTAAGTTGCCAACTCCACTCCATAAATTTATAAGGGGAGCTATTACATCGAAATCGGTATTACAGTGAAAACTGCAGGAAATTCAAAACGGCACTAGGAAACAGACTGAGAATGCAGTGAAAAGTTTCTCCTGCAACCCGTTCCCTTTGTGCTAGATGAACGAACGTCTCTCCACAAGCTCAGTTCTGAGACATAAGTGTGTGTGAAAGCCTTAATTCACCTAGCTTGTTGGGAACACAAAATTTCTTTTCAGTTGCCAACTCCACTACATATATATATATGGGGAGGTACAAGCTCCAAATCGTTTTTACAGTGAAAACTGCAGGAACTTCAAACCAGCACTAGGGAACAGACAAAGAAACCAGAGTAAAAATATCTCCTGCAACCCGTTCCATTTGTGCTACATGAACGAACTTCTGTCCACATGCTCAGTTCTGAGAGATATGTGAGTGTGAACGCCGTACTTCACCTAGCTTGTTGGGAACACAAATATTCTTTTAAGTTGCCAACTCCACTCCATACATATATATGGGGAGGTACAAGCTCCAAATCTGTTTTACAGTGAAAATTGCAGGAACTTCAAACCGGCAGTAGAAACAGACTGAGAAACCATAGAAAAGTTTATCCTGCAACCAGTTCCATTTGTGCCTGATGAACGAACGTCTGTCCACAAGCTCAGTTCTGAGAGATATGTATGTGTTAAAGCCGTAATTCACCTATTTGTTTGGGAACACATAGTTTCTGTGCAGTTGCAAAATCCAATCCATACATATATATGGGGAGATACTAGCTCCAACTCGATTTTACAGTGAAAACTGCAGGAACTTCAAACCGGCACTAGGAAGCAGACTGAGAAACCAGAGTAAAAGTTTTTCCTGCAAACCGTTTCCTTTGTGCTAGATGAACGAACGTCTCATCACATGATCAGTTCTGAGAGATAAGTGTGTGTGAAAGCCTTCCTTCAACTAGCTTGTTGGGAACACAAAGTTTCTTTGCATTTGCAAACTCCAATCCACACATATATTTGGGGAGGTACTAGCTCGAACTCGGTTTTACAGTGAAAACTGCAGGAACATCAAACCGGCACTAGGAAACAGAATGAGAATCCAGAGTAAAACTTTCTCCTGCAACCCATTCACTTTGTGCTAGGTGAACGATCTTCTGTCCACATGATCAGTTCTGAGAGATAATTGTGTGTGAAAGCCGTACTTCACGTATCTTGTAGTAAACATATAGTTTCTTTGCAGATGCCATAACCACTCCATACATATATATGGGTAGGTACTAGCTCCAAATATGTTTTACAGTGAAAACTGCAGGAACTTCAAACCGGCAATAGGAAACAGACTGAGAAACCAGAGTAAATGTTCCTCCTTCAACCCGTTCCATTTGTGCTAGGAGAACGAACGTCTTTCCACAGGCTCAGTTCTGAGAAATAAGTGTGTGTGAAAGCCGTGCTTCACCTAGCTTGTTTGGAACACAAAGTTTCTTTTCAGTTGCCAACTCCACTCCATAAATATATATGGGATGTACTAGCTAAAACTCTGTATTACAGTGCAAAGTGCAGGAACTTCAAACCTGCGGTAGGAACAGACGGAGAAACCAGAGTAAAAATTTCTCCTGCAACCCGTTCCAATGTTGCTTGATGAAAAAACGTCTCTCCAAATGCTCAGTTCTGATAGATAATTGTGTGTGAAGCCGACCTTCACATAGCATGTTGGGAACAGAGAGTTTCATTCAGATGCCATCTCCACTCCATACATATATATGGGGAAGTACAAGCAACAACTCGGTTTTACAGTGAAAACTGCAGGAATTTCAAACCGTCACTAGGGAACAGACTGAGAATCCAGAGTAAAGTTACTCCTGCATCCCGTTCCAATTGTGCTAGATGAACGAACGTCTCTATACATGCTCAGTTCTGAGAGATAAGTGAGTGTGAATGCCGTCCTTCACCTAACTTGTTGGGAACACAAATATTCTTTTAATTTGCCAACTCCTCTCCATACATATATATGGGGAGGTACAAGCTCCAAATCGGTTTTACAGTGAAAACTGCAGGAACTTCAAACCGGCACTAGAAACAGACTGAGAAACCATAGTAAAAATTTATCTTGCAACCAGTTCCCTTTGTGTTAGATGAACGAACGTCTGTCCACAAGCTCAGGTCTGTGTGATATGTGTGTGTTAAAGCCGTAATTCAACTATCTGGTTTGTAACACATAGTTTCTTTGCAGTTGCCAAATCCAATTCATACATATATATGGGGAGGTACTAGATCCAACTCGGTTTTACAGTGAAAACTGCAGGAACTTCAAAACGGCACTAGGAAGCAGACTGAGAAACCAGAGTAAAATTTTTCCTGCAAACCGTTTCCTTTGTGCTAGATGAACGAAAGTCTCAACAAATGCTATGTTCTTAGAGATAAGTGTGTGTCAAAGACTTCCTTCACCTAGCTTGTTGGGAACACAAAGTTTCTTTGCATTTGCAAACACCAATCCACACATATATTTGGGGAGGTACTAGCTCCAACTCTGTTTTACAGTGAAAAATGCAGGAATATCAAACATGCACTGGGAAACAGACTGAGAATCCAGAGTAGTACTTTCTCCTGCAACCCATTCACTTTGTGCTAGGTGAACGATCTTCTGTCCACATGATCATTTCTGAAAGATAAATGTGTGTGAAAGCCGTACTTTAAGTTGCTTGTAGTAAACACATAGTTTCTTTGCAGTTGCCAACACCACCAAATAAATATATATGGGTAGGTACTAGCTCCAAATAGATTTTACAGTGAAAACTGCAGGAACTTCAAACCGGCACTAGGAAACAGACTGAGAAACCAGAGTAAATGTTCCTCCTTCAAACCTTTCCATTTGTGCTAGATGATCGAACGTCTCTCCACAGGCTCAGTTCTGAGAGATAAGTGTGTGTGAAAGCCGTACTTCAACTAGATTATTGGGAACACAAAGTTTCTTTTCAGTTGCCAAATCCACTCCATAAATATATATGGAGATGTTCTAGATAAAACTCTGTATTACAGTGCAAACTGCAGGAACTTCAAAACGGCAGTAGGAAGCAGACGGAGAAACCAGTGTAAAAGTTTCTCCTGCAACCCGTTCCATTTTTGCTTGATGAACAAACGTCTCTCCAAATGCTCAGTTCTGAGAGATAAGTGTGTGTGAAGCCGTCCTTCACCTAGCATGTTGGAAACAGAGAGTTTCATTCAGATGCCATTTCCACTCCATACATATATATGGAGAGGTACAAGCACCATCTCGGTCTTACAGTGAAAAGTGCAGGAACTTCAAACCGTCACTAGGGAACAGACTGGGAAACTAGAGAAAATGTTTCACCAGCAACCCGTTCCATTTGTGCTAGATTAACGAACGTCTCTCCACATGCTCAGTTCTGAGAGATATGTTTGTGTGAAAGCCGTCCTTCAACTAGCATGTTGGGAACACAAATATTCTTTTAAGTTGCCAACTCCACTCCATAAATTTATAAGGGGAGCTATTACATCGAAATCGGTATTACAGTGAAAACTGCAGGAAATTCAAACCGGCACTAGGGAACAGACAAAGAAACCAGAGTAAAAATATCTCCTGCAACCCGTTCCATTTGTGCTACATGAACGAACTTCTGTCCACATGCTCAGTTCTGAGAGATATGTGAGTGTGAACGCCGTACTTCACCTAGCTTGTTGGGAACACAAATATTCTTTTAAGTTGCCAACTCCACTCCATACATATATATGGGGAGGTACAAGCTCCAAATCTGTTTTACAGTGAAAATTGCAGGAACTTCAAACCGGCAGTAGAAACAGACTGAGAAACCATGGAAAAGTTTATCCTGCAACCAGTTCCATTTGTGCCTGATGAACGAACGTCTGTCCACAAGCTCAGTTCTGAGAGATATGTATGTGTTAAAGCCGTAATTCACCTATTTGTTTGGGAACACATAGTTTCTGTGCAGTTGCAAAATCCAATCCATACATATATATGGGGAGATACTAGCTCCAACTCGATTTTACAGTGAAAACTGCAGGAACTTCAAACCGGCACTAGGAAGCAGACTGAGAAACCAGAGTAAAAGTTTTTCCTGCAAACCGTTTCCTTTGTGCTAGATGAACGAACGTCTCATCACATGATCAGTTCTGAGAGATAAGTGTGTGTGAAAGCCTTCCTTCAACTAGCTTGTTGGGAACACAAAGTTTCTTTGCATTTGCAAACTCCAATCCACACATATATTTGGGGAGGTACTAGCTCGAACTCGGTTTTACAGTGAAAACTGCAGGAACATCAAACCGGCACTAGGAAACAGAATGAGAATCCAGAGTAAAACTTTCTCCTGCAACCCATTCACTTTGTGCTAGGTGAACGATCTTCTGTCCACATGATCAGTTCTGAGAGATAATTGTGTGTGAAAGCCGTACTTCACGTATCTTGTAGTAAACATATAGTTTCTTTGCAGATGCCATAACCACTCCATACATATATATGGGTAGGTACTAGCTCCAAATATGTTTTACAGTGAAAACTGCAGGAACTTCAAACCGGCAATAGGAAACAGACTGAGAAACCAGAGTAAATGTTCCTCCTTCAACCCGTTCCATTTGTGCTAGGAGAACGAACGTCTTTCCACAGGCTCAGTTCTGAGAAATAAGTGTGTGTGAAAGCCGTGCTTCACCTAGCTTGTTTGGAACACAAAGTTTCTTTTCAGTTGCCAACTCCACTCCATAAATATATATGGGATGTACTAGCTAAAACTCTGTATTACAGTGCAAAGTGCAGGAACTTCAAACCTGCGGTAGGAACAGACGGAGAAACCAGAGTAAAAATTTCTCCTGCAACCCGTTCCAATGTTGCTTGATGAAAAAACGTCTCTCCAAATGCTCAGTTCTGATAGATAATTGTGTGTGAAGCCGACCTTCACATAGCATGTTGGGAACAGAGAGTTTCATTCAGATGCCATCTCCACTCCATACATATATATGGGGAAGTACAAGCAACAACTCGGTTTTACAGTGAAAACTGCAGGAATTTCAAACCGTCACTAGGGAACAGACTGAGAATCCAGAGTAAAGTTACTCCTGCATCCCGTTCCAATTGTGCTAGATGAACGAACGTCTCTATACATGCTCAGTTCTGAGAGATAAGTGAGTGTGAATGCCGTCCTTCACCTAACTTGTTGGGAACACAAATATTCTTTTAATTTGCCAACTCCTCTCCATACATATATATGGGGAGGTACAAGCTCCAAATCGGTTTTACAGTGAAAACTGCAGGAACTTCAAACCGGCACTAGAAACAGACTGAGAAACCATAGTAAAAATTTATCTTGCAACCAGTTCCCTTTGTGTTAGATGAACGAACGTCTGTCCACAAGCTCAGGTCTGTGTGATATGTGTGTGTTAAAGCCGTAATTCAACTATCTGGTTTGTAACACATAGTTTCTTTGCAGTTGCCAAATCCAATTCATACATATATATGGGGAGGTACTAGATCCAACTCGGTTTTACAGTGAAAACTGCAGGAACTTCAAAACGGCACTAGGAAGCAGACTGAGAAACCAGAGTAAAATTTTTCCTGCAAACCGTTTCCTTTGTGCTAGATGAACGAAAGTCTCAACAAATGCTATGTTCTTAGAGATAAGTGTGTGTCAAAGACTTCCTTCACCTAGCTTGTTGGGAACACAAAGTTTCTTTGCATTTGCAAACTCCAATCCACACATATATTTGGGGAGGTACTAGCTCCAACTCTGTTTTACAGTGAAAAATGCAGGAATATCAAACATGCACTGGGAAACAGACTGAGAATCCAGAGTAGTACTTTCTCCTGCAACCCATTCACTTTGTGCTAGGTGAACGATCTTCTGTCCACATGATCATTTCTGAAAGATAAGTGTGTGTGAAAGCCGTACTTTAAGTTGCTTGTAGTAAACACATAGTTTCTTTGCAGTTGCCAACACCACCAAATAAATATATATGGGTAGGTACTAGCTCCAAATAGATTTTACAGTGAAAACTGCAGGAACTTCAAACCGGCACTAGGAAACAGACTGAGAAACCAGAGTAAATGTTCCTCCTTCAAACCTTTCCCTTTGTGCTAGATGATCGAACGTCTCTTCTGAGGCTCAATTCTGAGAGATAAGTGTGTGTGAAAGCCGTACTTCACCTAGATTATTGGGAACACAAAGTTTCTTTTCAGTTGCCAAATCCACTCCATAAATATATATGGAGATTTTCTAGATAAAACTCTGTATTACAGTGCAAACTGCAGGAACTTCAAACGGCAGTAGGAAGCAGACGGAGAAACCAGAGTAAAAGTTTCTCCTGCAACCCGTTCCATTTTTGCTTGAAGAACAAACGTCTCTCCACATGCTCAGTTCTGAGAGATAAGTGTGTGTGAAGCCGTCCTTCACCTAGCATGTTGGGAACATAGAGTTTCATTCAGATGCCATCTCCACTCCATACATATATATGGAGATGTACAAGCACCAATATGGTTTTACAGTGAAAAGTGCAGGAATTTCAAACCGTCACTAGGGAACAGACTGAGAAACCAGAGTAAAAGTTTCTCCAGCAACCCGTTTTCTTTGTGCTAGATGAACGAACTACTGTCCACATGCTCAGTTCTGAGAGAAAAGTGAGTGTGAACGCCGTCCTTCAACTACCTTGTTGGGAACACAAATGTTCTTTTAAGTTGCCAACTCCACTCCATACATATATATGGGGAGGTACAATCTCCAAATCTGTTTTACATTGAAAACTGCAGGAAATTCAAACCGGCACTAGAAACAGACTGAGAAACCATAGTATATGTTTATCCTGCAACCAGTTGCCTTTGTGCTAGATGAACGAACGTCTGTCCACAAGCTCAGTTCTGAGAGATATGTGTGTGTTAAAGCCGTAATTCACCTATCTGGTTGGGAACACATAGTTTCTTTGCAGTTGCAAAATCCAGTCCATATATATATGGGTAGGTACTAGCTCCAACTCGGTTTTACAGTGAAAACTGCAGGAATTTCAAACCGGCACTAGGAAGCAGACTGAGAAACCAGAGTAAAAGTTTTCCCTGCAAACCATTTCCTTTCTGCTAGATGAACGAACATCTCACCACATGTTCAGTTCTGAGAGATAAGTGTGTGTGAAAGCCTTACTTCAACTAGCTTGTTGGGAACACAAAGTTTCTTTGCATTTGCAAACCCCAATCCACACATATATTTGGGGAGGAATTAGCTAAAACTCGGTTTTACAGTGAAAACTGCAGGAACTTCAAAACGGCACTAGGGAATATACAGAGAAACCAGAATAAAAGTATCTCCTGCAACCCGTTCCATTTGTGCTACATGAACGAAATTCTGTCCACATGCTCAGTTCTGAGAGTTAAGTGTGTGTGAAAGACTTCCTTCAACTAGCTTGTTGTAAACACATAATTTCTTTGCAGTTGCCAACACCACTCCATACATATATATGGGGAGGTACTAGCTCCAACTCGGTTTTACAGAGAAAACTGCAGGAACTTCAAACCGGCACTAGGAAACAGACTGAGAAACCAGATTAAAAGTTTCCCTGCATCCCGTTCCCATTGTGCTAGATGAACGAAAGTCTCTACACATGCTCAGTTCTGAGTGGTAAGTGAGAGTGAAAGCCGTCCTTCACCTACATTGTTGGGAACACAAAGTTTCTTTTCAGTTGCCAAAACCACTCCATACATATATAAGGGGAGATACTAGCTCCAACTCGGTTTTACAGTGAAATCTGTAGGAACATCAAACCGTCACTAGGGAACAGAATGAGAATCCAGAGTAAAAGTTTCTCCTGCAAAACGATCCCATTGTGCTAGGTGAACGAACTTCTCTTCAAATGCTCAGTTCTGAGAGATATGTGAGTGTGAAAGCCGTCCTTCACCTACCTTGTTGGGAACACAAATATTATTTTAAGTTGCCAACTCCAATCCATACATATATATGGGGAGGTACAAGCTCCAAATCGGTTTTACAGTGAAACCTGCAGGAACTTCAAACCGGCACTAGAAACAGACTGAGAAACCATAGTAAAAATTTATCTTGCAACCAGTTCCCTTTGTGCTAGATGAACGAACGTCTGTCCACAAGCTCAGTTCTGTGAGATATGTGTGTGTTAAAGCCGTAATTCAACTATCTGGTTTGTAACACTTAGTTTCTTTGCAATTGCCAAATCCAATTCATACATATATATGGGGATGTACTAGATCCAACTCGGTTTTACAGTGAAAAATGCAGGAACTTCAAACCGGCACTAGGAAGCAGACTGAGAAACCAGAGTAAAATTTTTCCTGCAAACCGTTTCTTTTGTGCAAGATAAACGAACGTCTCAACAAATGCTATGTTCTGAGAGATAAGTGTGTGTCAAAGTCTTCCTTCACCTAGCTTGTTGGGAACACAAAGTTTCTTTGCATTTGCAAACTCCAAATCCACACATATATTTGGGGAGGTACTAGCTCCAACTCGATTTTACAGTGAAAAATGCAGGAATATCAAACATGCACTAGGAAACAGACTGAGAATCCAGAGTAGTACTTTCCCCTGCAACCCATTCACATTGTGCTAGGTGAACGATCTTCTGTCCACATGATCATTTCTGAAAGATATGTGTGTGTGAAAGCCGTACTTCACGTTGCTTGTAGTAAACACATAGCTTCTTTGCAGTTGCTAACACCACCCCATAAATATATATGGGTAGGTACTAGCTCCAAATAGATTTTACAGTGAAAACTGAAGGAACTTCAAAACGGCACTAGGAAACAGACTGAGAAACCAGAGTAAATGTTCCTCCTTCAAACCTTTCCCTTTGTGCTAGATGATCGAACGTCTCTCCACAGGCTCAATTCTGAGAGATAAGTGTGTGTGAAAGCCGTACTTCACCTAGATTATTGGGAACACAAAGTTTCTCTTCAGTTGCCAAATCCACTCCATAAATATATATGGAGATGTTCTAGATAAAACTCTGTATAACAGTGCAAACTGCAGGAACTTCAAAACGGCAGTAGGAAGCAGACGGAGAAACCAGAGTAAAAGTTTCTCCTGCAACCCGTTCCATTTTTGCTTGATGAACAAACGTCTCTCCACATGCTCAGTTCTGAGAGATAAGTGTGTGTGAAGCCGTCCTTCACCTAGCATGTTGGAAACAGAGAGTTTCATTCAGATGTCATCTCCAATCCATACATATATATGGGGAGGTACAAGCACCAACTCGGTTTTACAGTGAAAAGTGCAGGAACTTCAAACCGTCACTAGGGAACAGACTGAGAAACCAGAGTAAATGTTTCACCTGAAACCCGTTCCATTTGTGCTAGAATAACGAACGTCTCTCCACATGCTCAGTTCTGAGAGATATGTTTGTGTGAAAGCCGTCCTTCAACTAGCATGTAGGGAACACAAAGTATCTTTTCAGTTGCCAACCCCACTCCATAAATATATATGCGGAGGTACTAGCTAAAACTCGGTTTTACTGTGAAAACTGCAGGAAAATCAGACCGGCACTAGGAAACAGACTGAGAAACCAGAGTAAAAGTTTCTCCTGCAACCGGTTTTCTTTGTGCTAGATGAACGAACTTCTGTCCACATGCTCAGTTCTGAGAGATAAGTGAGTGTGAACGCCGTCCTTCACCTAGCTTGTTGGGAACACAAATATTCTTTTAAGTTGCCAACTCCACTCCATAGATATATATGGGGAGGTACAAGCTACAAATCGGTTTTACAGTAAAAACTGCAGGAACTTCAACCAGGCACTAGAAACAGACTGAGAAACAATAGTAAAATTTATCCTGCAACCAGTTCACTTTGTGCTAGATTAACGAATGTCTGTCCACAAGATCAGTTCTGAGAGATATGTGTGTGTTAAAGCCGTAATTCACCTATCTGGTTGGGAACACATAGTTTTTTGCAGTTGTAAATCCAATCCATACATATATATGGGGAGGTACTATCTCCAACTCGGTTTTACAGTGAAAACTGCAGGAACTTCAAACCGGCACTAGGAAGAAGACTGAGAAACCAGAGTAAAATTTTTCCTGCAAACCGTTTCTTTTGTGCAAGATAAACGAACGTCTCAACAAATGCTATGTTCTGAGAGATAAGTGTGTGTCAAAGCCTTCCTTCACCTAGCTTGTTGGGAACACAAAGTTTCTTTGCATTTGCAAACTCCAAATCCACACATATATTTGGGGAGGTACTAGCTCCAACTCGGTTTTACAGTGAAAAATGCAGGAATATCAAACATGCACTAGGAAACAGACTGAGAATCCAGAGTAGTACTTTCCCCTGCAACCCATTCACATTGTGCTAGGTGAACGATCTTCTGTCCACATGATCATTTCTGAAAGATATGTGTGTGTGAAAGCCGTACTTCACGTTGCTTGTAGTAAACACATAGCTTCTTTGCAGTTGCCAACACCACCCCATAAATATATATGGGTAGGTACTAGCTCCAAATAGATTTTACAGTGAAAACTGAAGGAACTTCAAAACGGCACTAGGAAACAGACTGAGAAACCAGAGTAAATGTTCCTCCTTCAAACCTTTCCCTTTGTGCTAGATGATCGAACGTCTCTCCACAGGCTCAATTCTGAGAGATAAGTGTGTGTGAAAGCCGTACTTCACCTAGATTATTGGGAACACAAAGTTTCTCTTCAGTTGCCAAATCCACTCCATAAATATATATGGAGATGTTCTAGATAAAACTCTGTATAACAGTGCAAACTGCAGGAACTTCAAAACGGCAGTAGGAAGCAGACGGAGAAACCAGAGTAAAAGTTTCTCCTGCAACCCGTTCCATTTTTGCTTGATGAACAAACGTCTCTCCACATGCTCAGTTCTGAGAGATAAGTGTGTGTGAAGCCGTCCTTCACCTAGCATGTTGGAAACAGAGAGTTTCATTCAGATGTCATCTCCAATCCATACATATATATGGGGAGGTACAAGCACCAACTCGGTTTTACAGTGAAAAGTGCAGGAACTTCAAACCGTCACTAGGGAACAGACTGAGAAACCAGAGTAAATGTTTCACCTGAAACCCGTTCCATTTGTGCTAGAATAACGAACGTCTCTCCACATGCTCAGTTCTGAGAGATATGTTTGTGTGAAAGCCGTCCTTCAACTAGCATGTAGGGAACACAAAGTATCTTTTCAGTTGCCAACCCCACTCCATAAATATATATGCGGAGGTACTAGCTAAAACTCGGTTTTACTGTGAAAACTGCAGGAAAATCAGACCGGCACTAGGAAACAGACTGAGAAACCAGAGTAAAAGTTTCTCCTGCAACCGGTTTTCTTTGTGCTAGATGAACGAACTTCTGTCCACATGCTCAGTTCTGAGAGATAAGTGAGTGTGAACGCCGTCCTTCACCTAGCTTGTTGGGAACACAAATATTCTTTTAAGTTGCCAACTCCACTCCATAGATATATATGGGGAGGTACAAGCTACAAATCGGTTTTACAGTAAAAACTGCAGGAACTTCAACCAGGCACTAGAAACAGACTGAGAAACCATAGTAAAATTTATCCTGCAACCAGTTCACTTTGTGCTAGATTAACGAATGTCTGTCCACAAGATCAGTTCTGAGAGATATGTGTGTGTTAAAGCCGTAATTCACCTATCTGGTTGGGAACACATAGTTTTTTGCAGTTGTAAATCCAATCCATACATATATATGGGGAGGTACAATCTCCAACTCGGTTTTACAGTGAAAACTGCAGGAACTTCAAACCGGCACTAGGAAGCAGACTGAGAAACCAGAGGAAAAATTTTTCCTGCAAACCGTTTCCTTTGTGCTAGATGAACGAACGTCTCACCACATGCTCAGTTCTGAGAGATAAGTTTGTGTGAAAGCCTTCCTTCAACTATCTTGTTGGGAACACAAAGTTTTTGCATTTGCAAACTCCAATCCACACATATATTTGGGGAGGTACTAGCTCGAACTCGGTTTTACAGTGAAAACTGCAGGAATATCAAACCGACACTAGGAAACAGACTGAGAATCCAGAGTAAAATTTTCTCCTGCAACCCTTTCCCTTTGTGCTAGGTGAACGATCTTCTGTCCACATGATCAGTTCTGAGAGATATGTGTGTGTGAAAGCCGTACTTCACGTAGATTTTAGTAAACACATAGTTTCTTTGCAGTTGCCAACACCACTCCATACATATATATGCGGAGGATCTAGCTCCAACTCGGTTTTGCAGTGAAAATTGTAGGAACTTCAAACCGGCACTAGGAACAGACTGAGAAAACAGAGTAAAAGTTTCTCCTGCAACCCGTTCCCTTTGTGCTACATGAATGAAAGTCTCTCCACAAGCTCAGTTCTGAGGGATTAGTGTGTGTGAAAACCGTAATTCATCTAGATTGTTGGGATAAAAATGTTTCTTTTCATTTGCCAAATCCACTCCATAAATATATAAGGGGAGGTATTACTTCGAAATCGGTATTACAGTGAAAACTGCAGGAAATTCAAAACGGCACACGGAAACAGACGGAGAATGCAGTGAAAAGTTTCTCCTGCAACCCGTTCCCTTTGTGCTAGATGAACGAACGTCTCTCCACAAGCTCAGTTCTGAGAGATAAGTGTGTGTGAAAGCCTTAATTCACCTAGCTTGTTGGGAACACAAATTTTCTTTTCAGTTGCCAACACCACTCCATAAATATATATGGGGAGGTACAAGCTCCAACTCGGTTTTACAGAGAAAACTGCAGGAACTTCAAACCGGCACAAGGGAACAGACAGAGAAACCAGAGTAATAGTATCTCCTGCAACCCGTTCCATTTGTGCTACATGAACGAACTTCTGTCCACATGCTCAGTTCTGAGAGTTAAGTGTGTGTGAAAGACGTCCTTCAACTAGCTTGTTGTAAACACTTAATTTCTTTGCAGTTGCCAACACCACTCCTTACATATATATGGGGAGGTACTAGCTCCAACTCGGTTTTACAGAGAAAACTGCAGGAACTTCAAACCGGCACTAGGAAACAGACTGAGAAACCAGATTAAAAGTTTCTCCTGCATCCCGTTCCCATTGTGCTAAATGAACGAACGTCTCTACACATGCTCAGTTCTGAGAGGTAAGTGAGTGTGAAAGCCTCCTTCACCTAGCATGTTGGGAACACAAAGTTTCTTTTCAGTTGCCAAATCCACTCCATACATATATAAGGGGAGATACTAGCTTCACCTCGGTTTTACAGTGAAAACTGTAGGAACTTCAAACCGGCACTAGAAACAGACTGAGAAACCATAGTAAAAGTTTATACTGCATCCAGTTCCCTTTGTGCTAGATGAACGAACGTCTGTCCACAAGCTCAGTTCTGTGAGATATGTGTGTGTTAAAGCCGTAATTCACCTATCTGGTTGGGAACACATATTTCCTTTGCAGTTGCCAAATCCAATCCATACATATATATGGGGAGGTACTAGCTCCAACTCGGTTTTACAGTGAAAACTGCTGGTACATCGAACCGTCACTAGGAAGCAGACTGAGAAACCAGAGCAAAAGTTTTTCCTGCAAAGCGTTTCCTTTGTGCTAGATGAACGAACGTCTCAACAAATGCTATGATCTGAGAGATAAGTGGGTGTGAAAGCATTCCTTCAACTAGCTTGTTGGGAACACAAAGTTTCTTTGCATTTGCAAACTCCAATCCACAGATATATTTGGGGAGGTACTAGCTCCAACTCGGTTTTACAGTGAAAACTGCAAGAACATCAAACCGGAACTAGGAAACAGAATGAGAATCCAGAGTAAAACTTTCTCCTGCAACCCCTTCCCTTTGTGCTAGGTGAACGATCTTCTGTCCACATGATCAGTTCTGAGAGATAAGTGAGTGTGAAAGCCATAGTTCAATAGCTTGTAGTAAACACATAGTTTCTTTGCAGTTGCCAAAACCACTCCATGCATATATATGTGTAGGTACTATCTCCAAATAGGTTTTACAGTGAAAACTGCAGGAATTTCAAACCGGCATTAGGAAACAGACTGAGAAAACAGAGTAAATGTTCCTCCTTCAACCCGTTCCATTTGTGCTAGGAGAACGAACGTCTCTCCACAGGCTCATTTCTGAGAGATAAGTGTGTGTGAAAGCCGTCCTTCACCTAGCTTATTGGGAACACAAAGTTTCTTTTCAGTTGCCAACTCCACTTTATAAATATATATGGGGAAGTACTAGCTAAAACTCTGTGTTACAGTGCAATGTGTAGGAACTTCAAACCGGCAGTAGGAAGCAGATGGAGAAACCAGAGTAAAAATTTCTCCTGCAACCCGTTCCAATGTTGCTTGATGAAAAAAAGTCTCTCCAAATGCTCAGTTCTGATAGATAAGTGTGTGTGAAGCCGTCCTTCACCTAGCATGTTGGGAACAGAGAGTTTCATTCAGATGCATTCTCCACTCCATACATATATAGGGGAAGTACAAGCACCAACTCGGCTTTACAGTGAAAAGTGCAGGAACTTCAAACCATCACTAGGGAACAGACTGAGAATCCAGAGTAAATTTTATCCTGCAACCCGTTCCCTTTGTGCTAGATGAACGAACGTCTCTATACATGCTCAGTTCTGAGAGATAAGTGAGTGTGAATGCCGTCCTTCACCTAACTTGTTGGGAACACAAATATTCTTTTAAATTGCCAACTCCTCTCCATACATATATATGGGGAGGTACAAGCTCCAAATCGGTTTTACAGTGAAAACTGCAGGATCTTCAAACCGGCACTAGAAACAGACTGAGATACCATAGTAAAAGTTTATCTTGCATCAAGTTCCCTTTGTGCTAGATGAACGAAAGTCTGTCCACAAGCTCAGTTCTCTGAGATATGTGTGTGTTAAAGCCGTTATTCACATATCTGGTTTGTAACACATAGTTTCCTTGCAGTTGCCAAATCCAATTCGTACATATATATGGGGAGGTACTAGATCCAACTCGGTTTTACAGTGAAAACTGCAGGAACTTCTAACCGGCACTAGGAAGCAGACTGAGAAACCAGGGTAAAATTTTTTCCTGCAAACTGTTTCCTTTGTGCTAGATGAACGAACGTCTCACCAAATGCTATATTCTGAGAGATAAGTGTGTGTCAAAGCCTTCCTTCACCTAGCTTTTTGGGAACACAAAGTTTCTTTGCATTTGCAAACTCCAATCCACACATATATTTGGGGAGGTTCTAGCTCCATCTCGGTTTTACAGTGAAAGCTGCAGGAATATCAAACATGCACTAGGAAACAGACTGAGAATCCAGAGTAGTACTTTCTCCTGCAACCCTTTCCCTTTGTGCTAGGTGAACGATCTTCTGTCCACATGATCATTTCTTAAAGATAAGTGTGTGTGAAAGCCGTACTTCACGTAGCTTGTAGTAAACACATAGTTTCTTTGCAGTTGCCAACACCACCCCATAAATATATATGGGTAGGTACTAGCTCCAAATAAATTTTACAGTGAAAACTGCAGGAACTTCAAACCGGCACTAGGAAACAGACTGAGAAACCAGAGTAAATTTTCCTCCTTCAAACCTTTCCCTTTGTGCTAGATGAACGATCGTCTCTCCACAGGTTCAGTTCTGAGAGATAAGTGTGTGTGAAAGCCGTACTTCACCTAGATTATTGGGAACATAAAGTTTCTTTTCAGTTGCCAACTCCACTACATAAATATATATGGAGATGTTCTAGTTAAAACTCTGTATTACAGTGCAAACTGCAGGAACTTCAAAAAGGCAGTAGGATGCAGACGGAGAAACCAGAGTAAAAGTTTCTCCTGCAACCCGTTCCATTTTTGCTTGATGAACAAACGTCTCTCCACATGCTCAGTTCTGAGAGATAAGTGTGTGTGAAGCCGTCCTTCAACTAGCATGTTGGGAACAGAGAGTTTCATTCAGATGCCATCTCCACTCCATACATATATAGGGGAAGTACAAGCACCAACTCGGTTTTACAGTGAAAAGTGCAGGAACTTCAAACCATCACTAGGGAACAGACTGAGAATCCAGAGTAAAGTTTATCCTGCAACCCGTTCCTATTGTGCTAGATGAACGAACGTCTCTATACATGCTCAGTTCTGAGAGATAAGTGAGTGTGAATGCCGTACTTCACCTAAATTGTTGGGAACACAAATATTCTTTTAAGTTGCCAACTCCTCTCCATGCATATATATGGGGAGGTACAAGCTCCAAATCGGTTTTACAGTGAAAACTGCAGGATCTTCAAACCGGCACTAGAAACAGACTGAGAAACCATAGTAAAAGTTTATCTTGCAACCAGTTCCCTTTGCGCTAGATGAACGAACGTCTGTCCACAAGCTCATTTCTGTGAGATATGTGTGTGTTAAAGCCGTAATTCATCAAACTGGTTTGTAACACATACTTTCCTTGTAGTTGCCAAATAAAATTCATACATATATATGGGGAGGTACTAGATCCAACTCGGTTTTACAGTGAAAACTGCAGGAGCTTCAAACCGGCACTAGGAAGCAGACTGAGAAACCAGGGTAAAATTTTTTCCGGCAAACTGTTTCCTTTGTGCTAGATGAAAGAACGTCTCACCAAATGCTATGTTCTGAGAGATAAGTGTGTGTCAAAGCCTTCCTTCACCTATCTTGTTGGGAACAAAAAAGTTTCTTTGCATTTGCAAACTGAAATCCACACATATATTTGGGGAGGTACTAGCTCCATCTCGGTTTTACAGTGAAAGCTGCAGAAATATCAAACATGCACTAGGAAACAGACTGAGAATCCAGAGTAGTACTTTCTCCTGCAACCCTTTCCCTTTGTGCTAGGTGAACGATCTTCTGTCCACATGATCATTTCAGAAAAATAAGTGTGTGTGAAAGCCGTACTTCACGTAGCTTGTAGTAAACACATAGTTTCTTTGCAGTTGCCAACACCACCCCATAAATATATATGGGTAGGTACTAGCTCCAAATAGATTTTACAGTGAAAACTGCAGGAACTTCAAACCGGCACTAGGAAACAGACTGAGAAACCAGAGTAAATGTTCCTCCTTCAAACCTTTCCCTTTGTGCTAGATGAACGAACGTCTCTCCACAGGATCAGTTCTGAGAGATAAGTGTGTGTGAAAGCCGTACTTCACCTAGATTATTGGGAACACAAAGTTTCTTTTCAGTTGCCAACTCCACTCCATAAATATATATGGAGATGTTCTAGATAAAACTCTGTATTACAGTGCAAACTGCAGGAACTTCAAAACGGCAGTAGGAAGCAGACGGAGAAACCAGAGTAAAAGTTTCTCCTGCAACCCGTTCCATTTTTGCTTGATGAACAAACGTCTCTCCACATGCTGAGTTCTGAGAGATAAGTGTGTGTGAAGCCGTCCTTCACCTAGCATGTGGGGAACAGAGAGTTTCATTCAGATGCCATCTCCACTCCATACATATATATGGGGAAGTACAAGCACCAACACGGTTTTACAGTGAAAAGTGCAGGAACTTCAAACCGTCACTAGGGAACAGACTGAGAAACCAGATTAAATGTTTCACCTGCAAACCATTCCATTTGTGCTAGATTAACGAACTTCTCTCCACATGCTCAGTTCTGAGAGATATGTTTGTGTGAAAGCCGTCCTTCAACTAGCATGTAGGGAACACAAAGTATCTTTTCAGTTGCCAACCCCACTCCATAAATATATATGCGGAGGTACTAGCTAAAACTCGGTTTTACTGTGAAAACTGCAGGAAAATCAAACCGGCACTAGGAAACAGACTGAGAAACCAGAGTAAAAGTTTCTCCTGCAACCGGTTTTCTTTGTGCTAGATGAACGAACTTCTGTCCACATGCTCAGTTCTGAGAGATAAGTGAGTGTGAACGCCGTCCTTCACCTAGCTTGTTGGGAACACAAATATTCTTTTAAGTTGCCAACTCCACTCCATAGATATATATGGGGAGGTACAAGCTACAAATCGGTTTTACAGTAAAAACTGCAGGAACTTCAACCAGGCACTAGAAACAGACTGAGAAACAATAGTAAAATTTATCCTGCAACCAGTTCACTTTGTGCTAGATTAACGAATGTCTGTCCACAAGATCAGTTCTGAGAGATATGTGTGTGTTAAAGCCGTAATTCACCTATCTGGTTGGGAACACATAGTTTTTTGCAGTTGTAAATCCAATCCATACATATATATGGGGAGGTACTATCTCCAACTCGGTTTTACAGTGAAAACTGCAGGAACTTCAAACCGGCACTAGGAAGAAGACTGAGAAACCAGAGTAAAATTTTTCCTGCAAACCGTTTCTTTTGTGCAAGATAAACGAACGTCTCAACAAATGCTATGTTCTGAGAGATAAGTGTGTGTCAAAGCCTTCCTTCACCTAGCTTGTTGGGAACACAAAGTTTCTTTGCATTTGCAAACTCCAAATCCACACATATATTTGGGGAGGTACTAGCTCCAACTCGGTTTTACAGTGAAAAATGCAGGAATATCAAACATGCACTAGGAAACAGACTGAGAATCCAGAGTAGTACTTTCCCCTGCAACCCATTCACATTGTGCTAGGTGAACGATCTTCTGTCCACATGATCATTTCTGAAAGATATGTGTGTGTGAAAGCCGTACTTCACGTTGCTTGTAGTAAACACATAGCTTCTTTGCAGTTGCCAACACCACCCCATAAATATATATGGGTAGGTACTAGCTCCAAATAGATTTTACAGTGAAAACTGAAGGAACTTCAAAACGGCACTAGGAAACAGACTGAGAAACCAGAGTAAATGTTCCTCCTTCAAACCTTTCCCTTTGTGCTAGATGATCGAACGTCTCTCCACAGGCTCAATTCTGAGAGATAAGTGTGTGTGAAAGCCGTACTTCACCTAGATTATTGGGAACACAAAGTTTCTCTTCAGTTGCCAAATCCACTCCATAAATATATATGGAGATGTTCTAGATAAAACTCTGTATAACAGTGCAAACTGCAGGAACTTCAAAACGGCAGTAGGAAGCAGACGGAGAAACCAGAGTAAAAGTTTCTCCTGCAACCCGTTCCATTTTTGCTTGATGAACAAACGTCTCTCCACATGCTCAGTTCTGAGAGATAAGTGTGTGTGAAGCCGTCCTTCACCTAGCATGTTGGAAACAGAGAGTTTCATTCAGATGTCATCTCCAATCCATACATATATATGGGGAGGTACAAGCACCAACTCGGTTTTACAGTGAAAAGTGCAGGAACTTCAAACCGTCACTAGGGAACAGACTGAGAAACCAGAGTAAATGTTTCACCTGAAACCCGTTCCATTTGTGCTAGAATAACGAACGTCTCTCCACATGCTCAGTTCTGAGAGATATGTTTGTGTGAAAGCCGTCCTTCAACTAGCATGTAGGGAACACAAAGTATCTTTTCAGTTGCCAACCCCACTCCATAAATATATATGCGGAGGTACTAGCTAAAACTCGGTTTTACTGTGAAAACTGCAGGAAAATCAGACCGGCACTAGGAAACAGACTGAGAAACCAGAGTAAAAGTTTCTCCTGCAACCGGTTTTCTTTGTGCTAGATGAACGAACTTCTGTCCACATGCTCAGTTCTGAGAGATAAGTGAGTGTGAACGCCGTCCTTCACCTAGCTTGTTGGGAACACAAATATTCTTTTAAGTTGCCAACTCCACTCCATAGATATATATGGGGAGGTACAAGCTACAAATCGGTTTTACAGTAAAAACTGCAGGAACTTCAACCAGGCACTAGAAACAGACTGAGAAACCATAGTAAAATTTATCCTGCAACCAGTTCACTTTGTGCTAGATTAACGAATGTCTGTCCACAAGATCAGTTCTGAGAGATATGTGTGTGTTAAAGCCGTAATTCACCTATCTGGTTGGGAACACATAGTTTTTTGCAGTTGTAAATCCAATCCATACATATATATGGGGAGGTACAATCTCCAACTCGGTTTTACAGTGAAAACTGCAGGAACTTCAAACCGGCACTAGGAAGCAGACTGAGAAACCAGAGGAAAAATTTTTCCTGCAAACCGTTTCCTTTGTGCTAGATGAACGAACGTCTCACCACATGCTCAGTTCTGAGAGATAAGTTTGTGTGAAAGCCTTCCTTCAACTAGCTTGTTGGGAACACAAAGTTTTTGCATTTGCAAACTCCAATCCACACATATATTTGGGGAGGTACTAGCTCGAACTCGGTTTTACAGTGAAAACTGCAGGAATATCAAACCGACACTAGGAAACAGACTGAGAATCCAGAGTAAAATTTTCTCCTGCAACCCTTTCCCTTTGTGCTAGGTGAACGATCTTCTGTCCACATGATCAGTTCTGAGAGATATGTGTGTGTGAAAGCCGTACTTCACGTAGATTTTAGTAAACACATAGTTTCTTTGCAGTTGCCAACACCACTCCATACATATATATGCGGAGGATCTAGCTCCAACTCGGTTTTGCAGTGAAAACTGTAGGAACTTCAAACCGGCACTAGGAACAGACTGAGAAAACAGAGTAAAAGTTTCTCCTGCAACCCGTTCCCTTTGTGCTACATGAATGAAAGTCTCTCCACAAGCTCAGTTCTGAGGGATTAGTGTGTGTGAAAACCGTAATTCATCTAGATTGTTGGGATAAAAATGTTTCTTTTCATTTGCCAAATCCACTCCATAAATATATAAGGGGAGGTATTACTTCGAAATCGGTATTACAGTGAAAACTGCAGGAAATTCAAAACGGCACACGGAAACAGACGGAGAATGCAGTGAAAAGTTTCTCCTGCAACCCGTTCCCTTTGTGCTAGATGAACGAACGTCTCTCCACAAGCTCAGTTCTGAGAGATAAGTGTGTGTGAAAGCCTTAATTCACCTAGCTTGTTGGGAACACAAATTTTCTTTTCAGTTGCCAACACCACTCCATAAATATATATGGGGAGGTACAAGCTCCAACTCGGTTTTACAGAGAAAACTGCAGGAACTTCAAACCGGCACAAGGGAACAGACAGAGAAACCAGAGTAATAGTATCTCCTGCAACCCGTTCCATTTGTGCTACATGAACGAACTTCTGTCCACATGCTCAGTTCTGAGAGTTAAGTGTGTGTGAAAGACGTCCTTCAACTAGCTTGTTGTAAACACTTAATTTCTTTGCAGTTGCCAACACCACTCCTTACATATATATGGGGAGGTACTAGCTCCAACTCGGTTTTACAGAGAAAACTGCAGGAACTTCAAACCGGCACTAGGAAACAGACTGAGAAACCAGATTAAAAGTTTCTCCTGCATCCCGTTCCCATTGTGCTAAATGAACGAACGTCTCTACACATGCTCAGTTCTGAGAGGTAAGTGAGTGTGAAAGCCTCCTTCACCTAGCATGTTGGGAACACAAAGTTTCTTTTCAGTTGCCAAATCCACTCCATACATATATAAGGGGAGATACTAGCTTCACCTCGGTTTTACAGTGAAAACTGTAGGAACTTCAAACCGGCACTAGAAACAGACTGAGAAACCATAGTAAAAGTTTATACTGCATCCAGTTCCCTTTGTGCTAGATGAACGAACGTCTGTCCACAAGCTCAGTTCTGTGAGATATGTGTGTGTTAAAGCCGTAATTCACCTATCTGGTTGGGAACACATATTTCCTTTGCAGTTGCCAAATCCAATCCATACATATATATGGGGAGGTACTAGCTCCAACTCGGTTTTACAGTGAAAACTGCTGGTACATCGAACCGTCACTAGGAAGCAGACTGAGAAACCAGAGCAAAAGTTTTTCCTGCAAAGCGTTTCCTTTGTGCTAGATGAACGAACGTCTCAACAAATGCTATGATCTGAGAGATAAGTGGGTGTGAAAGCATTCCTTCAACTAGCTTGTTGGGAACACAAAGTTTCTTTGCATTTGCAAACTCCAATCCACAGATATATTTGGGGAGGTACTAGCTCCAACTCGGTTTTACAGTGAAAACTGCAAGAACATCAAACCGGAACTAGGAAACAGAATGAGAATCCAGAGTAAAACTTTCTCCTGCAACCCCTTCCCTTTGTGCTAGGTGAACGATCTTCTGTCCACATGATCAGTTCTGAGAGATAAGTGAGTGTGAAAGCCATAGTTCAATAGCTTGTAGTAAACACATAGTTTCTTTGCAGTTGCCAAAACCACTCCATGCATATATATGTGTAGGTACTATCTCCAAATAGGTTTTACAGTGAAAACTGCAGGAATTTCAAACCGGCATTAGGAAACAGACTGAGAAAACAGAGTAAATGTTCCTCCTTCAACCCGTTCCATTTGTGCTAGGAGAACGAACGTCTCTCCACAGGCTCATTTCTGAGAGATAAGTGTGTGTGAAAGCCGTACTTCACCTAGCTTATTGGGAACACAAAGTTTCTTTTCAGTTGCCAACTCCACTTTATAAATATATATGGGGAAGTACTAGCTAAAACTCTGTGTTACAGTGCAATGTGTAGGAACTTCAAACCGGCAGTAGGAAGCAGATGGAGAAACCAGAGTAAAAATTTCTCCTGCAACCCGTTCCAATGTTGCTTGATGAAAAAAAGTCTCTCCAAATGCTCAGTTCTGATAGATAAGTGTGTGTGAAGCCGTCCTTCACCTAGCATGTTGGGAACAGAGAGTTTCATTCAGATGCATTCTCCACTCCATACATATATAGGGGAAGTACAAGCACCAACTCGGCTTTACAGTGAAAAGTGCAGGAACTTCAAACCATCACTAGGGAACAGACTGAGAATCCAGAGTAAATTTTATCCTGCAACCCGTTCCCTTTGTGCTAGATGAACGAACGTCTCTATACATGCTCAGTTCTGAGAGATAAGTGAGTGTGAATGCCGTCCTTCACCTAACTTGTTGGGAACACAAATATTCTTTTAAATTGCCAACTCCTCTCCATACATATATATGGGGAGGTACAAGCTCCAAATCGGTTTTACAGTGAAAACTGCAGGATCTTCAAACCGGCACTAGAAACAGACTGAGATACCATAGTAAAAGTTTATCTTGCATCAAGTTCCCTTTGTGCTAGATGAACGAAAGTCTGTCCACAAGCTCAGTTCTCTGAGATATGTGTGTGTTAAAGCCGTTATTCACATATCTGGTTTGTAACACATAGTTTCCTTGCAGTTGCCAAATCCAATTCGTACATATATATGGGGAGGTACTAGATCCAACTCGGTTTTACAGTGAAAACTGCAGGAACTTCTAACCGGCACTAGGAAGCAGACTGAGAAACCAGGGTAAAATTTTTTCCTGCAAACTGTTTCCTTTGTGCTAGATGAACGAACGTCTCACCAAATGCTATATTCTGAGAGATAAGTGTGTGTCAAAGCCTTCCTTCACCTAGCTTTTTGGGAACACAAAGTTTCTTTGCATTTGCAAACTCCAATCCACACATATATTTGGGGAGGTTCTAGCTCCATCTCGGTTTTACAGTGAAAGCTGCAGGAATATCAAACATGCACTAGGAAACAGACTGAGAATCCAGAGTAGTACTTTCTCCTGCAACCCTTTCCCTTTGTGCTAGGTGAACGATCTTCTGTCCACATGATCATTTCTTAAAGATAAGTGTGTGTGAAAGCCGTACTTCACGTAGCTTGTAGTAAACACATAGTTTCTTTGCAGTTGCCAACACCACCCCATAAATATATATGGGTAGGTACTAGCTCCAAATAAATTTTACAGTGAAAACTGCAGGAACTTCAAACCGGCACTAGGAAACAGACTGAGAAACCAGAGTAAATTTTCCTCCTTCAAACCTTTCCCTTTGTGCTAGATGAACGATCGTCTCTCCACAGGTTCAGTTCTGAGAGATAAGTGTGTGTGAAAGCCGTACTTCACCTAGATTATTGGGAACATAAAGTTTCTTTTCAGTTGCCAACTCCACTACATAAATATATATGGAGATGTTCTAGTTAAAACTCTGTATTACAGTGCAAACTGCAGGAACTTCAAAAAGGCAGTAGGATGCAGACGGAGAAACCAGAGTAAAAGTTTCTCCTGCAACCCGTTCCATTTTTGCTTGATGAACAAACGTCTCTCCACATGCTCAGTTCTGAGAGATAAGTGTGTGTGAAGCCGTCCTTCAACTAGCATGTTGGGAACAGAGAGTTTCATTCAGATGCCATCTCCACTCCATACATATATAGGGGAAGTACAAGCACCAACTCGGTTTTACAGTGAAAAGTGCAGGAACTTCAAACCATCACTAGGGAACAGACTGAGAATCCAGAGTAAAGTTTATCCTGCAACCCGTTCCTATTGTGCTAGATGAACGAACGTCTCTATACATGCTCAGTTCTGAGAGATAAGTGAGTGTGAATGCCGTACTTCACCTAAATTGTTGGGAACACAAATATTCTTTTAAGTTGCCAACTCCTCTCCATGCATATATATGGGGAGGTACAAGCTCCAAATCGGTTTTACAGTGAAAACTGCAGGATCTTCAAACCGGCACTAGAAACAGACTGAGAAACCATAGTAAAAGTTTATCTTGCAACCAGTTCCCTTTGCGCTAGATGAACGAACGTCTGTCCACAAGCTCATTTCTGTGAGATATGTGTGTGTTAAAGCCGTAATTCATCAAACTGGTTTGTAACACATACTTTCCTTGTAGTTGCCAAATAAAATTCATACATATATATGGGGAGGTACTAGATCCAACTCGGTTTTACAGTGAAAACTGCAGGAGCTTCAAACCGGCACTAGGAAGCAGACTGAGAAACCAGGGTAAAATTTTTTCCGGCAAACTGTTTCCTTTGTGCTAGATGAAAGAACGTCTCACCAAATGCTATGTTCTGAGAGATAAGTGTGTGTCAAAGCCTTCCTTCACCTATCTTGTTGGGAACAAAAAAGTTTCTTTGCATTTGCAAACTGAAATCCACACATATATTTGGGGAGGTACTAGCTCCATCTCGGTTTTACAGTGAAAGCTGCAGAAATATCAAACATGCACTAGGAAACAGACTGAGAATCCAGAGTAGTACTTTCTCCTGCAACCCTTTCCCTTTGTGCTAGGTGAACGATCTTCTGTCCACATGATCATTTCAGAAAAATAAGTGTGTGTGAAAGCCGTACTTCACGTAGCTTGTAGTAAACACATAGTTTCTTTGCAGTTGCCAACACCACCCCATAAATATATATGGGTAGGTACTAGCTCCAAATAGATTTTACAGTGAAAACTGCAGGAACTTCAAACCGGCACTAGGAAACAGACTGAGAAACCAGAGTAAATGTTCCTCCTTCAAACCTTTCCCTTTGTGCTAGATGAACGAACGTCTCTCCACAGGATCAGTTCTGAGAGATAAGTGTGTGTGAAAGCCGTACTTCACCTAGATTATTGGGAACACAAAGTTTCTTTTCAGTTGCCAACTCCACTCCATAAATATATATGGAGATGTTCTAGATAAAACTCTGTATTACAGTGCAAACTGCAGGAACTTCAAAACGGCAGTAGGAAGCAGACGGAGAAACCAGAGTAAAAGTTTCTCCTGCAACCCGTTCCATTTTTGCTTGATGAACAAACGTCTCTCCACATGCTGAGTTCTGAGAGATAAGTGTGTGTGAAGCCGTCCTTCACCTAGCATGTGGGGAACAGAGAGTTTCATTCAGATGCCATCTCCACTCCATACATATATATGGGGAAGTACAAGCACCAACACGGTTTTACAGTGAAAAGTGCAGGAACTTCAAACCGTCACTAGGGAACAGACTGAGAAACCAGATTAAATGTTTCACCTGCAAACCATTCCATTTGTGCTAGATTAACGAACTTCTCTCCACATGCTCAGTTCTGAGAAATATGATTGTGTGAAAGCTGCAGTTCAACTAGCATGTTGGGAACACAAAGTTTCTTTTCAGTTGCCAACTACACTCCATAAATATATATGGGGTGGTACTAGATAAAACTCGGTTTTACTGTGGAAACTGCAGGAAAATCAAACCGGCACTAGGAAACAGACTGAGAAACCAGAGTAAAATTTCTCCTGCAACCCGTTTTCTTTGTGCTAGATGAACGAAATTCTGTCCACATGCTAAGTTCTGAGAGATAAGTGAGTTTGAACGCCGTCCTTCATCTAGCTTTTTGGGAACACAAATATACTTTTAAGTTGCCAACTCCAATCCATACATATATATGGGGAGGTACAAGGTACAAATCGGTTTTACAGTGAAAACTGCAGGAACTTCAAACCGGCACTAGAAACAGACTGAGAAACCAGAGTAAAATTTCTCCTGCAACCCGTTCCCTTTGTGCTAGGTGAACGAAATTCTGTCCACATGCTCAGTTCTGAGAGATAAGTGTGTGTGAAAGCCGTCCTTCACCTAGTTTGTTGTAAACAAATAGTTTCTTTGCAGTTGCCAACTCCACTCCATACATATATATGGGGAGGTACTAGCTTCAACTCTGTTTTACAGTGTAAACTCAGGAACTTCAAACCGGCACTAGGAAACAGACTGAGAAACCAGAGTAAAAGTTTCACCTGCAAACCTTTCCCTTTGTGCTAGATGAACGAACGTCTCTCCACATTCTCAAGTCTGAGAGATAAGTGGGTGTGAAAGCCGTCCTTCAAATGGCTAGTTGGGAAAACAATTTTCTTTTCAGTTGCCAACTCCTGTCCATACATATATATGGTGAGGTACTAGCTCCAAATCGCTTTTACAGTGAAAACTGTAGGAATTTCAAACCGGCACTAGGAAACAGACTGAGAAAACAGAGTAAAAGTTTCTCCTGCAAACCGTTCCTTTTGTGCTAGATGAACGAAAGTCTCCCCACAAGCTAAGTTCTGAGAGATAAGTGTGTGTGAAAGCTGTAATTCACATAGCTTGTTGGGAACACTAATTTTCTTTTCATTTGCCATCTCCACTCCATAAATATATATGAGGAGGTACTAGCTCCAAAACGGTATTACAGTGAAAACAGCAGGAACTTCAAAACGGCACTAGGAAGCAGACTGAGAAACCAGAGAAAAAGTTTCTCATACAACCCGTTCTTTTTGTGCTAGATGAAGGAACGTCTCTCCACTTGCTCAGTTCTGAGAGATAATTGTGTTTGAAAGCCGTTCTTCAGCTAGCTTGTTGGGAACACCAAATTTCTTTTCAGTTGCCTACTCCAATCCATACATATATATGGGGAGGTACTAGCTCCAAATCTGTTTTACAGTGAAACCTGCAGGAAATTCAAACCGGCACTAGGAAACAGAGTGAGAATCCAGAGTAAAATTTTCTCCTGCAACCCGTTCCCTTTGTGCTAGATGAATGAACGTCTCTCCACAAGCTCAGTTCTGAGAGATAAGTGGGTGTGAAAGCCGTAATTCACCTAGCTTGTTGGTAACACAAAGTTTCTTTTCAGTTGCCAAATCCACTCCATATATATATATGGGGAAGTACTAGCTAAATCTCTGTTTTACAGTGAAAAATGCAGGAAATTCAAAACGGCACTAGGGAACAGACTGAGAAACAAGAGTAAATGTTTCTCCTGCAACCCTTTCCCATTTTGCTACATGAACGAACTTCTGTCCACATGCTCAGTTCTGATAGATAAGTATGTGTGAAAGCCGTCCTTCAGCTAGCTTGTTGTAAACACATAGCTTCTTTTCATTTGCAACGTCCACTCCATACATATATATGGGGAGGTACTAGCTCCAACACTGTTTTACAGTGAAAACTGCAGGAACTTCAAACGGGCACTAGGAAAAAGACTGAGAAAACACAGTAAATTTTTCTACTGCAATCCGTTCCCTTTGTGCTAGATGAACGAACGTCACTGCACAAGCTCATTTCTGAGAGATAAGTGTGTGTGAAAGCCGTAATTCACCTTGATTTTTGGAACACAAAGTTTCTTTCCAGTTGCCGTCTCCAATCCATAAATTTATAAGGGGAGGTACTAGCTAAAACGCGGTTTTACAGTGAAAACTGCAGGAACTTCAAACCTGCAGTAGGAAACAGACTGAGAAATCAGAGTAAAGTTTCTCCTGCAATCCGTTCCCTTTGTGCTAGATGAACGAACGTCTCTCCACATGCTCAAATCTGAGAGATTATTGTGTGTGAAAGCCATCCTTCACCTAGCTTTTTGGGAACACAAAGATTCTTTTCATTTGCCAACTCCACTCCATACATATATATGGGGAGGTACTAACTCCAACTCGGATTTACAGTGAAAACTGCAGGAACTTCAAACCGGCACTAGGAAACAGACTGAGATACCAGAGTAAAATTTCTACTGCAACTCGTTCAATTTGTGCTAGATGAACGAACGTCACTCCACAAGCTCAGTTCTGAGAGATAAGTGTGTGTGTAACCGTAATTCAATTAGCTTGTTGGGAACACAAATTTTCTTTTCACTTGCCAACTGCAAACCATACATATATATGGGGAGGTACTAGCTAAAACTCGGTGTTACCGTGAAAACTGAAGGAACTTCAAACCGGCACTAGGGAACAGACTGAGAAACCAGAGTAAAAATTTCTCCTGCAACCCGTTCCCTTTGTGCTAGATGAACGAACATCTCTCCACAAGCTAATTTCTGAGAGATAAGTGTGTGTGAAAGCTGTAATTCACATAGCTTGTTGGGAACACAAATTTACTTTTCAGTTGCCAACTCCACTCCATAAAAATATATGGGGAGGTATTAGCTCCAAATCGGTATTACAGATAAAACTGCAGGAACTTCAAACCGGCACTAGGAAACATACTGAGAAACCAGAGAAAAAGTTTCTCCTGCAAACCGATCCCTTTGTGCTAGATGAACGAACTTCTGTCCACATGTTCAGTTCTGAGAGAAAAGTGTGTCTGAAATCCGTCCTTCACATAGCTTGTTTTAAACACATAGATTCTTTGCAGTAGCCAACACCACTCCATACATATATATGGGGAGGTATTAGCTCCAACTCTGTTTTACAGTGTTATCTCAGGAATTTCAAACCGGCATTAGGAAACAGACTGAGAAACCAGAGTAAAATTTTCTACTGCCACCCTTTCCCTTTGTGCTAGATGAACGAACGTCTCTCCACATGCTCATTTCTGAGAGATAATTGTGTGTTAAAGCCGTGATTCACCTAGCTTTTTGGAACACAAAGTTTCTTTTCAGTTGCCAAATCCACTCCATAAATATATATCGGGAGGTACTAGCTAAAATTCGGTTTTACAGTGAAATCTGCAGGAACTTCAAAACGGCACTAGGGAACAGACTGAGAAACCAGAGTAAAAGTTTCTTCTGCAAACCGTTCCCTTTTTGCTACATGAACGAACATCTGTCCACATGCTCAGTTCTGAGAGAAAAGTTTGTGTGAAAGCCGCCCTTCAAATAGCTTGTTGTAAACACATAGTTTCTTTGCAGTTGCCAACTCCACTCCTTACAAATATATGGGGAGGTACTAGCTCCAACACGATTTTACAGTGAAAACTGTAGGCACTTCAAACTGGCACTAGGGAACAGACTAAGAATCCAGAGTAATCTTTTCTCCTGCAAACCGTTCCATTTGTGCTAGATGAACGAACGTCTCTCCACATGCTCAGTTCTGAGAGAATAGTGTGTGTGAAAGCCGTCCTTCACATAGCTTCTTGGGAACACAAAGATTCTTTTCAGGTGCCAACACCACTCCATACATATATATGGGGAAGTAGTAGTTCCAACTCGGTTTTACAGTGAAAACTGCAGGAATTTCAAACCGGCACTAGGAAACAGACTGAGAAACCAGGGTAAAAGTTTCTCCTGCCACCCATTCCCTTTGTGCTAGATGAACGAAAGTCTCTCCAAAAGCTCATTTCTGAGAGATAATTGTGTGTGAAAGCCGTCCTTCACCTAGCTTGTTGGAAACAAAAAGTTCCTTTTCAGTTGCCAACTCCACTCCATAAATATATATGGGGAGGTACTAGCTAAAACTCGGTTTTACTTTGAAAACTGCAGGAAATTCAAAACGGCACTAGGGAACAGACTGATAAACCAGATTAAAAGTTTCTGCTGCAACCCGTTACCTTTGTGCTAGATGAACGAACATCTGTCCACATGCTCAGTTCTGAGAGATAAGAGTGTGTGAATGCCGTCCTTCATTTTGCTTGTTGTAAACACATAGATTCTTTTCAGTTGCCAAATCCACTCCATAAATATATATGGGGAAGTACTAGCTAAAACTCTGTTTTACAGTGAAAAATGCTAGAACTTCAAAACGGCACTAGGGAACAGACTGAGAAAAAAGAGTAAAAGTTTCTCCTGCAACCCTTTCCCATTTTGCTACATGAACGAAATTCTGTCCACATGCTCAGTTCTGACAGATAAGTATGTGTGAAAGCCGTCCTTTAGCTAGCTTGTTGTAAACACATAGCTTCTTTTCATTTGCCACCTCCACTCAATACATATATATGGGGAGGTACTAGCTCCAACACTGTTTTACAGTGAAAACTGCAGGAACTTCAAACGGGCACTAGGAAACAGACTGAGAAAACAGAGTAAATTTTTCTACTGCAATCCGTTCCCTTTGTGCTAGATGAACGAACTTCTCTCCACAAGCACATTTCTGAGAGATAAGTGTGTGTGAAAGCCGTACTTCACCTAGATTATTGGGAACACAAAGTTTCTTTTCAGTTGCCAACTCCACTCCATAAATATATATGGAGATTTTCTAGATAAAACTCTGTATTACAGTGCAAACTGCAGGAACTTCAAACGGCAGTAGGAAGCAGACGGAGAAACCAGAGTAAAAGTTCCTCCTGCAACCAGTTCCATTTTTGCTTGAAGAACAAACGTCTCTCCACATGCTCAGTTCTGAGAGATAAGTGTGTGTGAAGCCGTCCTTCACCTAGCATGTTGGGAACATAGAGTTTCATTCAGATGCCATCTCCACTCCATACATATATATGGAGATGTACAAGCACCAGTATGGTTTTACAGTGAAAAGTGCAGGAATTTCAAACCGTCACTAGGGAACAGACTGAGAAACCAGAGTAAAAGTTTCTCCAGCAACCCGTTTTCTTTGTGCTAGATGAACGAACTACTGTCCACATGCTGAGTTCTGAGAGAAAAGTGAGTGTGAACGCCGTCCTTCAACTACCATGTTGGGAACACAAATATTCTTTTAATTTGCCAACTCCACTCCATACATATATATGGGGAGGTACAAGCTCCAAATCTGTTTTACATTGAAAACTGCAGGAAATTCAAACCGGCACTAAAAACAGACTGAGAAACCATAGTATATGTTTCTCCTGCAACCAGTTGCCTTTGTGCTAGATGAACGAACGTCTGTCCACAAGCTCAGTTCTGAGAGATATGTGTGTGTTAAAGCCGTAATTCACCTATCTGGTTGGGAACACATAGTTTCTTTGCAGTTGCAAAATCCAGTCCATACATATATATGGGTAGGTACTAGCTCCAACTCGGTTTTACAGTGAAAACTGCAGGAATTTCAAACCGGCACTAGGAAGCAGACTGAGAAACCAGAGTAAAAGTTTTCCCTGCAAACCATTTCCTTTGTGCTAGATGAACGAACGTCTCACCACATGTTCAGTTCTGAGAGATAAGTGTGTGTGAAAGCCTTTCTTCAACTAGCTTGTTGGGAACACAAAGTTTCTTTGCATTTGCAAACCCCAATCCACACATATATTTGGGGAGGAATTAGCTAAAACTCGGTTTTACAGTGAAAACTGCAGGAACTTCAAAACGGCAGTAGGGAACATACAGAGAAACCAGAATAAAAGTATCTCCTGCAACCCGTTCCATTTGTGCTACATGAACGAAATTCTGTCCACATGCTCAGTTCTGAGAGTTAAGTGTGTGTGAAAGACTTCCTTCAACTAGCTTGTTGTAAACACATAATTTCTTTGCAGTTGCCAACACCACTCCATACATATATATGGGGAGGTACTAGCTCCAACTCGGTTTTACAGAGAAAACTGCAGGAACTTCAAACCGGCACTAGGAAACAGACTGAGAAACCAGATTAAAAGTTTCTCCTGCATCCCGTTCCCATTGTGCTAGATGAACGAAAGTCTCTACACATGCTCAGTTGTGAGTGGTAAGTGAGAGTGAAAGCCGTCCTTCACCTACATTGTTGGGAACACAAAGTTTCTTTTCAGTTGCCAAAACCACTCCATACATATATAAGGGGAGATACTAGCTCCAACTCGGTTTTACAGTGAAATCTGTAGGAACATCAAACCGTCACTAGGGAACAGAATGAGAATCCAGAGTAAAAGTTTCTCCTGCAAAACGATCCCATTGTGCTAGCTGAACGAACTTCTCTTCAAATGCTCAGTTCTGAGAGATATGTGAGTGTGAAAGCCGTCCTTCACCTACCTTGTTGGGAACACAAATATTATTTTAAGTTGCCAACTCCACTCCATACATATATATGGGGAGGTACAAGCTCCAAATCGGTTTTACAGTGAAAAATGCAGGAACTTCAAACCGGCAGTAGAAACAGACTGAGAAACCATAGTAAAAATTTATCTTGCAACCAGTTCCCTTTGTGCTAGATGAAAGAACGTCTGTCCACAAGCTCAGTTCTGTGAGATATGTGTGTGTTAAAGCCGTAATTCAACTATCTGGTTTGTAACACTTAGTTTTTTGCAATTGCCAAATCCAATTCATACATATATATGGGGAGGTACTAGATCCAACTCGGTTTTACAGTGAAAAATGCAGGAACTTCAAACCGGCACTAGGAAGCAGACTGAGAAACCAGAGTAAAATTTTTCGTGCAAACCGTTTCTTTTGTGCAAGATAAACGAACGTCTCAACAAATGCTATGTTCTGAGAGATAAGTGTGTGTCAAAGCCTTCCTTCACCTAGCTTGTTGGGAACACAAAGTTTCTTTGCATTTGCAAACTCCAAATCCACACATATATTTGGGGAGGTACTAGCTCCAACACGGTTTTACTGTGAAAAATGCAGGAATATCAAACATGCACTAGGAAACAGACTGAGAATCCAGAGTAGTACTTTCTCCTGCAACCCATTCACATTGTGCTAGGTGAACGATCTTCTGTCCACATGATCATTTCTGAAAGATAAGTGTGTGTGAAAGCCGTACTTCACGTTGCTTGTAGTAAACACATAGCTTCTTTGCAGTTGCCAACACCACCCCATAAATATATATGGGTAGGTACTAGCTCCAAATAGATTTTACAGTGAAAACTGAAGGAACTTCAAAACGGCACTAGGAAACAGACTGAGAAACCAGAGTAAATGTTCCTCCTTCAAACCTTTCCCTTTGTGCTAGATGATCGAACGTCTCTCCACAGGCTCAATTCTGAGAGATAAGTGTGTGTGAAAGCCGTACTTCTCCTAGATTATTGGGAACACAAAGTTTCTCTTCAGTTGCCAAATCCACTCCATAAATATATATGGAGATGTTCTAGATAAAACTCTGTATAACAGTGCAAACTGCAGGAACTTCAAAACGGCAGTAGGAAGCAGACGGAGAAACCAGAGTAAAAGTTTCTCCTGCAACCCGTTCCATTTTTGCTTGATGAACAAACGTCTCTCCACATGCTCAGTTCTGAGAGATAAGTGTGTGTGAAGCCGTCCTTCACCTAGCATGTTGGAAACAGAGAGTTTCATTCAGATGTCATCTCCAATCCATACATATATATGGGGAGGTACAAGCACCAACTCGGTTTTACAGTGAAAAGTGCAGGAACTTCAAACCGTCACTAGGGAACAGACTGAGAAACCAGAGTAAATGTTTCACCTGAAACCCGTTCCATTTGTGCTAGAATAACGAACGTCTCTCCACATGCTCAGTTCTGAGAGATATGTTTGTGTGAAAGCCGTCCTTCAACTAGCATGTAGGGAACACAAAGTATCTTTTCAGTTGCCAACCCCACTCCATAAATATATATGCGGAGGTACTAGCTAAAACTCGGTTTTACTGTGAAAACTGCAGGAAAATCAGACCGGCACTAGGAAACAGACTGAGAAACCAGAGTAAAAGTTTCTCCTGCAACCGGTTTTCTTTGTGCTAGATGAACGAACTTCTGTCCACATGCTCAGTTCTGAGAGATAAGTGAGTGTGAACGCCGTCCTTCACCTAGCTTGTTGGGAACACAAATATTCTTTTAAGTTGCCAACTCCACTCCATAGATATATATGGGGAGGTACAAGCTACAAATCGGTTTTACAGTAAAAACTGCAGGAACTTCAACCAGGCACTAGAAACAGACTGAGAAACCATAGTAAAATTTATCCTGCAACCAGTTCACTTTGTGCTAGATTAACGAATGTCTGTCCACAAGATCTGTTCTGAGAGATATGTGTGTGTTAAAGCCGTAATTCACCTATCTGGTTGGGAACACATAGTTTTTTGCAGTTGTAAATCCAATCCATACATATATATGGGGAGGTACTATCTCCAACTCGGTTTTACAGTGAAAACTGCAGGAACTTCAAACCGGCACTAGGAAGCAGACTGAGAAACCAGAGTAAAAATTTTTCCTGCAAACCGTTTCCTTTGTGCTAGATGAACGAACGTCTCACCACATGCTCAGTTCTGAGAGATAAGTTTGTGTGAAAGCCTTCCTTCAACTAGCTTGTTGGGAACACAAAGTTTTTGCATTTGCAAACTCCAATCCACACATATATTTGGGGAGGTACTAGCTCGAACTCGGTTTTACAGTGAAAACTGCAGGAATATCAAACCGACACTAGGAAACAGACTGAGAATCCAGAGTAAAATTTTCTCCTGCAACCCTTTCCCTTTGTGCTAGGTGAACGATCTTCTGTCCACATGATCAGTTCTGAGAGATATGTGTGTGTGAAAGCCGTACTTCACGTAGATTGTAGTAAACACATAGTTTCTTTGCAGTTGCCAACACCACTCCATACATATATATGCGGTGGATCTAGCTCCAACTCGGTTTTGCAGTGAAAACTGTAGGAACTTCAAACCGGCACTAGGAACAGACTGAGAAAACAGAGTAAAAGTTTCTCCTGCAACCCGTTCCCTTTGTGCTACATGAATGAAAGTCTCTCCACAAGCTCAGTTCTGAGGGATTAGTGTGTGTGAAAACCGTAATTCATCTAGATTGTTGGGATAAAAATGTTTCTTTTCATTTGCCAAATCCACTCCATAAATATATAAGGGGAGGTATTACTTCGAAATCGGTATTACAGTGAAAACTGCAGGAAATTCAAAACGGCACTCGGAAACAGACGGAGAATGCAGTGAAAAGATTCTCCTGCAACCCGTTCCCTTTGTGCTAGATGAACGAACGTCTCTCCACAAGCTCAGTTCTGAGAGATAAGTGTGTGTGAAAGCCTTAATTCACCTAGCTTGTTGGGAACACAAATTTTCTTTTCAGTTGCCAACACCACTCCATAAATATATATGGGGAGGTACAAGCTCCAACTCGGTTTTACAGAGAAAACTGCAGGAACTTCAAACCGGCACAAGGGAACAGACAGAGAAACCAGAGTAAAAGTATCTCCTGCAACCCGTTCCATTTGTGCTACATGAACGAACTTCTGTCCACATGCTCAGTTCTGAGAGTTAAGTGTGTGTGAAAGACGTCCTTCAACTAGCTTGTTGTAAACACTTAATTTCTTTGCAGTTGCCAACACCACTCCTTATATATATATGGGGAGGTACTAGCTCCAACTCGGTTTTACAGAGAAAACTGCAGGAACTTCAAACCGGCACTAGGAAACAGACTGAGAAACCAGATTAAAAGTTTCTCCTGCAACCCGTTCCCATTGTGCTAAATGAACGAACGTCTCTACACATGCTCAGTTCTGAGAGGTAAGTGAGTGTGAAAGCCTCCTTCACCTAGCATGTTGGGAACACAAAGTTTCTTTTCAGTTGCCAAATCCACTCCATACATATATAAGGGGAGATACTAGCTTCACCTCGGTTTTACAGTGAAAACTGTAGGAACTTCAAACCGGCACTAGAAGCAGACTGAGAAACCATAGTAAAAGTTTATACTGCATCCAGTTCCCTTTGTGCTAGATGAACGAACGTCTGTCCACAAGCTCAGTTCTGTGAGATATGTGTGTGTTAAAGCCGTAATTCACCTATCTGGTTGGGAACACATATTTCCTTTGCAGTTGCCAAATCCAATCCATACATATATATGGGGAGGTACTAGCTCCAACTCGGTTTTACAGTGAAAACTGCTGGTACTTCGAACCGTCACTAGGAAGCAGACTGAGAAACCAGAGCAAAAGTTTTTCCTGCAAAGCGTTTCCTTTGTGCTAGATGAATGAACGTATCACCAAATGCTATGATCTGAGAGATAAGTGGGTGTGAAAGACTTCCTTCAACTAGCTTGTTGGGAACACAAAGTTTCTTTGCATTTGCAAACTCCAATCCACAGATATATTTGGGGAGGTACTAGCTCCAACTCGGTTTTACAGTGAAAACTGCAAGAACATCAAACCGGAACTAGGAAACAGAATGAGAATCCAGAGTAAAACTTTCTCCTGCAACCCCTTCCCTTTGTGCTAGGTGAACGATCTTCTGTCCACATGATCAGTTCTGAGAGAGAAGTGAGTGTGAAAGCCGTAGTTCAATAGCTTGTAGTAAACACATAGTTTCTTTGCAGTTGCCAAAACCACTCCATGCATATATATGTGTAGGTAACACCTCCAAATAGGATTTACAGTGAAAACTGCAGGAATTTCAAACCGGCATTAGGAAACAGACTGAGAAAACAGAGTAAATGTTCCTCCTTCAACCCGTTCCCTTTGTGCTAGGAGAACGAACGTCTCTCCACAGGCTCATTTCTGAGAGATAAGTGTGTGTGAAAGTCGTCCTTCACCTAGCTTATTGGGAACACAAAGTTTCTTTTCAGTTGCCAACTCCACTTCAAAAATATATATGGGGAAGTACTAGCTAAAACTCTGTGTTACAGTGCAATGTGTAGGAACTTCAAACCGGCAGTAGGAAGCAGATGGAGAAACCAGAGTAAAAATTTCTCCTGCAACCCGTTCCAATGTTGCTTGATGAAAAAAAGTCTCTCCAAATGCTCAGTTCTGATAGATAAGTGTGTGTGAAGCCGTCCTTCACCTAGCATGTTGGGAACAGAGAGTTTCATTCAGATGCATTCTCCACTCCATACATATATAGGGGAAGTACAAGCACCAACTCGGTTTTACAGTGAAAAGTGCAGGAACTTCAAACCATCACTAGGGAACAGACTGAGAATCCAGAGTAAATTTTATCCTGCAACCCGTTCCCTTTGTGCTAGATGAACGAACGTCTCTATACATGCTCAGTTCTGAGAGATAAGTGAGTGTGAATGCCGTCCTTAACCTAACTTGTTGGGAACACAAATATTCTTTTAAATTGCCAACTCCTCTCCATACATATATATGGGGAGGTACAAGCTCCAAATGGGTTTTACAGTGAAAACTGCAGGATCTTCAAACCGGCACTAGAAACAGACTGAGATACCATAGTAAAAGTTTATCTTGCATCCAGTTCCCTTTGTGCTAGATGAACGAAACTCTGTCCACAAGCTCAGTTCTCTGAGATATGTGTGTGTTAAAGCCGTTATTCACATATCTGGTTTGTAACACATAGTTTCCTTGCAGTTGCCAAATCCAATTCGTACATATATATGGGGAGGTACTAGATCCAACTCGGTTTTACAGTGAAAACTGCAGGAACTTCAAACCGGCACTAGGAAGCAGACTGAGAAACCAGGGTAAAATTTTTTCCTGCAAACTGTTTCCTTTGTGCTAGATGAACGAACGTCTCACCAAATGCTATATTCTGAGAGATAAGTGTGTGTCAAAGCCTTCCTTCACCTAGCTTTTTGGGAACACAAAGTTTCTTTGCATTTGCAAACTCCAATCCACACATATATTTGGGGAGGTTCTAGCTCCATCTCGGTTTTACAGTGAAAGCTGCAGGAATATCAAACATGCACTAGGAAACAGACTGAGAATCCAGAGTAGTACTTTCTCCTGCAACCCTTTCCCTTTGTGCTAGGTGAACGATCTTCTGTCCACATGATCATTTCTTAAAGATAAGTGTGTGTGAAAGCCGTACTTCACGTAGCTTGTAGTAAACACATAGATTCTTTGCAGTTGCCAACACCACCCCATAAATATATATGGGTAGGTACTAGCTCCAAATAAATTTTACAGTGAAAACTGCAGGAACTTCAAACCGGCACTAGGAAACAGACTGAGAAACCAGAGTAAATTTTCCTTCTTCAAACCTTTCCCTTTGTGCTAGATGAACGATCGTCTATCCACAGGCTCAGTTCTGAGTGATAAGTGTGTGTGAAAGCCGTACTTCACCTAGATTATTGGGAACATAAAGTTTCTTTTCAGTTGCCAACTCCACTACATAAATATATATGGAGATGTTCTAGTTAAAACTCTGTATTACAGTGCAAACTGCAGGAACTTCAAAAAGGCAGTAGGAAGCAGACGGAGAAACCAGAGTAAAAGTTCCTCCTGCAACCCGTTCCATTTTTGCTTGATGAACAAACGTCTCTCCACATGCTCAGTTCTGAGAGATAAGTGTGTGTGAAGCCGTCCTTCAACTAGCATGTTGGGAACAGAGAGTTTCATTCAGATGCCATCTCCACGCCATACATATATAGGGGAAGTACAAGCACCAACTCGGTTTTACAGTGAAAAGTGCAGGAACTTCAAACCATCACTAGGGAACAGACTGAGAATCCAGAGTAAAGTTTATCCTGCAACCCGTTCCTATTGTGCTAGATGAACGAACGTCTCTATACATGCTCAGTTCTGAGAGATAAGTGAGTGTGAATGCCATACTTCACCTAACTTGTTGGGAACACAAATATTCTTTTAAATTGCCAACTCCTCTCCATGCATATATATGGGGAGGTACAAGCTCCAAATCGGTTTTACAGTGAAAACTGCAGGATCTTCAAACCGGCACTAGAAACAGACTGAGAAACCATAGTAAAAGTTTATCTTGCAACCAGTTCCCTTTGTGCTAGATGAACGAACGTCTGTCCACAAGCTCATTTCTGTGAGATATGTGTGTGTTAAAGCCGTAATTCACCAAACTGTTTTGTAACACATACTTTCCTTGCAGTTGCCAAATAAAATTCATACATATATATGGGGAGGTACTAGATCCAACTCGGTTTTACAGTGAAAACTGCAGGAGCTTCAAACCGGCACTAGGAAGCAGACTGAGAAACCAGGGTAAAATTTTTTCCGGCAAACTGTTTCCTTTGTGCTAGATGAACGAACGTCTCACCAAATGCTATGTTGTGAGAGATAAGTGTGTGTCAAAGCCTTCCTTCACCTATCTTGTTGGGAACAAAAAAGTTTCTTTGCATTTGCAAACTGAAATCCACACATATATTTGGGGAGGTACTAGCTCCATCTCGGTTTTACAGTGAAAGCTGCAGAAATATCAAACATGCACTAGGAAACAGACTGAGAATCCAGAGTAGTACTTTCTCCTGCAACCCTTTCCCTTTGTGCTAGGTGAACGATCTTCTGTCCACATGATCATTTCTGAAAAATAAGTGTGTGTGAAAGCCGTACTTCACGTAGCTTGTAGTAAACCCATAGTTTCTTTGCAGTTGCCAACACCACCCCATAAATATATATGGGTAGGTACTAGCTCCAAATAGATTTTACAGTGAAAACTGCAGGAACTTCAAACCGGCACTAGGAAACAGACTGAGAAACCAGAGTAAATGTTCCTCCTTCAAACCTTTCCCTTTGTGCTAGATGAACGAACGTCTCTCCACAGGCTCAGTTCTGAGAGATAAGTGTGTGTGAAAGCCGTACTTCACCTAGATTATTGGGAACACAAAGTTTCTTTTCAGTTGCCAACTCCACTCCATAAATATATATGGAGATGTTCTAGATAAAACTCTGTATTACAGTGCAAACTGCAGGAAATTCAAAACGGCAGTAAGAAGCAGACGGAGAAACCAGAGTAAAAGTTTCTCCTGCAACCCGTTCCATTTTGGCTTGATGAACAAAAGTCTCTCCACATGCTGAGTTCTCAGAGATAAGTGTGTGTGAAGCCGTCCTTCACCTAGCATGTGGGGAACAGAGAGTTTCATTCAGATGCCATCTCCACTCCATACATATATATGGGGAAGTACAAGCACCAACACGGTTTTACAGTGAAAAGTGCAGGAACTTCAAACCGTCACTAGGGAACAGACTGAGAAACCAGATTAAATGTTTCACCTGCAAACCGTTCCATTTGTGCTAGATTAACGAACGTCTCTCCACATGCTCAGTTCTGAGAGATATGATTGTGTGAAAGCTGTAGTTCAACTAGCATGTTGGGAACACAAAGTTTCTTTTCAGTTGCCAACTACACTCCATAAATATATATGGGGAGGTACTAGATAAAACTCGGTTTTACTGTGGAAACTGCAGGAACTTCAAACCGGCACTAGAAACAGACTGAGAAACCAGAGTAAAATTTCTCCTGCAACCCGTTCCCTTTGTGCTAGTTGAACGAAATTCTGCCCACATGCTAAGTTCTGAGAGATAAGTGTGTGTGAAAGCCGTCCTTCACCTAGTTTGTTGTAAACAAATAGTTTCTTTGCAGTTGCCA
This sequence comes from Camelus dromedarius, assembly GCF_036321535.1. Taxonomy (NCBI): domain Eukaryota; kingdom Metazoa; phylum Chordata; class Mammalia; order Artiodactyla; family Camelidae; genus Camelus; species Camelus dromedarius. Next base: position 3,508,809 of record NW_026989731.1, read on the forward strand.
ACTCCACTCCATACATATATATGGGGAGGTACTAGCTTCAACTCTGTTTTACAGTGTAAACTCAGGAACTTCAAACCGGCACTAGGAAACAGACTGAGAAACCAGAGTAAAAGTTTCACCTGCAAACCTTTCCCTTTGTGCTAGATGAACGAACGTCTCTCCACATTCTCAAGTCTGAGAGATAAGTGGGTGTGAAAGCCGTCCTTCAAATGGCTAGTTGGGAAAACAATTTTCTTTTCAGTTGCCAACTCCTGTCCATACATATATATGGTGAGGTACTAGCTCCAAATCGCTTTTACAGTGAAAACTGTAGGAATTTCAAACCGGCACTAGGAAACAGACTGAGAAAACAGAGTAAAAGTTTCTCCTGCAAACCGTTCCTTTTGTGCTAGATGAACGAAAGTCTCCCCACAAGCTAAGTTCTGAGAGATAAGTGTGTGTGAAAGCTGTAATTCACATAGCTTGTTGGGAACACTAATTTTCTTTTCATTTGCCATCTCCACTCCATAAATATATATGAGGAGGTACTAGCTCCAAAACGGTATTACAGTGAAAACAGCAGGAACTTCAAAACGGCACTAGGAAGCAGACTGAGAAACCAGAGAAAAAGTTTCTCATACAACCCGTTCTTTTTGTGCTAGATGAAGGAACGTCTCTCCACTTGCTCAGTTCTGAGAGATAATTGTGTTTGAAAGCCGTTCTTCAGCTAGCTTGTTGGGAACACCAAATTTCTTTTCAGTTGCCTACTCCAATCCATACATATATATGGGGAGGTACTAGCTCCAAATCTGTTTTACAGTGAAACCTGCAGGAACTTCAAACCGGCACTAGGAAACAGAGTGAGAATCCAGAGTAATATTTTCTCCTGCAACCCGTTCCCTTTGTGCTAGATGAACGAACGTCTCTCCACAAGCTCAGTTCTGAGAGATAAGTGGGTGTGAAAGCCGTAATTCACCTAGCTTGTTGGTAACACAAAGTTTCTTTTCAGTTGCCAAATCCACTCCATAAATATATATGGGGAAGTACTAGCTAAAACTCTGTTTTACAGTGAAAAATGCAGGAACTTCAAAACGGCACTAGGGAACAGACTGAGAAACAAGAGTAAAAGTTTCTCCTGCCACCCTTTCCCATTTTGCTACATGAACGAACTTCTGTCCACATGCTCAGTTCTGATAGATAAGTATGTGTGAAAGCCGTCCTTCAGCTAGCTTGTTGTAAACACATAGCTTCTTTTCATTTGCAACTTCCACTCCATACATATATATGGGGAGGTACTAGCTCCAACACTGTTTTACAGTGAAAACTGCAGGAACTTCAAACGGGCACTAGGAAACAGACTGAGAAAACACAGTAAATTTTTCTACTGCAATCCGTTCACTTTGTGCTAGATGAACGAACGTCTCTGCACAAGCTCATTTCTGAGAGATAAGTGTGTGTGAAAGCCGTAATTCACCTTGATTTTTGGAACACAAAGTTTCTTTCCAGTTGCCGACTCCAATCCATAAATTTATAAGGGGAGGTACAAGCTAAAAAGCGGTTTTACAGTGAAAACTGCAGGAACTTCAAACCTGCAGTAGGAAACAGACTGAGAAATCAGAGTAAAGTTTCTCCTGCAATCAGTTCCCTTTGTGCTAGATGAACGAACGTCTCTCCACATGCTCAAATCTGAGAGATTATTGTGTGTGAAAGCCATCCTTCACCTAGCTTTTTGGGAACACAAAGATTCTTTTCATTTGCCAACTCCACTCCATACATATATATGGGGAGGTACTAGCTCCAACTCGGTTTTACAGTGAAAACTGCAGGAACTTCAAACCGGCACTAGGAAACAGACTGAGATACCAGAGTAAAATTTCTACTGCAACCCGTTCAATTTGTGCTAGATGAACGAACGTCACTCCACAAGCTCAGTTCTGAGAGATAAGTGTGTGTGTAAGCCGTAATTCAATTAGCTTGTTGGGAACACAAATTTTCTTTTCAGTTGCCAACTGCAAACCATACATATATATGGGAGGTACTAGCTAAAACTCGGTGTTACAGTGAAAACTGAAGGAACTTCAAACCGGCACTAGGGAACAGACTGAGAAACCAGAGTAAAAATTTCTCCTGCAACCCGTTCCCTTTGTGCTAGATGAACGAACTTCTGTCCACATGCTAAGTTCTGAGAGATAAGTGAGTTTGAACGCCGTCCTTCATCTAGCTTTTTGGGAACACAAATATACTTTTAAGTTGCCAACTCCAATCCATACATATATATGGGGAGGTACAAGGTACAAATCGGTTTTACAGTGAAAACTGCAGGAACTTCAAACCGGCACTAGAAACAGACTGAGAAACCAGAGTAAAATTTCACCTGCAACCCGTTCCCTTTGTGCTTGGTGAACGAAATTCTGTCCACATGCTCAGTTCTGAGAGATAAGTGTGTGTGAAAGCCGTCCTTCAACTAGTTTGTTGTAAACAAATAGTTTCTTTGCAGTTGCCAACTCCACTCCATACATATATATGGGGAGGTACTAGCTTCAACTCTGTTTTACAGTGTAAACTCAGGAACTTCAAACCGGCACTAGGAAACAGACTGAGAAACCAGAGTAAAAGTTTCAACTGCAAACCTTTCCCTTTGTGCTAGATGAACGAACGTCTCTCCACATTCTCAAGTCTGAGAGATAAGTGGGTGTGAAAGCCGTCCTTCAAATGGCTAGTTGGGAAAACAATTTTGTTTTCAGTTGCCAACTCCTGTCCATACATATATATGGTGAGGTACTAGCTCCAAATCGCTTTTACAGTGAAAACTGTAGGAATTTCAAACCGGCACTAGAAAACAGACTGAGAAAACAGAGTAAAAGTTTCTCCTGCAAAACGTTCCTTTTGTGCTAGATGAACGAAAGTCTCCCCACAAGCTAAGTTCTGAGAGATAAGTGTGTGTGAAAGCTGTAATTCACATAGCTTGTTGGGAACACTAATTTTCTTTTCATTTGCCATCTCCACTCCATAAATATATATGAGGAGGTACTAGCTCCAAAACGGTATTACAGTGAAAACAGCAGGAACTTCAAAACGGAACTAGGAAGCAGACTGAGAAACCAGAGAAAAAGTTTCTCATACAACCCGTTCTTTTTGTGCTAGATGAAGGAACGTCTCTCCACTTGCTCAGTTCTGAGAGATAATTGTGTTTGAAAGCCGTTCTTCAGCTAGCTTGTTGGGAACACCAAATTTCTTTTCAGTTGCCTACTCCAATCCATACATATATATGGGGAGGTACTAGCTCCAAATCTGTTTTACAGTGAAACCTGCAGGAACTTCAAACCGGCACTAGGAAACAGAGTGAGAATCCAGAGTAATATTTTCTCCTGCAACCCGTTCCCTTTGTGCTAGATGAACGAACGTCTCTCCACAAGCTCAGTTCTGAGAGATAAGTGGGTGTGAAAGCCGTAATTCACCTAGCTTGTTGGTAACACAAAGTTTCTTTTCAGTTGCCAAATCCACTCCATAAATATATATGGGGAAGTACTAGCTAAAACTCTGTTTTACAGTGAAAAATGCAGGAACTTCAAAACGGCACTAGGGAACAGACTGAGAAACAAGAGTAAAAGTTTCTCCTGCAACCCTTTCCCATTTTGCTACATGAACGAACTTCTGTCCAAATGCTCAGTTCTGATAGATAAGTATGTGTGAAAGCCGTCCTTCAGCTAGCTTGTTGTAAACACATAGCTTCTTTTCATTTGCAACTTCCACTCCATACATATATATGGGGAGGTACTAGCTCCAACACTGTTTTACAGTGAAAACTGCAGGAACTTCAAACGGGCACTAGGAAACAGACTGAGAAAACACAGTAAATTTTTCTACTGCAATCCGTTCACTTTGTGCTAGATGAACGAACGTCTCTGCACAAGCTCATTTCTGAGAGATAAGTGTGTGTGAAAGCCGTAATTCACCTTGATTTTTGGAACACAAAGTTTCTTTCCAGTTGCCGACTCCAATCCATAAATTTATAAGGGGAGGTACTAGCTAAAAAGCGGTTTTACAGTGAAAACTGCAGGAACTTCAAACCTGCAGTAGGAAACAGACTGAGAAATCAGAGTAAAGTTTCTCCTGCAATCCGTTCCCTTTGTGCTAGATGAACGAACGTCTCTCCACATGCTCAAATCTGAGAGATTATTGTGTGTGAAAGCCATCCTTCACCTAGCTTTTTGGGAACACAAAGATTCTTTTCATTTGCCAACTCCACTCCATACATATATATGGGGAGGTACTAGCTCCAACTCGGTTTTACAGTGAAAACTGCAGGAACTTCAAACCGGCACTAGGAAACAGACTGAGATACCAGAGTAAAATTTCTACAGCAACCCGTTCCCTTGGTGCTAGATGAACGAACGTCACTCCACAAGCTCAGTTCTGAGAGATAAGTGTGTGTGTAAGCCGTAATTCAATTAGCTTGTTGGGAACACAAATTTTCTTTTCAGTTGCCAACTGCAAACCATACATATATATGGGGAGGTACTAGCTAAAACTCGGTGTTACAGTGAAAACTGAAGGAACTTCAAACCGGCACTAGGAAACATACTGAGAAACCAGAGAAAAAGTTTCTCCTGCAAACCGATCCCTTTGTGCTAGATGAACGAACTTCTGTCCACATGTTCAGTTCTGAGAGAAAAGTGTGTCTGAAAGCCGTCCTTCACATAGCTTGTTTTAAACACATAGATTCTTTGCAGTAGCCAACACCACTCCATACATATATATGGGGAGGTATTAGCTCCAACTCTGTTTTACAGTGTTAACTCAGGAATTTCAAACCGGCATTAGGAAACAGACTGAGAAACCAGAGTAAAATTTTCTACTGCCACCCTTTCCCTTTGTGCTAGATGAACGAACGTCTCTCCACATGCTCATTTCTGAGAGATAATTGTGTGTTAAAGCCGTGATTCACCTAGCTTTTTGGAACACAAAGTTTCTTTTCAGTTGCCAAATCCACTCCATAAATATATATCGGGAGGTACTAGCTAAAATTCGGTTTTACAGTGAAATCTGCAGGAACTTCAAAACGGCACTAGGGAACAGACTGAGAAACCAGAGTAAAAGTTTCTTCTGCAAACCGTTCCCTTTTTGCTACATGAACGAACATCTGTCCACATGCTCAGTTCTGAGAGAAAAGTTTGTGTGAAAGCCGCCCTTCAAATAGCTTGTTGTAAACACATAGTTTCTTTGCAGTTGCCAACTCCACTCCTTACAAATATATGGGGAGGTACTAGCTCCAACACGATTTTACAGTGAAAACTGTAGGCACTTCAAACTGGCACTAGGGAACAGACTAAGAATCCAGAGTAATCTTTTCTCCTGCAAACCGTTCCATTTGTGCTAGATGAACGAACGTCTCTCCACATGCTCAGTTCTGAGAGAATAGTGTGTGTGAAAGCCGTCCTTCACATAGCTTCTTGGGAACACAAAGATTCTTTTCAGGTGCCAACACCACTCCATATATATATATGGGGAAGTAGTAGTTCCAACTCGGTTTTACAGTGAAAACTGCAGGAATTTCAAACCGGCACTAGGAAGCAGACTGAGAAACCAGGGTAAAATTTTTTCCGGCAAACTGTTTCCTTTGTGCTAGATGAACGAACGTCTCACCAAATGCTATGTTGTGAGAGATAAGTGTGTGTCAAAGCCTTCCTTCACCTATCTTGTTGGGAACAAAAAAGTTTCTTTGCATTTGCAAACTGAAATCCACACATATATTTGGGGAGGTACAAGCTCCATCTCGGTTTTACAGTGAAAGCTGCAGAAATATCAAACATGCACTAGGAAACAGACTGAGAATCCAGAGTAGTACTTTCTCCTGCAACCCTTTCCCTTTGTGCTAGGTGAACGATCTTCTGTCCACATGATCATTTCTGAAAAATAAGTGTGTGTGAAAGCCGTACTTCACGTAGCTTGTAGTAAACACATAGTTTCTTTGCAGTTGCCAACACCACCCCATAAATATATATGGGTAGGTACTAGCTCCAAATAGATTTTACAGTGAAAACTGCAGGAACTTCAAACCGGCACTAGGAAACAGACTGAGAAACCAGAGTAAATGTTCCTCCTTCAAACCTTTCCCTTTGTGCTAGATGAACGAACGTCTCTCCACAGGCTCAGTTCTGAGAGATAAGTGTGTGTGAAAGCCGTACTTCACCTAGATTATTGGGAACACAAAGTTTCTTTTCAGTTGCCAACTCCACTCCATAAATATATATGGAGATGTTCTAGATAAAACTCTGTATTACAGTGCAAACTGCAGGAACTTCAAAACGGCAGTAGGAAGCAGACGGAGAAACCAGAGTAAAAGTTTCTCCTGCAACCCGTTCCATTTTTGCTTGATGAACAAACGTCTCTCCACATGCTGAGTTCTGAGAGATAAGTGTGTGTGAAGCCGTCCTTCACCTAGCATGTGGGGAACAGAGAGTTTCATTCAGATGCCATCTCCACTCCATACATATATATGGGGAAGTACAAGCACCAACACGGTTTTACAGTGAAAAGTGCAGGAACTTCAAACCGTCACTAGGGAACAGACTGAGAAAGCAGATTAAATGTTTCACCTGCAAACCGTTCCATTTGTGCTAGATTAACGAACGTCTCTCCACATGCTCAGTTCTGAGAGATATGATTGTGTGAAAGCTGTAGTTCAACTAGCATGTTGGGAACACAAAGTTTCTTTTCAGTTGCCAAATACACTCCATAAATATATATGGGGAGGTACTAGATAAAACTCGGTTTTACTGTGGAAACTGCAGGAAAATCAAACCGGCACTAGGAAACAGACTGAGAAACCAGAGTAAAATTTCTCCTGCCACCCGTTTTCTTTGTGCTAGATGAACGAACTTCTGTCCACATGCTAAGTTCTGAGAGATAAGTGAGTTTGAACGCCGTCCTTCATCTAGCTTTTTGGGAACACAAATATCCTTTTAAGTTGCCAACTCCAATCCATACATATATATGGGGAGGTACAAGGTACAAATCGGTTTTACAGTGAAAACTGCAGGAACTTCAAACCGGCACTAGAAACAGACTGAGAAACCAGAGTAAAATTTCTCCTGCAACCCGTTCCCTTTGTGCTAGGTGAACGAAATTCTGTCCACATGCTCAGTTCTGAGAGATAAGTGTGTGTGAAAGCCGTCCTTCACCTAGTTTGTTGTAAACAAATAGTTTCTTTGCAGTTGCCAACTCCACTCCATACATATATATGGGGAGGTACTAGCTTCAACTCTGTTTTACAGTGTAAACTCAGGAACTTCAAACCGGCACTAGGAAACAGACTGAGAAACCAGAGTAAAAGTTTCACCTGCAAACCTTTCCCTTTGTGCTAGATGAACGAACGTCTCTCCACATTCTCAAGTCTGAGAGATAAGTGGGTGTGAAAGCCGTCCTTCAAATGGCTAGTTGGGAAAACAATTTTCTTTTCAGTTGCCAACTCCTGTCCATACATATATATGGTGAGGTACTAGCTCCAAATCGCTTTTACAGTGAAAACTGTAGGAATTTCAAACCGGCACTAGAAAACAGACTGAGAAAACAGAGTAAAAGTTTCTCCTGCAAACCGTTCCTTTTGTGCTAGATGAACGAAAGTCTCCCCACAAGCTAAGTTCTGAGAGATAAGTGTGTGTGAAAGCTGTAATTCACATAGCTTGTTGGGAACACTAATTTTCTTTTCATTTGCCATCTCCACTCCATAAATATATATGAGGAGGTACTAGCTCCAAAACGGTATTACAGTGAAAACTGCAGGAACTTCAAAACGGCACTAGGAAGCAGACTGAGAAACCAGAGAAAAAGTTTCTCATACAACCCGTTCTTTTTGTGCTAGATGAAGGAACGTCTCTCCACTTGCTCAGTTCTGAGAGATAATTGTGTTTGAAAGCCGTTCTTCAGCTAGCTTGTTGGGAACACCAAATTTCTTTTCAGTTGCCTACTCCAATCCATACATATATATGGGGAGGTACTAGCTCCAAATCTGTTTTACAGTGAAACCTGCAGGAACTTCAAACCGGCACTAGGAAACAGAGTGAGAATCCAGAGTAAAATTTTCTCCTGCAACCCGTTCCCTTTGTGCTAGATGAACGAACGTCTCTCCACAAGCTCAGTTCTGAGAGATAAGTGGGTGTGAAAGCCGTAATTCACCTAGCTTGTTGGTAACACAAAGTTCCTTTTCAGTTGCCAAATCCATTCCATAAATATATATGGGGAAGTACTAGCTAAAACTCTGTTTTACAGTGAAAAATGCAGGAACTTCAAAACGGCACTAGGGAACAGACTGAGAAACAAGAGTAAAAGTTTCTCCTGCAACCCTTTCCCATTTTGCTACATGAACGAACTTCTGTCCACATGCTCAGTTCTGATAGATAAGTATGTGTGAAAGCCGTCCTTCAGCTAGCTTGTTGTAAACACATAGCTTCTTTTCATTTGCAACTTCCACTCCATACATATATATGGGGAGGTACTAGCTCCAACACTGTTTTACAGTGAAAACTGCAGGAACTTCAAACGGGCACTAGGAAACAGACTGAGAAAACACAGTAAATTTTTCTACTGCAATCCGTTCACTTTGTGCTAGATGAACGAACGTCTCTGCACAAGCTCATTTCTGAGAGATAAGTGTGTGTGAAAGCCGTAATTCAACTTGATTTTTAGAACACAAAGTTTCTTTCCAGTTGCCGACTCCAATCCATAAATTTATAAGGGGAGGTACTAGCTAAAACGCGGTTTTACAGTGAAAACTGCAGGAACTTCAAACCTGCAGTAGGAAACAGACTGAGAAATCAGAGTAAAGTTTCTCCTGCAATCAGTTCCTTTTGTGCTAGATGAACGAACGTCTCTCCACATGCTCAAATCTGAGAGATTATTGTGTGTGAAAGCCATCCTTCACCTAGCTTTTTGGGAACACAAAGATTCTTTTCATTTGCCAACTCCACTCCATACATATATATGGGGAGGTACTAGCTCCAACTCGGTTTTACAGTGAAAACTGCAGGAACTTCAAACCGGCACTAGGAAACAGACTGAGATACCAGAGTAAAATTTCTACTGCAACCCGTTCAATTTGTGCTAGATGAACGAACGTCACTCCACAAGCTCAGTTCTGAGAGATAAGTGTGTGTGTAAGCCGTAATTCAATTAGCTTGTTGGGAACACAAATATTCTTTTCAGTTGCCAACTGCAAACCATACATATATATGGGGAGGTACTAGCTAAAACTCGGTGTTACAGTGAAAACTGAAGGAACTTCAAACCGGCACTAGGGAACAGACTGAGAAACCAGAGTAAAAATTTCTCCTGCAAACCGTTCCCTTTGTGCTAGATGAACGAACATCTCTCCACAAGCTAATTTCTGAGAGATAAATGTGTGTGAAAGCTGTAATTCACATAGCTTGTTGGGAACACAAATTTACTTTTCAGTTGCGAACTCCACTCCATAAAAATATATGGGGAGGTATTAGCTCCAAATCGGTATTACAGATAAAACTGCAGGAACTTCAAACCGGCACTAGGAAACATACTGAGAAACCAGAGAAAAAGTTTCTCCTGCAAACCGATCCCTTTGTGCTAGATGAACGTACATCTGTCCACATGTTCAGTTCTGAGAGAAAAGTGTGTCTGAAAGCCGTCTTTCACATAGCTTGTTGTAAACACATAGTTTCTTTGAAGTTGCCAACTCCACTCCTTACAAATATATGGGGAGGTACTAGCTCCAACACGATTTTACAGTGAAAACTGTAGGCACTTCAAACTGGCACTAGGGAACAGACAAATAATCCAGAGTAATCTTTTCTCCTGCAAACCGTTCCATTTGTGCTAGATGAACGAAAGTCTCTCCACATGCTCAGTTCTGAGAGAATAGTGTGTGTGAAAGCCTTCCTTCACATAGCTTCTTGGGAACACAAAGATTCTTTTCAGGTGCCAACACCACTCCATACATATATATGGGGAAGTAGTAGTTCCAACTCGGTTTTACAGTGAAAACTGCAGGAATTTCAAACCGGCACTAGGAAACAGACTGAGAAACCAGGGTAAAAGTTTCTCCTGCCACCCATTCCCTTTGTGCTAGATGAACGAAAGTCTCTCCAAAAGCTCATTTCTGAGAGATAATTGTGTGTGAAAGCCGTCCTTCACCTAGCTTGTTGGAAACAAAAAGTTCCTTTTCAGTTGCCAACTCCACTCCATAAATATATATGGGGAGGTACTAGCTAAAACTCGGTTTTACTGTGAAAATTGCAGGAAATTCAAAACGGCACTAGGGAACAGACTGATAAACCAGATTATAAGTTTCTGCTGCAACCCGTTACCTTTGTGCTAGATGAACGAACATGTGTCCACATGCTCAGTTCTGAGAGATAAGAGTGTGTGAATGCCGTCCTTCACTTTGCTTGTTGTAAACACATAGATTCTTTTCAGTTGCCAAATCCACTCCATAAATATATATGGGGAAGTACTAGCTAAAACTCTGTTTTACAGTGAAAAATGCAGGAACTTCAAAACGGCACTAGGGAACAGACTGAGAAAAAAGAGTAAAAGTTTCTCCTGCAACCCTTTCCCATTTTGCTACATGAACGAAATTCTGTCCACATGCTCAGTTCTGACAGATAAGTATGTGTGAAAGCCGTCCTTTAGCTAGCTTGTTGTAAACACATAGCTTCTTTTCATTTGCCACCTCCACTCAATACATATATATGGGGAGGTACTAGCTCCAACACTGTTTTACAGTGAAAAGTGCAGGAACTTCAAACGGGCACTAGGAAACAGACTGAGAAAACATAGTAAATTTTTCTACTGCAATCCGTTCCCTTTGTGCTAGATGAACGAACGTCTCTCCACAAGCACATTTTGGAGAGATAAGTGTGTGTGAAAGCCGTAATTCACCTAGATTTTTGGAACACAAAGTTTCTTTCCATTTGCCGACTCCAATCCATAAATTTATAAGGGGAGGTACTAGCTAAAACGCGGTTTTACAGTGAAAACTGCAGGTACTTCAAACCTGCACTAGGAAACAGACTGAGAAATCAGAGTAAAAGTTTCTCCTGCAATCCGTTCCCTTTGTGCTAGATGAACGAACGTCTCTCCACATGCTCAATTCTGAGAGATTAGTGTGTGTGAAAGCCATCCTTCACCTAGCTTTTTGGGAAAACAAAGATTCTTTTCATTTGCCAACTCCACTCCATACATATATATGGGGAGGTACTAACTCCAACTCGGTTTTACAGTGAAAACTGCAGGAACTTCAAACCGGCACTAGGAAACAGACTGAGATACCAGAGTAAAATTTCTACTGCAAACCGTTCAATTTGTGCTAGATGAACGAACGTCACTCCACAAGCTCAGTTCTGAGAGATAAGTGTGTGTGTAAGCCGTAATTCAATTAGCTTGTTGGGAACACAAATTTTCTTTTCAGTTGCCAACTGCAAACCATACATATATATGGGGAGGTACTAGCTAAAACTCGGTGTTACAGTGAAAACTGAAGGAACTTCAAACCGGCACTAGGGAACAGACTGAGAAACCAGAGTAAAATTTCTCCTGCAAACCGTTCCCTTTGTGCTAGATGGACGAACGTCTCTCCACAAGCTAATTTCTGAGAGATAAGTGTGTGTGAAAGCTGTAATTCACATAGCTTGTTGGGAACACAAATTTACTTTTCAGTTGCCAACTCCACTCCATAAAAATATATGGGGAGGTATTAGCTCCAAATCGGTATTACAGTTAAAACTGCAGGAATTTCAAACCGGCACTAGGAAACATACTGAGAAACCAGAGAAAAAGTTTCTCCTGCAAACCGATCCCTTTGTGCTAGATGAATGAACTTCTGTCCACATGTTCAGTTCTGAGAGAAAAGTGTGTCTGAAAGCCGTCCTTCACATAGCTTGTTTTAAACACATTGATTCTTTGCAGTAGCCAACACCACTCCATACATATATATGGGGAGGTAGTATCTCCAACTCTGTTTTACAGTTTTAACTCAGGAACTTCAAACCGTCATTATGAATCAGCCTGAGAGACCAGAGAAATTGTTTCTCCTGCAAACCTTTCCTTTTGTGCTAGATGAAAGAACGTCTCTCCACATGCTCAGTTCTAGAGATAAGTGTGTGTGAAAGCCGTCCTTCACCTAGCTTGTTGGGAACACAAAGTTTCTTTCAGTTGCCAAATCCACTCCATACATATATATTGGTAGGTACTAGCTCCAACTAGGTTTTACACTGAAAACTGCAGGAACATCAAACCGGCACTAGGAAACAGACTGAGAAACCAGAGTAAAAGTTTCTCCTGCAACCCATTCCCTTTGTGCTAGATGAAGGAACGTCTCTCCACATGCTCAGTTCTGAGAGATAACTGTCTGTGAAAGCCGTCCTTCAGCTAGCTTGTTGGGAAAACAAAGATTCTTTCCAGTTGCCTACTCCACTCCATACATATATATGGGGAGGTACTAACTCCAAATCGGTTTTACAGTGAAACCTGCAGGAACGTCAAACAGGCACTAGGAAACAGACTGAAAAACCAGAGTAAAAGTTTGCCTGCAACCCGTTCCCTTTTTGCTAGATGAAGGAACGTCTCTCCACATGCTCAGTTCTGAGTGATATCTGTCTGTGAAAGCCATTCTTCAGCTAGCTTGTTGGGAACACATAGATTCTTTTCATTTGCCAAATCCACTCCATAAATATATATGGGGTGGTACTAGCTAAAACTCGGTTTTACAGTAAAAACTGCAGGAAATTCAAACCGGCACTAGGGAACAGACTGTGAAACCAGAGTAAAAGTTTCTTCTGCAACCCGTTCCCTTTTTGCTACATGAACGAACATCTGTCCACATGCTCAGTTCTGAGAGAAAAGTTTGTGTGAAAGCCGTCCTTCAAATAGCTTGTTGTAAACACATAGTTTCTTTGCAGTTGCGAACTCCACTCCTTACATATATATGGGTAGGTACTACCTCCAACACGATTATACAGTGAAAACTGTAGGCACTTCAAACTGGCACTAGGGAACAGACTGAGAATCCAGAGTAATCTTTTCTCCTGCAAACCGTTCCATTTGTGCTAGATGAACGAAAGTCTCTCCACATGCTCCGTTCTGAGAGAATAGTGTGTGTGAAAGCCATCCTTCACATAGCTTCTTGGGAACACAAAGATTCTTTTCAGGTGCCAACACCACTCCATACATATATATGGGGAAGTAGTAGTTCCAACTCGGTTTTACAGTGAAAACTGCAGGAATTTCAAACCGGCACTAGGAAACAGACTGAGAAACCAGGGTAAAAGTTTCTCCTGCCACCCATTCCCTTTGTGCTAGATGAAAGAAAGTCTCTCCAAAAGCTCATTTCTGAGAGATAATTGTGTGTGAAAGCCGTCCTTCACCTAGCTTGTTGGAAACAAAAAGTTCCTTTTCAGTTGCCAACTCCACTCCATAAATATATATGGGGAGGTACTAGCTAAAACTCGGTTTTACTGTGAAAATTGCAGGAAAATCAAAACGGCACTAGGGAACAGACTGATAAACCAGATTATAAGTTTCTGCTGCAACCCGTTACCTTTGTGCTAGATGAACGAACATCTGTCCACATGCTCAGTTCTGAGAGATAAGAGTGTGTGAATACCGTCCTTCACTTAGCTTGTTGTAAACACATAGATTCTTTGCAGTTGCCAACTCCACTCCTTACATATATATGGGTAGGTTCTACCTCCAACACGATTATACAGTAAAAACTGCAGGAAATTCAAACTGGCACTAGGGAACAGACTGAGAATCCAGAGTAATCTTTTCTCCTGCAAACCGTTCCATTTGTGCTAGATGAACGAACGTCTCTCCACATGCTCAGTTCTGAGAGAATAGTGTGTGTGAAAGCCATCCTTCACATAGCTTCTTGGGAACACAAAGATTCTTTTCAGGTGCCAACACCACTCCATACATATATATGGGGAAGTAGTAGTTCCAACTCGGTTTTACAGTGAAAACTGCAGGAATTTCAAACCGGCACTAGGAAACAGACTGAGAAACCAGGGTAAAAGATTCTCCTGCCACCCATTCCCTTTGTGCTAGATGAACGAAAGTCTCTCCAAAAGCTCATTTCTGAGAGATAATTGTGTGTGAAAGCCGTCCTTCACCTAGCTTGTTGGAAACAAAAAGTTCCTTTTCAGTTGCCAACTCCACTCCATAAATATATATGGGGAGGTACTAGCTAAAACTCGGTTTTACTGTGAAAACTGCAGGAAATTCAAAACGGCACTAGGGAACAGACTGATAAACCAGATTATAAGTTTCTGCTGCAACCCGTTACGTTTGTGCTAGATGAACGAACATCTGTCCACATGCTCAGTTCTGAGAGATAAGAGTGTGTGAATGCCGTCCTTCACTTAGCTTGTTGTAAACACATAGATTCTTTGCAGTTTCCAACTCCATTCCATAAATATATATGGTGAGGAACTATCTCCAAATCGGTTTTACAGTGAAAACTGCAGGAAATTCAAACCGGCACTAGGAAACAGAATGAGAAACCAAGGTAAATGTTTCTCCTGCAAACCATTACCTTTTTTGCTAGATGAACGATCGTCTCTAAACATGCTCACTTCTGAGAGATAATTTTGTGTGAAAGCCGTCCTTCACATAGCTTGTTGGGAACACAAAGTTTGTTTTCATTTGCCAACTCCACTCCATACATATATATGGGGAGGTACTAGCTCCAACTCGGTTTTACAGTGAATACTGCAGGAACTTCAAACCGGCACTAGGAAACAGACTGAGATACCAGAGTAAAATTTCTACTGCAAACCGTTCAATTTGTGCTAGATGAACGAACGTAACTCCACAGGCTCAGATCTGAGAGATAAGTGTGTGTGTAAGCCGTAATTCAATTAGCTTGTTGGGAATACAAATTTTCTTTTCAGTTGCCAACTGCAAACCATACATATATATGGGGAGGTACTAGCTAAAACTCGGTGTTACAGTGAAAACTGAAGGAACTTCAAACCGGCACTAGGGAACAGACTGAGAAACCAGAGTAAAAATTTCTCCTGCAACCCTTTCCCTTTGTGCTAGATGAGCGAACGTCTCTCCACAAGCTAATTTCTGAGAGATAATTGTGTGTGAAAGCTGTAATTCACATAGCTTGTTGGGAACACAAATTTACTTTTCAGTTGCCAACTCCACTCCATAAAAATATATGGGGAGGTATTAGCTCCAAATCGGTATTACAGTTAAAACGGCAGGAACTTCAAACCGGCACTAGGAAACATACTGAGAAACCAGAGAAAAAGTTTCTCCTGCAACCCGATCCCTTTGTGCTAGATGAATGAACTTCTGTCCACATGTTCAGTTCTGAGAGAAAAGTGTGTCTGAAAGCCGTCCTTCACATAGCTTGTTTTAAACACATAGATTCTTTGCAGTAGCCAACACCACTCCATACATATATATGGGGAGGAAGTAGCTCCAACTCTGTTTTACAGTGTTAACTCAGGAACTTCAAACCGTCATTAGGAAACAGCCTGAGAGACCAGAAAAAATGTTTCTCCTGCAAACCTTTCCTTTTGTGCTAGATGAAAGAACGTTTCTCCACATGCTCAGGTCTAGAGATAAGTGTGTGTGAAAGCCGTCCTTCACCTAGCTTGTTGGGAACACAAAGTTTCTTTCAGTTGCCAAATCCACTCCATACATATATAATGGTAGGTACTAGCTCCAACTAGGTTTTACACTGAAAACTGCAGGAAGTTAAAACCGGCACTAGGAAACAGACTGAGAAACCAGAGTAAAAGTTTCTCCTGCAACCCATTCCCTTTGTGCTAGATGAAGGAACGTCTCTCCACATGCTCAGTTCTGAGAGATAACTGTCTGTGAAAGCCGTCCTTCAGCTAGCTTGTTGGGAAAACAAAGATTCTTTCCAGTTGCCTACTCCACTCCATACATATATATGGGGAGGTACTAACTCCAAATCGGTTTTACAGTGAAACCTGCAGGAATGTCAAACAGGCACTAGGAAACAGACTGAAAAACCAGAGTAAAAGTTTGCCTGCAACCCGTTCCCTTTTTGCTAGATGAAGGAACGTCTCTCCACATGCTCAGTTCTCAGAGATATCTGTCTGTGAAAGCCATTCTTCAGCTAGCTTGTTGGGAACACAAAGATTCTTTTCATTTGCCAAATCCACTCCATAAATATATATGGGGTGGTACTAGCTAAAACTCGGTTTTACAGTAAAAACTGCAGGAAATTCAAACCGGCACTAGGGAACAGACTGAGAAACCAGAGTAAAAGTTTCTTCTGCAACCCGTTCCCTTTTTGCTACATGAACGAACATCTGTCCACATGCTCAGTTCTGAGAGAAAAGTTTGTGTGAAAGCCGTCCTTCATATATCTTGTTGTAAACACATAGATACTTTGTAGTTGCCAACACCACTCCATAAATATATATGGGGAGGTACAAGCTCCAAATCATTTTTACAGTGAAAACTGCAGGAATTTCAAACTGGCACTAGGAAACAGACTGAGAAACCAGAGTAAATGTTTCTCCTGCAGCACGTTGCCTTTGTGCTAGATGAATGAACTTCTGACCACATACTCATTTCTTAGAGATAAGTGTGTGTGAAAGCCGTCTTTCACCTAGCTTTTTTTAAACACATAGTTTCCTTGCAGTTGCAACTCAACTCCATACATATATATGGGGAGGTAGTAGCTTCAAATCGGTTTTACAGTTTTAACTCAGGAAATTCAAACCGGAACTAGGAAACAGACTGAGAAACCAGAGTAAATATTTCTCCTACAAACCGTTA
Organism: Camelus dromedarius; assembly: GCF_036321535.1. Classification (NCBI taxonomy): domain Eukaryota; kingdom Metazoa; phylum Chordata; class Mammalia; order Artiodactyla; family Camelidae; genus Camelus; species Camelus dromedarius. The sequence continues at coordinate 3,525,588 of NW_026989731.1, forward strand.
CCTTTGTGCTAGATGAACGAAAATCTCTCCACATGCTCAGTTCTGAGAATTTAGTGTGTGTGAAAGCCGTCCTCACCTAGCTTGTTGGGAACACAATGTTTCATTTCAGTTGCCAACTCCACTCCATAAATATATATGGGGATATACTAGCTAAAACTCGGTTTTACAGTGAAAACTGTAGGAACTTGAAAACGGCACTAGAGAACAGACTGAGAAACCATTGTAAAAGTTTCTCCTGCAACCCGTTCCCTTTGTGCTAGATGAACGATAGTCTCTGCACAATCTCAGTTGTGAGAGATATGTATGTGTGAAAGCTGTAATTCACATAGCTTGTTGGGAACACAAAGTTACTTTTCAGTTGCCTCCTCCACTCCATATATATATATGGGGATGTACTAGCTCCAAATCGGTAATACAGGGAAAACTGCAGGAACTTCAAAACGGCACTAGGAAGCAGACTTAGAAACCAGAGTAAAAGTTTCTCCTGCAACCCGTTCCTTAGTGCTAGATGAAGGAACGTCTCTCCACATGCTCATTTCTGAGAGATAAGTGTGTGTAAGGCTTCCTTCACCTAGCTTGTTGGGAACAAAAAGTTACTTTTCAGTTGCCAACTCCACTCCATACATATATATGAGGAGGTACTAGCTCCAAATAGATTTTACAGTGAAAACTGCAGAAATTTCATACCGGCACTAGGAAGCAGACTGAGAAACCAGAGTAAATGTTTCTCCTGCAGCACGTTGCCTTTGTGCTAGATGAATGAACTTCTGACCACATGCTCATTTCTTAGAGATAAGTGTGTGTGAAAGCCGTCTTTCACCTAGCTTTTTTTAAACACATAGTTTCCTTGCAGTTGCAACTCAACTCCATACATATATATGGGGAGGTAGTAGCTTCAAATCGGTTTTACAGTTTTAACTCAGGAAATTCAAACCGGCACTAGGAAACAGACTGAGAAACCAGAGTAAATATTTCTCCTACAAACCGTTACCTTTGTGCTAGATGAACGAAAATATCTCCACATGCTCAGTTCTGAGAATTTAGTGTGTGTGAAAGCCGTCCTCACCTAGCTTGTTGGGAACACAATGTTTCATTTCAGTTGCCAACTCCACTCCATAAATATATATGGGGATATACTAGCTAAAACTCGGTTTTACAGTGAAAACTGTAGGAACTTGAAAACGGCACTAGAGAACAGACTGAGAAACCATTGTAAAAGTTTCTCCTGCAACCCGTTCCCTTTGTGCTAGATGAATGATAGTCTCTGCACAATCTCAGTTGTGAGAGATATGTATGTGTGAAAGCTGTAATTCACATAGCTTGTTGGGAACACAAAGTTACTTTTCAGTTGCCTCCTCCACTCCATATATATATATGGGGATGTACTAGCTCCAAATCGGTAATACAGGGAAAACTGCAGGAACTTCAAAACGGCACTAGGAAGCAGACATAGAAACCAGAGTAAAAGTTTCTCCTGCAACCCGTTCCTTAGTGCTAGATGAAGGAACGTCTCTCCACATGCTCATTTCTGAGAGATAAGTGTGTGTAAGTCTTCCTTCACCTAGCTTGTTGGGAACAAAAAGTTACTTTTCAGTTGCCAACTCCACTCCATACATATATATGAGGAGGTACTAGCTCCAACTAGATTTTACAGTGAAAACTGCAGGAATTTCATACCGGCACTAGGAAGCAGACTGAGAAACCAGAGTAAAAGTTTCTCCTGCAACCCATTCCCTTTGTGCTAGATGAACGAACATTTCTCCACATGATCAGTTCTCAGAGATAAGTGTGTGTGAAAGCCGTTCTTCAGCTATCTTGTTGGGAACACAAAGTTTATTTGCAGTTGCTAACACCAATCCACACATATATATAGGGAGGTACTAGCTCCAACACCGTTTTACATTGAAAACTGCAGGAAATTCAAACCGGCACTAGGAAACAGACTGAGAAACCAGAGAAAAAGTTTCTCCTGCAACTCGATCCCTTTGTGCTAGATGAACGAACTTCAGTCCACATGCTCAGTTCTGAGAGAAAAATGTGTCTGAAATCCGTCCTTCACTTAGCTTGTTGTAAACACACAGATACTTTGCAGTTGCCAACACAACTCCATAAATATATATGGGGAGGTACTAGCTCCAAATCATTTTTACAGTGAAAACTGCAGGAACTTCAAACTGGCACTAGGAAACAGACTGAGAAATGAGAGTAAATGTATCCCTGCAGCAGGTTGCCTTCGTGCTAGATGAACGAACTTCTGTCCACATGCTCATTTCTGAAAGATAAGTGTGTGTGAAAGCCGTCCTTCACCTAGCTTTTTGTAAACACATAGTTTCCTTGCAGTTGCAACTCCACTCCATACATATATATGGTGAGGTACTAGCTCCAACTCGGTTTTACTGTGTTAACTCAGGAACATCAAACCGGAACTAGGAAACAGACTGAGAAACAAGAGTAAATATTTCCCTGCAAACCGTTCCCTTTGTGCTAGATGAACGAACGTCTCTCCACATGCTCAGTTCTGAGAGATAAGTGTGTGTGAAAGCCGTCCTTCAACTATCTTGTTGGGAACACAAAGTTTCTTTTCAGTTGCCAACTCCACTCCATACATATATATTGGTAGGTACTAGCTCCAACTAGGTTTTACACTGAAAACTGTAGGAAATTCAAACGGGCACTAGGAAACAGACTGAGAATCCAGAGTAAAATTTTCTCCTGCAACCCGTTCCCTTTGTGCTAGATGAAGGAACTTCTCTCCACATGCTCAGTTCTGAGAGATAAGTGTGTGTGAAAGCCGTTTTCACCTTGCTTGTTGGGAACACAAAGATTCTTTTCAGCTGCCTTCTCCACTCCACACATATATATGTGGAGGTACTAACTCCAAATCGGTTTTACAGAGAAACTTGCAGGAACGTCAAACCGGCACTAGGAAACAGACTGAGAAACCAGAGTAAAAGTTTCTCCTGCAAACCGTTCCCATTGTGCTAGATGAAGGAACGTCTCTCCACAAGATCAGTTGTGAGAGATAAGTGTGTGTGAAAGCCGTAATTCACCTAGCTTGTTGGGAACACAAAGTTTCTTTTCATTTGCCAAATCCTCTCCATAAATATATATCGGGAGGTTTTAGCTAAAACTCGATTTTACAGTGAAAACTGCAGGAACTTCAAAACTACACTAGGGAACAGACTGAAGAACCAGAGTAATAGTTTCTCCTGCAACTCGTTCACTTTGTGCTATATGAACGAACTTCTGTCCACATGCTCAGTTCTGAGAGATAAGTGTGTGTGAAAGCCGTCCTTCAACTAACTTGTAAACACATAGTTTCTTTCAGTTTCCAACTCCACTCCATAAATATATATGGGGATGTACTAGCTAAAACTCGGTTTTAGAGTGAAAACTGGAAGAACTTCAAAACGGCACTAGGGAACAGACTGAGAAACCAGAGTAATAATTTCTCCTGCAACCCGTTCCCTTTGTTCTAGATGAACGAACGTCTCTCCTCATGCTCAGTTCTGAGAGGAAAGTGTGTGTGAAAGCCGTCCTTCAGCTAGCTTGTTGGGAACACAAAGTTTCTTTTCAGTTGCCAACTCCACTCCATACATATATATTGGTAGGTACCAGCTCCAACTAGGTTTTACACTGAAAATTGCAGGAACTTCAAACCGGCACTAGGATCAGACTGAGAAACCAGAGTAAAAGTTTCTCCTGCAAACCGTTCCCTTTGTGCTAGATAAAGGAACGTCTCTCCACATGCACAGTTCTGAGAGATAAGTGTGTGTGAAAGCCGTCCTTCAGTTAGCTTGTTGGGAAAACAAAGATTCTTTTCAGTTGCCTACACCACTCCATACATATATATGGGGATTTACTATCTAAAACCCGGTTTTCCAGTGAAAACTGCAGTAACTTCAAAACGGCACTAAGGAACAGACTGAGAAATCAGAGTAATAGTTTCTCCTGCAACCCGTTCCCTTTGTGCTACATGAACGAAATTCTGTCCACATGCTCACTTCTGAGAGATAAGTGAGTGTGAACGCCGTCCTTCATGTAGCTTGTTGAGAACACAAAGTTTCTTTTCAGTTGCCAACTCCACTCCATACATATATATGGGGATGTACTAGCTCCAACTCCGTTTTCCAGTGAAAACTGTAAGAACTTCAAATCAGCACTATGGAACAGACTGAGAATCGAGAGTAAATATTTCTCCTGCAACCCATTCCCTTTGTGCTATATGAACGAAAGTCTCTCCATATGCTCATTTCTGAGAGATAATTTTGTGTGAAAGCCGTACTTCAACTAGCTTGTTGGGAACACAAAGATTCTTTTCAGTTGCCAACTCCACTCCATACATATATATGGGGAGGTATTAGCTCCAACTCTGCTTTATAGTGAAAACTGCAGGAACATCAAACTGGCACTAGGAAACAGACTGAGAAACCAGAGTAAAAGTTTCTCCTGCAAACCGTTCCCTTTGTGCTAGATGAACGAAAATCTCTCCACATGCTAAGTTCTGAAAATTTAGTGTGTGTGAAAGCCGTCCTCACCTAGCTTGTTGGGAACACAATGTTTCATTTCAGTTGCCAACTCCACTCCATAAATATATATGGGGATATACTAGCTAAAACTCGGTTTTACAGTGAAAACTGTAGGAACTTGAAAACGGCACTAGAGAACAGACTGAGAAACCATTGTAAAAGTTTCTCCTGCAACCCGTTCCTTTTGTGCTAGATGAACGATAGTCTCTGCACAATCTCAGTTGTGAGAGATATGTATGTGTGAAAGCTGTAATTCACATAGCTTGTTGGGAACACAAAGTTACTTTTCATTTGCCTCCTCCACTCCATATATATATATGGGGATGTACTAGCTCCAAATCGGTAATACAGGGAAAACTGCAGGAACTTCAAAACGGCACTAGGAAGCAGACATAGAAACCAGAGTAAAAGTTTCTCCTGCAACCCGTTCCTTAGTGCTAGATGAAGGAACGTCTCTCCACATGCTCATTTCTGAAAGATAAGTGTGTGTAAGGCTTCCTTCACCTAGCTTGTTGGGAACAAAAAGTTACTTTTCAGTTGCCAACTCCACTCCATACATATATATGAGGAGGTACTAGCTCCAATCAGTATTACAGAGAAAACTGCAGGAACTTCAAAACTGCACTAGGAAGCAGACTTAGAAACCAGAGTAAAAGTTTCTCCTGCAACCCATTCCCTTTGTGCCAGATGAAAGAACGTCACTAAACATGCTCACTTCTGAGAGGTAAGTTTGTGTGAAAGCTGTACTTCAACAAGCTTGTTGGGAACACAAAGTTCTTTGCAGTTGCCAACTCCACTCCATACATATATATGGGGAGGTACAAGCTCCAACTCGTTTTTACATTAAAAAATGCAGGAACTTCAAACCGGCACTAGGAAGCAGACTGAGAAACCAGAGTAAAAGTTTTCCTTCAAACCGTTCCCTTTGTACTAGATGAACGAACATCTCTGCACATGCTCAGTTCTCAGAGATAAGTGAGTGTGAATGCCATCCTTCAGCTATCTTGTTGGGAACACAGTTTCCTTGCAGTTGCTAACACCAATCCACACATATATATGGGGATGTACTAGCTCCAAATCGGGATTACAGAGAAAACTGCAGGAAATTCAAACCGGCAATAGGAAACAGACTGAGAAACCAGAGAAAATGTTTCTCCTGCAACTCGATCCCATTTGCTAGATGAACGAACTTCTGTCCACATGCTCAGTTCTGAGAGAAAAGTGTGTCTGAAATCCGTCCTTCACATAGCTTGTTGTAAACACATAGATTCTTTGCAGTTGCCAAGTCCACTCCATAAATATATATGGGGAGGTAGTAGCTCCAAATCAGTTTTACAGTGAAAACTGCAGGAAATACAAACTGGCACAAGGAAACAGACTGAAAAACCAGAGTAAATGATTCACTGCAACACTTTCCCTTTGTGCTAGATGAACGAACTTCTGTCCACATGCTAATTTCTGAGAGATAACTGTGTGTGAAACCGTTCTTTACCTAGCTTGTTGTAAACACGTAGTTTCTTTGCAGTTGCAAACTCCACTCCATACATATATATGGGGAGGTAGTAGCTCCAACTCGGTTTTACAGTGTTAACTCAGGAAATTCAAACCGGCAGTAGGAAACAGACTGAGAAACCAGAGTAAATGTTTCTCCTGCAAACCATTCCCTTTGTCCTAGATGAACGAAAGTCTCTCCACATGCTCAGTTCTGAGAGATATGTGTGTGTGAAAGCCGTCCTTCAGCTATCTTGTTGGGAACACAAAGTTTCTTTTCAGTTGCCAACTCCACTCCATAAATATATATTGGTAGGTACTAGCTCCAACTAGGTTTTACACTGAAAACTGCAGTAACTTCAAACCGGCACTAGGAAACAGTCTGAGAAACCAGAGTAAAAGTTTCTCCTGCAAACCTTTCCCTTTGTGGTAGATGAAGGAACGTCTCTCCACATGCTCAGTTCTGAGAGATATGTGTGTGTGAAAGCCGTCCTTCAGCTATCTTGTTGGGAACACAAAGATTCTTTTCAGTGGCCTACTCAACTCCATACAAATATATTGGTAGGTACTAGCTCCAACTATGTTTTCCACTGAAAACTGTAGGAACATCAAACCGGCACTAGGAAACATACTGAGAAACCAGAGTAAAAGTTTCTCCTGCAAACCTTTCCCTTTGTGCTAGATGAAGGAACGTATCTCCACAAGCTCAGTTGTGAGAGATAAGTGTGTGTGAAATCCGTAATTCACCTAGCTTGTTGGGAACACAAAGTTTTTTTCAATTACCAAATCCACTCCAAATATATATATGGGGAGGTTCTAGCTAAAACTCGGTTTTACAGTGAAAACTGCAGGTAATTCAAAACGGCACTAGAGAACAGACTGAGAAACCAGAGTAATAGTTTCTCCTGCAACCCGTTCAATTTGTGCGATATGAACGAACTTCTGTCCACATGCTCAGTTCTGAGAGATAAGTGTGTGTGAAAGCCTTCCTTCAAATAGCTTGTTGTAAACACATAGTATCTTTTCAGTTGCCAACTCCACTCCAAACATATATATGGGGAGGTACTAGCTCCAACTCTGTTTTACAGTGAAAACTGCAGGAATTTCAAACAGGCACTAGGAAACATACTGAGAATACAGAGTATATATTTCTCCTGCAATCCGTTCCGTTTGTGCTAGATGAACGAAAGTCTCTCCACATGCTCAGTTATGAGAAATTAGTGTGTGTGAAAGCCGTCCTCAACTAGCTTGTTGGGAACACAAAGTTTCTTTTCATTTGCCAACTCCACTCCATACATATATATGGGGAGGTACTAGCTCCACCTCGGATTTACAGTGAAAACTGCAGGAACTTCAAACCCGAACTAGGAAACAGACTGAGAAAACAGAGTAAAAGTTTCTCCTGCAACCCGTTCCCTTTTAGCTTGATGAACGAACGTCTCTCCACAAGCTCAGTTCTGAGAGATAAGTGTGTGTGAAAGCCGTAATTCACCTACCTTTTTGGAACACAAAGTTTCTTTTCAGTTGCCAACTCCACTCCATACATATATATGGGGAGGTACTAGCTCCAAATCGGTTTTACAGGGAAAACTGCAGGAACCTCAAAACGGCACTAGGAAGCAGACTTAGAAACCAGAGTAAAAGTTTCTCCTGCAACACGTTCCTTTGTGCTAGATGAAGGAACGTCTCTCCACATGCTCATTTCTGAGAGATAAGTGTGTGTAAGACTTCCTTCACTTAGCTTGTTGGGAACAAAAGTTACTTTTCAGTTGCCAACTCCACTCCATACATATATATGGGGATGTACTAGCTCCAACTCGTTTTTACAGTGAAAACTACAGGAACTTCAATCCGGCACTAGGAAGCAGACTGAGAAACCAGAGTAAAAGTTTTCCTGCAACCCGTTCCCTTTGTGCTAGATGAACGAACATCTCTCCACATGATCAGTTCTCAGAGATAAGTGTGTGTGAAAGCCGTCCTTCAGCTATGTTGTTGGGAACACAAAGATTCTTTGCAGTTGCTAACACCAATCCACACATATATATGGGGAGGTACAAGCTCCAACACGGTTTTACATTGAAAAGTGCAGGAAATTCAAACCGGCACTAGGAAACAGACTGAGAAACCAGAGAAAAATTTTCTCCTGCAACTCGATCCCTTTGTGATATATGAACGAATTTCTCTGCACATGCTCAGTTCTGAGAGAAAATTGTGTCTGAAATCCGTCCTTCATATATCTTGTTGTAAACACATAGATACTTTGTAGTTGCCAACCCCACTCCATAAATATATATGGGGAGGTACTAGCTCCAAATCATTTTTACAGTGAAAACTGCAGGAACTTCAAACTGGCACTAGGAAACAGACTGAGAAACCAGAGTAAATGTTTCTCCTGCAGCAAGTTGCCTTTGTGCTAGATGAATGAACTTCTGACCACATGCTCATTTCTGAGAGATAAGTGTGTGTGAAAGCCGTCTTTCACCTAGCTTTTTTTAAACACATAGTTTCCTTGCAGTTGCAACTCCACTCCTTACATATATATGGGGAGGTAGTAGCTTCAAATCGGTTTTACAGTTTTAACTCAGGAAATTCAAACCGGCACTAGGAAACAGACTGAGAAACCAGAGTAAATATTTCTCCTGCAAACCGTTACCTTTGTGCTAGATGAACGAAAATCTCTCCACATGCTCAGTTCTGAGAATTTAGTGTGTGTGAAAGCCGTCCTCACCTAGCTTGTTGGGAACACAATGTTTCATTTCAGTTGCCAACTCCACTCCATAAATATATATGGGGATGTACTAGCTAAAACTCGGTTTTACAGTGAAAACTGTAGGAAAATGAAAACGGCACTAGGGAACAGACTGAGAAACCAGAGTAAAAGTTTCTCCTGCAAACATTTCCCTTTGTGCTAGATGAACGAAATTCTTTCCACATGCTCTGTTCTGAGGGATAATTGTGTGTGAATGCCGTAATTCACCTAGCTTGTTGGGAACACAAAGTTTCTTTTCAGTTGCCAACTCCACTCCATACATATACATGGGGAGGTACTAGCTAAAACTCGGTGTAATAATGAAAACTGAAAGAACTTCAAAACGGCACTAGAGAACAGACTGAGAAACCATTGTAAAAGTTTCTCCTGCAACCCGTTCCCTTTGTGCTAGATGAACGAAAGTCTCTGCACAATCTCAGTTGTGAGAGATATGTGTGTGTGAAAGCTGTAATTCACGTAGCGTGTTGGGAACACAAAGTTACTTTTCAGTTGCCTCCTCTACTCCATATATATATATGGGGATGTACTAGCTCCAAATCGGTAATAAAGGGAAAACTGCAGGAACTTCAAAACGGCACTAGGAAGCAGACTTAGAAACCAGAGTAAAAGTTTCTCCTGCAACCCGTTCCTTAGTGCTAGATGAAGGAACGTCTCTCCACATGCTCATTTCTGAGAGATAAGTGTGTGTAAGGCTTCCTTCACCAAGCTTGTTGGGAACAAAAAGTTACTTTTCAGTTGCCAACTCCACTCCATACATATATATGAGGAGGTACTAGCTCCAAATAGTTTTTACACTGAAAACTGCAGGAATATCATACCGGCACTAGGAAGCAGACTGAGAAACCAGAGTAAAAGTTTCTCCTGCAACCCGTTCCCTTTGTGCTAGATGAACGAAAATCTCTCCACATGATCAGTTCTCAGAGAAAAGTGTGTGTGAAAGCCGTTCTTCAGCTATCTTGTTGGGAACACAAAGTTTCTTTGCAGTTGCTAACACCAATCCAAACATATATATGGGGAGGTACTAGCTCCAACACCGTTTTACATTGGAAACTGCAGGAAACTCAAACCGGCACTAGGAAACAGACTGAGAAACCAGAGAAAAAGTTTCTCCTGCAACTCGATCCCTTTGTGCTAGATGAACGAACTTCTGTCCACATGCTCTGTTTTGAGAGAAAAATGTGTCTGTAATCCTTCCTTCACATAGCTTGTTGTAAACACACAGATACTTTGCAGTTGCCAACACAACTCCATAAATATATATGGGGAGGTACTAGCTCCAAATCATTTTTACAGTGAAAACTGCAGGAACTTCAAACTGGCACTAGGAAACAGACTGAGAAACCAGAGTAAATGTTTCCCCTGCAGCACGTTGCCTTTGTGCTAGATGAACGAACTTCTGTCCAAATGCTCATTTCTGAAAGATAAGTGTGTGTGAAAGCCGTCCTTCACCTAGCTTTTTGTAAACACATAGTTTCCTTGCAGTTGCAACTCCACTCCATACATATATATGGTGAGTTATTAGCTCCAACTCGGTTTTACCGTGTTAACTCAGGAACTTCAAACCGGCACTAGGAACCAGACTGAGAAACCAGAGTAAATATTTCCCTGCAAACCGTTCCCTTTGTGCTAGATGAACGAACGTCTCTCCACATGCTCAGTTCTGAGAGATAAGTGTGTGTGAAAGCCGTCCTTCACCTATCTTGTTGGGAACACAAAGTTTCTTTTCAGTTGCCAACTCCAATCCATACATATATATTGGTAGGTACTAGCTCCAACTAGGTTTTACACTGAAAACTGTAGGAAATTCAAACGGGCACTAGGAAACAGACTGAGAAACCAGAGTAAAATTTTCTCCTGCAACCCGTTCCCTTTGTGCTAGATGAAGGAACTTCTCTCCACATGCTCAGTTCTGAGAGATAAGTGTGTGTGAAAGCCGTTTTCACCTTGCTTGTTGGGAACACAAAGATGCTTTTCAGCTGCCTTCTCCACTCCACACATATATATGTGGAGGTACTAACTCCAACTCGGTTTTACAGTGAAACTTGCAGGAACGTCAAACCGGCACTAGAAAACAGACTGAGAAACCAGAGTAAAATTTTCTCCTGCAAACCGTTCCCATTGTGCTAGATGAAGGAACGTCTCTCCACAAGCTCAGTTGTGAGAGATAAGTGTGTGTGAAAGCCGTAATTCACCTAGCTTGTTGGGAACACAAAGTTTCTTTTCATTTGCCAAATCCTCTCCATAAATGTATATCGGGAGGTTTTAACTAAAACTCGATTTTACAGTGAAAACTGCAGGAACTTCAAAACGACACTAGGGAACAGACTGAAGAACCACAGTAATAGTTTCTCCTGCAACTCGTTCACTTTGTGCCTTATGAACGAACTTCTATCCACATGCTCACTTCTGAGAGATAAGTGTGTGTGAAAGCCGTCCTTCAACTAACTTGTTGTAAACACATAGTTTCTTTCAGTTGCCAACTCCACTCCATACATATATACGGGGTGGAACTAGCTCCAACTCGGTTTTACAGCGAAAACTGCAGGAACCTCAAACCGGACCTAGGAAACAGACTGAGAAACCAGAGTAATAGTTTATCCTGCAAACCGTTCCCATTGTGCTAGATGAAGGAACGTCTCTACACAAGCTCAGTTGTGAGATATATGTGTGTGTGAAAGCCGTAATTCACCTAGCTTGTTGGGAACACAAAGTTACTTTTCAGTTTCCAACTCCACTCCATAAATATATATGGGGATGTACTAGCTAAAACTCGGTTTTAGAGTGAAAACTGGAAGAACTTCAAAACGGCACTAGGGAACAGACTGAGAAACCAGAGTAATAATTTCTCCTGCAACCCGTTCCCTTTGTGCTATATGAACGAACTTCTGTCCACATGCTCAGTTCTGAGAGATAAGTGTGAGTGAAAGACTTCCTTCACCTAGCTCGTTTTATACACATAGTTTCTTTGCAGTTGCAAACTCCACTCCATACATATATATGGGGAGGTAGTAGCTCCAAATCCGTTTTACAGTGTTAACTCAGGAACTTCCAACCGGCGCTAGGAAACAGACTGAGAAACCAGAGTAAATGTTTCTCCTGCAAACCGTTCCCTTTGTTCTAGATGAACGAACGTCTGTCCTCATGCTCAGTTCTGAGAGGTAAGTGTGTGTGAATGCCGTTCTCAAACTAGCTTGTTGGGAACACAAAGTTTCTTTTCAGTTGCCAACTCCACTCCTTACATATATATTGGTAGGTACCAGCTCCAACTAGGTTTTACACTGAAAATTGCAGGAACTTCAAACCGGCACTAGGATCAGACTGAGAAACCAGAGTAAATGTTTCTCCTGCAAACCGTTCCATTTGTGCTAGATAAAGGAACGTCTCTCCACATGCACAGTTCTGAGAGATAATTGTGTGTGAAAGCCGTCCTTCAGCTAGCTTGTTGGGAACACAAAGATTCCTTTAAGTTGCCTACTCCACTCCATACATATATATGGGGATTTACTATCTAAACTCGGTTTTACAGTGAAAACTGCAGGAACTTCAAAACGGCACTAGGGAACAGACTCAGAAATCAGAGTAATAGTTTCTCCTGCAACCCGTTCCCTTTGTGCTACATGAACGAAATTCTGTCCACATGCTCACTTCTGAGAGATAAGTGAGTGTGAACGCCGTCCTTCATGTAGCTTGTTGGGAACACAAAGTTCTTTGCAGTTGCCAACACCACTCCATACATATATATTGGGAGGTACAAGCTCCAACTCGTTTTTACATTGAAAATTGCAGGAACTTCAAACCGGCACTAGGAAGCAGACTGAGAAACCAGAGTAAAAGTTTTCCTTCAACCCGTTCCCTTTGTACTAGATGAACGAACATCTCTCCACATGCTCAGTTCTCAGAGATAAGTGAGTGTGAAAGCCGTACTTCACATAGCTTGTTGTAAACACATAGATTCTTTGCAGTTGCCAACTCCACTCCATAAATATATATGGGGAGGTAGTAGCTCCAAATCAGTTTTACAGTGAAAACTGCAGGAACTTCAAACTGGCACTAGGAAACAGACTGAGAAACCAGAGTAAATGATCCACTGCAACACTTTCCCTTTGTGCTAGATGAACGAACTTCTGTCCATATGCTCATTTCTGAGAGATAACTGTGTGTGAAACCGTTCTTTACCTAGCTTGTTGTAAACACGTAGTTTCTTTGCAGTTGCAAACTCCACTCCATACATATATATGGGGAGGTAGTAGCTCCAACTCGGTTTTACAGTGTTAACTCAGGAAATTCAAACCGGCAGTAGGAAACAGACTGAGAAACCACAGTAAAAGTTTTTCCTGCAAACCTTTCCCTTTGTGCTAGATGAAGGAACGTCTCTCCACAAGCTCAGTTGTGAGAGATAAGTGTGTGTGAAAGCCGTAATTCACCTAGCTTGTTGGGAACACAAAGTTTTTTTCAATTACCAAAACCACTCCAAATATATATATGGGGAGGTTCTAGCTAAAACTCGGTTTTACAGTGAAAACTGCAGGTAATTCAAAACGGCACTAGGGAACAGACTGAGAAACCAGAGTAATAGTTTCTCCTGCAACCCGTTCAATTTGTGCGATATGAACGAACTTCTGTCCACATGCTCAGTTCTGAGAGATAAGTGTGTGTGAAAGCCTTCCTTCAAATAGCTTGTTGTAAACACATAGTATCTTTTCAGTTGCCAATTCCACTCCAAACATATATATGGGGAGGTACTAGCTCCAACTCGGTTTTACAGTGAAAACTGCAGGAATTTCAAACAGGCACTAGGAAACATACTGAGAATACAGAGTAAATGTTTCTCCTGCAATCCGTTCCCTTTGTGCTAGATGAACGAAAGTCTCTCCACATGCTCAGTTATGAGAAATTAGTGTGTGTGAAAGCCGTCCTCAACTAGCTTTTTGGGAACACAAAGTTTCTTTTCATTTGCCAACTGCACTCCATACATATATATGGGGAGGTACTAGCTCCACCTCGGATTTACAGTGAAAACTGCAGGAACTTCTAACCCGCACTAGGAAACAGACTGAGAAAACAGAGTAAAAGTTTCTCCTGCAACCCGTTCCCTTTTTGCTTGATGAACGAACGTCTCTCCACAAGCTCAGTTCTGAGAGATAAGTGTGTGTGAAAGCCGTAATTCACCTACCTTTTTGGAACACAAAGTTTCTTTTCACTTGCCAACTCCACTCCCTATATATATATGGTGTGGTACTAGCACCAAATCGGTTTTACAGTGAATCCTGAAGGAACTTCAAACCGGCACTAGGAAACAGAATGAGAAACCAGAGTAAAAGTTTCTCTTGCAAACCGATTCCATTTGTGCTAGATGAACGAACGTCTCCCCACAAGCTCAGTTCTGAGAGATAAGTGTGTGTGAAAGCCTTAATTCACCTAGCTTGTTGGGAACACAAAGTTTCTTTTCAGTTGCCAACTCCACTCCATACAAATATAAGAGGAGGTTCTAGCTAAAACTCGGTGTTACAGTGAAAACTGAAGGAACTTCAAAACGGCACTAGAGCACAGACTGAGAAACCAGAGTAAAAGTTTCCCCTGCAACCCGTTCCCTTTGTGCTAGATGAACGAACTTCTGTCCACATGCTCAGTTCTGAGAGAAAACTGTGTCTGAAATCCGTCCTTCACATAGCTTGTTGTAAACACCCAGATACTTTGCAGTTGCCAACTCAACTCCATAAATATATATGGGGAGGTACTAGCTCCAAATCATTTTTACAGTGAAAACTGCAGGAACTTCAAACTGGCACTAGGAAACAGACTGAGAAACCAGAGTAAATGTTTTTCCTGCAGCACGTTGCCTTTGTGCTAGATGAAGGAACGTCTCTCCACATGCTCAGTTCTAGAGATAAGTGTGTGTGAAAGCCGTCCTTCACCTAGCTTGTTGGGAACACAAAGTTTCTTTCAGTTGCCAAATCCACTCCATACATATATATTGGTAGGTACTAGCTCCAACTAGGTTTTACACTGAAAACTGCAGGAACTTCAAACCGGCACTAGGAAACAGACTGAGATACCAGAGTAAAATTTCTCCTGCAACCCATTCCCTTTGTGCTAGATGAAGGAACGTCTCTCCACATGCTCAGTTCTGAGAGATAACTGTCTGTGAAAGCCGTCCTTCAGCTATCTTGTTGGGAAAACAAAGATTCTTTCCAGTTGCCTACTCCACTCCATACATATATATGGGGAGGGACTAACTCCAAATCGGTTTTACAGTGAAACCTGCAGGAACGTCAAACAGGCACTAGGAAACAGACTGAAAAACCAGAGTAAAAGTTTGCCTGCAACCCGTTCCCTTTTTGCTAGATGAAGGAACGTCTCTCCACATGCTCAGTTCTGAGAGATAACTGTCTGTGAAAGCCGTCCTTCAGCTAGATTGTTGGGAACACAAAGATTCTTTTCATTTGCCAAATCCACTCCATAAATATATATGGGGTGGTACTAGCTAAAACTCGGTTTTACAGTAAAAACTGCAGGAAATTCAAACCGGCACTAGGGAACAGACTGAGAAACCAGAGTAAAAGTTTTCCAGCAACCCATTACCTTTGTGCTAGATGAACGAACATCTCTCCACATGCTCAGTTCTGAGAGATAATTGTGTGTGAAAGCCGTTCTTCTGCTTTCTTGTTGGGAACACACAGTTTCTTTGCAGGTGCTAACACCAATCCACACATATATATGGGCAGGTACAAGCTCCAAATTTTTTTTACAGTGAAAACTGCAGGAATTTCAAACCGGCACTTGGAAACAGACTGAGAAACCAGGGTAAAAGTTTCTCCTTCCACCCATTCCCTTTGTGCTAGATGAACGAAAGTCTCTCCAAAAGCTCATTTCTGAGAGATAATTGTGTGTGAAAGCCGTCCTTCACCTAGCTTGTTGGAAACACAAAGTTCCTTTTCAGTTGCCAAATCCACTCCATACATATATATGGTGAGGTACTAGCTCCAACTCGGTTTTACCGTGTTAACTCAGGAACATCAAACCGGCACTAGGAAACAGACTGAGAAACAAGAGTAAATATTTCCCTGCAAACCGTTCCCTTTGTGCTAGATGAACGAACGTCTCTCCACATGCTCAGTTCTGAGAGATAAGTGTGTGTGAAAGCCGTCCTTCACCTATCTTGTTGGGAACACAAAGTTTCTTTTCAGTTGCCAACTCCACTCCATACATATATATTGGTAGGTACTAGCTCCAACTAGGTTTTACACTGAAAACTGTAGGAAATTCAAACGGGCACTAGGAAACAGACTGAGAATCCAGAGTAAAATTTTCTCCTGCAACCCGTTCCCTTTGTGCTAGATGAAGGAACTTCTCTCCACATGCTCAGTTCTGAGAGATAAGTGTGTGTGAAATCCGTTTTCACCTTGCTTGTTGGGAACACAAAGATTCTTTTCAGCTGCCTTCTCCACTCCACACATATATATGTGGAGGTACTAACTCCAAATCGGTTTTACAGAGAAACTTGCAGGAACGTCAAACCGGCACTAGGAAACAGACTGAGAAACCAGAGTAAAAGTTTCTCCTGCAAACCGTTCCCATTGTGCTAGATGAAGGAACGTCTCTCCACAAGATCAGTTGTGAGAGATAAGTGTGTGTGAAAGCCGTAATTCACCTAGCTTGTTGGGAACACAAAGTTTCTTTTCATTTGCCAAATCCTCTCCATAAATATATATCGGGAGGTTTTAGCTAAAACTCGATTTTACAGTGAAAACTGCAGGAACTTCAAAACTACACTAGGGAACAGACTGAAGAACCAGAGTAATAGTTTCTCCTGCAACTCGTTCACTTTGTGCTATATGAACGAACTTCTGTCCACATGCTCAGTTCTGAGAGATAAGTGTGTGTGAAAGCCGTCCTTCAACTAACTTTTAAACACATAGTTTCTTTCAGTTTCCAACTCCACTCCATAAATATATATGGGGATGTACTAGCTAAAACTCGGTTTTAGAGTGAAAACTGGAAGAACTTCAAAACGGCACTAGGGAACAGACTGAGAAACCAGAGTAATAATTTCTCCTGCAACCCGTTCCCTTTGTTCTAGATGAACGAACGTCTCTCCTCATGCTCAGTTCTGAGAGGAAAGTGTGTGTGAAAGCCGTCCTTCAGCTAGCTTGTTGAGAACACAAAGTTTCTTTTCAGTTGCCAACTCCACTCCATACATATATATTGGTAGGTACCAGCTCCAACTAGGTTTTACACTGAAAATTGCAGGAACTTCAAACCGGCACTAGGATCAGACTGAGAAACCAGAGTAAAAGTTTCTCCTGCAAACCGTTCCCTTTGTGCTAGATAAAGGAACGTCTCTCCACATGCACAGTTCTGAGAGATAAGTGTGTGTGAAAGCCGTCCTTCAGCTAGCTTGTTGGGAAAACAAAGATTCTTTTCAGTTGCCTACTCCACTCCATACATATATATGGGGATTTACTATCTAAAACCCGGTTTTCCAGTGAAAACTGCAGTAACTTCAAAACGGCACTAGGGAACAGACTGAGAAATCAGAGTAATAGTTTCTCCTGCAACCCGTTCCCTTTGTGCTACATGAACGAAATTCTGTCCACATGCTCACTTCTGAGAGATAAGTGAGTGTGAACGCCTTCCTTCATGTAGCTTGTTGGGAACACAAAGTTTCTTTTCAGTTGCCAACTCCACTCCATACATATATATGGGGATGTACTAGCTCCAACTCCGTTTTCCAGTGAAAACTGTAAGAACTTCAAACCAGCACTATGGAACAGACTGAGAATCGAGAGTAAATATTTCTCCTGCAACCCATTCCCTTTGTGCTATATGAACGAAAATCTCTCCTTATGCTCATTTCTGAGAGATAATTTTGTGTGAAAGCCGTACTTCAACTAGCTTGTTGGGAACACAAAGATTCTTTTCAGTTGCCAACTCCACTCCATACATATATATGGGGAGGTATTAGCTCCAACTCGGCTTTATAGTGAAAACTGCAGGAACATCAAACTGGCACTAGGAAACAGACTGAGAAACCAGAGTAAAAGTTTCTCCTGCAAACCGTTCCCTTTGTGCTAGATGAACGAAAATCTCTCCACATGCTAAGTTCTGAGAATTTAGTGTGTGTGAAAGCCGTCCTCACCTAGCTTGTTGGGAACACAATGTTTCATTTCAGTTGCCAACTCCACTCCATAAATATATATGGGGATATACTAGCTAAAACTCGGTTTTACAGTGAAAACTGTAGGAACTTGAAAACGGCACTAGAGAACAGACTGAGAAACCATTGTAAAAGTTCCTCCTGCAACCCGTTCCCTTTGTGCTAGATGAACGATAGTCTCTGCACAATCTCAGTTGTGAGAGATATGTATG
This sequence comes from Camelus dromedarius, assembly GCF_036321535.1. Classification (NCBI taxonomy): domain Eukaryota; kingdom Metazoa; phylum Chordata; class Mammalia; order Artiodactyla; family Camelidae; genus Camelus; species Camelus dromedarius. The sequence goes on from NW_026989731.1 coordinate 3,543,747, forward strand.
TGTGAAAGCTGTAATTCACATAGCTTGTTGGGAACACAAAGTTACTTTTCAGTTGCCTCCTCTACTCCATATATATATATGGGGATGTACTAGCTCCAAATCGGTAATACAGGGAAAACTGCAGGAACTTCAAAACGGCACTAGGAAGCAGACATAGAAACCAGAGTAAAAGTTTCTCCTGCAACCCGTTCCTTAGTGCTAGATGAAGGAACGTCTCTCCACATGCTCATTTCTGAGAGATAAGTGTGTGTAAGGCTTCCTTCACCTAGCTTGTTGGGAACAAAAAGTTACTTTTCAGTTGCCAACTCCACTCCATACATATATATGAGGAGGTACTACCTCCAACTAGATTTTACAGTGAAAACTGCAGGAATTTCATACCGGCACTAGGAAGCAGACTGAGAAACCAGAGTAAAAGTTTCTCCTGCAAACCGTTCCCTTTGTGCTAGATGAACGAACATCTCTCCACATGATCAGTTCTCAGAGATAAGTGTGTGTGAAAGCCGTTCTTCAGCTATCTTGTTGGGAACACAAAGTTTCTTTGCAGTTGCTAACACCAATCCACACATATATATGGGGAGGTACTAGCTCCAAAACCGTTTTACATTGAAAACTGCAGGAAATTCAAACCGGCACTAGGAAACAGACTGAGAAACCAGAGAAAAAGTTTCTCCTGCAACTCGATCCCTTTGTGCTAGATGAACGAACTTCACTCCACATGCTCAGTTCTGAGAGAAAAATGTGTCTGAAATCCGTCCTTCACATAGCTTGTTGTAAACACACAGATACTTTGCAGTTGCCAACACAACTCCATAAATATATATGGGGAGGTACTAGCTCCAAATCATTTTTACAGTGAAAACTGCAGGAACTTCAAACTGGCACTAGGAAACAGACTGAGAAATGAGAGTAAATGTTTCCCTGCAGCAGGTTGCCTTTGTGCTAGATGAACGAACTTCTGTCCACATGTTCATTTCTGAAAGATAAGTGTGTGTGAAAGCCGTCCTTCACCTAGCTTTTTGTAAACACATAGTTTCCTTGCAGTTGCATCTCCACTCCATACATATATATGGTGAGGTAGCAGCTCCAACTCGGTTTTACCGTGTTAACTCAGGAACATCAAACCGGCACTAGGAAACAGACTGAGAAACAAGAGTAAATATTTCCCTGCAAACCGTTCCCTTTGTGCTAGATGAACGAACGTCTCTCCACATGCTCAGTTCTGAGAGATAAGTGTGTGTGAAAGCCGTCCTTCACCTATCTTGTTGGGAACACAAAGTTTCTTTTCAGTTGCCAACTCCACTCCATACATATATATTGTTAGGTACTAGCTCCAACTAGGTTTTACACTGAAAACTGTACGAAATTCAAACGGGCACTAGGAAACAGACTGAGAAACCAGGTAAAATTTTCTCCTGCAACCCGTTCCCTTTGTGCTAGATGAAGGAACTTCTCTCCACATGCTCAGTTCTGAGAGTTAAGTGTGTGTGAAAGCCGTTTTCACCTTGCTTGTTGGGAACACAAAGATTCTTTTCAGCTGCCTTCTCCACTCCACACATATATATGTGAAGGTACTAACTCCAAATCGGTTTTACAGAGAAACTTGCAGGAACGTCAAACCGGCACTAGGAAACAGACTGAGAAACCAGAGTAAAAGTTTCTCCTGCAAAACGTTCCCATTGTGCTAGATGAAGGAACGTCTCTCCACAAGCTCAGTTGTGAGAGATAAGTGTGTGTGAAAGCTGTAATTCACCTAGCTTGTTGGGAACACAAAGTTTCTTTTCATTTGCCAAATCCTCTCCATAAATATATATCGGGAGGTTTTAGCAAAAACTCGATTTTACAGTGAAAACTGCAGGAACTTCAAAACGACACTAGGGAACAGACTGAAGAACCAGAGTAATAGTTTCTCCTGCAACTCGTTCACTTTGTGCTATATGAACGAACTTCTGTCCACATGCTCAGTTCTGAGAGATAAGTGTGTGTGAAAGCCGTCCTTCAACTAACTTGTTGTAAACACATAGTTTCTTTCAGTTGCCAATTCCACTCCATACATATATACGGGGTGGAACTAGCTCCAACTCGGTTTTACAGCGAAAACTGCAGGAACCTCAAACCGGACCTAGGAAACAGACTGAGAAACCAGAGTAATAGTTTATCCTGCAAACCGTTCCCATTGTGCTAGATGAAGGAACGTCTCTACACAAGCTCAGTTGTGAGATATATGTGTGTGTGAAAGCCGTAATTCACCTAGCTTGTTGGGAACACAAAGTTACTTTTCAGTTTCCAACTCCACTCCATAAATATATATGGGGATGTACTAGCTAAAACTCGGTTTTAGAGTGAAAACTGGAAGTACTTCAAAACGGCACTAGGGAACAGACTGAGAAACCAGAGTAATAATTTCTCCTGCAACCCGTTCCCTTTGTTCTAGATGAACGAACGTCTCTCCTCATGCTCAGTTCTGAGAGGAAAGTGTGTGTGAAAGCCGTCCTTCAGCTAACTTGTTGGGAACACAAAGTTTCTTTTCAGTTGCCAACTCCACTCCATACATATATATTGGTAGGTACCAGCTCCAACTAGGTTTTACACTGAAAATTGCAGGAACTTCAAACCGGCACTAGGATCAGACTGAGAAACCAGAGTAAAAGTTTCTCCTGCAAACCGTTCCATTTGTGCTAGATAAAGGAAAGTCTCTCCACATGCACAGTTCTGAGAGATAAGTGTGTGTGAAAGCCGTACTTCAGCTAGCTTGTTGGGAAAACAAAGATTCTTTTCAGTTGCCTACTCCACTCCATACATATATATGGGGATTTACTATGTAAAACCCTGTTTTCCAGTGAAAACTGCAGTAACTTCAAAACGGCACTAGGGAACAGACTGAGAAATCAGAGTAATAGTTTCTCTTGCAACCCGTTCCCTTTGTGCTACTTGAACGAAATTCTGTCCACATGCTCACTTCTGAGAGATAAGTGAGTGTGAACGCCGTCCTTCATGTAGCTTGTTGGGAACACAAAGATTCTTTTCAGTTGCCAACTCCACTCCATACATATATATGGGGATGTACTAGCTCCAACTCCGTTTTCCAGTGAAAACTGTAGGAACTTCAAACCAGCACTATGGAACAGACTGAGAATCGAGAGTAAATATTTCTCCTGCAACCCATTCCCTTTGTGCTATATGAACGAAAGTCTCTCCATATGCTCATTTCTGAGAGATAATTTTGTGTGAAAGCCGTACTTCACCTAGCTTGTTGGGAACACAAAAATTCTTTTCAGTTGCCAACTCCACTCCATACATATATATGGGGAGGTATAAGCTCCAACTCAGCTTTATAGTGAAAACTGCAGGAACATCAAACTGGCACTAGGAAACAGACTGAGAAACCAGAGTAAAAGTTTCTCCTGCAAACCGTTCCCTTTGTGCTAGATGAACGAACGTCTCTCAACGTGCTCAGATCTGAGAGATAAGTGTGTGTGAAAGCCGTCCTTCAACTAGCATGTTGGGAACACAATGTTTCTTTTCAGTTGCCAACACCATTCCTTACATATATATGGGGAGTTACTAGATAAAATCGGTTTTACAGTGAAAACTGCAGGAACTTCAAACAGGCACTATTAAGCAGACTGAGAAACCAGAGTAAAAGTTTCTCCTGCAAACCGTTCCCTTTGTGCTAGATGAACGAACGTCTCTCCACAAGCTAAATTCTGAGAGATAATTGTGTGTGAAAGCTGTAATTCACATAGCTTGTTGGGAACACAAAGTTTCTTTTCAGTTGCCAACTCCACTCCATAAATATATATGGGGATGTACTAGCTCCAAATCAGTATTACAGAGAAAACTGCAGGAACTTCAAAACTGCACTAGGAAGCAGACTTAGAAACCAGAGTAAAAGTTTCTCCTGCAACCCATTCCCTTTGTGCCAGATGAAAGAACGTCACTAAACATGCTCACTTCTGAGAGGTAAGTGTGTGTGAAAGCTGTACTTCAACAAGCTTGTTGGGAACACAAAGTTCTTTGCAGTTGCCAACTCCACTCCATACATATATATGGGGAGGTACAAGCTCCAACTCGTTTTTACATTAAAAAATGCAGGAACTTCAAACCGGCACTAGGAAGCAGACTGAGAAACCAGAGTAAAAGTTTTCCTTCAAACCGTTCCCTTTGTACTAGATGAACGAACATCTCTGCACATGCTCAGTTCTCAGAGATATGTGAGTGTGAATGCCATCCTTCAGCTATCTTGTTGGGAACACAGTTTCCTTGCAGTTGCTAACACCAATCCACACATATATATGGGGATGTACTAGCTCCAAATCGGGATTACAGAGAAAACTGCAGGAAATTCAAACCGGCAATAGGAAACAGACTGAGAAACCAGAGAAAATGTTTCTCCTGCAACTCGATCCCATTTGCTAGATGAACGAACTTCTGTCCACATGCTCAGTTCTGAGAGAAAAGTGTGTCTGAAATCCGTCCTTCACATAGCTTGTTGTAAACACATAGATACTTTGCAGTTGCCAACTCCACTCCATAAATATATATGGGGAGGTAGTAGCTCCAAATCAGTTTTACAGTGAAAACTGCAGGAACTTCAAACTGGCACAAGGAAACAGACTGAAAAACCAGAGTAAATGATTCACTGCAACACTTTCCCTTTGTGCTAGATGAACGAACTTCTGTCCACATGCTAATTTCTGAGAGATAACTGTGTGTGAAACCGTTCTTTACCTAGCTTGTTGTAAACACGTAGTTTCTTTGCAGTTGCAAACTCCACTCCATACATATATATGGGGAGGTAGTAGCTCCAACTCGGTTTTACAGTGTTAACTCAGGAAATTCAAACCGGCAGTAGGAAACAGACTGAGAAACCAGAGTAAATGTTTCTCCTGCAAACCATTCCCTTTGTGCTAGATGAACGAAAGTCTCTCCACATGCTCAGTTCTGAGAGATATGTGTGTGTGAAAGCCGTCCTTCAGCTATCTTGTTGGGAACACAAAGTTTCTTTTCAGTTGCCAACTCCACTCCATAAATATATATTGGTAGGTACTAGCTCCAACTAGGTTTTACACTGAAAACTGCAGTAACTTCAAACCGGCACTAGGAAACAGTCTGAGAAACCAGAGTAAAAGTTTCTCCTGCAAACCTTTCCCTTTGTGGTAGATGAAGGAACGTCTCTCCACATGCTCAGTTCTGAGAGATATGTGTGTGTGAAAGCCGTCCTTCAGCTATCTTGTTGGGAACACAAAGATTCTTTTCAGTGGCCTACTCAACTCCATACAAATACATTGGTAGGTACTAGCTACAACTATGTTTTCCACTGAAAACTGTAGGAACTTCAAACCGGCACTAGGAAACATACTGAGAAAAAAGAGTAAAAGTTTCTCCTGCAAACCTTTCCCTTTGTGCTAGATGAAGGAACGTATCTCCACAAGCTCAGTTGTGAGAGATAAGTGTATGTGAAATCCGTAATTCACCTAGCTTGTTGGGAACACAAAGTTTTTTTCAATTACCAAATCCACTCCAAATATATATATGGGGAGGTTCTAGCTAAAACTCGGTTTTACAGTGAAAACTGCAGGTAATTCAAAACGGCACTAGAGAACAGACTGAGAAACCAGAGTAATAGTTTCTCCTGCAACCCGTTCAATTTGTGCGATATGAACGAACTTCTGTCCACATGCTCAGTTCTGAGAGATAAGTGTGTGTGAAAGCCTTCCTTCAAATAGCTTGTTGTAAACACATAGTATCTTTTCAGTTGCCAACTCCACTCCAAACATATATATGGGGAGGTACTAGCTCCAACTCTGTTTTACAGTGAAAACTGCAGGAATTTCAAACAGGCACTAGGAAACATACTGAGAATACAGAGTATATGTTTCTCCTGCAATCCGTTCCGTTTGTGCTAGATGAACGAAAGTCTCTCCACATGCTCAGTTATGAGAAATTAGTGTGTGTGAAAGCCGTCCTCACCTAGCTTGTTGGGAACACAAAGTTTCTTTTCATTTGCCAACTCCACTCCATACATATATATGGGGAGGTACTAGCTCCACCTCGGATTTACAGTGAAAACTGCAGGAACTTCAAACCCGCACTAGGAAACAGACTGAGAAAACAGAGTAAAAGTTTCTCCTGCAACCCGTTCCCTTTTTGCTTGATGAACGAACGTCTCTCCACAAGCTCAGTTCTGAGAGATAAGTGTGTGTGAAAGCCGTAATTCACCTACCTTTTTGGAACACAAAGTTTCTTTTCAGTTGCCAACTCCACTCCATACATATATATGGGGAGGTACTAGCTCCAAATCGGTTTTACAGGGAAAACTGCAGGAACCTCAAAACGGCACTAGGAAGCAGACTTAGAAACCAGAGTAAAAGTTTCTCCTGCAACACGTTCCTTTGTGCTAGATGAAGGAACGTCTCTCCACATGCTCATTTCTGAGAGATAAGTGTGTGTAAGACTTCCTTCACTTAGCTTGTTGGGAACAAAAGTTACTTTTCAGTTGCCAACTCCACTCCATACATATATATGGGGATGTACTAGCTCCAACTCGTTTTTACAGTGAAATCTACAGGAACTTCAATTCGGCACTAGGAAGCAGACTGAGAAACCAGAGTAAAAGTTTTCCTGCAACCCGTTCCCTTTGTGCTAGATGAACGAACATCTCTCCACATGATCAGTTCTCAGAGATAAGTGTGTGTGAAAGCCGTCCTTCAGCTATGTTGTTGGGAACACAAAGATTCTTTGCAGTTGCTAACACCAATCCACACATATATATGGGGAGGTACAAGCTCCAACACGGTTTTACATTGAAAAGTGCAGGAAATTCAAACCAGCACTAGGAAACAGACTGAGAAACCAGAGAAAAATTTTCTCCTGCAACTCGATCCCTTTGTGATATATGAACGAATTTCTCTGCACATGCTCAGTTCTGAGAGAAAATTGTGTCTGAAATCCGTCCTTCATATATCTTGTTGTAAACACATAGATACTTTGTAGTTGCCAACCCCACTCCATAAATATATATGGGGAGGTACTAGCTCCAAATCATTTTTACAGTGAAAACTGCAGGAACTTCAAACTGGCACTAGGAAACAGACTGAGAAACCAGAGTAAATGTTTCTCCTGCAGCACGTGGCCTTTGTGCTAGATGAATGAACTTCTGACCACATGCTCATTTCTGAGAGATAAGTGTGTGTGAAAGACGTCTTTCACCTAGCTTTTTTTAAACACATAGTTTCCTTGCAGTTGCAACTCCACTCCTTACATATATATGGGGAGGTAGTAGCTTCAAATCGGTTTTACAGTTTTAACTCAGGAAATTCAAACCGGCACTAGGAAACAGACTGAGAAACCAGAGTAAATATTTCTCCTGCAAACCGTTACCTTTGTGCTAGATGAACGAAAATCTCTCCACATGCTCAGTTCTGAGAATTTAGTGTGTGTGAAAGCCGTCCTCACCTAGCTTGTTGGGAACACAATGTTTCATTTCAGTTGCCAACTCCACTCCATAAATATATATGGGGATGTACTAGCTAAAACTCGGTTTTACAGTGAAAACTGTAGGAAATTGAAAACGGCACTAGGGAACAGACTGAGAAACCAGAGTAAAAGTTTCTCCTGCAAACATTTCTCTTTGTGCTAGATGAACGAAATTCTTTCCACATGCTCTGTTCTGAGGGATAATTGTGTGTGAATGCCGTAATTCACCTAGCTTGTTGGGAACACAAAGTTTCTTTTCAGTTGCCAACTCCACTCCATACATATATATGGGGAGGTACTAGCTAAAACTCGGTGTAATAATGAAAACTGAAAGAACTTCAAAACGGCACTAGAGAACAGACTGAGAAACCATTGTAAAAGTTTCTCCTGCAACCCGTTCCCTTTGTGCTAGATGAACGAAAGTCTCTGCACAATCTCAGTTGTGAGAGATATGTGTGTGTGAAAGCTGTAATTCACGTAGCGTGTTGGGAACACAAAGTTACTTTTCAGTTGCCTCCTCCACTCCATATATATATATGGGGATGTACTAGCTCCAAATCGGTAATAAAGGGAAAACTGCAGGAACTTCAAAACGGCACTAGGAAGCAGACTTAGAAACCAGAGTAAAAGTTTCTCCTGCAACCCGTTCCTTAGTGCTAGATGAAGGAACATCTCTCCACATGCTCATTTCTGAGAGATAAGTGTGTGTAAGGCTTCCTTCACCAAGCTTGTTGGGAACAAAAAGTTACTTTTCAGTTGCCAACTCCACTCCATACATATATATGAGGAGGTACTAGCTCCAAATAGTTTTTACAGTGAAAACTGCAGGAATATCATACCGGCACTAGGAAGCAGACTGAGAAACCAGAGTAAAAGTTTCTCCTGCAACCCGTTCCCTTTGTGCTAGATGAACGAACATCTCTCCACATGATCAGTTCTCAGAGAAAAGTGTGTGTGAAAGCCGTTCTTCAGCTATCTTGTTGGGAACACAAAGTTTCTTTGCAGTTGCTAACACCAATCCAAACATATATATGGGGAGGTACTAGCTCCAACACCGTTTTACATTGAAAACTGCAGGAAACTCAAACCGGCACTAGGAAACAGACTGAGAAACCAGAGAAAAAGTTTCTCCTGCAACTCGATCCCTTTGTGCTAGATGAACGAACTTCTGTCCACATGCTCAGTTTTGAGAGAAAAATGTGTCTGTAATCCGTCCTTCACATAGCTTGTTGTAAACACACAGATACTTTGCAGTTGCCAACACAACTCCATAAATATATATGGGGAGGTACTAGCTCCAAATCATTTTTACAGTGAAAACTGCAGGAACTTCAAACTGGCACTAGGAAACAGACTGAGAAACCAGAGTAAATGTTTCCCCTGCAGCACGTTGCCTTTGTGCTAGATGAACGAACTTCTGTCCACATGCTCATTTCTGAAAGATAAGTGTGTGTGAAAGCCGTCCTTCACCTAGCTTTTTGTAAACACATAGTTTCCTTGCAGTTGCAACTCCACTCCATACATATATATGGTGAGATAGTAGCTCCAACTCGGTTTTACCGTGTTAACTCAGGAACTTCAAACCGGCACTAGGAACCAGACTGAGAAACCAGAGTAAATATTTCCCTGCAAACCGTTCCCTTTGTGCTAGATGAACGAACGTCTCTCCACATGCTCAGTTCTGAGAGATAAGTGTGTGTGAAAGCCGTCCTTCACCTATCTTGTTGGGAACACAAAGTTTCTTTTCAGTTGCCAACACCAATCCATACATATATATTGGTAGGTACTAGCTCCAACTAGGTTTTACACTGAAAACTGTAGGAAATTCAAACGGGCACTAGGAAACAGACTGAGAAACCAGAGTAAAATTTTCTCCTGCAACCCGTTCCCTTTGTGCTAGATGAAGGAACTTCTCTCCACATGCTCAGTTCTGAGAGATAAGTGTGTGTGAAAGCCGTTTTCACCTTGCTTGTTGGGAACACAAAGATGCTTTTCAGCTGCCTTCTCCACTCCACACATATATATGTGGAGGTACTAACTCCAACTCGGTTTTACAGTGAAACTTGCAGGAACGTCAAACCGGCACTAGAAAACAGACTGAGAAACCAGAGTAAAATTTTCTCCTGCAAACCGTTCCCATTGTGCTAGATGAAGGAACGTCTCTCCACAAGCTCAGTTGTGAGAGATAAGTGTGTGTGAAAGCCGTAATTCACCTAGCTTGTTGGGAACACAAAGTTTCTTTTCATTTGCCAAATCCTCTCCATAAATGTATATCGGGAGGTTTTAACTAAAACTCGATTTTACAGTGAAAACTGCAGGAACTTCAAAACGACACTAGGGAACAGACTGAAGAACCAGAGTAATAGTTTCTCCTGCAACTCGTTCACTTTGTGCCTTATGAACGAACTTCTATCCACATGCTCACTTCTGAGAGATAAGTGTGTGTGAAAGCCGTCCTTCAACTAACTTGTTGTAAACACATAGTTTCTTTCAGTTGCCAACTCCACTCCATACATATATACGGGGTGGAACTAGCTCCAACTCGGTTTTACAGCGAAAACTGCAGGAACCTCAAACCGGACCTAGGAAACAGACTGAGAAACCAGAGTAAAAGTTTATCCTGCAAACCGTTCCCATTGTGCTAGATGAAGGAACGTCTCTACACAAGCTCAGTTGTGAGATATATGTGTGTGTGAAAGCCGTAATTCACCTAGCTTGTTGGGAACACAAAGTTACTTTTCAGTTTCCAACTCCACTCCATAAATATATATGGGGATGTACTAGCTAAAACTCGGTTTTAGAGTGAAAACTGGAAGAACTTCAAAACGGCACTAGGGAACAGACTGAGAAACCAGAGTAATAATTTCTCCTGCAACCCGTTCCCTTTGTGCTATATGAACGAACTTCTGTCCACATGCTCAGTTCTGAGAGATAAGTGTGAGTGAAAGACTTCCTTCACCTAGCTCGTTGTATACACATAGTTTCTTTGCAGTTGCAAACTCCACTCCATACATATATATGGGGAGGTAGTAGCTCCAAATCCGTTTTACAGTGTTAACTCAGGAACTTCCAACCGGCGCTAGGAAACAGACTGAGAAACCAGAGTAAATGTTTCTCCTGCAAACCGTTCCCTTTGTTCTAGATGAACGAACGTCTCTCCTCATGCTCAGTTCTGAGAGGTAAGTGTGTGTGAATGCCGTTCTTAAACTAGCTTGTTGGGAACACAAAGTTTCTTTTCAGTTGCCAACTCCACTCCATACATATATATTGGTAGGTACCAGCTCCAACTAGGTTTTACACTGAAAATTGCAGGAACTTCAAACCGGCACTAGGATCAGACTGAGAAACCAGAGTAAATGTTTCTCCTGCAAACCGTTCCATTTGTGCTAGATAAAGGAACGTCTCTCCACATGCACAGTTCTGAGAGATAATTGTGTGTGAAAGCCGTTCTTCAGCTAGCTTGTTGGGAACACAAAGATTCCTTTAAGTTGCCTACTCCACTCCATACATATATATGGGGATTTACTATCTAAACTCGGTTTTACAGTGAAAACTGCAGGAACTTCAAAACGGCACTAGGGAACAGACTGAGAAATCAGAGTAATAGTTTCTCCTGCAACCCGTTCCCTTTGTGCTACATGAACGAAATTCTGTCCACATGCTCACTTCTGAGAGATAAGTGAGTGTGAACGCCGTCCTTCATGTAGCTTGTTGGGAACACAAAGTTCTTTGCAGTTGCCAACACCACTCCATACATATATATTGGGAGGTACAAGCTCCAACTCGTTTTTACATTAAAAAATGCAGGAACTTCAAACCGGCACTAGGAAGCAGACTGAGAAACCAGAGTAAAAGTTTTCCTTCGAACCGTTCCCTTTGTACTAGATGAACGAACATCTCTGCACATGCTCAGTTCTCAGAGATAAGTGAGTGTGAATGCCATCCTTCAGCTATCTTGTTGGGAACACAGTTTCCTTGCAGTTGCTAACACCAATCCACACATATATATGGGGATGTACTAGCTCCAAATCGGGATTACAGAGAAAACTGCAGGAACTTCAAACTGGCACTAGGAAACAGACTGAGAAACCAGAGTAAATGATCCACTGCAACACTTTCCCTTTGTGCTAGATGAACGAACTTCTGTCCATATGCTCATTTCTGAGAGATAACTGTGTGTGAAACCGTTCTTTACCTAGCTTGTTGTAAACACGTAGTTTCTTTGCAGTTGCAAACTCCACTCCATACATATATATGGGGAGGTAGTAGCTCCAACTCGGTTTTACAGTGTTAACTCAGGAAATTCAAACCGGCAGTAGGAAACAGACTGAGAAACCAGAGTAAATGTTTCTCCTGCCAACCATTCCCTTTGTGCTAGATGAACGAAAGTCTATCCACATGCTCAGTTCTGAGAGATATGTGTGTGTGAAAGCCGTCCTTCAGCTATATTTTTGGAAACACAAAGTTTCTTTTCAGTTGCCAACTCCACTCCATAAATATATATTGGTAGGTACTAGCTCCAACTAGGTTTTACACTGAAAACTGCAGGAACTTCAAACCGGCACTAGGAAACATACTGAGAAACCAGAGTAAAAGTTTTTCCTGCAAACCTTTCCCTTTGTGCTAGATGAAGGAACGTCTCTCCACAAGCTCAGTTGTGAGAGATAAGTGTGTGTGAAAGCCGTAATTCACCTAGCTTGTTGGGAACACAAAGTTTTTTTCAATTACCAAAACCACTCCAAATATATATATGGGGAGGTTCTAGCTAAAACTCGGTTTTACAGTGAAAACTGCAGGTAATTCAAAACGGCACTAGGGAACAGACTGAGAAACCAGAGTAATAGTTTCTCCTGCAACCCGTTCAATTTGTGCGATATGAACGAACTTCTGTCCACATGCTCAGTTCTGAGAGATAAGTGTGTGTGAAAGCCTTCCTTCAAATAGCTTGTTGTAAACACATAGTATCTTTTCAGTTGCCAATTCCTCTCCAAACATATATATGGGGAGGTACTAGCTCCAACTCGGTTTTACAGTGAAAACTGCAGGAATTTCAAACAGGCACTAGGAAACATACTGAGAATACAGAGTAAATGTTTCTCCTGCAATCCGTTCCCTTTGTGCTAGATGAACGAAAGTCTCTCCACATGCTCAGTTATGAGAAATTAGTGTGTGTGAAAGCCGTCCTCAACTAGCTTGTTGGGAACACAAAGTTTCTTTTCATTTGCCAACTGCACTCCATACATATATATGGGGAGGTACTAGCTCCACCTCGGATTTACAGTGAAAACTGCAGGAACTTCTAACCCGCACTAGGAAACAGACTGAGAAAACAGAGTAAAAGTTTCTCCTGCAAAACGTTCCCTTTTTGCTTGATGAACGAACGTCTCTCCACAAGCTCAGTTCTGAGAGATAAGTGTGTGTGAAAGCCGTAATTCACCTACCTTTTTGGAACACAAAGTTTCTTTTCACTTGCCAACTCCACTCCCTATATATATATGGTGTGGTACTAGCACCAAATCGGTTTTACAGTGAATCCTGAAGGAACTTCAAACCGGCACTAGGAAACAGAATGAGAAACCAGAGTAAAAGTTTCTCTTGCAAACCGATTCCATTTGTGCTAGATGAACGAACGTCTCCCCACAAGATCAGTTCTGAGAGATAAGTGTGTGTGAAAGCCTTAATTCACCTAGCTTGTTGGGAACACAAAGTTTCTTTTCAGTTGCCAACTCCACTCCATAAAAATATAAGAGGAGGTTCTAGCTAAAACTCGGTGTTACAGTGAAAACTGAAGGAACTTCAAAACGGCACTAGAGCACAGACTGAGAAACCAGAGTAAAAGTTTCCCCTGCAACCCGTTCCCTTTGTGCTAGATGAACGAACTTCTGTCCACATGCTCAGTTCTGAGAGAAAACTGTGTCTGAAATCCGTCCTTCACATAGCTTGTTGTAAACACCCAGATACTTTGCAGTTGCCAACTCAACTCCATAAATATATATGGGGAGGTACTAGCTCCAAATCATTTTTACAGTGAAAACTGCAGGAACTTCAAACTGGCACTAGGAAACAGACTGAGAAACCAGAGTAAATGTTTTTCCTGCAGCACGTTGCCTTTGTGCTAGATGAAGGAACGTCTCTCCACATGCTCAGTTCTAGAGATAAGTGTGTGTGAAAGCCGTCCTTCACCTAGCTTGTTGGGAACACAAAGTTTCTTTCAGTTGCCAAATCCACTCCATACATATATATTGGTAGGTACTAGCTCCAACTAGGTTTTACACTGAAAACTGCAGGAACTTCAAACCGGCACTAGGAAACAGACTGAGAAACCAGAATAAAATTTCTCCTGCAACAAATTCCCTTTGTGCTAGATGAAGGAACGTCACTCCACATGCTCAGTTCTGAGAGATAACTGTCTGTGAAAGCCGTCCTTCAGCTATCTTGTTGGGAAAACAAAGATTCTTTCCAGTTGCCTACTCCACTCCATACATATATATGGGGAGGGACTAACTCCAAATCGGTTTTACAGTGAAACCTGCAGGAACGTCAAACAGGCACTAGGAAACACACTGAAAAACCAGAGTAAAAGTTTGCCTGCAACCCGTTCCCTTTTTGCTAGATGAAGGAACGTCTCTCCACAAGCTCAGTTCTGAGAGATAACTGTCTGTGAAAGCCGTCCTTCAGCTAGATTGTTGGGAACACAAAGATTCTTTTCATTTGCCAAATCCACTCCATAAATATATATGGGGTGGTACTAGCTAAAACTCGGTTTTACAGTAAAAACTGCAGGAAATTCAAACCGGCACTAGGGAACAGACTGAGAAACCAGAGTAAAAGTTTTCCAGCAACCCATTACCTTTGTGCTAGATGAACGAACATCTCTCCACATGCTCAGTTCTGAGAGATAATTGTGTGTGAAAGCCGTTCTTCTGCTTTCTTGTTGGGAACACACAGTTTCTTTGCAGGTGCTAACACCAATCCACACATATATATGGGCAGGTACTAGCTCCAAATTGTTTTTACAGTGAAAACTGCAGGAACTTCAATCCGGCACTAGGAAACAGACTGAGAAACCAGAGTAAATGTTTCTCCTGCAACACTTTCCCTTTGTGCTAGATGAACGAACGTCTATCCACATGCTCATTTCTGAGGGAATAGTGTGTGTGAAAGCCGTCCTTCATATAGCTTCATTGGAACACAAAGATTCTTTTCAGTTGCCAACACCACTCCATACATATATATGGGGAGGTACAAGCTCCAACTCGGTTTTACATTGAAAACTGCAGGAACTTCAAACCGGCACTAGGAAACAGACTGAGAAACCAGAGTAAAATTTTCTACTGCCACCCTTTCCCTTTGTGCTAGATGAACGAACGTCTCTCCACATGCTCATTTCTGAGAGATAATTGTGTGTTAAAGCCGTGATTCACCTAGCTTTTTGGAATACAAAGTTTCTTTTCAGTTGCCAAATCCACTCCATAAATATATATCGGGAGGTACTAGCTAAAATTCGATTTTACAGTGAAATCTGCAGGAACTTCAAAACGGCACTAGGGAACAGACTGAGAAACCAGAGTAAAAGTTTCTTCTGCAAACCGTTCCCTTTTTGCTACATGAACGAACATCTGTCCACATGCTCAGTTCTGAGAGAAAATTTTGTGTGAAAGCCGTCCTTCAAATAGCTTGTTGTAAACACATAGTTTCTTTGCAGTTGCCAACTCCACTCCTTACATATATATGGGGAGGTACTAGCTCCAACACGATTTTACAGTGAAAACTGTAGGCACTTCAAACTGGCACTAGGGAACAGACTGAGAATCCAGATAAATCTTTTCTCCTGCAAACCGTTCCATTTGTGCTAGATGAACGAACGTCTCTCCACATGCTCAGTTCTGAGAGAATAGTGTGTGTGAAAGCCGTCCTTCATAAAGCTTCTTGGGAACACAAAGATTCTTTTCAGGTGCCAACACCACTCCATACATATATATGGGGAAGTAGTAGTTCCAACTCGGTTTTACAGTGAAAACTGCAGGAATTTCAAACCGGCACTTGGAAACAGACTGAGAAACCAGGGTAAAAGTTTCTCCTTCCACCCATTCCCTTTGTGCTAGATGAACGAAAGTCTCTCCAAAAGCTCATTTCTGAGAGATAATTGTGTGTGAAAGCCGTCCTTCACCTAGCTTGTTGGAAACACAAAGTTCCTTTTCAGTTGCCAACTCCACTCCATAAATATATATGGGGAGGTACTAGCTAAAACTCGGTTTTACTGTGAAACCTGCAGGAACTTCAAACCGGCACTAGGAAACAGAGTGAGAATCCAGAGTAAAATTTTCTTCTGCAAACCGTTCCATTTGTGCTAGATGAACGAACGTCTCTCCACAAGCTCAGTTCTGAGAGATAAGTGGGTGTGAAAGCCGTAATTCACCTAGATTGTTGGTAACACAAAGTTTCTTTTCAGTTGCCAAATCCACTCCATAAATATATATGGGGAAGTACTAGCTAAAACTCTGTTTTACAGTGAAAAATGCAGGAACTTCAAAACGGCACTAGGGAACAGACTGAGAAAAAAGAGTAAAAGTTTCTCCTGCAACCCTTTCCCATTTTGCTACATGAACGAAATTCTGTCCACATGCTCAGTTCTGACAGATAAGTATGTGTGAAAGCCGTCCTTCAGCTAGCTTGTTGTAAACACATAGCTTCTTTTCATTTGCCACCTCCACTCAATACATATATATGGGGAGGTACTAGCTCCAACACTGTTTTACAGTGAAAACTGCAGGAAATTCAAACGGGCACTAGAAAACAGACTGAGAAATCAGAGTAAAAGTTTCTCCTGCAATCCGTTCACTTTGTGCTAGATGAACGAACGTCTCTCCACATGCTCAATTCTAAGAGATTAGTGTGTGTGAAAGCCATCCTTCACCTAGCTTTTTGGGAACACAAAGATTCTTTTCATTTGCCAACTCCACTCCATACATATATATGGGGAGGTACTATCTCCAACTCGGTTTTACAGTGAAAACTGCAGGAACTTCAAACCGGCACTAGGAAACAGACTGAGATACCAGAGTAAAATTTCTACTGCAACCCGTTCAATTTGTGCTAGATGAACGAACGTCACTCCACAAGCTCAGTTCTGAGAGATAAGTGTGTGTGTAAGCCGTAATTCAATTAGCTTGTTGGGAACACAAATCTTCTTTTCAGTTGCCAACTGCAAACCATACATATATATGGGGAGGTACTAGCTAAAACTAGGTGTTACAGTGAAAACTGAAGGAACTTCAAACCGGCACTAGGGAACAGACTGAGAAACCAGAGTAAAATTTCTCCTGCAAACCGTTCCCTTTGTTCTAGATGAACGAACGTCTCTCCACAATCTAATTTCTGAGAGATAAGTGTGTGTGAAAGCTGTAATTCACATAGCTTGTTGGGAACACAAATTTACTTTTCAGTTGCCAAATCCACTCCATAAAAATATATGGGGAGGTATTAGCTCCAAATCGGTATTACAGTTAAAACTGCAGGAATTTCAAACCGGCACTAGGAAACATACTGAGAAACCAGAGAAAAAGTTTCTCCTGCAACCCGATCCCTTTGTGCTAGATGAATGAACTTCTGTCCACATGTTCAGTTCTGAGAGAAAAGTGTGTCTGAAAGCCGTCCTTCACATAGCTTGTTTTAAACACATTGATTCTTTGCAGTAGTCAACACCACTCCATACATATATATGGGGAGGAAGTATCTCCAACTCTGTTTTACAGTGTTAACTCAGGAACTTCAAACCGTCATTAGGAAACAGCCTGAGAGACCAGAGAAAATGTTTCTCCTGCAAACCTTTCCTTTTGTGCTAGATGAAAGAACATCTCTCCACATGATCAGTTCTAGAGATAAGTGTCTGTGAAAGCCGTCCTTCACCTAGCTTGTTGGGAACACAAAGTTTCTTTCAGTTGCCAAATCCACTCCATACATATATATTGGTAGGTACTAGCTCCAACTAGGTTTTACACTGAAAACTGCAGGAACTTCAACCCGGCACTAGGAAACAGACTGAGAAACCAGAGTAAAAGTTCCTCCTGCAACCCATTCCCTTTGTGCTAGATGAAGGGACGTCTCTCCACATGCTCAGTTCTGAGAGATAACTGTCTGTGAAAGCCGTCCTTCAGCTAGCTTGTTGGGAAAACAAAGATTCTTTCCAGTTGCCTACTCCACTCCATACATATATATGGGGATGTACTAACTCCAAATCCGTTTTACAGTGAAACCTGCAGGAACGTCAAACAGGCACTAGGAAACAGACTGAAAAACCAGAGTAAAATTTTGCCTGCAACCCGTTCCCTTTTTGCTAGATGAAGGAACGTCCCTCCACATGCTCAGTTCTGAGAAATATCTGTCTGTGAAAGCCATTCTTCAGCTAGCTTGTTGGGAACACAAAGATTCTTTCCATTTGCCAAATCCACTCCATAAATATATATGGGGTGGTACTAGCTAAAACTCGGTTTTACAGTAAAAACTGCAGGAAATTCAAACCGGCACTAGGGAACAGACTGAGAAACCAGAGTAATAGTTTCTTCTGCAACCCGTTCCCTTTTTGCTACATGAACGAATATCTGTCCACATGCTCATTTCTGAGAGAAAAGTTTGTGTGAAAGCTGTCCTTCAAATAGCTTGTTGTAAACACATAGTTACTTTGCAGTTGCCAACTCCACTCCTTACATATATATGGGTAGGTACTACCTCCAACACGATTATACAGTGAAAACTGTAGGCACTTCAAACTGGCACTAGGGAACAGACTGAGAATCCAGAGTAATCTTTTCTCCTGCAAACCGTTCCATTTGTGCTAGATGAACGAACGTCTCTCCACATGCTCTGTTCTGAGAGAATAGTGTGTGTGAAAGCCGTCCTTCACATAGCTTCTTGGGAACACAAAGATTCATTTCAGGTGCCAACACCACTCCATACATATATATGGGGAAGTAGTAGTTCCAACTCGGTTTTACAGTGAAAACTGCAGGAATTTCAAACCGGCACTAGGAAACAGACTGAGAAACCACGGTAAAAGTTTCTCCTGCCACCCATTCCCTTTGTGCTAGATGAACGAAAGTCTCTCCAAAAGCTCATTTCTGAGAGATAATTGTGTGTGAAAGCCGTCCTTCAAATAGCTTGTTGGAAACAAAAAGTTCCTTTTCAGTTGCCAACTCCACTCCATAAATATATATAGGGAGGTACTAGCTAAAACTCGGTTTTACTGTGAAAACTGCAGGAAATTCAAAACGGCACTAGGGAACAGACTGATAAACCAGATTATAAATTTCTGCTGCAACCCGTTACCTTTGTGCTAGATGAACGAACATCTGTCGACATGCTCAGTTCTGAGAGATAAGAGTGTGTGAATGCCGTCCTTCACTTAGCTTGTTGTAAACACATAGATTCTTTGCAGTTGCCAACTCCATTCCATAAATATATATGGTGAGGAACTATCTCCAAATCGGTTTTACAGTGAAAACTGCAGGAAATTCAAACCGGCACTAGGAAACAGAATGAGAAACCAAAGTAAATGTTTCTCCTGCAACCCATTCCCTTTTTTGCTAGATGAACGAACGTCTCTCAACATGCTCACTTCTGAGAGATAATTGTGTGTGAAAGCCGTACTTCACATAGCTTGTTGGGAACACAAAGTTGTTTTCATTTGCCAACTCCACTCCATACATATATATGGGGTGGTACTAGCTCCAACTCGTTTTTAAATTGAAAACTGCAGGAACTTCAAACCGGCACTAGGAAGCAGACTGAGAAACCAGAGTAAAAGTTTTCCTGCAACCAGTTCCCTTTGTGCTAGATGAACGAACATATCTCCACATGCTAAGTTCTCAGAGATAAGTGTGTGTGAAAGCCGTCCTTCAGCTATAGTGTTGGGAACACAAAGTTTCTTTGCAGTTGCTATCACCAATCCACCCATATATATGGGGAGGTACTAGCTCCAACACGTTTTTACAGTGAAAACAGAAGGAAATTCAAATCGGCACTAGAAAACAGACTGAGAAACCAGAGTAAATGTTTCTCCTGCAACACGTTCCCTTTGTGCTAGATGAACGAACTTCTGTCCACATGCTCATTTCTGAGAGATAAGTGGGTGTGAAAGCCGTCTTTCCCCTAGCTTGTTGTAAACACATAGTTTCTTTGCAGTTGCAAACTCCACTCCATACTTATATATGGGGAGGTATAGCTCCAACTCGGTTTTACAGTGTTAACTCAGGAACTTCAAACCGGCACTAGGATACAGACTGAGAAACCAGAGTAAATATTTCTCCTGCAAACCGTTCCCTATGTGCTAGATGAACGAATGTCTCTCCACATGCTCAGTCTGAGAGATAAGTGTGTATGAAAGCCGTCTTTCACCTAGATTGTTGGGAACACAAAGTTTCTTTTCAGTTGCCAAATCCACTCCATACATATATATTGGTAGGTACTAGCTCCAACTAGGTTTTACACTGAAAACTGCAGGAACTTCAAACCGGCACTAGGAAACAGACTGAGAAACCAGAGTAAAAGTTTTCCTGCAACCAATTACCTTTGTGCTAGATGAACGAACATCTCTCCACATGCTCAGTTCACAGAGATAATTGTGTGTGAAAGCCGTTCTTCTGCTATCTTGTTGGGAACACAAAGTTTCTTTGCAGGTGCTAACACCAATCCACACATATATATGGGGGGGTACAAGCTCCAAATTGGTTTTACAGTGAAAACTGCCGGAATTTCAAACCGGCACTAGGAAACTGACTGAGAATCCAGAGTAATCTTTTCTCCTGCAAACCGTTCCATTTGTGCTAGATTAACGAACGTCTCTCCACATGCTCAGTTCTGAGAGAATAGTGTGTGTGAAAGCCGTCCTTCACATAGCTTCTTGGGAACACAAAGATTCTTTTCAGGTGCCAACACCACTCCATACATATATATGGGGAAGTAGTAGTTCCAACTCGGTTTTACAGTGAAAACTGCAGGAATTTCAAACCGGCACTAGGAAACAGACTGAGAAAACACGGTAAAAGTTTCTCCTGCCACCCATTCCCTTTGTGCTAGATGAACGATTCTCTCTCCAAAAGCTCATTTCTGAGAGATAATTGTGTGTGAAAGCCGTCCTTCAAATATCTTGTTGGAAACAAAAAGTTCCTTTTCAGTTGCCAACTCCACTCCATAAATATATATAGGGAGGTACTAGCTAAAACTCGGTTTTACTGTGAAAACTGCAGGAAATTCAAAACGGCACTAGGGAACAGACTGATAAACCAGATTATAAATTTCTGCTGCAACCCGTTACCTTTGTGCTAGATGAACGAACATCTGTCGACATGCTCAGTTCTGAGAGATAAGAGTGTGTGAATGCCGTCCTTCACTTAGCTTGTTGTAAACACATAGATTCTTTGCAGTTGCCAACTCCATTCCATAAATATATATGGTGAGGAACTATCTCCAAATCGGTTTTACAGTGAAAACTGCAGGAAATTCAAACCGGCACTAGGAAACAGAATGAGAAACCAAAGTAAATGTTTCTCCTGCAACCCATTCCCTTTTTTGCTAGATGAACGAACGTCTCTCAACATGCTCACTTCTGAGAGATAATTGTGTGTGAAAGCCGTACTTCACATAGCTTGTTGGGAACACAAAGTTGTTTTCATTTGCCAACTCCACTCCATACATATATATGGGGTGGTACTAGCTCCAACTCGTTTTTAAATTGAAAACTGCAGGAACTTCAAACCGGCACTAGGAAGCAGACTGAGAAACCAGAGTAAAAGTTTTCCTGCAACCAGTTCCCTTTGTGCTAGATGAACGAACATATCTCCACATGCTAAGTTCTCAGAGATAAGTGTGTGTGAAAGCCGTCCTTCAGCTATAGTGTTGGGAACACAAAGTTTCTTTGCAGTTGCTATCACCAATCCACCCATATATATGGGGAGGTACTAGCTCCAACACGTTTTTACAGTGAAAACAGAAGGAAATTCAAATCGGCACTAGAAAACAGACTGAGAAACCAGAGTAAATGTTTCTCCTGCAACACGTTCCCTTTGTGCTAGATGAACGAACTTCTGTCCACATGCTCATTTCTGAGAGATAAGTGGGTGTGAAAGCCGTCTTTCCCCTAGCTTGTTGTAAACACATAGTTTCTTTGCAGTTGCAAACTCCACTCCATACTTATATATGGGGAGGTATAGCTCCAACTCGGTTTTACAGTGTTAACTCAGGAACTTCAAACCGGCACTAGGATACAGACTGAGAAACCAGAGTAAATATTTCTCCTGCAAACCGTTCCCTATGTGCTAGATGAACGAATGTCTCTCCACATGCTCAGTCTGAGAGATAAGTGTGTATGAAAGCCGTCTTTCACCTAGATTGTTGGGAACACAAAGTTTCTTTTCAGTTGCCAAATCCACTCCATACATATATATTGGTAGATACTAGCTCCAACTAGGTTTTACACTGAAAACTGCAGGAACTTCAAACCGGCACTAGGAAACAGACTGAGAAACCAGAGTAAAAGTTTTCCTGCAACCAATTACCTTTGTGCTAGATGAACGAACATCTCTCCACAAGCTCAGTTCACAGAGATAATTGTGTGTGAAAGCAGTTCTTCTGCTATCTTGTTGGGAACACAAAGTTTCTTTGCAGGTGCTAACACCAATCCACAAATATATATGGGGAGGTTCAAGCTCCAAATTGGTTTTACAGTGAAAACTGCCGGAATTTCAAACCGGCACTAGGAAACAGACTGAGAAACCAGAGTAAATGTTTCTCCTGCAACACATTCCCTTTGTGCTAGATGAACGAACTTCTGTCCACATGCTCAGTTCTGAGAGATAAGTGGGTTTGAAAGCCGTCCTTCAACAAGCTTGATGTAAAAACATAGTTTCTTTTCAGTTGCCAACTCCACACCATACATATATATGGGTAGGTACCAGCTCCAAATCGGTTTTAAAGTGAAAAATGAAGGAACTTCAAACCGGCACTAGGAAACAGACTGAGAAAACAGAGTAAATATTTCTCCTGCAATCGGTTCCCTTTGTGCTAGATGAACGAACGTCTCTCCACAAGCTCAGTTCTGAGAGATAAGTGTGTGTGGAAGCCGTAATTCACCTAGCTTTTTGGAACACAAAGTTTCTTTCCAGTTGCGAAACCACTCCATAAATATATATGGGGAGGTAGTAGCTAAAACTCGATTTTACAGTGAAAACTGCAGGAAATTCAAAACGGCACTAGGGAACAAACTGAGAATCCAGAGTAAAAGTTTCTTCTGCAACCAGTTCCCTTTATGCTACATGAACGAACATCTGTCCACATGCTCAGTTCTGAGAGAAAAGTGTGTGTCAAATCCGTCCTTCAACTAGCTTGTTGTAAACACATAGTTTCTTTGAATTTGCCATATCCACTCCATACATATATATGGGGAGGTACTAGCTCCAACTCGATTTTACAGTGAAAACTGTAGGCACTTCAAACTGGCACTAGGGAACAGACTGAGAATCCAGAATAATCTTTTCTCCTGCAAACCGTTCCCTTTGTGCTAGATGAACGAAAGTCTCTCCACATGCTCAGTTCTGAGGGAATAGTGTGTGTGAAAGCCGTACTTCACATAGCTTCCTTGGAACACAAAGATTCTTTTCAGTTGCCAACACCACTCCATACATATATATGGGGAGGTACTAGCTCCAACTCGGTTTAACATTGAAAACTGCAGGAACTTCAAACCGACACTAGGAAACAGACTGAGAAACCAGGGTAAAAGTTTCTCCTGCCACCCTTTCCCTTTGTGCTAGATGAACGAAAGTCTCTACAAAAGCTCATTTCTGAGAGATAATTGTGTGTGAAAGCAGTAATTCACCTAGATTTTGGAACATATATTTTCTTTTATTTGCCAACTGCACTCCATAAATATATATGAGGAGGTACTAGCTCCAAAACGGTATTACAGTGAAAACAGCAGGAACTTCAAAACGGCACTAGGAAGCAGACTGAGAAACCAGAGAAAAAGTTTCTCATACAACCCGTTCTTTTTGTGCTAGATGAAGGAACTTCTCTCCACTTGCTCAGTTCTGAGAGATAATTGTGTGTGAAAGCCGTCCTTCAGCTAGCTTGTTGGGAAAAACAAATTTCTTTTCAGATGCCTACTCCAATCCACACATATATATGGGGAGGTACTAGCTCCAAATCGGTTTTACAGTGAAACCTGCAGGAACTTCAAACAGGCACTAGGAAACAGAGTGAGAATCCAGGGTAAAATTTTCTCCTGCAAACCGTTCCCTTTGTGCTAGATGAACGAACGTCTCTCCACAAGCTCAGTTCTGAGAGATAAGTGGGTGTGAAAGCCGTAATTCACCTAGCTTGTTGGTAACACAAAGTTTCTTTTCATTTGCCAAATCCACTCCATAAATATATATGGGGAAGTACTAGCTAAAACTCTGTTTTACAGTGAAAAATGCAGGAACTTCAAAACGGCACTAGGGAACAGACTGAGAAACAAGAGTAAAAGTTTCTCCTGCAACCCTTTCCCATTTTGCTGCATGAACGAACTTCTGTCCACATGCTCAGTTCTGATAGATAAGTGTGTGTGAAAGCCGCCTTCAGCTAGCTTGTTCTAAACACATAGCTTCTTTTCATTTGCAACTTCCACTCCATACATATATATGGGGAGGTACTAGCTCCAACATTGTTTTACAGTGAAAACTGCAGGAACTTCAAACGGGCACTAGGAAACAGACTGAGAAATCAGAGTAAAGTTTCTCCTGCAATCCGTTCCCTTTGTGCTAGATGAACGAAAGTCTCTCCACATGCTGAATTCTGAGAGATTATTGTGTGTGAAAGCCATCCTTCACCTAGCTTTTTGGGAACACAAAGATTCTTTTCATTTGCCAACTCGACTCCATACATATATATGGGGAGGTACTATCTCCAACTCGGTTTTACAGTGAAAACTGCAGGAACTTCAGACCAGCACTAGGAAACAGACTGAGATACCAGTGTAAATTTTCTACTGCAACCCGTTCAATTTGTGCTAGATGAACGAACGTCACTCCACAAGCTCAGTTCTGAGAGATAAGTGTGTGTGTAAGCCGTAATTCAATTAGCTTGTTGGGAACACAAATTTTCTTTTCAGTTGCCAACTGCAAACCATACATATATATGGGGAGGTACTAGCTAAAACTCGGTGATACAGTGAAAACTGAAGGAACTTCAAACCGGCACTAGGGAACAGACTGAGAAACCAGAGAAAAAATTTCTCCTGCAACCCGTTCCCTTTGTGCTAGATGAACGAACATCTCTCCACAAGCTAATTTCTGAGAGATAAGTGTGTGTGAAAGCTGTAATTCACATAGCTTGTTGGGAACACAAATTTACTTTTCAGTTGCCAACTCCACTCCATAAAAATATATGGGGAGGTATTAGCTCCAAATCGGTATTACAGATAAAACTGCAGGAACATCAAAACGGCACTAGGAAACATACTGAGAAACCAGAGAAAAAGTTTCTCCTGCAAGCCGATCCCTTTGTGCTAGATGAACGAACTTCTGTCCACATGTTCAGTTCTGAGAGAAAAGTGTGTCTGAAAGCCGTCCTTCACATAGCTTGTTATAAACACATAGATTCTTTGCAGTAGCCAACACCACTCCATACATATAAATGGTGAGGTAGTAGCTCCAACTCTGTTTTACAGTGTTAACTCAGGAATTTCAAACCGGCATTAGGAAACAGCCTGAGAGGCCAGAGAAAATGTTTCTCCTGCAAACCTTTCCTTTTGTGCTAGATGAAAGAACGTCTCTCCACATGCTCAGTTCTAGAGATAAGTTTGTGTGAAAGCCGTCCTTCACCTAGCTTGTTGGGAACACAAAGTTTCTTTCAGTTGCCAAATCCACTCCATACATATATATTCGTAGGTAGTAGCTCCAACCAGGTTTTACACTGAAAACTGCAGGAACTACAAACCGGCACTAGGAAACAGACTGAGAAACCAGAGTAATAGTTTCTCCTGCAACCCATTCCCTTTGTGCTAGATGAAGGGACGTCTCTCCACATGCTCAGTTCTGAGAGATAACTGTCTGTGAAAGCCGTCCTTCAGCTAGCTTGTTGGGAAAACAAAGATTCTTTCCAGTTGCCTACTCCACTCCATACATATATATGGGGAGGTACTAACTCCAAATCTGTTTTACAGTGAAACCTGCAGGAACGTCAAACAGGCACTAGGAAACAGACTGAAAAACCAGAGTGAAAGTTTGCCTGCAACCCGTTCCCTTTTTGCTAGATGAAGGAACGTCTCTCCACATGCTCAGTTCTGAGAGATATCTGTCTGTGAAAGCCATCCTTTAGCTAGCTTGTTGGGAACACAAAGATTCTTTTCATTTGCCAAATCCACTCCATAAATATATATTGGGTGGTACTAGCTAAAACTCGGTTTTACAGTAAAAACTGCAGGAAATTCAAACCGGCACTAGGGAACAGACTGAGAAACCAGAGTAAAAGTTTCTTCGGCAACCCGTTCCCTTTTTGCTACATGAAAGAACATCTGTCCACATGCTCAGTTCTGAGAGAAAAGTTTGTGTGAAAGCCGTCCTTCAAATAGCTTGTTGTAAACACATAGTTTCTTTGCAGTTGCCAACTCCACTCCTTACATATATATGGGTAGGTACTACCTCCAACACGATTATACAGTGAAAACTGTAGGCACTTCAAACTGGCACTAGGGAACAGACTGAGAATCCAGAGTTATCTTTTCTCCTGCAAACCGTTCCATTTGTGCTAGATGAACGAAAGTCTCTCCACATGCTCCGTTCTGAGAGAATAGTGTGTGTGAAAGCCGTCCTTCACATAGCTTCTTGGGAACACAAAGATTCTTTTCAGGTGCCAACACCACTCCATACATATATATGGGGAAGTAGTAGTTCCAACTCGATTTTACAGTGAAAACTGCAGGAATTTCAAACCGGCACTAGGAAACATACTGAGAAACCAGGGTAAAAGTTTCTCCTGCCACCCATTCCCTTTGTGCTAGATGAAAGAAAGTCTCTCCAAAAGCTCATTTCTGAGAGATAATTGTGTGTGAAAGCCGTCCTTCACCTAGCTTGTTGGAAACACAAAGTTCCTTTTCAGTTGCCAACTCCACTCCATTAATATATATGGGGAGGTACTAGCTAAAACTCGGTTTTACTGTGAAAACTGCAGGAAATTCAAAACGGCACTAGGAAGCAGACTGAGAAACCAGAGTAAAAGTTTTCCTGCAACCCGTTCCCTTTGTGCTAGATGAACGAACATATCTCCACATGCTAAGTTCTCAGAGATAAGTGTGTGTGAAAGCCGTCCTTCAGCTATAGTGTTGGGAACACAAAGTTTCTTTGCAGTTGCTATCACCAATCCACCCATATATATGGGGAGGTACTAGCTCCAACACGTTATTACAGTGAAAACAGAAGGAAATTCAAATCGGCACTAGAAAACAGACTGAGAAACCAGAGTAAATGTTTCTCCTGCAACACGTTCCCTTTGTGCTAGATGAACGAACTTCTGTCCACATGCTCATTTCTGAGAGATAAGTGGGTGTGAAAGCCGTCTTTCCCCTAGCTTGTTGTAAACACGTAGTTTCTTTGCAGTTGCAAACTCCACTCCATACTTATATATGGGGAGGTATAGCTCCAACTCGGTTTTACAGTGTTAACTCAGGAACTTCAAACCGGCACTAGGAAACAGACTGAGAAACCAGAGTAAATATTTCTCCTGCAAACCGTTCCCTATGTGCTAGATGAACGAACGTCTCTCCACATGCTCAGTTCTGAGTGATAAGTGTGTATGAAAGCCGTCTTTCACCTAGCTTGTTGGGAACACAAAGTTTCTTTTCAGTTGCCAAATCCACTCCATACATATATATTGGTAGGTACTAGCTCCAACTAGGTTTTACACTGAAAACTGCAGGACTTCAAACCGGCACTAGGAAACAGACTGAGAAACCAGAGTAAAAGTTTCTCCTGCAACCCGTTCCCTTTGTGCTAGATGAAGGAACGTCTCTCCACATGCTCAGTTCTGAGAGATAACTGTTTGTGAAAGCCGTCCTACAGCTAGCTTGTTGGGAACAAAAAGATTCTTTTCATTTGCCAAATCCACTCCATAAATATATATGGGGTGGTACTAGCTAAAACTCGGTTTTACAGTGAAACCTGCAGGAAATTCAAAACGGCAATAGAGAACAGACTGAGAAACCAGAGTAAAATTTTCCTGCAACCAATTACCTTTGTGCTAGATGAACGAACATCTCTCCACATGCTCAGTTCTCAGAGATAATTGTGTGTGAAAGCCTTTCTTCTGCTATCTTGTTGGGAACACAAAGTTTCTTTGCAGGTGCTAACACCAATCCACACATATATATGGGGAGGTACAAGCTCCAAATTGGATTTACAGTGAAAACTGCAGGAACTTCAAACCGGCACTAGAAAACAGACTGAGAAACTAGAGTAAATGTTTCTCCTGCAACACATTCCCTTTGTGCTAGATGAACGAACTTCTGTCCACATGCTCAGTTCTGAGAGATAAGTGGGTTTGAAAGCCGTCCTTCAACAAGCTTGATGTAAAAACATAGTTTCTTTTCATTTGCCAACTCCACTCCATACATATATATGGGGAGGTAGTAGCTCCAACTCGATTTTACAGTGAAAACTGTAGGCACTTCAAACTGGCACTAGGGAACAGACTGAGAATCCAGAGTAATCTTTTCTCCTGCAAACCGTTCCCTTTGTGCTAGATGAACGAACGTCTCTCCACATGCTCAGTTCTGAGGGAATAGTGTGTGTGAAAGCCGTACTTCACATAGCTTCCTTGGAACACAAAGATTCTTTTCAGTTGCCAACACCACTCCATACATATATATGGGGAGGTACTAGGTCCAACTCGGTTTAACATTGAAAACTGCAGG
Source organism: Camelus dromedarius (assembly GCF_036321535.1). Classification (NCBI taxonomy): domain Eukaryota; kingdom Metazoa; phylum Chordata; class Mammalia; order Artiodactyla; family Camelidae; genus Camelus; species Camelus dromedarius. The sequence continues at coordinate 3,572,167 of NW_026989731.1, forward strand.
AACTTCAAACCGACACTAGGAAACAGACTGAGAAACCAGAGTAAATTTTCCCCTGCCACCCTTTCCCTTTGTGCTAGATGAACGAACGTCTCTCCAAATGCTCATTTCTGAGAGATAATTGTGTGTTAAAGCCGTGATTCACCTAGCTTTTTGGAACACAAAGTTTCTTTTCATTTGCCAAATCCACTCCATAAATATATATCGGGAGGTACTAGCTAAAATTCGATTTTACAGTGAAAACTGCAGGAACTTCAAAACGGCACTAGGGAACAGACTGAGAAACCAGAGTAAAAGTTTCTTCTGCTACCCGTTCCCTTTTTGCTACATGAACGAACATCTGTCCACATGCTCAGTTCGGAGAGAAAAGTGTGTGTGAAAGCCGTCCTTCAACTAGCTTGTTGTAAACACATAGTTTCTTTGCAGTTGCCAACTCCACTCCATATATATATATGGGGAGGTACTAGCTCCAACTCGATTTTACAGTGAAAACTGTAGGCACTTCAAACTGGCACTAGTTAACAGACTGAGAATCCAGAGTTATCTTTTCTCCTGCAAACCGTTCCCTTTGTGCTAGATGAACGAACGTCTCTCCACATGCTCAGTTCTGAGAGAATAGTGTGTGTGAAAGCCTTCTTCATATAGCTTCTTTGGAACACAAAGATTCTTTTCAGGTGCCAACACCAATCCATACCTATATATGGGGAAGTAGTAGTTCCAACTCGGTTTTACAGTGAAAACTGCAGGAACTTCAAACCGGCACTAGGAAACAGACTGAGAAACCAGGGTAAAAGTTTCTCCTGCCACCCTTTCCCTTTGTGCTAGATGAACGAAAGTCTCTACAAAAGCTCATTTCTGAGAGATAATTGTGTGTGAAAGCCGTAATTCACCTAGATTTTGGAACACAAATTTTCTTTTCACTTGCCAAATCCACTCCATAGGTATATATGGGGAGGTACTAGCTTAAATACGATTTTACAGTGAAAACTGCAGGAAATTCAAAACGGCACTAGGGAACAGACTGAGAAACCAGAGTAAATGTTTCTCCTGCAACCCGTTCCCTTTGTGCTAGATGAACGTACGTCTCTCCACAAGCTCAGATCTGTGAGTTAAGTGTGTGTGAAAGCCGTCCTTCACCTAGCTTGTTGGGAACACAAAGTTCCTTTTCAGTTGCCAACTCCATTCCATAAATATATATGGTGAGGTACTATCTGCAAATCGGTTTTACAGTGAAAAATGCAGTAACTTCAAACCGGCACTAGGAAACAGAATGAGAAAGCAGAGTAAATGTTTCTCCTGCAACCCATTCCCTTTTTTGCTAGATGAACGAACGTCTCTCAACATGCTCACTTCTGAGAGATAATTGTGTGTGAAAGCCGTCCTTCACCTAGCTTGTTGGGAACACAAAGTTTGTTTTCAGTTGCCAACTACATTCCATACATATATATGGGGAGGTACTAGCTCCAACTCGTTTTTACATTGAAAACTGCAGGAACTTTAAACCGGCACTAGGAAGCAGACTGAGAAACCAGAGTTAAAATTTTCCTGCAACCCGTTCCCTTTGTGCTAGATGAACGAACTTCTGTCCACATGCTCAGTTCTGAGAGAAAAGTGTGTCTGAATTCCGTCCTTCATATAGCTTGGTGTAAACACATAGATTCTTTGCAGTTGCCAACTCCACTCCATAAATATATATGGGGAGGTACTAGCTCCAAATCGGTTTTACAGTGAAAACTGCAGGAACTTCAACATGGCACTAGGAAGCAGAATGAGAAACCAGAGTAAATGTTTCTCCTGCAACACGTTCCCTTTGTGCTAGATGAACGAACTTCTGTCCACATGCTAATTTCTGAGAGATAAGTGGGTGTGAAAGTCGTCTTTCCCCTAGCTTGTTGTAAACACATAGTTTCTTTGCAGTTGCCAACTCCACTCCATATTTATATATGGGGAGGTAGTAGCTCCAACTCGGTTTTACAGTGTTAACTCAGGAAATTCAAACCGGCACTAGGAAACAGACTGGGAAACCAGAGTAAATATTTCTCCTGCAAACCGTTCCCTATGTGCTAGATGAACGAACGTCTCTCCACATGCTCAGTTCTGAGAGATAAGTGTGTATGAATCCGTCTTTCACCTAGCTTGTTGGGAACACAAAGTTTCTTTTCAGTTGCCAAATCCACTCCATACATATATATTGGTAGGTACTAGCTCCAACTAGTTTTTACACTGAAAACTGCGGGAACTTCAAACCGGCACTAGGAAACAGACTGAGAAACCAGAGTAAAAGTTTCTCCTGCAACCCGTTCCCTTTGTGCTAGATCAAGGAACGTCTCCCCACATGCTCAGTTCTGAGAGATAAGTGTGTGTGAAAGCCGTCCTTCACTAGCTTGTTGGGAACACAAAGATTCTTTTCAGTTAACAACTCCACTCCATACATATATATGGATAGGTACAAGCTCCAACTCGGTTTTACAGTGAAACTTGCAGGAACGTCAAACCGGCACTAGGAAACAGACTGAGAAACCTGAGTTAAAGTTTCTCAGCAAAACGTTCCCTTTGTGCTAGATGAAGGAACGTCTCTCCACAAGCTCAGTTGTGAGAGATAAGTGTGTGTGAAAGCCATAATTCACCTAGCTTTTTGGAACACAATGTTTCTTTTCAGTTACCAACACCACTCGATAAATATATATGGGGATTTTCTAGCTAAAACTCGGTTTTACAGTGAAAACTGCAGGAAATTCAAAACGGCACTAGGGAACAGACTGAGAAACCAAAGTAATAGTTTCTCCTGCAACCCGTTCACATTGTGCTATATGAACGAACTTCTGTCCACATGCTCAGTTCTGAGAGATAAGTGAGTGTGAAAGCCATCCTTCAACTACATTGTTGTAAACACATAGTTTCTTTTGAGTTGCCAAATCCACTCCATAAATATATATGGGGAGGTACTAGCTCCAACTCGGTTTTACTGTGAAAACTGCAGGAATTTCAAACAGGCACTAGGAAAAATACAGAGAATACCGAGTAAATGTTTCTCCTGCAATCCGTTCCCTTTGTGCTAGATGAACGAAAGTATCTCCACATGCTCAGTTCTGAGAGATAAGTGTGTGTGAAAGCCGTAATTCACCTAGATTGTTGGGAACACAAAGTTTCTATTCAGTTGCCAACACCACTCCAAACATATATATGGGGAGGTACTAGCTAAAACTCGGTGTAACAGTGAAAACTGAAGGAACTTCAAAACGGCACTAGAGAACAGACTGAGAAACCATAGTAAATGTTTCTCCTGCAACCCTTTCCCTTTGTGCTAGATGAAGGAACGTCTCTCCAGATGCTCAGTTCTGAGAGATAAGTGTGTGTAAGCCTTCCTTCACCTAGCTTGTTGGGAACACAAAGTTACTTTTCAGTTGCCAACTCCTCTCCATACATATATATGGGGAGGTACTAGCTCAAACTCGGTTTTACAGTGAAAACTGCAGGAACTTCAAACCGGCACTAGGAAGCAGACTGAGAAACCAGAGTTAAAGTTTGCCTGCAATCCGTTCCCTTTGTGCTAGATGAACGAACATCTCTCCACATGCTCAGTTCTGAAAGAAAATTGTGTCTGAAATCCGTCCTTCACTTAGCTTGTTGTAAACACGTAGATCCTTTGCAGTTGCCATTTCCACTCCATAAATATATATGGGGAGGTACTAGCTCCAAATCAGTTTTACAGTGAATACTGCATGAACTTCAAATTGGCACTAGGAAACAGACTGAGAAATCAGAGTAAAAGTTTCTCCTGCAAACCTTTCCCTTTTTGCTAGATGAAGGAAAGTCTCTCCACAAGCTCAGTTGTGAGAGATAAGTGTGTGTGAATGCCGTAATTCACCTAGCTTGATGGGAATACAAAGTTTTTTTTTTTTGCCAAATCCATTCCATGAATATATATCGGGAGGTTTTAGCTAAAACTCGGTTTTAGATTGAAAACTGCAGGAAATTCAAAACGGCTCTAGGGAACAGACTTAAAATCCAGAGAAATAGTTTCTCCTGCAACCCGTTCTCTTTGTGCTATATGAACGAACTTCTGTCCACATGCCCAGTTCTGAGAGATAAGTGTGTGTGAAAGCCATTCTTCAACTAGCTTGTTTTAAACACATAGTTCTATACAGTTGCCAACTCCACTCCATACATATATATGGGGAGGTACCAGCTCCAACTCGGTTTTACAGTGAAAACTGCATGAACTTCAAAACGGCACTAGGAAACAGACTGAGAAAACAGAGTAAAAGTTTCTCCTGCAATCCGTTCCTTTTTGCTAGATGAACGAATGTCTCTACACATGCTCAGTTCTGAGAATTTAGTGTGTGTGAAAGCCGTCCTCACCTAGCTTGTTGTGAACACAATGTTTCATTTCAGTTGCCTACTCCACTCCATAAATATATATGCGGAGGTACTAGCTAAAACTCTGTTTTACAGTGAAAACTGTAGGAACTTGAAAACGGCACTAGGGAACAGACTGAGAAACCAGAGTAAAAGTTTCTCCTGCAACACATTCCCTTGGTGCTAGATGAAAGAACGTCTCTGAACAAGCTCAGTTGTGAGAGATAAGTGTGTGTGAAAGCAGTAATTCACATAGCTTTTTGGGAACACAAAGTTACTTTTAATTTGCCAACTCCACTCCATATATATATATGGGGATGTACTAGCTCCAAATCGGTATTACAGGGAAAACTGCAGGAACCTCAAAACGGCACTAGGAAACAGACTTAGAAACCAGAGTAAAAGTTTTCCTGCAACCCGTTCCCTTTGTGCTAGATGAACGAACATCTCTCCACATGCTCAGTTCTCAGAGATAAGTGTGTGTGAAAGCCGTCCTTCAGCTATCTTGTTGGGAACACAAAGATTCTTTGCAGTTGCTAACACCAATCCACACATATATATGGGGAGGTACAAGCTCCAACACGGTTTTACATTGAAAACTGCAGGAAATTCAAACCGGCACTAGGAAACAGACTGAGAAACCAGAGAAAACTTTTCTCCTGCAACTCGATTCCTTTGTGATATATGAACGAACTTCTCTGCACATGCTCAGTTCTGAGAGAAAATTGTTTCTGAAATCCGTCCTTCACATAGCTTGTTGTAAACACACAGATACTTTGCAGTTGCCAACACAACTCCATAAATATATATGGGGAGGTACTAGCTCCAAATCATTTTTACAGTGAAAACTGCAGGAACTTCAAACTGGCACTAGGAAACAGACTGAGAAACCAGAGTAAATGTTTCCCCTGCAGCACGTTCCCTTTGTGCTAGATGAACGAACTTCTGTCCACATGCTCATTTCTGAAAGATAAGTGTGTGTGAAAGCCGTCCTTCACCTAGCTTTTTGTAAACACAGAGTTTCCTTGCAGTTGCAACTCCACTCCATACATATATATGGTGAGGTACTAGCTCCAACTCGGTTTAACCGTGTTAACTCAGGAACATCAAACCGGCACTAGGAAACAGACTGAGAAACAAGAGTAAATATTTCCCTGCAAACCGTTCCCTTTGTGCTAGATGAACGAACGTCTCTCCACATGCTCAGTTCTGAGAGATAAGTGTGTGTGAAAGCCGTCCTTCACCTATCTTGTTGGGAACACAAAGTTTCTTTTCAGTTGCCAACTCCACTCCATACATATATATTGGTAGGTACTAGCTCCAAATAGGTTTTACACTGAAAACTGTAGGAAATTCAAACGGGCACTAGGAAACAGACTGAGAAACCAGAGTAAAATTTTCTCCTGCAACCCGTTCCCTTTGTGCTAGATGAACGAACATCTCTCCACATGCTCAGTTCTCAGAGATAAGTGTGTGTGAAAGCCGTTTTCACCTTGCTTGTTGGGAACACAATGTTTCATTTCATTTGCCAACTCCACTACATAAATATATATGCGGAGGTACTAGCTAAAATTCTGTTTTACAGTGAAAACTGTAGGAACTTGAAAACGGCACTAGGGAACAGACTGAGAAACTAGAGTAAAAGCTTCTCCTGCAACCCATTCCCTTGGTGCTAGATGAAAGAACGTCTCTGAACAAGCTCAGTTGTGAGAGATAAGTGTGTGTGAAAGCAGTAATTCACATAGCTTGTTGGGAACACAAAGTTACTTTTAAGTTGCCAACTCCACTCCATATATATATATGGGGATGTACTAGCTCCAAATCGGTATTACAGGGAAAACTGCAGGAACCTCAAAACGGCACTAGGAAACAGACTTAGAAACCAGAGTAAAAGTTTCTCCTGCAACCCGTTCCTTTGTGCTAGATGAAGGAACGTCTCTCCACATGCTCATTTCTGAGAGATAAGTGTGTGTAAGACTTCCTTTACTTAGCTTGTTTGGAACACAAAGATTCTTTGCAGTTGCTAACACCAATCCACACATATATATGGGGAGGTACAAGCTCCAACACGGTTTTACATTGAAAAGTGCAGGAAATTCAAACCGGCACTAGGAAACAGACTGAGAAACCAGAGAAAAATTTTCTCCTGCAACTCGATCCCTTTGTGATATATGAACGAACTTCTCTGCACATGCTCAGTTCTGAGAGAAAATTGTGTCTGAAATCCGTCCTTCATATATCTTGTTGTAAACACAGAGATACTTTGTAGTTGCCAACCCCACTCCATAAATATTTATGAGGAGGTACTTGCTCCAAATCATTTTTACAGTGAAAACTGCAGGAACTTCAAACTGGCACTAGGAAACAGACTGAGAAACCAGAGTAAATGTTTCTCCTGCAGCACGTTGCCTTTGTGCTAGATGAATGAACTTCTGACCACATGCTCATTTCTGAGAGATAAGTGTGTGTGAAAGCCGTCTTTCACCTAGCTTTTTTTAAACACATAGTTTCCTTGCAGTTGCAACTCCACTCCTTACATATATATGGGGAGGTAGTAGCTTCAAATCGGTTTTACAGTTTTAACTCAGGAAATTCAAACCGGCACTAGGAAACAGACTGAGAAACCAGAGTAAATATTTCTCCTGCAAACCGTTTCCTTTGTGCTAGATGAACGAAAATCTCTCCACATGCTCAGTTCTGAGAATTTAGTGTGTGTGAAAGCCGTCCTCACCTAGCTTGTTGGGAACACAATGTTTCATTTCAGTTGCCAACTCCACTCCATAAATATATATGGGGATGTACTAGCTAAAACTCGGTTTTACAGTGAAAACTGTAGGAAATTGAAAACGGCACTAGGGAACAGACTGAGAAACCAGAGTAAAAGTTTCTCCTGCAAACATTTCCCTTTCTGCTAGATGAACGAACGTCTCTCCAGATGCTCAATTCTGAGAGATTATTGTGTGTGAAAGCCATCCTTCACCTAGCTTTTTGGGAACACAAAGTTTCTTTTCAGTTGCCAACCCCACTCCATACATATATATGGGGAGGTACTAGCTAAAACTCGGTGTAATAATGAAAACTGAAAGAACTTCAAAACGGCACTAGAGAACAGACTGAGAAACCATTGTAAAAGTTTCTCCTGCAACCCGTTCCCTTTGTGCTAGATGAACGAAATTCTCTGCACAATCTCAGTTGTGAGAGATATGTGTGTGTGAAAGCTGTAATTCACATAGCTTGTTGGGAACACAAAGTAACTTTTCAGTTGCCTCCTCCACTCCATATATATATATGGGGATGTACTAGCTCCAAATCGGTAATAAAGGGAAAACTGCAGGATCTTCAAAACGGCACTAGGAAGCAGACTTAGAAACCAGAGTAAAAGTTTCTCCTGCAACCCGCTCCTTAGTGCTAGATGAAGGAACGTCTCTCCACATGCTCATTTCTGAGAGATAAGTGTGTGTAAGGCTTCCTTCACCAACTTGTTGGGAACAAAAAGTTACTTTTCAGTTGCCAAATCCACTCCATACATATATATGAGGAGGTACTAGCTCCAACTAATTTTTACAGTGAAAACTGCAGGTATATCATACCGGCACTAGGAAGCAGACTGAGAAACCAGAGTAAAAGTTTCTCCTGCAAACCGTTCCATTTGTGCTAGATGAACGAACATCTCTCCACATGATCAGTTCTCAGAGATAAGTGTGTGTGAAAGCCGTTCTTCAGCTATATTGTTGGGAACACAAAGTTTCTTTGCAGTTGCTAACACCAATCCAAACATATATATGGGGAGGTACTAGCTCCAAAACCGTTTTACATTGAAAACTGCAGGAAATTCAAACCGGCACTAGGAAACAGACTGAGAAACCAGAGAAAAAGTTTCTCCTGCAACTCGATCCCTTTGTGCTAGATGAACGAACTTCTGTCCACATGCTCAGTTCTGAGAGAAAAATGTGTCTGAAATCCGTCCTTCACATAGCTTGTTGTAAACACACAGATACTTTGCAGTTGCCAACACAACTCCATAAATATATATGGGGAGGTACTAGCTCCAAATCATTTTTACAGTGAAAACTGCAGGAACTTCAAACTGGCACTAGGAAACAGACTGAGAAACCAGAGTAAATGTTTCCCCTGCAGCACGTTGCCTTTGTGCTAGATGAACGAACTTCTGTCCACATGCTCATTTCTGAAAGATAAGTGTGTGTGAAAGCCGTCCTTCACCTAGCTTTTTGTAAACACATAGTTTCCTTGCAGTTGCAACTCCACTCCATACATATATATGGTGAGATAGTAGCTCCAACTCGGTTTTACCGTGTTAACTCAGGAACTTCAAACCGGCACTAGGAACCAGACTGAGAAACCAGAGTAAATATTTCCCTGCAAACCGTTCCCTTTGTGCTAGATGAACGAACGTCTCTCCACATGCTCAGTTCTGAGAGATAAGTGTGTGTGAAAGCCGTCCTTCACCTATCTTGTTGGGAACACAAAGTTTCTTTTCAGTTGCCAAATCCAATCCATACATATATATTGGTAGGTACTAGCTCCAACTAGGTTTTACACTGAAAACTGTAGGAAATTCAAACGGGCACTAGGAAACAGACTGAGAAACCAGAGTAAAATTTTCTCCTGCAACCCGTTCCCTTTGTGCTAGATGAAGGAACTTCTCTCCACATGCTCAGTTCTGAGAGATAAGTGTGTGTGAAAGCCGTTTTCACCTTGCTTGTTGGGAACACAAAGATGCTTTTCAGCTGCCTTCTCCACTCCACACATATATATGTGGAGGTACTAACTCCAACTCGGTTTTACAGTGAAACTTGCAGGAACGTCAAACCGGCACTAGGAAACAGACTGAGAAACCAGAGTAAAATTTTCTCCTGCAAACCGTTCCCATTGTGCTAGATGAAGGAACGTCTCTCCACAAGCTCAGTTGTGAGAGATAAGTGTGTGTGAAAGCCGTAATTCACCTAGCTTGTTGGGAACACAAAGTTTCTTTTCATTTGCCAAATCCTCTCCATAAATGTATATCGGGAGGTTTTATCTAAAACTCGATTTTACAGTGAAAACTGCAGGAACTTCAAAACGACACTAGGGAACAGACTGAAGAACCAGAGTAATAGTTTCTCCTGCAACTCGTTCACTTTGTGCCTTATGAACGAACTTCTATCCACATGCTCAATTCTGAGAGATAAGTGTGTGTGAAACCCGTCCTTCAACTAACTTGTTGTAAACACATAGTTTCTTTCAGTTGCCAACTCCACTCCATACATATATACGGGGTGGAACTAGCTCCAACTCGGTTTTACAGCAAAAACTGCAGGAACCTCAAACCGGACCTAGGAAACAGACTGAGAAACCAGAGTAAAAGTTTATCCTGCAAACCGTTCCCATTGTGCTAGATGAAGGAACGTCTCTACACAAGCTCAGTTGTGAGATATATGTGTGTGTGAAAGCCGTAATTCACCTAGCTTGTTGGGAACACAAAGTTACTTTTCAGTTTCCAACTCCACTCCATAAATATATATGGGGATGTACTAGCTAAAACTCGGTTTTAGAGTGAAAACTGGAAGAACTTCAAAACGGCACTAGGGAACAGACTGAGAAACCAGAGTAATAATTTCTCCTGCAACCCGTTCCCTTTGTGCTATATGAACGAACTTCTGTCCACATGCTCAGTTCTGAGAGATAAGTGTGAGTGAAAGACTTCCTTCACCTAGCTCGTTGTAAACACATAGATTTTTTCAGTTGCAAACTCCACTCCATACATATATATGGGGAGGTAGTAGCTCCAAATCCGTTTTACAGTGTTAACTCAGGAACTTCCAACCGGCGCTAGGAAACAGACTGAGAAACCAGAGTAAATGTTTCTCCTGCAAACCGTTCCCTTTGTTCTAGATGAAAGAACGTCTCTCCTCATGCTCAGTTCTGAGAGGTAAGTGTGTGTGAATGCCGTTCTTAAACTAGCTTGTTGGGAACACAAAGTTTCTTTTCAGTTGCCAACTCCACTCCATACATATATATTGGTAGGTACCAGCTCCAACTAGGTTTTACACTGAAAATTGCAGGAACTTCAAACCGGCACTAGGATCAGACTGAGAAACCAGAGTAAAAGTTTCTCCTGCAAACCGTTCCCTTTGTGCTAGATAAAGGAAAGTCTCTCCACATGCACAGTTCTGAGAGATAAGTGTGTGTGAAAGCCGTCCTTCAGCTAGCTTGTTGGGAACACAAAGATTCCTTTCAGTTTCCTACTCCACTCCATACATATATATGGGGATTTACTATCTAAATTCGGTTTTACAGTGAAAACTGCAGGAACCTCAAAACGGCACTAGGGAAAAGACTGAGAAATCAGAGTAATAGTTTCTCCTGCAACCCGTTCCCTTTGTGCTACATGAACGAAATTCTGTCCACATGCTCACTTCTGAGAGATAAGTGAGTGTGAACGCCGTCCTTCATGTAGCTTGTTGGGAACACAAAGTTTCTTTTCAGTTGCCAACTCCACTCCATACATATATATGGGTATGTACTAGCTCCAACTCCATTTTCCAGTGTAAACTGTAGGAACTTCCAACAAGCACTATGGAACAGACTGAGAATCGAGAGTAAATATTTCTCCTGCAACCCATTCCCTTTGTGCTATATGAACGAAAGTCTCTCCATATGCTCATTTCTGAGGGATAATTCTGTGTGAAAGCCGTACTTCAACTAGCTTGTTGGGAACACAAAGATTCTTTTCAGTTGCCAACTCCACTCCATACATATATATGGGGAGGTATTAGCTCCAACTTGGCTTTATAGTGAAAACTGCAGGAACATCAAACCGGCACTAGGATCAGACTGAGAAACCAGAGTAAAAGTTTCTCCTGCAAACCGTTCCCTTTGTGCTAGATAAAGGAACGTCTCTCCACATGCACAGTTCTGAGAGATAAGTGTGTGTGAAAGCCGTCCTTCAGCTAGCTTGTTGGGAATACAAAGATTCCTTTCAGTTTCCTACTCCACTCCATACATATATATGGGGATTTACTATCTAAACTCGGTTTTACAGTGAAAACTGCAGGAACCTCAAAACGGCACTAGGGAACAGACTGAGAAATCAGAGTAATAGTTTCTCCTGCAACCCGTTCCCTTTGTGCTACATGAACGAAATTCTGTCCACATGCTCACTTCTGAGAGATAAGTGAGTGTGAAAGCCGTCCTTCATGTAGCTTGTTGGGAACACAAAGTTTCTTTTCAGTTGCCAACTCCACTCCATACATATATATGGGTATGTACTAGCTCCAACTCCATTTTCCAGTGTAAACTGTAGGAACTTCAAACCAGCACTATGGAACAGACTGAGAATCGAGAGTAAATATTTCTCCTGCAACCCATTCCCTTTGTGCTATATGAACGAAAGTCTCTCCATATGCTCATTTCTGAGAGATAATTCTGTGTGAAAGCCGTACTTCAACTAGCTTGTTGGGAACACAAAGATTCTTTTCAGTTGCCAACTCCACTCCATACATATATATGGGGAGGTATTAGCTCCAACTCGGCTTTATAGTGAAAACTGCAGGAACATCAAACCGGCACTAGGAAACAGACTGAGAAACCAGAGTAAAAGTTTCTCCTGCAAACCGTTCCCTTTGTGCTAGATGAACGAACGTCTCTCCACAAGCTAAATTCTGAGAGATAATTGTGTGTGAAAGCTGTAATTCACATAGCTTGTTGGGAACACAAAGTTTCTTTTCAGTTGCAAACTCCACTCCATAAATATATATGGGGATGTACTAGCTCCAAATCAGTATTACAGAGAAAACTGCAGGAACTTCAAAACGGCACTAGGAAGCAGACTTAGAAACCAGAGTAAATGTTTCTCCTGCAACCCATTCCCTTTGTGCCAGATGAAAGAACGTCACTAAACATGCTCACTTCTGAGAGATAAGTGTGTGTGAAAGCTGTACTTCACCAAGCTTGTTGGGAACGCAAAGTTCTTTGCAGTTGCCAACTCCACTCCATACATATATATGGGGAGGTACAAGCTCCAACTCGTTTTTACATTAAAAAATGCAGGAACTTCAAACCGGCACTAGGAAGCAGACTGAGAAACCAGAGTAAAAGTTTTCCTTCAAACCGTTCCATTTGTAATAGATGAACGAACATCTCTCCACATGCTAAGTTCTCAGAGATAAGTGAGTGTGAATGCCGTCCTTCAGCTATCTTGTTGGGAACAGAGTTTCCTTGCAGTTGCTAACACCAATCCACACATATATATGGGGATGTACTAGCTCCAAATCGGGATTACAGAGAAAACTGCAGGGAATTCAAACCGGCAATAGGAAACAGACTGAGAAACCAGAGAAAATGTTTCTCCTGCAACTCGATCCCATTTGCTAGATGAACGAACTTCTGTCCACATGCTCAGTTCTGAGAGAAAAGTGTGTCTGAAATCCGTCCTTCACATAGCTTGTTGTAAACACATAGATTCTTTGCAGTTGCCAACTCCACTCCATAAATATATATGGGGAGGTAGTAGCTCCAAATCAGTTTTACAGTGAAAACTGCAGGAACTTCAAACTGTCACTAGGAAACAGACTGAAAAACCAGAGTAAATGATTCACTGCAACACTTTCCCTTTGTGCTAGATGAACGAACTTCTGTCCACATGCTAATTTCTGAGAGATAACTGTGTGTGAAACCGTTCTTTACCTAGCTTGTTGTAAACACGTAGTTTCTTTGCAGTTGCAAACTCCACTCCATACATATATATGGGGAGGTAGTAGCTCCAACTCCGTTTTACAGTGTTAACTCAGGAAATTCAAAACGGCAGTAGGAAACAGACTGAGAAACCAGAGTAAATGTTTCTCCTGCAAACCATTCCCTTTGTGCTAGATGAACGAAAGTCTCTCCACATGCTCAGTTCTGAGAGATATGTGTGTGTGAAAGCCGTCCTTCAGCTATCTTGTTTGGAACACAAAGTTTCTTTTCAGTTGCCAACTCCACTCCATAAATATATATTGGTAGGTACTAGCTCCAACTAGGTTTTACACTGAAAACTGCAGTAACTTCAAACCGGCACTAGGAAACAGTCTGAGAAACCAGAGTAAAAGTTTCTCCTGCAAACCTTTCCCTTTGTGGTAGATGAAGGAACGTCTCTCCACATGCTCAGTTCTGAGAGATATGTGTGTGTGAAAGCCGTCCTTCAGCTCTCTTGTTGGGAACACAAAGATTCTTTTCAGTGGCCTACTCAACTCCATACAAATATATTGGTAGGTAATAGCTCCAACTATGTTTTCCCCTGAAAACTGCAGGAATTTCAAACTGGCACTAGGAAACAGACTGAGAAAACAGAGTAAAAGTTTCTCCTGCAACCCGTTCCCTTTTTGCTTGATGAACGAACGTCTCTCCACAAGCTCAGTTCTGAGAGATAAGTGTGTGTGAAAGCCGTAATTCACCTACATTTTTGGAACACAAAGTTTCTTTTCAGTTGCCAACTCCACTCCATATATATATATGGGGAGGTACTAGCTCCAAATCGGTTTTACAGTGAATACTGCATGAACTTCAAACTGGCACTAGGAAACAGACTGAGAAATCGGAGTAAAAGTTTCTCCTGCAAACTTTTCCCTTTGTGCTAGATGAAGGAAAGTCTCTCCACAAGCTCAGTTGTGAGAGATAAGTGTGTGTGAATGCCGTAATTCACCTAGCTTGTTGGGAATACAAAGTTTTTTTTCATTTGCCAAATCCATTCCATAAATATATATCGGTAGGTTTTAGCTAAAACTCGGTTTTAGAGTGAAAACTGCAGGAAATTCGAAACGGCACTAGGGAACAGACTGAAAATCCAGAGAAATAGTTTCTCCTGCAACCCGTTCTCTTTGTGCTATATGAACGAACTTCTGTCCACATGCTCAGTTCTGAGAGATAAGTGTGTGTGAAAGCCGTCCTTCAACTAGCTTGTTTTAAACACATAGTTTCTATACAGTTGCCAACTCCACTCCATACATATATATGGGGAGGTACCAGCTCCAACTCGGTTTTACAGTGAAAACTGCATGAACTTCAAAACGACACTAGGAAACAGACTGAGAAAACAGAGTAAAAGTTTCTCCTGCAATCCGTTCCTTTTTGCTAGATGAACGAATGTCTCTCCACATGCTCAGTTCTGAGAATTTAGTGTGTGTGAAAGCCGTCCTCACCTAGCTTGTTGGGAACACAATGTTTCATTTCAGTTGCCAACTCCACTCCATAAATATATATGCAGAGGTACTAGCTAAAACGCTGTTTTACAGTGAAAACTGTAGGAACTTGAAAACGGCACTAGGGAACAGACTGAGAAACCAGAGTAAAAGTTTCTCCTGCAACCCATTCCCTTGGTGCTAGATGAAAGAACGTCTCTGAACAAGCTCAGTTGTGAGAGATAAGTGTGTGTGAAAGCAGTAATTCACATAGCTTGTTGGGAACACAAAGTTACTTTTAAGTTGCCAACTCCACTCCATATATATATATGGGGATGTACTAGCTCCAAATCGGTATTACAGGGAAAACTGCAGGAACCTCAAAACGGCACTAGGAAGCAGACTTAGAAACCAGAGTAAAAGTTTCTCCTGCAACTCGTTCCTTTGTGCTAGATGAAGGAAAGTCTCCCCACATGCTCATTTCTGAGAGATAAGTGTGTGTAAGACTTCCTTCATTTAGCTTGTTGGGAACAAAAGTTACTTTTCAGTTGCCAACTCCACTCCATACATATATATGGGGATGTACTAGCTCCAAATCGTTTTTACAGTGAAAACTACAGGAACTTCAAACCGGCACTAGGAAGCAGACTGAGAAACCAGAGTAAAAGTTTTCCTGCAACCCGTTCCCTTTGTTCTAGAATAACGAACATCTCTCCACATGCTCAGTTCTCAGAGATAAGTGTGTGTGAAAGCCGTCCTTCAGCTATCTTGTTGGGAACACAAAGATTCTTTGCAGTTGCTAACACCAATCCACACATATATATGGGGAGGTACAAGCTCCAACACGGTTTTACATTGAAAAGTGCAGGAAATTCAAACCGGCACTAGGAAACAGACTGAGAAACCACAGAAAAATTTTCTCCTGCAACTCGATCCCTTTGAGATATATGAACGAACTTCTCTGCACATGCTCAGTACTGAGAGAAAATTGTGTCTGAAATCCGTCCTTCATATATCTTGTTGTAAACACATAGATACTTTGTAGTTGCCAACCCCACTCCATAAATATATATGGGGAGGTACTAGCTCCAAATCATTTTTACAGTGAAAACTGCAGGAACTTCAAACTGGCACTAGGAAACAGACTGAGAAACCAGAGTAAATGTTTCTCCTGCAGCACGTGGCCTTTGTGCTAGATGAATGAACTTCTGACCACATGCTCATTTCTGAGAGCTAAGTGTGTGTGAAAGCCGTCTTTCACCTAGCTTTTTTTAAACACATATTTTCCTTGCAGTTGCAACTCCACTCCATACATATATATGGGGAGGTAGTAGCTTCAAATCGGTTTTACAGTTTTAACTCAGGAAATTCAAACCGGCACTAGGAAACAGACTGAGAAACCAGAGTAAATATTTCTCCTGCAAACCGTTACCTTTGTGCTAGATGAACGAAAATCTCTCCACATGCTCAGTTCTGAGAATTTAGTGTGTGTGAAAGCCGTCCTCACCTAGCTTGTTGGGAACACAATGTTTCATTTCAGTTGCCAACTCCACTCCATAAATATATATGGGGATGTACTAGCTAAAACTCGGTTTTACAGTGAAAACTGTAGGAAATTGAAAACGGCACTAGGGAACAGACTGAGAAACCAGAGTAAAAGTTTCTCCTGCAAACATTTCCCTTTGTGCTAGATGAACGAAATTCTTTCCACATGCTCTGTTCTGAGGGATAATTGTGTGTGAATGCCGTAATTCACCTAGCTTGTTGGGAACATAAAGTTTCTTTTCAGTTGCCAACTCCACTCCATACATATATATGGGGAGGTACTAGCTAAAACTCGGTGTAATAATGAAAACTGAAAGAACTTCAAAACGGCACTAGAGAACAGACTGAGAAACCATTGTAAAAGTTTCTCCTGCAACCCGTTCCCTTTGTGCTAGATGAACGAATGTCTCTGCACAATCTCAGTTGTGAGAGATATGTGTGTGTGAAAGCTGTAATTCACATAGCTTGTTGGGAACACAAAGTTACTTTTAAGTTGCCTCCTCCACTCCATATATATATATGGGGATGTACTAGCTCCAAATCGGTAATAAAGGGAAAACTGCAGGAACTTCAAAACGGCACTAGGAAGCAGACTTAGAAACCAGAGTAAAAGTTTCTCCTGCAACCCGTTCCTTAGTGCTAGATGAAGGAACGTCTCTCCACATGCTCATTTCTGAGAGATAAGTGTGTGTAAGGCTTCCTTCACCAAGCTTGTTGGGAACAAAAAGTTACTTTTCAGTTGCCAACTCCACTCCATACATATATATGAGGAGGTACTAGCTCCAACTAGTTTTTACAGTGAAAACTGCAGGAATATCATACCGGCACTAGGAAGCAGACTGAGAAACCAGAGTAAAAGTTTCTCCTGCAACCCGTTCCCTTTGTGCTAGATGAACGAACATCTCTCCACATGATCAGTTCTCAGAGATAAGTGTGTGTGAAAGCCGTTCTTCAGCTATCTTGTTGGGAACACAAAGTTTCTTTGCAGTTGCTAACACCAATCCAAACATATATATGGGGAGGTACTAGCTCCAACACCGTTTTACATTGAAAACTGCAGGAAATTCAAACCGGCACTAGGAAACAGACTGAGAAACCAGAGAAAAAGTTTCTCCTGCAACTCGATCCCTTTGTGCTAGATGAACGAACTACTTTCCACATGCTCAGTTCTGAGAGAAAAGTGTGTCTGAAATCCGTCCTTCACATAGCTTGTTGTAAACACATAGATTCTTTGCAGTTGCCAACTCCACTCCATAAATATATATGGGGAGGTAGTAGCTCCAAATCAGTTTTACAGTGAAAACTGCAGGAACTTCAAACTGGTACTAGGAAACAGACTGAGAAACCAGAGTAAATGATTCACTGCAACACTTTCCCTTGGTGCTAGATGAACGAACTTCTGTCCACATGCTCATTTCTGAGAGATAACTGTGTGTGAAACCGTTCTTTACCTAGCTTGTTGTAAACACGTAGTTTCTTTGCAGTTGCAAACTCCACTCCATACATATATATGGGGAGGTATTAGCTCCAACTCGGTTTTACAGAGTTAACTCAGGAAATTCAAACCGGCAGTAGGAAACAGACTGAGAAACCAGAGTAAATGTTTCTCCTGCCAACCATTAGCTTTGTGCTAGATGAACGAAAGTCTCTCCACATGCTCAGTTCTGAGAGATATGTGTGTGTGAAAGCCATCCTTCAGCTATCTTGTTGGGAACACAAAGTTTCTTTTTAGTTGCCAACTCCACTCCATAAATATATATTGGTAGGTACTAGCTCCAACTAGGTTTTACACTGAAACCTGCAGTAACTTCAAACCGGCACTAGGAAACAGTCTGAGAAACCAGAGTAAAAGTTTCTCCTGCAAACCTTTCCCTTTGTGGTAGATGAAGGAACGTCTCTCCACATGCTCAGTTCTGAGAGATATGTGTGTGTGAAAGCCGTCCTTCAGCTATCTTGTTGGGAACACAAAGATTCTTTTCAGTGGCCTACTCAACTCCATACAAATATATTGGTAGGTAATACCTCCAACTATGTCTTCCCCTGAAAACTGCAGGAACTTCAAACCGGCACTAGGAAACATACTGAGAAACCAGAGTAAAAGTTTCTCCTGCAAACCTTTCCCTTTGTGCTAGATGAAGGAACGTCTCTCCTCAAGCTCAGTTGTGAGAGATAAGTGTGTGTGAAAGCCGTAATTCACCTAGCTTGTTGGGAACACAAAGTTTTTTTCAATTACCAAATCCACTCCAAATATATATATGGGGAGGTTCTAGCTAAAACTCGGTTTTACAGTGAAAACTGCAGGTAATTCAAAACGGCACTAGGGAACAGACTGAGAAACCAGAGTAATAGTTTCTCCTGCAACCCGTTCAATTTGTGCGATATGAACGAACTTCTGTCCACATGCTCAGTTCTGAGAGATAAGTGTGTGTGAAAGCCTTCCTTCAAATAGCTTGTTGTAAACACATAGTATCTTTTCAGTTGCCAATTCCACTCCAAACATATATATGGGAGGTACTAGCTCCAACTCGGTTTTACAGTGAAAACTGCAGGAATTTCAAACAGGCACTAGGAAACATACTGAGAATACAGAGTAAATGTTTCTCCTGCAATCCGTTCCCTTTGTGCTAGATGAACGAAAGTCTCTCCACATGCTCAGTTATGAGAAATTAGTGTGTGTGAAAGCCGTCCTCACCTAGCTTGTTGGCAACACAAAGTTTCTTTTCATTTGCCAAATCCACTCCATACATATATATGGGGAGGTACTAGCTCCACTCGGATTTACAGTGAAAACTGCAGGAACTTCAAACCCGCACTAGGAAACTGACTGAGAAAACAGAGTAAAAGTTTCTCCTGCAACCCGTTCCCTTTTTGCTTGATGAACGAACGTCTCTCCACAAGCTCAGTTCTGAGAGATAAGTGTGTGTGAAAGCCGTAATTCACCTACATTTTTCGAACACAAAGTTTCGTTTCACTTGCCAACTCCACTCCATATATATATATGGTGTGGTACTAGCACCAAATCGGTTTTACAGTGAATCCTGAGGAACTTCAAACCGGCACTAGGAAACAGAATGAGAAACCAGAGTAAAAGTTTCTCTTGCAAACCGATTCCATTTGTGCTAGATGAACGAACTTCTCCCCACAAGCTCAGTTCTGACAGATAAGTGTGTGTGAAAGCCTTAATTCACCTAGCTTGTTGGGAACACAAAGTTTCTTTTCAGTTGCCAACTCCACTCCATACAAATATAAGAGGAGGTTCTAGCTAAAACTCGGTGTTACAGTGAAAACTGAAGGAACTTCAAAACGGCACTAGAGCACAGACTGAGAAACCAGAGTAAAAGTTTCCCCTGCAACCCGTTCCCTTTGTGCTAGATGAACAAAATTCTCTCCACATGCTCAGTTCTGAGGGATATGTGTGTGTGAAAGCCGTCCTTCACCTAGCTTTTTGTAAACACATAGTTTCCTTGCAGTTGCAACTCCACTCCATACATATATATGGTGAGTTAGTAGCTCCAACTCGGTTTTACAGTGTTAACTCAGGAACTTCAAACCGGCACTAGGAAACAGACTGAGAAACCACAGTAAATATTTCCCTGCAATCCGTTCCCTTTGTGCTAGATGAACGAACGTCTCTCCACATGCTCAAGTCTGAGAGATAAGTGTGTGTGAAAGCCGTCCTTCACCTATCTTGTTGGGAACACAAAGTTTCTTTTCAGTTGCCAACTCCACTCCATACATATATATTGGTAGGTACTAGCTCCAACTAGGTTTTACACTGAAAACTGTAGGAAATTCAAATGGGCACTAGGATACAGACTGAGAAACCAGAGTAAAAGTTTCTCCTGCAACCCGTTCCCTTTGTGCTATATGAAGGAACGTCTCTCCACATGCTCAGTTCTGAGGGATAAGAGTGTGTGAAAGCCGTCCTTCAGCTAGCTTGTTGGGAACACAAAGATTCTTTTCAGTTGCCAACTCCACTCCATACATATATATGGGGAGTTACTAGCTAAAACTCGGTTTTACAGTGAAAACTGCAGGAACTTCAAAACGACACTAGGGAACAGACTGAAGAACCAGAGTAATAGTTTCTCCTGCAACTCGTTCACTTTGCTATATGAACGAACTTCTGTCCACATGCTCAGTTATGAGAGATATGTGTGTGTGAAATCCGTCCTTCAACTAACTTGTTGTAAACACATAGTTTCTTTCAGTTGCCAAATCCACTCCATATATATATATGGGGAGGTACATGCTCCAACTCGGTTTTACAGTGAAAACTGCAGGAACCTCAAACCAGACCTAGGAAACAGACTGAGAAACCAGAGTAATAGTTTATCCTGCAAACCGTTCCCATTTTGCTAGATGAAGAAACGTCTCTACACAAGCTCAGTTGTGAGAGATATGTGTGTGTGAAAGCCGTAATTCACCTAGCTTGTTGGGAACACAAAGTTTCTTTTAAGTTGCCATCTCCACTCCATAAATATATATGGGGAGGAACTAGCTAAAACTCGGTTTTAGAGTGAAAACTGGAAGAACTTCAAAACGGCACTAGGGAACAGACTGAGAAACCAGAGTAATAATTTCTCCTGCAGCCCGTTACCTTTGTGCTATATGAACGAACTTCTCTCCCATGCTCAGTTCTGAGAGATAAGTGTGTGTAAGACTTCCTTCACCTAGCTTGTTAGGAACAAAAAGTTACTTTTCAGTGGCCAACTCCACTCCATACATATATATGGTGAGGTACTAGCTCCAACTCGTTTTTACAGTGAAAACTGCAGGAAATTCAAACCGGCACTAGGAAGCAGACTGAGAAACCAGAGTAAAAGTTTCTCCTGCAACACATTCCTTTGTGCTTGATGAATGAAAGTCTCTCAACATGCTCAATTCTGAGAGATAATTGTGTGTGTAAGCCATCCTTCATCTAGCTTGCTGGGAACACAAAGTTTGTTTCATTTGCAAATTCCACTCCATACATATATATGGGGAGGTACTAGCTCCAACTCTTTTTTAAAGTGAAAACTGCAGGAACTTCAAACCGGCACTAGGAAGCAGACTGAGAAACCAGAGTAAAAGTTTTCTTGCAACCCGTTCCCTTTTGTGCTAGATGAACGAACATCTCTCCACATGCTCAGTTCTGAGAGATAAGTGGGTGTGAAAGCCGTCCTTCAACTAGCTTGTTGTAAAAACATAGTTTCTTTCAGTTGCCAACTCCACTCCATACATATATAT
This sequence comes from Camelus dromedarius, assembly GCF_036321535.1. Taxonomy (NCBI): domain Eukaryota; kingdom Metazoa; phylum Chordata; class Mammalia; order Artiodactyla; family Camelidae; genus Camelus; species Camelus dromedarius. Next base: position 3,593,451 of record NW_026989731.1, read on the forward strand.
GGGGAGGTACCAGCTCCAACTAGGTTTTACAGTGAAAACTGCAGGAACTTCAAAACGGCACTAGGAAACAGACTGAGAAACCAGAGTAAAGGTTTCCCTGCAACACTTTCTCTTTGTGCTAGATAAACCAACTTCTGTCCACATGGTCATTTCTGAGAGATAACTGTGTGTGAAACCGTCCTTTATCTACCTTGTTGTAAACACATAGTTTCTTTGCAGTTGCAAACTAAACTCCATACATATATATGGGGATGTAGTAGCTCCAACTCGGTTATACAGTGTTAACTCAGGAAATTCAAACCGGCAGTAGGAAACAGACTGAGAAACCAGAGTAAATGTTTCTCCTTCAAACCGTTCCCTTTGTGCTAGATGAACGAAAGTCTCTCCACATGCTCAGTTCTGAGAGATATGTGTGTGTGAAAGCCGTCCTTCAGCTATCTAGTTGGGAACACAAAGTATCTTTTCAGTTGCCAACTCCACTCCATACATATATATTGGTAGGTACTAGCTCCAACTAGGTTTTACACTGAAAACTGCAGGAACTTCAAACCGGCACTAGGAAACAGACTGAGAATCCAGAGTAAAAGTTTCTCCTGCAACCCGTTCCCTTTGTGCTACATGAACGAAATTCTGTCCACATGCTCACTTCTGAGAGATATGTGAGAGTGAACGCCTTCCTTCATGTAGCTTGTTTGGAACACAAAGATTCTTTTCAGTTGCCAACTCCACTCCATACATATATATGGGTAGGTACTAGCTCCAACTCGGTTTTACACTGAAAACTGCAGGAACTTCAACCCGGCACTAGGAAACAGACTGAGAAACCACAGTAAAAGTTTCTCCTGCAAACCGTTCCCTTTGTTCTAGATGAACGAACCTCTCTCCACATGCTCAGTTCTGAGAGATAAGTGTGTGAGAATGCCGTACTTAAACTAGCTTGTTGGGAACACAAAGTTTCTTTTCAGTTGCCAACTCCACTCCATTCATAAGTAATGGTAGGTACCAGCTCCAACTATGTTTTACACTGAAAATTGCAGGAACTTCAAACCGGCACTAGGATCAGACTGAGAAACCAGAGTAAATGTTTCTCCTGCAAACCGTTCCCTTTGTGCTATATAAAGGAACGTCTCTCCACATGCACAGTTCTGAGAGATAAGTTTGTGTGAAAGCCGTCCTTCAGCTAGCTTGTTGGGAACACAAAGATTCTTTTCAGTTGCCTACTCCACTCCATACATATATATGGGGAGTTACTAGCTAAAACTCGGTTTTACAGAGAAAACTGCAGGAACATCAAAACGGCAATAGGGAACAGACTGAGAAACCAGAGTAATAGTTTCTCCTGCAACCCGTTCCCTTTGTGCTACATGAACGAAAATCTGTCCACATGCTCACTTCTGAGAGATATGTGAGTGTGAACGCCTTCCTTCATGTAGCTTGTTGGGAACACAAAGTTTCTTTTAAGTTGCCAACTCCACTCCATACATATATATGGTTAGGTACTAGCTCCAACTCGGTTTTACACTGAAAACTGCATGTACTTCAAACCGGCACTAGGAAACAGACTGAGAAACCACAGTAAAACTTTATCCTGCAACACATTCCCTGTGTGCTAGATGAAGGAACGTCTCTCCACATGCTCAGATCTGAGAGAAAAGTGTGTGTGGAAGACGTAATACAGCTAGCTTGTTGGGAACACAAATATTATTTACAGTTGCCAACTCCACTCCATAAATATATATGGGGAGGTACTAGCTCCAACTCGGTTTTACAGTGAAAAATGCAGGAACATAAAACCGGCACTAGGAAACAGACAGAGAAAACAGAGTAAAAGTTTCACCTGCAACCCTTTATATTTGTGCTAGATGAACGAACGTCTCTCCACAAGCTCAGTTCTGAGAGATAAGTGTGTGTGAAAGCCGTAATTCACCTAGCTTTTTGGAACACAATGTTTCTTTTCAGTTGCCAAATTCACTCCGTAAATATATAAGGGGAGGTACTAGCTAAAACTCGGTTTTACAGTGAAAACTACAGGAATTTCAAAACGGCACTAGGGAACAGACTGAGAAACCAGAGTAAAAATTTCTCCTACAACCCGTTCCTTTTTTGCTACATGAACGAACATCTGTCCACATGCTAAGTTCTGAGAGAAATGTGTGTGTGACAGCCGTCCTTCAACTAGCATGTTGTAAACACCTAGTTTCTTTGAAGTTGCCAAATCCACTCCATAAATATATATGGGAAGGTACAAGCTCCAACTCGGTTTTACAGTGAAAACTTTAGGCACTTCAAACTGGCACTAGGGAACAGACTGAAAATCCAGAGTAATAGTTTCCCCTGCAACACGTTCCCTTTTTGCTAGATGAATGAACGTCTCTCCACATGCTCAGTTCTGAGAGAATAGTGTGTGTGAAAGCCGTCCTTCACCTAGCTTCTTGGGAACACAAAGATTCTTTTCAGTTGCCATCACCACTCCATACATATATATGGGGAGGTACTAGCTCCAACTCGGTTTTACAGTGAAACCTGCAGGAACTTCAAACCGGCACTAGGAAACAGACTGAGAAGCCAGAGTAAAAGTTTCTCATGCAAAACGATTCCAATTGTGCTACATGAACGAACGTCTCTCCACAAGCTAAGTTCTGAGATATAAGTGTGTGTGAAAGCTGTAATTCACATAGCTTGTAGGGAACACAAAGATTCTTTTCAGTTGCCAACTCCACTCCATAAATATATATGGGGATGTACTATCTCCAAATCGGTATTACAGTGAAAACTGCAGGAAATTCAAAACGGCACTAGGAAGCAGACTTAGAAACCAGAGTAAATGTTTCCCTGCAACCCATTCCCTTTGTGCCAGATGAAAGAACGTCACTAAATATGCTCACTTCTGAGAGATAAGTGTGTGTGAAAGCTGTACTTCACCTAGCTTGTTGGGAACACAAAGTTCTTTGCAGTTGCCAACTCCACTCCATACATATATATGGGGAGGTACAAGCTCCAACTCGTTTTTACATTGAAAATTGCAGGAACTTCAAACCGGCACTAGGAAGCAGACTGAGAAACCAGAGTAAAAGTTTTCCTGCAACCCGTTCCTTTTGTACTAGATGAACGAACATCTCTCCACATGCTCAGTTCTCAGAGCTAAGTGAGTGTGAAAGCCGTACTTCAGCTATCTTGTTGGGAACACAAAGTTTCCTTGCAGTTGCTAACACCAATCCACACATATATATGGGGATGTACTAGCTCCAAATCGGGTTTACAGAGAAAACTGCAGGAAATTCAAACCGGCACTAGGAAACAGACTGAGAAACCAGAGAAAATGTTTCTCCTGCAACTCGATCCCATTTGCTAGATGAAAGAACTTCTGTCCACATGCTCAGTTCTGAGAGAAAATTGTGTCTGAAATCCGTCCTTCACATAGATTGTTGTAAAAACATAGATTCTTTGCAGTTGCCATCTCCACTCCATAAATATATATGGGGAGGTACTAGCTCCAAATCTGTTTTACAGTGAAAACTGCAGGAACTTCAAACTGGCACTAGGAAACAGACTGAGAAACCAGAGTAAATGTTTTCCTGCAACACTTTCTCTTTGTGCTAGATGAACCAACTTCTGTCCACATGGTCATGTCTGAGAGATAACTGTGTGTGAAACCGTCCTTTATCTACCTTGTTTTAAAGACATAGTTTCTTTGCAGTTGCAAACTCCACTCCATACATATATATGGGGAGGTACTAGCTAAAACTCGGTTTTACAGTGAAAACTGTAGGAATTTCAAAACTGCACTAGGGAACAGACTGAGAAACCAGAGTAAATGTTTCTTCTGCAACCCGTTCCCTTTGTGCTAGATGAACGAACTTCTGTCCACATGCTCAGTTCTGAGAGTTAAGATTGTGTGAAAGCCGTCCTTCACTTAGCTTGTTGTAAACACATAGATTCTTTGCAGTTGCCAACTCCATTCCATAAATATATATGGGGAGGTACTAGCTCCAAATCGGTTTTACAGTGAAAACTTCAGGAAATTCAAACCGGCACTAGGAAACAGAATGAGAAACCAGAGTAAATGTTTCACATGCAACCAATTCCCTTTGTGCTAGATGAACGAACGTCTCTCAACATGCTCAATTCTGAGAGATAAGTGTGTGTGAAAGCCGTCCTTCAGCTACCTTGTTGGGAACACAAAGTATCTTTGCTGTTGCTAACACCAATCCACACATATATATGGGGAAGTACTAGTTCCAAGACGGTTTTACAGTGAAACCTGCTGGAAACTCAAACCGGCACTAGGAAACAGACTGAGAAACCAGACAAAAAGTTTCTCCTGCAAATCGATCCCTTTGTGCTAGATGAACGAACGTCTGTCCACATGCTCAGTTCTGAGAGAATATTGTGTCTGAAATCCGTCCTTCACATAGCTTGTTGAAAACAGATAGATTCTTTGCATTTGCAAACAACACTCCATAAATATATATGGGGAAGTACTAGCTAAAACTCGGTTTTACAGTGAAAACTGCAGGAACTTCAAACTGGCACTTGGAAACAGACTCTGAAACCAGAGTAAATGTTTCTCCTGCAAAACGTTCCCTTTGTGCTAGATGAACGAACGTCTCTCCACATGCTCAGTTCTGAGAGATAAGTGTGTGTGAAAGCCGTCCTTCAGCTAGCTTGTTGGGAACACAAAGATTCTTTTCAGTTGCCTAATCCACTCCATACATATATATCGGGAGGTACTAGTTCCAACTCGGTTTTACATTGAAACGTGCAGGAACATCAAACCGGCACTAGGAAACAGACTGAGAAACCGGAGTAAAAGTTTCTCCTGCAAACCGTTCCCTTTGCGATAGATGAAGGAATGTCTCTCCACAAGCTCTGTTGTGAGAGATAAGTGTGTGTGAAAGCCGTAATTCACCTAGCTTTTTGGGAACACAAAGTTTCTTTTCAATTGCCAAATCCACTCCATAATTATATATGGGGAGGTTGTAGCTAAAACTCGGTTTTACATTGAATACTGCAGGAAATTCAAAACGGCACTTGGGAAACGACTGAGAAACCAGAGTAATAGTTTCTCCTGCAACCCGTTCACTTTGTGCTATATGAACGAACATCTGTCCACATGCTCACTTCTGAGTGATAAATGTGTGTGAAAGCCGTCCTTCAAATAGCTTGTTGTAAACACATAGTTTCTTTTCATTTGCCAACCCCACTCCATACATATATATGGGGTGGTACTAGCTCCAACTTGGTTTTACAGTGAAAACTGTAGGAACTTCTAACCAGCACTTGGGAACAGATTGAGGATCCAGAGTAAATGTTTCTCCTGCAACCCGTTCCATTTGTGCTAGATGAACGAAAGTCTCCCCAAATGCTCAGTTCTGAGAGATAATTTTGTGTGAAAGCCGTACTTCGACAACTTGTTGGGAACACAAAGATACTTTTCATTTGCCAACACCACTCCGTACATATATATGTGGAGGTATTAGCTCCAACTCTGTTTTACAGTGAAAAGTGCAGGAACTTCAAACCGGCACTAGGAAACATACTGAGAAACCAGAGAAAAAGTTTCTCCTGCAAATCGATCCCTTTGTGCTAGATGAACGAACGTCCCTCCACAAGCTAAGTTCTGAGAGATAAGTGTGTGTGAAAGCCGTAATTCACCTAGCTTGTTGGGAACACAAAGATTGTTTTCATTTGCCAACACCACTCCATAAATATATATGGGGAAGTACTAGCCCCAAATTGGTTTTACAATGAAAACTGCAGGAACTTCAAAACGGCACTTGGAAACAGACTGAGAAACCAGAGAAAAAGTTTCTCCTGCAAATCGATCCCTTTGTGCTAGATGAACGAACGTCTCTCCACAAGCTAAGTTCTGAGAGATAAGTGTGTGTGAAAGCCGTAATTCACCTAGCTTGTTGGGAACACAAAGATTGTTTTCATTTGCCAACACCACTCCATAAATATATATGGGGATGTACTAGCTCCAACTCGTTTTTACAGAGAAAACTGTAGGAACTTCAAACCGGCACTAGGAAGCAGACTGAGAAACCAGAGTAAAAGTTTTCCTGCAACCCGTTCCCTTTGTGCTATATGAACGAACTTCTGTCCACATGCTCAGTTCTGAGAGATAAGTGGGTGTGAAAGCCTTCCTTCAACTAGCTTGTTGTAAAAACATAGTTTCTTTTCACTTGCCAGTCCCACTATATACATATATATGGGTAGGTACTAGCCCCAACTCGGTTTTACAGTGAAAAATGCAGGAATTTCAAACCGGCACTTGGAAACAGACTGAGAAAACACTGTAAAAGTTACTCTTGCAATCCGTTCCCTTTGTGCTAGATGAACGAACGTCTATCCACATGCTCAGTTCTGAGAAATTAGCGTGTGTGAAAGCCGTCCTCACCTAGCTTGTTGGGAACACAATGTTTTTTTTCAGTTGCCAACTCCACTCCATAAATATATATGGGGAGGTACTAGCTAAAACTCGGTTTTACAGTGAAAACTGAAAGAACATCAAAACGGCACTAGGGAACAGACTGAGAAACCAGAATAATAGTTTCTCCTGCAAACCGTTCCCTTTGTACTATATGAACGAAATTCTGTCCACATGCTCAATTCTGAGAGATAAGTGGGTGTGAAAGCCGTCCTTCAACTAGCTTGTTGTAAAAACATAGTTTCTTTTCAGTTGCCAACTCCACTCCATACATACATATGGGTAGGTACCAGCTCCAACTCGGTTTTACAGTGAAAACTGCAAGAAATTCAAACCGGCACTAGGAAACAGACTGAGAAATCTGTGTAAATGTTTCTCCTGAAATCCGTTCCATTTGTGCTAGATGAACGAACTTCTATCCACATGCTCAGTTCTGAGAAATTAGTGTGTGTGAAAGCCGCCCTCACCTAGCTTGTTGGGAACACAATGTATTTTTTCAGTTGCAAAATCCACTCCATAAATATATATGGGGAGGTACTATCTAAAGCTCGGTTTTACAGTGAAAACTCTAGGAACATCAAAACGGCAGTAGGGAACAGACTGAGAAACCAGAGTAAAAGTTTCTCCTTCAACCCGTTCCCTTTGTGCTATAGGAACGAACTTCTGTCCACATGCTCAGTTCTGAGAGATAAGAGTGTGTGAAAGCCGCCCTTCACTTAGCTTGTTGTAAACACATAGATTCTTTGCAGTTGCCAACAACATTCCATAAATATAAATGGGGATGTACTAGCTCCAACTCGTTTTTACAATGAAAACTGCAGGAACTTCAAACCGGCACTTGGAAACAGACTGAGAAAACAGTGTAAAAGTTACTCCTGAAATCCGTTCCATTTTTGCTAGATGAACGAACGTCTATCCACATGCTAAGTTCTGAGAAATTAGCGTGTGTGAAAGCCGTCCTCACCTAGCTTGTTGGGAACACAATGTTTTTTTTCAGTTGCCAACACCACTCCATGAATATATATGGGAAGGTACTAGCTAAAACTCGGTTTTACAGTGAAATCTGTAGGAATTTCAATACGGCACTAGGGAACAGACTGAGAAACCAGAGTAAAAGTGTCTCCAGCAACCCGTTCCCTTTGTGCTAGATGAACGAACTTCTGTCCACATGCTCAGTTCTGAGAGATAAGAGTGTGTGAAGCCGTCCTTCACTTAGCTTGTTGTAAACACATAGATTCTTTGCAGTTGCCAACTCCATTCCATAAATATATATGGGGAGGTACTAGCTCCAACTCGGTTTTACAGTGAAAACTGCAGGAAATTCAAACCGGCACTAGAAAACAGACTGAGAATCCAGAGTAAATGTTTCTCCTGCAACACGTTCCCTTTGTGCTTGATGAACGAACTTCTCTTCACATGCTCTGTTCTGAGGGATAAGTGTGTGTGAAAGCCGTCCTTCACCTAGCTTGTTGTAAACACATAATTTCTTTGCAGTTGCCAACTCCACTCCATACATATATATGGAGAGGTAGTAGCTCCAACTCTGTTTTACAGTGTTAACTCAGTATCTTCAAACTGGCACTAGGAAACAGACTGAGAAACCGGAGTAAATGTTTCTCCTGCAAACCATTCCCTTTGTGCTAGATGAACGAACGTCTATCCACATGCTCAAATCTGAGAGATAAGTGTGTGTGAAAGCCGTACTTCAACTAGCTTGTTGGGAACACAAAGTTTCTTTTCAGTTGCCAACTCCACTCCATACATATATATGGGTAGGTTCTAGCTCAAACTCGTTTTACACTGAAAACTGCAGGAACTTCAAACAGGCACTAGGAAACAGACTGAGAAACCAGAGTAAAACTTTCTCCTGCAACCCGTTCCCTTTGTGCTAGATGAAGGAACATCTCTCCACATGCTCAGTTCTGAGAAATTATTTTGTGTGAAAGCCGTCCTCACCTTGCTTGTTGGGAACACAATGTTTCTTTTCAGTTGCCAACTCCACTCCATAAATATATATGGGGAAGTATTAGCTCCAACTCGGTTTTACAGTGAATACAGCAGGAACTTCAAACAGGCAGTAGTAAACATACTGAGAAAACAGAGTAAAAGTTTCTCCTGCAACCCGTTCCCTTTGTGCTAGATGAACGAACGTCTCTCCACAAGCTCAGTTCTGAGAGATAAGTGTGTGTGAATGCCTTAATTCTCCTCGCTTTTTGGAACACAAAGTTTCTTTTCAGTTGCCAAATCCACTCCATAAATATATATGGGGAGGTACTAGCTAAAACTCTGTTTTACAATGAAAACTGCAGGAAATTCAAAACGGCACTAGGGAACAGACTGAGAAACCAGAGTAAAAGTTTCTCCTGCAACCCGTTCCCTTTTTGCTACATGAACGAACATCTGTCCACATGCTCAGTTCTGAGAGAAAATTGTGTGTGAAGTCGCCTTCAACTAGCTTGTTGTAAACACAAAGTTTCTATGCAGTTGCCAACTCCACTCCATACATATATATGGGGAGGTACTAGCTCCAACTCGTTTTTACAGTGAAAATTGTAGGCACTTCAAACTGGCACTAGGGAACAGACTGAGACTTCAGAGTAATAGTTTCTCCTGCAACACGTTCCCTTTGTGCTAGATGAACGAAGGTCTCTGCACATGCTCAGTTCTGAGAGAATAGTGTGTGTCAAAGCCGTCCTTCACCTAGCTTCTTGAGAACACAAAGATTGTTTTCAGTTGCCAACACCACTCCATACATATATATGGGGAGGTACAAGCTCCAACTCGTTTTAACAGTCAAAACTGCAGGAACGTCAAACCGGCACTAGGAAACAGACAGAGAAATGAGAGTAAAAGTTTCTCCTGCAAACCGTTCACTTTGTGCTAGATGAACGAACGTCTCTCCACAAGCTAAGTTCTGAGAGGTAAGTGTGTGCGAAAGCTGTAATTCACATAGCATGTTGGGAACACAAAGTTTCTTTCCAGTTGCCAACTTCACTCCATAAAAATTTTTGAGGATGTACTAGATCCAAATCGTTATTACAGTGAAAACTGCAGGAACTTCAAAACGGCACTAGGACGCAGAATTAGAAACCAGAGTAAAAGTTTCTCCTGGAACCCGTTCCTTTGTGCTAGATGAAGGAAAGTCTCTCCACATGCTCAGTTCTGAAAAATAAGTGTGTGTGAAAGACGTCCTTCAGCTAGGTTGTTTGGAACACACAGATTCTTTTCAGTTGCCTACTCCACTCCATACATATATATGGGGAGGTACTAGCTCCAACTCGGTTTTACAGTGAAATCTGCAGGAACCTCAAACCGGCACTAGGAAACAGACTGAGAAACCAGAGTAATAGTTTCACCTGCAAAACTTTCCCTTTGTGCTAGATGAAGGAACGTCTCTCCACAAGCTCAATTGTGAGAGATAATTGTGTGTGAAAGCCGTCATTCACCTAGCTTGTTGGGAACACAAAGTTTGTTTTCAGTTGCCAACTCCACTCCATATATATATATGGGGATGTACTAGCTCCAAATCATTTTTACAGTGAAAACTGCAGGAATTTCAAACCGGCACTAGGAAGCAAACTTAGAAACCAGTATAAAAGTTAACCTGAAACCCGTTCCCTTTGTGCTAGATGAACGAACATCTATCCACATGCTCAGATCTCAGAGATAAGTGTGTGTGAAAGACGTCCTTCAGCAATCTTGTTGGGAACACAAAGTTTCTTTGCAGTTGCTAACACCAATCCACACATATATATGGGGAGGTTCTAGCTCCAAATCGGTTTTACAGTGAAAAATGCAGGAAATTCAAACAGGCACTAGGAAACAGACTGAGAAACCAGAAAAAATGTTTCTCCTGCAACTCGATCCCTTTGTGCTAGATGAACGAACTTCTGTCCACATGCTCAGTTCTGAGAGAAAATTGTGTCTGAAATCCGGCCTTCAAATATCTTGTTGTATACACATAGATACTTTGCATTTGCCAACTCAAATCCATAAATATATATGGGGAGGTAGTAACTCCAACTCGGTTTTACAGTGAAAACTGCAGGAAATTCAAACTGGCACTAGGAAACTGACTGAGAATCCAGAGCAAATGTTTCTCCTGCAACCCGTTCCCATTGTGCTAGATGAACGAACTTCTGTCCACATGCTCATTTCTGAGAGATAATTGTGTGTGAAAGCCGTCCTTCACCTAGCTTGTTGTAAACACATAGTTTCTTTGCAGTTGCAAACTCCACCCATACATATATATGGGGAGGTTGTAGCTCCAAATCTGTTTTACACTGTTAACTCAAGAACTTCAAACCGGCACTAGGAAACAGACTGAGAAACCAGAGTAAAGTTTCTCCTGCAAACCGTTCCCTTTGTGCTAGATGAAGGAACGTCTCACCACAAGCTTAGTTGTGAGAGATAAGTGTGTGTGAAAGCCGTCCTTGAACAAGCTTGTTGTAAACACATAGTTTCTTTTCATTTGCCAACTCCACTCCATACATATATATGGGGAGGTAATAGCTCCAACTCGGTTTTATAATGAAATCTGTAGGAACTTCAAACCAGCACTAGGGAACAGACTGAGAATCCAGAGTAATTGTTTCTCCTGTAAACCGTTCCCTTTGTGCTAGATGAACGAACGTCTCTCCACATGCTCAGTTCTCAGAGATAAGTGTGTGTGAAAGCCGTCCTTCAGCTATCTTGTTGGGAACACAAAGTTTCTTTGCAGTTGCTAACAGCAATCCACTCATATATATGGGGATGTTCTAGCTCCAACTCGGTTTTACAGTGAAAACTGCAGGAACTTCAAACCGGCACTAGGAAACAGACTGAGAAACCAGAGAAAAAGTTTCTCCTGCAACACGAACCCTTTGTGCTAGATGAATGAACTTCTGTCCACATGCTCAGTTCTGAAGGAAATGTGTGTCTGAAAGCCGTACTTCACATAGCTTGTTGTAAACACATAGATTCTTTGCAATTGCCAACTCCACTCCATAAATATATAAGGGGAGGTACTAGCTCCAAATTATTTTTACAGTGATAACTGCAGGAAATTCTAACCGGCACTAGAGAACAGACTGAGAATCCAGAGAAAATGTTTCTCCTGCAACACGTTCCCTTTGTGCTAGATGAACGAACTTCTGTTCACATGCTCATTTCTGAGGGATAAGTGTGTGTGAAAGCCGTCCTTCACCTAGCTTGTTGTAAACACATAGTTACTTTTCAGTTGCCAACTCCATTCCATACATATATATGGGGAGGTAGTAGCTCAAACTCGGTTTTACAGTGTGAACTCAGTAACTTCAAACCTTCACTAGGAAACAGACTGAGAAACCAGCATAAATGTTTCGCCTGCAAACCGTTCCCTTTGTGCTAGATGAATGAACGGCTATCCACATGCTCAGATCTGAGAGATAACTGTGTGTGAAAGCCGTCTTTCAACTATCTTGTTGGGAACACAAAGTTTCTTTTCAGTTGCCAACTCCACTCCATACATATATATGGGTAGGTACTAGCTCCAACTCGGTTTTACACTGAAAACTGCAGGAAATTCATACCGGCACTAGGAAACAGACTGAGAAACCAGAGTAAAAGTTTCTCCTGCAACCCGTTCCCTTTGTGCTAGATGAAGGATCGTCTCTCCACATGCTCAATTCTGAGAAATTAGTTTGTGTGAATGCCATCCTCACCTTGCTTGTTTGGAAAACAAAGTTCCTTTTCAGTTGCCAAATCCACACCATAAATATATATGGGGAGATAAGCTAAAACTCGGTTTTACAGTGAAAACTGCAGGAATTTCAAAACGGCTCTAGGGAACAGATTTAGAAACCAGAATAAAATTTTCTCCTGCAAACCGTTCCCTTTTTGCTACATGAACGAACATCTGTCCACATGCTCAGTTCTGAGAGAAAATTGTGTGTGAATCCGTCCTTCAACTAGCTTGTTGTAAACACATAGTTTCTATGAAGTTCCCAACACCACTCCATACATATATATGGGGAGGTAGTAGCTAAAACTCGGTTTTACAGTGAAAACTGCAGGAACTTTAAAACGGCACTAGGAAATAGACTGAGAAAACAGAGTAAAATTTCTCCTGCAACCCGTTCCATTTTTGCTTGATGAACGAAAGTCTCTCCACAAGCTCAGTTCTGAGAGATAATTGTGTGTTAAAGCCGTCCTTCAGCTAGCTTGTTGGGAACACAAAGTTTCTTTTCATTTGCCAAACCCACTCCATACATATATATTGGAAGGTACAAGCTCCAACTAGGTTTTACACTTAAAACTGCAGGAACTTCAAACCGGCACTAGGAAACATACTGAGAATCCAGAGTAAAAGTTTCTCCTGCAACCCGTTCCCTTTGTGCTAGATGAAGGAACGTCTCTCCACATGTTTAGTTCTGAGAGATAAGTGTGTGTGAAAGCCGACCTTCAGTTAGCTTGTTGGGAACACATAGATTCTTTTCAGTTGTATATTCCACTCCATATATTTATATGGGGAGGTACTAGCTCCAACTCGGTTTTACAGTGAAACTTGCAAGAACGTCAAACCGGCACTAGGAAACAGACTGAGAAACCAGAGTAAAAGTTTCCCCTGCAAACCGTTCAATTTGTGCTAGAAGAAGGAACGTCTCTCCACAAGCTCAGTTGTGAGAGATATGTGTGTGTGAATGCCGTAATACACCTAGCTTGTTGGGAACACAAAATTTCTTTTCATTTGCCAAATCCACTCCATAAATATATATGGGGAGGTTCTAGCTAAAACTCGCTTTTACAGGGAAAACTGCGGGAAATTCAAAACGGCACTATGGAACAGACTGAGAAACCAGATTAATAGCTTCTCCTGCAACCCGTTCACTATGAGATATATGAAAGAACTTCTGTCCACATGCTCTTTTCTGAGAAATATGTGTGTGTGAAAGCCGTCCTTAAACTAGCTTGATGTAAAAACATAGTTTCTTTTAAGTTGCCAACTCCACTCCATACAAATATATCGGGAGGTACTAGCTCCAACTCGGTTTTACTGTGAAAACTGCAGGAATTTCAACCGGCACTAGGAAACAGACTGAGACAACAGAGTAAAAGTTTCTCCTACAATCAGTTCCCTTTCTACTAGATGAACGAAAGTCTCTCCACAAGCTCAGTTCTGAGAGATAAGTGTGTGTGAAAGCCGTAATTCACCTAGCTTTTAGGAACACAAAGTTTCTTTTCAGTTGCCAAATCCACTCCATAAATATATATGGGGAGGTACTAACTAAAACACGGTTTTACAGTGAAAACTGCAGGAAATTCAAAACGGCAATAGGGAACAGACTGAGAAACCAGAGTAAAGTTTTCTCCTGCAACTCGTTCCCTTTTTGCTACATGAACGAACTTCTTTCCACATGCTCAGTTCTGAGAGATAAGTGTGTGTGAAAGCAGTCCTTCAACTAGCTTGTTGTAAACACATAGTTTATTTCCAGTTGCCAAATCTTCTCCATACATATATATGGGGTGGTACTAGCTCCATCTCGGTTTTACAGTGAAAACTGCAGGAACTTCATACTGGCACTAGGAAACAGACTGAGAAACCAGAGATAAAGTTTCTCCTCCAAGCTGATCCCATTGTGCTAGATGATCGAACGTCTCTACACATGCTAGGTTCTGAGAGATAAGTGAGTGTGAAAGCCGTCCTTCACCTTGCTTGTTAGGAACACAAAATTCCATTTCATTTGCCAACACCACTCCATACATATATATGGGGGGGGTACTAGCTCCAACTCGGTTTTACAGTGAAAACTGTAGGCACTTCAAACTGGCACTAGGGAACAGACTGAGAATCCAGAGTAAAAGATTCTCCTGCAACCCGTTCCCTTTATGCTAGATGAACGAACGTCTCTCCACATGCTCAGTTCTTAGAGAATATTTTGTGTGTAAGACGTCCTTCACCTAGGTTCTTGGGAACACAAAGATTCTTTTAAGTTGCCACCTCCACTCCATACATATATAAGGGGAGGTACTAGCTCCAACTCGGTTTTACAGTGAAAACTGCAGGAACTTCAAAACGGCACTAGGAAACAGACTGAGAAAACAGAGTAAAAGTTTCTCTTGCAAACCGATCCATTTGTGGTAGATGAAGGAACGTCTCTCCACAAGCTAAGTTCTGAGAGATAAGTGTGTGTGAAAGCCGTAATTCACCAAGCTTTTTGGAACACAAAGTTTCTTTAGAGTTGCCAAATCCACTCCATAAATATATATGGGGAGGTACTAACTAAAACTCGGTTTTACAGTGAAAACTGCAGGAAATTCAAAACGGCACTAGGGAACAGACTGAGAAACCAGAGTAAAATTTTCTCCTGCAACCCGTTCCCTTTGTGCTACATGAACGAACTTCTGTCCACATGCTCAGTTCTGAGAGATACGTGTGTGTGAAAGCCGTCCTTCAACCAGCTTGTTGTAAACACATAGTTTCTTTGCAGTTGCCAACTCCACTCCATAAATATATATGGGGAGGTACTAGCTCCAACTCGGTTTTACATTGAAAACTGCAGGAACTTCAAACCGGCACTAGGAAACAGACTGAGAAAACAGAGATAAAGTTTCTCCTCCAAAGCGATCCCTTTGTGCTAGATGATCGATAGTCTCTACACATGCTAGGTTCTGAGAGATATGTGAGTGTGAAAGCCATCCTTCAACTAGCTTGCTGGGAACACAAAATTCCTTTTCAGTTGCCAACTCCACTCCATACATATATATGGGGGGGTACTAGCTCAAAATCGGTTTTACAGTGAAAACTGCAGGAACTTCAAACCGGCACTAGGAAACAGACTGAGAAAACAGAGTAAAAGTTTCTCCTGCAAAATTTTCCCTTTGTGCTTGATGAACGAACGTCTCTCCACCAGCTCTGTTCTGAGAGATAAGTGTGTGTGAATGCCGTCCTTCAACTAGCTTGTTGTTAACACATAGTTCCTTTGCATTTGCCCACACCACTCCATACATATATATGGGGAGGTACTAGCTCCAACTCGGTTTTACAGTGAATACTGCAGGAACTTCAAACCGGCACTAGGGAACAGACTGAGAATCCAGAGTAAATGTTTCGACTGCAAACCTTTCCCTTTGTGCTAGATGAACGAACGTCTCTCCACATGCTCAGTTCTGATAGAATATTGTGTGTGAAAGCCGTGCTTCACCTAGCTTCTTGGGAACACAAAGACTCTTTTCAGTTGCCAACTCCACTCCATATATATATAAGGGGAGGTACTAGCTCCAACTAGGTTTTACAGTGAAAACTGCAGGAACTTCAAACCGGCACTAGGAAACAGACTGAGAAACCAGAGTAAAAGTATCTCCTGCAAACCGTTCCATTTGAGCTAGATGAAGGAACGTCTCTCCACAAGCTCAGTTCTGAGAGATAAGTGTGTGTGAAAGCCGTAATTCACCTAGCTTGTTGGGAACACAAAGTTTCTTTTCATTTGCAAAATCCACTCCATATATATATATGGGGTGGTACTAGCTAAAACTCGGTTTTACAGTGAAAACTGCAGGAAATTCAAAACGGCACTAGGGAACAGACAGAGAAACCAGAGTAATAGTTTCTCCTGCAACCCGATCCCTTTGTGCTATATGAACGAACTTCTGTCCACATGCTCAGTTCTGAGAGATAAGTGTGTGTGAAAGCCGTCCTTAAACTAGCTTGTTGTAAACACATTGTTTCTTTTCAGTTGCCAACACCACTCCATACATATATATTGGTAGGTACAAGCTCCAACTAGGTTTTACACTGAAAACTGCAGGAAATTCAAACCGGCACTAGGAATCATACTGAGAAACCAGAGTAAAAGTTTCTCCTGCCACCCGTTCCCTTTGCGTAGATGAAGGAAAGTCTCTCCACATGTTTAGTTCTGAGAGATAAGTGTGTGTGAAAGCCGACCTTCAGTTAGCTTGTTGGGAACACAAAGATTCTTTTCAGTTGCCTACTCCACTCCATACATATATATGGGGAGTTATAAGCTCCAACTAGGTTTTACAGTGAAACTTGCAGGAACTTCAAACCGGTACTAGGAAACAGACTGACAATCCAGAGTAAAAGTTTCTCCTGCAAACCGTTCCCTTTGTGCTAGATGAACGAAAGTCTCTCCACAAGCTCCGTTCTGAGAGATAAGTGTGTGTGAAAGCCGTAATTCACCTAGCTTTTAGGAACACAAAGTTTCTTTTCAGTTGCCAAATCCACTCCATAAATATATATGGGGAGGTACTAACTAAAACACGGTTTTACAGTGAAAACTGCAGGAAATTCAAAACGGCACTAGGGAACAGACTGAGAAACCAGAGATAAAGTTTCTCCTCCAACCCGATCCCATTGTGCTAGATGATCGAACGTCTCTACACATGCTAGGTTCTGAGAGATAAGTGAGTGTGAAAGCCGACATTCACCTAGCTTGTTGGGAACACAAAATTCCTTTTCATTTGCCTACTCCACTCCATACATATATATGGGGGGTACTAGCTCCAATTCTGTTTTACAGTGAAAAATGTAGGCACTTCAAACTGGCACTAGGGAACAGACTGAGAATCCAGATTAAAAGTATCTCCTGCAACCCGTTCCCTTTATGCTAGATGAACGAACGTCTCTCCACATGCTCAGTTCTGAGAGAATAGTTTGTGTGAAAGACGTCCTTCACCTAGCTTCTTGGGAACACAAAGATTCTTTTCAGTTGTCAACTCCACTCCATACATATATATGGGGAGGTACTAGCTCCAAGTCGGTTTTACAGTGAAAACTACAGGAACTTCAAACCGGCACTAGGAAACAGACTGAGAAAACAGAGTAAAAGTTTCTCTTGAAAACCGATCCATTTGTGCTAGATGAAGGAACGTTTCTCCAGAAGCTCAGTTGTGAGAGATAAGTGTGTGTGAAAGCCGTAATTCACCTAGCTTTTTGGAACACATAGTTTCTTTAGAGTTGCGAAATCCACTCCATAAATATATATGGGGAGGTACTAACTAAAACACGGTTTTAAAGTGAAAACTGCAGGAAATTCAAAACGGCACTAGGGAACAGAGTGAGAAACCAGAGTAAAATTTTCTCCTTCAACTCGTTCCCTTTTTGCTACATGAACGAACTTCTGTCCACATGCTCAGTTCTGAGAGATAAGTGTGTGTGAAAGCCGTCCTTCATATAGCTTGTTGTAAAATCATAGTTTGTTTGCAGTTGCCAACTCCACTCCATACATATATATGGGGAGGTAATAGCTCCAACTCGATTTTACAGTGAAAAATGCAGGAAATTCAAACTGGCACTAGGAAACAGACTGAGAAACCAGACATAAAGTTTCTCCTCCAACCCGATCCCATTTTGCTAGATGATCAATCGTCTCTACACATGCTAGGTTCTGAGAGATAAGTGAGTGTGAAAGCCGTCCTTCACCTAGCTTGTTGGGAAAACAAAATTCCTTTTCATTTGCCAACTCCACTCCATAAATATATATGGGGGGGGTACTAGTTCCAACTCGGTTTTACAGTGAAAACTCTAGGCACTTCAACCTGGCACTAGGGAACATACTGAGGATCCAGAGTAAAAGTTTCTCCTGCAACCCGTTCCCTTTATGCTAGATGAACGAACGTCTCTCCACATGCTCAGTTCTGAGAGAATAGTTTGTGTGAAAGACGTCCTTCACCTAGCTTCTTGGGAAATCAAAAAATCTTTTCAGTTGTCAACTCCACTCCATACATATATAAGGGGAGGTACTAGCTCCAAGTCGGTTTTACAGTGAAAACTGCAGGAACTTCAAACCGGCACTAGGAAACAGACTGAGAAAACAGAGTAAAAGTTTCTCTTGCAAACCGATCCATTTGTGCTAGATGAAGGAACGTTTCCCCAGAAGCTCAGTTGTGAGAGACAAGTGTGTGTGAAAGCCGTAATTCACCTAGCTTTTTGGAACACATAGTTTCTTTAGAGTTGCGAAATCCACTCCATAAATATATATGGGGAGGTACTAACTAAAACACGGTTTTACAGTGAAAACTGCAGGAAATTCAAAACGGCACTAGGGAACAGACAGAGAAACCAGAGTAATAGTTTCTCCTGCAACCCGATCCCTTTGTGCTATATGAACGAACTTCTGTCCACATGCTCAGTTCTGAGAGATAAGTGTGTGTGAAAGCCGTCCTTAAACTAGCTTGTTGTAAACACATTGTTTCTTTTCAGTTGCCAACACCACTCCATACATATATATTGGTAGGTACAAGCTCCAACTAGGTTTTACACTGAAAACTGCAGGAAATTCAAACCGGCACTAGG
The DNA here is from genome assembly GCF_036321535.1 of Camelus dromedarius. NCBI lineage: Eukaryota > Metazoa > Chordata > Mammalia > Artiodactyla > Camelidae > Camelus > Camelus dromedarius. Next base: position 3,612,152 of record NW_026989731.1, read on the forward strand.
AATCATACTGAGAAACCAGAGTAAAAGTTTCTCCTGCCACCCGTTCCCTTTGCGTAGATGAAGGAAAGTCTCTCCACATGTTTAGTTCTGAGAGACAAGTGTGTGTGAAAGCCGACCTTCAGTTAGCTTGTTGGGAACACAAAGATTCTTTTCAGTTGCCTACTCCACTCCATACATATATATGGGGAGTTATAAGCTCCAACTAGGTTTTACAGTGAAACTTGCAGGAACTTCAAACCGGTACTAGGAAACAGACTGACAATCCAGAGTAAAAGTTTCTCCTGCAAACCGTTCCCTTTGTGCTAGATGAACGAAAGTCTCTCCACAAGCTCCGTTCTGAGAGATAAGTGTGTGTGAAAGCCGTAATTCACCTAGCTTTTAGGAACACAAAGTTTCTTTTCAGTTGCCAAATCCACTCCATAAATATATATGGGGAGGTACTAACTAAAACACGGTTTTACAGTGAAAACTGCAGGAAATTCAAAACGGCACTAGGGAACAGACTGAGAAACCAGAGATAAAGTTTCTCCTCCAACCCGATCCCATTGTGCTAGATGATCGAACGTCTCTACACATGCTAGGTTCTGAGAGATAAGTGAGTGTGAAAGCCGACATTCACCTAGCTTGTTGGGAACACAAAATTCCTTTTCATTTGCCAACTCCACTCCATACATATATATGGGGGGTACTAGCTCCAATTCTGTTTTACAGTGAAAAATGTAGGCACTTCAAACTGGCACTAGGGAACAGACTGAGAATCCAGATTAAAAGTATCTCCTGCAACCCGTTCCCTTTATGCTAGATGAACGAACGTCTCTCCACATGCTCAGTTCTGAGAGAATAGTTTGTGTGAAAGACGTCCTTCACCTAGCTTCTTGGGAACACAAAGATTCTTTTCAGTTGTCAACTCCACTCCATACATATATATGGGGAGGTACTAGCTCCAAGTCGGTTTTACAGTGAAAACTACAGGAACTTCAAACCGGCACTAGGAAACAGACTGAGAAAACAGAGTAAAAGTTTCTCTTGAAAACCGATCCATTTGTGCTAGATGAAGGAACGTTTCTCCAGAAGCTCAGTTGTGAGAGATAAGTGTGTGTGAAAGCCGTAATTCACCTAGCTTTTTGGAACACATAGTTTCTTTAGAGTTGCGAAATCCACTCCATAAATATATATGGGGAGGTACTAACTAAAACACGGTTTTAAAGTGAAAACTGCAGGAAATTCAAAACGGCACTAGGGAACAGAGTGAGAAACCAGAGTAAAATTTTCTCCTTCAACTCGTTCCCTTTTTGCTACATGAACGAACTTCTGTCCACATGCTCAGTTCTGAGAGATAAGTGTGTGTGAAAGCCGTCCTTCATATAGCTTGTTGTAAAATCATAGTTTGTTTGCAGTTGCCAACTCCACTCCATACATATATATGGGGAGGTAATAGCTCCAACTCGATTTTACAGTGAAAAATGCAGGAAATTCAAACTGGCACTAGGAAACAGACTGAGAAACCAGACATAAAGTTTCTCCTCCAACCCGATCCCATTTTGCTAGATGATCAATCGTCTCTACACATGCTAGGTTCTGAGAGATAAGTGAGTGTGAAAGCCGTCCTTCACCTAGCTTGTTGGGAAAACAAAATTCCTTTTCATTTGCCAACTCCACTCCATAAATATATATGGGGGGGGTACTAGTTCCAACTCGGTTTTACAGTGAAAACTCTAGGCACTTCAACCTGGCACTAGGGAACATACTGAGGATCCAGAGTAAAAGTTTCTCCTGCAACCCGTTCCCTTTATGCTAGATGAACGAACGTCTCTCCACATGCTCAGTTCTGAGAGAATAGTTTGTGTGAAAGACGTCCTTCACCTAGCTTCTTGGGAAATCAAAAAATCTTTTCAGTTGTCAACTCCACTCCATACATATATAAGGGGAGGTACTAGCTCCAAGTCGGTTTTACAGTGAAAACTGCAGGAACTTCAAACCGGCACTAGGAAACAGACTGAGAAAACAGAGTAAAAGTTTCTCTTGCAAACCGATCCATTTGTGCTAGATGAAGGAACGTTTCCCCAGAAGCTCAGTTGTGAGAGACAAGTGTGTGTGAAAGCCGTAATTCACCTAGCTTTTTGGAACACATAGTTTCTTTAGAGTTGCGAAATCCACTCCATAAATATATATGGGGAGGTACTAACTAAAACACGGTTTTACAGTGAAAACTGCAGGAAATTCAAAACCGCACTAGGGAACAGAGTGAGAAACCAGAGTAAAATTTTCTCCTGCAACCCGTTCCATTTATGTAGATGAACGAACGTCTCTCCACATGCTCAGTTCTGAGAGAATAGTTTATTTGAAGACGTCCTTCACCTAGCTTCTTGGGAACAAAAAGTTTCTTTTCAGTTGCCAGCTCCACTCCATACATATATAAGGGGAGGTACTAGCTCCAAATCGGTATTACAGTGAAAACTGCAGGAACTTCAAACCGGCACTAGGAAACAGACTGAGAAAACAGAGTAAAAGTTTCTCTTGCAAACCGATCCATTTGTGCTAGATGAAGGAACGTCTCTCCACAAGCTCAGTTGTGAGAAATAAGTGTGTGTGAAAGCCGTAATTCACCTAGCTTTTTGGGAACACAAAGTTTCTTTTCATTTGCCAAATCCACTCCATAAATATATATGGGGTGGTACTAGCTAAAACTCGGTTTTACAGTGATAACTGCAGGAATTTCAAAACGGCACTAGGGAACAGACTGAGAAACCAGAGTAATAGTTTCTCCTGCAACCCGTTCTCTTTGTGCTATATGAACGAACTTCTGTCCACATGCTCAATTCTGAGAGATAAGTGTGTGTGAAAGCCGTCCTTCAACTAGCTTGTTGTAAATAATTAGTTTCTTTTCAGTTGCCAACTACACTCCATACATATATATGGGGAGGTACTAGTTCCAACGCGGTTTTACAGTGAAAACTGCAGGAAATTCAAACCGGCACTAGGAAACAGACTGAGAAAACAGAGTAAAATTTTCCCTGCAATCCGTTCTCTTTGTGCTAGATGAACGAACGTCTCTCCACATGCTCAGTTCTGAGAAATTACTGTGTGTGAAATCCGTCCTCACCTAGCTTGTTGGGAACACAATGTTTCTTTTCAGTTGCCAACTCCACTCCATACATATATATGGGGAGGTATTAGCTCCAAAACGGTTTTACAGTGAAAACTACAGGAACTTCAAAATGGTACTAGGAAACAGATTGAGAAAACAGAGTAAAATTTCTCCTGAAACCTGTTCCCTTATTGCTTGATGAACGAACGTCTCACCTCAAGCTCTGTTCTGAGAGATAAGTGTTTGTGAAAGCCATAATTCACCTAGCTTTTTGGAACACATTGTTTCTTTGCAGTTGCCAAATCCACTCCATAAATATATATGTTGTTGTATTAGCTAAAACTCGGTTTTACAGTGAATACTGCAGGAACTTCAAAACGGCACTAGGGAACAGACTGAGAAACCAGAGATAAAGTTTCTCCTGTAACTCGTTCCATTTTGCTACATGAACGAAATTCTGTCCACATGCTCAGTTCTGAGAGAATACTCTGTGTGAAAGCCGTCCTTCATCTAGCTTCTTTTGAACACAAAGATTCTTTTCAGTTGACAACTCCACTCCATACATATATATGGGGAGGTACTAGCTTAAACTCGATTTTACAGTGAAAACTGCAGGAACTTCAAACAAGCACTAGGAAACAGACTGAGAAACCAGAGTAAAAGTTTCTCCAGCAAACCGTTCCATTTGTGCTAAATGAACGAACGTCTCTCCACAAGCTCATTTCTGAGAGATAATTGTGTGTGAAAGCCTTAATTCACCTAGCTTGTTGGGAACACAAAGTTTCTTTTCAGTTGCCAACTCCATTCCATACATATATATGGGGAGGTACTAGCTAAAACTCGGTGTTACCGTGAAAACAGAAGGAACTTCAAAACGGCACTAGGAAGCAGACTGAGAATACAGAGTAAAAGTTTCTCCTGCAACCCGTTCCTTTGTGCTAGATGAAGGAACGTCTCTCAACATGCTCAGTTCTGAGAGATAATTGTGTGTGAAAGCCTCCCTTCACCTAGCTTGTTTGGAACACAAAGTTCCTTTTCAGTTGCCAACTCCAATCCATAAGTATATATGGGGGGAACTAGCTAAAATTCGGTTTTACAGTGAAAATTGTAGGAACTTCATAACGGCACTAGGGAACAGACTGAGAAACCAGAGTAAAAGTTTCTCCTGTAACCCGTTCCCTTCTGCTACATGAAAGAACTTCTGTCCACATGCTCAGTTCTGAGAGATAAGTGTGTGTGAAAGCCGTCCTTCAACTAGCTTCTTGTAAACACATAGATTCTTTGCAGTTGCCAACACCACTCCATACATATATATGGGGAGGTACTCGCTCCAACACGGTTTTACAGTGATAAATGCAGGAACTTCAAACCGGCACTAGGAAACAGACTGAGAAACCAGAGTAAAAGTTTCTCCTGCAAACCGTTCCCATTGTGATAGATGAACGACGTCCCTACACATGCTCAGTTCTGAGAGGTAAGTGAGTGTGTACGCCGTCCTTCACCTATCTTGTTGGGAACAAAAAGTTTCTTTTTAGTTGCCAACTCCACTCGATACATATATATGGGGAGGTAGTAGCTCCAACTCGGTTTTACAGTGAAAACTGCAGGAACTTCCAACCGGCACTAGGAAACAGACTGAAAAACAGAGTAAATGTTTATCCTGCATCCAGTTCACTTTGTGCTAGATGAACGAACGTCTCACCACATGTTCAGTTCTGAGAGATAAGTGTTTGTGAAAGCCGTAATTCACCTAGCTTTTTGGGAACACAAAGTTTCTTTTCAGTTGCCAAATCCACTCCATAAATATATATGGGGAAGTACTAGGTAAAACTCGGTTTTACAGTGAAAACTGCAGGAACATCAAAACGGCACTAGCGAACAGACTGAGAGACCAGAGTAAAAATTTTTTCTGCTACCACTTCCCTATGTGCTAGATGAATGAAAGTCTCTCCACAAGCTCAGTTCTGAGAGATAAGTGTGTGTGAAACCCTTAATTCACCTAGATTGTTGGGAAAACAAAATTTCTTTTCAGTTGCCAACACCAATCCATAAATATATATGGGGAGGTCCTAGCTCCAACACGGTATTACAGTGAAACCTGCAGGAACGTCCAAACGGCACTAGGAAACAGACTGAAAAAATAGAGTAAATGTTTCTCCTGCAACACTTTCCCTTTGTGCTCGATGAACGAAAGTCTCACCACAAGTTCAGTTCAGAGAGATAAGTGTGTGTGAAAGCCGTAATTCAACTAGCTTTTGGAAAAACAAAGTTTCTTTTCAGTTGCCAACACCACTCCTTTAATATATATGGGGAGGTACTAGCTAAAACTCGGTTTTACAGTGAAAACTGCAGGAACATCAAAAGGGCACTAGGGAACAGACTGAGAAACGAGAGTAAAAGTTTCTCCTGCAACCCGTTCCCTTTGTGCTAGATGAACGAACGTCTCTCCACAAGCTCAGTTCTGAGAGATAAGTGTGTGTGGAAGCCGTCCTTCACCTAACTTTTAGTAAACACATAGTCTCTTTGAGGTTGCCAACTCCACTCCATACATATATATGGGGAGGTACAAGCTCCAACGCGTTTTTACACTGAAAACTGCAGGAACTTCAAACCGGCACTAGGAAACAGACTGAGAAAACAGAATAAAATTTTCCCTGAAATCCGTTCCCTTTTTGCTAGATGAACGAACGTCTCTCCACATGCTCAGTTCTGAGAAATTAGTGTGTGTGAAATCCGTCCTCACCTAGCTTTTTGGGAACACAATGTTTCTTTTCAGTTGCCTACTCCACTCCATACATATATATGGGGAGGTATTAGCTCCAAAATTCTTTTACAGTGAAAAATACAGGAACTTAAAATTGGCACTAGGATACAGACTGAGAAACAGAGTAAAATTTCTCCTGCAACCCGTTCCCTTTGTGCTTGATGAACGAACGTCTCTCCACAAGCTCTGTTCTGAGAGATAAGTGTGTGTGAAAGCCGTAATTCACCTAGCTTTTTGGAACACATTGTTTCTTTGCAGTTGCCAACTCCACTCCATACATATATATGGGGAGGAACTAACTCCAAATCGGTTTTACAGTGAAAACTGTAGGCACTTCAAACTGGAACTAGGGAACAGACTGAGAATCCAGAGTAAAAGTTTCTCCTGCAAAACGTTCCCTTTGTGCTAGATGAATGAAAGTCTCTCCACATGCTCAGTTCTGAGAGAATACTGTGTGTGAAAGCAGTCCTTCAAATATCTTGTTGTAAACACATAGATTCTTTGCAGTTGCCAACACAACTCCATACATATATATGGGGAAGTACTCGCTCCAACACGGTTTTACAGTGAGAAATGCAAGAACTTCAAACCGGCACTAGGAAACAGACTGAGAAACCAGAGTAAAAGTTTCTCCTGCAAACCGTTCCCATTGTGCTAGATGAACGACGTCCCTACACATGCTCAGTTCTGAGAGCTAAATGAGTGTGAACGCCGTCCTTCACCTAACTTGTTGGGAACAAAAACTTTCTTTTCAGTTGCCAACTCAACTCCATACATATATATGGGGAGGTACTAGTTCCAACTCGGTTTTACAGTAGAAACTGCAGGAAAATCAAACCGGCACTAGGGAACAGACTGAGAATCCAGAGTAAAAGTTTCTCCTGCAACCCGTTCCCTTTGTGCTTGATGAACGAACGTCTCTCCACAAGCTCTGTTCTGAGAGATAAGTGTGTGTGAAAGCCGTAATTCACCTAGCTTTTTGGAACACATTGTTTCTTTGCAGTTGCCAACACCACTCCATACATATATATGGGGAGGTACTAGGTCCAACTCGGTTTTAAAGTGAAAACTGCAGGAACTTCCAACCGGCACTAGGAAACAGACTGAAAAATCAGAGTAATAGTTTCTCCTGCAACCCATTCCCTTTGTGCTAGATGAACGAACGTCTCTCCACAAGCTCATTTCTGAGAGATAATTGTGTGTGAAAGCCTTAATTCTCCTAGCTTGTTGGAAACACAAAGTTTCTTTTCAGTTGCCAACTCCATTCCATACATATATATGGAGAGGTACTAGCTAAAATTCGGTGTTACCGTGAAAACAGAAGGAACTTCAAAACGGCACTAGAGAACAGACTGAGAATCCAGAGTAAATGTTTCTCTTGCAAACCGTTCCATTTGTGCTAGATGAACGAACGTCTCTCCACAAGCTAAGTTCTTAGAGATAAGTGTGTGTGAAAGCTGTAATTCATATAATTTGTTGGGAACACAAAGTTTCTTATCACTTGCCAACTCCACTCCATAAATATAGATGGGTATGTACTAGCTCCAAATCGGTATTATAGTAAAAACTGCAGGAACTTCAAAACGGCACTAGGAAGCAGACTGAGAATACAGAGTAAAAGTTTCTCCTGCAACCCGTTCTTTGGGCTGGATGAAGGAACGTCTCTCAACATGCTCAGTTCTGAGAGATAATTGTGTGTGAAAGCCTCCCTTCAACTAGCTTGTTTGGAACACAAAGTTCCTTTTCAGTTGCCAACTCCAATCCATACGTATATATGGGGGGAACTAGCTAAAATTTGGTTTTACAGTGAAAATTGTAGGAACTTCATAACGGCACTAGGGAACAGACTGAGAAACCAGAGTAAAAGTTTCTCCTGTAACCCGTTCCCTTGTGCTACATGAAAGAACTTCTGTCCACATGCTCAGTTCTGAGAGATAAGTGTGTGTGAAAGCCGTCCTTCAACTAGCTCCTTGTAAACACATAGATTCTTTGCAGTTGCCAACACCACTCCACACATATATATGGGGAGGTACTCGCTCCAACACGGTTTTACAGTGAAAAATGCAGGAACTTCAAACCGGCACTAGGAAACACACTGAGAAACCAGAGAAAAGTTTCTCCTGCAAACCGTTCCCATTGTGCTAGATGAACGACGTCCCTACACATGCTCAGTTAAGAAAGGTAAGTGAGTGTGTACGCCGTCCTTCACCTATCTTGTTGGGAACAAAAAGTTTCTTTTTAGTTGCCAACTCCACTCCATACATATATATGGGGAGGTAGTAGCTCCAACTCGGTTTTACAGTGAAAACTGCAGGAACTTCCAACCGGCACTAGGAAACAGACTGAAAAACAGAGTAAATGTTTATCCTGCAACCAATTCACTTTGAGCTAGATGAACGAACGTCTCACCACAATTTCAGTTCTGAGAGATAAGTGTTTGTGAAAGCCGTAATTCACCTAGCTTGTTGGGAACACAAAGTTTCTTTTCAGTTGCCAATTCCACTCCATAAATATATATGGGGAGGTACTAGGTAAAACTCGGTTTTACAGTGAAAACTGCAGGAACATCAAAACGGCACTAGCGAACAGACTGAGAAACCACAGTAAAAATTTTTTCTGCTACCACTTCCCTTTGTGCTAGATGAACGAACGTCTCTCCACAAGCTCAGTTCTGAGAGATAAGTGTGTGTGAAACCCTTAATTCACCTAGATTGTTGGGAAAACAAAATTTCTTTTCAGTTGCCAACACCAATCCATAAATATATATGGGGAGGTCCTAGCTCCAACGCGGTATTACAGTGAAACCTGCAGGAACGTCCAAACGGCACTAGGAAACAGACTGAAAAAATAGAGTAAATGTTTCTCCTGCAACACTTTCCCTTTGTGCTCGATGAACGAAAGTCTCACCACAAGTTCAGTTCTGAGAGATAAGTGTGTGTGAAAGCCGTAATTCACCTAGCTTCTGGGAAAACAAAGTTTCTTTTCAGTTGCCAACACCACTCCATTAATATATATGGGGAGGTACTAGCTAAAACTCGGTTTTACAGTGAAAACTGCAGGAACATCAAAAGGGCACTAGGGAAAAGACTGAGAAATGAGAGTAAAAGTTTCTCCTGCAACCCGTTCCCTTTGTGCTAAATGAACGAACGTCTTTCCACAAGCTTAGTTCTGAGAGATAAGTGTGTGTGGAAGCTGTCCTTCACCAAACTTTTAGTAAACACATAGTCTCTTTGAGGTTGCCAACTCCACTCCATAAATATATATGGGGAGGTACTAGCTCCAAAGCGGTTTTACAGTGAAAACTGCAGGAACTTCAAACCGGCACTAGGAAACAGACTGAGAAAACAGAGTAAAATTTTCCCTGCAATCCGTTCCCTTTTTGCTAGATGAACGAACGTCTCTCCACATGCTCAGTTCTGAGAAATTAGTGTGTGTGAAATCCGTCCTCACCTAGATTGTTGGGAACACAATGTTTCTTTACAGTTGCCAACTCCACTCCATACATATATATGGGGAGGTATTAGCTCCAAAACTCTTTTACAGTGAAAACTACAGGAACTTAAAAATGGCACTAGGATACAGACTGAGAAAACAGAGTAAAATTTCTCCTGCAACCCGTTCCCTATGTGCTTGATGAACGAACGTCTCTCCACAAGCTCTTTTCTGAGAGATAAGTGTGTGTGAAAGCCGTAATTCACCTAGATTTTTGGAACACATTGTTTCTTCGCAGTTGCCAACTCCACTCCATACATATATATGGGGAGGTACTAACTCCAAATCGGTTTTACAGTGAAAACTGTAGGCACTTCAAAATGGAACTAGGGAACAGACTGAGAATCCAGAGTAAAAGTTTCTCCTGCAAACCGTTCCCTTTGTGCTAGATGAATGAAAGTCTCTCCACATGCTCAGTTCTGAGAGAATACTGTGTGTGAAAGCAGTCCTTCAACTATCTTGTTGTAAACACATAGATTCTTTGCAGTTGCCAACACAACTCCATACATATATATGGGGAAGTACTCGCTCCAACACGGTTTTACAGTGAGAAATGCAAGAACTTCAAACCGGCACTAGGAAACAGACTGAGAAACCAGAGTAAAAGTTTCTCCTGCAAACCGTTCCCATTGTGCTAGATGAACGACGTCCCTACACATGCTCAGTTCTGAGAGCTAAATGAGTGTGAACGCCGTCCTTCACCTAACTTGTTGGGAACAAAAACTTTCTTTTCAGGTGCCAACTCAACTCCATACATATATATGGCGAGGTAATAGTTCCAACTCGGTTTTACAGTAGAAACTGCAGGAAAATCAAACAGGCACTAGGGAACAGACTGAGAATCCAGAGTAAAAGGTTCTCCTGCAACCTGTTCCCTTTGTGCTTGATGAACGAACGTCTCTCCACAAGCTCTGTTCTGAGAGATAAGTGTGTGTGAAAGCCGTAATCCACCTAGCTTTTTGGAACACATTTTTTCTTTGCAATTACCAACACAACTCCATACATATATATGGGGAGGTACTAGGTCCAACTCGGGTTTAAAGTGAAAACTGCAGGAACTTCCAACCGGCACTAGGAAACAGACTGAAAAATCAGAGTAATAGTTTCTCCTGCAACCCATTCCCTTTGTGCTAGATGAACGAACGTCTCTCCACAAGCTCATTTCTGAGAGATAATTGTGTGTGAAAGCCTTAATTCTCCTAGCTTGTTGGAAACACAAAGTTTCTTTTCAGTTGCCAACTCCATTCCATACATATATATGGAGAGGTACTAGCTAAAATTCGGTGTTACCGTGAAAACAGAAGGAACTTCAAAACGGCACTAGAGAACAGACTGAGAATCCAGAGTAAATGTTTCTCTTGCAAACCGTTCCATTTGTGCTAGATGAACGAACGTCTCTCCACAAGCTAAGTTCTTAGAGATAAGTGTGTGTGAAAGCTGTAATTCATATAATTTGTTGGGAACACAAAGTTTCTTATCACTTGCCAACTCCACTCCATAAATATAGATGGGTATGTACTAGCTCCAAATCGGTATTATAGTAAAAACTGCAGGAACTTCAAAACGGCACTAGGAAGCAGACTGAGAATACAGAGTAAAAGTTTCTCCTGCAACCCGTTCTTTGGGCTGGATGAAGGAACGTCTCTCAACATGCTCAGTTCTGAGAGATAATTGTGTGTGAAAGCCTCCCTTCAACTAGCTTGTTTGGAACACAAAGTTCCTTTTCAGTTGCCAACTCCAATCCATACGTATATATGGGGGGAACTAGCTAAAATTTGGTTTTACAGTGAAAATTGTAGGAACTTCATAACGGCACTAGGGAACAGACTGAGAAACCAGAGTAAAAGTTTCTCCTGTAACCCGTTCCCTTGTGCTACATGAAAGAACTTCTGTCCACATGCTCAGTTCTGAGAGATAAGTGTGTGTGAAAGCCGTCCTTCAACTAGCTCCTTGTAAACACATAGATTCTTTGCAGTTGCCAACACCACTCCACACATATATATGGGGAGGTACTCGCTCCAACACGGTTTTACAGTGAAAAATGCAGGAACTTCAAACCGGCACTAGGAAACACACTGAGAAACCAGAGAAAAGTTTCTCCTGCAAACCGTTCCCATTGTGCTAGATGAACGACGTCCCTACACATGCTCAGTTAAGAAAGGTAAGTGAGTGTGTACGCCGTCCTTCACCTATCTTGTTGGGAACAAAAAGTTTCTTTTTAGTTGCCAACTCCACTCCATACATATATATGGGGAGGTAGTAGCTCCAACTCGGTTTTACAGTGAAAACTGCAGGAACTTCCAACCGGCACTAGGAAACAGACTGAAAAACAGAGTAAATGTTTATCCTGCAACCAATTCACTTTGAGCTAGATGAACGAACGTCTCACCACAATTTCAGTTCTGAGAGATAAGTGTTTGTGAAAGCCGTAATTCACCTAGCTTGTTGGGAACACAAAGTTTCTTTTCAGTTGCCAATTCCACTCCATAAATATATATGGGGAGGTACTAGGTAAAACTCGGTTTTACAGTGAAAACTGCAGGAACATCAAAACGGCACTAGCGAACAGACTGAGAAACCACAGTAAAAATTTTTTCTGCTACCACTTCCCTTTGTGCTAGATGAACGAACGTCTCTCCACAAGCTCAGTTCTGAGAGATAAGTGTGTGTGAAACCCTTAATTCACCTAGATTGTTGGGAAAACAAAATTTCTTTTCAGTTGCCAACACCAATCCATAAATATATATGGGGAGGTCCTAGCTCCAACGCGGTATTACAGTGAAACCTGCAGGAACGTCCAAACGGCACTAGGAAACAGACTGAAAAAATAGAGTAAATGTTTCTCCTGCAACACTTTCCCTTTGTGCTCGATGAACGAAAGTCTCACCACAAGTTCAGTTCTGAGAGATAAGTGTGTGTGAAAGCCGTAATTCACCTAGCTTCTGGGAAAACAAAGTTTCTTTTCAGTTGCCAACACCACTCCATTAATATATATGGGGAGGTACTAGCTAAAACTCGGTTTTACAGTGAAAACTGCAGGAACATCAAAAGGGCACTAGGGAAAAGACTGAGAAATGAGAGTAAAAGTTTCTCCTGCAACCCGTTCCCTTTGTGCTAAATGAACGAACGTCTTTCCACAAGCTTAGTTCTGAGAGATAAGTGTGTGTGGAAGCTGTCCTTCACCAAACTTTTAGTAAACACATAGTCTCTTTGAGGTTGCCAACTCCACTCCATAAATATATATGGGGAGGTACTAGCTCCAAAGCGGTTTTACAGTGAAAACTGCAGGAACTTCAAACCGGCACTAGGAAACAGACTGAGAAAACAGAGTAAAATTTTCCCTGCAATCCGTTCCCTTTTTGCTAGATGAACGAACGTCTCTCCACATGCTCAGTTCTGAGAAATTAGTGTGTGTGAAATCCGTCCTCACCTAGATTGTTGGGAACACAATGTTTCTTTACAGTTGCCAACTCCACTCCATACATATATATGGGGAGGTATTAGCTCCAAAACTCTTTTACAGTGAAAACTACAGGAACTTAAAAATGGCACTAGGATACAGACTGAGAAAACAGAGTAAAATTTCTCCTGCAACCCGTTCCCTATGTGCTTGATGAACGAACGTCTCTCCACAAGCTCTTTTCTGAGAGATAAGTGTGTGTGAAAGCCGTAATTCACCTAGATTTTTGGAACACATTGTTTCTTCGCAGTTGCCAACTCCACTCCATACATATATATGGGGAGGTACTAACTCCAAATCGGTTTTACAGTGAAAACTGTAGGCACTTCAAAATGGAACTAGGGAACAGACTGAGAATCCAGAGTAAAAGTTTCTCCTGCAAACCGTTCCCTTTGTGCTAGATGAATGAAAGTCTCTCCACATGCTCAGTTCTGAGAGAATACTGTGTGTGAAAGCAGTCCTTCAACTATCTTGTTGTAAACACATAGATTCTTTGCAGTTGCCAACACAACTCCATACATATATATGGGGAAGTACTCGCTCCAACACGGTTTTACAGTGAGAAATGCAAGAACTTCAAACCGGCACTAGGAAACAGACTGAGAAACCAGAGTAAAAGTTTCTCCTGCAAACCGTTCCCATTGTGCTAGATGAACGACGTCCCTACACATGCTCAGTTCTGAGAGCTAAATGAGTGTGAACGCCGTCCTTCACCTAACTTGTTGGGAACAAAAACTTTCTTTTCAGGTGCCAACTCAACTCCATACATATATATGGCGAGGTAATAGTTCCAACTCGGTTTTACAGTAGAAACTGCAGGAAAATCAAACAGGCACTAGGGAACAGACTGAGAATCCAGAGTAAAAGGTTCTCCTGCAACCTGTTCCCTTTGTGCTTGATGAACGAACGTCTCTCCACAAGCTCTGTTCTGAGAGATAAGTGTGTGTGAAAGCCGTAATCCACCTAGCTTTTTGGAACACATTTTTTCTTTGCAATTACCAACACAACTCCATACATATATATGGGGAGGTACTAGGTCCAACTCGGGTTTAAAGTGAAAACTGCAGGAACTTCCAACCGGCACTAGGAAAATGACTGAAAAATCAGAGTAATAGTTTCTCCTGCAACCCATTCCATTTGTGGTAGATGAACGAACGTCTCTCCACAAGTTCAGTTCTGAGAGATAAGTGTGTGTGAAAGCCGTAATTCACCTAGCTTGTTGGGAACACAAAATATCTTTTCAGTTGCCAAATCTACTCCATAATTATATATGGGGAGGTACTAGCTAAAATTCGGTTTTACAGTGAAAACTACAGGTACTTCATAACGGCACTAGGAAACAGACTGTGAAAACAGAGTAAATTTTCTCCTGCAATACGTTCCCTTTGTGCTAGATGAAGGAACGTCTCTCCACATGCTCAGTTCTGAGAGATATGTGTGTGTGAAAGCCGTCCTTCACCTAGCTTGTTGGGAACACAGAGTTTCTTTTCAGTTGCCAACTCCACTCCATATATATATAAGGGGAGGTACTAGCTCCAACTCGGTTTTACAGTGAAAACTGCAGGAACTTCAAACCAGCACTAGGAAACAGACTGAGATAACAGGGTAAAAGTTTCTCCTGCAACCCTTTCCCTTTGTTCTAGATGAACGAACGTCTCTCCAAAAGCTCAGTTCTGAGAATTAATTGTGTGTGAAAGCCGTCCTTCACCTAGCTTGTTGGGAAAACAAAGTTTTTTCAGTTGCCAACTCCACTCCATACATATATATGGGGAGGTATTAGCTCCAACTCGGTTTTACAGTGAAAACTGCAGGAACTTCCAACCGGCACTAGGAAACAGACTGAAAAACCGAGTAAATGTTTATCCTGCAAACAGTTCACTTTGTGCTAGATGAACGAACGTCTCACCACAAGTTAAGTTCTGAGAGATATGTGTTTGTGAAAGCCGTAATTCACCTAGCTTGTTGGGAACACAAAGTTTCTTTTCAGTTGCCAAATCCACTCCATAAATATATATGGGGTGGTACTAGGTAAAACTCGGTTTTACAGTGAAAACTGCAGGAACATCAAAACGGCACTAGCGAACAGACTGAGAAACCAGAGTAAAAATTTTTTCTGCTACCACTTCCCTTTGTGCTAGATGAACGAAAGTCTCTCCACAAGCTCAGTTCTGAGAGATAAGTGTGTGTGAAACCCTTAATTCACCTAGATTGTTGGGAAAACAAAATTTCTTTTCAGTTGCCAACACCAATCCATAAATATATATGGGGAGGTCCTAGCTCCAACGCGGTATTACAGTGAAACCTGCAGGAACGTCCAAACGGCACTAGGAAACAGACTGAAAAAATAGAGTAAATGTTTCTCCTGCAACACTTTCCCTTTGTGCTCGATGAATGAAAGTCTCACCACAAGTTCAGTTCAGAGATATAAGTGTGTGTGAAAGCCGTAATTCAACTAGCTTTTGTAAAAACAAAGTTTCTTTTCAGTTGCCAACACCACTCCTTTAATATATATGGGGAGGTACTAGCTAAAACTCGGTTTTACAGTGAAAACTGCAGGAACATCAAAACGGCACTAGGGAACAGACTGAGAAACGAGAGTAAAAGTTTCTCCTGCAACCCGTTCCCTTTGTGCTAGATGAACGAACGTCTCTCCACAAGCTCAGTTCTGAGAGATAAGTGTGTGTGGAAGCCGTCCTTCACCTAACTTTTAGTAAACACATAGTCTCTTTGAGGTTGCCAACTCCACTCCATACATATATATGGGGTGGTACAAGCTCCAACGCGTTTTTACAGTGAAAACTGCAGGAACTTCAAACCGGCACTAGGAAACAGACTGAGAAAACAGAGTAAAATTTTCCCTGAATTCCGTTCCCTTTTTGCTAGATGAACGAACGTCTCTCCACATGCTCAGTTCTGAGAAATTAGTGTGTGTGAAATCCGTCCTCACCTAGCTTTTTGGGAACACAATGTTTCTTTTCAGTTGCCTACTCCACTCCATACATATATATGGGGAGGTATTAGCTCCAAAACTCTTTTACAGTGAAAAATACAGGAACTTAAATTTGGCACTAGGATACAGACTGAGAAACAGAGTAAAATTTCTCCTGCAACCTGTTCCCTTTGTGCTTGATGAACGAACGTCTCTCCACAAGCTCTGTTCTGAGAGATAAGTGTGTGTGAAAGCCGTAATTCACCTAGCTTTTTGGAACACATTGTTTCTTTGCAGTTGCCAACTCCACTCCATACATATATATGGGGAGGAACTAACTCCAAATCGGTTTTACAGTGAAAACTGTAGGCACTTCAAACTGGAACTAGGGAACAGACTGAGAATCCAGAGTAAAAGTTTCTCCTGCAAACCGTTCCCTTTGTGCTAGATGAATGAAAGTCTCTCCACATGCTCAGTTCTGAGAGAATACTGTGTGTGAAACAGTCCTTCAAATATCTTGTTGTAAACACATAGATTCTTTGCAGTTGCCAACACAACTCCATATATATATATGGGGAAGTACTCGCTCCAACACGGTTTTACAGTGAGAAATGCAAGAACTTCAAACCGGCACTAGGAAACAGACTGAGAAACCTGAGTAAAAGTTTCTCCTGCAAACCGTTCCCATTGTGCTAGATGAACGACGTCCCTACACATGCTCAGTTCTGAGAGCTAAATGAGTGTGAACGCCGTCCTTCACCTAACTTGTTGGGAACAAAAACTTTCTTTTCAGTTGCCAACTCAACTCCATACATATATATGGGGAGGTACTAGTTCCAACTCGGTTTTACAGTAGAAACTGCAGGAAAATCAAACCGGCACTAGGGAACAGACTGAGAATCCAGAGTAAAAGTTTCTCCTGCAACCCGTTCCCTTTGTGCTTGATGAACGAACGTCTCTCCACAAGCTCTGTTCTGAGAGATAAGTGTGTGTGAAAGCCATAATTCACCTAGCTTTTTGGAACACATTGTTTCTTTGCAGTTGCCAACACCACTCCATACATATATATGGGGAGGTACTAGGTCCAACTCGGTTTTAAAGTGAAAACTGCAGGAACTTCCAACCGGCACTAGGAAACAGACTGAAAAATCAGAGTAATAGTTTCTCCTGCAACCCATTCCCTTTGTGCTAGATGAACGAACGTCTCTCCACAAGCTCATTTCTGAGAGATAATTGTGTGTGAAAGCCTTAATTCACCTAGCTTGTTGGAAACACAAAGTTTCTTTTCAGTTGCCAACTCCATTCCATAAATACATATGGAGAGGTACTAGCTAAAATTCGGTGTTACCGTGAAAACAGAAGGAACTTCAAAACGGCACTAGAGAACAGACTGAGAATCCAGAGTAAATGTTTCTCTTGCAAACCGTTCCATTTGTGCTAGATGAACGAACGTCTCTCCACAAGCTAAGTTCTTAGAGATAAGTGTGTGTGAAAGCTGTAATTCATATAATTTGTTGGGAACACAAAGTTTCTTATCACTTGCCAACTCCACTCCATAAATATAGATGGGTATGTACTAGCTCCAAATCGGTATTATAGTAAAAACTGCAGGAACTTCAAAACGGCACTAGGAAGCAGACTGAGAATACAGAGTAAAAGTTTCTCCTGCAACCCGTTCTTTGGGCTAGATGAAGGAACGTCTCTCAACATGCTCAGTTCTGAGAGATAATTGTGTGTGAAAGCCTCCCTTCACCTAGCTTGTTTGGAACACAAAGTTCCTTTTCAGTTGCCAACTCCAATCCATACGTATATATTGGGGGAACTAGCTAAAATTTGGTTTTACAGTGAAAATTGTAGGAACTTCATAACGGCACTAGGGAACAGACTGAGAAACCAGAGTAAAAGTTTCTCCAGTAACCCGTTCCCTTGTGCTACATGAAAGAACTTCTGTCCACATGCTCAGTTCTGAGAGATAAGTGTGTGTGAAAGCCGTCCTTCAACTAGCTCCTTGTAAACACATAGATTCTTTGCAGTTGCCAACACCACTCCATACATATATATGGGGAGGTACTCGCTCCAACACGGTTTTACAGTGAAAAATGCAGGAACTTCAAACCGGCACTAGTAAACACACTGAGAAACCAGAGAAAAGTTTCTCCTGCAAACCGTTCCCATTGTGCTAGATGAACGACGTCCCTACACATGCTCAGTTCAGAAATGTAAGAGAGTGTGTACGCCGTCCTTCACCTATCTTGTTGGGAACAAAAAGTTTCTTTTTAGTTGCCAACTCCACTCCATACATATATATGGGGAGGTAGTAGCTCCAACTCGGTTTTACAGTGAACCTGCAGGAACGTCCAAACGGCACTAGGAAACAGACTGAAAAAATAGAGTAAATGTTTCTCTTGCAACACTTTCCCTTTGTGCTCGATGAACGAAAGTCTCACCACAAGTTCAGTTCTGAGAGATAAGTGTGTGTGAAAGCCGTAATTCACCTAGCTTCTGGGAAAACAAAGTTTCTTTTCAGTTGCCAACACCACTCCATTAATATATATGGGGAGGTACTAGCTAAAACTCGGTTTTTCAGTGAAAACTGCAGGAACATCAAAAGGGCACTAGGGAAAAGACTGAGAAATGAGAGTAAAAGTTTCTCCTGCAACCCGTTCCCTTTGTGCTAAATGAACGAACGTCTTTCCACAAGCTTAGTTCTGAGAGATAAGTGTGTGTGGAAGCTGTCCTTCACCAAACTTTTAGTAAACACATAGTCTCTTTGAGGTTGCCAACTCCACTCCATAAATATATATGGGGAGGTACTAGCTCCAAAGCGGTTTTACAGTGAAAACTGCAGGAACTTCAAACCGGCACTAGGAAACAGACTGAGAAAACAGAGTAAAATTTTCCCTGCAATCCGTTCCCTTTTTACTAGATGAACGAACGTCTCTCCACATGCTCAGTTCTGAGAAATTAGTGTGTGTGAAATCCGTCCTCACCTAGCTTGTTGGGAACACAATGTTTCTTTTCAGTTGCCTACTCCACTCCATACATATATATGGGGAGGTATTAGCTCCAAAACTCTTTTACAGTGAAAACTACAGGAACTTAAAAATGGCACTAGGATACAGACTGAGAAAACAGAGTAAAATTTCTCCTGCAACCCGTTCCCTTTGTGCTTGATGAACGAACGTCTCTCCACAAGCTCTTTTCTGAGAGATAAGTGTGTGTGAAAGCCGTAATTCACCTAGATTTTTGGAACACATTGTTTCTTTGCAGTTGCCAACTCCACTCCATACATATATATGGGGAGGTACTAACTCCAAATCGGTTTTACAGTGAAAACTGTAGGCACTTCAAACTGGAACTAGGGAACAGACTGAGAATCCAGAGTAAAAGTTTCTCCTGCAAACCTTTCCCTTTGTGCTAGATGAATGAAAGTCTCTCCACATGCTCAGTTCTGAGAGAATACTGTGTGTGAAAGCAGTCCTTCAACTATCTTGTTGTAAACACATAGATTCTTTGCAGTTGCCAACACAACTCCATACATATATATGGGGAAGTACTCGCTCCAACACGGTTTTACATTGAGAAATGCAAGAACTTCAAACCGGCACTAGGAAACAGACTGAGAAACCAGAGTAAAAGTTTCTCCTGCAAACCGTTCCCATTGTGCTAGATGAACGACGTCCCTACACATGCTCAGTTCTGAGAGCTAAATGAGTGTGAACGCCGTCCTTCACCTAACTTGTTGGGAACAAAAACTTTCTTTTCAGTTGCCAACTCAACTCCATACATATATATGGGGAGGTACTAGTTCCAACTCGGTTTTACAGTAGAAACTGCAGGAAAATCAAACCGGCACTAGGGAACAGACTGAGAATCCAGAGTACAAGTTTCTCCTGCAACCCGTTCCCTTTGTGCTTGATGAACGAACGTCTCTCCACAAGCTCTGTTCTGAGAGATAAGTGTGTGTGAAAGCCGTAATTCACCTAGCTTTTTGGAACACATTGTTTCTTTGCAGTTGCCAACACCACTCCATACATATATATGGGGAGGTACTAGGTCCAACTCGGTTTTAAAGTGAAAACTGCAGGAACTTCCAACCGGCACTAGGAAAATGACTGAAAAATCAGAGTAATAGTTTCTCCTGCAACCCATTCCCTTTGTGGTAGATGAACGAACGTCTCTCCACAAGTTCAGTTCTGAGAGATAAGTGTGTGTGAAAGCCGTAATTCACCTAGCTTGTTGGGAACACAAAATATCTTTTCAGTTGTCAAATCCACTCAATAATTATATATGGGGAGGTACTAGCTAAAACTCGGTTTTACAGTGAAAACTGCAGGTACTTCATAACGGCACTAGGAAACAGACTGTGAAAACAGAGTAAATTTTCTCCTGCAACACGTTCCCTTTGTGCTAGATGAAGGAACGTCTCTCCACATGCTCAGTTCTGAGAGATATGTGTGTGTGAAAGCGGTCCTTCACCTAGCTTGTTGGGAACACAAAGTTTCTTTTAAGTTGCCAACTCCACTCCATATATATATATGGGGAGGTACTAGCTCCAACTCGGTTTTACAGTGAAAACTGCAGGAACTTCAAACCAGCACTAGGAAACAGACTGAGATAACAAGGTAAAAGTTTCTCCTGCAACCCGTTCCCTTTGTTCTAGATGAACGAACGTCTCTCCAAAAGCTCAGTTCTGAGAATTAATTGTGTGTGAAAGCCGTCCTTCACCTAGCATGTTGGGAAAACAAAGTTTTTTCAGTTGCGATCTCCACTCCATACATATATATGGGGAGGTATTAGCTCCAACTCGGTTTTACAATGAAAACTGAAGGAACTTCCAACCGGCACTAGGAAACAGACTGAAAAACCGAGTAAATGTTTATCCTGCAAACAGTTCACTTTGTGCTAGATGAACGAACGTCTCACCACAAGTTCAGTTCTGAGAGATATGTGTTTGTGAAAGCCGTAATTCACCTAGCTTGTTGGGAACACAAAGTTTCTTTTCAGTTGCCAATTCCACTCCATAAATATATATGGGGTGGTACTAGGTAAAACTCGGTTTTACAGTGAAAACTGCAGGAACATCAAAACGGCACTAGCGAACAGACTGAGAAACCAGAGTAAAAATATTTTCTGCTACCACTTCCCTTTGTGCTAGATGAACGAACGTGTTTCCACAAGCTCAGTTCTGAGAGATAAGTGTGTGTGAAACCCTTAATTCACCTAGATTGTTGGGAAAACAAAATTTCTTTTCAGTTGCCAACACCAGTCCATAAATATATATGGGGAGGTCCTAGCTCCAAATCGGTTTTACTGTGAAACCTGCAGGAACGTCCAAACGGCACTAGGAAAGAGACTTAAAAAATAGAGTAAATGTTTCCCCTGCAACACTTTCCCTTTGTGCTCGATGAACGAACGTCTCACCACAAGTTCAGTTCTGAGAAATAAGTGAGTGTGAAAGCCGTAATTCACCTAGTTTTGGGAAAACAAAGTTTCTTTTCAGTTGCCAACACCACTCCTTTAATATATATGGGGAGGTACTAGCTAAAACTCGGTTTTACATTGAAAACTGCAGGAATTTCAAAACGGCTCTAGGGAACAGACTGAGAAACGAGAGAAAAGTTTCTCCTGCAACCCGTTCCCTTTGTGCTAGATGAACGAACGTCTCTCCACAAGCTCAGTTCTGAGAGATAAGTGTGTGTGGAAGCCTTACTTCACCTAACTTTTAGTAAACACATAATCTCTTTGAGGTTGCCAACTCCACTCCATACATATATATGGGGAGGTACTAGCTCCAACGCGGTTTTACACTGAAAACAGCAGGAACTTCAAACCGGCACTAGGAAACAGAATGAGAAAACAGAGTAAAATTTTCCCTGCAATCCGTTCCCTTTGTGCTAGATGAACGAACTTCTCTCCACATGCTCAGTTCTGAGAAATAAGTGTGTGTGAAATCCGTCCTCACCTAGCTTGTTGGGAACACAATGTTTCTTTTCAGTTGAAAACTCCACTCCATACATATATATGGGGAGGTATTAGCTCCAAAACTCTTTTACAGTGAAAACTACAGGAACTTAAAAATGGCACTAGGATACAGACTGAGAAAACAGAGTAAAATTTCTCCTGCAACCCGTTCCCTTTGTGCTTGATGAACGAACGTCTCTCCACAAGCTCTGTTCTGAGAGATAAGTGTGTGTGAAAGCCGTAATTCACCTAGATTTTTGGAACACAAAGATTCTTTTCAGTTGCCAAATTCACTCCATAAATATATATGGGGTGGTACTAGCTAAAACTCGGTATTACAGTGAAAACTGCAGGAACTTCAAAACGGCACTAGGGAACAGACTGAGAAACCAGAGTAAAAGTTTCTCCTGCAACTCGTTCCATTTTGTTACATGAACGAAATTCTGTCCACATGCTCAGTTCTGAGAGATAAGTGTGTGTGAAAGCCGTGTTTCACATAGCTTGTTGGGAACACAAAGTTTCTTTTCATTTGCGAAATCCACTCTATAAATATATATGGGGAGGAACTAACTCCAACTCGGTTTTACAGTGAAAACTGTAGGCACATCAAACTGGAACTAGGGAACAGACTGAGAATCCAGAGTAAAAGTTTCTCCTGCAAACAGTTCCCTTTGTGCTAGATGAACGAAAGTCTCTCCACATGCTCAGTTCTGAGAGAATACTGTGTGTGAAAGCCGTACTTCAACTAGCTTGTTGTAAACACATAGATTCTTTGCAGTTGCCAACACCACTCCATAGATATATATGGGGAAGTACTCGCTCCAACACGGTTTTACAGTGATAAATGCAGGAACTTCAAACCGGCACTAGGAAACAGACTGAGAAACCAGAGTAAAAGTTTCTCCTGCAAACCGTTCCCATTGTGCTAGATGAACGACGTCCCTACACATGCTCAGTTCTGAGAGGTAAGTGAGTGTGGTCGCCGTCCTTCAGTTAGCTTCTTGGGAACACAAAGATTGTTTTCAGTTGCCAACTCAACTCCATACATATATATGGGGAGGTACTAGGTCCAACTCGGTTTTACAGTAAAAACTGCAGGAACTTCCAACCGGCACTAGGAAACAGACTGAAAAATCAGAGTAATAGTTTCTCCTGCAAACCATTCCCTTTGTGGTAGAAGAATGAACGTCTCTCCACAAGTTCAGTTCTGAGAGATAAGTGTGCGTGAAAGCCGTAATTCACCTAGCTTGTTGGGAACACAAATTTTCTTTTCAGTTGCCAACTCCACTCCATATATATATATGGGGAGGTACTAGCTCCAACTCGGTTTTACAGTGAAAACTGCAGGAACTTCCAACCGGCACTAGGAAACAGACTGAAAAACCGAGTAAATGTTTATCCTGCAACCAGTTCATTTTGTGCTAAATGAACGAACGTCTCACCACAAGTTCAGTTCTGAGAGATATGTGTTTGTGAAAGCCGTAATTCACCTAGATTGTTGGGAACACAAAGTTTCTTTTCAGTTGCCAAATCCACTCCATAAATATATATGGGGTGGTACTAGGTAAAATTCGGTTTTACAGTGAAAACTGCAGGAACATCAAAACGGCACTAGCGAACAGACTGAGAAACCAGAGTAAAAATATTATCTGCTACCACTTCCATTTGTGCTAGATGAACGAACGTCTCTCCACAAGCTCAGTTCTGAGAGATAAGTGTACGTGAAACCCTTAATTCACCTAGAATGTTGGGAAAACAAAATTTCTTTTCAGTTGCCAACACCAATCCATAAATATATATGTGGAGGTCCTAGCTCCAAATCGGTTTTACAGTGAAACCTGCAGGAACGTTCAAAACGGCACTAGGAAACAGACTGAAAAAATAGAGTAAATGTTTCTCCTGCAACACTTTCCCTTTGTGCTCGATGAACGAACGTCTCTTCACATGCTCAGTTCTGAGAAATTAGTGTGTGTGAAATCCGTCCTCACCTAGCTTGTTGGGAACACAATGTTTCTTTTCAGTTGACAACTAGACTCCATACATATATATGGGGAGGTATTAGCTCCAAAACTCTTTTACAGTGAAAACTACAGGAACTTAAAAATGGCACTAGGATACAGACTGAGAAAACAGAGTAAAATTTCTCCTGCAACCCTTTCCCTTTGTGCTTGATGAACGAACGTCTCTCCACAAGCTCTGTTCTGAGAGATAAGTGTGTGTGAAAGCCGTAATTCACCTAGATTTTTGGAACACAAAGATTCTTTTCAGTTGCCAAATCCACTCCATAAATATATATGGGGTGGTACTAGCTAAAACTCGGTATTACAGTGAAAACTGCACGAACTTCAAAACGGCACTAGGGAACAGACTGAGAAACCAGAGTAAAAGTTCCTCCTGCAACTCGTTCCATTTTGCTACATGAACGAAATTCTGTCCACATGCTCAGTTCTGAGAGATAAGTGTGTGTGAAAGCCGTCCTTCAACAAGCTTGTTGTAAACACATAGTTTCTTTTCAGTTGCCAACTCCACTCCATACATATATATGGGGAGGTACTAGCTCCAACTCGGTTTTACAGTGAAAACGGCAGGAACTTCAAAACGGCACTAGGAAACAGACTGAGAAACCGGAGAAAAAGTTTCTCCTCCAACCCTTTCCCATTGGGCTTGATGAACGAACGTCTCTACACATGCTAGTTTCTGAGAGATAAATGAGTGTGAAAGCCGTTCTTCACCTTGCTTGTTGGGAACACAAAATTTCTTTTCAGTTGTGAAATCCACTCCATAAATATATATGGGGAGGAACTAACTCCAACTCGGTTTTACAGTGAAAACTGTAGGCACTTAAAACTGGAACTACGAAACAGACTGAGAATCCAGAGTAAAAGTTTCTCCTGCAAACCGTTCCCTTTGTGCTAGATGAACGAAAGTCTCTCCACATGCTCAGTTCTGAGAGAATACTGTGTGTGAAAGCCGTCCTTCAACTAGCTTGTTGTAAACACATAGATTCTTTGCAGTTGCCAACACCACTCCATACATATATATGGGGAAGTACTCGCTTCAACACGGTTTTACAGTGAAAAATGCAGGAACTTCAAACCGGCACTAGGAAACAGACTGAGAAACCAGAGTAAAAGTTTCTCCAGCAAACCGTTCCCATTGTGCAAGATGAACGAAGTCCCTACACATGCTCAGTTCTGAGAGGTAAATGAGTGTGAACGCCGTGCTTCACCTAACTTGTTGGGAACAAAAACTTTCTTTTCAGTTGCCAACTCAACTCCATACATATATATGGGGAGGTACTAATTCCAACTCGGTTTTACAGTAGAAACTGCAGGAAAATCAAACCGGCACTAGGGAACAGACTGAGAATCCAGAGTAAAAGTTTCTCCTGCAACCCGTTCCCTTTGTGCTTGATGAACGAACGTCTCTCCACAAGCTCTGTTCTGAGAGATAAGTGTGTGTGAAAGCCGTAATTCACCTAGCTTTTTGGAACACATTGTTTCTTTGCAGTTACCAACACCACTCCATACATATATATGGGGAGGTACTAGGTCCAACTCGGTTTTAAAGTGAAAACTGCAGGAACTTCCAACCGGCACTAGGAATATGACTGAAAATTCAGAGTAATAGTTTCTCCTGCAACCCATTCCCTTTGTGGTAGATGAACGAACGTCTCTCCACAAGTTCAGTTCTGAGAGATAAGTGTGTGTGAAAGCCGTAATTCACCTAGCTTGTTGGGAACACAAAATATCTTTTCAGTTGTCAAATCCACTCAATAATTATATATGGGGAGGTACTATCTAAAACTCGGTTTTACAGTGAAAACTGCAGGTACTTCATAACGGCACTAGGAAACAGACTGTGAAAACAGAGTAAATTTTCTCCTGCAACACGTTCCCTTTGTGCTAGATGAAGGAACGTCTCTCCACATGCTCAGTTCTGAGAGATATGTGTGTGTGAAAGCCGTCCTTCACCTAGCTTGTTGGGAACACAAAGTTTCTTTTCAGTTGCCAACACCACTCCATATATATATATGGGGAGGTACTAGCTCCAACTCGGTTTTACAGTGAAAACTGCAGGAACTTCAAACCAGCACTAGGAAACAGACTGAGATAACAGGGTAAAAGTTTCTCCTGCAACCCGTTCCCTTTGTTCTAGATGAACGAACGTCTCTCCAAAAGCTCAGTTCTGAGAGTTAATTGTGTGTGAAAGCCGTCCTTCACCTAGCTTGTTGGGAAAACAAAGTTTTTTCAGTTGCGAACTCCACTCCATACATATATATGGGGAGGTATTAGCTCCAACTCGGTTTTACAGTGAAAACTGAAGGAACTTCCCACCGGCACTAGGAAACAGACTGAAAAACCGAGTAAATGTTTATCCTGCAAACAGTTCACTTTGTGCTAGATGAACGAACGTCTCACCACAAGTTCAGTTCTGAGAGATATGTGTTTGTGAAAGCCGTAATTCACCTAGCTTGTTGGGAACACAAAGTTTCTTTTCAGTTGCCAAATCCACTCCATAAATATATATGGGGTGGTACTAGGTAAAACTCGGTTTTACAGTGAAAACTGCAGGAACATCAAAACGGCACTAGCGAACAGACTGAGAAACCAGAGTAAAAATATTTTCTGCTACCACTTCCCTTTGTGCTAGATGAACGAACGTGTTTCCACAAGCTCAGTTCTGAGAGATAAGTGTGTGTGAAACCCTTAATTCACCTAGATTGTTGGGAAAACAAAATTTCTTTTCAGTTGCCAACACCAGTCCATAAATATATATGGGGAGGTCCTAGCTCCAAATCGGTTTTACTGTGAAACCTGCAGGAACGTCCAAACGGCACTAGGAAACAGACTTAAAAAATAGAGTAAATGTTTCCCCTGCAACACTTTCCCTTTGTGCTCGATGAACGAACGTCTCACCACAAGTTCAGTTCTGAGAAATAAGTGAGTGTGAAAGCCGTAATTCACCTAGTTTTGGGAAAACAAAGTTTCTTTTCAGTTGCCAACACCACTCCATTAATATATATGGGGAGGTACTAGCTAAAACTCGGTTTTACATTGAAAACTGCAGGAATTTCAAAACGGCTCTAGGGAACAGACTGAGAAACGAGAGAAAAGTTTCTCCTGCAACCCGTTCCCTTTGTGCTAGATGAACGAACGTCTCTCCACAAGCTCAGTTCTGAGAGATAAGTGTGTGTGGAAGCCTTACTTCAACTAACTTTTAGTAAACCCATAGTCTCTTGAGGTTGCCAACTCCACTCCATACATATATATGGGGAGGTACTAGCTCGAACGCGGTTTTACAGTGAAAACTGCAGGAACTTCAAACCGGCACTAGGAAACAGACGGAGAAAACAGAGTAAAATTTTCCCTGCAATCCGTTCCCTTTTTGCTACATGAACGAACGTCTCTACACATGCTCAGTTTTGAGAAATTTCTGTGTGTGAAATCCGTCCTCACCTAGCTTGTTGGGAACACAATGTTTCTTTTCAGTTGAAAACTCCACTCTATACATATATATGGGGAGGTATTTGCTCCAAAACTCTTTTACAGTGAAAACTACAGGAACTTAAAAATGGCACTAGGATACAGACTGAGAAAACAGAGTAAAATTTCTCCTGCAACCCGTTCCATTTGTGCTTGATGTACGAACGTCTCTCCACAAGCTCTGTTCTGAGAGATAAGTGTGTGTGAAAGCCGTAATTCACCTAGCTTTTTGGAAAACAAAGATTCCTTTCAGTTGCCAAATCCACTCCATAAATATATATGGGGTTGTACAAGCTAAAACTCGGTTTTACAGTGAAAACGGCAGGAACTTCAAAACGGCACTAGGGAACAGACTGAGAAACCAGAGTAAAAATTTCTCCTGCAACTCGTTCCATTTTGCTACATGAACGAAATTCTGTCCACATGCTCAGTTCGGAGAGATAAGTGTGTGTGAAAGCCGTCCTTCAACAAGCTTGTTGTAAACACATAGTTTCTTTGCAGTTGCCAACTCCACTCCATACATATATAAGGGGAGGTACTAGCTCCAACACGGTTTTACAGTGAAAACTGCAGGAACTTCAAAACGGCACTAGGAAACAGACTGAGAAACCGGAGAAAAATTTTCTCCTCCAACCCTATTCCATTGTGCTTGATGAACGAACGTCTCTACGCATGCTAGATTCTGAGAGATAAATGAGTGTGAAAGCCGTGCTTCACCTAGCTTGTTGGGAACACAAAGTTTCTTTTCAGTTGTGAAATCCACTCCATAAATATATATGGGGAGGAACTAACTCCAACTCGGTTTTACAGTGAAAACTGTAGGCACTTCAAACTGGAACTAGGGAACAGACAGAGAATCCAGAGTAAAAGTTTCTCCTGCAAACCGTTCCCTTTGTGCTAGATGAACGAAAGTCTCTCCACATGCTCAGTTATGAGAGTATACTGTGTGTGAAAGCCGTCCTTCAACTAGCTTGTTGTAAACACATAGAATATTTGCAGCTGCCAACACCACTCCATAGATATATATGGGGAAGTACTCGCTCCAACACGGTTTTACAGTGAAAAATGCAGTAACTTCAAACCGGCACTAGGAAACAGACTGAGAAACCAGAGTAAAAGTTTCTCCTGCAAACCTTTCCCTTTGTGCTAGATGAACGACGTCCCTAAACATGCTCAGTTCTGACAGGTAAGTGAGTGTGAACGCCGTCCTTCAAATACCTTGTTGGGAACAAAAAGTTTCTTTTCAGTTGCCAACTCAACTCCATACATATATATGGGGAGGTATAGGTACAACTCGGTTTTACAGTGAAAACTGCAGGAACTTCCAACCGGCACTAGGAAACAGACTGAAAAATCAGAGTAATAGTTTCTCCTGCAAACCATTCCCTTTGTGGTAGAAGAACGAACGTCTCTCCACAAGTTCAGTTCTGAGAGATAAGTGTGTGTGAAAGCCGTAATTCACCTATCTTGTTGGGAACACAAAATATCTTTTCAGTTGCCAAATCCACTCCATAATTATATATGGGGAGGTACTAGCTAAAACTCGGTTTTACAGTGAAAACTGCAGTTACATCATAACGGCACTAGGAAACAGACTGTGAAAACAGAGTAAATTTTCTCCTGCAACCCGTTCCCTTTGTGCTAGATGAAGGAACGTCTCTCCACATGCTCAGTTCTGAGAGATAAGTGTGTGTGAAAGCCGTCCTTCACCTAGCTTGTTGGGAACACAAAGTTTCTTTTCAGTTGCCAACTCCACTCCATACATATATATGGGGAGTTACTAGCTAAAACTCGGTTTTACAGTGAAAACTGCAGGAACATCAAAACGGCACTAGGGAACAGACTGAGAAACCAGAGAAATAGTTTCTCCTGCAACCCGTTCCGTGTGTGCTACATGAACGAAATTCTGTCTACATGCTCACTTCTGAGAGATATGTGAGTGTGAACGCCTTCCTTCATGTAGCTTGTTGGGAACACAAAGTTTCTTTTTAGTTGCCAACTCCACTCCATACATATATATGGGTAGGTACTAGCTCCAACTCGGTTTTACACTGAAAACTGCCGGAACTTCAATCCGGCAGTAGTAAACAGACTGAGAAACCACAGTAAAACTTTATCCTGCAACATGTTCCCTGTGTGCTAGATGAAGGAACGTCTCTCCACATGCTCAGATCTGAGAGATAAGTGTTTGTGGAAGACGTACTACAGCTAGCTTGTTGGGAACACAAAGATTATTTTCAGTTGCCAACTCCACTCCATAAATATATATGGGGAGGTACTAGCTCCAACTCGGTTTTACAGTGAAAAATGCAGGAACATAAAACAGGCACTAGGAAACAGACAGAGAAAACAGAGTAAAAGTTTCACCTGCAACCCTTTATATTTGTGCTAGATGAACGAACGTCTCTCCACAAGCTCAGTTCTGAGAGATAAGTGTGTGTGAAAGCCGTAATTCACCTAGCTTTTTGGAACACAATGTTTCTTTTCAGTTGCCAAATTCACTCCATAAATATATATGGGGAGGTACTAGCTAAAACTCGGTTGTACAGTGAAAACTGCAGGAACTTCAAAACGGCACTAGGGAACAGACTGAGAAACCAGAGTAAATGTTTCTCCTGCAACCCGTTCCGTTTTTGCTACATGAACGAACATCTGTCCACATGCTAAGTTCTGAGAGAAAAGTGTGTGTGACAGCCGTCCTTCAAATAGCATGTTGTAAACACATAGTTTCTTTGAAGATGCCAACTCCACTCCATAAATATATATGGGAAGGTACAATCTCCAAGTCGGTTTTACAGTGAAAACTTTAGGCACTTCAAACTGGCACTAGGGAACAGACTGAAAATCCAGAGTAATAGTTTCCCTGCAACCCGTTCCCTTTGTGCTAGATGAACGAACGTCTCTCCACATGCTCAGTTCTGAGAGAATAGTGTGTGTGAAAGCCGTCCTTAACCTAGCTTCTTGGGAACACAAAGATTCTTTTCAGTTGCCATCACCACTTCATACATATATATGGGGATGTACTAGCTCCAAATCGGTATTACAGTGAAAACTGCAGGAACTTCAAAACGGCACTAGGAAGCAGACATAGAAACCAGAGTAAATGTTTCTCCTGCAACCCATTCCCTTTGTGCCAGATGAAAGAACGTCACTAAACATGCTCACTTCTGAGAGATAAGTGTGTGTGAAAGCCGTCCTTCACCTAGCTTGTTGGGAAAACAAAGTTTTTTCAGTTGCGAACTCCACTCCATACATATATATGGGGAGGTATTAGCTCCAACTCGGTTTTACAGTGAAAACTGAAGGAACTTCCAACCGGCACTAGGAAACAGACTGAAAAACCGAGTAAATGTTTATCCTGCAAACAGTTCACTTTGTGCTAGATGAACGAACGTCTCACCACAAGTTCAGTTCTGAGAGATATGTGTTTGTGAAAGCCGTAATTCACCTAGCTTGTTGGGAACACAAAGTTTCTTTTCAGTTGCCAAATCCACTCCATAAATATATATGGGGTGGTACTAGGTAAAACTCGGTTTTACAGTGAAAACTGCAGGAACATCAAAACGGCACTAGCGAACAGACTGAGAAACCAGAGTAAAAATATTTTCTGCTACCACTTCCCTTTGTGCTAGATGAACGAACGTGTTTCCACAAGCTCAGTTCTGAGAGATAAGTGTGTGTGAAACCCTTAATTCACCTAGATTGTTGGGAAAACAAAATTTCTTTTCAGTTGCCAACACCAGTCCATAAATATATATGGGGAGGTCCTAGCTCCAAATCGGTTTTACTGTGAAACCTGCAGGAACGTCCAAACGGCACTAGGAAACAGACTTAAAAAATAGAGTAAATGTTTCCCCTGCAACACTTTCCCTTTGTGCTCGATGAACGAACGTCTCACCACAAGTTCAGTTCTGAGAAATAAGTGAGTGTGAAAGCCGTAATTCACCTAGTTTTGGGAAAACAAAGTTTCTTTTCAGTTGCCAACACCACTCCATTAATATATATGGGGAGGTACTAGCTAAAACTCGGTTTTACATTGAAAACTGCAGGAATTTCAAAACGGCTCTAGGGAACAGACTGAGAAACGAGAGAAAAGTTTCTCCTGCAACCCGTTCCCTTTGTGCTAGATGAACGAACGTCTCTCCACAAGCTCAGTTCTGAGAGATAAGTGTGTGTGGAAGCCTTACTTCAACTAACTTTTAGTAAACCCATAGTCTCTTGAGGTTGCCAACTCCACTCCATACATATATATGGGGAGGTACTAGCTCGAACGCGGTTTTACAGTGAAAACTGCAGGAACTTCAAACCGGCACTAGGAAACAGACGGAGAAAACAGAGTAAAATTTTCCCTGCAATCCGTTCCCTTTTTGCTACATGAACGAACGTCTCTACACATGCTCAGTTTTGAGAAATTTCTGTGTGTGAAATCCGTCCTCACCTAGCTTGTTGGGAACACAATGTTTCTTTTCAGTTGAAAACTCCACTCTATACATATATATGGGGAGGTATTTGCTCCAAAACTCTTTTACAGTGAAAACTACAGGAACTTAAAAATGGCACTAGGATACAGACTGAGAAAACAGAGTAAAATTTCTCCTGCAACCCGTTCCATTTGTGCTTGATGTACGAACGTCTCTCCACAAGCTCTGTTCTGAGAGATAAGTGTGTGTGAAAGCCGTAATTCACCTAGCTTTTTGGAAAACAAAGATTCCTTTCAGTTGCCAAATCCACTCCATAAATATATATGGGGTTGTACAAGCTAAAACTCGGTTTTACAGTGAAAACGGCAGGAACTTCAAAACGGCACTAGGGAACAGACTGAGAAACCAGAGTAAAAGTTTCTCCTGCAACTCGTTCCATTTTGCTACATGAACGAAATTCTGTCCACATGCTCAGTTCGGAGAGATAAGTGTGTGTGAAAGCCGTCCTTCAACAAGCTTGTTGTAAACACATAGTTTCTTTTCAGTTGCCAACTCCACTCCATACATATATAAGGGGAGGTACTAGCTCCAACACGGTTTTACAGTGAAAACTGCAGGAACTTCAAAACGGCACTAGGAAACAGACTGAGAAACCGGAGAAAAATTTTCTCCTCCAACCCTATTCCATTGTGCTTGATGAACGAACGTCTCTACGCATGCTAGATTCTGAGAGATAAATGAGTGTGAAAGCCGTGCTTCACCTAGCTTGTTGGGAACACAAAGTTTCTTTTCAGTTGTGAAATCCACTCCATAAATATATATGGGGAGGAACTAACTCCAACTCGGTTTTACAGTGAAAACTGTAGGCACTTCAAACTGGAACTAGGGAACAGACAGAGAATCCAGAGTAAAAGTTTCTCCTGCAAACCGTTCCCTTTGTGCTAGATGAACGAAAGTCTCTCCACATGCTCAGTTATGAGAGTATACTGTGTGTGAAAGCCGTCCTTCAACTAGCTTGTTGTAAACACATAGAATATTTGCAGCTGCCAACACCACTCCATAGATATATATGGGGAAGTACTCGCTCCAACACGGTTTTACAGTGAAAAATGCAGTAACTTCAAACCGGCACTAGGAAACAGACTGAGAAACCAGAGTAAAAGTTTCTCCTGCAAACCTTTCCCTTTGTGCTAGATGAACGACGTCCCTAAACATGCTCAGTTCTGACAGGTAAGTGAGTGTGAACGCCGTCCTTCAAATACCTTGTTGGGAACAAAAAGTTTCTTTTCAGTTGCCAACTCAACTCCATACATATATATGGGGAGGTATAGGTACAACTCGGTTTTACAGTGAAAACTGCAGGAACTTCCAACCGGCACTAGGAAACAGACTGAAAAATCAGAGTAATAGTTTCTCCTGCAAACCATTCCCTTTGTGGTAGAAGAACGAACGTCTCTCCACAAGTTCAGTTCTGAGAGATAAGTGTGTGTGAAAGCCGTAATTCACCTATCTTGTTGGGAACACAAAATATCTTTTCAGTTGCCAAATCCACTCCATAATTATATATGGGGAGGTACTAGCTAAAACTCGGTTTTACAGTGAAAACTGCAGTTACATCATAACGGCACTAGGAAACAGACTGTGAAAACAGAGTAAATTTTCTCCTGCAACCCGTTCCCTTTGTGCTAGATGAAGGAACGTCTCTCCACATGCTCAGTTCTGAGAGATAAGTGTGTGTGAAAGCCGTCCTTCACCTAGCTTGTTGGGAACACAAAGTTTCTTTTCAGTTGCCAACTCCACTCCATACATATATATGGGGAGTTACTAGCTAAAACTCGGTTTTACAGTGAAAACTGCAGGAACATCAAAACGGCACTAGGGAACAGACTGAGAAACCAGAGAAATAGTTTCTCCTGCAACCCGTTCCGTGTGTGCTACATGAACGAAATTCTGTCTACATGCTCACTTCTGAGAGATATGTGAGTGTGAACGCCTTCCTTCATGTAGCTTGTTGGGAACACAAAGTTTCTTTTTAGTTGCCAACTCCACTCCATACATATATATGGGTAGGTACTAGCTCCAACTCGGTTTTACACTGAAAACTGCCGGAACTTCAATCCGGCAGTAGTAAACAGACTGAGAAACCACAGTAAAACTTTATCCTGCAACATGTTCCCTGTGTGCTAGATGAAGGAACGTCTCTCCACATGCTCAGATCTGAGAGATAAGTGTTTGTGGAAGACGTACTACAGCTAGCTTGTTGGGAACACAAAGATTATTTTCAGTTGCCAACTCCACTCCATAAATATATATGGGGAGGTACTAGCTCCAACTCGGTTTTACAGTGAAAAATGCAGGAACATAAAACAGGCACTAGGAAACAGACAGAGAAAACAGAGTAAAAGTTTCACCTGCAACCCTTTATATTTGTGCTAGATGAACGAACGTCTCTCCACAAGCTCAGTTCTGAGAGATAAGTGTGTGTGAAAGCCGTAATTCACCTAGCTTTTTGGAACACAATGTTTCTTTTCAGTTGCCAAATTCACTCCATAAATATATATGGGGAGGTACTAGCTAAAACTCGGTTGTACAGTGAAAACTGCAGGAACTTCAAAACGGCACTAGGGAACAGACTGAGAAACCAGAGTAAATGTTTCTCCTGCAACCCGTTCCGTTTTTGCTACATGAACGAACATCTGTCCACATGCTAAGTTCTGAGAGAAAAGTGTGTGTGACAGCCGTCCTTCAAATAGCATGTTGTAAACACATAGTTTCTTTGAAGATGCCAACTCCACTCCATAAATATATATGGGAAGGTACAATCTCCAAGTCGGTTTTACAGTGAAAACTTTAGGCACTTCAAACTGGCACTAGGGAACAGACTGAAAATCCAGAGTAATAGTTTCCCTGCAACCCGTTCCCTTTGTGCTAGATGAACGAACGTCTCTCCACATGCTCAGTTCTGAGAGAATAGTGTGTGTGAAAGCCGTCCTTAACCTAGCTTCTTGGGAACACAAAGATTCTTTTCAGTTGCCATCACCACTTCATACATATATATGGGGATGTACTAGCTCCAAATCGGTATTACAGTGAAAACTGCAGGAACTTCAAAACGGCACTAGGAAGCAGACATAGAAACCAGAGTAAATGTTTCTCCTGCAACCCATTCCCTTTGTGCCAGATGAAAGAACGTCACTAAACATGCTCACTTCTGAGAGATAAGTGTGTGTGAAAACTGTACTTCACCTAGCTTGTTGGGAATACAAAGTTTTTTGCAGTTGCCAACTCCACTCCATACATATATATGGGGAGGTACAAGCTCCAACTCGTTTTTACATTGAAAACTGCAGGAACTTCAAACCGGCACTAGGAAACAGACTGAGAAACCAGAGAAAATGTTTCTCCTACAACTCGATCCCATTTGCTAGATGAACGAACTTCTGTCCACATGCTCAGTTCTGAGAGAAAATTGTGTCTGAAATCCGTCCTTCACATAGCTTGTTGTAAACACATAGATTCTTTTCAGTTGCCATCTCCATTCCATAAATATATATGCGGAGGTACTAGCTCCAAATCTGTTTTACAGTGAAAACTGCAGGAACTTCAAACTGGCACTAGGAAACAGACTGAGAAACCAGAGTAAATGTTTCCCTGCAACACTTTCTCTTTGTGCTAGATGAACCAACTTCTGTCCACATGGTCATTTCTGAGAGAAAACTGTGTGTGAAACCGTCCTTTATCTACCTTGTTGTAAACACATAGTTTCTTTGCAGTTGCAAACTCCACTCCATACATATATATGGGGAGGTAGTAGCTCCAACTCGTTTATACAGTGTTAACTCAGGAAATTCAAACCGGCAGTAGGAAACAGACTGAGAAACCAGAGTAAATGTTTCTCCTGCAAACCGTTCCCTTTGTGCTAGATGAACGAAAGTCTCTCCACTTCCTCAGTTCTGAGAGATATGTGTGTGTGAAACCCGTCCTTCAGCTATCTAGTTGGGAACACAAAGTTTCTTTTCAGTTGCCAACTCCACTCCATACATATATATTGGTAGGTACTAGCTCCAACTAGGTTTTACACTAAAAACTGCAGGAACTTCAAACCGGCACTAGGAAACAGACTGAGAAACCAGAGTAAAAGTTTCTCCTGCAAACCTTTCCCTTCGTGGTAGATGAAGGAACGTCTCTCCACTTGCTCAGTTCTGAGAGATATGTGTGTGTGAAAGCCGTCCTTCAGCTATCTTTTTGGGAACACAGATATTCTTTTCAGTTGCCTACTCCACTCCATACATATATATTGGTAGGTAATAGCCCCAACTATGTTTTCCACTGAAAACTGCAGGAACGTCAAACCGGCTCTAGGAAACATACTGAGAAACCAGAATAAAAGTTTCTCCTGCAAACCATTCCCTTTGTGCTAGATGAAGGAACGTCTCTCCACAAGTTCAGTTGTGAGAGATAAGTGTGTGTGAAAGCCGTAATTCAGCTAGCTTGTTGGGAACACAAAGTTTTTTTCAATTGCAAAATCCACTCCAAATATATATATGGGGAGGTTCTAGCTAAAACTCGGTTTTACAGTGAAAACTGCAGGAAATTCAAAACGGCACTAGGGAACAGAGTGAGAAACCAGAGTAATAGTTTCTCCTGCAACCCGTTCAATTTGTGCGATATGAACGAACTTCTGTCCACATGCTCAGTTCTGAGAGATAAGTGTGTGTGAAAGCCGACCTTCAATTAGCTTGTTGTAAACACATAGTATCTTTTAAGTTGCAAACTCCACTCCATACATATATAAGGGGAGGTACAAGCTCCAATTCGGTTTTACAGTGAAAACTGCAGGAATTTCATACCGGCAGTAGGAAACAGACTGAGAAAACAGAGTAAAAGTTTCTCCTGCAATCTTTTCCCTTTGTGCTAGATGAACGAACGTCTCTCCGCAAGCTCAGTTCTGAGAGATAAGTGTGTGTGAAAGCCGTAATTCACCTACCTTTTTGGAACACAACGTTTCTTTTCAGTTGCCAACTCCACTCCCTATATATATATGGTGAGGTACTAGCACCAAATCGGTTTTACAGTGAATACTGAAGGAACTTCAAACCGGCACTAGGAAACAGACTGAGAAACCAGATTAAATGTTTCTCCTGCAACCCATTCCCTTTGTGCTAGATGAACGAAAGTCTCTGAACGTGCTCAGTTCTGAGAGATATGTGGGTGTGAAAGCCATCCTTCAACTAGCTTGTTGGGAAAACAAGTTTCTTTTCAGTTGCCAACTCCACTCCATACATATATATGGGAATGTACTAGCTTCAACTCGTTTTTACAGTGAAAACTGCAGGAACTTCAAACCGGCACTAGGAAGCAGACTGAGAAACCAGAGTAAAAGTTTTCCTGTAATCCGTTACCTTTTTGCTAGATGAACGAACATCTCTCCACATGCTCAGTTCTCAGAGATAAGTCTGTGTGAAAGCCATCCTTCAGCTATCTTGTTGGAAAAACAAAGTTTCTTTGCAGTTGCTAACACCAATCCACACATATATATGGGGAAGTACTAGCTCCAAATCGGTTTTACACTGAAAACTGCAGGAACTTCAAACCGGCACTAGGAAACATACTGAGAAACCACAGAAATAGTTTCTCCTGCAACAAGATCCCTTTGTGCTAGATGTACGAACTTCTGTCCACATGCTCAGTTCTGAGAGAAAAGTCTGTCTGAAAGCCGTCCTTCACAAAGCTTGTTGTAAACACATAGTCTCTTTGCAGTTGCCAACTCCACTCCATACATATATATGGGGAGGTAGTAGCTCCAACTCTGTTTTACAGTGTTAACTCAGGAACTTCAAACCGGCACTAGGAAACAGACTGAGAATCCAGAGTAAATGTTTCTCCTGCAAACCGTTACATTTGTGCTAGTTGAACGAACGTCTATCCTCATGCTCAGTTCTGAGAGTTAAGTGTGTGTGAAAGCCGTCCTTCAACTAGCTTGTTGGGAACACAAAGTTTCTTTTCATTTGCCAACACCACTCCATACATATATATGGGGAGGTACTAGCTCCAACTCGGTTTTACAGTGAAACCTGCAGGAACTTCAAACCGGCACTAGGAAACAGACTGAGAAACCAGAGTAAAAGTTTCTCTTGCAAAACGATTCCATTTGTGCTAGATGAACGAATGTCTCCCCAAAAGCTATATTCTGAGAGATAAGTGTGTGTGAAAGCCTTAATTCACCTAGCTTGTTGGGAACACAAAGTTTCTTTTCAGTTGCCAACTCCATACCATAAATATATATGGGGATGTTCTAGCTCCAAATCGGTATTACAGTGAAAACTGCAAGAATTTCAAACCGGCACTAGCAAGCAGACTGAGAAACTAGAGTAAAATTTTCCTGCAAACCGTTCCCTTTTTACTAGATGAACGAACATCTCTCCACATGCTCATTTCACAGAGATAAGTGTGTGTGAAAGCCGTCCTTCAGCTATCTTGTTGGGAACACAAAGTTTCCTTGCAGTTGCTAACACCAATCCGCACATATATATGGGGAGATACTAGCTCCAAATCGGGTTTACAGTGAAAACTGCAGGAAATTCAAACCGGCACTAGGAAACAGACTGAGAAACAAGAGAAAAAGTTTCTCCTGCAACTCGATCCCTTTGTGCTAGATGAACGAAGTTCTGTCCAAATGCTCAGTTCTGAGAGAGAAGTGTGTCTGAATTCCGTCCTTCACATTGCTTGTTGTAAACACATAGATTCTTTGCAGTTGCCAACTCCACTCCATAAATATATATGGGGAGGTACTAGCTCCAAATCATTTTTAAAGTGAATACTGCAGGAATTTTAAAACTGTCACTAGGAAACAGACTGAGAAATCATAGTAAATGTTTCCCTGCAACAAGTTCCTTTGTGGTAGATGAACGAACTTCTGTCCACATGCAAATTTCTGAGAGATAACTGTGTGTTAAAGCCGTCCTTTACCTAGCTTGTTGTAAACACATAGTCCTTTGCAGTTGCAAACTCCACTCCATACATATATATGGGGAGGTAGTAGCTCCAAATCGGTTTACAGTGTTAACTCAGGAAATTCAAACCGGCACTAGGAAACAGACTGAGAAACCAGAGTAAATGTTTCTCCTGCAAACCGTTCCTTTTGTGCAAGATGAAATAAAGTCTCTCCACAAGCTCAGTTGTGAGAGATAAGTGTGTGTGAAAGCCGAAATTCACCTAGCTTGTTGGGAACACAAAGATTCTTTTCATTTGCCAAATCCACTCCATAAATATATATGGGGAGGTTCTAGCTAAAACTCGGTTTTACAGTGAAAACTGCAGGAAATTCAAATCGGCACTAGGGAACAGACTGAGAAACCAGGGTAATAGTTTCTCCTGCAACCCGTTAAATTTGTGCTATATGAACGAACTTCTGTCCACATGCTGAGTTCTGAGAGATAAGTGTGTGTGAAAGCCGTCCTTCAACTAACTTGTTGGGAACACAATGTTTCTTTTCATTTGCCAACTCCACTCCATACATATATATGGGGAGGTACTAGCTCCAACTCGGTTTTACAGTGAAAACTGCAGGAATTTCAAACCGGCACTAGGAAACAGAGTGAGAAAACAGAGTAAAAGATTCTCCTGCATTCCGTTCCCTTTGTGCTAGATGAACGAACGTCTCTCCACATGCTCAGTTATGAGAAATTAATGTGTGTGAAAGCCGTCCTCACCTAGCTTGTTGGGAACACAATGTTTCTTTTCAGTTGCCAACTCCACTCCATACATATATATGGGGAGTTACTAGCTCCAACTCGGATTTACAGTGAAAACTGCAGGAACTTCAAACACGCACTAGGAAACAGACTGAGAAACCAGAGTAAAAATTTCTCCTACAACTCGTTCCTTTTTTGCTACATGAACGAACTTCTGTCCAAATGTTTAGTTCTGAGAGAAAGTGTGTATGTAAGCCGTCCTTCAAGTGGCTTGTTGGGAACACAAAGTTTCTTTTAGGTTGCCAACTCCACTCCATACATATAAATGGGGAGATACTAGCTTCAACTCGTTTTTACAGTGAAAACTGCAGGAACTTCAAACCGGCACTAGGAAGCAGACAGAGAAACCAGAGTAAAAGTTTACCTGCATCCCGTTACCGTTGTGCTATTTGAACGAACATCTCTCCACATGCTCAGTTCTCAGAGATAAGTGTGTGTGAAAGCCACCCTTCAGCTACCTTGTTGGGAACACAAAGTTTCTTTGCAGTTGCTAACACCAATCCACACATATATATGGGTATGTACTAGCTCCAACTCGGTTTTACAGTGAAAACTGCAGGAACTTCAAACCGGCACTAGGAAACATACTGAGAAACCAGAGAAATAGTTTCTCCTGCAACACGATCCCTTTGTGCTAGATGAAAGAACTTCTGTCCACATGTTCAGTTCTGAGAGTAAAATGGGTCTGAAAGCCGTCTTTCACATAGCTTGTTGTGAACACATAGATTCTTTGCAGTTGCCAACTCCACTCCATAAATATATATGGTTAATTTCTAGCTCCAAATTGGTTTTACATTGAAAACTGCAGGAACTTCAAACCGGCACTAGGAAACAGACAGAAAAACCAGAGAAAATGTTTCACATGCAACACGTTCCCTTTTTGCTAGATGAACGAACTTCTGTCCACATGCTCATTTCTGAGAGATAAGTGTGTGTGAAAGCCGTCCTTCACCTAGATTGTTGTAAACAGAAAGTTTCTTTGCAGTTGCCAAATCCACTCCATATATATATATGGGGAGGAAGTAGATCCAACTCGGTTTTACAGTGTTAACTCAGGAACTTCAAACCGGCACTAGGAAACAGACTGAGAATCCAGAGTAAATGTTTCCCCTGCAAACCGTTCCCTTTTTGCTAGATGAACGAACGTCTCTCCACATGCTCAGTTCTGAGAGTTATGTGTGTGTGAAAGACGTCCTTCAGCTAGCTTGTTTGGAATACAAAGTTTCTTTTCAGTTGCCTACTCCACTCCATACATATATATGAGGAGGTACTCGCTCCAACTCGGGTTACAGTTAAACCTGCAGGAACCTCAAACCGGCACTAGGAAACAGACTGAGAAACCAGAGAAATAGTTTCTCCTGCAACCCGTTCCCTTTTTGCTAGATGAACGAACGTCTATCCACATTCTCAGTTCTGAGAAATTAGTGTGTGTGAAAGCCGTCCTCACCTAGCTTGTTGGGAACTCAATGTTTTTTTTTAGTTGCCAACTCCACTCCATAAATATATATCGGGAGGTACTAGCTAAAACTCGGTTTTACAGTGAAAACTGTAGGAACTTCAAAACTGCCCTAGGGAACAGACTGAGAAACCAGAGTAAAAGTTTCTCCTGCAAACCTTTCCCTTTGTGCTAGATGAACGAACTTCTGTCAACATACTCAATTCTGAGAGATAAGAGTTTGTGAAAGTCGTCCTTCACCTAGCTTGTTGCAAACACATAGATACTTTGCAGTTGCCAACTCCATTCCATAAATATATATGGGGAGGTACTAACTCCAAATCGGTTTTACAGTGAAAACTGCAGGAACTTCAAACCGGCACTAGGAATCAAACTGAGAAACCAGAGTAAATGTTTCTCTTGCAACCCATTCCCTTTTTGCTAGATGAACGAACGTCTCTCAACATGCTCACTTCTGAGAGATAAGTGTGTGTGAAAGCCGTCCTTCACCTAGCTTGTTGGGAACACAAAGTTTGTTTTCAGTTGCCAACTCCACTCCATACATATATATGGGGATGTACTAGCTCCAACCATTTTTTACAGTGAATTCTGCAGGAAATTCAAACCGGCACTAGGAAGCAGACTGAGAATCCAGAGTAAAAGTTACCCTGCAACCATTTCCCTTTTTGCTAGATGAACGAACATCTCTCCACATGCTCATTTCTGAGAGTTAAGTGTGTGTGAAAGCCGTCCTTCACGTAGCTTGTTGTAAACACATGGTTTCTTTGCAGTTGCAAACTCCACTCCATACATATATATGGGGAGGTAGTAGCTCCAACTCTGTTTTACAGTGTTAACTCAGGAAATTCAAACCGGCACTAGGAAACAGACTGAGAAACCAGAGTAAATGTTTCTCCTGCAAACCGTTCCCTTTGTGCTAGATGAATGAACGTCTCTACACATGCTAAGTTCTGAGAGATAATTTTGTGTGAAAGCCGTCCTTCACCTAGCTTGTTGGGAACACAAAGTTAGTTTTCAGTTGCCAAGTCCACTCCATACATATATATGGGTATGTACTAGCTCCAACCTTATTTTACAGTGAAAACTGCAGGAACATCAAACCGGCACTAGGAAGCAGACTGAGAAACCAGAGTAAAAGTTATCCTGCAACCCTATCTTTTGTGCTAGATGAACGAACATCTCTCCACATGCTCAGTTCTCAGAGATAAGTGTGTGTGAAAGCCGTTCTTCAGCTATCTTGTTGGGAACACAAAGTTTCTTTGCAGTTGCTAACACCAATCCACACATATATATGGGGAGGTACTAGCTCCAACTCGGTTTTACAGTGAAAACTGCAGGAAATTCAAACCGACACTAGGAAACAGACCGAGAAACCAGAGAAATGTTTCTCCTGCAAATCGATCCCTTTGTGCTAGATGAATGAACTTCTGTCCACATGCTCAGTTCTGAGAGAAAAGTGTGTCTGAAATCCGTCTATAACATAGCTTGTTGTAAACACATAGATTCTTTGCATTTGCCAACTCAACTCCATAAATATATATGGGGAGGTACTATCTCCAACTCGGTTTTACAGTTAAAACTGCAGGAAATTCAAACTGGCACTAGGAAACAGACTGAGAAACCAGAGCTAATGTTTCTCCTGCAACACGTTCCCTTTGTCCTAGATGAACGAGCTTCTGTCCACATGCTCATTTCTGAGAGTTAAGTGTGTTTGAAAGCCGTCCTTCACCTAGCTTGTTGTAAACACATGGTTTCTTTGCAGTTGCAAACTCCACTCCATACATATATATGGGGAGGTAGTAGCTCCAACTCTGTTTTACAGTGTTAACTCAGGAACTTCTAACCGGCACTAGGAAACAGACTGAGAAACCAGAGTAAATGTTTCTCCTGCAAACCGTTCCCTTTGTGCTAGATGAATGAACGTCTTTACAAATGCTCAGTTCTGAGAGATAAGTGTGTGTGAAAGCCGTCCTTCACCTAGCTTGTTGGGAACACAAAGTTTCTTTCAGTTGCCAAATCCACTCCATACATATATATAGGTAGGTACTAGCTCCAACTAGGTTTTAGACTGAAAACTGCAGGAACACCAAACCGGCACTAGGAAACAGACTGAGAAACAAGAGTAAAGTTTCTCCTGAACCCGTTCCCTTTGTACTAGATGAAGGAACGTATCTCCACGTGCTCAGTTCTGAGAGATAAAAGTGTGTGACAGCCGTCCTTCAGCTAGCTTGTTGGGAACACAAAGAACCTTTCAGTTGCCTACTCCACTGCATACATATATATCGGGAGGTACTAGTTCCAAATCGGTTTTACACTGAAACGTGCAGGAACGTCAAACCGGCACAAGGAAACAGACTGAGAAACCAGAGTAAAAGTTTCCCCTGAAAACCGTTCCCTTTGTGCTAGATGAAGGAACGTCTCTCCACAAGCTCAGTTGTGAGAGATAAGTGTGTGTGAAAGCCGTAATTCACCAAGCTTGTTGGGAACACAAAGATTGTTTTCAGTTGCCAACTCCACTCCATACATATATATGGGTAGGTATTAGTCCCAACACTTTTTTACAGTGAAAACTGCAGGAAATTCAAACCGGCACTAGGAAACATACTGAGAAACCAGAGAAACAGTTTCTCCTGCAACACGATCCCTTTGTGCTAGATGAACGAACTTCTGTCCACATGCTTAGTTTTGAGGGAAAAGTGTGTCTGAAAGCCGTACTTCACATAGCTTGTTGTGAACACATAGATACTTTGAAATTTCCAACTCCATTCCATAAATATATATGGTTACGTACTAGCTCCAAATTGATTTTACACTGAAAACTGCAGGAACTTCAAACTGGCACTTGGAAACAGACAGAGAAACCAGAGAAAAAGTTTCTCCTGCAACTCGATCACTTTGTGCTAGATGAACGATCGTCTCTCCACAAGCTAAGTTCTGAGAGATAAGTGTGTGTGAAAGCCGTAATTTATCTAGCTTGTTGGGAACACAAAGATTGTTTTCATTTGCCAACACCACTCCATAAATATATTTGGGGATGTACTAGCTCCAACTCGTTTTTACAGTGAAAACTGCAGGAACTTCAAACCGGCACTAGGAAGCAGAATGAGAAACCAGAGTAAAAGTTTTCCTGCAACCCGTTCCCTTTGTGCTATATGAACGAACATCTGTCCACATGCTCAGTTCTGAGTGATAAGTGGGTTTGAAAGCCTTCCTTCAACTAGCTTGTTGTAAAAACATAGTTTCTTTTCAGTTGCCAACTCCACTCCATACATATATATGGGTAGGTACCAGC
This sequence comes from Camelus dromedarius, assembly GCF_036321535.1. Lineage (NCBI taxonomy): Eukaryota > Metazoa > Chordata > Mammalia > Artiodactyla > Camelidae > Camelus > Camelus dromedarius. Next base: position 3,656,258 of record NW_026989731.1, read on the forward strand.
TCCAAATCGGTTTTACAGTGAAAACTGCAGGAACTTAAAACCGGCACTTGGAAACAGACTGAGAAAACAGTGAAAAGTTTCTCCTGCAATCCGTTCCCTTTGTGCTAGGTGAACAAACGTCTATCCACGTGCTCAGTTCTGAGAAATTAGCGTGTGTTTAAGCCGTCCTCACCTAGCTTGTTGGGAACACAATTTTTTTTTCAGTTGCCAAATCCACTCTGTAAATATATATGGGGAGGTACTAGCTAAAACTCGGTTTTACAGTGAAAACGGTAGGAATTTCAAAACTGCACTAGGGAACAGACTGAGAAACCAGAGAAAATATTTCTCCTGCAAACCGTTCCCTTTGTGCTAGATGAACGAACGTCTCTCCACATGCTCAGTTCTGAGAGATAAGGTTGTGTGAAAGCCGTCCTTCAACTAGCTTGTTGGGAACACAAAGTTTCTTTGCTGTTGCTAACACCAATCCAAACATATATATGGGGAAGTACTAGCTCCAACACGGTTTTACAGTGAAACCTGCTGGAAATCCAAACTGGCACTAGGAAACAGACTGAGAAACCAGAGAAAAAGTTTCTCCTGCAAATCCATCCCTTTGTGCTAGATGAACGAACGTCTGTCCACATGCTCAGTTCTGAGAGATTATTGTGTCTGAAATCCGTCCTTCACATAGCTTGTTGTAAACACATAGATTCTTTGCATTTGCAAACAACACTCCATAAATATATATGGGGAAGTACTAGCTCCAACTCGGTTTTACAGTGAAAACTGCAGGAACTTCAAACTGGCACTTGGAAACAGACTCTGAAACCAGAGTAAATGTTTCTCCTGCAAAACGTTCCCTTTGTGCTAGATGAACGAACGTCCCTCCACATGCTCAGTTCTGAGCGATAAGTGTGTGTGAAAGCCGTCCTTCAGCTAGCTTGTTGGGAACATAAAGATTCTTTTCAGTTGCCTAATCCACTCCATACATATATATCGGGAGGTACTAGTTCCAACTCGGTTTTACAGTGAAACGTGCAGGAACTTCAAACCGGCACTAGGAAACAGACTGAGAAACCGGAGTAAAAGTTTCTCCTGCAAACCGTTCCCTTTGCGCTAGATGAAGGAATGTCTCTCCACAAGCTCTGTTGTGAGAGATAAGTGTGTGTGAAAGCCGTATTTCACCTAGCTTTTTGGGAACACAAAGTTTCTTTTCAATTGCCAAATCCACTCCATAATTATATATGGGGAGGTTCTAGCTAAAACTCGGTTTTACAGTGAATACTGCAGGAAATTCAAAACGGCACTTGGGAACCTACTGAGAAACCAGAGTAATAGTTTCTCCTGCAACCCGTTCACTTTGTGCTATATGAACGAACATCTGTCCACATGCTCAGTTCTGAGTGATAAGTGTGTGTGAAAGCCGTCCTTCAAATAGGTTGTTGTAAACACATAGTTTCTTTTCATTTGCCAACCCCACTACATACATATATATGGGGAGGTACTAGCTCCAACTCGGTTTTACAGTGAAAACTGTAGGAACTTCAAACCAGCACTTGGGAACAGACTGAGAATCCAGAGTAAATGTATCTCCTGCAACCCGTTTCATTTGTGCTAGATGAACGAAGGTCTCCCCAAATGCTCAGTTCTGAGAGATAATTTTGTGTGAAAGCCGTACTTCGACAACTTGTTGGGAAAACAAAGATTCTTTTCATTTGCCAACACCACTCCATACATATATATGTGGAGGAATTAGCTCCAACTCTGTTTTAAAGTGAAAACTGCAGGAACTTCAACCGGCACTAGGAAACATACTGAGAAACCAGAGAAACAGTTTCTCCTGCAACACGATCCCTTTGTGCTAGATGAACGAACTTCTGTCCACATGCTCAGTTCTGAGAGGAAAGTGTGTCTGAAAGCCGTACTTCATATAGCTTGTTGTAAACACATAGATTCTTTGAAATTTCCAACTCCACTCCATAAATATATATGGTTAGGTACTAGCCCCAAATTGGTTTTGCAATGAAAACTGCAGGAACTTAAAAAAGGCACTTGGAAACAGACTGAGAAACCAGAGAAAAAGTTTCTCCTGCAAATCGATCCCTTTGTGCTAGATAAATGAACGTCTCTCCACAAGCTAAGTTCTGAGAGATAAGTGTGTGTGAAAGCCGTAATTCACCTAGCTTGTTGGGAACACAAAGATTGTTTTCATTTACCAACACCACTCCATAAATATATATGGGGATGTACTAGCTCCAACTCGTTTTTACAGAGAAAACTGTTGGAACTTCAAACAGGCACTAGGAAGCAGACTGAGAAACCAGAGTAAAAGTTTTCCTGCAACCCGTTCCCTTTGTGCTATATGAACGAACTTCTGTCCACATGCTCAGTTCTGAGAGATAAGTGGGTGTGAAAGCCTTCCTTCAACTAGCTTGTTGTAAAAACATAGTTTATTTTCACTTGCCAGTCCCACTATATACATATATATGGGTAGGTACTAGCCCCAACTCTGTTTTACAGTGAAAAATGCAGGAATTTCAAACCGGAACTAGGAAACAGACTGAGAAAACAGTGTAAAATTTACTCTTGCAATCCGTTCCCTTTGTGCTAGATGAACGAACGTCTATCCACATGCTCAGTTCTGAGAAATTAGCGTGTGTGAAAGCCGTCCTCACCTAGCTTGTTGGGAACACAAGGTTTTTTTTCAGTTGCCAACTCCACTCCATAAATATATATGGGGAGGTACTAGCTAAAACTCGGTTTTAAAGTGAAAACTGAAAGAACATCAAAACGGCACTAGGGAACAGACTGAGAAACCAGAATAATAGTTTCTCCTGCAAACCGTTCCCATTGTACTATATGAACGAAATTCTGTCCACATGCTCAATTCTGAGAGATAAGTGGGTGTGAAAGCCGTCCTTCAACTAGCTTGTTGTAAAAACATAGTTTCTTTTCAGTTGCCAACTCCACTCCATACATACATATGGGTAGGTACCAGCTCCAACTCGGTTTTACAGTGAATACTGCAAGAAATTCAAACCGGCACTAGGAAACAGACTGAGAAATCTGTGTAAAAGTTTCTCCTGAAATCCGTTCCATTTTTGCTAGATGAACGAACTTCTATCCACATGCTCAGTTCTGAGAAATTAGTGTGTGTGAAAGCCGTCCTCAACTAGCTTGTTGGGAACACAATGTATTTTTTCAGTTGCCAAATCCACTCCATAAATATATATGGGGAAGTACTATCTAAAGCTCGGCTTTACAGTGAAAACCCTAGGAACATCAAAACGGCACTAGGGAACAGGCTGAGAAACCAGAGTAAAAGTTTCTATTGCAACCCGTTCCCTTTGTGCTATATGAACGAACTTCTGTCCACATGCTCAGTTCTGAGAGATAAGAGTGTGTGAAAGCCGTCCTTCATTTAGCTTGTTGTAAACACATAGATTCTTTGCAGTTGCCAACTACATTCCATAAATATAAATGGGGATGTACTAGCTCCAACTCGTTTTTACAATGAAAACTGCAGGAACTTCAAACCGGCACTTGGAAACAGACTGAGAAAACAGTGTAAAAGTTACTCCTGAAATCCGTTCCCTTTGTGCTAGATGAACGAACGTCTATCCACATGCTCAGTTCTGAGAATTTAGCGTGTGTGAAAGCCGTCCTCACCTAGCTTGTTGGGAACACAATGTTTTTTTTCATTTGCCAACACCACTCCATAAATATATATGGGGAGGTACTAGCTAAAACTCGGATTTACAGTGAAATCTGTAGGAATTTCAAAACGGCACTAGGGAACAGACTGAGAAACCAGAGTAATATTTTCTCCAGCAACCCGTTCCCTTTTTGCTAGATGAACGATCTTCTGTCCACATGCTCAGTTCTGAGAGATAAGAGTGTGTGAAGCCGTCCTTCACTTAGCTTGTTGTAAACACATAGATTCTTTGCATTTGCCAACTCCATTCCATAAATATATATGGGGAGGTACTAGCTCCAACTCGGTTTTACAGTGAAAACTGCAGGAATTTCAAACCGGCACTAGAAAACAGACTGAGAATCCAGAGTAAATGTTTCTCCTGCAACACGTTCCCTTTGTGCTAGATGAACGAACTTCTCTTCACATGCTCTGTTCTGAGGGATCAGTGTGTGTGAAAGCCGTCCTTCACCTAGCTTGTTGTAAACACATAATTTCTTTGCAGTTGCCAACTCCACTCCATACATATATATGGAGAGGTAGTAGCTCCAACTCGGTTTTACAGTGTTAACTCAGTATCTTCAAACTGGCACTAGGAAACAGACTGAGAAACCGGAGTAAATGTTTCTCCTGCAAACCGTTCCCTTTGTGCTAGATGAACGAACGTCTATCCACATGCTCAAATCTGAGAGATAAGTGTGTGTGAAAGCCGTCCTTCAACTAGCTTGTTGGGAACACAAAGTTTCTTTTCAGTTGCCAACTCCACTCCATACATATATATGGGTAAGTTCTAGCTCAAACTCGTTTTACACTGAAAACTGCAGGAACTTCAAACCGGCACTAGGAAACAGAGTGAGAAACCAGAGTAAAACTATCTCCTGCAACCCGTTCCCTTTTTGCTAGATGAAAGAACATCTCTCCACATGCTCAGTTCTGAGAAATTAGATTGTGTGAAAGCCGTCCTCACCTTGCTTGTTGAGAACACAATGTTTCTTTTCAGTTGCCAACTCCACTCCATAAATATTTATGGGGAAGTATTAGTTCCAACTCGGTTTTACAGTGAATACAGCAGGAACTTCAAACCGGCAGTTGTAAACATACTGAGAAAACAGAGTAAAAGTTTCTCCTGCAACCCGTTCCCTTTGTGCTAGATGAAAGAACGTCTCTCCACAAGCTCAGTTCTGAGAGATAAGTGTGTGTGAATGCCTTAATCCTCCTCGCTTTTTGGAACACATAGTTTCTTTTCAGTTGCCAAATCCACTCCATAAATATATATGGGGAGGTACTAGCTAAAACTCTGTTTTACAATGAAAACTGCAGGAAATTCAAAACGGCACTAGGGAACAGACTGAGAAACCAGAGTAAAAGTTTCTCCTGCAACCCGTTCCCTTTTTGCTACATGAACGAACATCTGTCCACATGCTCAGTTCTGAGAGAAAATTGTGTGTGAAGTCGCCTTCAACTAGCTTGTTGTAAACACAAAGTTTCTATGCAGTTGCCAACTCCACTCCATACATATATATGGGGAGGTACTAGCTCCAACTCGGTTTTACAGTGAAAATTGTAGGCACTTCAAACTGGCACTAGGGAACAGACTGAGACTTCAGAGTAATAGTTTCTCCTGCAACAAGTTCCCTTTGTGCTAGATGAACGAATATCTTTGCACATGCTCAGTTCTGAGAGAATAGTGTGTGTCAAAGCCGTCCTTCACCTAGCTTCTTGAGAACACAAAGATTGTTTTCAGTTGCCAACACCAATCCATACATATATATGGGGAGGTACAAGCCCCAACTCGTTTTTACAGTCAAAACTGCAGGAACGTCAAACCGGCACTAGGAAACAGACTGAGAAATGAGAGTAAAAGTTTCTCCTGCAACCCGTTCACTTTGTGCTAGATGAACGAACGTCTCTCCACAAGCTAAGTTCTGAGAGTTAAGTGTGTGCGAAAGCTGTAATTCACATAGCATGTTGGGAACACAAAGTTTCTTTCCATTTGCCAACTCCACTCCATAAATATTTTTGTGGATGTACTAGATCCAAATCGGTATTACAGTGAAAACTGCAGGAACTTCAAAACGGCACTAGGACACAGAATTAGAAAACAGAGTAAAAGTTTCTCCTGGAACCCGTTCCTTTGTGCTAGATGAAGGAAAGTCTCTCCACATGCTCAGTTCTGAGAAATAAGTGTGTGTGAAAGACGTCCTTCAGCTAGCTTGTTTGGAACACACAGATTCTTTTCAGTTGCCTACTCCACTCCATACATATATATGGGGAGGTACTAGCTCCAACTCGGTTTTACAGTGAAATCTGCAGGAACCTCAAACCAGCACTAGGAAACAGACTGAGAAACCAGAGTAATAGTTTCACCTGCAAACCTTTCCCTTTGTGCTAGATGAAGCAACGTCTCTCCACAAGCTCATTTGTGAGAGATAATTGTGTGTGAAAGCCGAATTCACCTAGCTTGTTGGGAACACAAAGTTACTTTTCAGTTGCCAAATCCACTCCATAAATATATATGTGGAGGTACTAGCTAAAACACGGTTTTACAGTGAAAACTGAAAGAACATCAAAACGGCACTAGGGAACAGACTGAGAAATCAGAATAATAGTTTCTCCTGCAAACCGTTCCCTTTGTACTATATGAACGAAATTCTGTCCACATGCTCAATTCTGAGAGATAAGTGGGTGTGAAAGCCGTCCTTCAACTAGCTTGTTGTAAAAACATAGTTTCTTTTCAGTTGCCAACTCCACTCCATACATACATATGGGTAGGTACCAGCTCCAACTCGGTTTTACAGTGAAAACTGCAAGAAATTCAAACCGGCACTAGGAAACATACTGAGAAATCTGTGTAAAAGTTTCTCCTGAAATCCGTTCCATTTGTGCTAGATGAACGAACTTCTATCCACATGCTCATTTCTGAGAAATTAGTGTGTGTGAAAGCCGTCCTCACCTAGCTTGTTGGGAACACAATGTATTTTTTCAGTTGCCAAATCCACTCCATAAATATATATGGGGAAGTACTATCTAAAGCTCGGTTTTACAGTGAAAACTCTAGGAACATCAAAACGGCACTAGGGAACAGACTGAGAAACCGGAGTAAAAGTTTCTCCTGCAACCCATTCCCTTTGTGCTATATGAACGAACTTCTGTCCACATGCTCAGTTCTGAGAGATAAGAGTGTGTGAAAGCCGTCCTTCAATTAGCTTGTTGTAAACACATAGATCCTTTGCAGTTGCCAACTCCATTCCATAAATATAAATGGGGATGTACTAGCTCCAACTCGTTTTTACTGTGAAAACTGCAGGAACTTCAAACCGGCACTTGGAAACAGACTGAGAAAACAGTGTAAAATTTACTCTTGCAATCCGTTCCCTTTGTGCTAGATGAACGAACGTCTATCCACATGCTCAGTTCTGAGAAATTAGCGTGTGTGAAAGCCGTCCTCACCTAGCTTGTTGGGAACACAAGGTTTTTTTTCAGTTGCCAACTCCACTCCATAAATATATATGGGGAGGTACTAGCTAAAACTCGGTTTTAAAGTGAAAACTGAAAGAACATCAAAACGGCACTAGGGAACAGACTGAGAAACCAGAATAATAGTTTCTCCTGCAAACCGTTCCCATTGTACTATATGAACGAAATTCTGTCCACATGCTCAATTCTGAGAGATAAGTGGGTGTGAAAGCCGTCCTTCAACTAGCTTGTTGTAAAAACATAGTTTCTTTTCAGTTGCCAACTCCACTCCATACATACATATGGGTAGGTACCAGCTCCAACTCGGTTTTACAGTGAATACTGCAAGAAATTCAAACCGGCACTAGGAAACAGACTGAGAAATCTGTGTAAAAGTTTCTCCTGAAATCCGTTCCATTTTTGCTAGATGAACGAACTTCTATCCACATGCTCAGTTCTGAGAAATTAGTGTGTGTGAAAGCCGTCCTCAACTAGCTTGTTGGGAACACAATGTATTTTTTCAGTTGCCAAATCCACTCCATAAATATATATGGGGAAGTACTATCTAAAGCTCGGCTTTACAGTGAAAACCCTAGGAACATCAAAACGGCACTAGGGAACAGGCTGAGAAACCAGAGTAAAAGTTTCTATTGCAACCCGTTCCCTTTGTGCTATATGAACGAACTTCTGTCCACATGCTCAGTTCTGAGAGATAAGAGTGTGTGAAAGCCGTCCTTCATTTAGCTTGTTGTAAACACATAGATTCTTTGCAGTTGCCAACTACATTCCATAAATATAAATGGGGATGTACTAGCTCCAACTCGTTTTTACAATGAAAACTGCAGGAACTTCAAACCGGCACTTGGAAACAGACTGAGAAAACAGTGTAAAAGTTACTCCTGAAATCCGTTCCCTTTGTGCTAGATGAACGAACGTCTATCCACATGCTCAGTTCTGAGAATTTAGCGTGTGTGAAAGCCGTCCTCACCTAGCTTGTTGGGAACACAATGTTTTTTTTCATTTGCCAACACCACTCCATAAATATATATGGGGAGGTACTAGCTAAAACTCGGATTTACAGTGAAATCTGTAGGAATTTCAAAACGGCACTAGGGAACAGACTGAGAAACCAGAGTAATATTTTCTCCAGCAACCCGTTCCCTTTTTGCTAGATGAACGATCTTCTGTCCACATGCTCAGTTCTGAGAGATAAGAGTGTGTGAAGCCGTCCTTCACTTAGCTTGTTGTAAACACATAGATTCTTTGCATTTGCCAACTCCATTCCATAAATATATATGGGGAGGTACTAGCTCCAACTCGGTTTTACAGTGAAAACTGCAGGAATTTCAAACCGGCACTAGAAAACAGACTGAGAATCCAGAGTAAATGTTTCTCCTGCAACACGTTCCCTTTGTGCTAGATGAACGAACTTCTCTTCACATGCTCTGTTCTGAGGGATCAGTGTGTGTGAAAGCCGTCCTTCACCTAGCTTGTTGTAAACACATAATTTCTTTGCAGTTGCCAACTCCACTCCATACATATATATGGAGAGGTAGTAGCTCCAACTCGGTTTTACAGTGTTAACTCAGTATCTTCAAACTGGCACTAGGAAACAGACTGAGAAACCGGAGTAAATGTTTCTCCTGCAAACCGTTCCCTTTGTGCTAGATGAACGAACGTCTATCCACATGCTCAAATCTGAGAGATAAGTGTGTGTGAAAGCCGTCCTTCAACTAGCTTGTTGGGAACACAAAGTTTCTTTTCAGTTGCCAACTCCACTCCATACATATATATGGGTAAGTTCTAGCTCAAACTCGTTTTACACTGAAAACTGCAGGAACTTCAAACCGGCACTAGGAAACAGAGTGAGAAACCAGAGTAAAACTATCTCCTGCAACCCGTTCCCTTTTTGCTAGATGAAAGAACATCTCTCCACATGCTCAGTTCTGAGAAATTAGATTGTGTGAAAGCCGTCCTCACCTTGCTTGTTGAGAACACAATGTTTCTTTTCAGTTGCCAACTCCACTCCATAAATATTTATGGGGAAGTATTAGTTCCAACTCGGTTTTACAGTGAATACAGCAGGAACTTCAAACCGGCAGTTGTAAACATACTGAGAAAACAGAGTAAAAGTTTCTCCTGCAACCCGTTCCCTTTGTGCTAGATGAAAGAACGTCTCTCCACAAGCTCAGTTCTGAGAGATAAGTGTGTGTGAATGCCTTAATCCTCCTCGCTTTTTGGAACACATAGTTTCTTTTCAGTTGCCAAATCCACTCCATAAATATATATGGGGAGGTACTAGCTAAAACTCTGTTTTACAATGAAAACTGCAGGAAATTCAAAACGGCACTAGGGAACAGACTGAGAAACCAGAGTAAAAGTTTCTCCTGCAACCCGTTCCCTTTTTGCTACATGAACGAACATCTGTCCACATGCTCAGTTCTGAGAGAAAATTGTGTGTGAAGTCGCCTTCAACTAGCTTGTTGTAAACACAAAGTTTCTATGCAGTTGCCAACTCCACTCCATACATATATATGGGGAGGTACTAGCTCCAACTCGGTTTTACAGTGAAAATTGTAGGCACTTCAAACTGGCACTAGGGAACAGACTGAGACTTCAGAGTAATAGTTTCTCCTGCAACAAGTTCCCTTTGTGCTAGATGAACGAATATCTTTGCACATGCTCAGTTCTGAGAGAATAGTGTGTGTCAAAGCCGTCCTTCACCTAGCTTCTTGAGAACACAAAGATTGTTTTCAGTTGCCAACACCAATCCATACATATATATGGGGAGGTACAAGCCCCAACTCGTTTTTACAGTCAAAACTGCAGGAACGTCAAACCGGCACTAGGAAACAGACTGAGAAATGAGAGTAAAAGTTTCTCCTGCAACCCGTTCACTTTGTGCTAGATGAACGAACGTCTCTCCACAAGCTAAGTTCTGAGAGTTAAGTGTGTGCGAAAGCTGTAATTCACATAGCATGTTGGGAACACAAAGTTTCTTTCCATTTGCCAACTCCACTCCATAAATATTTTTGAGGATGTACTAGATCCAAATCGGTATTACAGTGAAAACTGCAGGAACTTCAAAACGGCACTAGGACACAGAATTAGAAAACAGAGTAAAAGTTTCTCCTGGAACCCGTTCCTTTGTGCTAGATGAAGGAAAGTCTCTCCACATGCTCAGTTCTGAGAAATAAGTGTGTGTGAAAGACGTCCTTCAGCTAGCTTGTTTGGAACACACAGATTCTTTTCAGTTGCCTACTCCACTCCATACATATATATGGGGAGGTACTAGCTCCAACTCGGTTTTACAGTGAAATCTGCAGGAACCTCAAACCAGCACTAGGAAACAGACTGAGAAACCAGAGTAATAGTTTCACCTGCAAACCTTTCCCTTTGTGCTAGATGAAGCAACGTCTCTCCACAAGCTCATTTGTGAGAGATAATTGTGTGTGAAAGCCGAATTCACCTAGCTTGTTGGGAACACAAAGTTACTTTTCAGTTGCCAAATCCACTCCATAAATATATATGTGGAGGTACTAGCTAAAACACGGTTTTACAGTGAAAACTGAAAGAACATCAAAACGGCACTAGGGAACAGACTGAGAAATCAGAATAATAGTTTCTCCTGCAAACCGTTCCCTTTGTACTATATGAACGAAATTCTGTCCACATGCTCAATTCTGAGAGATAAGTGGGTGTGAAAGCCGTCCTTCAACTAGCTTGTTGTAAAAACATAGTTTCTTTTCAGTTGCCAACTCCACTCCATACATACATATGGGTAGGTACCAGCTCCAACTCGGTTTTACAGTGAAAACTGCAAGAAATTCAAACCGGCACTAGGAAACATACTGAGAAATCTGTGTAAAAGTTTCTCCTGAAATCCGTTCCATTTGTGCTAGATGAACGAACTTCTATCCACATGCTCATTTCTGAGAAATTAGTGTGTGTGAAAGCCGTCCTCACCTAGCTTGTTGGGAACACAATGTATTTTTTCAGTTGCCAAATCCACTCCATAAATATATATGGGGAAGTACTATCTAAAGCTCGGTTTTACAGTGAAAACTCTAGGAACATCAAAACGGCACTAGGGAACAGACTGAGAAACCGGAGTAAAAGTTTCTCCTGCAACCCATTCCCTTTGTGCTATATGAACGAACTTCTGTCCACATGCTCAGTTCTGAGAGATAAGAGTGTGTGAAAGCCGTCCTTCAATTAGCTTGTTGTAAACACATAGATTCTTTGCAGTTGCCAACTCCATTCCATAAATATAAATGGGGATGTACTAGCTCCAACTCGTTTTTACTGTGAAAACTGCAGGAACTTCAAACCGGCACTAGGAAACAGACTGAGAAACCAGAGTAAATGTTTCTCATGCAACCCATTCCCTTTGTGCTAGATGAACGAACGTCTCTCAACATGCTCACTTCTGAGAGATAATTGTGTGTGAAAGCCGTCATTCAACTAGCTTGTTGGGAACACAAAGTTTGTTTTCAGTTGCCAACTCCACTCCATATATATATATGGGGATGTACTAGCTCCAAATCGTTTTTACAGTGAAAACTGCAGGAATTTCAAACCGGCACTAGGAAGCAGACTTAGAAACCAGAGTAAAAGTTATCCTGAAACCCGTTCCCTTTGTGCTAGATGAACGAACATCTATCCACATGATCAGTTCTCAGAGATAAGTGTGTGTGAAAGACGTCCTTCAGCTATCTTGTTGGGAACACAAAGTTTCTTTGCAGTTGCTGACACCAATCCACACATATATATGGGGAGGTTCTAGCTCCAACTCGGTTTTACAGTGAAAACTGCAGGAAATTCAAACCGGCACTAGGAAACAGACTGATAAACCAGAAAAAATGTTTCTCCTGCAACTCGATCCCTTTGTGCTAGATGAATGAACTTCTGTCCACATGCTCAGTTTTGAGAGAAAATTGTGTCTGAAATCCGTCCTTCAATTAACTTGTTGTATACACATAGATACTTTGCATTTGCCAACTCAAATCCATAAATATATATGGGGAGGTACTAGCTCCAACTCGGTTTTACAGTGAAAACTGCAGGAACTTCAAACTGGCACTAGGAAACTGACTGAGAAACCAGAGAAAATGTTTCTCCTGCAACCCTTTCCCATTGTGCTAGATGAACGAACTTCTGTCCACATGCTCATTTCTGAGAGATAATTGTGTGTGAAAGCCGTCCTTCACCTAGCTTGTTGTAAACACATAGTTTCTTTGCAGTTGCAAACTCCACCCATACATATATATGGGGAGGTTGTAGCTCCAAATCTGTTTTACACTGTTAACTCAAGAACTTCAAACCGGCACTAGGAAACAGACTGAGAAACCAGAGTAAAGTTTCTCCTGCAAACCGTTCCCTTTGTGCTAGATGAAGGAACGTCTCACCACAAGCTTAGTTGTGAGAGATAAGTGTGTGTGAAAGCCGTCCTTGAACTAGCTTGTTGTAAACACATAGTTTCTTTTCATTTGCCAACTCCACTCCTTACATATATATGGGGAGGTTATAGCTCCAACTCGGTTTTATAATGAAATCTGTAGGAACTTCAAACAAGCACTAGGAACAGACTGAGAATCCAGAGTAAATATTTCTCCTGTAAACCGTTCCCTTTGTGCTAGATGAACGAACGTCTCTCCACATGCTCAGTTCTCAGAGATAAGTGTGTGTGAAAGCCGTCCTTCAGCTATCTTGTTGGGAACACTAAGTTTCTTTGCAGTTGCTAACAGCAATCCACTCATATATATGGGGATGTTCTAGCTCCAACTCGGTTTTACAGTGAAAACTGCAGGAACTTCAAACCGGCACTAGGAAACAGACTGAGAAACCAGAGAAAAAGTTTCTCCTGCAACACGAACCCTTTGTGCTAGATGAATGAACTTCTGTCCACATGCTCAGTTCTGAAGGAAATGTGTGTCTGAAAGCCGTACTTCACATAGCTTGTTGTAAACACATAGATTCTTTGCAATTGCCAACTCCACTCCATAAATATATAAGTGGAGGTACTAGCTCCAAATTATTTTTACAGTGATAACTGCAGGAAATTCTAACCGGCAGTAGAAAACAGATTGAGAATCCAGAGTAAATGTTTCTCCAGCAACACGTTCCCTTTGTGCTAGATGAACGATCTTCTGTTCACATGCTCAGTTCTGAGGAATAAGTGTGTGTGAAAGCCGTCCTTCACCTAGCTTGTTGTAAACACATAGTTACTTTTCAGTTGCCAACTCCATTCCATACATATATATGGGGAGGTAGTAGCTCCAACTCGGTTTTACAGTGTTAACTCAGTAACTTCAAACCTTCACTAGGAAACAGACTGGGAAACCAGCCTAAATGTTTCGCCTGCAAACCGTTCCCTTTGTGCTAGATGAACGAACGTCTATCCACATGCTCAGATCTGAGAGATAAGTGTGTGTGAAAGCCGTCTTTCAACTATCTTGTTGGGAACACAAAGTTTCATTTCAGTTGCCAACTCCACTCCATACATATATATGGGTAGGTACTAGCTCCAACTCGGTTTTACACTGAAAACTGCAGGAACTTCATACCGGCACTAGGAAACAGACTGAGAAACCAGAGTAAAAGTTTTTCCTGCAACCCGTTCCCTTTGTGCTAGATGAAGGAACGTCTCTCCACATGCTCAATTCTGAGAAATTAGTTTGTGTGAATGCCATCCTCAACTTCCTTGTTTGGAAAACAAAGTTCCTTTTCAGTTGCCAAATCCACTCCATAAATATATATGGGGAGATCCTAGCTAAAACTCGGTTTTACAGTGAAAACTGCAGGAATTTCAAAACGGCACTAGGGAACAGAATTTGAAACCAGAGTAAAATTATCTCCTGCAAACCGTTCCCTTTTTGCTACATGAACGAACATCTGTCCACATGCTCAGTTCTGAGAGAAAATTGTGTGTGAATCCGTTCTTCAACTAGCTTGTTGTAAACACATAGTTTCTATGAAGTTGCAAATACCACTCCATACATATATATGGGGAGGTACTAGCTCCTACTCGGTTTTACAGTGAAAACTGCAGGAACTTTAATACGGCACTAGGAAATAGACTGAGAAAACAGAGTAAAATTTCTCCTGCAACCCGTTTCCTTTGTGCTTGATGAACGAAAGTCTCTCCACAAGCTCAGTTCTGAGAGATAATTGTGTGTTAAAGCCGTCCTTCAGCTAGCTTGTTGGGAACACAAAGTTTCTTTTCAGTTGCCAAACCCACTCCATACATATATATTGGAAGGTACAAGCTCCAACTAGGTTTTACACTGAAAACTGCAGGAACTTCAAACCGGCACTAGGAAACATACTGAGAATCCAGAGTAAAAGTTTCTCCTGCAACCCGTTCCCTTTGTGCTAGATGAAGGAACGTCTCTCCACATGTTTAGTTCTGAGAGATAAGTGTGTGTGAAAGCCGACCTTCAGTTAGGTTGTTGGGAACACAAAGATTCTTTTCAGTTGTCTATTCCACTCCATATATATATTTGGTGAGGTACTAGCTCCAACTCGGTTTTACAGTGAAACTTGCAAGAACGTCAAACCGGCACTAGGAAACAGACTGAGAAACCAGAGTAAATGTTTCTCCTGCAAACCGTTCCCTTTGTGCTACATGAAGGAACGTCTCTCCACAAGCTAAGTTGTGTGAGATATGTGTGTGTGAATGCCGTAATACACCTAGCTTGTTGGGAACACAAAATTTCTTTTCATTTGCCAAATCCACTCCATAAATATATATGGGGAAGTTCTAGCTAAAACTCGCTTTTACAGGGAAAACTGTGGGAAATTCTAAACGGCACTATGGAACAGACTGAGAAACCAGATTAATAGCTTCTCCTGCAACCCGTTCACTTTGAGATATATGAACGAACTTCTGCCCACATGCTCAGTTCTGAGAAATAAGTGTGTGGGAAAGCCGTCCTTAAACCAGCTTGTTGTAAAAACATAGTTTCTTTTAAGTTGCCAACTCCACTCCATACAAATATATCGGGAGGTACTAGCTCCAACTCGGTTTTACTGTGAAACCTGCAGGAATTTCAACCGGCACTAGGAAACAGACGGAGACAACAGAGTAAAAGTTTCTCCTACAATCAGTTCCCTTGTACTAGATGAACGAAAGTCCCTCCACAAGATCAGTTCTGAGAGATAAGTGTGCGTGAAAGCCGTAATTCACCTAGCTTTTAGGAACACAAAGTTTCTTTTCAGTTGCCAAATCCACTCCATAAATATATAAGGGGAGGTACTAACTAAAACACGGTTTTACAGTGAAAACTGCAGGAAATTCAAAACGGCACTAGGGAACAGACTGAGAAACCAGAGTAAAGTTTTCTCCTGCAACTCGTTCCCTTTGTGCTACATGAACGAACTTCTGTCCACATGCTCAGTTCTGAGAGATAAGTGTGTGTGAAAGCAGTCCTTCAACTAGCTTGTTGTAAACACATAGTTTCTTTGCAGTTGCCAAATCCTCTCCATACATATATATGGGGAGGTACTAGCTCCATCTCGGTTTTACAGTGAAAACTGCAGGAACTTCATACCAGCACTAGGAAACAGACTGAGAAATCAGAGATAAAGTTTCTCCTCCAAGCCGATCCCATTGTGCTAGATGATCGAACGTCTCTACACATGCTAGTTTCTGAGAGATAAGTGAGTGTGAAAGCCGTCCTTCAACTTGCTTGTTAGGAACACAAAATTCCATTTCATTTGCCAACACCACTCCATACATATATATGCGGGGGTACTAGCTCCAACTCGGTTTTACAGTGAAAACTGTAGGCACTTCAAACTGGCACTAGGGAACATACTGAGAATCCAGAGTAAAAGTTTCTCCTGCAACCCGTTCCCTTTATGCTAGATGAACGAACGTCTCTCCACATGCTCAGTTCTTAGAGAATAGTTTGTGTGTAAGACGTCCTTCAACTAGCTTCTTGGGAACACAAAGATTCTTTTCAGTTGCCACCTCCACTCCATACATATATAAGGGGAGGTACTAGCTCCAACTCGGTTTTACAGTGAAAACTGCAGGAACTTCAAAACGGCACTAGGAAACAGACTGAGAAAACAGAGTAAAAGTTTCTCTTGCAAACCGATCCATTTGTGCTAGATGAAGGAACGTCTCTCCACAAGCTCAGTTCTGAGAGATAAGTGTGTGTGAAAGCCGTAATTCACCTAGCTTTTTGGAACACAAATTTTCTTTAGAGTTGCCAGATCCACTCCATAAATATATATGGGGAGGTACTAGTTCCAACTCGGTTTTACAGTGAATACTGCAGGAACTTCAAACCGGCACTAGGGAACAGACAGAGAAACCAGAGTAATAGTTTCTCCTGCAACCTGTTCCCTTTGTGCTATATGAACGAACTTCTGTCCACATGCTCAGTTCTGAGAGATAAGTGTGTGGGAAAGCCGTACTTAAACTAGCTTGTTGTAAACACTTTGTTTCTTTTCAGTTGCCAACACCACTCCATATATATATAAGGGGAGGTACTAGCTCCAATTTGGTTTTACAGTGAAAACTGCAGGAACTTCAAACCGGCACTAGGAAACAGACTGAGAAACCAGAGTAAAAGTTTCTCCTGCAAACCGTTCCATTTGTGCTAGATGAAGGAACGTCTCTCCACAAGCTCAGTTGTGAGAGATAAGTGTGTGTGAAAGCCGTAATTCACCTAGCTTGTTGGGAACACAAAGTTTCTTTTCATTTGCCAAATCCACTCCATATATATATATGGGGTGGTACTAGCTAAAATTCGGTTTTACAGTGAAAACTGCAGGAAATTCAAAACGGCACTAGGGAACAGACAGAGAAACCAGAGTAATAGTTTCTCCTGCAACCCGTTCCCTTTGTGCTATATGAACGAACTTCTGTCCACATGCTCAGTTCTGAGAGATAAGTGTGTGGGAAAGCCGTCCTTAAACTAGCTTGTTGTAAACACTTTGTTTCTTTTCAGTTGCCAACACCACTCCATACATATATATTGGTAGGTACAAGCTCCAACTAGGTTTTACACTGAAAACTGCAGGAAATTCAAACCGGCACTAGGAAACATACTGAGAAACCAGAGTAAAAGTTACTCCTGCAACCCGATCCCTTTGTGTAGATGAAGGAACGTCTCTCCACATGTTTAGTTCTGAGAGATAAGTGTGTGTGAAAGCCGACCTTCAGTTAGCTTGTTGGGAACACAAAGATTCTTTTCAGTTGCCTACTCCACTCCATACATGTATATGGGGAAGTATAATCTTCAACTCGGTTTTACAGTGAAACTTGCCGGAACTTCAAACCGGTACTAGGAAACAGACTGTGAAACCAGAGTAAAAGTTTCTCCTGCAAACCGTTCCCTTTGTGCTAGATGAAGGAACGTCTCTCCACAAGCTCAGTTGTGAGAGATATGTGTGTGTGAAAGCCGTAATTCACCTAGCTTTTTGGAACACAAAGTTTCCTTTCAGTTGCCAAATCCACTCCATAAATATATATGGGGTGGTTCTAACTAAAACACGGTTTTACAGTGAAAACTGCAGGAAATTCAAAACGGCACTAGGGAGCAGACTAAGAAACCAGAGTAAAATTTTCTCCTGCAACTCGTTCCCTTTTCGCTACATGAACGAACGTCTTTCCACATGCTCAGTTCTGAGAGATAAGTGTTTGTGAAGCCGACCTTCACCTAGCTTGTTGGGACCAGAAAGATCCTTTTCAGCTGCAAACTCCATTCCATACATATATATATGGGGATGTACTTGCTCCAACTCTCTTTTACAGTGAAAAATGCAGGAACTTCAATCCGGCGCTTGGAAACAGACTGAGAAACCAGAGTAAAAGTTTCTCCTGCAAGCCGTTCATTTCGTGCTACATGAACGAACGTCTCTCCACATGCTAAGTTCTGAGAGATAAATGTGTGTGAAAGCCGTCATTCACTTAGCTTGTTGGGAACACAAAGTTTCTTTTCAGTTGCAAACTCCAATCCATACATTTATATGGGGAGGTACTAGCTCCAACTCTGTTTTACAGTGAAAACTGCAGATACATCAAACCGGCACTAGGAAACAGAATGAGAAACCAGAGTAAAAGTTTCCCTTCAACCCGTTCCCCTTCTGCTAGATGAACGAAGGTCTCTCCACATGCTCAGTTCTGAGAGATAAGTGTGTGTGAAAGCCGTCCTTCACCTAGCTTGTTGGGAACACAAAGTTTCTTTTCACTTGCAAACTCCATTCCATACATATATATGCTAATGTACTAGCTCCAACTCTGTTTTACAGTGAAAACTGCAGGGACATCAAACTGGCAATAGAAAACTTACTGAAAATCCACAGTAAAAGTTTCTCCTGCAAACATTTCCCTTTGTCATAGATGAACGAATTTCTCTCCACATGCAAAGTTCCGAGAGATATGTGTGTGTGAAAGCCGTCCTTCACTTAGCTTGTTTGGAACACAAAGTTTCTTTTCAGGTGCAAGGTCCAATCCATACATATATATGGGGAGGTAATAGCACCAACCCGCTTTTACAGTGTAAACGGCAGGAACTTCAAACCGGCGCTAGGAAACAGACTGAGATACCAGAGTAAAAGTTTCTCCTGCAACCCGTTCCCTTTGTGCTAGATGAACGAACGTGTCTCCACATGCTGAGTTCTGATGGATAAATGGGTGTGAAGCCGTACTTCACCTAGCTTGTTGAGAACACAAAGTTTCTTTTCAGGTGCAAATTCCACTCCGTATATATATATGGGAAGGTACTAGCTCCAACTCACTTTTACAGTGAAAACTGCAGGAACATCAAACCGGCACTAGGAAACAGACTTAGAATCCAGAGTAATAGTATCTCATGCAACCCGTTCCCTTTCTGCTAGATGAACGAACGTCTCTCCTCATGCTCAGTTATGAGAGATAAGTGTGTGTGAAAGCCGTCCTTCACCTAGCTTGTTGGGAACACAAAGTTTCTTTTCAGGTGCAAACTCCAATCCGCATATATAAATGGGGAAGTACTAGATTCAACTCGGTTTTACGTGAAAACTGCAGGAACTTCAAACCGGAACTAGGAAACAGACTGAGAAACCAGAGTAAAAGTTTCTCCTGCAAGCCATTCAATTTGTGCTACATGAACGAACGTCTCTCCACATGCTCAGTTCTGAGAGATAAGTGTGTGTGAAAGGCGTCCTTCACCTAGCTTGTTGGGAACACAAAGATTCTTTTCACTTGCAAACTCCACTCCATACATATATATGGGTTGGTACAAGCTCCTACTCTGTTTTACAGTGAAAACTGCAGGAACTTCAAACCCGCACTAGGAAACAGATTTAGAATCCAGAGTAAAATTTTCTCCTGCAACCCGTTCCCATTCTGCTAGATGAACGAACGTCTCTCCTCATGATCAGTTATGAGAGATAAGTGTGTGTGAAAGCCGTCCTTCACCTAGCTTGTTGGGAACACAAAGTTTCTATTCAGGTGCAAAATCCAATCCGTATATATATATGGGGAAGTACTAGCTCCAACTCGGTTTTACAGTGAAAACTGCAGGAAATTCAAACCGGCACTAGGAAACAGACTGAGAAACCAGTGTAAAATTTTCCCCTGCTACCCTTTCCTTTTGTGGTAGATGAACGAACGTCTCTCCACATGCTCAGTTCTGAGTGATGTGTGTGTTTGAAAGCCGTTCTTCACCTAGATTGTTGGGAAAACAAAATTTCTTTTCAGGTGCAAACTCCACTCCATACATATATATGGGGAGGTACAAGCTCCAACATAATTTTACAGTGAAAACAGCAGGAATTTCAAACCGGCACTAGGAAACAGACTGAGAAACCACAGTAAAAGTTCTCCTGCAACCATTTCTCTTTGTCCTAGATGAAAGAAATTCTTTCCACATGCCCAGTTCTGAGAGATAAGTGTGCGTGAAAGCCGTACTTCACCTAGCTTGTTGGGAACACAAAGTTTCTTTTCAGGTGCAAACTCCTTTCCATACATATACATGGGGAGGAACTAGCACCAACCCGCTTTTACAGTGAAAACGGCAGGAACTTAAATCCGGCACTAGGAATCAGACTTAGAATCCAGAATAAAATTTTTCCTGCAACCCGTTCCATTTTTGCTAGATGAACGAACTTCTCTCCTCATGCTCAGTTCTGAGAGATAAGTGTGTGTGAAAACAGTCCTTCACCTAGCTGGTTGGGAACACAAAGATTCTTTTCACTTGCAAACTCCACTCCATATATATATATGCTGAGGTACTAGCTCCAACTCGGTTTTACAGTGAAACCTGCAGGTATTCCAAATCGGCAGGAGAAAACAGCCTGGGAAACGTTAGTAAAACTTTCCCCTGCAACCCGTTCCCTTTGTGCTAGATGAAAGAACGTCTCTCCACATGCTCAGTTCTGAGAGATAAGTGTGTGTGAAAGGCGTCCTTCACTTAGCTTGTTGGGAAGACAAAGTTTCTTTTCACTTGCAAACTCCACTCCATACATATATATGGGGTGGTACAAGCTCCTACTCTGTTTTACAGTGAAAACTGCAGGAACTTCAAACCGGCACTAGGAAACAGACTTAGAATCCAGAGTAAAAGTTTCTCCTGCAACCCGTTCCCTTTCTGCTAGATGAACGAACGTCTCTCCTCATGCTCAGTTCTGAGAGTGAATTGTGTGTGAAAGCCGTCCTTCACCTAGCTTGTTGGGAACACAAAGTTTCTTTTCAGGTGCAAAATCCAATCCGTATATATTTATGGGGAAGTACTAGCTCCAACTCGGTTTTACAGTGAAAACTTCAGGATCTTCAAACCGGCACTAGGAAACAGACTGAGAAACCACAGTAAAAGTTTCTTCTGCAACCATTTCAATTTGTCCTAGATGAAAGAACTTCTCTCCACATGCCCAGTTCTGAGAGATTAGAGTTTTTGAAAGCCGTCTTCACCTAGCTTGTTGGGAACACAAAGTTTCTTTTCATGTGCAAACACCAATCAGCATATATATATGGGGAAGTACTAACTTCAACTCGGTTTTACAGTGAAAACTGCAGGAACTTCAAACCGGAACTAGGAAACAGACTGAGAAACCAGAGTAAAAGTTACTCCTGCAAGCCATTCAATTTGTCCTACATGAACGAACGTCTCTCCACATGCTCAGTTCTGAGAGATAAGTGTGTGTGAAAGCCAAACTTCACCTAGCTTGTTGGGAACAGAAATTTTCTTTTCAGGTGCAAACTCCTTTCCATACATATATATAGGGATGTACTTGCTCCAACTCTTTTTTACAGTGAAAGCTGCAGGAACTTCAAACCGGCGCTAGGAAACAGACTGAGAAACCATAGTAAATGTTTCCCTGCAAGCCATTCACTTCGTGCTACATGAATGAACGTCTCTCCACATGCTAATTTCTGAGAGATAAATGTGTGTGAAAGCCGAAATTCAACTAGCTTGTGGGAACAGAAAATTTCTTTTCAGGTGCAAACTCCATTCCATATATATATATGGGGTTGTACTAGCCCCAATTCGGTTTTACAGTGAAAACTGCAGGAACTTCAAACCGGCACTAGGAAACAGAATGAGAAACCAGAGTAAAAGTTTCACCTGCAAACCGTTCCCTTTGTGCTAGATGAACGAACGTCTCTCCACATGCTCAGTTCTGAGAGATAAGTGTGAGTGAAAGCCGTCCTTCAAATAGCTTGTTGGGAACACAAAGATTCTTTTCACTTTCAAACTCCATTCCATACATATATATGCGGAGGTACTAGCTCCAACTCGGTTTTACAGTGAAAACTGCAGGGACATCAAACCGGCAATAGAAAACAGACTGAGAAACCACAGTAAAAATTTCTCCTGCAATCATTTCCGTTTGTCCTAAATGAACGAACTTCTCTCCACATGCAAAGTTCCGAGAGATATGTGTGTGTGAAAGCAGTCCTTCACCTAGCATGTTTGGAACACAAAGTTTCTTTTCAGGTGCAAATTCCACTCCATACATATATATGGGGAGGTAATAGCACCAAACCGCCTTACAGTGAAAAAGGCAGGAACTTCAAACCGGCACTAGGAAACAGAATGAGTAACCAGAGTAAAAGTTTCTCCTGCAATCCGTTCCATTTGCGCTAGATGAAAGAACGACTCTCCACTTGCTAATTTCTGAGAGATAAGTGTGTGTGAAAACCGTCCTTCACCTAGCTTGTTGGGAACAGAAAGTTTCTTTTCACTTGCAAACTCCAATCCATACATATATATGGGGAGGTACTAGCACCAACCCGCTTTTACAGTGAAAACGGCAGGAAATTAAATCCGACACTAGGAAACAGACAGAGAATCCAGAGTAAAATTTCTCCTACAACCCGTTCCATTTTTGCTAGATGAACGAACTTGTGTCCACATGCTCAGTTCTGAGGGATAAGTGGATGTGTAAGCCGTCCTTCACCTAGCTTGTTGAGAACACAAAGTTTCTTTTCAGGTGCAAACACTACTCCATATATATATATTGGGAGGTACAAGCTCCAACTCGGTTTTACAGTGAAAACTGCAGGAACTTCCAAACGGCACTAGGAAACAGACTGAAAAACAGAGTAAATGTTTATCCTGCAAACAGTTCACTTTGTGCTAGATGAACGAACGTCTCACCACAAGTTCTGTTCTGAGAGATAAGTGTGTGTGAAAGCCGTAATTCACCTAGCTTGTTGGGAACACAAAGTTTCTTTTCATTTGCCAAATCCACTCCATATATATATATGGGGTGGTACTAGCTGAAACTCGGTTTTACAGTGAAAACTGCAGGAAATTCAAAACGGCACTAGGGAACAGACAGAGAAACCAGAGTAATAGTTTCTCCTGCAACCCGTTCCCTTTGTGCTATATGAACGAACTTCTGTCCACATGCTCAGTTCTGAGAGATAAGTGTGTGTGAAAGCCGTCCTTAAACTAGCTTGTTTTAAACACATTGTTTCTTTTCAGTTGCCAACACCACTCCATACATATATATTGGTAGGTACAAGCTCCAACTAGGTTTTACACTGAAAACTGCAGGAAATTCAAACCGGCACTAGGAAACATACTGAGAAACCAGAGTAAAAGTTTCTCCTGCAACACGTTCCCTTTTTGTAGATGAAGGAAAGTCTCTCCACATGTTTAGTTCTGAGAGATAAGTGTGTGTGAAAGCCGAACTTCAGTTAGCTTGTTGGGAACACAAAGATTCTTTTCAGTTGCCTACTCCACTCCATACATATATATGGGCAGGTATAAGCTCCAACTCGGTTTTACAGTGAAACTTGCAGGAACTTCAAACCGGTACTAGGAAACAGACTGAGAAACCAGAGTAAAAGTTTCTCCTGCAAACCTTTCCCTTTGTGCTAGATGAAGGAACGTCTCTCCACAAGCTCAGTTGTGAGAGATATGTGAGTGTGAAAGCCGTAATTCACCTAGCTTTTTGGAACACAAAGTTTCTTTCAGTTGCCAAATCCACTCCATAAATATATATGAGGTGGTTCTAACTAAAACACGGTTTTACAGTGAAAATTTCAGGAAATTCAAAACGGCACTAGGGAACAGACTAAGGAACCAGAGTAAAATTTTCTCCTGCAACTCGTTCCCTTTTTGCTACATGAACGAACTTCTGTCCACATGCTCAGTTCTGAGAGATAAGTGTGTGTGAAAGCCGTCATTCAACTAGCTTGTTGTAAAAACATATTTTCTTTGAAGTTGCCTACTCCACTGCATACATATATATGGGGAGGTACTAGCTCCAACTCGATTTTACAGTGAAAACTGAAGGAACTTCAAAACGGCACTAGGAAACAGACTGAGAAACGAGAGATAAAGTTTCTCCTCCAACCCGATCCCATTGTGCTAGATGATCGAACGTCTCTACACATGCTAGATTCTGAGAGATAAGTGAGTGTGAAAGCCGACCTTCACCTAGCTTGTTGGGAACACAAAATTCCTTTTCATTGGCCAACTCCACTCCATACATATATATGGGGGTACTAGCTCCATCTCGGTTTTACAGTGAAAACTGTAGGCACTTCAAACTGGCACAAGGGAACATACTGAGAATCCAGAGTAAAAGTTTCTCCTGCAACCCGTTCCCTTTATGCTAGATGAAAGAACGTCTCTCCACATGCTCAGTTCTGAGAGAATAGTTTGTGTGAAAGACGTCCTTCACCTAGCTTCTTGGGAACACAAAGATTCTTTTCAGTTGTCAACTCCACTCCATACATATATAAGGGGAGGTACTAGCTCCAACTCGGTTTTACAGTGAAAACTGCAGGAACTTCAAACCGGCACTAGGAAACAGACTGAGAAAACAGAGTAAAAGTTTCTCTTGCAAACCGATCCTTTTGTGCTAGATGAAGGAACGTTTCTCCAGAAGCTCATTTGTGAGAGATAAGTGTGTGTGAAAGCCGTAATTCACCTAGCATTTTGGAACACATAGTTTCTTTAGAGTTGCAAAATCCACTCCATAAATATATATGAGGAGGTCCTAACTAAAACACGGTTTTACAGTGAAAACTGCAGGAAATTCAAAACGGAACTAGGGAACAGAGTGAGAAACCAGAGTAAAATTTTCTCCTTCAACTCGTTCCCTTTTTGCTACATGAACGAACTTCTGTCCACATGCTCAGTTCTGAGAGATAAGTGTGTGTGAAAGCCGTCCTTCATATAGCTTGTTGTAAAATCATAGTTTCTTTGCAGTTGCCAACTCCTCTCCATACATATATATGGTGAGGTACTAGCTCCAAATCGGTTTTACAGTGAAAAATGCAGGAAATTCAAACCGGAACTAGGAAACAGACTGAGAAACCAGAGATAAAGTTTCTCCTCCAACCCGATCCCATTTTGCTAGATGATCAATCGTCTCTACACATGCTAGGTTCTGAGATAATTGAGTGTGAAAGCCGTCCTTCACCTAGCTTGTTGGGAACACAAAATTCCTTTTCATTTGCCAACTCCACTCCATACATATATATGGGGGGGTAGTAGTTCCAACTCGGTTTTACAGTGAAAACTGTAGGCACTTCAAACTGGCACTAGGGAACAGACTGAGGATCCAGAGTAAAAGTTTCTCCTGCAACCCGTTCCATTTATGTAGATGAACGAACGTCTCTCCACATGCTCAGTTCTGAGAGAATAGTTTGTTTGAAGACGTCCTTCACCTAGCTTCTTGGGAACACAAAGATACTTTTCAGTTGCCAACTACACTCCATACATATATAAGGGGAGGTACTAGCTCCAACTCAGTTTTACAGTGAAAACTGCAGGAACTTCAAACCGCACTAGGAAACAGACTGAGAAAACAGAGTAAAAGTTTCTCTTGCAAACCGATCCATTTGTGCTAGATGAAGCAACATCTCTCCACAAGCTCAGTTGTGAGGGATAAGTGTGTGTGAAAGCCGTAATTCACCTAGCTTTTTGGGAACACAAAGTTTCTTTTCATTTGCCAAATCCACCCCATAAATGTATATGGGGTGGTACTAGCTAAAACTCGGTTTCACAGTGAAATCTGCAGGAAATTCAAAACGGCACTAGGGAACAGACTGAGAAACCAGAGTAAAATTTTCTCCTGCAACTCGTTCCGTTTTTGCTACATGAACGAACTTCTGTCCACATGCTCAGTTCTGAGAGTTAAGTGTGTGTGAAAGCCGTCATTCAAATAGCTTGTTGTAAACACATATTTTCTTTGAAGTTCCCAAATCCACTCCATACATATATATGGGGAGGTACTAGCTCCAACTCGGTTTTACAGTGAAAACTGCAGGAACTTCAAACCTTCACTAGGAAACAGACTGAGAAACCAGAGATAAAGTTTCTCCTCCAACCCGATCCCATTGTGCTAGATGATCGAACGTCTCTACACATGCTAGGTTCTGAGAGATAAGTGAGTGTGAAAGCCGACCTTCACCTAGCTTGTTGGGAAAACAAAATTCCTTTTCATTGGCCAACTCCACTCCATACATATATATTGGGGGTACTAGCTCCAACTCGGTTTTACAGTGAAAACTATAGGCACTTCAAACTGGCACTAGGGAACAGACTGAGAATCCAGATTAAAAGTATCTCCTGCAACCCGTTCCCTTTATGCTAGATGAACGAACGTCTCTCCACATGCTCAGTTCTGAGAGAATTGTTTGTGTGAAAGACGTCCTTCACCTAGCTTCTTGGGAACACAAAGATTCTTTTCAGTTGTCAACTCCACTCCATACATATATAAGGGGAGGTACTAGCTCCAACTCGGTTTTACAGTGAAAACTACAGGAACTTCAAACCGGCACTAGGAAACAGACTGAGAAAACAGAGTAAAAGTTTCTCTTGCAAACCGATCCATTTGTGCTAGATGAAGGAACGTTTCTCCAGAAGCTCAGTTGTGAGAGATAAGTGTGTGTGAAAGCCGTAATTCACCTACCTTTTTGGAACACATAGTTTCTTTAGAGTTGCGAAATCCACTCCATAAATATATATGGGGATGTACTAACTAAAACACGGTTTTAAAGTGAAAACTGCAGGAAATTCAAAACGGCACTAGGAAACAGAGTGAGAAACCCGAGTAAAATTTTCTCCTTCAACTCGTTCCCTTTTTGCTACATGAACGAACTTCTGTCCACATGCTCAATTCTGAGAGATAAGTGTGTGTGAAAGCCGTCCTTCATATAGCTTGTTGTAAAATCATAGTTTCTTTGCAGTTGCCAACTCCACTCCATAGATATATATGGGGAGGTAATAGCTCCAACTCGATTTTACAGTGAAAAATGCAGGAAATTCAAACCGGCACTAGGAAACAGACTGAGAAACAAGAGATAAAGTTTCTCCTCCAACTCGATCCCATTTTGCTAGATGATCAATCTTCTCTACACATGCTAGGTTCTGAGAGATAATTGAGTGTGAAAGCCGTCCTTCACCTAGCTTGTTGGGAAAATAAAATTCCTTTTCATTTGCCAACTCCACTCCATAAATATATATGGGCGGGTACTAGTTCCAACTCGGTTTTACAGTGAAAACTGTAGGCACTTCAAACTGGCACTAGGGAACATACTGAGGATCCAGAGTAAAAGTTTCTCCTGCAACCCGTTCCCTTTATGCTAGATGAACGAACGTCTCTCCACATGCTCAGTTCTGAGAGAATAGTTTGTGTGAAAGACGTCCTTCACCTAGCTTCTTGGGAAATCAAAGATTCTTTTCAGTTGTCAACTCCACTCCATACATATATAAGGGGAGGTACTAGCTCCAACTCGGTTTTACAGTGAAAACTGCAGGAACTTCAAACCGGCACTAGGAAACAGACTGAGAAAACAGAGTAAAAGATTCTCTTGCAAACCGATCCATTTGTGCTAGATGAAGGAACGTTTCTCCAGAAGCTCAGTTGTGAGAGATAAGTGTGTGTGAAAGCCGTAATTCACCTAGCTTTTTGGAACACATAGTTTCTTTAGAGTTGCAAAATCCACTCCATAAATATATATGGGGAGGTACTAACTAAAACACGGTTTTACAGTGAAAACTGCAGGAAATTCAAAACCGCACTAGGGAACAGAGTGAGAAACCAGAGTAAAATTTTCTCCTGCAACTCGTTCCATTTATGTAGATGAACGAACGTCTCTCCACATGCTCAGTTCTGAGAGAATAGTTTGTTTGAAGACGTCCTTCACCTAGCTTCTTGGGAACAAAAAGATTCTTTTCAGTTGCCAACTCCACTCCATACATATCTAAGGGGAGGTACTAGCTCCAACTCAGTTTTACAGTGAAAACTGCAGGAACTTCAAACCGCCACTAGGAAAAAGACTGAGAAAACAGAGTAAAAGTTTCTCTTGCAAACCGATCCATTTGTGCTAGATGAAGGAACGTCTCTCCACAAGCTCAGTTGTGAGAGATAATTGTGTGTGAAAGAAGTAATTCACCTAGCTTTTTGGGAACACAAAGTTTCTTTTCAATTGCCAAATCCACTCCATAAATATATATGGGGTGGTACTAGCTAAAACTCGGTTTTACAGTGAAAACTGCAGGAATTTCAAAACGGCACTAGGGAACAGACTGAGAAACCAGAGTAATAGTTTCTCCTGCAACCCGTTCTCTTTGTGCTATATGAACGAACTTCTGTCCACATGCTCAATTCTGAGAGATAAGTGTGTGTGAAAGCAGTCCTTCAACTAGCTTGTTGTAAATAATTAGAATCTTTTCAGTTGCCAACTCCACTCCATACATATATATGGGGAGGTATTAGCTCCAAAACGGTTTTACAGTGATAACTACAGGAACTTCAAAATGGCACTAGGAAACAGACTGAGAAAACAGAGTAAAATTTCTCCTGTAACCCGTTCCCTTTTTGCTTGATGAACGAACGTCTCACCACAAGCTCTGTTCTGAGAGATAAGTGTCAGTGAAAGCCGTAATTCACCGAGCTTTTTGGAACACAAAGATTCTTTTCAGTTGCCAAATCCACTCCATAAATATATATGGGGTTGTATTAGCTAAAACTCGGTTTTACAGTGAATACTTCAGGAACTTCAAAACGGCACTAGGGAACAGACTGAGAAACCAGAGATAAAGTTTCTCCTGTAACTCGTTCCATTTTGCTACATGAACGAAATTCTGTCCACATGCTCAGTTCTGAGAGATAAGTATGTTTGAAAGCCGTCCTTCAACTAGCTTGTTGTAAACACATAGTTTCTTTGCATTTGACAACTCCACTCCATACATATATATGGGGAGGTACTAGCTGCAACTCGGTTTTACAGGGAAAACTGCAGGAACTTCAAACCGGCACTAGGAAACAGACTGAGAAACCCGAGAAAAAGTTTCTCCTCCAACCCTTTCCCATTGTGCTTGATGAACGAACGTCTCTACACATGCTAGTTTCTTAGAGATAAATGAGTGTGAAAGCCGTACTTCACCTAGCTTGTTGGGAACACAAAGTTTCTTTTCAGTTGCGAAATCCACTCCATAAATATATATGGGGATGTACTATATCCAACTCGGTTTTACAGTGAAAACTGTAGGCACTTCAAACTGGAACTAGGGAACAGACTGAGAATCCAGAGTAAAAGTTTCTCCTGCAAACCATTCCCCTTGTGCTAGATGAACGATAGTCTCTCCACATGCTCAGTTCTGAGAGAATACTCTGTGTGAAAGCCGTCCTTCATCTAGCTTCTTGGGAACACAAAGATTCTTTTCAGTAGACAACTCCATTCCGTACATATATATGGGGAGGTACTAGCTTAAACTCGATTTTACAGTGAAAACTGCAGGAACTTCAAACAAGCACTAGGAAACAGACTGAGAAACCAGAGTAAAAGTTTCTCCAGCAAACCGTTCCATTTGTGCTAGATGAACGAACGTCTCTCCACAAGCTCATTTCTGAGAGATAATTGTGTGTGAAAGCCTTAATTCACATAGCTTGTTGGGAACACAAAGTTTCTTTTCAGTTGCCAACTCCATTCCATACATATATATGGGGAGGTACTAGGTCCAACTCGGTTTTAAAGTGAAAACTGCAGGAACTTCCAACCGGCACTAGGAAACAGACTGAAAAATCAGAGTAATAGATTCCCCTGCAACCCATTCCCTTTGTGCTAGATGAACGAACGTCTCTCCACAAGCTCATTTCTGAGAGATATTTGTGTGTGAAAGCCTTAATTCACCTAGCTTGTTGGGAACACAAAGTTTCTTTTCAGTTGCCAACTCCATTCCATACATATATATGGGGAGGTACTAGCTAAAACTCGATGTTACCGTGAAAACAGAAGGAACTTCAAAACGGCACTAGGAAGCAGACTGAGAATACAGAGTAAAAGTTTCTCCTGCAACCCATTCCTTTGTGCTAGTTGAAGGAACGTCTCTCAACATGCTCAGTTCTGAGAGATAATTGTGTGTGAAAGCCTCCCTTCACCTAGCTTGTTTGGAACACAAAGTTCCTTTTCAGTTGACAACTCCAATCCATAAGTATATATGGGGGGAACTAGCTAAAATTCGGTTTTACAGTGAAAATTGTAGGAACTTCATAACGGCACTAGGGAACAGACTGAGAAACCAGAGTAAAAGTTTCTCCTGTAACCCGTTCCCTTGTGCTACATGAAAGAACTTCTGTCCACATGCTCAGTTCTGAGAGATAAATGTGTGTGAAAGCCGTCCTTCAACTAGCTTCTTGTAAACACATAGATTCTTTGCAGTTGCCAACACCACTCCATACATATATATGGGGAGGTACTCGCTCCAACACGGTTTTACAGTGAAAAATGCAGGAACTTTAAACCGGCACTAGGAAACAGACTTAGAAACCAGAGTAAAAGTTTCTCCTGCAAACCGTTCCCATTGTGCTAGATGAACGACGTCCCTACACATGCTCAGTTCTGAGAGGTAAGTGAGTGTGTACGCCGTCCTTCACGTATCTTGTTGGGAACAAAAAGTTTCTTTTTAGTTGCCAACTCCTCTCCATACATATATATGGGGAGGTAGTAGCTCCAACTCGGTTTTACAGTGAAAACTGCACGAACTTCCAACCGGCACTAGGAAACAGACTGAAAAACAGAGTAAATGTTTATCCTGCAACCAGTTCACTTTGTGCTAGATGAACGAACGTCTCACAACAAGTTCAGTTCTGAGAGATAAGTGTTTGTGAAAGCCGTAATTCACCTAGCTTGTTGGGAACACAAAGTTTCTTTTCAGTTGCCAAATCCACTCCATAAATATATATGGGGAGGTACTAGGTAAAACTCGGTTTTACAGTGAAAACTGCAGGAACATCAAAACGGCACTAGCGAACCGACTGAGAAACCAGAGTAAAAATTTTTTCTGCTACCACTTCCCTTTGTGCTAGATGAACGAACGTCTCTCCACAAGCTCAGTTCTGAGAGATAAGTGTGTGTGAAAGCCGTAATTCACCTAGTTTCTGGGAAAACAAAGTTTCTTTTCAGTTGCCAACACCACTCCATTAATATATATGGGGAGGTACTAGGTAAAACTCGGTTTTACAGTGAAAACTGCAGGAACATCAAAACGGCACTAGGGAACAGACTGAGAAACGAGAGTAAAAGATTCTCCTGCAACCCGTTCCCTTTATGCTAGATGAACGAACGTCTTTCCACAAGCTCAGTTCTGAGAGATAAGTGTGTGTGGAAGCTGTCCTTCACTTAACTTTTAGTAAACACATAGTCTCTTTGAGGTTGCCAACTCCACTCCATAAATATATATGGGGAGGTAATAGCTCCAAAGCGGTTTTACAGTGAAAACTGCAGGAACTTCAAACCGGCACTAGGAAACAGACTGAGAAAACAGAGTAAAATTTTCCCTGCAATCCGTTCCCTTTTTGCTAGATGAACGAAAGTCTCTCCACATGCTCAGTTCTGAGAAACTAGTGTGTGTGAAATCCGTCCTCACCTAGCTTGTTGGGAACAGAATGTTTCTTTTCAGTTGCCAACTCCACTCCATACATATATATGGGGAGGTATTAGCTCCAATACTCTTTTACAGTGAAAACTACAGGAACTTAAAATTGGCACTAGGATACAGCCTGAGAAAACAGAGTAAAATTTCTCCTGCAACCCGTTCCCTTTTTGCTTGATGAACGAACGTCTCTCCACAAGCTCTTTTCTGAGAGATAAGTGTGTGTGAAAGCCGTAATTCACCTAGCTTTTTGGAACACATTGTTTCTTTGCAGTTGCCAACTCCACTCCATACATATATATGGGGAGGAACTAACTCCAAATCGGTTTTACAGTGAAAACTGTAGGCAATTCAAACTGGAACTAGGGAACAGACTGAGAATCGAGAGTAAAAGTTTCTCCTGCAAACCGTTCCTTTGTGCTAGATGAATGAAAGTCTCTCCACATGCTCAGTTCTGAGAGATTACTGTGTGTGAAAGCAGTCCTTCAACTGTCTTGTTGTAAACACATAGATTCTTTGCAGTTGCCAACACAACTCCATACATATATATGGGGAAGTACTCGCTCCAACACGGTTTTACAGTGAGAAATGCAAGAACTTCAAACCGGCACTAGGAAACAGACTGAGAAACCAGAGTAAAAATTTCTCCTGCAAATCGTTCCCATTGTGCTAGATGAACGAAGTCCCTACACATGCTCAGTTCTGAGAGCTAAATGAGTGTGAACGCCGTCCTTCACCTATCTTGTTGGGAACAAAAACTTTCTTTTCAGTTGCCAACTCAACTCCATACATATATATGGGGAGGTACTAGTTCCAACTCGGTTTTACAGTGAAAACTGCAGGAAAATCAAACCGGCACTAGGGAACAGACTGAGAATCCAGAGTAAAAGTTTTTCCTGCAACCCGTTCCCTTTGTGCTAGATGAACGAACGTCTCTCCACATACTCAGTTCTGAGAGATAATTTTGTGTGAAATCCGTCCTTCAGTTAGCTTCTTGGGAACACAAAGATTGTTTTCAATTGCCAACACCACTCCATAATTATATATGGGGAGGTACTAGCTAAAACTCGGTTTTACAGTGAAAACTGCAGGTACTTCATAACGGCACTAGGAAACAGACTGTGAAAACAGAGTAAATTTTCTCCTGCAACCGGTTCCCTTTGTGTTAGATGAAGTAACGTCTCTCCACATGCTCAGTTCTGAGAGATAAGTGTGTGTGAAAGCCGTCCTTCACCTAGCATGTTGGGAACACAAAGTTTCTTATCAGTTGCCAACTCCACTCCATATATATATATGGGGAGGTACTAGCTCCAACTCGCTTTTACAGTGAAAACTGCAGGAACTTCAAACCAGGACTAGGAAACAGACTGAGATTACAGGGTAAAAGTTTCTCCTGCAAGCCGTTCCCTTTGTTCTAGATGAACGAACGTCTCTCCAAAAGCTCAGTTCTGAGAGATAATTGTGTGTGAAAGCCGTCCTTCACCTATCTTGTTGGGAAAACAAAGTTTTTTTCAGTTGCCAAATCCACTCCATACATATATATGGGGAGGTATTAGCTCCAACTCAGTTTTTCAGTGAAAACTGCAGGAACTTCCAACCGGCACTAGGAAACAGACTGAAAAACAGAGTAAATGTTTATCCTGCAACCAGTTCACATTGTGCTGGATGAACGAAAGTCTCACCACAAGTTCAGTTCTGAGAGATATGTGTTTGTGAAAGCCGTAATTCACCTAGCTTGTTGGGAACACAAAGTTTCTTTTCAGTTGCCAAATCCACTCCATAAATATATATGGGGTGGTACTAGGTAAAACTCGGTTTTACAGTGAAAACTGCAGGAACATCAAAACGGCACTAGCGAACAGACTGAGAAACCAGAGTAAAAATATTTTCTGCTACCACTTCCCTTTGTGCTATGTGAACGAACGTGTCTCCGCAAGCTCACTTCTGAGAGATAAGTGTGTGTGAAACCCTTAATTCACCTAGATTGTTGGGAAAACAAAATTTCTTTTCAGTTGCCAACACCAGTCCATAAATATATATGGGGAGGTCCTAGCTCCAAATCGGTTTTACAGTGAAACCTGCAGGAACGCCCAAACGGCACTAGGAAACAGACTGAAAAAATAGAGTAAATGTTTCTCCTGCAACACTTTCCCTTTGTGCTCGATGAACGAACGTCTCACCACAAGTTCAGTTCTGAGAGATAAGTGAGTGTGAAAGCCGTAATTCACCTAGTTTTTGGAATACAAAGTTTCTTTTAAGTTGCCAACACCACTCCATTAATATATATGGGGAAGTACTAGCTAAAACTCGGTTTTACAGTGAAAACTGCAGGAACTTCAAAACGGCTCTAGGGAACAGACTGAGAAACGAGAGAAAAGTTTCTCCTGCAACCCGTTCCCTTTGTGCTAGATGAACGAACGTCTCTCCACAAGCTCAGTTCTGAGAGATAAGTGTGTGTGAAAGCCGTAATTCACCTAACTTTTAGTAAACACATAGTCTCTTTGAGGTTGCCAACTCCACTCCATACATATATATGGGGAGGTACAAGCTCCAACGCGGTTTTACAGTGAAAACTGCAGGAACTTCAAACCGGCACTAGGAAACAGAATGAGAAAACTGAGTAAAATTTTCCCTGCAATCAGTTCCCTTTGTGCTAGATGAACGAACTTCTCTCCACATGCTCAGTTCTGAGAAATTAGTGTGTGTGAAATCCGTCCTCACCTAGATTGTTGGGAACACAATGTTTCTTTTCAGTTGACAACTCCACTCCATACATATATATGGGGAGGTATTAGCTCCAAAACTCTTTTACAGTGAAAACTACAGGAACTTAAAAATGGCACTAGGATACAGACTGAGAAAACAGAGTAAAATTTCTCCTGCAACCCGTTCCCTTTGTGCTTGATGAACGAACGTGTCTCCACAAGATCTGTTCTGAGAGATAAGTGTGTGTGAAAGCCGTAATTCACCTAGCTTTTTGGAACACAAAGATTCTTTTCAGTTGGCAAATCCACTCCATAAATATATATGGGGACTTACTAGCTCCAACTCGTTTTTACAGTGAAAACTGCAGGAACTTCAAAACGGCACTAGGGAACAGACTGAGAAACCAGAGTAAAAGTTTCTCCTGCAACTCGTTCCATTTTGCTACATGAACGAAATTCTGTCCACATGCTCAGTTCTGAGAGATAAGTGTGTGTGAAAGCCGTCCTTCAACAAGCTTGTTGTAAACACATAGTTTCTTTGCATTTGCCAACTCCACTCCATACATATATATGGGGAGGTACTAGCTCCAACTCGGTTTTACAGTGAAAACTGCAGGAACTTCAAAACGGCACTAGGAAACAGACTGAGAAACCGGAGAAAATGTTTCTCCTCCAACCCTTTCCCATTGTGCTTGATGAACGATCGTCTCTACATATGCTAGGTTCTGAGAGATAAATGAGTGTGAAAGCCGTTCTTCACCTAGCTTGTTGGGAACACAAAGTTTCTTTTCAGTTGTGAAATCCACTCCATAAATATATATGGGGAGGAACTAACACCAACTCGGTTTTACAGTGAAAACTGTAGGCACTTCAAACTGGAACTAGGGAACAGACTGAGAATCCAGAGTAAAAGTTTCTCCTGCAAACCTTTCCCTTTGTGCTAGATGAACGAAAGTCTCTCCACATGCTCAGTTCTGAGAGAATACTGTGTGTGAAAGCCGTCCTTCAACTAGCTTGTTGTAAACACATAGATTCTTTGCAGTTGCCAACACCACTCCATACATATATACGGGGAAGTACTCGCTCCAACACGGTTTTACAGTGAAAAATGCAGGAACTTCAAACCGGCACTAGGAAACAGACTGAGAAACCAGAGTAAAAGTTTCTCCTGCAAACCGTTCCCATTGTGCTAGATGAACGACGTCCCTACACATGCTCAGTTCTGAGAGGTAAGTTAGTGTGGACGCCGTCCTTCAGTTAGCTTCTTGGGAACACAAAGATTGTTTTCAGTTGCCATCTCAACTCCATACATATATATGGGGAGGTACAAGGTCCAACTCGGTTTTACAGTGAAAACTGCAAGAACTTCCAACCGGCACTAGGAAACAGAATGAGAAAACTGAGTAAAATTTTCCCTGCAATCAGTTCCCTTTGTGCTAGATGAACGAACTTCTCTCCACATGCTCAGTTCTGAGAAATTAGTGTGTGTGAAATCCGTCCTCACCTAGATTGTTGGGAACACAATGTTTCTTTTCAGTTGACAACTCCACTCCATACATATATATGGGGAGGTATTAGCTCCAAAACTCTTTTACAGTGAAAACTACAGGAACTTAAAAATGGCACTAGGATACAGACTGAGAAAACAGAGTAAAATTTCTCCTGCAACCCGTTCCCTTTGTGCTTGATGAACGAACGTGTCTCCACAAGATCTGTTCTGAGAGATAAGTGTGTGTGAAAGCCGTAATTCACCTAGCTTTTTGGAACACAAAGATTCTTTTCAGTTGGCAAATCCACTCCATAAATATATATGGGGACTTACTAGCTCCAACTCGTTTTTACAGTGAAAACTGCAGGAACTTCAAAACGGCACTAGGGAACAGACTGAGAAACCAGAGTAAAAGTTTCTCCTGCAACTCGTTCCATTTTGCTACATGAACGAAATTCTGTCCACATGCTCAGTTCTGAGAGATAAGTGTGTGTGAAAGCCGTCCTTCAACAAGCTTGTTGTAAACACATAGTTTCTTTGCATTTGCCAACTCCACTCCATACATATATATGGGGAGGTACTAGCTCCAACTCGGTTTTACAGTGAAAACTGCAGGAACTTCAAAACGGCACTAGGAAACAGACTGAGAAACCGGAGAAAATGTTTCTCCTCCAACCCTTTCCCATTGTGCTTGATGAACGATCGTCTCTACATATGCTAGGTTCTGAGAGATAAATGAGTGTGAAAGCCGTTCTTCACCTAGCTTGTTGGGAACACAAAGTTTCTTTTCAGTTGTGAAATCCACTCCATAAATATATATGGGGAGGAACTAACACCAACTCGGTTTTACAGTGAAAACTGTAGGCACTTCAAACTGGAACTAGGGAACAGACTGAGAATCCAGAGTAAAAGTTTCTCCTGCAAACCTTTCCCTTTGTGCTAGATGAACGAAAGTCTCTCCACATGCTCAGTTCTGAGAGAATACTGTGTGTGAAAGCCGTCCTTCAACTAGCTTGTTGTAAACACATAGATTCTTTGCAGTTGCCAACACCACTCCATACATATATACGGGGAAGTACTCGCTCCAACACGGTTTTACAGTGAAAAATGCAGGAACTTCAAACCGGCACTAGGAAACAGACTGAGAAACCAGAGTAAAAGTTTCTCCTGCAAACCGTTCCCATTGTGCTAGATGAACGACGTCCCTACACATGCTCAGTTCTGAGAGGTAAGTTAGTGTGGACGCCGTCCTTCAGTTAGCTTCTTGGGAACACAAAGATTGTTTTCAGTTGCCATCTCAACTCCATACATATATATGGGGAGGTACAAGGTCCAACTCGGTTTTACAGTGAAAACTGCAAGAACTTCCAAACGGCACTAGGAAACAGACTGAAAAATTAGAGTAATAGTTTCTCCTACAACCCATTCCCTTTTTGGTAGAAGAACGAACGTCTCTCCACAAGTTCAGTTCTGAGAGATAAGTGTGTGTGAAAGCCGTAATTCACCTAGCTTGTTGGGAACACAAAATAACTTTTCAGTTGCCAAATCCACTCCATAATTATATATGGGGAGGTACAAGCTAAAACTCGGTTTTACAGTGAAAACTGCAGCTACTTCATAAAGGCACTTGGAAACAGACTGAGAAAACAGAGTAAATTTTCTCCTGCAACCCGTTCCCTTTGTGCTAGATGAAGGAACGTCTCTCCACATGCTCAGTTCTGAGAGATAAGTGTGTGTGAAAGCCGTCCTTCACCTAGCTTGTTGGGAACACAAATTTTCTATCCAGTTGCCAACTCCACTCCATATATATATATGGGGAGGTACTAACTCCAACACGGTTTTACAGTGAAAACTGCAGGAACTTCAAACCAGCACTAGGAAACAGACTGAGACAACAGAGTAAAAGTTTCTCCTGCAACCCGTTCCCTTTGTTCTAGATGAACGAAGGTCTCTCCACAAGCTCAATTCTGAGAGATAATTTTGTGTGAAAGCCGTCCTTCACCTAGCTTGTTGGGAAAACAAAGTTTTTTTCAGTTGCGAACTCCACTCCATACATATATATGGGGAGGTATTAGCTCCAACTCGGTTTTAGAGTGAAAACTGCAGGAACTTCCAACCGGCACTAGGAAACAGACTGAAAAACAGAGTAAATGTTTATCCTGCAACCAGTTCACTTTGTGCTAGATGAACGTACGTCTCACCACAAGTTCAGTTCTGAGAGATATGTGTTTGTGAAAGCCGTAATTCACCTAGATTGTTGGGAACACAAAGTTTCTTTTCAGTTGCCAAATCCACTCCATAAATATATATGGGGTGGTCCTAGGTAAAACTCGGTTTTACAGTGAAAACTGCAGGAAAATCAAAACGGCACTAGCGAACAGACTGAGAAACCAGAGTAAAAATATTTTCTGCTACCACTTCCATTTGTGCTAGATGAACGAACGTCTCTCCACAAACTCAGTTCTGAGCGATAAGTGTATGTGAAAACCTTAATTCACCTAGATTGTTGGGAAAACAAAATTTCTTTTCAGTTGCCAACACCAATCCATAAATATATATGGGGAAGTCCTAGCTCCAAATCGGTTTTACAGTGAAACCTGCAGGAACGTTCAAAACGGCACTAGGAATCAGACTGAAAAAATAGAGTAAATGTTTCTCCTGCAACACTTTCCCTTTGTGCTCGATTAACGAACGTCTCTCCACATGCTCAGTTGTGAGAAATTATTGTGTGTGAAATCGGTCCTCACCTAGCTTGTTGGGAACACAATGTTTCTTTTCAGTTGACAACTCCACTCCATAGATATATATGGGGAGGTATTATCTCCAAAACTCTTTTACAGTGAAAACTACAGGAACTTAAATATGGCACTAGGATACAGACTGAGAAAACAGAGTAAAATTTCTCCTGCAACCCGTTCCCTTTGTGCTTGATGAACGAACGTCTCTCCACAAGATCTGTTCTGAGAGATAAGTGTGTGTGAAAGCCGTAATTCACCTAGCTTTTTGGAACACAAAGATTCTTTTCAGTTGCCAAATCCACTCCATAAATATATATGGGGTGGTAATAGCTAAAACTCGGTTTTACAGTGAAAACTGCAGGAACTTAAAAACGGCACTAGGGAACAGACTGAGAAACCAGAGTAAAAGTTTCTCCTGCAACTCGTTCCATTTTGCTACATGAACGAAATTCTGTCCACATGCTCAGTTCTGAGAGATAAGTGTGTGTGAAAGCCGTCCTTCAACAAGCTTGTTGTAAACACATAGTTTCTTTGCAGTTGCCAACTCCACTCCATACATATATATGGGGAGGTACTAGCTGCAACTCGGTTTTACAGTGAAAACTGCAGGAACTTCAAAACGGCACTAGGAAACAGACTGAGAAACCGGAGAAAAAGTTTCTCCTCCAACCCTTTCCCATTGTGCTTGATGAACGAACGTCTCTTCACATGCTAGGTTCTGAGAGATAAATGAGTGTGAAAGCCGTTCTTCACCTAGCTTGTTGGGAACACAGTTTCTTTTCAGTTGTGAAATCCACTCCATAAATATATATGTTGAGGAACTAACTCCAACTCGGTTTTACAGTGAAAACTGTAGGCACTTCAAACTGGAACTAGGGAACAGACTGAGAATCCAGATTAAAAGTTTCACCTGCAAACCATTCCCTTTGTGCTAGATGAACGAAAGTCTCTCCACATGCTCAGTTCTGAGAGAATACTGTGTGTGAAAGCCGTCCTTCAACTAGCTTGTTGTAAACACATAGATTCTTTGCAGTTGCCAACACCACTCCATACATATATATGGGGAAGTACTCGCTCCAACAAGGATTTACAGTGAAAAATGCAGGAACTTCAAACCGGCACTAGGAAACAGACTGAGAAAACAGAGTAAAAGTTTCTCCTTCAAACCGTTCCCATTGTGCTTGATGAACGACGTCCCAACAAATGTTCAGTTCTGAGAGGTAAGTGAGTGTGAACGCGGTCCTTCACCTATCTTGTTGGGAACAAAAAGTTTCTTTTCAGTTGCCAACTCAACTCCATACATATATATGGGGTGGTACTAGTTCCAACTCGGTTTTACAGTGAAAATTGCAGGAAAATCAAACCGGCACTAGGGAACAGACTGAGAATCCAGAGTAAAAGTTTTTCCTGCAACCCATTCCCTTTGTGGTAGAAGAACGAACGTCTCTCCACAAGTTCAGTTCTGAGAGATAAGTGTGTGTGAAAGCCGTAATTCACCTAGCTTGTTGGGAACACAAAATATCTTTTCAGTTGCCAAATCCACTCCATATATATATATGGGGAGGTACTAGCTCCAACTCGGTTTTACAGTGAAAACTGCAGGAAATTCAAACCAGCACTAGGAAACAGACTGAGACAACAGGGTAAAAGTTTCTCCTGCAACCCGTTCCCTTTGTGCTAGATGAACGAACGTCTCTCCACATGCTCAGTTCTGAGAAATTAGTGTGTGTGAAATCCGTCCTCACCTAGCTTGTTGGGAACACAATGTTTCTTTTCAGTTGACAACTCCACTCCATACATATATATGGGTAGGTGTTAGCTCCAAAACTCTTTTACAGTGAAAACAACAGGAACTTAAAAATGGCACTAGGATACAGACTGAGAAAACAGAGTAAAATTTCTCCTGCAACCCGTTCCCTTTGTGCTTGATGAACGAACGTCTCTCCACAAGCTCTGTTCTGAGAGATAAGTGTGTGTGAAAGCCGTAATTCACCTAGCTTTTTGGAACACAAAGATTCTTTTCAGTTGCCAAATCCACTCCATAAATATATATGGGGTGGTACTAGCTAAAACTCGGTTTTACAGTGAAAACTGCAGGAACTTCAAAACGGCACTAGGGAACAGACTGAAAAAACAGAGTAAAAGTTTCTCCTGCAACTCGTTCCATTTTGCTACATGAACGAAATTCTGTCCACATGCTCAGTTCTGAGAGATAAGTGTGTGTGAAAGCCGTCCTTCAACAAGCTTGTTGGAAACACATAGTTTCTTTGCATTTGCCAACTCCACTCCATACATATATATGGGGAGGTACTAGATCCAACTCTGTTTTACAGTGAAAACTGCAGGAACTTCAAAACGGCACTAGGAAACAGACTGAGAAAC
This sequence comes from Camelus dromedarius, assembly GCF_036321535.1. Classification (NCBI taxonomy): domain Eukaryota; kingdom Metazoa; phylum Chordata; class Mammalia; order Artiodactyla; family Camelidae; genus Camelus; species Camelus dromedarius. The sequence goes on from NW_026989731.1 coordinate 3,697,042, forward strand.
CGGAGAAAAAGTTTCTCCTCCAACCCTTTCCCATTGTGCTTGATGAACGAACGTCTCTACACATGCTAGTTTCTGAGAGATAAATGAGTGTGAAAGCCGTTCTTCACCTTGCTTGTTGGGAACACAAAGTTTCTTTTCAGTTGTGAAATCCACTCCATAAATATATATGGGGAGGAACTAACTCCAAATCTGTTTTACAGTGAAAACTGTAGGCACTTCAAAGTGTAACTAGGTAACAGACTGAGAATCCAGAGTAAAAGTTTCACCTGCAAACCTTTCCCTTTGTGCTAGATGAACGAAAGTCTCTCCACATGCTCAGTTCTGAGAGAATACTGTGTGTGAAAGCCGTCCTTCAACTAGCTTGTTGTAAACACATAGATTCTTTGCAGTTGCCAACACCACTCCATACATATATATGGGGAAGAACTCGCTCCAACACGGTTTTACAGTGAAAAATGCAGGAACTTCAAACCGGCACTAGGAAACAGACTGAGAAACCAGAGTAAAAGTTTCTCCTGCAAACCGTTCCCATTGTGCTAGATGAACGACGTCCCTACACATGCTCAGTTCTGAGAGGTAAGTGAGTGTGAACGCCGTCCTTCACGTATCTTGTTGGGAACTAAAAGTTTCTTTTCAGTTGCCAACTCAACTCCATACATATATATGGGGAGGTACTAGTTCCAACTCGGTATTACAGTGAAAACTGCAGGAAAATCAAACCGGCACTAGGGAACAGACTGAGAATCCATAGTAAAAGTTTTTCCTGCAACCCGTTCCCTTTGTGCTAGATGAACGAACGTCTCTCCACATACTCAGTTCTGAGAGATAATTTTGTGTGAAATCCGTCCTTCAGTTAGCTTCTTGGGAACACAAAGATTGTTTTCAATTGCCAACACCACTCCATAATTATATATGGGGAGTTACTAGCTAAAACTCGGTTTTACAGTGAAAACTGCAGGTACTTCATAGCGGCACTAGGAAACAGACTGAGAAAACAGAGTAAATTTTCCCCTGAAACCCGTTCCCTTTGTGCTAGATGAAGGAACGTCTCTCCACATGCTCAGTTCTGAGAGATAAGTGTATGTAAAGCCGTCCTTCACCTAGCTTGTTGGGAACACAAAGTTTCTTTTAAGTTGCCAACTCCACTCCATATATATATATGGGGAGGTACTAGCTCCAACTCGGTTTTACAGTGAAAACTGCAGGAACTTCAAACCGGCACTAGGAAACAGACTGAGATAACAGGGTAAAAGTTTCTCCTGCAACCCGTTCCCTTTGTTCTAGATGAACGAAAGTCTCTCCACAAGCTCAGTTCTGAGAGATATTTGTGTGTGAAAGCCGTCCTTCACCTAGCTTGTTGGGAAAACAAAGTTTCTTTTCATTTGCCAAATCCACTCCATATATATATATGGGGAGGTATTAGCTCCAACTCGGTTTTACAGTGAAAACTGCAGGAACTTCCTACCGGCACTAGGAAACAGACTGATAAACAGAGTAAATATTTATCCTGCAACCAGTTCACTTTGTGCTAGATGAACGAAAGTCTCACCACAAATTCAGTTCTGAGAGATATGTGTTTGTGAAAGCCGTAATTCACCTAGCTTGTTGGGAACACATAGTTTCTTTTCAGTTGCCAAATCCACTCCATAAATATATATGGTGTGATACTAGGTAAAACTCGGTTTTACAGTGAAAACTGCAGGAACATCAAAACGGCACTAGCGAACAGACTGAGAAACCAGAGTAAAAATATTTTCTGCTACCACTTCCCTTTGTGCTAGATGAACGAACCTCCCACCACAAGCTCAGTTCTGAGAGATAAGTGTGTGTGAAACCCTTAATTCACCTAGATTGTTGGGAAAACAAAATTTCTTTCAGTTGCCAACATCAATCCATAAATATAGATGGGGAGATCATAGCTCCAAATCGGTTTTACACTGAAACCTGCAGGAACGTCCAAACGGCACTAGGAAACAGACTGAAAAAATAGAGTAAATGTTTCTCCTGCAACACTTTCCCTTTGTGCTCGATGAACGAACGTCTCACCACAAGTTCAGTTCTGAGAGATAAGTGTGTGTGAAAGCCGTAATTCACCTAGCTTTTGGGAAAACAAACTTTCTTTACAGTTGCCAACACCACTCCATTAATATATATGGGGAGGTACTAGCTAAAACTCGGTTTTACAGTGAAAACTGCAGGAACTTCAAAACGGCACTAGGGAACAGACTGAGAAACGAGAGTAAAAGTTTCTCCTGCAACCCGTTCCCTTTGTGCTAGATGAACGAACGTCTCTCCACAAGCTCAGTTCTGAGAGTTAAGTGTGTGTGGAAGCCGTTCTTCACCTAACTTTTAGTAAACACATAGTCTCTTTGAAGTTGCCAACTCCACTCCATACATATATATGGGGAGGTACTAGCTCCAACACGGTTTTACATTGAAAACTGCAGGAACTTCAAACCGGCACTAGGAAACAGACTGAGAAAACAGAGTAAAATTTTCCCTGCAATCCGTTCCCTTTGTGCTAGATGAACGAACGTCTCTCAACATGCTCAGTTCTGAGAAATTAGTGTGTGTGAAATCCGTCCTCACCTAGCTTGTTGGGAACACAATGTTTCTTTTCAGTTGAAAACACCACTCCTTACATATATATGGGGAGGTATTAGCTCCAAAACTCTTTTACAGTGAAAACTACAGGAACTTAAAAATGGCACTAGGATACAGACTGAGAAAACAGAGTAAAATTTCTCCTGCAACCCGTTCCCTTTGTGCTTGATGAACGAACGTCTCTCCACAAGCTCTGTTCTGAGAGATAAGTGTGTGTGAAAGCCGTAATACACCTAGCTTTTTGGAACACAAAGATTCTTTTCATTTGCCAAATCCACTCCATAAATATATATGTGATGGTACTAGCTAAAACTCGGATTTACAGTGAAAACTGCAGGAACTTCAAAACGGCACTAGGGAACAGACTGAGAAACCAGAGTAAAAGTTTCTCCTGCAACTCGTTCCATTTTGTTACATGAACGAAATTCTGTCCACATGCTCAGTTCTGAGAGATAAGTGTGTGTGAAAGCCGTCCTTCAACAAGCTTGTTGGAAACACATAGTTTCTTTGCATTTGCCTACTCCACTCAATACATATATATGGGGAGGTACTAGATCCAACTCGATTTTACAGTGAAAACTGCAGGAACTTCAAAACGGCACTAGGAAACAGACTGAGAAACCGGAGAAAAAGTTTCTCCTCCAACCCTTTCCCATTGTGCTTGATGAACGAACGTCTCTACACATGCTAGTTTCTGAGAGATAATTGAGTGTGAAAGCCGTTCTTCACCTTGCTTGTTGGGAACACAAAGTTTCTTTTCAGTTGTGAAATCCACTCCATAAATATATATGGGGAGGAACTAACTCCAAATCGGTTTTACAGTGAAAACTGTAGGCACTTCAAACTGTAACTAGGTAACAGACTGAGAATCCAGAGAAAAAGTTTCACCTGCAAACCGTTCCCTTTGTGCTAGATGAACGAAAGTCTCTCCACATGCTCAGTTCTGAGAGAATACTGTGTGTGAAAGCCGTCCTTCAACTAGCTTGTTGTAAACACATAGATTCTTTGCAGTTGCCAACACCACTCCATACATATATATGGGGAAGAACTCGCTCCAACACGGTTTTACAGTGAAAAATGCAGGAACTTCAAAAAGGCACTAGGATACAGACTGAGAAACCAAAGTAAAAGTTTCTCCTGCAAACCGTTCCCATTGTGCTAGATGAACGACGTCCCTACACATGCTCAGTTCTGAGAGGTAAGTGAGTGTGAACGCCGTCCTTCACGTATCTTGTTGGGAACTAAAAGTTTCTTTTCAGTTGCCAACTCAACTCCATACATATATATGGGGAGGTACTAGTTCCAACTCGGTATTACAGTGAAAAATGCAGGAAAATCAAACCGGCACTAGGGAACAGACTGAGAATCCAGAGTAAAAGTTTTTCCTGCAACCCGTTCCCTTTGTGCTAGATGAACGAACGTCTCTCCACATACTCAGTTCTGAGAGATAATTTTGTGTGAAATCCGTCCTTCAGTTAGCTTCTTGGGAACACAAAGATTGTTTTCAATTGCCAACACCACTCCATAATTATATATGGGGAGGTACTAGCTAAAACTCGGTTTTACAGTGAAAACTGCAGGTACTTCATAACGGCACTAGGAAACAGACTGAGAAAACAGAGTAAAAGTTTCTCTTGCAACTCGTTCCATTTTGTTACATGAACGAAATTCTGTCCACATGCTCAGTTCTGAGAGATAAGTGTGTGTGAAAGCCGTCCTTCAACAAGCTTGTTGGGAACACAAAGTTTCTTTTCAGTTGCCAACTCCACTCCATATATATATATGGGGAGGTACTAGCTCCAACTCGGTTTTACAGTGAAAACTGCAGGAACTTCAAACCGGCACTAGGAAACAGACTGAGATAACAGGGTAAAAGTTTCTCCTGCAACCCGTTCCCTTTGTTCTAGATGAACGAAAGTCTCTCCACAAGCTCAGTTCTGAGAGATAATTGTGTGTGAAAGCCGTCCTTCACCTAGCTTGTTGGGAAAACAAAGTTTCTTTTCATTTGCCAAATCCACTCCATATATATATATGGGGAGGTATTAGCTCCACCTCGGTTTACAGTGAAAACTGCAGGAACTTCCAACCGGCACTAGGAAACAGACTGAAAAACAGAGTAAATGTTTATCCTGCAACCAGTTCACTTTGTGCTAGATGAACGAAAGTCTCACCACAAATTCAGTTCTGAGAGATATGTGTTTGTGAAAGCCGTAATTCACCTAGCTTGTTGGGAACACATAGTTTCTTTTCAGTTGCCAAATCCACTCCATAAATACATATGGGGTGATACAAGGTAATACTCGGTTTTACAGTGAAAACTGCAGGAACATCAAAACGGCACTAGCGAACAGACTGAGAAACCAGAGTAAAAATATTTTCTGCTACCACTTCCCTTTGTGCTAGATGAACGAACCTCCCACCAAAAGCTCAGTTCTGAGAGATAAGTGTGTGTGAAACCCTTAATTCACCTAGATTGTTGGGAAAACAAAATTTCTTTCAGTTGCCAACATCAATCCATAAATATATATGGGGAGATCATAGCTCCAAATCGGTTTTACACTGAAACCTGCAGGAACGTCCAAACGGCACTAGGAAACAGACTGAAAAAATAGAGTAAATGTTTCTCCTGCAACACTTTCCCTTTGTGCTCGATGAACGAACGTCTCACCACAAGTTCAGTTCTGAGAGATAAGTGTGTGTGAAAGCCGTAATTCACCTAGCTTTTGGGAAAACAAAGTTTCTTTTCAGTTGCCAACACCACTCCATTAATATATATGGGGTGGTACTAGCTAAAACTCGGTTTTACAGTGAAAACTGCAGGAACTTCAAAACGGCACAAGGGAACAGACTGAGAAACCAGAGTAAAAGTTTCTCCTGCAACTCGTTCCATTTTGTTACATGAACGAAATTCTATCCACATGCTCAGTTCTGAGAGATAAGTGAGTGTGAAAGCCGTCCTTCAACAAGCTTGTTGTAAACACATAGTTTCTTTGCAGTTGATAACTCCACTCCATACATATATATGGGGAGGTACTAGCTCCAACTCGGTTTTACAGTGAAAACTGTAGGCACTTCAAACTGGAACTAGGGAACAGACTGAGAATCCAGAGTAAAAGTTTCTCCTGCAAACCATTCCCTTTGTGCTAGATGAACGAAAGTCTCTCCACATGCTCAGTTCTGAGAGAATACTGTGTGTGAAAGCCGTCCTTCAACTAGCTTGTTGTAAACACATAGATTCTTTGCAGTTGCCAACACCACTCCATACATATATATGGGGAAGTACTCGCTCCAACACGGTTTTACAGTGAAAAATGCAGGAACTTCAAACCGGCACTAGGAAACAGACTGAGAAACCAGAGTAAAAGTTTCTCCTTCAAACCGTTCCCATTGTGCTTGATGAACGACGTCCCTACACATGCTCAGTTCTGAGAGGTAAGTGAGTGTGAACGCGGTCCTTAACCTATCTTGTTGGGAACAAAAAGTTTCTTTTCAGTTGCCAACTCAACTCCATACATATATATGGGGAGTTACTAGTTCCAACTCGGTTTTTCAGTGAAAATTGCAGGAAAATCAAACCGGCACTAGGGAACAGACTGAGAATCCAGAGTAAAAGTTTTTCCTGCAACCCATTCCCTTTGTGGTAGAAGAACGAACGTCTCTCCACAAGTTCAGTTCTGAGAGATAAGTGTGTGTGAAAGCCGTAATACACCTAGCTTGTTGGGAACACAAAATATCTTTTCAGTTGCCAAATCCACTCCATAATTATATATGGGGAGGTACTAGCTAAAACTCGGTTTTACAGTGAAAACTGCAGTTACTTCATAACGGCACTAGGAAACAGACTGAGAAAACTGAGTAAATTTTCTCCTGCAAACCGTTCCCTTTGTGCTAGATGAAGGAACGTCTCTCCACATGCTCAGTTCTGAGAGATAAGTGTGTGTGAAAGCCGTCCTTCACCTAGCTTGTTGGGAACACAAAGTTTCTTTTCAGTTGCCAACTCCACTCCATATATGTATATGGGGAGGTACTAGCTCCAACCCGGATTTACAGTGAAAACAGCAGGAAATTCAAACCAGCACTAGGAAACAGACTGAGACAACAGGTTAAAAGTTTCTCCTGCAACCCGTTCCCTTTGTGCTAGATGAACGAACGTCTCTCCACATGCTCAGTTCTGAGAAATTAGTGTGTGTGAAATCCGTCCTCACCTAGCTTGTTGGGAACACAATGTTTCTTTTCAGTTGACAACTCCACTCCATACATATATATGGGGAGGTGTTAGCTCCAAAACTCTTTTACAGTGAAAACTACAGGAACTTAAAAATGGCACTAGGATACAGACTGAGAAAACAGAGTAAAATTTCTCCTGCAACTCGTTCCATTTTGCTACATGAACGAAATTCTGTCCACATGCTCAGTTCTGAGAGATAAGTGTGTGTGAAAGCCGTCCTTCAACAAGCTTGTTGTAAACACATAGTTTCTTTGCAGTTGCCAACTCCACTCCATACATATATATGGGGAGGTACTAGATCCAACTCGGTTTTACAGTGAAAACTGCAGGAACTTCAAAACGGCACTAGGAAACAGACTGAGAAACCGGAGAAAAAGTTGCTCCTCCAACCCTTTCCCATTGTGCTTGATGAACGAACGTCTCTACACATGCTAGGTTCTGAGAGATAAATGAGTGTGAAAGCCGTCCTTCACCTTGCTTGTTGGGAACACAAAGTTTCTTTTCAGTTGTGAAATCCACTCCATAAATATATACGGGGAGGAACTAACTCCAAATCGGTTTTACAGTGAAAACTGTAGGCACTTCAAACTGTAACTAGGTAACAGACTGAGAATCCAGAGTAAAAGTTTCACCTGCAAACCGTTCCCTTTGTGCTAGATGAACGAAAGTCTCTCCACATGCTCAGTTCTGAGAGAATACTGTGTGTGAAAGCCGTCCTTCAACTAGCTTGTTGTAAACACATAAATTCTTTGCAGTTGCCAACACCACTCCATACATATATATGGGGAAGAACTCGCTCCAACACGGTTTTACAGTGAAAAATGCAGGAACTTCAAACCGGCACTAGGAAACAGACTGAGAAACCAGAGTAAAAGTTTCTCCTGCAAACCGTTCCCATTGTGCTAGATGAACGACGTCCCTACACATGCTCAGTTCTGAGAGGTAAGTGAGTGTGAACGCCATCCTTCACGTATCTTGTTGGGAACTAAAAGTTTCTTTCCAGTTGCCAACTCAACTCAATACATATATATGGGGAGGTACTAGTTCCAACTCGGTATTACAGTGAAAACTGCAGGAAAATCAAACCGGCACTAGGGAACAGACTGAGAATCCAGAGTAAAAGTTTTTCCTGCAACCCGTTCCCTTTGTGCTAGATGAACGAACGTCTCTCCACATACTCAGTTCTGAGAGATAATTTTGTGTGAAATCCATACTTCAGTTAGCTTCTTGGGAACACAAAGATTGTTTTCAATTGCCAACACCACTCCATAATTATATATGGGGAGGTACTAGCTAAAACTCGGTTTTACAGTGAAAACTGCAGGTACTTCATAACGGCACTAGGAAACAGACTGAGAAAACAGAGTAAATTTTCCCCTGCAACCCGTTCCCTTTGTGCTAGATGAAGGAACGTCTCTCCACATGCTCATTTCTGAGAGATAAGTGTATGTAAATCCGTCCTTCACCTAGCTTGTTGGGAACACAAAGTTTCTTTTCAGTTGAAAACTCCACTCCATACATATATATGGGGAGGTATTAGCTCCAAAACTCTTTTACAGTGAAAACTACAGGAACTTAAAAATGGCACTAGGATACAGACTGAGAAAACAGAGTAAAATTTCTCCTGCAACCCGTTCCCTTTGTGCTTGATGAACGAACGTCTCTCCACAAGCTCTGTTCTGAGAGATAAGTGTGTGTGAATGCCGTAATTCACCTAGCTTTTTGGAACACATTGTTTCTTTGCAGTTGCCAAATCCACTCCATACATATATATGGGGAGGTACTAGCTCCAACTCGGTTTTACAGTGAAAACTGCAGGAACTTCAAAACGGCACTAGGAAACAGACTGAGAAACCGGAGAAAAAGTTTCTCCTCCAACCCTTTCCCATTGTGCTTGATGAACGAACGTCTCTACACATGCTAGGTTCTGAGAGATAAATGAGTGTGAAAGTCGTCCTTCACCTAGCTTGTTGGGAACACAAAGTTTCTTTTCAGTTGCGAAATCCACTCCATAAATACATATGGGGAGGAACTAACTCCAACTCGGTTTTACAGTGAAAACTTTAGGCACTTCAAACTGGAACTAGGGAACAGACTGAGAATCCAGAGTAAAAGTTTCTCCTGCAAACCGTTCCATTTGTGCTAGATGAACGAAAGTCTCTCCACATGCTCACTTCTGAGAGAATACTGTGTGTGAAAGCCGTCCTTCAACTAGCTTGTTGTAAACACATAGAATCTTTGCAGTTGCCAACACCACTCCATACATATATATGGGGAAGTACTCGCTCCAACACGGTTTTACAGTGAAAACTGCATGAACTTCCAACCGGCACTAGGAAACAGACTGAAAAACAGAGTAAATGTTTATCCTGCAACCAGTTCACTTTGTGCTAGATGAACGAACGACTCACCACAAGTTCAGTTCTGAGAGATATGTGTTTGTGAAAGCCGTAATTCACCTAGCTTGTTGGGAACACATAGTTTCTTTTCAGTTGCCAAATCCACTCCATAAATATATATGGGGTGGTACTAGGTAAAACTCGCTTTTACAGTGAAAACTGCAGGAACATCAAAACGGCACTAGCGAACAGACTGAGAAACCAGAGTAAAAATATTTTCTGCTACCACTTCCCTTTGTGCTAGATGAACGAACGTCCCTCCACAAGCTCAGTTCTGAGAGATAAGTGTGTGTGAAACCCTTAATTCACCTAGATTGTTGGGAAAACAAAATTTCTTTCAGTTGCCAACATCAATCCATAAATATATATGGGGAGATCCTAGCTCCAAATCGGTTTTACAGTGAAACCTGCAGGAACGTCCAAACGGCACTAGGAAACAGACTGAAAAAATAGAGTAAATGTTTCTCCTGCAACACTTTCCTTTGTGCTCGATGAACGAACGTCTCACCACAAGTTCAGTTCTGAGAGATAAGTGTGTGTGAAAGCCGTAATTCACCTAGCTTTTGGGAAAACAAAGTTTCTTTTCAGTTGCCAACACCACTCCATTAATATATATGGGGAGGTACTAGCTAAAACTCGGTTTTACAGTGAAAACTGCAGGAACTTCAAAACGGCACTAGGGAACAGACTGAGAAACGAGAGTAAAAGTTTCTCCTGCAACCCGTTCCCTTTGTGCTAGATGAACGAACGTCTCTCCACAAGCTCAGTTCTGAGAGTTAAGTGTGTGTGGAAGCCGTCCTTCACCTAACTTTTAGTAAACACATAGTCTCTTTGAAGTTGCCAACTCCACTCCATACATATATATGGGGAGGTACTAGCTCCAACACGGTTTTACAGTGAAAACTGCAGGAACTTCAAACCGGCACTAGGAAACAGACTGAGAAAACAGAGTAAAATTTTCCCTGCAATCCGTTCCCTTTGTGCTAGATGTACGAACGTCTCTCAACATGCTCAGTTCTGAGAAATTAGTGTGTGTGAAATCTGTCCTCACCTAGCTTGTTGGGAACACAATGTTTCTTTTCAGTTGAAAACTCCACTCCATACATATATATGGGGAGGTATTAGCTCCAAAACTCTTTTACAGTGAAAACTACAGGAACTTTAATATGGCACTAGGATACAGACTGAGAAAACAGAGTAAAATTTCTCCTGCAACCCGTTCCCTTTGTGCTTGATGAACGAACGTCTCTCCACAAGCTCTGTTCTGAGAGATAAGTGTGTGTGAATGCCGTAATTCACCTAGCTTTTTGGAACACATTGTTTCTTTGCAGTTGCCAACTCCACTCCATACATATATATGGGGAGGTACTAGCTCCAACTCGGTTTTACAGTGAAAACTGCAGGAACTTCAAAACGGCACTAGGAAACAGACTGAGAAACCGGAGAAAAAGTTTCTCCTCCAACCCTTTCCCATTGTGCTTGATGAACGAACGTCTCTACACATGCTAGGTTCTGAGAGATAAATGAGTGTGAAAGTCGTCCTTCACCTAGCTTGTTGGGAACACAAAGTTTCTTTTCAGTTGCGAAATCCACTCCATAAATACATATGGGGAGGAACTAACTCCAACTCGGTTTTACAGTGAAAACTTTAGGCACTTCAAACTGGAACTAGGGAACAGACTGAGAATCCAGAGTAAAAGTTTCTCCTGCAAACCGTTCCATTTGTGCTAGATGAACGAAAGTCTCTCCACATGCTCACTTCTGAGAGAATACTGTGTGTGAAAGCCGTCCTTCAACTAGCTTGTTGTAAACACATAGAATCTTTGCAGTTGCCAACACCACTCCATACATATATATGGGGAAGTACTCGCTCCAACACGGTTTTACAGTGAAAACTGCATGAACTTCCAACCGGCACTAGGAAACAGACTGAAAAACAGAGTAAATGTTTATCCTGCAACCAGTTCACTTTGTGCTAGATGAACGAACGACTCACCACAAGTTCAGTTCTGAGAGATATGTGTTTGTGAAAGCCGTAATTCACCTAGCTTGTTGGGAACACAAAGTTTCTTTTCAGTTGCCAAATCCACTCCATAAATTTATATGGGGTGGTACTAGGTAAAACTCGGTTTTACAGTGAAAACTGCAGGAACATCAAAACGGCACTAGCGAACAGACTGAGAAACCAGAGTAAAAATATTGTCTGCTACCACTTCCCTTTGTGCTAGATGAACGAACGTCTCTCCACAAGCTCAGTTCTGAGAGATAAGTGTGTGTGAAACCCTTAATTCACCTAGCTTTTGGGAAAACAAAGATTCTTTTCAGTTGCCAACACCACTCCATTAATATATATGGGGAGGTACTAGCTAAAACTCGGTTTTACAGTGAAAACTGCAGGAACTTCAAAACGGCACTAGGGAACAGACTGAGAAACGAGAGTAAAACTTTCTCCTGCAACCCGTTCCCTTTGTGCTAGATGAACGAACGTCTCTCCACAAGCTCAGTTCTGAGAGATAAGTGTGTGTGGAAGCCGTCCTTCACCTAACTTTTAGTAAACACATAGTCTCTTTGAGGTTGCCAACCCCAATCCATACATATATATGGGGAGGTACTAGCTCCAACGCGGTTTTACAGTGAAAACTGCAGGAACTTCAAACCGGCACTAGGAAACAGACTGAGAAACCAGAGTAAAAGTTTCTCCTGCAAACCGTTCAATTTGTGCTAGATGAACGACGTCCCTACACATGCTCAGTTCTGAGAGGTAAGTGAGTGTGAACGCCGTCCTTCACCTATTTGTTGGGAACAAAAAATTTCTTTTCAGTTGCCATCTCCACTCCATACATATATATGGGGAGGTACTAGCTCCAACTCGGTTTTACAGTGAAAACTGCAGGAACTTCAAAACGGCACTAGGAAACAGACTGAGAAACCGGAGAAAAAGTTTCTCCTCCAACCCTTTCCCATTGTGCTTGATGAACGAACGTCTCTACACATGCTAGGTTCTGAGAGATAAATGAGTGTGAAAGTCGTCCTTCACCTAGCTTGTTGGGAACACAAAGTTTCTTTTCAGTTGCGAAATACACTCCATAAATACATATGGGGAAGAACTAACTCCAACTCGGTTTTACAGTGAAAACTTTAGGCACTTCAAACTGGAACTAGGGAACATACTGAGAATCCAGAGTAAAAGTTTCTCCTGCAAACCGTTCCCTTTGTGCTAGATGAACGAAAGTCTCTCCACATGCTCACTTCTGAGAGAATACTGTGTGTGAAAGCCGTCCTTCAACTAGCTTGTTGTAAACACATAGAATCTTTGCAGTTGCCAACACCACTCCATACATATATATGGGGAAGTACTCGCTCCAACACGGTTTTACAGTGAAAACTGCATGAACTTCCAACCGGCACTAGGAAACAGACTGAAAAACAGAGTAAATGTTTATCCTGCAACCAGTTCACTTTGTGCTAGATGAACGAACGTCTCACCACAAGTTCAGTTCTGAGAGATATGTGTTTGTGAAAGCCGTAATTCACCTAGCTTGTTGGGAACACAAAGTTTCTTTTCAGTTGCCAAATCCACTCCATAAATTTATATGGGGTGGTACTAGGTAAAACTCGGTTTTACAGTGAAAACTGCAGGAACATCAAAACGGCACTAGCGAACAGACTGAGAAACCAGAGTAAAAATATTTTCTGCTACCACTTCCCTTTGTGCTAGATGAACGAACGTCTCTCCACAAGCTCAGTTCTGAGAGATAAGTGTGTGTGGAAGCCGTCCTTCACCTAACTTTTAGTAAAAACATAGTCTCTTTGAGGTTGCCAACCCCAATCCATACATATATATGGGGAGGTACTAGCTCCAACGCGGTTTTACAGTGAAAACTGCAGGAACTTCAAACCGGCACTAGGAAACAGACTGAGAAACCAGAGTAAAAGTTTCTCCTGCAAACCGTTCAATTTGTGCTAGATGAACGACGTCCCTACACATGCTCAGTTCTGAGAGGTAAGTGAGTGTGAACGCCGTCCTTCACCAATTTGTTGGGAACAAAAATTTCTTTTCAGTTGCCAACTCAACTCCATACATATATATGGGGAGGTACAAGTTCCAACTCGGTTTTACAGTGAAAACTGCAGGAAAATCAAACCGGCACTAGGGAACAGACTGAGAATCCAGAGTAAAAGTTTTTCCTGCAACCCGTTCACTTTGTGCTAGATGAACGAACGTCTCTCCACATACTCAGTTCTGAGAGATAAGTGTGTGTGAAAGCCGTAATTCACCTAGCTTGTTGGGAACACGAAATATCTTTTCAGTTGCCAAATTCACTCCATAATTATATATGGGGAGGTACTAGCTAAAACTCGGTTTTACAGTGAAAACTGCAGGTACTTCATAACGGAACTAGGAAACAGACTAAGAAAACAGAGTAAATTTTCTCCTGCAACCCGTTCCCTTTGTGCTAGATGAAGGAACGTCTCTCCACATGCTCAGTTCTGAGAGATAAGTGTGTGTGAAAGCCGTCCTTCACCTAGCTTGTTTGGAACACAAAGTTTCTTTTCAGTTGCCAACTCCACTCCATATATATATATGGGGAGGTACTAGCTCCAACTCGGTTTTACAGTGAAAACTGCAGGAACTTCCAAACGGCACTAGGAAACAGACTGAAAAACAGAGTAAATTTTTATACTGCAACCAGTTCACTTTGTGCTAGATGAACGAACGTCTCTCCACATGCTCAGTTCTGAGAAATTAGTGTGTGTGAAATCCGTCCTCACCAAGCTTGTTGGGAACACAATGTTTCTTTTCAGTTGAAAACTCCACTCCATACATATATATGGGGAGGTATTAGCTCCAAAACTCTTTTACAGTGAAAACTACAGGAACTTAAAAATGGCACTAGGATACAGACTGAGAAAACAGAGTAAAATTTCTCCTGCAACCCGTTCCCTTTGTGCTTGATGAACGAACGTCTCTGCACATGCTCAGTTCTGAGAGATAATTTTGTGTGAAAGCCGTCCTTCAGTTAGCTTCTTGGGAACACAAAGATTGTTTTCAGTTGCCAAAACCACTCCATACATATATATGGGGAGGTACTATGTCCAACTCGGTTTTACAGTGAAAACTGCAGGAACTTCCAATCGGCACTAGGAAACAGACTGAAAAATCAGAGTAATAATTTCTCCTGCAAACCATTCCCTTTTTGGTAGATGAACCATCGTCTCTCCACAAGTTCAGTTCTGAGAGATAAGTGTGTGTGAAAGCCGTAATTCATCTAGCTTGTTGGGAACACAAAATAACTTTTCAGTTGCCAAATCCACTCCATAATTATATATCGGGAGGTACTAGCTAAAACCCGGTTTACAGTGAAAACTGCAGGTACTTCATAACGGCACTAGGAATCAGACTGAGAAAACAGAGTTAATTTTCTTCTGCAAACCGTTCCCTTTGTGCTAGATGAAGGAACGTCTCTGCACATGCTCAGTTCTGAGAGATAAGTGTGTGTGAAAGCCATCCTTCACCTAGCTTGTTGGGAACAAAAGTTTCTTTTCAGTTGCCAACTCCACTCCATATATATATATGGGGAGGTAATAGCTCCAACTCGGTTTTACAGTGAAAACTGCAGTAATTTCAAAAAAGCACTAGGAAACAGACTGAGATATCAGGGTAAAAGTTTCTCCTGCAACCCGTTCCCTTTGTTCTTGATGAACGAACGTCTCTCCACAAGCTAAGTTCTGAGTGATAATTGTGTGTGAAAGCCGTCCTTCACCTAGCTTGTTGGGAAAATAAAGTTTTTTTCAGTTGCGTACTCCACTCCATACATATATATGGGGAGGTATTAGCTCCAAATCGGTTTTACAGTGAAAACTGCAGGAACTTCCAACCGGCACTAGGAAACAGACTGAAAAACAGAGTAAATGTTTATCGTGCAACCAGTTCACTTTGTGCTAGATGAACGAACGTCTCACCACAAGTTCAGTTCTGAGAGATATGTGTTTGTGAAAGCCGTAATTCACCTAGCTTGTTGGGAACACAAAGTTTCTTTTCAGTTGCCAGATCCACTCCATAAATATATATGGGGTGGTACTAGTTAAAACTCGGTTTTACAGTGAAAACTGCAGGAACATCAAAACGGCACTAGCGAACAGACTGAGAAACCAGAGTAAAAATATTTTCTGCTACCACTTCCCTTTGTGCTAGATGAACGAACGTCTCTCCACAAGCTCAGTTCTGAGAGATAAGTGTGTGTGAAACCCTTAATTCACCTAGATTGTTGGGAAAACAAAATTTCTTTTCAGTTGCAAACACCAATCCATAAATATATATGGGGAGGTCCTAGCTCCAAATCGGTTTTACAGTGAAACCTGCAGGAACGTCCAAACGGCACTAGGAAACAGACTGAAAACATAGAGTAAATGTTTCTCCTGCAACACTTTCCTTTTGTGCTCGATGAACGAACGTCTCACCACAAGTTCAGTTCTGAGAGATAAGTGTGTGTGAAAGCCGTAATTCACCTAGCTTTTGGGAAAACAAAGTTTCTTTTCAGCTGCCAACAACACTCCATTAATATATATGGGGAGGTACTAGCTAAAACTCGGTTTTACAGTGAAAACTGCAGGAACATCAAAACGGCACTAGGGAACAGACTGAGAAACGAGAGTAAAAGTTTCTCCTGCAACCCGTTCCCTTTGTGCTAGATGAACGAACGTCTCTCCACAAGCTCAGTTCTGAGAGATAAGTGTGGGTGGAAGCCGTCCTTCACCTAACTTTTAGTAAACACATAGTCTCTTTGAGGTTGAAAACTCCACTCCATACATATATATGGGGAGGTACTAGCTCCAACTAGGTTTTATAATGAAAACAGCAGGAACTTCAAACAAGCACTGGGAAACAGACTGAGATAACAGGGTAAAAGTTTCTCCTGCAACCCGTTCCCTTTGTTTTAGATGAACGAAAGTTTCTCCACAAGCTCAGATCTGAGAGATAATTGTGTGTGAAAGCCGTCCTTCACCTAGCTTGTTGGGAACACAAAGTTTTTTTCAGTTGCGTACTCCACTCCATACATATATATGGGGAGGTAGTAGCTCCAACTCGGTTTTACAGTGAAAACTGCAGGAATTTCCAACTGGCACTAGGAAACAGACTGAAAAACAGAGTAAATGTTTATCCTGCAACCAGTTCACTTTGTGCTAGATGAACGAACGTCTCACCACAAGTTCAGTTCTGAGAGATATGTGTTTGTGAAAGCCGTAATTCACCTAGCTTGTTGGGAACACAAAGTTTCTTTTCAATTGCCAAATCCACTCCATAAATATATATGGGGTGGTACTAGGTAAAACTCGCTTTTACAGTGAAAACTGCAGGAACATCAAAACGGCACTAGCGAACAGACTGAGAAACCAGAGTAAAAATTTTTTCTGCTACCTCTTCCTTTGTGCTAGATGAACGAACGTCTCTCCACAAGCTCAGTTCTGAGAGATAAGTGTGTGTGAAAACCTTAATTCACCTAGATTGTTGGGAAAACAAAATTTCTTTTCATTTGCAAACACCAATCCATATATATATATGGGGAGGTCCTAGCTCCAACTCGGTTTTACAGTGAAACCTGCAGGAACGTCCAACCGGCACTAGGAAACAGACTGAAAAAGTAGAGTAAATGTTTCTCCTGCAACACTTTCCCTTTGTGCTCGATGAACGAACGTCTCACCACAAGTTCAGTTCTGAGAGATAAGTGTGTGTGAAAGCCGTAATTCAGCTAGCTTTTGGGAAAACAAAGTTTCTTTTCAGTTGCCAACAACACTTCATTAATATATATGGGGAGGTACTAGCTAAAACTCGGTTTTACAGTGAAAACTGCAGGAACTTCAAACCGGCACTAGGAAACAGACTGAGAAAACAGAGTAAAAGTTTCAAATGCAACCCGTTCCCATTGTGCTAGATGAACGAACGTCTCTCCACATGCTCAGTCCTGAGAGATATGTGTGTGTTAAAGCAGTCCTTCACCTAGCTTGTTGGGAACACAAAGTTTCTATTCAGTTGCCAACTCCAAACTATAGATATACATGGGGAGGTACTAGTTCCAACTCGAATTTACGGTGAAAAATGCAGGAACTTCCAACCGGCACTAGGAAACAGACTGAGAAAACAGAGTAAATGTTTCCCCTGCAACCCGTTAATTTTGTGCCTGATGAACGAACGTCTCTCCACAAGCTCAGTTCTGAAAAATAAGTGTGTGTGAAAGCCGGCCTTCACCCAGCTTGTAGTAAACACATAGTCTCTTTGCAGTTGCCAACTCCACTCCATATATATAAATGGGTATGTACTAGCTCCAACGCGGTTTTACATTGAAATCTGCAGGAACTTCAAACGGGCACAAGGAAACAGACTGAGAAACAGAGAAAAATTTCTCCTGCAAACCGTTCAATTTTTGTTAGATTAAACGAACATCTCTCCCATGATCACTTCTTAGAAAATACTGTGTGTGAAAGCCGTCCTTCACCTAGCTTTTTGGGAACACAAAGTTTCTTTTCAGTTGCCATCTCCACCCCATACATATATATGGGGAGGTACTAGCTCCAACTCGATTTTATTGTGAAAACGGCAGGAAATTCAAACTGCACTAGGAAACACACTGAGAAAACAGAGTAAAATTTCTCCTGCAAACTTTTCCCTTTGTGCTAGATGAACGAAAGTCTCTCCACAAAATCAGTTCTGAGAGATAAGTGTGTGTGAAAGCAGTAATTCACCTAACTTGTTGGGAACACAAAGTTTCCTTTCAGTTGCCATCTCCACTCCATACATATATATGGTAAGTAACTACCTCCAACTCGGTTTTACAGTGAAAACTGCAGGAAATTCCAACCGGCACTAGGAAACAGACTGAAAAATCAGAGTAAAAGTTTCTATTGCAACCCGTTCCATTCGTGCTAGATTAACGATAGTCTCTCAAGACGTTCAGTTCTGAGAGATAAGTGTGTGTGAAAGCCGTAATTCACCTAGCTTGTTGGGAACACAAAGTTTCTTTTCAGTTGCAACTCCACTCCATAAATATATATAGGGTGGTACTAGATAAAACTCGGTTTTACTGTGAAATCTGGAGGAACTTCAAAACTGCACTAGGGAACAGACTGAGAAACCAGAGTAAAGTTTTTCTTCAACCCGTTCTCTTTGTGATAGATGAACGAACGTCTCTCCACAAGCTCACTTCTGAGAGATAAGTGTGTGTGAAAGCCGTCCTTCACATAGCTTGTTGTAAACACATAGTTTCATTTCAGTTGCCAATTCCACTCCATACATATCTATGGGGAGGTACTAGTTCCAACTCGGTTTTATAGTGAAAAATGCAGGAACTTCAAACCAGCACTAGGAAACAGACTGAGATAACAGAGTAAAAGTTTCTCCTGCAAAATATTCCCTTTGTGCTAGATGAACGAACGTCTCTCCACAAGCTCACTTCTGAGAGATAAGTGTGTGTGAAAGCCGTAATTCACCTATCTTGTTGGGAACACAAAGTTCCTTTTCAGTTGCCAACTCCACTCCAAATATATATATGGTGAGGTACTAGCTCCAAATATGTATTACAGAGAAAACTGCATTAAATTCAAAACGGCACTAGGAAGCAGACTGGGAAATCAGAGTAAAAGTTTCTCCTGCAACCCTTTCCAATTGTGCTACATGAACGAAATTTTGTCCACATGCTCAGTTCTGAGAGAAAAGTGTGTGTGAAAGCCGTCCTTCACCTAGCTTGTTGTAAACACATAGATTCTTTGCAGTTGCCAACACCACTCCATAAATATATATGCGGAGGAACTAGTTCCAAAACGAATTTACAGTGAAAACTGCAGGAACTTCAAAACTGCACTAGGAAACAGAAAGAGAAACCAGATTATATGTTTCTCCTGCAAAGCGTTCCCTTTGTGCTAGATGAAAGAAAGTCTCTCCACATGCTCAGTTCTGAGAGATAAGTGTGTGTGAAAGCCGTCTTTCACCTATGTTGTTTTATACACATATTTTGTTTTCAGTTGACAACTCCACCTCATACAAATATACAGGGAGGTAATAGCTCCAACTCGGTTTTACAGTGAAAAATGCAGGAACTTCAAAACTGCACTAGGAAACAGACTGAGACAACAGAGTAAAAGTTTCCCCTGCAACCCGTTCCCATTGTGTTAGATGAACGAACGTCTCACCACAAGTTCAGTTCTGAGAGATATGTGTTTGTGAAAGCCGTAATTCACCTAGCTTGTTGGGAACACAAAGTTTCTTTTCAGTTGCCAAATCCACTCCATAAATATATATGGGGTGGTACTAGGTAAAACTCGCTTTTACAGTGAAAACTGCAGGAACATCAAAACGGCACTAGCGAACAGACTGAGAAACCAGAGTAAAAATTTTTTCTGCTACCACTTCCTTTGTGCTAGATGAACGAACGTCTCTCCACAAGCTCAGTTCTGAGAGATAAGTGTGTGTGAAACCCTTAATTCACCTAGATTGTGGGGAAAACAAAATTTCTTTTCATTTGCAAACACCAATCCATAAATATATATGGGGAGGTCCTAGCTTCAACTCGGTTTTACAGTGAAACCTGCAGGATCGTCCAAACGGCACTAGGAAACAGACTGAAAAAGTAGAGTAAATGTTTCTCCTGCAACACTTTCCCTTTGTGGTCAATGAACGAACGTCTCACCACAAGTTCAGTTCTGAGAGATAAGTGTGTGTGAAAGCCGTAATTCACCTAGCTTTTGGGAAAACAAAGTTTCTTTTCAGTTGCCAACAACACTTCATTAATATATATGGGGAGGTACTAGCTAAAACTCGGTTTTACAGTGAAAACTGCAGGAACTTCAAACCGGCACTAGGAAACAGACTGAGAAAACAGAGTAAAAGTTTCAACTGCAACCCGATCCCTTTGTGCTAGATGAACGAACGTCTCTCCACATGCTCAGTCCTGAGAGATATGTGTGTGTTAAAGCAGTCTTTCACCTAGCTTGTTGGGAACACAAAGTTTCTATTCAGTTGCCAACTCCAAACTATAGATATACATGGGGAGGTATTAGTTCCAACTCGAATTTACGGTGAAAAATGCAGGAACTTCCAACCGGCACTAGGAAACAGACTGAGAAAACAGAGTAAATGTTTCCCCTGCAACCCGTTAATTTTGTGCCTGATGAACGTACGTCTCTCCACAAGCTCAGTTCTGAGAAATAAGTGTGTGTGAAAGCCGGCCTTCACCCAGCTTGTAGTAAACACATAGTCTCTTTGCAGTTGCCAACTCCACTCCATATATATAAATGGGTATGTACTAGCTCCAACGCGGTTTTACATTGAAATCTGCAGGAACTTCAAAACGGCACTAGGAAACAGACTGAGAAACAGAGAAAAATTTCTCCTGCAAACCGTTCAATTTTTGTTAGATTAAACGAACATCTCTCCCATGATCACTTCTTAGAAAAAACTGTGTGTGAAAGCCGTCCTTCACCTAGCTTTTTGGGAACACAAAGTTTCTTTTCAGTTGCCATCTCCACCCCATACATATATATGGGGAGGTACTAGCTCCAACTCGATTTTATTGTGAAAACTGCAGGAAATTCAAACTGCACTAGGAAACACACTGAGAAAACAGAGTAAAATTTCTCCTGCAACCTTTTCCCTTTGTGCTAGATGAACGAAAGTCTCTCCACAAAATCAGTTCTGAGAGATAAGTGTGTGTGAAAGCAGTAATTCACCTAACTTGTTGGGAACACAAAGTTTCCTTTCAGTTGCCATCTCCACTCCATACATATATATGGTAAGTAACTACCTCCAACTCGGTTTTACAGTGAAAACTGCAGGAACTTCCAACCGGCACTAGGAAACAGACTGAAAAATCAGAGTAAAAGTTTCTATTGCAACCCGTTCCATTCGTGCTAGATTAACGATAGTCTCTCAAGACGTTCAGTTCTGAGAGATAAGTGTGTGTGAAAGCCGTAATTCACCTAGCTTGTTGGGAACACAAAGTTTCTTTTCAGTTGCAACTCCACTCCATAAATATATATAGGGTGGTACTAGATAAAACTCGGTTTTACTGTGAAATCTGGAGGAACTTCAAAACTGCACTAGGGAACAGACTGAGAAACCAGAGTAAAGTTTTTCTTCAACCCGTTCTCTTTGTGATAGATGAACGAACGTCTCTCCACAAGCTCACTTCTGAGAGATAAGTGTGTGTGAAAGCCGTCCTTCACATAGCTTGTTGTAAACACATAGTTTCATTTCAGTTGCCAATTCCACTCCATACATATCTATGGGGAGGTACTAGTTCCAACTCGGTTTTATAGTGAAAAATGCAGGAACTTCAAACCAGCACTAGGAAACAGACTGAGATAACAGAGTAAAAGTTTCTCCTGCAAAATATTCCCTTTGTGCTAGATGAACGAACGTCTCTCCACAAGCTCACTTCTGAGAGATAAGTGTGTGTGAAAGCCGTAATTCACCTATCTTGTTGGGAACACAAAGTTCCTTTTCAGTTGCCAACTCCACTCCAAATATATATATGGTGAGGTACTAGCTCCAAATATGTATTACAGAGAAAACTGCATTAAATTCAAAACGGCACTAGGAAGCAGACTGGGAAATCAGAGTAAAAGTTTCTCCTGCAACCCTTTCCAATTGTGCTACATGAACGAAATTTTGTCCACATGCTCAGTTCTGAGAGAAAAGTGTGTGTGAAAGCCGTCCTTCACCTAGCTTGTTGTAAACACATAGATTCTTTGCAGTTGCCAACACCACTCCATAAATATATATGCGGAGGAACTAGTTCCAAAACGAATTTACAGTGAAAACTGCAGGAACTTCAAAACTGCACTAGGAAACAGAAAGAGAAACCAGATTATATGTTTCTCCTGCAAAGCGTTCCCTTTGTGCTAGATGAAAGAAAGTCTCTCCACATGCTCAGTTCTGAGAGATAAGTGTGTGTGAAAGCCGTCTTTCACCTATGTTGTTTTATACACATATTTTGTTTTCAGTTGACAACTCCACCTCATACAAATATACAGGGAGGTAATAGCTCCAACTCGGTTTTACAGTGAAAAATGCAGGAACTTCAAAACTGCACTAGGAAACAGACTGAGACAACAGAGTAAAAGTTTCCCCTGCAACCCGTTCCCATTGTGTTAGATGAACGAACATCTCTCCACAAGCTCAGTTCTGAGAGATAAGTGTGTGTGAAAGCCGTATTTCTCGTAGCTTGTTGGGAACACAAAGTTTCTTTTCAGTTGCCAACTCCACTCCATAAATATATATGGGGAGGTACTATCACCAAATCGGTATTACAGTGAAAACTGCAGGAACTTCAACCTGGCACTAGGAAACAGACTGAGAAACAGAGTAAATGTTTCAACTGCAACCCGTCCCTTTGTGCTACATGAACGAACTTCTGACCACATGCTCAGTTCTGTGAGATAAGTGTGTGTGAAAGCCGTCCTTCACCTAACTTGTTGAAAACACATAGATTCTTTGCAGTTGCCAACTCCACTCCATACATATATATGGGGAGGTACTAGCTCCAAATCGATTTTACAGTGAAAACTGCAGGAACTTCAACCTGGCACTAGGAAACAGACTGAGAAACAGAGAAAAATTTCTCCTGCAAACCGTTCAAATTTTGCTAGATTAAACGAACTTCTCTCCCATGATCAGTTCTTAGAAATAACTGGGTGTGAAAGCCGTCCTTCACCTAGCTTCTTGGGAACACAAGTTACTTTTCAGTTGCCATCTCCACCCCATACATATATATGGGGTGGTACTAGCTCCAAATCGATTTTACAGTGAAAACTGCAGGAACTTCAAAACTGCACTAGGAAACACACTGAGAAAACAGAGTAAAATTTCTCCTGCATACTTTTCCCTTTGTGCTAGATGAACGAAAGTCTCTCCACAAGCTCAATTCTGAGAGATAAGTGTGTGTGAAAGCCATAATTCACCTATCTTGTTGGGAACACAAAGTTTCTTTTCAGTTGCCAACTCCACTCCATAAATATATATGGTGAGGTACTAGCTCCATATATGTATAACAGTGAAAACTGCATTAACTTCAAAATGGCACTAGGAAGCAGACTGGGAAATCAGAGTAAAAGTTTTTCCTGCAACCCTTTCCCTTTGTGCTACATGAACGAACTTTTGTCCACATGCTCAGTTCTGAGATAAAAGTGTGTTTGAAAGCCGTCCTTCACCTAGCTTGTTGTAAACACATAGATTCTTTGCAGTTGCCATCTCAACTCCATAAATATATATGGGGAGGAACTAGCTCCAAAACGATTTTACAGTGAAAACTGCAGGAACTTCAAAACTGCACTAGGAAACAGAAAGAGAAACCAGAGTAAATGTTTCTCCTACAAAGCGTTCCCTTTGTGCTAGATGAAAGAAAGTCTCTACACATGCTCAGTTCTGAGAGATAAGTGTGTGTGAAAGCCATCCTTCACCAATGTTGTTTTATACACATAGTTTGTTTTCAGTTGCCAAATACACCCCATACAAATATATGGGGAGGTACTAGCTCCAACTCGGTTTTACAGTGAAAAATGCAGGAACTTCAAACCGGCACTAGGAAACAGACTGAGAAAACAGAGTAAATATTTCTCCAGCAAACCCGTTCTCTTTGTGCTAGATGAACGAACATCTCTCCACAAGCTCTTTTCTGAGAGATACGTGTGTGTGAAAGCCGTCCTTCACCTAGCTTGTTGTATACACCTAGTTGCTTTTCAGTTGCCAAATCCACCCCATACAAATATATGGGGAGGTATTAGCTCCAACTCGGTTTTACAGTGAAAACTGCAGGAACTTGAAAACTGCACTAAGAAACAGACTGAGAAAACAGAGTAAAATTTCTCCTGCAACCCGTTCCCTTTGTGTTAGATGAACGAACGTCTCTCCAAAAGCTCAGTTCTGAGAGATAAGTGTGTGTGAAAGCCGTCCTTCACCTAGCTTGTAGTAAATACATAGTCTCTTTTCAGTT
Source organism: Camelus dromedarius (assembly GCF_036321535.1). Lineage (NCBI taxonomy): Eukaryota > Metazoa > Chordata > Mammalia > Artiodactyla > Camelidae > Camelus > Camelus dromedarius. The sequence goes on from NW_026989731.1 coordinate 3,721,257, forward strand.
CTCAATTCCAGTCCATACATATATAAGGGTAGGAACTAGCTCTAACACTGTTTTCAGTGAAAACTGCAGGAAATTCAAACCGGCACTAGGAAACAGACTGAGAAAACAGAGTAAAAATTTCTCCTGCAACCCGTTCAATTTTTGCTAGATGAACGAACGTCTCTACCATGAACTGTTCTTAGATATAAGTGTGTGTGTAAGCCGTCCTTTACATAGCTTCTTGGGAACACAAAGTTTCTTTAAGTTGCCATCTCCACCCCATACATATAATGGGGAAGTACTAGCTCCAACTCGATTTTACAGTGAAAACTGCAGGAACTTCAAACCAGCACAAGGAAACAGACTGAGAAAACAGAGTAAAAGTTTCACCTGCAACCCGTTTCCTTTGTGCTAGATGAACGAAAGTCTCTCCACATGCTCAGATCTGAGAGATAAGTGTGTGTTAAAGCAGTCCTTCACCTAGCTTGTTGGGAACACAAAGTTTCTTTTCAGTTGCCAACTCCACACCATACATATATAAGGGGAGATACTAGTTCCAACTCGAATTTACAGTGAAAACTGCAGGAACTTCCAACCGGCACTAGGAAACAGACTGAAAAAACAGAGTAAATGTTTCCCCTGCAACCCGTTCATGTTGTGTCTGATGAACGAACGTCTCTACGCATGCTAGGTTCTGAGAGATAAATGAGTGTGAAAGCCGTTCTTCACCTAGCTTGTTGGGAACACAAAGTTTCTTTCAATTGCGAAATCCACTCCATAAATATATATGGGGAGGAACTAACTCCAACTCATTTTACAGTGAAAACTGTAGGCACTTCAAACTGGAACTAGGGAACAGACTGAGAATCCAGAGTAAAAGTTTCTCCTGCAAAACGTTTCCTTTGTGCTAGATGAACGAAAGTCTCTCCACATGCTCAGTTCTGAGAGAATACTGTGTGTGAAAGCCGTCCTTCAACTAGCTTGTTGTAAACACATAGTTTCTTTGCAGTTGCCAACACAACTAAATACATATATATGGGGAAGTACTCGCTCCAACACGGTTTTACAGTGAAAAATGCAGGAACTTCAAACCGGCACTAGGAAATAGACTGAGAAACCAGAGTAAAATTTACTCCTGCAAACCGTTCCCATTGTGCTAGATGAGCGACGTCCCTACACATGCTCAGTTCTGAGAGGTAAGTGAGTGTGAACGCCGTCCTTCACCTATCTTGTTGGGAACAAAAAGTTTCTTTTCAGTTGCCAACTCAACTCCATACATATATATGGGGAGGTACTAGTTCCAACTCGGTTTTACAGTGAAAACTGCAGGAAAATCAAACCGGCCCTAGGGAAAAGACTGAGAATCCATAGTAAAAGTTTTTCATGCAACCCGTTCCCTTTGTGCTAGTTGAACGAACGTCTCTCCACATACTCAGTTCTGAGAGATAATTTTGTGTGAAAGCCGTCCTTCAGTTAGCTTCTTGGGAACACAAAGATTGTTTTCAGTTGCCAAAACCACTCCATACATATATATGGGGAGGTACTAGGTCCAACTCGGTTTTACAGTGAAACGTGCAGGAACTTCCAATCGGCACTAGGAAACAGACTGAAAAATCAGAGTAATAATTTCTCCTGCAACCCATTCCCTTTGTGGTAGATGAACGATCGTCTCTCCACAAGTTCAGTTCTGAGAGATAAGTGTGTGTGAAAGCCGTAATTCACCTAGCTTGTTGGGAACACAAAATAACTTTTCAGTTGCCAAATCCACTCCATAATTATATATCGGGAGGTACTAGCTAAAACCCGGTTTACAGTGAAAACTGCAGGTACTTCATAACGGAACTAGGAATCAGACTGAGAAAACAGAGTTAATTTTCTCCTGCAAACCGTTCCCTTTGTGCTAGATGAAGGAACGTCTCTGCACATGCTCAGTTCTGAGAGATAAGTGTGTGTGAAAGCCATCCTTCACCTAGCTTGTTGGGAACAAAAGTTTCTTTTCAGTTGCCAACTCCACTCCATATATATATATGGGGAGGTACTAGCTCCAACTCGGTTTTACAGTGAAAACTGCAGGAATTTCAAAAAAGCACTAGGAAACAAACTGAGATATCAGGGTAAAAGTTTCTCCTGCAACCCGTTCCCTTTGTTCTTGATGAACGAACGTCTCTCCACAAGCTCAGTTCTGAGAGATAATTGTGTGTGAAAGCCGTCCTTCACCTAGCTTGTTGGGAAAATAAAGTTTTTTTCAGTTGCGTACTCCACTCCATACATATATATTTGGAGGTATTAGCTCCAACTCGGTTTTAAAGTGAAAACTGCAGGAACTTCCAACCGGCACTAGGAAACAGACTGAAAAACAGAGTAAATGTTTATCCTGCAACCAGTTCACTTTGTGCTAGATGAACGAACGTCTCACCACAAGTTCAGTTCTGAGAGATATGTGTTTGTGAAAGCCGTAATTCACCTAGCTTGTTGGGAACACAAAGTTTCTTTTCAGTTGCCAAATCCACTCCATAAATATATATGGGGTGGTACTAGGTAAAACTCGCTTTTACAGTGAAAACTGCAGGAACATCAAAACGGCACTAGCGAACAGACTGAGAAACCAGAGTAAAAATTTTTTCTGCTACCACTTCCTTTGTGCTAGATGAACGAACGTCTCTCCACAAGCTCAGTTCTGAGAGATAAGTGTGTGTGAAACCCTTAATTCACCTAGATTGTGGGGAAAACAAAATTTCTTTTCATTTGCAAACACCAATCCATAAATATATATGGGGAGGTCCTAGCTTCAACTCGGTTTTACAGTGAAACCTGCAGGATCGTCCAAACGGCACTAGGAAACAGACTGAAAAAGTAGAGTAAATGTTTCTCCTGCAACACTTTCCCTTTGTGGTCAATGAACGAACGTCTCACCACAAGTTCAGTTCTGAGAGATAAGTGTGTGTGAAAGCCGTAATTCACCTAGCTTTTGGGAAAACAAAGTTTCTTTTCAGTTGCCAACAACACTTCATTAATATATAAGGGGAGGTACTAGCTAAAACTCGGTTTTACAGTGAAAACTGCAGGAACTTCAAACCGGCACTAGGAAACAGACTGAGAAAACAGAGTAAAAGTTTCAACTGCAACCCGATCCCTTTGTGCTAGATGAACGAACGTCTCTCCACATGCTCAGTCCTGAGAGATATGTGTGTGTTAAAGCAGTCTTTCACCTAGCTTGTTGGGAACACAAAGTTTCTATTCAGTTGCCAACTCCAAACTATAGATATACATGGGGAGGTATTAGTTCCAACTCGAATTTACGGTGAAAAATGCAGGAACTTCCAACCGGCACTAGGAAACAGACTGAGAAAACAGAGTAAATGTTTCCCCTGCAACCCGTTAATTTTGTGCCTGATGAACGTACGTCTCTCCACAAGCTCAGTTCTGAGAAATAAGTGTGTGTGAAAGCCGGCCTTCACCCAGCTTGTAGTAAACACATAGTCTCTTTGCAGTTGCCAACTCCACTCCATATATATAAATGGGTATGTACTAGCTCCAACGCGGTTTTACATTGAAATCTGCAGGAACTTCAAAACGGCACTAGGAAACAGACTGAGAAACAGAGAAAAATTTCTCCTGCAAACCGTTCAATTTTTGTTAGATTAAACGAACATCTCTCCCATGATCACTTCTTAGAAAAAACTGTGTGTGAAAGCCGTCCTTCACCTAGCTTTTTGGGAACACAAAGTTTCTTTTCAGTTGCCATCTCCACCCCATACATATATATGGGGAGGTACTAGCTCCAACTCGATTTTATTGTGAAAACTGCAGGAAATTCAAACTGCACTAGGAAACACACTGAGAAAACAGAGTAAAATTTCTCCTGCAAACTTTTCCCTTTGTGCTAGATGAACGAAAGTCTCTCCACAAAATCAGTTCTGAGAGATAAGTGTGTGTGAAAGCAGTAATTCACCTAACTTGTTGGGAACACAAAGTTTCCTTTCAGTTGCCATCTCCACTCCATACATATATATGGTAAGTAACTACCTCCAACTCGGTTTTACAGTGAAAACTGCAGGAACTTCCAACCGGCACTAGGAAACAGACTGAAAAATCAGAGTAAAAGTTTCTATTGCAACCCGTTCCATTCGTGCTAGATTAACGATAGTCTCTCAAGACGTTCAGTTCTGAGAGATAAGTGTGTGTGAAAGCCGTAATTCACCTAGCTTGTTGGGAACACAAAGTTTCTTTTCAGTTGCAACTCCACTCCATAAATATATATAGGGTGGTACTAGATAAAACTCGGTTTTACTGTGAAATCTGGAGGAACTTCAAAACTGCACTAGGGAACAGACTGAGAAACCAGAGTAAAGTTTTTCTTCAACCCGTTCTCTTTGTGTTAGATGAACGAACGTCTCTCCACAAGCTCACTTCTGAGAGATAAGTGTGTGTGAAAGCAGTCCTTCACATAGCTTGTTGTAAACACATAGTTTCATTTCAGTTGCCAATTCCACTCCATACATATCTATGGGGAGGTACTAGCTCCAACTCGGTTTTATAGTGAAAAATGCAGGAACTTCAAACCAGCACTAGGAAACAGACTGAGATAACAGAGTAAAAGTTTCTCCTGCAAAATATTCCCTTTGTGCTAGATGAACGAACGTCTCTCCACAAGCTCACTTCTGAGAGATAAGTGTGTGTGAAAGCCGTAATTCACCTATCTTGTTGGGAACACAAAGTTCCTTTTCAGTTGCCAACTCCACTCCAAATATATATATGGTGAGGTACTAGCTCCAAATATGTATTACAGAGAAAACTGCATTAAATTCAAAACGGCACTAGGAAGCAGACTGGGAAATCAGAGTAAAAGTTTCTCCTGCAACCCTTTCCAATTGTGCTACATGAACGAACTTTTGTCCACATGCTCAGTTCTGAGAGAAAAGTGTGTGTGAAAGCCGTCCTTCACCTAGCTTGTTGTAAACACATAGATTCTTTGCAGTTGCCAACACCACTCCATAAATATATATGCGGAGGAACTAGTTCCAAAACGAAATTACAGTGATAACTGCAGGAACTTCAAAACTGCACTAGGAAACAGAAAGAGAAACCAGATTATATGTTTCTCCTGCAAAGCGTTCCCTTTGTGCTAGATGAAAGAAAGTCTCTCCACATGCTCAGTTCTGAGAGATAAGTGTGTGTGAAAGCCGTCTTTCACCTATGTTGTTTTATACACATATTTTGTTTTCAGGTGACAACTCCACCTCATACAAATATACAGGGAGGTAATAGCTCCAACTCGGTTTTACAGTGAAAAATGCAGGAACTTCAAAACTGCACTAGGAAACAGACTGAGACAACAGAGTAAAAGTTTCCCCTGCAACCCGTTCCCATTGTGTTAGATGAACGAACATCTCTCCACAAGCTCAGTTCTGAGAGATAAGTGTGTGTGAAAGCCGTATTTCTCGTAGCTTGTTGGGAACACAAAGTTTCTTTTCAGTTGCCAACTCCACTCCATAAATATATATGGGGAGGTACTATCACCAAATCGGTATTACAGTGAAAACTGCAGGAACTTCACCGACTCTAGGAAGCAAACTGAGAAAACAGAGTAAAAGTTATTCCTGCAAACCGTTCCCTTTGTGCTAGATGAACGAACGTCTCTCCACAAGCTCAGTTCTGAGAGATAAGTGGGTGTGAAAGCCGTCCTTCACCTAGCTTGTTGGGAACACAATGATTCTTTTCAGTTGCCAACTCCATCCCATACAAATATATGGGGAGTTACTAGCTCCAACTCGGTTTTACAGTGAAAACTGCAGGAACATCCAACCGGCACTAGGAAACAGACTGAAAAAACAGAGTAAATGTTTCAACTGCAACCCGTCCCTTTGTGCTACATGAACGAACTTCTGACCACATGCTCAGTTCTGTGAGATAAGTGTGTGTGAAAGCCGTCCTTCACCTAACTTGTTGAAAACACATAGATTCTTTGCAGTTGCCAACTCCACTCCATACATATATATGGGGAGGTACTAGCTCCAAATCGATTTTACAGTGAAAACTGCAGGAACTTCAACCTGGCACTAGGAAACAGACTGAGAAACAGAGAAAAATTTCTCCTGCAAACCGTTCAAATTTTGCTAGATTAAACGAACTTCTCTCCCATGATCAGTTCTTAGAAATAACTGGGTGTGAAAGCCGTCCTTCACCTAGCTTCTTGGGAACACAAGTTACTTTTCAGTTGCCATCTCCACCCCATACATATATATGGGGTGGTACTAGCTCCAAATCGATTTTACAGTGAAAACTGCAGGAACTTCAAAACTGCACTAGGAAACACACTGAGAAAACAGAGTAAAATTTCTCCTGCATACTTTTCCCTTTGTGCTAGATGAACGAAAGTCTCTCCACAAGCTCAATTCTGAGAGATAAGTGTGTGTGAAAGCCATAATTCACCTATCTTGTTGGGAACACAAAGTTTCTTTTCAGTTGCCAACTCCACTCCATAAATATATATGGTGAGGTACCAGCTCCATATATGTATAACAGTGAAAACTGCATTAACTTCAAAATGGCACTAGGAAGCAGACTGGGAAATCAGAGTAAAAGTTTTTCCTGCAACCCTTTCCCTTTGTGCTACATGAACGAACTTTTGTCCACATGCTCAGTTCTGAGATAAAAGTGTGTGTGAAAGCCGTCCTTCACCTAGCTTGTTGTAAACACATAGATTCTTTGCAGTTGCCATCTCAACTCCATAAATATATATGGGGAGGAACTAGCTCCAAAACGATTTTACAGTGAAAACTGCAGGAACTTCAAAACTGCACTAGGAAACAGAAAGAGAAACCAGAGTAAATGTTTCTCCTACAAAGCGTTCCCTTTGTGCTAGATGAAAGAAAGTCTCTACACATGCTCAGTTCTGAGAGATAAGTGTGTGTGAAAGCCATCCTTCACCAATGTTGTTTTATACACATAGTTTGTTTTCAGTTGCCAAATACACCCCATACAAATATATGGGGAGGTACTAGCTCCAACTCGGTTTTACAGTGAAAAATGCAGGAACTTCAAACCGGCACTAGGAAACAGACTGAGAAAACAGAGTAAATATTTCTCCAGCAAACCCGTTCTCTTTGTGCTAGATGAACGAACATCTCTCCACAAGCTCTTTTCTGAGAGATACGTGTGTGTGAAAGCCGTCCTTCACCTAGCTTGTTGTATACACCTAGTTGCTTTTCAGTTGCCAAATCCACCCCATACAAATATATGGGGAGGTATTAGCTCCAACTCGGTTTTACAGTGAAAACTGCAGGAACTTGAAAACTGCACTAAGAAACAGACTGAGAAAACAGAGTAAAATTTCTCCTGCAACCCGTTCCCTTTGTGTTAGATGAACGAACGTCTCTCCAAAAGCTCAGTTCTGAGAGATAAGTGTGTGTGAAAGCCGTCCTTCACCTAGCTTGTAGTAAATACATAGTCTCTTTTCAGTTCTCAATTCCAGTCCATACATATATAAGGGTAGGAACTAGCTCTAACGCTGTTTTACAGTGAAAACTGCAGGAAATTCAAACCGGCACTAGGAAACAGACTGAGAAAACAGAGTAAAAATTTCTCCTGCAACCCGTTCAATTTTTGCTAGATGAACGAACGTCTCTACCATGAACTGTTCTTAGAAATAAGTGTGTGTGTAAGCCGTCCTTTACATAGCTTCTTGGGAACACAAAGTTTCTTTTAAGTTGCCATCTCCACCCCATACATATAATGGGGAAGTACTAGCTCCAACTCGATTTTACAGTGAAAACTGCAGGAACTTCAAACCAGCACAAGGAAACAGACTGAGAAAACAGAGTAAAAGTTTCACCTGCAACCCGTTTCCTTTGTGCTAGATGAACGAAAGTCTCTCCACATGCTCAGATCTGAGAGATAAGTGTGTGTTAAAGCAGTCCTTCACCTAGCTTGTTGGGAACACAAAGTTTCTTTTCAGTTGCCAACTCCACACCATACATATATAAGGGGAGATACTAGTTCCAACTCGAATTTACAGTGAAAACTGCAGGAACTTCCAACCGGCACTAGGAAACAGACTGAAAAAACAGAGTAAATGTTTCCCCTGCAACCCGTTCATTTTGTGTCTGATGAACGAACGTCTCTACGCATGCTAGGTTCTGAGAGATAAATGAGTGTGAAAGCCGTTCTTCACCTAGCTTGTTGGGAACACAAAGTTTCTTTTCAATTGCGAAATCCACTCCATAAATATATATGGGGAGGAACTAACTCCAACTCATTTTACAGTGAAAACTGTAGGCACTTCAAACTGGAACTAGGGAACAGACTGAGAATCCAGAGTAAAAGTTTCTCCTGCAAAACGTTTCCTTTGTGCTAGATGAACGAAAGTCTCTCCACATGCTCAGTTCTGAGAGAATACTGTGTGTGAAAGCCGTCCTTCAACTAGCTTGTTGTAAACACATAGTTTCTTTGCAGTTGCCAACACCACTAAATACATATATATGGGGAAGTACTCGCTCCAACACGGTTTTACAGTGAAAAATGCAGGAACTTCAAACCGGCACTAGGAAATAGACTGAGAAACCAGAGTAAAATTTTCTCCTGCAAACCGTTCCCATTGTGCTAGATGAGCGACGTCCCTACACATGCTCAGTTCTGAGAGGTAAGTGAGTTTGAACGCCGTCCTTCACCTATCTTGTTGGGAACAAAAAGTTTCTTTTCAGTTGCCAACTCAACTCCATACATATATATGGGTAGGTACTAGTTCCAACTCGGTTTTACAGTGAAAACTGCAGGAAAATCAAACCGGCCCTAGGGAAAAGACTGAGAATCCATAGTAAAAGTTTTTCCTGCAACCCGTTCCCTTTGTGCTAGTTGAACGAACGTCTCTCCACATACTCAGTTCTGAGAGATAATTTTGTGTGAAAGCCGTCCTTCAGTTAGCTTCTTGGGAACACAAAGATTGTTTTCAGTTGCAAAAACCACTCCATACATATATATGGGGAGGTACTAGGTCCAACTCGGTTTTACAGTGAAAACTGCAGGAACTTCCAATCGGCACTAGGAAACAGACTGAAAAATCAGAGTAATAATTTCTCCTGCAACCCATTCCCTTTGTGGTAGATGAACGATCGTCTCTCCACAAGTTCAGTTCTGAGAGATAAGTGTGTGTGAAAGCCGTAATTCACCTAGCTTGTTGGGAACACAAAATAACTTTTCAGTTGCCAAATCCACTCCATAATTATATATCGGGAGGTACTAGCTAAAACCCGGTTTACAGTGAAAACTGCAGGTACTTCATAACGGAACTAGGAATCAGACTGAGAAAACAGAGTTAATTTTCTCCTGCAAACCGTTCCCTTTGTGCTAGATGAAGGAACGTCTCTGCACATGCTCAGTTCTGAGAGATAAGTGTGTGTGAAAGCCATCCTTCACCTAGCTTGTTGGGAACAAAAGATTCTTTTCAGTTGCCAACTCCACTCCATATATATATATGGGGAGGTACTAGCTCCAACTCGGTTTTACAGTGAAAACTGCAGGAATTTCAAAAAAGCACTAGGAAACAAACTGAGATATCAGGGTAAAAGTTTCTCCTGCAACCCGTTCCCTTTGTTCTTGATGAACGAACGTCTCTCCACAAGCTCAGTTCTGAGAGATAATTGTGTGTGAAAGCCGTCCTTCAACTAGCTTGTTGGGAAAATAAAGTTTTTTTCAGTTGCATACTCCACTCCATACATATATATTTGGAGGTATTAGCTCCAACTCGGTTTTAAAGTGAAAACTGCAGGAACTTCCAACCGGCACTAGGAAACAGACTGAAAAACAGAGTAAATGTTTATCGTGCAACCAGTTCACTTTGTGCTAGATGAACGAACGTCTCACCACAAGTTCAGTTCTGAGAGATATGTGTTTGTGAAAGCCGTAATTCACCTAGCTTGTTGGGAACACAAAGTTTCTTTTCAGTTGCCAAATCCACTCCATAAATATATATGGGGTGGTACTAGGTAAAACTCGCTTTTACAGTGAAAACTGCAGGAACATCAAAACGGCACTAGCGAACAGACTGAGAAACCAGAGTAAAAATTTTTTCTGCTACCAAGTCCTTTGTGCTAGATGAACGAACGTCTCTCCACAAGCTCAGTTCTGAGAGATAAGTGTGTGTGAAACCCTTAATTCACCTAGATTGTTGGGAAAACAAAATTTCTTTTCATTTGCAAACACCAATCCATAAATATATATGGGGAGGTCCTAGCTCCAACTCGGTTTTACAGTGAAACCTGCAGGAACGTCCAAACGGCACTAGGAAACAGACTGAAAAAGTAGAGTAAATGTTTCTCCTGCAACACTTTCCCTTTGTGGTCGATGAACGAACGTCTCACCACAAGTTCAGTTCTGAGAGATAAGTGTGTGTGAAAGCCGTAATTCACCTAGCTTTTGGGAAAACAAAGTTTCTTTTCAGTTGCCAACAACACTTCATTAATATATATGGGGAGGTACTAGCTAAAACTCGGTTTTACAGTGAAAACTGCAGGAACTTCAAACCGGCACTAGGAAACAGACTGAGAAAACAGAGTAAATGTTTCAACTGCAACCCGATCCCTTTGTGCTAGATGAACGAACGTCTCTCCACATGCTCAGTCCTGAGAGATATGTGTGTGTTAAAGCAGTCTTTCACCTAGCTTGTTGGGAACACAAAGTTTCTATTCAGTTGCCAACTCCAAACTATAGATATACATGGGGAGGTATTAGTTCCAACTCGAATTTACGGTGAAAAATGCAGGAACTTCCAACCGGCACTAGGAAACAGACTGAGAAAACAGAGTAAATGTTTCCCCTGCAACCCGTTAATTTTGTGCCTGATGAACGTACGTCTCTCCACAAGCTCAGTTCTGAGAAATAAGTGTGTGTGAAAGCCGGCCTTCACCCAGCTTGTAGTAAACACATAGTCTCTTTGCAGTTGCCAACTCCACTCCATATATATAAATGGGTATGTACTAGCTCCAACGCGGTTTTACATTGAAATCTGCAGGAACTTCAAAACGGCACTAGGAAACAGACTGAGAAACAGAGAAAAATTTCTCCTGCAAACCGTTCAATTTTTGTTAGATTAAACGAACATCTCTCCCATGATCACTTCTTAGAAAAAACTGTGTGTGAAAGCCGTCCTTCACCTAGCTTTTTGGGAACACAAAGTTTCTTTTCAGTTGCCATCTCCACCCCATACATATATATGGGGAGGTACTAGCTCCAACTCGATTTTATTGTGAAAACTGCAGGAAATTCAAACTGCACTAGGAAACACACTGAGAAAACAGAGTAAAATTTCTCCTGCAAACTTTTCCCTTTGTGCTAGATGAACGAAAGTCTCTCCACAAAATCAGTTCTGAGAGATAAGTGTGTGTGAAAGCAGTAATTCACCTAACTTGTTGGGAACACAAAGTTTCCTTTCAGTTGCCATCTCCACTCCATACATATATATGGTAAGTAACTACCTCCAACTCGGTTTTACAGTGAAAACTGCAGGAACTTCCAACCGGCACTAGGAAACAGACTGAAAAATCAGAGTAAAAGTTTCTATTGCAACCCGTTCCATTCGTGCTAGATTAACGATAGTCTCTCAAGACGTTCAGTTCTGAGAGATAAGTGTGTGTGAAAGCCGTAATTCACCTAGCTTGTTGGGAACACAAAGTTTCTTTTCAGTTGCAACTCCACTCCATAAATATATATAGGGTGGTACTAGATAAAACTCGGTTTTACTGTGAAATCTGGAGGAACTTCAAAACTGCACTAGGGAACAGACTGAGAAACCAGAGTAAAGTTTTTCTTCAACCCGTTCTCTTTGTGATAGATGAACGAACGTCTCTCCACAAGCTCACTTCTGAGAGATAAGTGTGTGTGAAAGCCGTCCTTCACATAGCTTGTTGTAAACACATAGTTTCATTTCAGTTGCCAATTCCACTCCATACATATCTATGGGGAGGTACTAGCTCCAACTCGGTTTTATAGTGAAAAATGCAGGAACTTCAAACCAGCACTAGGAAACAGACTGAGATAACAGAGTAAAAGTTTCTCCTGCAAAATATTCCCTTTGTGCTAGATGAACGAACGTCTCTCCACAAGCTCACTTCTGAGAGATAAGTGTGTGTGAAAGCCGTAATTCACCTATCTTGTTGGGAACACAAAGTTCCTTTTCAGTTGCCAACTCCACTCCAAATATATATATGGTGAGGTACTAGCTCCAAATATGTATTACAGAGAAAACTGCATTAAATTCAAAACGGCACTAGGAAGCAGACTGGGAAATCAGAGTAAAAGTTTCTCCTGCAACCCTTTCCAATTGTGCTACATGAACGAACTTTTGTCCACATGCTCAGTTCTGAGAGAAAAGTGTGTGTGAAAGCCGTCCTTCACCTAGCTTGTTGTAAACACATAGATTCTTTGCAGTTGCCAACACCACTCCATAAATATATATGCGGAGGAACTAGTTCCAAAACGAAATTACAGTGAAAACTGCAGGAACTTCAAAACTGCACTAGGAAACAGAAAGAGAAACCAGATTATATGTTTCTCCTGCAAAGCATTCCCTTTGTGCTAGATGAAAGAAAGTCTCTCCACATGCTCAGTTCTGAGAGATAAGTGTGTGTGAAAGCCGTCTTTCACATATGTTGTTTTATACACATATTTTGTTTTCAGTTGACAACTCCACCTCATACAAATATACAGGGAGGTAATAGCTCCAACTCGGTTTTACAGTGAAAAATGCAGGAATTTCAAAACTGCACTAGGAAACAGACTGAGACAACAGAGTAAAAGTTTCCCCTGCAACCCGTTCCCATTGTGTTAGATGAACGAACATCTCTCCACATGCTCAGTTCTGAGAGATAAGTGTGTGTGAAAGCCATCCTTCACCAATGTTGTTTTATACACATAGTTTGTTTTCAGTTGCCAAATACACCCCATACAAATATATGGGGAGGTACTAGCTCCAACTCGGTTTTACAGTGAAAAATGCAGGAACTTCAAACCGGCACTAGGAAACAGACTGAGAAAACAGAGTAAATATTTCTCCAGCAAACCCGTTCTCTTTGTGCTAGATGAACGAACATCTCTCCACAAGCTCTTTTCTGAGAGATACGTGTGTGTGAAAGCCGTCCTTCACCTAGCTTGTTGTATACACCTAGTTGCTTTTCAGTTGCCAAATCCACCCCATACAAATATATGGGGAGGTATTATCTCCAACTCGGTTTTACAGTGAAAACTGCAGGAACTTGAAAACTGCACTAAGAAACAGACTGAGAAAACAGAGTAAAATTTCTCCTGCAACCCGTTCCCTTTGTGTTAGATGAACGAACGTCTCTCCAAAAGCTCAGTTCTGAGAGATAAGTGTGTGTGAAAGCCGTCCTTCACCTAGCTTGTAGTAAATACATAGTCTCTTTTCAGTTCTCAATTCCAGTCCATACATATATAAGGGTAGGAACTAGCTCTAACGCTGTTTTACAGTGAAAACTGCAGGAAATTCAAACCGGCACTAGGAAACAGACTGAGAAAACAGAGTAAATGTTTCAACTGCAACCCGATTCCTTTGTGCTAGATGAACGAACGTCTCTCCACATGCTCAGTCCTGAGAGATATGTGTGTGTTAAAGCAGTCTTTCACCTAGCTTGTTGGGAACACAAAGTTTCTATTCAGTTGCCAACTCCAAACTATAGATATACATGGGGAGGTATTAGTTCCAACTCGAATTTACGGTGAAAAATGCAGGAACTTCCAACCGGCACTAGGAAACAGACTGAGAAAACAGAGTAAATGTTTCCCCTGCAACCCGTTAATTTTGTGCCTGATGAACGTACGTCTCTCCACAAGCTCAGTTCTGAGAAATAAGTGTGTGTGAAAGCCGGCCTTCACCCAGCTTGTAGTAAACACATAGTCTCTTTGCAGTTGCCAACTCCACTCCATATATATAAATGGGTATGTACTAGCTCCAACGCGGTTTTACATTGAAATCTGCAGGAACTTCAAAACGGCACTAGGAAACAGACTGAGAAACAGAGAAAAATTTCTCCTGCAAACCGTTCAATTTTTGTTAGATTAAACGAACATCTCTCCCATGATCACTTCTTAGAAAAAACTGTGTGTGAAAGCCGTCCTTCACCTAGCTTTTTGGGAACACAAAGTTTCTTTTCAGTTGCCATCTCCACCCCATACATATATATGGGGAGGTACTAGCTCCAACTCGATTTTATTGTGAAAACTGCAGGAAATTCAAACTGCACTAGGAAACACACTGAGAAAACAGATTAAAATTTCTCCTGCAACCTTTTCCCTTTGTGCTAGATGAACGAAAGTCTCTCCACAAAATCAGTTCTGAGAGATAAGTGTGTGTGAAAGCAGTAATTCACCTAACTTGTTGGGAACACAAAGTTTCCTTTCAGTTGCCATCTCCACTCCATACATATATATGGTAAGTAACTACCTCCAACTCGGTTTTACAGTGAAAACTGCAGGAACTTCCAACCGGCACTAGGAAACAGACTGAAAAATCAGAGTAAAAGTTTCTATTGCAACCCGTTCCATTCGTGCTAGATTAACGATAGTCTCTCAAGACGTTCAGTTCTGAGAGATAAGTGTGTGTGAAAGCCGTAATTCACCTAGCTTGTTGGGAACACAAAGTTTCTTTTCAGTTGCAACTCCACTCCATAAATATATATAGGGTGGTACTAGATAAAACTCGGTTTTACTGTGAAATCTGGAGGAACTTCAAAACTGCACTAGGGAACAGACTGAGAAACCAGAGTAAAGTTTTTCTTCAACCCGTTCTCTTTGTGATAGATGAACGAACGTCTCTCCACAAGCTCACTTCTGAGAGATAAGTGTGTGTGAAAGCCGTCCTTCACATAGCTTGTTGTAAACACATAGTTTCATTTCAGTTGCCAATTCCACTCCATACATATCTATGGGGAGGTACTAGCTCCAACTCGGTTTTATAGTGAAAAATGCAGGAACTTCAAACCAGCACTAGGAAACAGACTGAGATAACAGAGTAAAAGTTTCTCCTGCAAAATATTCCCTTTGTGCTAGATGAACGAACGTCTCTCCACAAGCTCACTTCTGAGAGATAAGTGTGTGTGAAAGCCGTAATTCACCTATCTTGTTGGGAACACAAAGTTCCTTTTCAGTTGCCAACTCCACTCCAAATATATATATGGTGAGGTACTAGCTCCAAATATGTATTACAGAGAAAACTGCATTAAATTCAAAACGGCACTAGGAAGCAGACTGGGAAATCAGAGTAAAAGTTTCTCCTGCAACCCTTTCCAATTGTGCTACATGAACGAACTTTTGTCCACATGCTCAGTTCTGAGAGAAAAGTGTGTGTGAAAGCCGTCCTTCACCTAGCTTGTTGTAAACACATAGATTCTTTGCAGTTGCCAACACCACTCCATAAATATATATGCGGAGGAACTAGTTCCAAAACGAAATTACAGTGAAAACTGCAGGAACTTCAAAACTGCACTAGGAAACAGAAAGAGAAACCAGATTATATGTTTCTCCTGCAAAGCATTCCCTTTGTGCTAGATGAAAGAAAGTCTCTCCACATGCTCAGTTCTGAGAGATAAGTGTGTGTGAAAGCCGTCTTTCACATATGTTGTTTTATACACATATTTTGTTTTCAGTTGACAACTCCACCTCATACAAATATACAGGGAGGTAATAGCTCCATCTCGGTTTTACAGTGAAAAATGCAGGAACTTCAAAACTGCACTAGGAAACAGACTGAGACAACAGAGTAAAAGTTTCCCCTGCAACCCGTTCCCATTGTGTTAGATGAACGAACATCTCTCCACATGCTCAGTTCTGAGAGATAAGTGTGTGTGAAAGCCATCCTTCACCAATGTTGTTTTATACACATAGTTTGTTTTCAGTTGCCAAATACACCCCATACAAATATATGGGGAGTTACTAGCTCCAACTCGGTTTTACAGTGAAAAATGCAGGAACTTCAAACCGGCACTAGGAAACAGACTGAGGAAACAGAGTAAATATTTCTCCAGCAAACCCGTTCTCTTTGTGCTAGATGAACGAACATCTCTCCACAAGCTCTTTTCTGAGAGATACGTGTGTGTGAAAGCCGTCCTTCACCTAGCTTGTTGTATACACCTAGTTGCTTTTCAGTTGCCAAATCCACCCCATACAAATATATGGGGAGGTATTAGCTCCAACTCGGTTTTACAGTGAAAACTGCAGGAACTTGAAAACTGCACTAAGAAACAGACTGAGAAAACAGAGTAAAATTTCCCCTGCAACCCGTTCCCTTTGTGTTAGATGAACGAACGTCTCTCCAAAAGCTCAGTTCTGAGAGATAAGTGTGTGTGAAAGCCGTCCTTCACCTAGCTTGTAGTAAATACATAGTCTCTTTTCAGTTCTCAATTCCAGTCCATACATATATAAGGGTAGGAACTAGCTCTAACGCTGTTTTACAGTGAAAACTGCAGGAAATTCAAACCGGCACTAGGAAACAGACTGAGAAAACAGAGTAAAAATTTCTCCTGCAACCCGTTCAATTTTTGCTAGATGAACGAACGTCTCTACCATGAACTGTTCTTAGAAATAAGTGTGTGTGTAAGCCGTCCTTTACATAGCTTCTTGGGAACACAAAGTTTCTTTTAAGTTGCCATCTCCACCCCATACATATAATGGGGAAGTACTAGCTCCAACTCGATTTTACAGTGAAAACTGCAGGAACTTCAAACCAGCACAAGGAAACAGACTGAGAAAACAGAGTAAAAGTTTCCCCTGCAACCCGTTCCCATTGTGTTAGATGAACGAACATCTCTCCACAAGCTCAGTTCTGAGAGATAAGTGTGTGTGAAAGCCGTATTTCTCGTAGCTTGTTGGGAACACAAAGTTTCGTTTCAGTTCCCAACTCCACTCCATAAATATATATGGGGAGGTACTATCACCAAATCGGTATTACAGTGAAAACTGCAGGAACTTCACCGACACTAGGAAGCAAACTGAGAAAACAGAGTAAAAGTTATTCCTGCAAACCGTTCCCTTTGTGCTAGATGAACGAACGTCTCTCCACAAGCTCAGTTCTGAGAGATAAGTGGGTGTGAAAGCCGTCCTTCACCTAGCTTGTTGGGAACACAATGATTCTTTTCAGTTGCCAACTCCATCCCATACAAATATATGGGGAGTTACTAGCTCCAACTCGGTTTTACAGTGAAAACTGCAGGAACATCCAACCGGCACTAGGAAACAGACTGAAAAAACAGAGTAAATGTTTCAACTGCAACCCGTCCCTTTGTGCTACATGAACGAACTTCTGACCACATGCTCAGTTCTGTGAGATAAGTGTGTGTGAAAGCCGTCCTTCACCTAACTTGTTGAAAACACATAGATTCTTTGCAGTTGCCAACTCCACTCCATACATATATATGGGGAGGTACTAGCTCCAAATCGATTTTACAGTGAAAACTGCAGGAACTTCAACCTGGCACTAGGAAACAGACTGAGAAACAGAGAAAAATTTCTCCTGCAAACCGTTCAAATTTTGCTAGATTAAACGAACTTCTCTCCCATGATCAGTTCTTAGAAATAACTGGGTGTGAAAGCCGTCCTTCACCTAGCTTCTTGGGAACACAAGTTACTTTTCAGTTGCCATCTCCACCCCATACATATATATGGGGTGGTACTAGCTCCAAATCGATTTTACAGTGAAAACTGCAGGAACTTCAAAACTGCACTAGGAAACACACTGAGAAAACAGAGTAAAATTTCTCCTGCATACTTTTCCCTTTGTGCTAGATGAACGAAAGTCTCTCCACAAGCTCAATTCTGAGAGATAAGTGTGTGTGAAAGCCATAATTCACCTATCTTGTTGGGAACACAAAGTTTCTTTTCAGTTGCCAACTCCACTCCATAAATATATATGGTGAGGTACTAGCTCCATATATGTATAACAGTGAAAACTGCATTAACTTCAAAATGGCACTAGGAAGCAGACTGGGAAATCAGAGTAAAAGTTTTTCCTGCAACCCTTTCCCTTTGTGCTACATGAACGAACTTTTGTCCACATGCTCAGTTCTGAGATAAAAGTGTGTGTGAAAGCCGTCCTTCACCTAGCTTGTTGTAAACACATAGATTCTTTGCAGTTGCCATCTCAACTCCATAAATATATATGGGGAGGAACTAGCTCCAAAACGATTTTACAGTGAAAACTGCAGGAACTTCAAAACTGCACTAGGAAACAGAAAGAGAAACCAGAGTAAATGTTTCTCCTACAAAGCGTTCCCTTTGTGCTAGATGAAAGAAAGTCTCTACACATGCTCAGTTCTGAGAGATAAGTGTGTGTGAAAGCCATCCTTCACCAATGTTGTTTTATACACATAGTTTGTTTTCAGTTGCCAAATACACCCCATACAAATATATGGGGAGGTACTAGCTCCAACTCGGTTTTACAGTGAAAAATGCAGGAACTTCAAACCGGCACTAGGAAACAGACTGAGAAAACAGAGTAAATATTTCTCCAGCAAACCCGTTCTCTTTGTGCTAGATGAACGAACATCTCTCCACAAGCTCTTTTCTGAGAGATACGTGTGTGTGAAAGCCGTCCTTCACCTAGCTTGTTGTATACACCTAGTTGCTTTTCAGTTGCCAAATCCACCCCATACAAATATATGGGGAGGTATTAGCTCCAACTCGGTTTTACAGTGAAAACTGCAGGAACTTGAAAACTGCACTAAGAAACAGACTGAGAAAACAGAGTAAAATTTCTCCTGCAACCCGTTCCCTTTGTGTTAGATGAACGAACGTCTCTCCAAAAGCTCAGTTCTGAGAGATAAGTGTGTGTGAAAGCCGTCCTTCACCTAGCTTGTAGTAAATACATAGTCTCTTTTCAGTTCTCAATTCCAGTCCATACATATATAAGGGTAGGAACTAGCTCTAACGCTGTTTTACAGTGAAAACTGCAGGAAATTCAAACCGGCACTAGGAAACAGACTGAGAAAACAGAGTAAAAATTTCTCCTGCAACCCGTTCAATTTTTGCTAGATGAACGAACGTCTCTACCATGAACTGTTCTTAGAAATAAGTGTGTGTGTAAGCCGTCCTTTACATAGCTTCTTGGGAACACAAAGTTTCTTTTAAGTTGCCATCTCCACCCCATACATATAATGGGGAAGTACTAGCTCCAATTCGATTTTACAGTGAAAACTGCAGGAACTTCAAAGCAGCACAAGGAAACAGACTGAGAAAACAGAGTAAAAGTTTCCCCTGCAACCCGTTCCCATTGTGTTAGATGAACGAACTTCTCTCCACATGCTCAGTTCTGAGAGATAAGTGTGTGTGAAAGCCGTATTTCTCGTAGCTTGTTGGGAACACAAAGTTTCGTTTCAGTTCCCAACTCCACTCCATAAATATATATGGGGAGGTACTATCACCAAATCGGTATTACAGTGAAAACTGCAGGAACTTCACCGACACTAGGAAGCAAACTGAGAAAACAGAGTAAAAGTTATTCCTGCAAACCGTTCCCTTTGTGCTAGATGAACGAACGTCTCTCCACAAGCTCAGTTCTGAGAGATAAGTGGGTGTGAAAGCCGTCCTTCACCTAGCTTGTTGGGAACACAATGATTCTTTTCAGTTGCCAACTCCATCCCATACAAATATATGGGGAGTTACTAGCTCCAACTCGGTTTTACAGTGAAAACTGCAGGAACATCCAACCGGCACTAGGAAACAGACTGAAAAAACAGAGTAAATGTTTCAACTGCAACCCGTCCCTTTGTGCTACATGAACGAACTTCTGACCACATGCTCAGTTCTGTGAGATAAGTGTGTGTGAAAGCCGTCCTTCACCTAACTTGTTGAAAACACATAGATTCTTTGCAGTTGCCAACTCCACTCCATACATATATATGGGGAGGTACTAGCTCCAAATCGATTTTACAGTGAAAACTGCAGGAACTTCAACCTGGCACTAGGAAACAGACTGAGAAACAGAGAAAAATTTCTCCTGCAAACCGTTCAAATTTTGCTAGATTAAACGAACTTCTCTCCCATGATCAGTTCTTAGAAATAACTGGGTGTGAAAGCCGTCCTTCACCTAGCTTCTTGGGAACACAAGTTACTTTTCAGTTGCCATCTCCACCCCATACATATATATGGGGTGGTACTAGCTCCAAATCGATTTTACAGTGAAAACTGCAGGAACTTCAAAACTGCACTAGGAAACACACTGAGAAAACAGAGTAAAATTTCTCCTGCATACTTTTCCCTTTGTGCTAGATGAACGAAAGTCTCTCCACAAGCTCAATTCTGAGAGATAAGTGTGTGTGAAAGCCATAATTCACCTATCTTGTTGGGAACACAAAGTTTCTTTTCAGTTGCCAACTCCACTCCATAAATATATATGGTGAGGTACTAGCTCCATATATGTATAACAGTGAAAACTGCATTAACTTCAAAATGGCACTAGGAAGCAGACTGGGAAATCAGAGTAAAAGTTTTTCCTGCAACCCTTTCCCTTTGTGCTACATGAACGAACTTTTGTCCACATGCTCAGTTCTGAGATAAAAGTGTGTGTGAAAGCCGTCCTTCACCTAGCTTGTTGTAAACACATAGATTCTTTGCAGTTGCCATCTCAACTCCATAAATATATATGGGGAGGAACTAGCTCCAAAACGATTTTACAGTGAAAACTGCAGGAACTTCAAAACTGCACTAGGAAACAGAAAGAGAAACCAGAGTAAATGTTTCTCCTACAAAGCGTTCCCTTTGTGCTAGATGAAAGAAAGTCTCTACACATGCTCAGTTCTGAGAGATAAGTGTGTGTGAAAGCCATCCTTCACCAATGTTGTTTTATACACATAGTTTGTTTTCAGTTGCCAAATACACCCCATACAAATATATGGGGAGGTACTAGCTCCAACTCGGTTTTACAGTGAAAAATGCAGGAACTTCAAACCGGCACTAGGAAACAGACTGAGAAAACAGAGTAAATATTTCTCCAGCAAACCCGTTCTCTTTGTGCTAGATGAACGAACATCTCTCCACAAGCTCTTTTCTGAGAGATACGTGTGTGTGAAAGCCGTCCTTCACCTAGCTTGTTGTATACACCTAGTTGCTTTTCAGTTGCCAAATCCACCCCATACAAATATATGGGGAGGTATTAGCTCCAACTCGGTTTTACAGTGAAAACTGCAGGAACTTGAAAACTGCACTAAGAAACAGACTGAGAAAACAGAGTAAAATTTCTCCTGCAACCCGTTCCCTTTGTGTTAGATGAACGAACGTCTCTCCAAAAGCTCAGTTCTGAGAGATAAGTGTGTGTGAAAGCCGTCCTTCACCTAGCTTGTAGTAAATACATAGTCTCTTTTCAGTTCTCAATTCCAGTCCATACATATATAAGGGTAGGAACTAGCTCTAACGCTGTTTTACAGTGAAAACTGCAGGAAATTCAAACCGGCACTAGGAAACAGACTGAGAAAACAGAGTAAAAATTTCTCCTGCAACCCGTTCAATTTTTGCTAGATGAACGAACGTCTCTACCATGAACTGTTCTTAGAAATAAGTGTGTGTGTAAGCCGTCCTTTACATAGCTTCTTGGGAACACAAAGTTTCTTTTAAGTTGCCATCTCCACCCCATACATATAATGGGGAAGTACTAGCTCCAATTCGATTTTACAGTGAAAACTGCAGGAACTTCAAAGCAGCACAAGGAAACAGACTGAGAAAACAGAGTAAAAGTTTCCCCTGCAACCCGTTCCCATTGTGTTAGATGAACGAACTTCTCTCCACATGCTCAGTTCTGAGAGATAAGTGTGTGTGAAAGCCGTATTTCTCGTAGCTTGTTGGGAACACAAAGTTTCGTTTCAGTTCCCAACTCCACTCCATAAATATATATGGGGAGGTACTATCACCAAATCGGTATTACAGTGAAAACTGCAGGAACTTCACCGACACTAGGAAGCAAACTGAGAAAACAGAGTAAAAGTTATTCCTGCAAACCGTTCCCTTTGTGCTAGATGAACGAACGTCTCTCCACAAGCTCAGTTCTGAGAGATAAGTGGGTGTGAAAGCCGTCCTTCACCTAGCTTGTTGGGAACACAATGATTCTTTTCAGTTGCCAACTCCATCCCATACAAATATATGGGGAGTTACTAGCTCCAACTCGGTTTTACAGTGAAAACTGCAGGAACATCCAACCGGCACTAGGAAACAGACTGAAAAAACAGAGTAAATGTTTCAACTGCAACCCGTCCCTTTGTGCTACATGAACGAACTTCTGACCACATGCTCAGTTCTGTGAGATAAGTGTGTGTGAAAGCCGTCCTTCACCTAACTTGTTGAAAACACATAGATTCTTTGCAGTTGCCAACTCCACTCCATACATATATATGGGGAGGTACTAGCTCCAAATCGATTTTACAGTGAAAACTGCAGGAACTTCAACCTGGCACTAGGAAACAGACTGAGAAACAGAGAAAAATTTCTCCTGCAAACCGTTCAAATTTTGCTAGATTAAACGAACTTCTCTCCCATGATCAGTTCTTAGAAATAACTGGGTGTGAAAGCCGTCCTTCACCTAGCTTCTTGGGAACACAAGTTACTTTTCAGTTGCCATCTCCACCCCATACATATATATGGGGTGGTACTAGCTCCAAATCGATTTTACAGTGAAAACTGCAGGAACTTCAAAACTGCACTAGGAAACACACTGAGAAAACAGAGTAAAATTTCTCCTGCATACTTTTCCCTTTGTGCTAGATGAACGAAAGTCTCTCCACAAGCTCAATTCTGAGAGATAAGTGTGTGTGAAAGCCATAATTCACCTATCTTGTTGGGAACACAAAGTTTCTTTTCAGTTGCCAACTCCACTCCATAAATATATATGGTGAGGTACTAGCTCCATATATGTATAACAGTGAAAACTGCATTAACTTCAAAATGGCACTAGGAAGCAGACTGGGAAATCAGAGTAAAAGTTTTTCCTGCAACCCTTTCCCTTTGTGCTACATGAACGAACTTTTGTCCACATGCTCAGTTCTGAGATAAAAGTGTGTGTGAAAGCCGTCCTTCACCTAGCTTGTTGTAAACACATAGATTCTTTGCAGTTGCCATCTCAACTCCATAAATATATATGGGGAGGAACTAGCTCCAAAACGATTTTACAGTGAAAACTGCAGGAACTTCAAAACTGCACTAGGAAACAGAAAGAGAAACCAGAGTAAATGTTTCTCCTACAAAGCGTTCCCTTTGTGCTAGATGAAAGAAAGTCTCTACACATGCTCAGTTCTGAGAGATAAGTGTGTGTGAAAGCCATCCTTCACCAATGTTGTTTTATACACATAGTTTGTTTTCAGTTGCCAAATACACCCCATACAAATATATGGGGAGGTACTAGCTCCAACTCGGTTTTACAGTGAAAAATGCAGGAACTTCAAACCGGCACTAGGAAACAGACTGAGAAAACAGAGTAAATATTTCTCCAGCAAACCCGTTCTCTTTGTGCTAGATGAACGAACATCTCTCCACAAGCTCTTTTCTGAGAGATACGTGTGTGTGAAAGCCGTCCTTCACCTAGCTTGTTGTATACACCTAGTTGCTTTTCAGTTGCCAAATCCACCCCATACAAATATATGGGGAGGTATTAGCTCCAACTCGGTTTTACAGTGAAAACTGCAGGAACTTGAAAACTGCACTAAGAAACAGACTGAGAAAACAGAGTAAAATTTCTCCTGCAACCCGTTCCCTTTGTGTTAGATGAACGAACGTCTCTCCAAAAGCTCAGTTCTGAGAGATAAGTGTGTGTGAAAGCCGTCCTTCACCTAGCTTGTAGTAAATACATAGTCTCTTTTCAGTTCTCAATTCCAGTCCATACATATATAAGGGTAGGAACTAGCTCTAACGCTGTTTTACAGTGAAAACTGCAGGAAATTCAAACCGGCACTAGGAAACAGACTGAGAAAACAGAGTAAAAATTTCTCCTGCAACCCGTTCAATTTTTGCTAGATGAACGAACGTCTCTACCATGAACTGTTCTTAGAAATAAGTGTGTGTGTAAGCCGTCCTTTACATAGCTTCTTGGGAACACAAAGTTTCTTTTAAGTTGCCATCTCCACCCCATACATATAATGGGGAAGTACTAGCTCCAATTCGATTTTACAGTGAAAACTGCAGGAACTTCAAAGCAGCACAAGGAAACAGACTGAGAAAACAGAGTAAAAGTTTCCCCTGCAACCCGTTCCCATTGTGTTAGATGAACGAACTTCTCTCCACATGCTCAGTTCTGAGAGATAAGTGTGTGTGAAAGCCGTATTTCTCGTAGCTTGTTGGGAACACAAAGTTTCGTTTCAGTTCCCAACTCCACTCCATAAATATATATGGGGAGGTACTATCACCAAATCGGTATTACAGTGAAAACTGCAGGAACTTCACCGACACTAGGAAGCAAACTGAGAAAACAGAGTAAAAGTTATTCCTGCAAACCGTTCCCTTTGTGCTAGATGAACGAACGTCTCTCCACAAGCTCAGTTCTGAGAGATAAGTGGGTGTGAAAGCCGTCCTTCACCTAGCTTGTTGGGAACACAATGATTCTTTTCAGTTGCCAACTCCATCCCATACAAATATATGGGGAGTTACTAGCTCCAACTCGGTTTTACAGTGAAAACTGCAGGAACATCCAACCGGCACTAGGAAACAGACTGAAAAAACAGAGTAAATGTTTCCCCTGCAACCCGTTCATTTTGTGTCTGATGAACGAACGTCTCTCCACAAGCTCAGTTCTGAGAGATAAGTGTGTGTGAAAGCCGGACTTCAACTAGCTTGTAGTAAACACATAGTCTCTTTGCAGTTGCCAACTCCACTCTATATATATATATGGGTAGGTACTATCTTCAACGCGGTTTTACATTGAAAAATGCAGGAACTTCATACCGGCACTAGGAAACAGACTGAGAAACGGAGAAAAATTTCTCCTGCAAAACGTGCAATTTTTGCTAGATTAAACGAACTTCTCTCCCATGATCAGTTCTTAGAAATAAGTGTGTGTGAAAGCCGACCTCCACCAAGCTTCTTGGGAACAAAAAGTTTCTTTTCATTTGCCATCTCCACCCCATAGATATATATGGGGAGGAACTAGCTCCAACTCGGTTATACAGTGAAAACTGCAGGAACTTCAAAACTGCACTAGGAACCAGACTGAGAAAACAGAGTAAAATTTCCCCTGCAAACTTTTCCCTTTGTCCTAGATGAACGAACGTCTCTCCACAAGCTCAGTTCTGAGAGATAAGTGTGTGTGAAACAGTATTTCACCTAGCTTGTTGGGAAAACAAAGTTTCTTTTCAGTTGCCATCTCCACTCCATACATATATATGGTAAGGAACTAGCTCCAACTCGGTTTTACTGTGAAAACTGCAGGAACTTCCAACCGGCACTAGTAAACAGACTGAAAATTCAGAGTAAAAGTTTCTCCTGCAAAAAGTTCCCTTTGGCTAGATGAACGAACGTCTCTCCACAAGCTCACTTCTGAGAAATAAGTGTGTGTGAAAGCCGTAATTCACCTATCTTGTTGGGAACACAAAGTTTATTTTCAGTTGCCTACTCCACTCCATAAATATATATCTTGTGGTAATATCTCCAAATATGTATTACAGTGAAAACTGTATTAACTTCAAAACGGCACTAGGAAGCCGACTGGGAAATCAGAGTAAAAGTTTCTCCTGCAAACATTTTCTTTTGTGCTACATGAACGAACTCCTGTCCACAGGCTCAGTTCTGAGAGATAAGTGTGTGAGAAAGCCGTCCTTCACCTATGTTGTTGTATACACATAGTTTGTTTTCAGTTGCCAACTCCACCCCATACAAATATATGGGGAGGTACTAGCTCCAAATCGGTTTTACAGTGAAAACTGCAGGAACTTCAAAACTGCACTAGGAAACAGACTGAGAAAACAGAGTAAAATTTCCCCTACAATCTTTTCCCTTTGTGCTAGATGAACGAACGTCTCTCCACAAGCTCAGTTCTGAGAGATAAGTGTGTGTGAAAGCCGTATTTCTGCTAGCTTGTTGGGAAAACAAAGTTTCTTTTCAGTTGCCAACTCCACTCCATAAATATATATGGGGAGGTACTATCTCCAAATCGGTATTACAGTGAAAACTGCAGGAAATTCAAACCGGCACTAGGAAGCAGAATGAGAAACCAGAGTAAAATTTATTCCTTCAAACCGTTCCTTTGTGCTAGATAAACGAACGTTTCTCCACATGCTCAGTTCTGAGAGATAAGTGTGTGTGAAAGCCTTCCTTCACCTAGCTTGTTGGGAACACAAAGTTTCTTTTCAGTTGCCATCTCCACTCCATAGATATATATGGTAAGGGACTAGCTCCAACTCGGTTTTACAGTGAAAACTGCAGGAACTTCCAAGCGGCACTAGGAAACAGACTGAAAATTCAGAGTAAAATTTCTACTGCAACCCGTTCCATTTGTGCTTGATTAACGAACGTCCCTCCAAAAGTTCAGTTCTGAGAGATAAGTGTGTGTGAAAGCCGTAATTCACCTAGCTTTTTGGGAACACAAAATTTCTTTTCAGTTCTCAACTCCACTCCATAAATATATATGGGTTGGTACTAGATAAAACACGGTTTTACAGTGAAATCTGCAGGAACTTCAAAACGGCACTAGGGAACAGACTGAGAAACCAGTGAAAAAGTTTTTTCTTCAACCCGTTCCCTTTGTGATAGATGAACGAACGTCTCTCCACAATCTCAGTTCTGAGAGATAAGTGTGTGTGAAAGCCGTCCTTCACATAGCTTGTTGTAAACACATAGTTACTTTTCAGTTGCCAACTCCTCTCCATACATATATATGGGGAGGTACTAGCTCCAACTCGGTTTTACAGTGAAAACTGCACGAACTTCAAACCAGCACTAGGAAACAGACTGAGAAAACAGAGTAAAAGTTTCTCCTGCAAAAAGTTCCCTTTGGCTAGATGAACGAATGTCTCTCCACAAGCTCACTTCTGAGAGATAAGTGTGTGTGAAAGCCGTAATTCACCTAACTTGTTGGGAACACAAATTTTATTTTCAGTTGCCAACTCCTCTCCATACATATATATGGGAAGGTACTAGCTCCAACACGGTTTTACAGTGAAATCTGCAGGAACTTCAAACCGACACTAGGAAACAGAATGAGAAACCAGAGTAAATGTTTCCCTGCAAACCATTCCCTTTGTGCTAGATGAACGAAAGTCTCTCCACATGCTCAGTTCTGAGAGATAAGTGTGTGTGAAAGCCGTTCTTCACCTAGCTTGTTGTATACATATAATTTCTTCTCAGTTGCCAACTCCACCCCATACAAATATATGGGGAGGTACTATATCCAACTCGGTTTTACAGTGAAAACTGCAATAACTTCAAAACTGCTCTAGGAAACAGACTGAGAAAACAGAGTAAAGTTTCTCCTGCAACCCGTTCCCTTTGTGTTAAATGAACGAACGTCTCTCCACAAGCTCAGTTCTGAGAGATAAGTGTGTGTGAAAGCCGTAATTCACCTAGCTTGTTGGGAACACAAAGTTTCTTTTCAGTTGCCATCTCCACTCCATACATATATATGAGGAGGTACTAGCTCCAAATCTGTTTTACAGTGAAAACTGCAGGAACTTCCAACCGGCACTACGAAACAGACTGAAAAATCAGAGTAAAAGTTTCTACTGCATCCCGTTCCCATTGTGCTACATGAACGAACTTCTTTCCACATGCTCAGTTCTGAGACATAAGTGTGTGTGAAAGACGTCCTTCACCTTGCTTGTTGAAAACACATAGATTCTTTTCTGTTGCCAACTCCACTCCATACATATATATGGGGAGTTTCTAGTCCAAATCGATTTTACAGTGAAAACTGCAGGAACTTCAAACCGGCACTAGGAAACAGACTGAGAATTCAGAGTAAATATTTCTCCTGCAGTGAGTTCCATTTGTTTTAGAAGAACGAAATCTCTCCACATGCTCAGTTCTGAGAGATAAGTGTGTGTGAAAGCCGTCCTTCAACTATCTTGTTGTATAGACAGAGTTTCTTTTCAGTTGCTAACTCCACCCCATATAAATATAAAGGGAGGTACTGGCTCCAACTCGGTTTTACAGTGAAAACTGCAGGAACTTCAAAACTGCTCTAGGAAACAGACTGAGAAAACAGAGTAAAAGTTTCTCTTGCAACACGTTCCCTTCGTGTTAGATGAATGAAAGTCTCTCCACAAGCACAGTTCTGAGAGATAATTGTGTTTGAAAGCCGTTTTTCTCCTAGCTTGTTGGGAACACAAAGTTTCTTTTCAGTTGCCAACTCCACTCCATAAATATATATGGGGAGGTACTATCTCCAAATTGGTATTACAGTGAAAACTGCAGGAACTTCAAACTGGCACTAGGAATCTGACCGAGAAACCAGAGTAAAAGTTATTCCTTCAAACCTTTCTATTTGTGCTAGATGAACGAACGTCTCTCCACATGCTCAGTTCTGAGAGATAAGTGTGTGTGTAAGCCTTTCTTCACCTAGATTGTTTGGAACACAATGTTTCTTTTCAGTTGCCAACCCAAATCCATATATATATAAGGGGAGTTACTAGATCCAACTCGGTTTTACAGTGAAAACTGCAGGAACTTCAAACCGTCACTAGGAAACAGAACGACAACCCAGAATAAATGTTTCACATGCAACCCTTTCCCTTTGTGCTAGATGAACGAACGTCTCTCCACAAGCTCTTTTCTGAGAGATATGTGTGTGTGAAAGCCGTCCTTCAACTAGCTTGTTGTATACACCTAGTTTCTTATCAGTTGCCAACTCCACCCCATACAATTATATTGGAGGGACTAACTCCAACTCGGTTTTGCAGTGAATACTGCAGGAACTTCAAAACTGCACTAGGAAACAGACTGAGAAAACAGAGTAAAAGTTTCCACTGCAACCCGTTCCCTTTGTGTTAGATGAACGAACGTCTCTCCAAAAGCTCAGTTCTGAGAGATAAGTGTGTGTGAAAGCCGTCCTTCACTTACCTTTTTTTAAATACATAGATTCTTTTCAGTTGCCAAATCCACTCCATACATATATATGGGGAGGAACTACCTCCAACTCGGTTTTACAGTGAAAACTGCAGGAACTTCAAACCGGCACTAGGAAACAGACTGAGAAACCAAAGAATATGTTTCCACTGCAACCCATTCCATTTGTGCTAGATGAACGAAAGTCTCTCCACATGCTCAGTTCTGAGAGATAAGTCAGTGGAAAGCCGTCCTTCACCTAGCTTGTTGGGAACACAATGTTTCTTTTCAGCTGCCAAATCCACTCCCTACATATATATGGGTTGGTACTAGCTCCAACTCATTTTTACAGTGAAAACTGCAGGAACATCAAACCGGCACTAGGAAACAGACTGAGAAACCACAGTAAATGTTTCTCCAGCAAACCGTTCCCTTTGTGCTAGATGAACGAAAGTCTCTCCACATTATCACTTCTGAGAGGAAAGTGTGTGTGTAAGCCGTTCTTCACCTAGTTTGTTGGGAACACAAAGAATATTTTCAGTTGCCAACTCCACTCCGTACATATATATGGGAAGGTATTAGCTCCAACACTGTTTTACAGTGAAAACTGCAGGAACTTCAAACCGGCACTAGGAAACAGACTGAGAAACCAGAGTAAAACTTTCTCATACTACCCGTTCCCTTTGTGCTAGATGAACGAAAGTCTCTCCACAAGCTCAGTTCTGAGACATAAGTGTGTGTTAAAGCTGTAATTCAAATAGCTTGTTGGGAACACAAAGATTCTTTTCATTTGCCAACTCCACTCCATACATATATATGGGGAGGTACTAGCTCCAAATCGGTTTTACAGTGAAAACAGCAGGAAATTCAAACCGGCACTAGGAAGCAGACTGAGAATACAGTGTAAAAGTTTCTCCTTCAATCCTTTACCTTTATGCTAGATGAACGAACTTCTGTCCACATGCTAAGTTCTGAGAGATAATTGTGTGTCAAAGACATCCTTCATTTAGCTTGTTGTAAACACATAGATTCTTTGTAGATGCCAAATCCATTCCATAAATATATATTGGGTGGTACTATCTCCAAATCGATTTTAAAGTGAAAACCTCAGGAAATTCAAACCGGCACTAGGAAACAGACTGAGAATGCAGAGAATATGATTCTCCTGCAATCCGTTCCATTTGTGCTAGATGAACGAACGTCTCTCAACCTGCTCAGTTCTTAGAAATAAGTGAGTGTGAAAGCCGTCCTTCACATAGCTTGTTGTAAACACATAGATTCTTTTCAGTTGCCAACTCCACAACATACATGTATATGGGGAGGTACAAACTCCAACTCGGTTTTACAGTGAAAACTGCAGGAATTTCAAACCGGCACTAAGAAACAGACTGAGAAAGCAGAGTAAAAGTTTCCCTGCAAACCTTTCCTTTTGTGCTAGTTGAAAGAACGTCTCTCCACAAGCTAAGTTCTGAGAGATATGTGTTTGTGAAAGCTGTAATTCACATAGATTGTTGGGAACACAAAGGTTCTTTTCAGTTGCCAACTCCACTCCATATATATAAATGGGGAGGTACTAGCTCCAAATCAGTATTACAGTGAAAACTGCAGGAACTTCAAAACGGCACTAGGAAGCAGACTGAGAAACCAGAGTAAAAGTTTCTCCTGCAACCCGTTCCATTTGTGCTAGATAAAGGAACGTCTCTCCACATGATCAGTTCTGATAGGTAAGTGTGTTTGAAAGCCGTCCTATAGCGAGCATGTTGGGAACAAAAAGTTTCTTTTCAGTTGCCAACTACACTCCATAAATATATATGGGGAAGTACTAGCTCCAACTCAGTTTTACAGTGAAAACTGCAGGAACTTCAAACCGGCACTAAGAAAAAGACTGAGAAACCAGAGTAAAAGTTTCTCCTGCAATCCGTTCCGTTTGTGCTAGATGAACGAACGTCTCTCCACAAGCTCAGTTGTGAGAGTTATGTGTGTGTGAAAGCCGAAATTCACCTAGCTTTTTGGGAATACAAAGTTTCTTTTAAGTTGTCAACTCCACTCCATAAATATATATGAGGAAGTACTAGCTAAAACTCGGTTTTACAGTCAAAACTGCAGGAACTTCAAAACGGCACAAGGGAACAGACTGAGAAATCAGAGTAAATGTTTCTCCTGCAACCCGTTCTCTTTGTGCTACATGAACGAACTTCTGTCCACATGCTTAGTTCTGAGAGTTAAGTGTGTGTGAAAGCCGTCTTTCAACTAGCTTGTTGTAAACACATAGTTTCTTTGCAGTTGCCAACAACACTCCATATATTTATATGGGGAGGTACAAGCTCAAACTCGGTTTTACAGTGAAAACTGCAGGAAATTCAAACCGGCACTAGGAAACAGACTGATAAACCAGAGTAAAAGTTTCCCCTGCAACCCGTTCGCATTGTGCTAGATGAACGAACGCCTCTACACATGCTCAGTTCTGAGAGATATGTGACTGTGAAAGCGGTCCTTCACCTAGCTTTTTGGGAACTCAAAGTTACTTTTCATTTGCCAACTCCACTCCATACATATATATGGGGAGGTACTAGCTCTAACTAGGTTTTACAGTGAAATCTGTATGAAACTCTAACCGGCACTAGGGAACAGACTGAAAAACCAGAGTAAAATTTTGTCCTACAACCCGTTCCCTTTGTGCTAGGTGAACGAACGTCTCTACAGAAGCTCAGTTCTGAGAGATATGTGTGTGTTAAAGCCGTAATTCACCTAGCTTGTTGGGAACACAAAAATTCTTTTCAGTTGCCAACTCCACTCCATACATATATCTGGGGAGTTATTAGCTCCTACACGGGTTTACAGTGAAAACTGTAGGAACTTCAAACCGGCACTAGGATACAGACAGAGAATCCACAGTAAAACTTTCTCATACAAAGCGTTCCCTTTGTGCTAGATGAACGAAGGTCTCTCCACAAGCTCAGTTCTGAAATATAAGTGTGTGTTAAAGCCGTAATTCACCTAGCTTGTTGGGAACACAAAGATTCTTTTCATTTGCCAGCTCCACTCCATACATATATATTGGGAGGTACTAGCTCCAACTCGGTTTTACAGTGAAAACTGCAGGAACTTCAAACCAGCAGTAGGAAACAGACTGAGAAAACAGTGTAAAAGTTTCTCCTGCAACAATTTCCCTTTGTGCTAGATGAACGAACTTCTGTTCTTATGCTGAGTTCTGAGAGATAATTGTTTGTGAAAGCCGTCCTACAATAAGCTTGCTGTAAACACATAGATCCTTTGTAGTTGCCAAATCCATTCCATAAATATATATGGGGAGGTACTATTTCCAAATCAATTTTACAGTGAAAACCTCAGGAAATTGAAACCGGCACTAGGAAACAGACTGAGAATCCAGAGAATATGATTCTCCTGCAACCCGTTCCATTTGTGCTAGATGAAAGAAGGTCTCTCAACCTGCTCAGTTCTTAGAAATAAGTGAGTGTGAAAGCCGTCCTTCACCTAGCTTGTATGGAACACAAAGTTTCTTTTCAGTTGCCAACTCCACTGCATACATATATATGGGGAGGTACTAGCTAAAACTCATATTTTCAGTTAAAAATGCAGGAAATTCAAACCGGCACTAGGAAACAGACTGAGAAACCAGAATAAAAGTATCTCCTGCAACCCGTTCACTTTGTGCTAGATGAACGAAAGTCTCTCCACATGCTCAGTTCTGAGACATAAGTGAGGGTTAAAGCCGTCCTTCACCGATTTTTTGGGAACAAAAAGTTTCTTTTCAGTTGCCAACTCCACTGCATACATATATATGGGGAGGTACTAGCTAAAACTCGTATTTTCAGTTAAAAATGCAGGAAATTCAAACCGGCACTAGGAAACAGACTGAGAAACCAGAGTAAAAGTTTCTCCTGCAACCCGTTCCCTTTGTGCTACATGAACGAACTTCTGTCCACATGCTCAGTTCGGAGGGATAAGTGTGTGCGAAAGCCGTCCTTCAGCTAGCTTGTTGTAAACACATAGTTTCTTGGCAGTTGCCAACTCCACTCCATACATATATATGGGGAGGTACTAGCTCCTACTCGGTTTTACAGTAAAAACTGCAGGAACTTCAAACCGGCACTAGGAAACTGACTGAGAAACCAGAGTAAAAGTTTCTCCTGCAACCCGTTCCCATTGTGCTAGATGAACGAACATCTCTAAACATGCTCATTTCTGAGAGATAATTGAGTGTGAATGCCGTACTTCACCTACCTTGTTGGGAACACAAAGTTTCTTTTCATTTGCCAAATCCACTCCATATATATATAATGGAAGGTACTAGCTAGAACTCGGTTTAACAGAGAAAACTGTAGGAAAATCAAACCGGCACTAGGGAACAGACAGAAAATCCATAGTAAAAGTTTCTCCTGCAACCCGTTCCCTATGTGCTAGATGAACGAACTTCTCACCACATGCTCAGTTCTGAGAGATAAATGTGTGTGAAAGACGTACTTCACCTAGCCTTTAGTAAAAACATAGTTTCTTTGCAGTTGCCAACACCAATCCATACATATATATGGGTAGGTAGTAGCTCCAACTCGGTTTTACTGTGAAAACTGCAGGAACTTGAGACCGGCACTAGGAAACAGACTGAGAAACCAGAGAAAAAGTTTCTCCAGCAACCCGTTCCATTTTTGCTTGATGAACGAACGTCTCTCCACATGCTAAGTTCTGAGAGATAAGTTTGTGTGAAGATTTCCTTCACCTATTTTGTTGGGAACACAGAGATTCTTTCAGAAGCAATCCCCTCTCCATACATATATATGGGGAAGTACTAGCACCAACTCGGTTTTACAGTGAAAACAGCAGGAACTTCAAACAGGCACTAGGAAACAGACTGAGAAACCAGAGTATATGTTTCTCCTGAAACTCGTTCCATTTGTGCTAGATGAACGAACGTCTCTAAACCTGCTCAGTTCTTAGAAATAAGTGAGTGTGGAAGCCGTCCTTCACCTAGCTTGTTTGGAACACAAAGTTTCTTTTCAGTTGCCAACTCCACTGCATAAATATATATGGGGAGGTACTAGCTAAAACTTGTATTTACAGTGAAAACTGCAGGAACTTCAAACCGGCACTAGGAAACAGACTGAGAAACCAGAATAAAAGTATCTCCTGCAACCCGTTCCTTTTGTGCTAGATGAACGAATGTCTCTCCACATGCTCAGTTCTGAGAGATAAGTGAGTGTGAAAGCCGTCCTTCACCTAGCTTGTTGGGAACACAAAGTTTCTTTTCAGTTGCCAACTCCACTTCAAACATATATATGGGGATGTACTAGCTCCAACTCGGTTTTACAGTGTAAATTGCAGGTACTTCAAACCGGCACTAGGAAACAGACTGAGGAACCAGAGTAAATGTTTCTCCAGCAAACCGTTCCCTTTGTGCTAGATGAACGAACGTCTCTACACATGTTCTGTTCTGAGAGTTAATTGTGTGTGAAAGCCGTCCTTCACCAACCCTGTTGGTAACTCAAAGATTATTTTCAGTTGCCAAATCCACTCCATAAATATATATGGGGAGGTATTAGCTCCAACACTTTTTACAGTGAAAAATGCAGGAACTTCAAAGCGGCACTAGGAAACAGACTGAGAAACCAGAGTAAAACTTTCTCATACAACCCGTTCCCTTTGTGCTAGATGAACGAACGTCTCTCCACAAGCTCAATTGTGAGACATAAGTGTGTGTTAAAGCCGCAATTCACCTAGCTTTTTGGGAACACAAAGATTCTTTTCATTTGCCATCTCCACTCCATACATATATATGGGGAGGTCCTAGCTCCAACTCGGTTTTACAGTGAAAACTGCAGGAAATTCAAACCGGCACTAGGAAGCAGACAGAGAAAACAGCGTAAAAGTTTCTCCTGCAAACATTTCCCTTTATGCTAGATGAACGAACTTCTGTCCACATGCTAATTTCTGAGAGATAATTGTGCTTCAAAGCCGTCCTTCATTACCTTGTTGTAAAAACATAGATTCTTTGTAGTTGTCAAATCCATTCCATAAATATATATGGGGAAGTATTATTTCCAAATCGATTTTACAGTGAAAACCTCAGGAAATTCAAACCGGCACTAGGAAACAGACTGAGAAAAAAAAGATTATGTTTCTCCTGCAACCGTTCCATTTGTGCTAGATGAACGAACGTCTCTCAACCTGCTCAGTTCTTAGAAATAACTGAGTGTGAAAGCCGTCTTTCACCTAGCTTGTTTGGAACACAATGTATCTTTTCAGTTGCCAACTCCACTGCATACATATATATGGGGAGGTACTAGCTAAACTTGGATTTATAGTGAAAACAGCAGGAACTTCAAACCTGCACTTGGAAACAGACTGAGAAACCAGAATAAAATTTTCTCCTGAAACACGTTCCCTTTGTGCTAGATGAATGAACTTCCGTCCACATGCTCATTTCTGAGAGATAATTGTGTGTGAAGCCGTCCGTCACCTGGCTTGTTTTAAACACATAGTTTCTTTGAAGTTGCCAACTCCACTCCATACATACATATGGGGAGGTACTAGCTCCAACTCGGTTTTACAGTGTAAAATGCAGGAAATTCGAACCGGCACTAGGAAACAGACTGAGAAACCAGAGTATAAGTTTCTCCTGCAACCCGTTCCCTTTGTGCTAGATGAACGAACGTCTCTCCACATGCTCAGTTCTGAGAGATAAGTGTGTGTTAAAGCTGTAATTCAACTAGCTTTTTTGGAACACAAAGATTGTTTTCATTTGCCAACCCCAGTCTATAATTATATATGGTTAGGTACAAGCTAAAACTCGGTTTTACAGTGAAAACTGCAGGAACTTCAAACCGGCACTAGGAAACAGACTGAGAAACCAGAGTAAATGTTTCTCCTGCAACCCGTTCCCTTTGTGCTAGATGAACGAACGTCTCTCCACATGCTCAGTTCTGAGAGATAAGTGTGTGTGAAAGCCGTCCTTCAACTAGCTTGTTTGGAACACAAAGTTTCTTTTCAGTTGCCAACTCCACTCCATACATATATATGGGGAGGTACTAGCTAAAACTCGGTTTTACAGTGAAAACTGCAGGAACTTCAAACAGGCACTTGGAAACAGACTGAGAAAACAGAGTAAAAGTTTCTCCTGCAATCCGTTCCATTTGTGCTAGATGAACGAAAGTCTCTCCACAAGCTCAGTTCTGAGACATAAGTGTTTTTGAAAGCCGTAATTCACTAAGCTTGTAGGGAATACAAAGTTTCTTTTCAGTTGCAAACACTACTCCATACATATATATGGGGAGGTATTAGCTAAAACTCGGATTTACAGTGAAAACTGCAGGAACTTCAAACCGGCCCTAGGGAACAGACTGAGAAACCAGAGTAAATGTTTCTCCTGCAAACCATTCCCTTATTGCTAGATGAACGAACGTCTCACCACATGCATTTTTTGAGAAGTAATTGTGTGTGAAAGCCATCCTTCACCTAGCTGGTAGGGAACACAAAATTTGTTTTCAGTTGCCAACTACATTCCATACATATATATGGGGTGTTACAAGATCCAACTCGGTTTAACAGTGAAAATTGCAGGAACTTCAAAACGGCAGTAGGAAACAGACTGAGAAAACAGTGTAAAAGTTTCTCCTGCCACCATTTCCCTTTGTGCTAGATGAACGAACTTCTGTCCACATGCTCAGTTCTGAGAGATAATTGTGTGTGAAAGCCATACTTCACTTAGCTTGTTGTAAACACATAGATTCTTTGTAGTTGCCAAATCCAATCCATAAATATTTATGGGGAGGTACTATTTCCAAATCGATTTTACAGTGAAAACCTCAGGGAATTCAAACCGGCACTAGGAAACAGACTGAGAAAACAGAGAATATGTTTCTCCTGCAACCCGTTCCATTTGTGCTAGATGAACGAACGTCTCTCAACCTGCTCATTTCTTAGAAATAGGTGAGTGTGAAAGCCGTCTTTCACCTAGCTTGTTTGGAACACAAAGTTTCTTTACAGTTGCCAAAACCACTGCATACATATATATGGGGAGGTACTAGCTAAAACTCGGATTTACAGTTAAAATTGCAGGAAATTCAAACCGGCACTAGGAAACAGACTGAGAAACCAGAATAAAAGTATCTCCTGCAACCCGTTACTTTGTGCTAGATGAACGAAAGTCTCTCCACATGCTCAGTTCTGAGAGATAAGTGAGTTTGAAAGCCGTCCTTCACCTAGGTTGTTGGGAACACAAAGTTTCTTTTCAGTTGCCATTTCACTCCATACATATATATGGGGAGGTACTAGCTCCAACTCTGTTTTACAGTCAAATCTGTAGGAAATTCAACCGGCACTAGGGCACAGACTGAGTATCCAGAGAAAAAGTTTCGCTTCAACCAGTTCCCTTTGTGCTAGATGAATGAACGTCACTCCACATGCTCAGATCTGAGAGATAATTTTGTGGGAAAGCCGTCCTTCACCTAGCTTGTTGGGAACACAAAGTTTCTTTTCAGTTGCCAACACTACTCCATACATATATATGGGGAGGTATTAGATCCAACTCGGTTATAAAGTGAAAACTGCAGGAACTTCAAACCGGCACTAGGAAACAGACTGAGAAACCAGAATAAAAGTTTCTCCTGCAACCCGTTCCCTTTGTGCTAGATGAACGAACGTCTCTCCACAAGCTCAGTTCTGAGAGATAAATGAGTGTTAAAGCCGTAATTCAACTAGCTTCTTGGGAACACAAAGATTCTTTTCATTTGCCAACTCCACTCCATACATGTATATGGGGAGGTACTAGCTCCACCTTTTTTTTACAGTGAAAATTGCAGGAACTTCAAACCGGCACTAGGAAGCAGACTGAGAAAACAGTGTAAAAGTTTAACCTGCAACCCGTTCCCAATGTGCTAGATGAACGAACTTCTGTCCACATGCTCATTTCTGAGAGATAAGTGTGTGTGAAAGCCGTCCTTCAATTAGCTTCTTGTAAACACATAGATTCTTTGCAGTTGCCAACTTCATTCCATAAATATATATGGGGAGGTACTAGCTCCAAATCGGTTTTACAGTGAAAACTGCAGGAACTTCAAACCGGCACTAAGTAACAGACTGAGAAAACAGAGTAAAAGATTCTACTGCAATCCGATCCCTTTTTGCCAGATGAACGAAAGTCTCTCCACATGCTCAGATCGGAGAAGTAAGTGTGTGTGAAAGCCGTCCTTCACCAAGCTTGTTGGGAACACAAAGTTTCTTTTCAGTTGCCAACTACACTCCATACATATATATGGTGAGGTACTAGCTCCAACTCGGTTTAACAGTGAAAACTGCAGGAAATTCAAACCGGCACTAGGAAACAGACTGAGAAACCAGAGAATATGTTTCTCCTGCAACGGTTCCCATTGTGCTAGATGAACGAACGTCTCTCAACATGCCCAGTTCTTAGAAATAAGTGAGTGTGAAAGCAGTCCTTCAGCTAGCTTGTTTGGAACACAAAGATTCTTTTCAGTTGCCAACTCCACTGCATACATATATATGGGGAAGTACTAGCTAAAACTCGGATTTACAGTGAAAACTGCAGGAAATTAAAAACCGGCACTAGGAAACACAATGAGAAACCAGAGTAAAAGTTACTCCTGCAAACCGTTCCCTTTGTGCTAGGTGAACGAAAGTCTCTCCACAATCTCAGTTCTGAGAGATAAGGTTGTGTGAAAGCCATAATTCACCTAGCTTATTGGGAACACAAATATTCTTTTCAGTTGCCAACTCCACTCCATACATTTATATGGCGAGGTACTAGCTAAAACTCGGTTTTACAGTGAAAACTGCAAGAATTTCAAACCGGCACTCGGGAACAGACTGAGAAACCAGAGTAAAATTTTCTCCTGCAAACCGTTCCCTTTGTGCTACATGAACGAAATTCTGTCCACATGCTCAATTCTGAGAGATAAGTGTGTGTGAAAACCGTCCTTCAAATAGCTTGTTGTAAACACATAGTTTCTTTGCAGTTGCAAACAGCAATCCATACATATATATGGGGAGGTACTAGCTCCAACACGGTTTTACAGTGAAAAGTGCAGGAACTTCAAACCGGCACTAGGAAACAAACTGAGGAAACAGAGTAAAAGATTCTCCTGCAACCCGTTCCCTTTGTGCTAGATGAACGAACGTCTCTCCACATTCACAGTTCAGAGAGAAAAGTGTGTGTGAAAGCCGTTCTTCACATAGCTTGTTGTAAACACATAGTTTCTTTTCAGTTGCCAACTCCACTCCATACATATATATGGGGAGGTACTAGCTCCAAATCTGTTTTACAGTGAAAAGTGCAGGAAGTTCAAACCGGCACTAGGAAACCGACTGAGAAATCAGAGTAAAAGTTTCTTCTGCAAACTTTTCCCAATATGCTAGATGAACGAACGTCTCTCCACATGCTCAGTTCTGAGAGATAATTGTGTGTGAAAACCGTACTTCACCTAGCATGTTGGGAACACAAAGTATCTTTTCAGTTGCCAAATCCACTCCATAAATATATATGCGGAGGTACTAGCTCCAACTCGGTATTACAGTTAAAACTGTAGGAACTTCATACCGTCACTAGGGAACAGACTGAGAATCCAGAAAAAAAGTTTCTCCTGCATGCCGTTCCATTTGTGCTAGATGAACGAAAGTCTCTCCACATGCTCAGTTCTGAGAGATAGTGAGTGTGAAAGCCGTCTTTCACCTAGCTTGTTGGGAACACAAAGTTTCTTTTCAGTTGCCAACTACTCTCCATACATATATATGGGGAGGTATTAGCTAAAACTCGGTTTTACAGTGAAAACTGCAGGAACTTCAAACCGGCACTAGGAAACAGACTGAGAAACCAGAGTAAAAGTTTCTCCTGCAACCCGTTCACTTTGTGCTACATGAACGAACTTCTGTCCACATGCTCAGTTCGGAGGGATAAGTGTGTGCGAAAGCCGTCCTTCAGCTAGCTTGTTGTAAACACATAGTTTCTTGGCAGTTGCCAACTCCACTCCATACATATATATGGGGAGGTACTAGCTCCTACTCGGTTTTACAGTAAAAACTGCCGGAACTTCAAACTGGCACTAGGAAACTGACTGAGAAACCAGAGTAAAAGTTTCTCCTGCAACCCGTTCCCATTGTGCTAGATGAACGAACATCTCTAAACATGCTCATTTCTGAGAGATAATTGAGTGTGAATGCCGTACTTCACCTACCTTGTTGGGAACACAAAGTTTCTTTTCATTTGCCAAATCCACTCCATATATATATAATGGAAGGTACTAGCTAGAACTCGGTTTAACAGAGAAAACTGTAGGAAAATCAAACCGGCACTAGGGAACAGACAGAAAATCCATAGTAAAAGTTTCTCCTGCAACACGTTCCCTATGTGCTAGATGAACGAACTTCTCACCACATGCTCAGTTCTGAGAGATAAATGTGTGTGAAAGACGTACTTCACCTAGCCTTTAGTAAAAACATAGTTTCTTTGCAGTTGCCAACACCAATCCATACATATATATGGGTAGGTAGTAGCTCCAACTCGGTTTTACTGTGAAAACTGCAGGAACTTGAGACCGGCACTAGGAAACAGACTGAGAAACCAGAGAAAAAGTTTCTCCAGCAACCCGTTCCATTTTTGCTTGATGAACGAACGTCTCTCCACATGCTAAGTTCTGAGAGATAAGTTTGTGTGAAGATTTCCTTCACCTATTTTGTTGGGAACACAGAGATTCTTTCAGAAGCAATCCCCTCTCCATACATATATATGGGGAAGTACTAGCACCAACTCGGTTTTACAGTGAAAACAGCAGGAACTTCAAACAGGCACTAGGAAACAGACTGAGAAACCAGAGTATATGTTTCTCCTGAAACTCGTTCCATTTGTGCTAGATGAACGAACGTCTCTCAACCTGCTCAGTTCTTAGAAATAACTGAGTGTGAAAGCCGTCTTTCACCTAGCTTGTTTGGAACACAATGTATCTTTTCATTTGCCAACTCCACTGCATACATATATATGGGGAGGTACTAGCTAAACTTGGATTTATAGTGAAAACAGCAGGAACTTCAAACCTGCACTTGGAAACAGACTGAGAAACCAGAATAAAATTTTCTCCTGAAACACGTTCCCTTTGTGCTAGATGAATTAACTTCCGTCCACATGCTCATTTCTGAGAGATAATTGTGTGTGAAGCCGTCCGTCACCTGGCTTGTTTTAAACACATAGTTTCTTTGAAGTTGCCAACTCCACTCCATACATACATATGGGGAGGTACTAGCTCCAACTCGGTTTTACAGTGTAAAATGCAGGAAATTCGAACCGGCACTAGGAAACAGACTGAGAAACCAGAGTATAAGTTTCTCCTGCAACCCGTTCCCTTTGTGCTAGATGAACGAACGTCTCTCCACATGCTCAGTTCTGAGAGATAAGTGTGTGTTAAAGCTGTAATTCAACTAGCTTTTTTGGAACACAAAGATTGTTTTCATTTGCCAACCCCAGTCTATAATTATATATGGTTAGGTACAAGCTAAAACTCGGTTTTACAGTGAAAACTGTAGGAACTTCAAACCGGCACTAGGAAACAGACTGAGAAACCAGAGTAAATGTTTCTCCTGCAACCCGTTCCCTTTGTGCTAGATGAACGAACGTCTCTACACATGCTCAGTTCTGAGAGATAAGTGTGTGTGAAAGCCGTCCTTCAACTAGCTTGTTTGGAACACAAAGTTTCTTTTCAGTTGCCAACTCCACTCCATACATATATATGGGGAGGTACTAGCTAAAACTCGGTTTTACAGTGAAAACTGCAGGAACTTCAAACAGGCACTTGGAAACAGACTGAGAAAACAGAGTAAAAGTTTCTCCTGCAATCCGTTCCATTTGTGCTAGATGAACGAAAGTCTCTCCACAAGCTCTGTTCTGAGACATAAGTGTTTTTGAAAGCCGTAATTCACTAAGCTTGTAGGGAATACAAAGTTTCTTTTCAGTTGCAAACACTACTCCATACATATATATGGGGAGGTACTAGCTAAAACTCGGATTTACAGTGAAAACTGCAGGAACTTCAAACCGGCCCTAGGGAACAGACTGAGAAACCAGAGTAAATGTTTCTCCTGCAAACCATTCCCTTATTGCTAGATGAACGAACGTCTCTCCACATGCATTTTTTGAGAAGTAATTATGTGTGAAAGCCATCCTTCACCTAGCTTGTAGGGAACACAAAATTTGTTTTCAGTTGCCAACTACATTCCATACATATATATGGGGTGTTACAAGATCCAACTCGGTTTAACAGTGAAAATTGCAGGAACTTCAAAACGGCAGTAGGAAACAGACTGAGAAAACAGTGTAAAAGTTTCTCCTGCCACCATTTCCCTTTGTGCTAGATGAACGAACTTCTGTCCACATGCTCAGTTCTGAGAGATAATTGTGTGTGAAAGCCATACTTCACTTAGCTTGTTGTAAACACATAGATTCTTTGTAGTTGCCAAATCC
This sequence comes from Camelus dromedarius, assembly GCF_036321535.1. Lineage (NCBI taxonomy): Eukaryota > Metazoa > Chordata > Mammalia > Artiodactyla > Camelidae > Camelus > Camelus dromedarius. Next base: position 3,763,726 of record NW_026989731.1, read on the forward strand.
ATTCCATAAATATTTATGGGGAGGTACTATTTCCAAATCGATTTTACAGTGAAAACCTCAGGGAATTCAAACCGGCACTAGGAAACAGACTGAGAAAACAGAGAATATGTTTCTCCTGCAACCCGTTCCATTTGTGCTAGATGAACGAACGTCTCTCAACCTGCTCATTTCTTAGAAATAGTTGAGTGTGAAAGCCGTCTTTCACCTAGCTTGTTTGGAACACAAAGTTTCTTTACAGTTGCCAAAACCACTGCATACATATATATGGGGAGGTACTAGCTAAAACTCGGATTTACAGTTAAAATTGCAGGAAATTCAAACCGGCACTAGGAAACAGACTGAGAAACCAGAATAAAAGTATCTCCTGCAACCCGTTACTTTGTGCTAGATGAACGAAAGTCTCTCCACATGCTCAGTTCTGAGAGATAAGTGAGTGTGAAAGCCGTCCTTCACCTAGGTTGTTGGGAACACAAAGTTTCTTTTCAGTTGCCAACTTCACTCCATACATATATATAGGGAGGTACTAGCTCCAACTCTGTTTTACAGTCAAATGTGTAGGAAATTCAACCGGCACTAGGGCACAGACTGAGTATCCAGAGAAAAAGTTTCGCTTCAACCAGTTCCCTTTGTGCTAGATGAATGAACGTCACTCCACATGCTCAGATCTGAGAGATAATTTTGTGGGAAAGCCGTCCTTCACCTAGCTTTTTGGGAACACAAAGTTTCTTTTCAGTTGCCAACACTACTCCATACATATATATGGGGAGGTATTAGATCCAACTCGGTTATAAAGTGAAAACTGCAGGAACTTCAAACCGGCACTAGGAAACAGACTGAGAAACCAGAATAAAAGTTTCTCCTGCAACCCGTTCCCTTTGTGCTAGATGAACGAACGTCTCTCCACAAGCTCAGTTCTGAGAGATAAATGTGTGTTAAAGCCGTAATTCAACTAGCTTGTTGGGAACACAAAGATTCTTTTCATTTGCCAACTCCACTCCATACATGTATATGGGGAGGTACTAGCTCCACCTTTTTTTTACAGTGAAAATTGCAGGAACTTCAAACCGGCACTAGGAAGCAGACTGAGAAAACAGTGTAAAAGTTTATCCTGCAACCCGTTCCCAATGTGCTAGATGAACGAACTTCTGTCCACATGCTCATTTCTGAGAGATAAGTGTGTGTGAAAGCCGTCCTTCAATTAGCTTCTTGTAAACACATAGATTCTTTGCAGTTGCCAACTTCATTCCATAAATATATATGGGGAGGTACTAGCTCCAAATCGGTTTTACAGTGAAAACTGCAGGAACTTCAAACCGGCACTAAGTAACAGACTGAGAAAACAGAGTAAAAGATTCTACTGCAATCCGATCCCTTTTTGCCAAATGAACGAAAGTCTCTCCACATGCTCAGATCGGAGAAGTAAGTGTGTTTGAAAGCCGTCCTTCACCAAGCTTGTTGGGAACACAAAGTTTCTTTTCAGTTGCCAACTACACTCCATACATATATATGGTGAGGTACTAGATCCAACTCGGTTTAACAGTGAAAACTGCAGGAAATTCAAACCGGCACTAGGAAACAGACTGAGAAACCAGAGAATATGTTTCTCCTGCAACGGTTCCCATTGTGCTAGATGAACGAACGTCTCTCAACATGCCCAGTTCTTAGAAATAAGTGAGTGTGAAAGCAGTCCTTCAACTAGCTTGTTTGGAACACAAAGATTCTTTTCAATTGCCAACTCCACTGCATACATATATATGGGGAAGTACTAGCTAAAACTCGGATTTACAGTGAAAACTGCAGGAAATTCAAACCGGTACTAGGAAACACAATGAGAAACCAGAGTAAAAGTTACTCCTGCAACCCGTTCCCTTTGTGCTAGGTGAACGAAAGTCTCTCCACAATCTCAGTTCTGAGAGATAAGGTTGTGTGAAAGCCATAATTCACCTAGCTTATTGGGAACACAAATATTCTTTTCAGTTGCCAACTCCACTCCATACATTTATATGGCGAGGTACTAGCTAAAACTCGGTTTTACAGTGAAAACTGCAAGAATTTCAAACCGGCACTCGGGAACAGACTGAGAAACCAGAGTAAAAGTTTCTCCTGCAAACCGTTCCCTTTGTGCTACATGAACGAAATTCTGTCCACATGCTCACTTCTGAGAGATAAGTGTGTGTGAAAACCGTCCTTCAAATAGCTTGTTGTAAACACATAGTTTCTTTGCAGTTGCAAACAGCAATCCATACATATATATGGGGAGGTACTAGCTCCAACACGGTTTTACAGTGAAAAGTGCAGGAACTTCAAACCGGCACTAGGAAACAAACTGAGAAAACAGAGTAAAAGATTCTCCTGCAACCCGTTCCCTTTGTGTTAGATGAACGAACGTCTCTCCACATTCACAGTTCAGAGAGAAAAGTGTGTGTGAAAGCCGTTCTTCACATAGCTTGTTGTAAACACATAGTTTCTTTTCAGTTGCCAACTCCACTCCATACATATATATGGGGAGGTACTAGCTCCAAATCTGTTTTACAGTGAAAAGTGCAGGAAGTTCAAACCGGCACTAGGAAACAGACTGAGAAACCAGAGTAAAAGTTTCTCCTGCAAACTTTTCCCAATATGCTAGATGAACGAACATCTCTCCACATGCTCAGTTCTGAGAGATAATTGTGTGTGAAAACCGTACTTCACCTAGCATGTTGGGAACACAAAGTATCTTTTCAGTTGCCAAATCCACTCCATAAATATATATGCGGAGGTACTAGCTCCAACTCGGTATTACAGTTAAAACTGTAGGAACTTCATACCGTCACTAGGGAACAGACTGAGAATCCAGAAAAAAAGTTTCTCCTGCATGCCGTTCCATTTGTGCTAGATGAACGAAAGTCTCTCCACATGCTCAGTTCTGAGAGATAGTGAGTGTGAAAGCCGTCTTTCACCTAGCTTGTTGGGAACACAAAGTTTCTTTTCAGTTGCCAACTACTCTCCATACATATATATGGGGAGGTATTAGCTAAAACTCGGTTTTACAGTGAAAACTGCAGGAACTTCAAACCGGCACTAGGAAACAGACTGAGAAACCAGAGTAAAAGTTTCTCCTGCAACCCGTTCACTTTGTGCTACATGAACGAACTTCTGTCCACATGCTCAGTTCGGAGGGATAAGTGTGTGCGAAAGCCGTCCTTCAGCTAGCTTGTTGTAAACACATAGTTTCTTGGCAGTTGCCAACTCCACTCCATACATATATATGGGGAGGTACTAGCTCCTACTCGGTTTTACAGTATAAACTGCAGGAACTTCAAACCGGCACTAGGAAACTGACTGAGAAACCAGAGTAAAAGTTTCTCCTGCAACCCGTTCCCATTGTGCTAGATGAACGAACATCTCTAAACATGCTCATTTCTGAGAGATAATTGAGTGTGAATGCCGTACTTCACCTACCTTGTTGGGAACACAAAGTTTCTTTTCATTTGCCAAATCCACTCCATATATATATAATGGAAGGTACTAGCTAGAACTCGGTTTAACAGAGAAAACTGTAGGAAAATCAAACCGGCACTAGGGAACAGACAGAAAATCCATAGTAAAAGTTTCTCCTGCAACCCGTTCCCTATGTGCTAGATGAACGAACTTCTCACCACATGCTCAGTTCTGAGAGATAAATGTGTGTGAAAGACGTACTTCACCTAGCCTTTAGTAAAAACATAGTTTCTTTGCAGTTGCCAACACCAATCCATACATATATATGGGTAGGTAGTAGCTCCAACTCGGTTTTACTGTGAAAACTGCAGGAACTTGAGACCGGCACTAGGAAACAGACTGAGAAACCAGAGAAAAAGTTTCTCCAGCAACCCGTTCCATTTTTGCTTGATGAACGAACGTCTCTCCACATGCTAAGTTCTGAGAGATAAGTTTGTGTGAAGATTTCCTTCACCTATTTTGTTGGGAACACAGAGATTCTTTCAGAAGCAATCCCCTCTCCATACATATATATGGGGAAGTACTAGCACCAACTCGGTTTTACAGTGAAAACAGCAGGAACTTCAAACAGGCACTAGGAAACAGACTGAGAAACCAGAGTATATGTTTCTCCTGAAACTCGTTCCATTTGTGCTAGATGAACGAACGTCTCTAAACCTGCTCAGTTCTTAGAAATAAGTGAGTGTGGAAGCCGTCCTTCACCTAGCTTGTTTGGAACACAAAGTTTCTTTTCAGTTGCCAACTCCACTGCATACATATATATGGGGAGGTACTAGCTAAAACTTGTATTTACAGTGAAAACTGCAGGAACTTCAAACCGGCACTAGGAAACAGACTGAGAAACCAGAATAAAAGTATCTCCTGCAACCCGTTCCTTTTGTGCTAGATGAACGAATGTCTCTCCACATGCTCAGTTCTGAGAGATAAGTGAGTGTGAAAGCCGTCCTTCACCTAGCTTGTTGGGAACACAAAGTTTCTTTTCAGTTGCCAACTCCACTCCAAACATATATATGGGGATGTACTAGCTCCAACTCGTTTTTACAGTGTAAATTGCAGGTACTTCAAACCGGCACTAGGAAACAGACTGAGGAACCAGAGTAAATGTTTCTCCAGCAAACCGTTCCCTTTGTGCTAGATGAACGAACGTCTCTACACATGTTCTGTTCTGAGAGTTAATTGTGTGTGAAAGCCGTCCTTCACCAACCCTGTTGGGAACTCAAAGATTATTTTCAGTTGCCAAATCCACTCCATAAATATATATGGGGAGGTATTAGCTCCAACACTTTTTACAGTGAAAAATGCAGGAACTTCAAAGCGGCACTAGGAAACAGACTGAGAAACCAGAGTAAAACTTTCTCATACAACCCGTTCCCTTTGTGCTAGATGAACGAACGTCTCTCCACAAGCTCAATTGTGAGACATAAGTGTGTGTTAAAGCCGCAATTCACCTAGCTTTTTGGGAACACAAAGATTCTTTTCATTTGCCATCTCCACTCCATACATATATATGGGGAGGTCCTAGCTCCAACTCGGTTTTACAGTGAAAACTGCAGGAAATTCAAACCGGCACTAGGAAGCAGACAGAGAAAACAGCGTAAAAGTTTCTCCTGCAAACATTTCCCTTTATGCTAGATGAACGAACTTCTGTCCACATGCTAATTTCTGAGAGATAATTGTGCTTCAAAGCCGTCCTTCATTACCTTGTTGTAAAAACATAGATTCTTTGTAGTTGTCAAATCCATTCCATAAATATATATGGGGAGGTATTATTTCCAAATCGATTTTACAGTGAAAACCTCAGGAAATTCAAACCGGCACTAGGAAACAGACTGAGAAAACAGAGATTATGTTTCTCCTGCAACCGTTCCATTTGTGCTAGATGAACGAACGTCTCTCAACCTGCTCAGTTCTTAGAAATAACTGAGTGTGAAAGCCGTCTTTCACCTAGCTTGTTTGGAACACAATGTATCTTTTCAGTTGCCAACTCCACTGCATACATATATATGGGGAGGTACTAGCTAAACTTGGATTTATAGTGAAAACAGCAGGAACTTCAAACCTGCACTTGGAAACAGACTGAGAAACCAGAATAAAATTTTCTCCTGAAACACGTTCCCTTTGTGCTAGATGAATGAACTTCCGTCCACATGCTCATTTCTGAGAGATAATTGTGTGTGAAGCCGTCCGTCACCTGGCTTGTTTTAAACACATAGTTTCTTTGAAGTTGCCAACTCCACTCCATACATACATATGGGGAGGTACTAGCTCCAACTCGGTTTTACAGTGTAAAATGCAGGAAATTCGAACCGGCACTAGGAAACAGACTGAGAAACCAGAGTATAAGTTTCTCCTGCAACCCGTTCCCTTTGTGCTAGATGAACGAACGTCTCTCCACATGCTCAGTTCTGAGAGATAAGTGTGTGTGAAAGCCGTCCTTCAACTAGCTTGTTTGGAACACAAAGTTTCTTTTCAGTTGCCAATTCCACTCCATACATATATATGGGGAAGTACTAGCTAAAACTCGGATTTACAGTGAAAACTGCAGGAAATTCAAACCGGCACTAGGAAACACAATGAGAAACCAGAGTAAAAGTTACTCCTGCAACCCGTTCCCTTTGTGCTAGGTGAACGAAAGTCTCTCCACAATCTCAGTTCTGAGAGATAAGGTTGTGTGAAAGCCATAATTCACCTAGCTTATTGGGAACACAAATATTCTTTTCAGTTGCCAACTCCACTCCATACATTTATATGGCGTGGTACTAGCTAAAACTCTGTTTTACAGTGAAAATTGCAGGAACTTCAAACCGGCACTAGGAAACAGACTGAGAATACAGAGTAAAAGTTTCTCCTGCTACTCGTTCCCTTTGTGCTTGATGAACGATCGTCCCTCCACAAGTTCAGTTCTCAGAGATATGTGTTTGAAACCGTAATTCACCTTGCTTGTTGGGAACACAAATTTTCTTTTCAGTTGCCATCACCACTCCATAAATATATATGGTGAGGTACTAGCTAAAACTGGGTTTTACAGTGAAAACTGCAGGAAATTCATACCGGCACTAGGGAACAGATTGAGAAACCAGAGTAAAATTTTCTCCTGTAAACCGTTCCCTTTTTTCTAGATGAACGAACGTCTCTCCACATGATCAGTTCTGAGAGATTATTGTGTGTGAAAGCCGTCTTTCAACCAGCTTGTTGTAAACACACAGTTTCTTTGCAGTTGCCAACCCCACTCCATACATATATATGGAGAGGTAGTATCTAAAATTCTGTATTACACTGAAAACTGCAGAAATTCAAACCGGCACTAGGAAACAGACTGAGAGAAAGGAGTAAAATTTACTCCTGCAACCCGTTTCCTTTGGGCTAGATGAACGAACGTCTCTCCACATGCTCATTTCTGAGCGATAAGTGAGTGTGAAAGCCGTCCTTCACCTCGCTTGTTGAGAACACAAAGTTTGTTTTCAGTTGCCAACTCCACCCATAGATATATATGTGGATGTACTAGCTCCAACTCTGTTTTACAGTGAAAACTGAAAGAACTTAAAACTGGCACTAGGGAACAGACTGAGAATCCAGAGAAATAGTTTCTCCTGCAACCCTTTCCCTTTGTGCTAGATGAACGAACGTGTCTCCACATGCTCAGTTCTGAGAGATAATTTTGTGGGAAAGCCTTCCTTCACCTAGCTTGTTGGGAACACAAAGATTCTTTTCATTTGCCAACTCCACTCCATACATATATATGGGGAGGTATTAGCTCTAACTTACTTACACAGTGAAAACCGCAGGAACTTCAAACCGGCACTAGGAAACAGACTGAGAAACCAGAATAAAAGGTTTTCCTGCAACTTGTTCCCATTGTGCTAGATGAACGTACGTCTCTCCACAAGATAAGTTCTGAGAGATAAGTGTGTGTTAAAGCCATAATTCAACTAGCTTTTTTGGAACACAAAGGTTCTTTTCATTTGCCAAGTCCAGGCCATAATTATATATGGTTAGGTACTAGCTCCAACTCGGTTTTACAGTGAAAACTGCAGGAACTTCAAACCTGCACAAGGAAGCAGTCTGAGAAATCAGTGTAAAAGTTTCTCCTGCAACCCGTTCCCTTTGTGCTAGATGAACGAACTTCTGTCCACATGCTCATTTCTGAGAGATAAGTGTGTGTGAATGACGTCCTTCACTTAGCTTGTTGTAAACACAAAGATTCTTTGAGGTTGCCAACTCCATTCCATAAATATATATGGGGAGGTACTAGCTCCAAAATGGTTTTACAGTGAAAACTGCAGGAACTTCAAACCGGCACTAGGAAACAGACTGAGAAAACAGAGTAAAACTTTCTCCTGCAATCCGTTCCCTTTGTGCTAGATGAACGAATGTCTCTCTACATGCTCAGTTCTGAGAAAAAAGTGTGTGTGAAAGCCATCCTTCACATAGCTTGTTGGGAACACAAACTTTCTTTGCAGTTGCTAACTAATCCACACATATATTTGGGAAGTACTAGCTCCAAATGGGTTTTACAGTGAAACCTGCAGGAATTAACACCGGCACTAGGAAACAGACTGAGAAACTAGAGTAAATGTTTCTCCTGCAACACTTTCCCTTTGTGCTAGATGAACGAATGTCTCTCCACATGCTCAGTTGTGAGAGATAAGTGTGTGTGAAAGCCGTCCTTCAACTAGCTTGTTTGGAACACAAAGATTCTTTTCAGTTGCCAACTCCACTCCATAAATATATATAGGGGGGTACTAGCTAAAACTCGGTTTTACAGAGAAAACTGCAGGAACTTCAAACCGGCACTAGGAAACAGACTGAGAAAACAGAGTAAAAGTTTCTCCTGCAATAAGTTCGCTTTGTGCTAGATGAACGAAAGTCTCTACACAAGCTCAGTTCTGAGATATAAGTGTTTGTGAAAGCCGTAATTCACCTAGCTTATTGGGAATACAAAGTTTCTTTTCACTTGCCAACACCACTCCGTACATATATATGGGGAGGTACTAGCTAAAACTCGGTTTTACAGTGAAAATTCCAGGAACTTCAAACCGGCACTAGGGAACAGACTGAGAAACCAGAGTAAAATTTCTCCTGCAAACCATTCCCTTTGTGCTAGATGAACGAACGTCTCTCCACATGCTCATTTCTGAGAGGTAATTGTGTGTGAAAGCCGTCCTTCACCTAGCTTGTTGGGACACAAAATTTGTTTTCATTTGCCAACTACACTCCATACATATATATGGGGAGGTACTGGATCCAACTCTGTTTAACAGTGAAAACTGCAGGAACTTCAAACCGGCACTAGGGGACAGACTGAGAAACCGGAGTAAAAGTTTCTCCTGCAAACGGATCCCTTTGTGCTAGATGAACGAACGTCTCTCAACATGCTCAGTTCTGAGAGATAAGTGTTTGTGAAAGCCGTAATTCACCTAGCTTATTGGGAATACAAAATTTCTTTTCAGTTGCCAACACCACTCCATACATATATATGGGGAGGTACTAGCTAAAACTCGGTTTTCCAGTGAAAACTCCAGGAACTTCAAACCGGCACTAGGGAACAGACTGAGAAACCAGAGTAAAATTTCTCCTGCAAACCATTCCCTTTGTGCTAGATGAACGAACGTCTCTCCACATGCTCATTTCTGAGAGGTAATTGTGTGTGAAAGCCGTCCTTCACCTAGCTTGTTGGGAACACAAAATTTGTTTTCATTTGCCAACTACACTCCATACATATATAGGGGAGGTACTGGATCCAACTCGGTTTAACACTGAAAACTGCAGGAACTTCAAACCGGCACTAGGAAACACACTGAGAAACCGGAGTAAAAGTTTCTCCTGCAAACGGTTCCCTTTGTGCTAGATGAACGAACGTCTCTCCACCTGCTCAGTTCTGAGAGATAAGTGTGTCTGAAAGCATTCATTCACATAGCTTGTTGGGAACAAAAACTTTCTTTGCTGTTGCTAACTCCAATCCACACATATAATTGGGGAGGTACTAGCTCCAAATCGGTTATACAATGAAAACTGCAGGAACTTCAAACCGACACTAGGAAACAGACTGAGAAAACAGAGTAAATGTTTCTCCTGCAAACCGTTCCATTTGTGCTAGATTAACGAAAGTCTCTCCACAAGCTCAGTTCTTATAAATAAGTGTGTGTGAAAGCCGTCCTTCACCTAGTTTATTGGGAACACAAAGTTTCTTTTCAGTATCCAACCACACTCCATACATATATATGGGGAGGTATTAGCTCCAACACGGTTTTACACTGAAAACTGCAGGAACTTCAAACCGGCACTAGGAAACAGACTGAGAATACAGAGTAAAGTTTCTCCAGCTAGACGTTCCCTTTTGCTAGATGAACGATCGTCCCTCCAGAAGTTCATTTCTCAGAGATATGTGTGTTTGAAAGCCGTAATTCACTTTGCTTTTTGGGAACACAAATTTTCTTTTCAGTTGCCATCACCACTCCATAAATATATATGGGGAGGTAAGGGCTAAAACTCGGTTTTACAGTGAAAATTGCAGGACCTTCAAACCGGCACTAGGGAACACACTGAGAAAACAGGGTAAAAGTTTCTCTTGTAAACCGTTCCCTTTTTTCTAGATGAACGAACGTCTATCCACATGATCAGTTCTGAGAGATAATTATGGGTGAAAGCCGTCCTTCAACAAGCTTGTTGTAAACACATAGTTTCTTTGCAGTTGCCAACACCACCCCATACATATATATGGAGAGGTAGTATCTAAAACACTGTATTACAGTGAAAAATGCAGGAAATTCAAACCGGCACTAGGAAACAGACTGAGAAAAAAGAGTAAAATTTTCTCTTGTAACCCGTTTCATTTGGGCTAGATGAACGAACGTCTCTCCACATGCTTAGTTCTGAGGTATAATTGTGTGTGAAAGCCTTCCTTCAACTATCTTGTTGGGAACAAAAAGTTTCTTTGCATTTGCAAATTCCAATCCACACATATATTTGGGGAGGTACTAGCTCCAAATGTGTTTTACAGTGAAAACTGCAGGAAATTCAACCCGGCACTAGGAAACAGACTGAGAAACCAGAGTAAAAGTTTCTCCTGCAACCCGTTCCCTTTGTGCTAGGTGAACGATCTTGTGTCTACATGATCAGTTTTGAGAGAAAATTGTGTGTGAAAGCGGTCCTTCAACTAGCTTGTAGTAAACACATAGTTTCTTTGCAGTTGCAAAATCCACTCCATACATATATATGGGGAGGTACTAGCTCCAACTCGGTTTACAGTGAAAACTGAAGGAACTTCAAACCGGCACTAGGACACAGACTGAGTAAACAGAGTAAAAGGTAATCCAGCTACCCGTTCCTTTTTTCTAGATGAACTAACGTCTCTCCACATGCTCAGTTCTGAGAGATAAGTGTGTGTGAAAGCCGTCCTTCACTTAGCTTATTGGGAACACAAATTTTCTTTTCAGTTGCAAACTCCACTCCATACATATATATGGGGAGGTATTAGCTCCAAATCGGTTATACAGTGAAAACTGCAGTAACTTCAAACAGGCACTAGGAAACAGACTGAGAAACCAGAATAAAAGTTTCTCCTGCAACCTGTTCCCTTTGTGCTAGATGAACGATCGTCTCTCCACAAGCTAATTTCTGAGAGATAAGTGAGTGTTAAAGCCGTAATTCAACTAGCTTACTGGGAACACAAAGATTCTTTTCATTTGCCTACTCCAGTCCATACTTATATATGGGGAGGTACTAACTCGAACTCGGTTTTACAGTGAAAACTGCAGGAACTTCAAACCTGCACTAGGAGGCAGTCTGAGAAGTCAGGGTAAAATTTTCTCCTGCAAACGGTTCCCTTTGTGCTACATGAACGAACTTCTGTCCACATGCTCATTTCTGTAGAGATATGTGTGTTTGAAAGCCGTCCTTCACCTAGCTTATAGGGAACACAAAGTTTCTTTTCAGTATCCAACCCCACTCCATACATATATATGGGGAGGTATTAGCTCCAACACGGTTTTACAGTGAAAATTGCAGGAACTTCAAACCGGCACTAGGAAACAGTTTGAGAAACCAGAGTAAAAGTTACTCATGTAAACCGTTCCCTTTTTTCTAGATGAACGAACGTCTCTCCACATGATCAGTTCTGAGAGATAATTGTGTGTGAAATCCGTCCTTCAACCAGCTTGTTGTAAACACATATATTCTTTGCAGTTGCCAACCCCACCCCATAAATATATATGGAGAAGTAGTATCTAAAACTCTGTATTACAGTGAAAACTGCAGGAAATTCAAACAGGCACTAGGAAACAGACTGAGAAAAAAGAGTAAAATTTTCTCCTGCAACCCGTTTCCTTTGGGCTAGATGAACGAACGTCTCTCCACATGCTTAGTTCTGAGAGATAATTGTGTGTGAAAGCCTTCCTTCAACTAGTATGTTGGGAACACAAAGTTTTTTTTGCAGTTGCAAACTCCAATCCACACATATATTTGGGGAGTTACTAGCTCCAAATGTGTTTTACAATGAAAACTGCAGGAAATTCAACCCGGCACTAGGAAACAGACTGTGAAACCAGAATAAAAGTTTCTCCTGCAACCTGTTCCCTTTGTGCTAGATGAACGATCGTCTCTCCACAAGCTAAGTTCTGAGAGATTCATGTGTGTTAAAGCCGTAATTCAACTAGCTTTTTGGGAACACAAAGATTCTATTCATTTGCCAACCGTAGTCCATACTTATATATGGGGAGGAACTAGCTCCAACTCGGTTTTACAGTGAAAACTGAAGGAAATTCAAACCGGCACTAGGAGGCAGTCTGAAAAATCAGGGTAAAGTTTCTCCTGCAAACCGTTCCCTTTGTGCTAGATGAACGAACTTCTGTCCACATGCTCAGTTCTGAGAGATAAGTGTGTGTGAAAGCCGCCTTCAGTTAGCTTGTTGTAAACACATAGATTCTTTGAGGTTGCCAACTCCATTCCCTAAATATATATGAGGAGGTACTAGCTCCAAAACTGTTTTACAGTGAAAACTGCAGGAACTTCAAACCGGCACTAGGAAACAGACTGAGAAAACAGAGTAAATGTTTCTCCTGCAACCCGTTATTTTTGTGCTAGATGAAGGAACGTCTCTCCACATGCTCAGTTCTGAGAGATAAATGTGTGTGAAAGCCGTCCTTCAAATAGCTTGTTTGGAACACAAAGTTTCTTTTCAGTTGCCAACTCCACTCCATACATATATATGGGGATGTACAAGCTAAATCTCGATTTTACAGTGAAAACTGCAGGAACTTCAAACCGGCTCTAGGAAACAGACTGAGAAAACAGAGTAAAACTTTCTCCTGCAATCCCTTCCCTTTGTGCTAGATGAACGAACGTCTCTCCACATTCTCAGTTCTGAGAGATAAGTGTGTGTGAAAGCCTTCCTTCATATAGCTTGTTGTGAACACAAAGATTCTTTGCAGTTGCACACACTAATACACACATATATTTGGGGAAGTACTAGCTCCAAATGTGTTTTACAGTGAAAACTGCAGGAACTTCACACCGGCGCTAGGAAACAGACTGAGAAACCAGAGTAAATGTTTCACCTGCAACCTTTTCCATTTGTGCTAGATGAACGAACGTCTCTCCACATGCTCAGTTCTGAGAGATAAGTGTGTGTGAAAGCCGTCCTTCAACTAGCTTGTTTGGAACACAAAGATACTTTTCAGTTGCCAACTCCACTCCATACATATATATAGAGAGGAAGTAGCTCCAACTCGATTTTACACCGAAAACTGCAGGAAAAACAAACCTGCACTAGGAGGCAGTCTGAGAATTCAGGGTAAAAGTTTCTCCTGCCAACCATTCCCTTTGTGCTAGATGAAAGAACTTCTGTCCACATGCTCATTTCTGAGAGATAAGTGTGTGTGAAAGCCGTCCTTCAATTAGCTTGTTGTAAACACATAGATTCTTTGCGGTTGCCAACTCCATTCCATAAATATATATGGGGAGGTACTAGCTCCAAAACGGTTTTACAGTGAAAAATGCAGGAACTTCAAACCGGCACTAGGAAACAGACTGAGAAAAGAGAGTAAATGTTTCTTCTGCAACCCGTTCCCCTTGTGCTAGATGAACGAACGTCTGTCTACATGATCAGTTTTGAGAGAAAAGTGTGTGTGAAAGCGGTCCTTCAACAAGCTTGTTGTAAACACATAGTTTCTTTGCAGTTGCAAACTCCACTCCATACATATATATGGGGAGGTACAAGCTCCAACTCGGTTTTACAGTGAAAACTGCAGGAACTTCAAACCGGCACTAGGACACAGACTGAGTAAACAGAGTAAAAGGTTCTCCAGCTACCCGTTTCCATTTTGCTAGTTGAACGAACGTCTCTCCACATGCTCAGTTCTGAGAGATATGTGTGTGTGAAAGCCGTCATTCACCTAGATTGTTGTGAGCACATAGTTTCTTTGCAGTTGCCAACAACACCCCATACATATATATGGAGAGGTAATATCTAAAATTCTGTATTACAGTGAAAACTGCAGGAACTTCAAACCGGCTCTAGGAAGCAGACTGAGAAAACAGTGTAAAATATTCCCATGCAACCCGTTCCCTTTCACCTAGATGAAGGAACTTCTCTACACATGCTCAGTTCTGAGAGATAAGTGTGTGTGAAAGCCGTCCTTGACCTAGTTGTTGGGAACACAATGTTTCTTTTAAGTTGCCAACACCACTCCATACATATATATGGGGAGGTACTGGCTCCAACTCGGTTTTACAGTGAAACCTGCAGGAACTTCAAACCGACACTAGGAAACAGACTGAGAAACCAGAGTAAAAGTTTCTCCTTCAACCAGTTCTCTTTGTGCTAGATGAAAGAACGTCTCTCCACATGCTCATTTCTGAGAGATAATTGTGTGTGAAAGCCGTCCTTCACCTATCTTGTTGGGAACACAAAGTTTTTTTTCAGTTGCCAACACCAATCCATACATATATATGGGGAGGAACTAACTCCAACTCGGTTTTACAGTGAAAACTGCAGGAACTTCAAACCGGCACTAGTAAACAGACTGAGAAAACAGAGTAAAAATTTCTCCTGCAAAACGTTCCCTTTGTGCTAGATGAATGAACGTCTCTCCACATGCTGATTTCTGAGAAAAAAGTGTGTGTGAAAACCGTCCTTAACATAGCTGTTTGGGAACGCAGAGTTTCTTTTCATTTTCCAACACCACTCCATAAATATATACGGGGAGGTACTAGCTCCAACTCGGTTTTACAGTGAAAATTGCAGGAACATCAAAACGGCACTAGGATACAGACTGAGAAACTAGAGTAAAATTTTATAAAGCAAACCGTTCAATTTGTGCAGGATGAACGACTTCCCTCTACATGCTCAGTTCTGAGAAATAAGTGTTTGTGAGGCCGACTTTCACCTAGCTTGTTGGGAACACAAAGTTCCTTTTCAGTTGCCAACACCAATCCATACATATATATGGGGAGGAACTAACTTCAACTCGGTTTTACAGTGAAAACTGCAGGAACTTCAAAATGGCACTATGAAGCAGACTGAGAAACCAGAGTAAAAGTTTTTCCTGTAACCCGTTCTCTTTGGGCTAGATGAACGAACTTCTCTCCACATGCTCAGTTCTGAGAGATAAGTGTGTGTGAAAGCCGTCCTTCACGTATCTTTTGGGAACAAAAAGTTTCTTTGCAGTTGCAAACACCAATCCTCACATATATATGGGGAAGTACAAGCTCCAACTCGGTTTTACAGTGAAAACAGAAGGAATTTCAAACCGGCACTAAGAAACAGACTGAGAAACCAGAGAAAAAGTTTCCCCTGATACCCGTTCCTTTTGTGCTAGATGAACGAACTTCTGTCCACATGCTCATTTCTGAGAGATAAGTGTTTGTGAAAGCCGTCCTTCACCCAGCTTGTTGGGAACACAAAGTTTCTTTTAAGTTGCCAACTCCACTCCATACATATATATATAGAGGTACTAGCTCCAACTCGATTTTACAGTGAAAACTGCAGGAAATTCAAACCGACACTAGGGAACAGACTGAGAATCCAGTGTAAAATTTTCACATGCAACCAGTTCCATTTGTGCTAGATGAACGAACTTCTGTCCACATGCTCATTTCTAAGAGATAATTGTGTGAGAATGCCATCCTTCAGCTAGATTGTTTTAGACACATAGATTCTTTGCAGTTGCCAAATCCACTCCATATACATATATGGGGAGGTACTAGATGTAAATCGGGTTTACAGTGAAAACTGCAGGAACTTCAAACAGGCACTAGGAAACAGACTGAGAAATCAGAAATTGTTTCTCCTACTACCCATTCCCTTTTTGCTAGATGAACGAACGTCTCTCCAAAAGCTCAGTTCTGAGAGATATGTGTGTGTGAAAGCCGTAATTCAAATTGATTGTTGGGAACACAAATTTTCTTTTCAGTTGCAAACTACAATCCATAAATATATATGGTTAGGTACTAGCTAAAACTCGGTTTTACTGTGAAAAATGAAGTAATTTCAAACAGGCACTAGGGAACAGACTGAGAAATCAGAGTAAAATGTTCTCCTGTAACACGATCCCTTTGTTCTAGATGAACGAACCTCTCTCCACATGCTCTGTTCTGAGAGATAGGTGTGTGTGTAAGCCATCCTTCACCTAGCTTGTTGTAAACACATAGTTTCTTTGCAGTTCCCAACTCCACCCAATACATATATATGGAGAGGTACTATCTAAAATTCTGTATTACAGTGAAAACTGCAGGAACTTCAAACCGGCACTAGGAAGCAGACTGAGAAAACAGAGTAAAAGATTCTCCTGCAACCCGTTCCCTTTGAGCTAGATGAAGGAACGTCTCTACACATGCTCAGTTCTGAGAGATAAGTGTGTGTGAAAGCCGTAATTCACCTATCTGGTTGGGAACACAAAGTTTCTTTCAAGTTGCCGACCACAATCCATAAATATATTTGGGGAGGTACTAGCTCCAACTCGGGTTTACAGTGAAAACTGAAGGAAATTCAAACCGGCACTAGGAAACAAACTGAGAAACCAGAGTAAAAGTTTCTCCTGCAACCCGTTCCCTTTGTGCTAGTTGAACGAACGTCTGTCTACATGATCAGTTTTGAGAGATAATTCTGTGTGAAAGCCATCCTTCAACTAGCTTGTTGGGAACACAAAGTTTCTTTGCAGTTGCAAACTCCAATCCACACATATATTTGGGGAGGTACTAGCTCCAAATCTGTTTTACAGTGAAAATTGCAGGAACTTCAACCCGGCACTAGGAAACAGACTGATAAACCAGAGTAAAAGTTTCTCCTGCAACCCGTTCCCATTGTGCTAGGTGAACGATCGTCTGTCCACATGATAAGTTTTGAGAGATAAGTGAGTGTGAAAGCCTTCCTTAACCTAGCTTGTACTAAACACATAGTTTCTTTGCAGTTGCCAACTCCACTCCATACATATATTTGGGGAGATAGTATCTCCAACTCAGTTTTACTGTGAAAACTGCAGGAATTCAAACCGGCACTAGGAAAAAGACTGAGAAAACAGAGTAAAGTTTCTACTGCAAACCGTTCCCTTTGTGCTAGATGAATGAACGTCTCTCCACAAGCTCAGTTCTGAGAGATAAGTGTGTGTGAAAGCCTTAATTCACCTAGCTTTATGGAAACACAAAGTTACTAATCAGTTGCCAACACCAATACATAAATTTATATGGGGGGGTACTAGCTAAAACTCGGTTTTACAGTGAAAACTGCAGGAATTTCAAACAGGCACTAGGGAACAGACTGAGAAACCAGAATAAAAATATCACCTGCAACCCGTTCTCTTTGTGCTAGATGAACGAACGTCTCTCCACATGCTCAGTTCTGAGTGATGTGTGTGAAAGCCTTCCTTCACTTTGCTTGTAGGGAACACGAAGTTTATGTTCAGTTGCCAACTCCACTCCATACATATATATGGGGAGGTACTAGCTCCAACTCATTTTTTCAGTGAAAACTGCAGGAAATTCAAACCGGCACTAGGAAACATAATGAGAAAACAGAGTAAAAGTTTCTCCTGCAACCCGTTCCCTTTGTGCTAGGTGAACGAACGTCTCTCCAAAATCTCAGTTATGAGAGTTAATTGGGTGTGAAAGCCGTCCTTCAACAAGCTTGTTTTAAACAAATAGTTTGTTTTAATTTGCCAACTCCACTCCATACATATATATGGGGAGGTACTAGCTCCAACTCAGTTTTACAGTGAAAACTGTAGGAACTTCAATCCGGCACTAGGAAACAGACTGAGAAATCAGAGTAAAAGTTTCACTGCAACCCGTTCCCTTTGTTCTAGATGAATGAACGTCTCTCCACATGCTCAGTTTTGAGAAATAATTGTCTGTGAATGCCGTCCTTCACCTAGTTTGTTTGGAACACAAAGTTTCTTTTCAGTTGCCAACTTCTCTCCATACATATATATGGAGAGGTAGTAGCTCCAACTCTGTTTACAGTGAAAATTGCAGGAACTTCAAACCGGCACTAGTAAACAGACTGAGAAAACAGAGTAAAAATTTCTCCTGCAAAACGTTCCCTTTGTGCTAGATGAATGAACGTCTCTCCACATGCTCATTTCTGAGAAAAATGTGTGTGTGAAAACCGTCCTTAACATAGCTGTTTGGGAACGCAGAGTTTCTTTTCATTTTCCAACACCACTCCATAAATATATACGGGGAGGTACTAGCTCCAACTCGGTTTTACAGTGAAAATTGCAGGAACATCAAAACGGCACTAGGATACAGACTGAGAAACTAGAGTAAAATTTTATAAAGCAAACCGTTCAATTTGTGCAGGATGAACGACTTCCCTCTACATGCTCACTTCTGAGAAATAAGTGTTTGTGAGGCCGTCTTTCACCTAGCTTGTTGGGAACACAAAGTTCCTTTTCAGTTGCCAACTACACTCCATACATATATATGGGGAGGTACTAGGTCCAACTCGTTTTTACAGTGAAAACTGCAGGAACATCAAACCGGCACTAGGAAACAGACTGAGAAACCAGAGTAAAAGTTTCTCCTGCAAACCGTTCCCTTTTTGCTAGATGAATGACGTCTCTCCACATGCTCAGTTCTGAGAGTTAATTGTTTGTGAAAGCCGTACTTCACCTAGCTTGTTGGGAACACAAAGATAATTTGCAGTTTGAAGCAACATTCCACACATATATATTGGGAGGTACTAGCTAAAACTTGGTTTTACTGTGAAAAATGCAGGATCTTCAAACCGGGACTAGGAAACAGACTGAGACACCAGAGTAAAAGTTTCTCCTACAAACCGTTCCCTTTGTGCTAGATGAACGAACGCCTCTCCACATGCTCAGTTCTGAGAGATATGTGTGTATGAACGCCGTCCTTCACCTAGCTTTTTGGGAAAACAAAGTTTCTTTTCAGTTGCCAAATCCACTCCATACATTTATATGGGGAGGTACTAGCTCCAACTCTGTTTTACAGTGAAAACTGCAGGAAATTCCAACCGGAAATAGGAAACAGACTGAAACCAGTGTATAAGTTATTTCGGCAAACCATTCCCATTTTGCTTGATAAAGGAACGTCTCTCCACATGCTCAATTCTGAGAGGTAAGTGTGTGTGAAAGCCGTCTTTCACCTAGCTTGTTTGCAACACAAAGTTTCTTTTCAGTTGCCAACTCCAGTCCATACATATATATGGGGAGGTACTAGCACCAACTCGGTTTTACAGTGAAAACTGCAGGAACTTCAAACCGGCACTAGGAAACAGAATGAGAAACCAGAGTAAAAGTTTCTCCTGCAAACAGTTCCCTTTGTGCTAGATGAACGATAGTCTCTCCACATGCCCAGTTCTGAGAGATAAGTGTGTGTGAACGCCGAACTTCACCTAGCTTGTTGGGAACACAAAGATTCTTTTCAGTTGCCAACTCCACTCCATAAATATATATGGGGAGGTACTATCTCCAACTCGGTTTTACATTGAAAACTGCAGGAACTTCAAACCGGCACTAAGAAACAAACTGAGAAACTAGAGTTAAAATTTATCCTGCAACACGTTCCCTTTGTGCTATATGAACGAACGTCTCTCCACATGATCAATTCTGAGAGATAAGTGTGTGTGAAATCCGTCCTTCACCTAACATGTTGGGAACACAAAGTTTCTTTTCAGTTGCCTTCTCCACTCCATACATATATAAGGTGAGGTACTAGCTCCAACTCGGTATTACAGTGAAAACTGCAGGAACTTCAAAACGGCACTAGGTAACAGACTGAGATAACACAGTAAAAGTTTCACATGCAAACCGTTCCGTTTGAGCTAGATGAACGAACGTCTCTCCACATGCTCATTTCTGAGATGTAAGTGTGTGTGAAAGCCGTAATTCACCTAGCTTTTTGGGAACACAAAGTTTCTTTTCAGTTGCCAACTCCACTCCATACATATATATGGGGAGGTACTAGCTCCAACTCGTTTTACAGTAAAATCTGCAGGAAATTCAAACGGGCACTAGGAAACAGAATGAGAACCCAGAGTAAAAGTTTCTCCTGCAACCCATTCCCTATGTGCTAGATGAACGAACGTCTCTCCACATGCTCAGTTCTGAGAGATAAGTGTGTGTGAAAGCCGTGTTTCACATAGCTTGTTGGGAACACAAAGTTTCTTTTAAGTTTCCAACTAGACTCCATACATATATATGAGGAGGTTATAGTTAAACTCGGTTTTACTGTGAAAACTGCAGGAAATTCAAACCGGCACTATGAAACAGACTGAGAAATCTGAGTAAAAATTTTCCCTGCAAACCGTTCCATTTTTGCTAGTTGAAAGAACGTCTCTCCACATGCTCAGTTCTGAGAGATATGTGTGTGTGAGGCCGTCCTTCACTTAGCTTGTTGTGAACACAAATTTCCTTTTCAGTTGCCAACTACCCTCCATAAATATATACGGGAAGGTAGTAACTCCAACTCGGTTTTACACTGAAAACTGCAGGAAATTCAAACCGGCACCAGGAAACAGACTGAGAAACAATTTAAAAGCTTCTCCTGCATCCCGATCCCTTTGTACTACATGAAGGAACGTCTCTCCACATGCTCAGTTCTGAGAGAAAAGTGTTGTGAAAGCCGTACTACACCTAGCTTTTTGGGAACACAAAGTTTCTTTTCTGTTGCCAAATACAATCCATAAATATATACGGGGAGGTACTAATTCCAAATCGGTTTTACAGTGAAATTGAAGGAACTTAAAACCGGCACTAGGAAACAGACTGAGAAACCAGTGTAAAAGTTTCTCCTGCATCCCGTTCCCTTTGTACTACATGAAGGATCGTCTCTCCGCATGCTCAGTTCTGAGAGATAAGTTTGTGTGAAAGCCGTCCTTCAACTAGCTTGTTGGGAACACAATGTTTCTTTTCATTTGCCAACTCCAATACATACACATATATGGGGAGGTACAAGTTCCAACTCGGGATTACCGTGAAAACTGCAGGAACTTCCAACCGGCACTAGGAAACACACTGAGAACCAGAGTAATAGTTACTCCTGCAAACCATTCCATTTTTGTAAGATAAATAACGTCTCTCAACATGCTCAGTTCTGAGAGGTAAGTGTGTGTGAACGCCGCCTTCACATAGCTTGTTAGGAACACAAAGTTTCTTTTCAGTTGCCAACTCCACTCTATACATTTATATGGAGAGGTACTAGCTCCAACTCGGTTTTACAGTGAAATCTGCAGGTACTTCAAACCGGCACTAGGAAACAGACTTAGAAACCAGAGTAAAAGTTTCCACTGCAACCCTTTCCCTTTGTGCTAGATGAACGAAAGTCACTCCACATGCCCAGTTCTGAGAGATAAGTGTGTGTGAACGCCGCCTTCACATAGCTTGTTGGGAACACAAAGTTTCTTTTCAGTTGCAAACTCCACTCCATACATATATATGGGGAAGTACAATCTCCAACTCGGTTTTACAGTGAAAACTGCAGTAACTTCAAACCTGCACTAGGAAAAAAACTGAGAAACCAGAGTTATAGTTTCTCCTGCAAACCGTTCCTTTGTGCTAGATGAACGAACGTCTCTCCACATGCTCAATTCTGAGAGATAAGTGTGTGTGAAAGCCGTCTTTCAACTAACTTGTTGGGAACACAAAGTTTCTTTTCAGTTGCCATCTCCAATCCATACATATATAAGGGGATGTACTGGCTCCAACTCGGTTTTACAGTGAAAACGGCAGGAAATTCAAAACGGCACTAGGAAACAGACTGAGAAAAAACAGTAAATGTTTCACCTGCAACCAGATTCCTTTGTGCTAGATGAACGAACGTCTCTCCACATGCTCATTTCTGAGAGATAAGTGTGTGTGAAAACCGTAATTCACCTAGCTTTTGGGAACAGAATGTTTCTTTTAAGTTTCCAACTTCTCTCCATACATATATATGGGGAGGTACTAGCTAAAACTCGGTTTTACAGTGAAAACTGCAGGAACTTCAAACCGGCACTAGGAAACAGACTGAGAAACAAGAGTAAATGTATCTCCTGCAACCCGTTCCCTCTGTGCTAAATGAACTAACGTCTCTTCACATGCTCAGTTCTGAGAGATAAGTGTGTGTGAAAGCCGTCCTCAGCTATCTTGTTGGGAAAAGAAATTTTCTTTTCAGTTTCCAACTCCACTCCATACATATATATGGGGAGGTTCTAATTCCAACTCTGTATTACAGTGAAAACTGCAGGAACTTCAAACCGGCACTAGGAAACAGATTGAGAAACCACAGTAAAAATTTCTCCTGCTACCATTTTCTTTTGTGCTAGATGAAGGAACTTCTCTCTACATGCTCAGTTTTGAGAGATATGTGTGTGTGAAAGCCGTCCTTCACCTAGATTGTTGGGAACACAAATTTTCTTTTCAGTTGCCAACTCCACTCCATACATATATATGGGGAAGTACTAGCTCCAACTCGGTTTTACAGTGAAAACTGCAGGAACTACAAATCAGCACTAGGAAACAAACTGAGAAAACTGAGAAAAAGTTTCTCCTGCAACCAGTTCCCTTTGTGCTAGATGAACGAACGTCTCTCCACATGCTCAGTTCTGAGAGATAAGTGTGTGTGAAAGCCGTACTTCACGTAGCTTGTAGGGAACACAAACATACTTTGCAGTTTCAAACACCATTATACACATATATATGGGGAGGTACTATCTCCAACTCGGGTTTACAGACAAAACTGCAGGAACTTCAAACCGGCACTAGGAAACAGACTGAGAAACCAGAGAAAAATTTTCTCATGCAACCCGTTCCCTTTGTGCTAGATGCACGAACGTCTCTCCACAGGCTCCAGTCTGAGAGATAAGTGTGTGTGAAAGCCGTACTTCACATAGCTTGTAGGGAACACAAAGATACTTTGCAGTTTCAAACACCATTATACACATATATATGGGGAGGTACTATCTCCAACTCGGGTTTACAGACAAAACTGCAGGAACTTCAAACCGGCACTAGGAAACAGACTTAGAAACCAGAGAAAAATTTTCTCATGCAACCCGTTCCCTTTGTGCTAGATGCACGAACGTCTCTCCACAGGCTCCAGTCTGAGAGATAAGTGTGTGTGAAAGCCGTACTTCACATAGCTTGTTGGGAACACAAAGTTTCTTTTCAGTTGCCAACTCCACTCCATACATTTTTATGGGGAGGTACAAACTCCAACTCGGTTTTATAGTGAAAACTGCAGGAACGTCAACCCGGTACTTGGAAACAGACAGAGAAACCAGAGTAAAATTTTCTCATGCAACCCTTTCCCTATGTGCTAGGTGAAAGTTCGTCTGCCACATGATCAGTTTTGAGAGATAAGTGTGTGTGAAAGCCGTACTTCACCTAGCTTGTTGGGAACACAAAATTTCTTTCAGTTGCCATCTCCACTCCATACATATATATGGAGAGGTACTAGCTCGAAGACTGTATTACAGTGAAATCTGCAGGAACTTCAAACCGGCACTATGGAACAGACTGAGATACCAGAGTAAAATTTTCCCATGCAACCTGTTCCCTTTGTGCTAGATGAACGAACATCTTTCCACATGCTCAGTTCTGAGAGATAAGTGTTTGTGAAAGCCGTCCTTCACTTAGCTTGTTGTCAACACAGAGTTTCTTTGCAGTTGCGAACTCCATTCCATACATATAAATGTGGAGGTACTAGATCCAACTCGGATTTACATTGAAAAATGCAGGAACTTCAAAGCGGCACTAAGAAACAGACTGAGAAACCAGAGATAAAATTTCTCCTGCAACCCGTTCCCTTTGTGCTAGATGAACGATCTTCTGTCCACATGCTCAGTTCTGAGAGATAAGTGTGTGTGAAAGCCGTCCTTCATCTAGCTTGTTGTAAACACATTGATTCTTTGCAGTTACCAACTCCACTCCATAGATATATATGGGGAGGTACTAGCTCCATTTCTGTTTTACAGTGAAAACTGCAGGAAGTTCAAACCGGCCCTAGGAAACAGACTGAGAAATCAGAGAAAAAGTTTCTCCTGCAACCCGTTCCCTTTGTGCTAGATGAACGAATGTCTCTCCACATGCTAATTTATGAGAGATAAATGTGTGTGAAAGCCCTCCTTCACCTAGCTTGTTCGGAACACAAAGTTGCTTTTCAGTTGCGAACTCCATCCATACTTATATATGGGGTGGTACTAGCTCCAACTCGGTTTAACAGTGAAAACTGCAGGAACTTCAACCCGGCACTAGGAAACAGAGTGAGAAATCAGAGTAAAAGTTTCTCCTGCAAAACTATCCCTTTGTGCTAGATGAACGAACGTCTCTTCACATGCTCATTTCTGAGAGAAAAATGTGTGTGAATGCCAAATTTAAGTTAGCTGGTTGGGAACGCAAATATTCTTTTCATTTGCCAACACCACTCCATAAATATATACGGGGAGGTACTTGATACAAATCGGTTTTACAGTGAAAACTGCAGGAATTTCAAAACGGCACTAGGAAACAAACTGAGAATCCAGAGTAAAATTTTATCCTGCAAACCGTTCAATTTGTGCAGGATGAACGAACTTCCCTCTACATGCTAAGTTCTGAGAAATAAGTGTTTGTGAGACCGTCCTTCACCTAGCTTGGTGGGAACACAAAGCTCCTTTTCAGTTACCAACTACACTTCATACATATATATGGGGAGGTACTAGGTCCAACTCGTTTTTACAGTGAAAACTGCAGGAAGTTCAAATCGGCACCAGGAATCACACTGAGAAACCAGAGTAAAAGTTTCTCCTGCAACCCGTTCCCTTTTTGCTAGATGAATGAACGTCTCTCCACATGCTCAGTTCTGAGAGTTAAGTGTTTGTGAAAGCCGTACTTCAACTAGCTTGTTGGGAACACAAAGATAATTTGCATTTTCAAACACCATTCCACAAATACATATGGGGAAGTACTAGCTAAAACTCGGTTTTACTGTGAAATCTGCAGGAACTTCACACCGGCACTAGGAAACAGATTGATAAACCAGAGTAAAAGTTTCTCCTGCAACCCGTTCCCTTTTTGCTAGATGAATGAACGTCTCTGCACATGCTCAGTTCTGAGAGTTAAGTGTTTGTGAAAGCCGTACTTCACCTAGCTTGTTGGGAACACAAAGATAATTTGCAGTTTCAAACACCATTCCACACATATATGGGGAGGTACTAGCTAAAACTCGGTTTTACTGTGAAATCTGCAGGAACTTCAAACTGGCACTAGGAAACAGACTGAGAAAACAGAGTAAAAGTTTCTCCTGCAACCCGTTCCCTTTTTGCTAGACGAATGAACGTCTCTCCACATGCTCATTTCTGAGAGATAAGTGTGTGTGAAAGCCGTAATTCACCTAGCTTGTTGGGAACACAAAGTTTCTTTTAAGTTTCCAACTCGACTACATACATATATTTGAGGAGGTACTAGCTAAAACTCGGTTTTACAGTGAAAACTGCAGGAACTTCAAACCAGCACTAGGAAACAGACTGAGAAACCTGAGTAAAAATTTTTCCTGCATCCCGTTCATTTGTACATGAAGGAACGTCTCTCCACATGCTCAGTTCTGAGAGATAAGTTTGTGTGACAGCCGTTCTTCACCTAGCTTGTTGGGAACTCAATGTTTCTTTTCATATGCCAACTCCAATACATATATATATATGGGGATGTACTAGCTCCAACTCGGTTTTACAGTGAAAACTGCAGGAAATTCCAACGGGATCTAGGAGACCGACTGAGAACCAGAGAATAAGTTACTCCTGCAAACCTTTCCCATTTTGCTAGATAAAGGAACGTCTCTCCACATGCTCAGTTCTGAGAGGTAATTGTGTGTGAAAGCCGTCTTTAACCTAGCTTGTTGGAACACAAAGTTTCATTTCATTTGCCACCTCGACTCCATACATATATATGGAGAGGTACTAGCTCCAAATTTGTTTTACAGTGAAAACTGCAGGAATTTCAAACAGGCACTAGGGAACAGACTGAGAAACCAGAGTAAAAGTTTCTCCTGCAACCCGTTCCCTTTGTGCTAGATGAACGAATGTCTCTCCACATGCTAATTTATGAAATATAAATGTGTGTGAAAGCCGTCCTTCACCTAGCTTGTTCGGAACACAAAGTTTCTTTTCAGTTGCGAACTCCATCCATACTTATATATGGGGAGGTACTAGCTCCAACTCGATTTAACGGTGAAAACTGCAGGAACTTCAAACCGGCACTTGGAAACAGACTGAGAAAACAGACTAAAAGTTTCTCCTGCAAAACTTTCCCTTTGTGCTAAATGAACGAACGTCTTTTCACATGCTCATTTCTGAGAGAAAAATGTGTGTGAAACCCAACCTTTAGTTAGCTGGTTGGGAACGCAAAGATTCTTTTCATTTGCAAACACCACTCCATAAATACATACGGGAAGGTACTTGCTACAAATCGGTTTTACAGTGAAAACTGCAGGAATTTCAAAACGGCACTAGGAAACACACTGAGAATATAGAGTAAAATTTTATCCTGCAAACGGTTCAATTTGTGCAGGATGAATGAAATTCCCTCTACATGCTAAGTTCTGAGAAATAAGTGTTTGTGAGACCGTCCTTCACCTAGCTTGGTGGGAACACAAAGCTCCTTTTCAGTTGCCAACTACACTCCATACATATATATGGGGAGGTACTAGGTCCAACTCGTTTTTACAGTGAAAACTGCAGGAAGTTCAAATCGGCACCAGGAAATAGACTGAGAAACCAGAGTAAAAGTTTCTCCTGCAACCCGTTCCCTTTTTGCTAGATGAATGAACGTCTCTCCACATGCTCAGTTCTGAGAGTTAAGTGTTTGTGAAAGCCGTACTTCAACTAGCTTGTTGGGAACACAAAGATAATTTGCATTTTCAAACACCATTCCACAAATACATATGGGGAGGTACTAGCTAAAACTCGGTTTTACTGTGAAATCTGCAGGAACTTCACACCGGCACTAGGAAACAGACTGAGAAAACAGAGTAAAAGTTTCTCCTGCAACCCGTTCCCTTTGTGCTAGATGAATGAACGTCTCTCAACATGCTCATTTCTGAGAGATAAGTGTGTGTGAAAGCCAACCTTAAGTTAGCTGGTTGGGAACGCAAAGCTTCTTTTCAGTTGCCAACACCACTCCATAAATATATACGGGGAGGTACTAGCTACAAATAGGTTTTACAGTGAAAACTGCAGGAACTTCAAAACGGCACTAGGAAACAGACTGAGAAACTAGAGTAAAATTTTATCCTGCAAACCGTTCAATTTGTGCAGGATGAACGAACTTCCCTCTACATGCTCTGTTCTGAGAAATAAGTGTTTGTGAGGCCGTCCTTCACCTAGCTTGTTGGGAACACAATGTTTCTTTTCATATGCCAACTCCAATACATATATATATATGGGGAGATACTAGCTCCAACTCTTTTTTACAGTGAATACTGCAGGAAACTCCAACCGGAACTAGGAAACCGACTGAGAACCAGAGAATAAGTTACTCTTGCAAACCTTTCCCATTTTGCTTGATAAAGGAACGTCTCTCCACATGCTCAGTTCTGAGAGGTAAGTGTGTGTGAAAGCCGTCTTTCACCTAGCTTGTTTGCAACACAAATTTTCTTTTCAGTTGCCAACTCCACTCCTTACATATATATGGGGAGGTACTAGCTCCAACTCGGTTTTAAAGTGAAAACTGCAGGAACTTCAAACAGGCACTAGGAAACAGACTGAGAAACTAGAGTAAAAGTGTCTCCTGCAACCCGATCCCTTTGTGCTAGATGAACGAACGTCTCTCCAAATGCTAATTTCAGAGAGATAAGTGTGTGTGAAAGCCGTCCTTCAGCTAGCTTGTTGGGAACACAAAGTTAATTTTCTGTTGCCAACTCCACTCCATACATATATATGGGGAGGTACTAGCTCCAACTCTGTTTTACATTGAAAACTGCATGAACTTCAAACTGGCAATAGGAAACAGACTGAGAAACCAGAGTAAAATTTTATCCTGCAAACCGTTCAATTTGTGCAGGATGAACGAACTTCCCTCTACATGCTCTGTTCTGAGAAATAAGTGTTTGTGAGGCCATGCTTCACCTAGCTTGGTGGGAACACAAAGTTCCTTTTCATTTGCCAACTACACTCCATACATATATATGGGGAGGTACTAGGTCCAACTTGTTTTTACAGTGAAAACTTCAGGAACTTCAAACCGGCACCAGGAAACAGACTGAGAAACCAGAGTAAAAGTTTCCCCTGCAACCCGTTCCCTTTTTGCTAGATGAATGATCGTCTCTCCACATGCTCAGTTCTGAGAGATAAGTGTTTGTGAAAGCCGTACTTCACCTAGCTTGTTGGGAACACAAAGATAATTTGCAGTTTCAAACACCATTCCACACATATATATGGGGAGGTACTAGCTAAAACTCGGTTTTACAGTGAAATCTGCAGGTACTTCAACAGGCACTAGGAAACAGACTGAGAAACCAGAGTAAAATTTCACCTGCAAACGCTTCCCTTTGTGCTAGATGAACGAAATTTACTCCACATGCCCAGTTCTGAGAGATAAGTGTGTGTGAACGCCGCCTTCACATAGCCTGTTGGGAACACATAGTTTCTTTTCACTTGCAAACTCCACTCCATACATATATATGGGGAGGTACAATTTCCAACTCGGTTTTACAGTGAAAACTGCAGTAACTTCAAACCTGCACTAGGAAAAAGATTGAGAAACCAGAGTTATAGTTTCTCCTGCAACCCGTTCCCTTTGTGCTAGATGAACGAACGTCTCTCCACATGCTCAATTCTGAGAGATAAGTGTGTGTGAAAGCCGTCTTTCAAATAACTTGTTGGGAACACAAAGTTTCTTTTCAGTGCCATCTCTACTCCATACATATATAAGGGGATGTACTGGCTCCAACTCGGTTTTACAGTGAAAACTGCAGGAAATTCACAACGGCACTAGGAAACAGACTGAGAAAAAACAGTAAATGTTTCAACTGCAACCAGATTCCTTTTTGCTAGATGAACGAACGTCTATCCACATGCTCATTTCTGAGAGATAAGTGTGTGTGAAAACCGTAATTCACCTAGCTTTTTGGGAACACAAAGTTTCTTTTAAGTTTCCAACTCCTCTCCATACATATATATGGGGAGGTACTAGCTAAAACTCGGTTTTACAGTGAAAACTGCAGGAACTTCAAACCGGCACTAGGAAACAGACTGAGAAACAAGAGTAAATGTATCTCCTGCAACCCGTTCCCTCTGTGCTAAATGAACGAACGTCTCTTCACATGCTCATTTCTGAGAGATAAGTGTGTGTGAAAGCCGTCCTCAGCTATCTTGTTGGGAAAACAAAGTTTCTTTTCAGTTTCCAACTCCACTCCATACATAAATATGGGGAGGTTCTAATTCCAACTGTGATTTACAGTGAAAACTGCAGGAACTTCAAACCGGCACTAGGAAACAGACTGAGAAACCAGAGTAAAAATGTCTCCTGCTACCATTTTCTTTTGTGCTAGATGAAGGAACTTCTCTCTACATGCTCAGTTTTGAGAGATATGTGTGTGTGAAAGCCGTCCTTCACCTAGATTGTTGGGAACACAAATTTTCTTTTCAGTTGCCAACTCTACTCCATACATATATATGGGGTGGTAATTGCTCCAACTCGCTTTTACAGTGAAAACTGCAGGAACTACAAACCAGCACTAGGAAACAAAATGAGAAAACTGAGAAAAAGTTTCTCCTGCAACCAGTTCCCTTTGTGCTAGATGAACGAACGTCTCTCCACATGCTCAGTTCTGAGAGATAAGTGTGTGTGAAAGCCGTAGTTCACCTAGCTTGTAGGGAACACAAAGATACTTTGCAGTTTCAAACACCATTATACACATATATATGGGGAGGTACTATCTCCAACTCGGGTTTACAGAGAAAACTGCAGGAACTTCAAACCGGCACTAGGAAACAGACTGAGAAACCAGAGAAAAATTTTCTCATGCAACCCGTTCCCTTTGTGCTAGATGAACGAACGTCTCTCCACAGGCTCCAGTCTGAGAGATAAGTGTGTGTGAAAGCCGTACTTCACCTAGCTTGTAGGGAACACAAAGATTCTTTGCAGTTTCAAACACCATTATACAC
The DNA here is from genome assembly GCF_036321535.1 of Camelus dromedarius. NCBI lineage: Eukaryota > Metazoa > Chordata > Mammalia > Artiodactyla > Camelidae > Camelus > Camelus dromedarius. The sequence goes on from NW_026989731.1 coordinate 3,793,781, forward strand.
ATTTATGTGGATAGGTACAAGCTCCAACTCGGTTTAATAGTGAAAACTGCAGGAAATTAAAACTGGCACTAGGAAACAGACTGAGAAACCAGAGTAATAGTTTCTCATGCAACCCTTTCCCTATGTGCTAGGTGAACGTTCGTCTGCCACATGATCAGTTTTGAGAGATAAGTGTGTGTGAAAGCCGTCCTTCACTTAGCTTGTTGGGAACACAAAGTTTCTTTCAGTTGCCATCTCCACTCCATACATATATATGGAGAGGTACTAGCTCCAACTCTGTATTACAGTGAAATCTGCATTAACTTCAAACCGGCACTATGGAACAGACTGAGAAACCAGAGTAAAATTTTCCCATGCAACCTGTTCCCTTTGTGCTAGATGAACGAACTTCTTTCCACATGCTCATTTCTGAGAGATAAGTGTTTGTGAAAGCCATCCTTCACTTAGCTTGTTGTCAACACAGGGTTTCTTTGCAGTTGCGAACTTCATTCCGTACATTTAAATGTGGAGGTACTAGATCCAACTCGGTTTTACAGTGAAAACTGCAGGAAATTAAAACTGGCACTAGGAAACAGACTGAGAAACCAGAGTACAAGTTTCTCCTGCAAACCGTTCCCTTTGTGCTAGATGAACGAACGTCTCTCCACAAGCTCAGTTCTGAGAGATAAGTGTGTGTGAAAGCTGTCCTTCACCTAGCTTGTTGGGAACACAAAGTTTCTTTTCAGTTGCCAAATCCAGTCCATATATATATATGGGGATGTACTAGTTCCAACTCGGTTTTACAGTGAAAACTGCAGGAACTTCAAACCGGCACTAGGAAACAGACTGAGAAACCAGAGTAAATGTTTCTCCTGCCAACAGTTCCCTTTGTGCTAGATGAACGAAAGTATCTCCACATGCCCAGTTCTGAGAGATAATTGTGTGTGAACGACGAACTTCACCTAGATAGTTGGGAACACAAAGTTTCTTTTCAGTTGCCAACTCCACTTCATATATATATATATAGGGGAGGTACTATCTCCAACTCGGTTTTACATTGAAAACTGCAGGAACTTCAAACCGGCACTAAGAAACAGACTGAGAAACCAGAGATAAAATTTTTCCTGCAAACCGTTCCCTTTGTGCTAGATGAACGAACGTCTCTCCACATGCTCAAATCTGAGAGATAAGTGTGTGTGAAAGCCGTCCTTCAAATAAATTGTTGGGAACACAAAGTATCTTTTCAGTTGCAAACTACACTCCATACATATATATCGTGAGGTACTAGATCCAACTCGGTTTTACAGTGAAAACTGCAGGAACTTCAAAACGGCACTAGGAAACAGACTGAGAAAACACAGTAAAAGTTTAACCTGCAAACATTTCCCTTTGTGCTAGATGAACGAACGTCTCTCCACATGCTCATTTCTGAGAGATAAGTGTGTGTGAAAACCGTAATTCACCTAGCTTTTTGGGAACACAAAGTTTCTTTTAAGTTCCCAACTCCTCTCCATACATATATATGGGGAAGTACTAGCTAAAACTCGGTTTTACAGTGAAAACTGCAGGAACTTCAAACGGGCACTAGGAAACAGACTGAGAAACAAGAGTAAATGTATCTCCTGCAACCCGTTCCCTCTGTGCTAAATGAACGAACGTCTCTTCACATGCTCAGTTCTGAGAGATAAGTGTGTGTGAAAGCCGTCCTCAGCTATCTTGTTGGGAAAACAAAGTTTCTTTTCAGTTTCCAACTCCACTCCATACATATATATGGGGAGGTTCTATTTCCAACTGTGTTTTACAGTAAAAACTGCAGGAACTTCAAACTGGCACTAGGAAACAGACTGAGAAACCAGAGTAAAAATTTCTCCTGCTACAAGTTCCCTTTGTGCTAGATGAACGAACGACTCTCCACATGCTCAGTTCTGAGAGATAAGTGTGTGTGAAAGCCGTACTTCACCTAGCTTGTAGGGAACACAAAGATACTTTGCAGTTTCAAACACCATTATACACATATATATGGGGAGGTACTATCTCCAACTCGGGTTTACAGAGAAAACTGCATGAACTTCAAACCGGCACTAGGAAACAGACTGAGTAAGCAGAGAAAAATTTTCTCATGCAACCCGTTCCCTTTGTGCTAGATGAACGAAAGTCTCTCCACAGGCTCCAGTCTGAGGGATAAGTGTGTGTGAAAGCCGTACTTCACATAGCTTGTTGGGAACACAAAGTTTCTTTTCAGTTGCCAACTCCACTCCATTAATTTATATGGGGAGGTACATACTCCAACTCGTTTTTATAGTGAAAACTGCAGGAACTTCCTCCCGGTACTAGGAAACAGACTGAGAAACCAGAGTAAAAGTTTCTCATGCAAACCTTTCCCTATGTGCTAGGTGAAAGTTCGTCTGCCACATGATCAGTTTTGAGAGATAATTGTGTGTGAAAGCCGTCCTTCACATAGCTTGTTGGGAACACAATGTTTCTTTTCAGTTTCCAACACCTCTCCATACATATATATGGGGAGGTACTAGCTAAAACTCGGTTTTACAGTGAAAACTGCAGGAACTTCAAACCGGCACTAGGAAACAGACTGAGAAACCAGAGAAAAATTTTCTCATGCAACCCGTTCCCTTTGTGCTAGATGAACGAACGTCTCTCCACAGGCTCCATTCTGAGAGATAAGTGTGTGTGAAAGCCGTACTTCACCTAGCTTGTAGGGAACACAAAGATACTTTGCAGTTTCAAACACCATTATACACATTTATATGGATAGGTACAAGCTCCAACTCGGTTTAATAGTGAAAACTGCAGGAACATCAACCCGGTACTAGGAAACAGACTGAGAAACCAGAGTAATAGTTTCTCATGCAACCCTTTCCCTATGTGCTAGGTGAACGTTCGTCTGCCACATGATCAGTTTTGAGAGATAAGTGTGTGTGAAAGCCGTCCTTCACTTAGCTTGTTGGGAACACAAAGTTTCTTTCAGTTGCCATCTCCACTCCATACATATATATGGAGAGGTACTAGCTCCAACTCTGTATTACAGTGAAATCTGCATTAACTTCAAACCGGCACTATGGAACAGACTGAGAAACCAGAGTAAAATTTTCCCATGCAACCTGTTCCCTTTGTGCTAGATGAACGAACTTCTTTCCACATGCTCATTTCTGAGAGATAAGTGTTTGTGAAAGCCATCCTTCACTTAGCTTGTTGTCAACACAGGGTTTCTTTGCAGTTGCGAACTTCATTCCGTACATTTAAATGTGGAGGTACTAGATCCAACTCGATTTTACAGTGAAAATTGCAGGAAATTAAAACTGGCACTAGGAAACAGACTGAGAAACCAGAGTAAAAGTTTCTCCTGCAAACCGTTCCCTTTGTGCTAGATGAATGAACGTCTCTCCACAAGCTCAGTTCTGAGAGATAAGTGTGTGTGAAAGCTGTCCTTCACCTAGCTTGTTGGGAACACAAAGTTTCTTTTCAGTTGCCAAATCCAGTCCATACATATATATGGGGATGTACTAGTTCCAACTCGGTTTTACAGTGAAAATTGCAGGAACTTCAAACCGGCACTAGGAAACAGACTGAGAAACCAGAGTAAATGTTTCTCCTGCCAACAGTTCCCTTTGTGCTAGATGAACGAAAGTATCTCCACATGCCCAGTTCTGAGAGATAATTGTGTGTGAACGACGAACTTCACCTAGATAGTTGGGAACACAAAGTTTCTTTTCAGTTGCCAACTCCACTTCATATATATATATATAGGGGAGGTACTATCTCCAACTCGGTTTTACATTGAAAACTGCAGGAACTTCAAACCGGCACTAAGAAACAGACTGAGAAACCAGAGATAAAATTTTTCCTGCAAACCTTTCCCTTTGTGCTAGATGAACGAACGACTCTCCACATGCTCAAATCTGAGAGATAAGTGTGTGTGAAAGCCGTCCTTCAAATAACTTGTTGGGAACACAAAGTATCTTTTCAGTTGCAAACTACACTCCATACATATATATCGTGAGGTACTAGATCCAAACGGTTTTACAGTGAAAACTGCAGGAACTTCAAAACGGCACTAGGAAACAGACTGAGAATACACAGTAAAAGTTTAACCTGCAAACATTTCCCTTTGTGCTAGATGAACGAACGTCTCTCCACATGCTCATTTCTGAGAGATAAGTGTGTGTGAAAACCGTAATTCACCTAGCTTTTTGGGAACACAAAGTTTCTTTTAAGTTCCCAACTCCTCTCCATACATATATATGGGGAGGTACTAGCTAAAACTCGGTTTTACAGTGAAAACTTCAGGAACTTCAAACGGGCACTAGGAAACAGACTGAGAAACAAGAGTAAATGTATCACCTGCAACCCGTTCCCTTTGTGCTAAATGAACGAACGTCTCTTCACATGCTCAGTTCTGAGAGATAATGTGTGTGAAAGCCGTCCTCAGCTATCTTGTTGGGAAAACAAAGTTTCTTTTCAGTTTCCAACTCCACTCCATACATATATATGGGGAGGTTCTAATTCCAACTGTGTTTTACAGTAAAAACTGCAGGAACTTCAAACTGGCACTAGGAAACAGACTGAGAAACCAGAGTAAAAATTTCTCCTGCTACCAGTTCCCTTTGTGCTAGATGAACGAACGTCTCTCCACATGCTCAGTTCTGAGAGATAAGTGTGTGTGAAAGCCGTACTTCAGCTAGCTTGTAGGGAACACAAAGATACTTTGCAATTTCAAAAACCATTATACACATATATATGGGGAGGTACTATCTCCAACTCGGGTTTACAGAGAAAACTGCATGAACTTCAAACCGGCACTAGGAAACAGACTGAGAAACCAGAGAAAAATTTTCTCATGCAACCCGTTCCCTTTGTGCTAGATGAACGAAAGTCTCTCCACAGGCTCCATTCTGAGAGATAAGTGTGTGTGAAAGCCGTACTTCACATAGCTTGTTGGGAACACAAAGTTTCTTTTCAGTTGCCAACTCCACTCCATACATTTATATGGGGAGGTACAAACTCCAACTCGTTTTTATAGTGAAAACTGCAGGAACTTCAACCCGGTACTAGGAAACAGACTGAGAAACCAGAGTAAAAGTTTCTCATGCAAACCTTTCCCTATGTGCTAGGTGAAAGTTCGTCTGCCACATGATCAGTTTTGAGAGATGATTGTGTGTGAAAGCCGTACTTCACCTAGCTTGTTGGGAACACAATGTTTCTTTTCAGTTTCCAACTCCTCTCCATACATATATATGGGGAGGTACTAGCTAAAACTCGGTTTTACAGTGAAAACTGCAGGAACTTCAAACCGGCACTAGGAAACAGACTGAGAAACAAGAGTAAATGTATCTCCTGCAACCCGTTCCCTCTGTGCTAAATGAACGAACGTCTCTTCACATGCTCAGTTCTGAGAGATAAGTGTGTGTGAAAGCCGTCCTCAGCTATCTTGTTGGGAAAACAAAGTTTCTTTTCAGTTTCCAACTCCACTCCATACATATATATGGGGAGGTTCTAATTCCAACTGTGTTTTACAGTGAAAAATGCAGGAACTTCAAACCGGCACTAGGAAACAGACTGAGAAACCAGAGTAAAAATTTCTCCTGCTACCATTTTCTTTTGTGCTAGATGAAGGAACTTCTCTCTACATGCTCAGGTTTGAGAGATATGTGTGTGTGAAAGCCGTCCTTCACCTAGATTGTTGGGAACACAAATTTTCTTTTCAGTTGCCAACTCCACTCCATACATATATATGGGGAGGTAATTGCTCCAACTCGGTTTTACAGTGAAAACTGCAGGAACTACAAATCAGCACTAGGAAACAAACTGAGAAAACTGAGAAAAAGTTTCTCCTGCAACCAGTTCCCTTTGTGCTAGATGAACGAACGTCTCTCCACATGCTCAGTTCTGAGAGATAAGTGTGTGTGAAAGCCGTAATTCACCTAGCTTGTAGGGAACACAAAGATACTTTGCAGTTTCAAACACCATTATACACATTTATATGGGTAGGTACAAGCTCCAACTCGGTTTTATAGTGAAACCTGCAGGAACGTCAACCCGGTACTAGGAAACAGACTGAGAAACCAGAGTAATAGTTTCTCATGCAACCCTTTCCCTATGTGCTAGGTGAACGTTCGTCTGCCACATGATCAGTTTTGAGAGATAAGTGTGTGTGAAAGCCGTCCTTCACTTAGCTTGTTGGGAACACAAAGATTCTTTCAGTTGCCATCTCCACTCCATACATATATATGGAGAGGTACTAGCTCCAACTATGTATTACAGTGAAATCTGCATTAACTTCAAACCGGCACTATGGAACAGACTGAGAAACCAGAGTAAAATTTTCCCATGCAACCTGTTCCCTTTGTGCTAGATGAACGAACTTCTTTCCACATGCTCAGTTCTGAGAGATAAGTGTTTGTGAAAGCCGTCCTTCACTTAGCTTGTTGTCAACACAGGGTTTCTTTGCAGTTGCGAACTCCATTCCGTACATTTAAATGTGGAGGTACTAGATCCAACTCGGTTTTACAGTGAAAACTGCAGGAAATTAAAACTGGCACTACGAAACAGACTGAGAAACCAGAGTAAAAGTTTCTCCTGCAAACCGTTCCCTTTGTGCTAGATGAACGAACGTCTCTCCACAAGCTCAGTTCTGAGAGATAAGTGTGTGTGAAAGCTGTCCTTCACCTAGCTTGTTGGGAACACAAAGTTTCTTTTCAGTTGCCAAATCCAGTCCATACATATATATGGGGATGTACTAGTTCCAACTCGGTTTTACAGTGAAAACTGCAGGAACTTCAAACCGGCACTAAGAAACAGACTGAGAAACCAGAGTAAATGTTTCTCCTGCCAACAGTTCCCTTTGTGCTAGATGAACGAAAGTATCTCCACATGCCCAGTTCTGAGAGATAAGTGTGTGTGAACGACGAACTTCACCTAGATAGTTGGGAACACAAAGTTTCTTTTCAGTTGCCAACTCCACTTCATATATATATATATAGGGGAGGTACTATCTCCAACTCGGTTTTACATTGAAAACTGCAGGAACTTCAAACCGGCACTAAGAAACAGACTGAGAAACCAGAGATAAAATTTTTCCTGCAAACCGTTCCCTTTGTGCTAGATGAACGAACGTCTCTCCACATGCTCAAATCTGAGAGATAAGTGTGTGTGAAAGCCGTCCTTCAAATAACTTGTTGGGAACACAAAGTATCTTTTCAGTTCCCAACTCCTCTCCATACATATATATGGGGAGGTACTAGCTAAAACTCGGTTTTACAGTGAAAACTGCAGGAACTTCAAACGGGCACTAGGAAACAGACTGAGAAACCAGAGTAAAAATTTCTCCTGCTACAAGTTCCCTTTGTGCTAGATGAACGAACGTCTCTCCACATGCTCAGTTCTGAGAGATAAGTGTGTGTGAAAGCCGTACTTCACCTAGCTTGTAGGGAACACAAAGATACTTTGCAGTTTCAAACACCATTATACACATATATATGGGGAGGTACTATCTCCAACTCGGGTTTACAGAGAAAACTGCATGAACTTCAAACCGGCACTAGGAAACAGACTGAGAAACCAGAGAAAAATTTTCTCATGCAACCCGTTCCCTTTGTGCTAGATGAACGAAAGTCTCTCCACAGGCTCCAGTCTGAGAGATAAGTGTGTGTGAAAGCCGTACTTCACATAGATTGTTGGGAACACAAAGTTCCTTTTCAGTTGCCAACTCCACTCCATACATTTATATGGGGAGGTACAAACTCCAACTCGTTTATATAGTGAAAACTGCAGGAACTTCAACCCGGTACTAGGAAACAGACTGAGAAACCAGAGTAAAAGTTTCTCATGCAAACCTTTCCCTATGTGCTAGGTGAAAATTCGTCTGCCACATGATCTGTTTGAGAGATAATTGTGTGTGAAAGCCGTCCTTCACCTAGCTTGTTGGAAACACAATGTTTCTTTTCAGTTTCCAACTCCTCTCCATACATATATATGGGGAGGTAATTGCTCCAACTCGGTTTTACAGTGAAAACTGCAGGAACTACAAATCAGCACTAGGAAACAAACTGAGAAAACTGAGAAAAAGTTTCTCCTGCAACCAGTTCCCTTTGTGCTAGATGAACGAACGTCTCTCCACATGCTCAGTTCTGAGAGATAAGTGTGTGTGAAAGCCGTAATTCACCTAGCTTGTAGGGAACACAAAGATACTTTGCAGTTTCAAACACCATTATACACATTTATATGGGTAGGTACAAGCTCCAACTCGGTTTTATAGTGAAACCTGCAGGAACGTCAACCCGGTACTAGGAAACAGACTGAGAAACCAGAGTAATAGTTTCTCATGCAACCCTTTCCCTATGTGCTAGGTGAACGTTCGTCTGCCACATGATCAGTTTTGAGAGATAAGTGTGTGTGAAAGCCGTCCTTCACTTAGCTTGTTGGGAACACAAAGTTTCTTTCAGTTGCCATCTCCACTCCATACATATATATGGAGAGGTACTAGCTCCAACTATGTATTACAGTGAAATCTGCATTAACTTCAAACCGGCACTATGGAACAGACTGAGAAACCAGAGTAAAATTTTCCCATGCAACCTGTTCCCTTTGTGCTAGATGAACGAACTTCTTTCCACATGCTCAGTTCTGAGAGATAAGTGTTTGTGAAAGCCGTCCTTCACTTAGCTTGTTGTCAACACAGGGTTTCTTTGCAGTTGCGAACTCCATTCCGTACATTTAAATGTGGAGGTACTAGATCCAACTCGGTTTTACAGTGAAAACTGCAGGAAATTAAAACTGGCACTACGAAACAGACTGAGAAACCAGAGTAAAAGTTTCTCCTGCAAACCGTTCCCTTTGTGCTAGATGAACGAACGTCTCTCCACAAGCTCAGTTCTGAGAGATAAGTGTGTGTGAAAGCTGTCCTTCACCTAGCTTGTTGGGAACACAAAGTTTCTTTTCAGTTGCCAAATCCAGTCCATACATATATATGGGGATGTACTAGTTCCAACTCGGTTTTACAGTGAAAACTGCAGGAACTTCAAACCGGCACTAGGAAACAGACTGAGAAACCAGAGTAAATGTTTCTCCTGCCAACAGTTCCCTTTGTGCTAGATGAACGAAAGTATCTCCACATGCCCAGTTCTGAGAGATAAGTGTGTGTGAACGACGAACTTCACCTAGATAGTTGGGAACACAAAGTTTCTTTTCAGTTGCCAACTCCACTTCATATATATATATATAGGGGAGGTACTATCTCCAACTCGGTTTTACATTGAAAACTGCAGGAACTTCAAACCGGCACTAAGAAACAGACTGAGAAACCAGAGATAAAATTTTTCCTGCAAACCGTTCCCTTTGTGCTAGATGAACGAACGTCTCTCCACATGCTCAAATCTGAGAGATAAGTGTGTGTGAAAGCCGTCCTTCAAATAACTTGTTGGGAACACAAAGTATCTTTTCAGTTCCCAACTCCTCTCCATACATATATATGGGGAGGTACTAGCTAAAACTCGGTTTTACAGTGAAAACTGCAGGAACTTCAAACGGGCACTAGGAAACAGACTGAGAAACCAGAGTAAAAATTTCTCCTGCTACAAGTTCCCTTTGTGCTAGATGAACGAACGTCTCTCCACATGCTCAGTTCTGAGAGATAAGTGTGTGTGAAAGCCGTACTTCACCTAGCTTGTAGGGAACACAAAGATACTTTGCAGTTTCAAACACCATTATACACATATATATGGGGAGGTACTATCTCCAACTCGGGTTTACAGAGAAAACTGCATGAACTTCAAACCGGCACTAGGAAACAGACTGAGAAACCAGAGAAAAATTTTCTCATGCAACCCGTTCCCTTTGTGCTAGATGAACGAAAGTCTCTCCACAGGCTCCAGTCTGAGAGATAAGTGTGTGTGAAAGCCGTACTTCACATAGATTGTTGGGAACACAAAGTTCCTTTTCAGTTGCCAACTCCACTCCATACATTTATATGGGGAGGTACAAACTCCAACTCGTTTATATAGTGAAAACTGCAGGAACTTCAACCCGGTACTAGGAAACAGACTGAGAAACCAGAGTAAAAGTTTCTCATGCAAACCTTTCCCTATGTGCTAGGTGAAAATTCGTCTGCCACATGATCTGTTTGAGAGATAATTGTGTGTGAAAGCCGTCCTTCACCTAGCTTGTTGGAAACACAATGTTTCTTTTCAGTTTCCAACTCCTCTCCATACATATATATGGGGAGGTACTAGCTAAAACTCGGTTTTACAGTGAAAACTGCAGGAACTTCAAACCGGCACTAGGAAACAGACTGAGAAACAAGAGTAAATGTATATCCTGCAACCCGTTCCCTCTGTGCTAAATGAACGAACGTCTCTTCACATGCTCAGTTCTGAGAGATAAGTGTGTGTGAAAGCCGTCCTCAGCTATCTTGTTGGGAAAACAAAGTTTCTTTTCAGTTTCCAACTCCACTCCATACATATATATGGGGAGGTTCTAATTCCAACTGTGTTTTACAGTGAAAAATGCAGGAACTTCAAACCGGCACTAGGAAACAGACTGAGAAACCAGAGTAAAAATTTCTCCAGCTACCATTTTCTTTTGTGCTAGATGAAGGAACTTCTCTCTACATGCTCAGGTTTGAGAGATATGTGTGTGTGAAAGCCGTCCTTCACCTAGATTGTTGGGAACACAAATTTTCTTTTCAGTTGCCAACTCCACTCCATACATATATATGGGGAGGTAATTGCTCCAACTCGGTTTTACAGTGAAAACTGCAGGAACTACAAATCAGCACTAGGAAACAAACTGAGAAAACTGAGAAAAAGTTTCTCCTGCAACCAGTTCCCTTTGTGCTAGATGAACGAACGTCTCTGCACATGCTCAGTTCTGAGAGATAAGTGTGTGTGAAAGCCGTAGTTCACCTAGCTTGTAGGGAACACAAAGATACTTTGCAGTTTCAAACACCATTATACACATATATATGGGGAGGTACTATCTCCAACTCGGGTTTACAGAGAAAACTGCATGAACTTCAAACCGGCACTAGGAAACAGACTGAGAAACCAGAGAAAAATTTTCTCATGCAACCCGTTCCCTTTGTGCTAGATGAACGAAAGTCTCTCCACAGGCTCCAGTCTGAGAGATAAGTGTGTGTGAAAGCCGTACTTCACATAGATTGTTGGGAACACAAAGTTCCTTTTCAGTTGCCAACTCCACTCCATACATTTATATGGGGAGGTACAAACTCCAACTCGTTTATATAGTGAAAACTGCAGGAACTTCAACCCGGTACTAGGAAACAGACTGAGAAACCAGAGTAAAAGTTTCTCATGCAAACCTTTCCCTATGTGCTAGGTGAAAATTCGTCTGCCACATGATCTGTTTGAGAGATAATTGTGTGTGAAAGCCGTCCTTCACCTAGCTTGTTGGAAACACAATGTTTCTTTTCAGTTTCCAACTCCTCTCCATACATATATATGGGGAGGTACTAGCTAAAACTCGGTTTTACAGTGAAAACTGCAGGAACTTCAAACCGGCACTAGGAAACAGACTGAGAAACAAGAGTAAATGTATATCCTGCAACCCGTTCCCTCTGTGCTAAATGAACGAACGTCTCTTCACATGCTCAGTTCTGAGAGATAAGTGTGTGTGAAAGCCGTCCTCAGCTATCTTGTTGGGAAAACAAAGTTTCTTTTCAGTTTCCAACTCCACTCCATACATATATATGGGGAGGTTCTAATTCCAACTGTGTTTTACAGTGAAAAATGCAGGAACTTCAAACCGGCACTAGGAAACAGACTGAGAAACCAGAGTAAAAATTTCTCCAGCTACCATTTTCTTTTGTGCTAGATGAAGGAACTTCTCTCTACATGCTCAGGTTTGAGAGATATGTGTGTGTGAAAGCCGTCCTTCACCTAGATTGTTGGGAACACAAATTTTCTTTTCAGTTGCCAACTCCACTCCATACATATATATGGGGAGGTAATTGCTCCAACTCTGTTTTACAGTGAAAACTGCAGGAACTACAAATCAGCACTAGGAAACAAACTGAGAAAACTGAGAAAAAGTTTCTCCTGCAACCAGTTCCCTTTGTGCTAGATGAACGAACGTCTCTGCACATGCTCAGTTCTGAGAGATAAGTGTGTGTGAAAGCCGTAGTTCACCTAGCTTGTAGGGAACACAAAGATACTTTGCAGTTTCAAACACCATTATACACATATATATGGGGAGGTACTATCTCCAACTCGGGTTTACAGAGAAAACTGCAGGAACTTCAAACCGGCACTAGGAAACAGACTGAGAGACCAGAGAAAAATTTTCTCATGCAACCCGTTCCCTTTGTGCTAGATGAACGAACGTCTCTCCACAGGCTCCAGTCTGAGAGATAAGTGTGTGTGAAAGCCGTACTTCACCTAGTTTAGGGAACACAAAGATACTTTGCAGTTTCAAACACCATTATACACATTTATATGGGTAGGTACAAGCTCCTACTCGGTTTTATAGTGAAAACTGCAGGAACGTCAACCCGGTACTAGGAAACAGACTGAGAAACCAGAGTAATAGTTTCTCATGCAACCCTTTCCCTATGTGCTAGGTGAACGTTCGTCTGCCACATGATCAGTTTTGAGAGATAAGTGTGTGTGAAAGCCGTCCTTCACTTAGCTTGTTGGGAACACAAAGTTTCTTTCAGTTGCCATCTCCACTCCATACATATATATGGAGAGGTACTAGCTCCAACTCTGTATTACAGTGAAATCTGCATTAACTTCAAACCGGCACTATGGAACAGACTGAGAAACCAGAGTAAAATTTTCCCATGCAACCTGTTCCCTTTGTGCTAGATGAACGAACTTCTTTCCACATGCTCAGTTCTGAGAGATAAGTGTTTGTGAAAGCCGTCCTTCACTTAGCTTGTTGTCAACACAGGGTTTCTTTGAAGTTGCGAACTCCATTCCGTACATTTAAATGTGGAGGTACTAGATCCAACTCGGTTTTACAGTGAAAACTGCAGGAAATTAAAACTGGCACTAGGAAACAGACTGAGAAACCAGAGTAAAAGTTTCTCCTGCAAACCGTTCCCTTTGTGCTAGATGAACGAACGTCTCTCCACAAGCTCAGTTCTGAGAGATAAGTGTGTGTGAAAGCTGTCCTTCACCTAGCTTGTTGGGAACACAAAGTTTCTTTTCAGTTGCCAAATCCAGTCCATACATATATATGGGGATGTACTAGTTCCAACTCGGTTTTACAGTGAAAACTGCAGGAACTTCAAACCGGCACTAGGAAACAGACTGAGAAAGCAGAGTAAATGTTTCTCCTGCCAACAGTTCCCTTTGTGCTAGATGAACGAAAGTATCTCCACATGCCCAGTTCTGAGAGATAATTGTGTGTGAACGACGAACTTCACCTAGATAGTTGGGAACACAAAGTTTCTTTTCAGTTGCCAACCCCACTTCATATATATATATATAGGGGAGGTACTATCTCCAACTCGGTTTTACATTGAAAACTGCAGGAACTTCAAACCGGCACTAAGAAACAGACTGAGAAACCAGAGATAAAATTTTTCCTGCAAACCTTTCCCTTTGTGCTAGATGAACGAACGACTCTCCACATGCTCAAATCTGAGAGATAAGTGTGTGTGAAAGCCGTCCTTCAAATAACTTGTTGGGAACACAAAGTATCTTTTCAGTTGCAAACTACACTCCATACATATATATCGTGAGGTACTAGATCCAACTCGGTTTTACAGTGAAAACTGCAGGAACTTCAAAACGGCACTGGGAAACAGACTGAGAAAACACAGTAAAAGTTTAACCTGCAAACATTTCCCTTTGTGCTAGATGAACGAACGTCTCTCCACATGCTCATTTCTGAGAGATAAGTGTGTGTGAAAACCGTAATTCACCTAGCTTTTTGGGAACACAAAGTTCCTTTTAAGTTCCCAACTCCTCTCCATACATATATATGGGGAGGTACTAGCTAAAACTCGGTTTTACAGTGAAAACTGCAGGAACTTCAAACGGGCTCTAGGAAACAGACTGAGAAACAAGAGTAAATGTATCTCCTGCAACCCGTTCCCTCTGTGCTAAATGAACGAACGTCTCTTCACATGCTCATTTCTGAGAGATAAGTGTGTGTGAAAGCCGTCCTCAGCTATCTTGTTGGGAAAACAAAGTTTCTTTTCAGGTTCCAACTCCACTCCATATATTTATATGGGGAGGTACAAACTCCAACTCGTTTTTATAGTGAAAACTGCAGGAACTTCAACCCGGTACTAGGAAACAGACTGAGAAACCAGAGTAAAAGTTTCTCAAGCAAACCTTTCCCTATGTGCTAGGTGAAAGTTCGTCTGCCACATGATCAGTTTTGAGAGATAATTGTGTGTGAAAGCCGTCCTTCACCTAGCTTGTTGGGAACACAAAGTTTCTTTTCAGTTTCCAACTCCTCTCCATACATATATATGGGGAGGTACTAGCTAAAACTCGGTTTTACAGTGAAAACTGCAGGAACTTCACCGGCACTAGGAAACAGACTGAGAAACAAGAGTAAATGTATCTCCTGCAACCCGTTCCCTCTGTGCTAAATGAACGAACGTCTCTTCACATGCTCAGTTCTGAGAGATAAGTGTGTGTGAAAGCCGTCCTCAGCTATCTTGTTGGGAAAACAAAGATTCTTTTCAGTTTCCAACTCCACTCCATACATATATATGGGGAGGTTCTAATTCCAACTGTGTTTTACAGTGAAAACTGCAGGAACTTCAAACCGGCACTAGGAAACAGACTGAGAAACCAGAGTAAAAATTTCCCCTGCTAACATTTTCTTTTGTGCTAGATGAAGGAACTTCTCTCTACATGATCAGTTTTGAGAGATAAGTGTGTGTGAAAGCCGTACTTCACCTAGTTTAGGGAACACAAAGATACTTTGCAGTTTCAAACAGCATTATACACATTTATATGGGTAGGTACAAGCTCCAACTCGGTTTTATAGTGAAAACTGCAGGAACGTCAACCCGGTACTAGGAAACAGACTGAGAAACCAGAGTAATAGTTTCTCATGCAACCCTTTCCCTATGTGCTAGGTGAACGTTCGTCTGCAACATGATCAGTTTTGAGAGATAACTGTGTGTGAAAGCCGTCCTTCACTTAGCTTGTTGGGAACACAAAGTTTCTTTCAGTTGCCATCTCCACTCCATACATATATATGGAGAGGTACCAGCTCCAACTCTGTATTACAGTGAAATCTGCATTAACTTCAAACCGGCACTATGGAACAGACTGAGAAACCAGAGTAAAATTTTCCCATGCAACCTGTTCCCTTTGTGCTAGATGAACGAACTTCTTTCCACATGCTCAGTTCTGAGATATAAGTGTTTGTGAAAGCCGTCCTTCACTTAGCTTGTTGTCAACACAGGGTTTCTTTGCAGTTGCGAACTCCATTCCGTACATTTAAATGTGGAGGTACTAGATCCAACTCGGTTTTACAATGAAAACTGCAGGAAATTAAAACTGGCACTAGGAAACAGACTGAGAAACCAGAGTAAAAGTTTCTCCTGCAAACTGTTCCTTTTGTGCTAGATGAACGAATGTCTCTCCACAAGCTCAGTTCTGAGAGATAAGTGTGTGTGAAAGCTGTCCTTCACCTAGCTTGTTGGGAACACAAAGTTTCTTTTCAGTTGCCAAATCCAGTCCATACATATATATGGGGATGTACTATTTCCAACTGGGTTTACAGTGAAAACTGCAGGAACTTCAAACCGGCACTAGGAAACAGACTGAGAAACCAGAGTAAATGTTTCTCCTGCAACCCGTTCCCTTTGTGCTAGATGAACGAACGTCTCTCCACATGCTCAGTTCTGAGAGATAAGTGTGTGTGAAAGCCGTCCTTCAACTAGCTTGTTTGGAACACAAAGTTTCTTTTCAGTTGCCAACTCCACTCCATACATATATATGGGGAGGTACTAGCTAAAACTCGGTTTTACAGTGAAAACTGCAGGAACTTCAAACAGGCACTTGGAAACAGACTGAGAAAACAGAGTAAAAGTTTCTCCTGCAATCCGTTCCATTTGTGCTAGATGAACGAAAGTCTTTCCACAAGCTCAGTTCTGAGACATAAGTGTTTGTGAAAGCCGTAATTCACTAAGCTTGTAGGGAATACAAAGTTTCTTTTCAGTTGCAAACACTACTCCATACATATATATGGGGAGGTACTAGCTAAAACTCGGATTTACAGTGGAAACTGCAGGAAATTCAAACTGGCCCTAGGGAACAGACTGAGAAACCAGAGTAAATGTTTCTCCTGCAAACCATTCCCTTATTGCTAGATGAACGAACGTCTCTCCACATGCATTTTTTGAGAAGTAATTGTGTGTGAAAGCCATCCTTCACCTAGCTTGTAGGGAACACAAAATTTGTTTTCAGTTGCCAACTACATTCCATACATATATATGGGGTGTTACAAGATCCAACTCGGTTTAACAGTGAAAACTGCAGGAACTTCAAAACGGCAGTAGGAAACAGACTGAGAAAACAGTGTAAAAGTTTCTCCTGCCACCATTTCCCTTTGTGCTAGATGAACGAACTTCTGTCCACATGCTCAGTTCTGAGAGATAATTGTGTGTGAAAGCCATACTTCACTTAGCTTGTTGTAAACACATAGATTCTTTGTAGTTGCCAAATCCATTCCATAAATATTTATGGGGAGGTACTATTTCCAAATCGAATTTTCAGTGAAAACCTCAGGGAATTCAAACCGGCACTAGGAAACAGACTGAGAAAACAGAGAATATGTTTCTCCTGCAACCCGTTCCATTTGTGCTAGATGAACGAACGTCTCTCAACCTGCTCATTTCTTAGAAATAGGTGAGTGTGAAAGCCGTCTTTCACCTAGCTTGTTTGGAACACAAAGTTTCTTTACAGTTGCCAAAACCACTGCATACATATATATGGGGAGGTACTAGCTAAAACTCGGATTTACAGTTAAAATTGCAGGAAATTCAAACCGGCACTAGGAAACAGACTGAGAAACCAGAATAAAAGTATCTCCTGCAACCCGTTACTTTGTGCTAGATGAACGAAAGTCTCTCCACATGCTCAGTTCTGAGAGATAATTGAGTGTGAAAGCCGTCCTTCACCTAGGTTGTTGGGAACACAAAGTTTCTTTTCAGTTGCCAACTTCACTCCATACATATATATGGGGAGGTACTAGCTCCAACTCTGTTTTACAGTCAAATCTGTAGGAAATTCAACCGGCACTAGGGCACAGACTGAGTATCCAGAGAAAAAGTTTCGCTTCAACCAGTTCCCTTTGTGCTAGATGAATGAACTTCACTCCACATGCTCAGTTCTGAGAGATAATTTTGTGGGAAAGCCGTCCTTCACCTAGCTTGTTGGGAACACAAAGTTTCTTTTCAGTTGCCAACACTACTCCATACATATATATGGGGAGGTATTAGATCCAACTCGGTTATAAAGTGAAAACTGCAGGAACTTCAAACCGGCACTAGGAAACAGACTGAGAAACCAGAATAAAAGTTTCTCCTGCAACCCGTTCCCTTTGTGCTAGATGAACGAACGTCTCTCCACAAGCTCAGTTCTGAGAGATAAATGTGTGTTAAAGCCGTAATTCAACTAGCTTGTTGGGAACACAAAGATTCTTTTCATTTGCCAACTCCACTCCATACATGTATATGGGGAGGTACTAGCTCCACCTTTTTTTTACAGTGAAAATTGCAGGAACTTCAAACCGGCACTAGGAAGCAGACTGAGAAAACAGTGTAAAAGTTTAACCTGCAACCCGTTCCCAATGTGCTAGATGAACGAACTTCTGTCCACATGCTCATTTCTGAGAGATAAGTGTGTGTGAAAGCCGTCCTTCAATTAGCTTCTTGTAAACACATAAATTCTTTGCAGTTGCCAACTTCATTCCATAAATATATATGAGGAGGTACTAGCTCCAAATCGGTTTTACATTGAAAACTGCAGGAACTTCAAACCGGCACTAAGTAACAGACTGAGAAAACAGAGTAAAAGATTCTACTGCAATCCGATCCCTTTTTGCCAGATGAACGAAAGTCTCTCCACATGCTCAGATCGGAGAAGTAAGTGTGTGTGAAAGCCGTCCTTCACCAAGCTTGTTGGGAACACAAAGTTTCTTTTCAGTTGCCAACTACACTCCATACATATATATGGTGAGGTACTAGCTCCAACTCGGTTTAACAGTGAAAACTGCAGGAAATTCAAACCGGCACTAGGAAACAGACTGAGAAACCAGAGAATATGTTTCTCCTGCAACGGTTCCCATTGTGCTAGATGAACGAACGTCTCTCAACATGCCCAGTTCTTAGAAATAAGTGAGTGTGAAAGCAATCCTTCAACTAGCTTGTTTGGAACACAAAGATTCTTTTCAATTGCCAACTCCACTGCATACATATATATGGGGAAGTACTAGCTAAAACTCGGATTTACAGTGAAAACTGCAGGAAATTCAAACCGGCACTAGGAAACACAATGAGAAACCAGAGTAAAAGTTACTCCTGCAACCCGTTCCCTTTGTGCTAGGTGAACGAAAGTCTCTCCACAATCTCAGTTCTGAGAGATAAGGTTGTGTTAAAGCCATAATTCACCTAGCTTATTGGGAACACAAATATTCTTTTCAGTTGCCAACTCCACTCCATACATTTATATGGCGAGGTACTAGCTAAAACTCGGTTTTACAGTGAAAACTGCAAGAATTTCAAACCGGCACTCGGGAACAGACTGAGAAACCAGAGTAAAAGTTTCTCCTGCAAACCGTTCCCTTTGTGCTACATGAACGAAATTCTGTCCACATGCTCACTTCTGAGAGATAAGTGTGTGTGAAAACCGTCCTTCAAATAGCTTGTTGTAAACACATAGTTTCTTTGCAGTTGCAAACAGCAATCCATAAATATATATGGGGAGGTACTAGCTCCAACTCTGTTTTACAGTGAAAACTGCAGGAACTTCAAACCGGCACTAGGAAACAGACTGAGAAACCAGAGTAAATGTTTCTCCTGCAACCCTTTCCCATTGTGCTATATGAACGAACGTCTCTCCACATGCTCAGTTCTAAGAGATAAGTGTGTGTGAAAGCCGACCTTCACCTAGATTATTGTGAACACAAAATTTCTTTTCAGTATCCAACCCCACTCCATACATATATATGGGGATGTATTAGCTCCAACACTTTTTTACAGTGAAAATTGCAGGAACTTCAAACCGGCACTAGGAAACAGACTGAGAATAGAGAGTAAAAGTTTCTCCTGCTACTCGTTCCCTTTGTGCTAGATGAACGATCGTCCCTCCACAAGTTCAGTTCTCAGAGATATGTGTTTGAAACCGTAATTCACCTTGCTTGTTGGGAACACAAATTTTCTTTTCAGTTGCCATCACCACTCCATAAATATATATGGTGAGGTACTAGCTAAAACTGGGTTTTACAGTGAAAAATGCAGGAAATTCATACCGGCACTAGGGAATAGATTGAGAAACCAGAGTAAAATTTTCTCCTGTAAACCGTTCCCTTTTTTCTAGATGAACGAACGTCTCTCCACATGATCAGTTCTGAGAGATTATTGTGTGTGAAAGCCGTCTTTCAACCAGCTTGTTGTAAACACACAGTTTCTTTGCAGTTGCCAACACCACTCCATACATATATATGGAGTGGTAGTATCTAAAATTCTGTATTACACTGAAAACTGCAGGAAATTCAAACCGGCACTAGGAAACAGACTGAGAGAAAGGAGTAAAATTTACTCCTGCAACCCGTTTCCTTTGGGCTAGATGAACGAACGTCTCTCCACATGCTCATTTCTGAGCGATAAGTGAGTGTGAAAGCCGTCCTTCACCTTGCTTGTTGAGAACACAAAGTTTCTTTTCAGTTGCCAACTCCACCCATACATATATATGTGGATGTACTAGCTCCAACTCTGTTTTACAGTGAAAACTGAAAGAACTTAAAACTGGCACTAGGGAACAGATTGAGAATCCAGAGAAATAGTTTCTCCTGCAACCCTTTCCCTTTGTGCTAGATGAACGAACGTGTCTCCACATGTTCAGTTCTGAGAGATAATTTTGTGGGAAAGCCTTCCTTCACCTAGCTTGTTGGGAACACAAAGATACTTTTCATTTGCCAACTCCACTCCATACATATATATGGGGAGGTATTAGCTCTAAATTACTTACACAGTGAAAACCGCAGGAACTTCAAACCGGCACTAGGAAACAGACTGAGAAACCAGAATAAAAGTTTCTCCTGCAACTTGTTCCCATTTTGCTAGATGAACGTACGTCTCTCCACAAGCTAAGTTCTGAGAGATAAGTGTGTGTTAAAGCCGTAATTCAACTAGCTTTTTTGGAACACAAAGGTTCTTTTCATTTGCCAACTCCAGGCCATAATTATATATGGTTAGGTACTAGCTCCAACTCGGTTTTACAGTGAAAACTGCAGGAACTTCAAACCTGCACTAGGAAGCAGTCTGAGAAATCAGTGTAAAAGTTTCTCCTGCAACCCGTTCCCTTTGTGCTAGATGAACGAACTTCTGTCCACATGCTCATTTCTGAGAGATAAGTGTGTGTGAATGACGTCCTTCACTTAGCTTGTTGTAAACACAAAGATTCTTTGAGGTTGCCAACTCCATTCCATAAATATATATGGGGAGGTACTAGCTCCAAAACGGTTTTACAGTGAAAACTGCAGGAACTTCAAACCGGCACTAGGAAACAGACTGAGAAAACAGAGTAAAACTTTCTCCTGCAATCCGTTCCCTTTGTGCTAGATGAACGAATGTCTCTCTACATGCTCAGTTCTGAGAAAAAAGTGTGTGTGAAAGCCATCCTTCACATAGCTTGTTGGGAACACAAACTTTCTTTGCAGTTGCTCACTAATCCACACATATATTTGGGGAAGTACTAGCTCCAAATGGGTTTTACAGTGAAACCTGCAGGAATTAACACCGGCACTAGGAAACAGACTGAGAAACTAGAGTAAATGTTTCTCCTGCAACACTTTCCCTTTGTGCTAGATGAACGAACGTCTCTCCACATGCTCAGTTGTGAGAGATAAGTGTGTGTGAAAGCCGTCCTTCAACTAGCTTATTTGTAACACAAAGTTTCTTTTCAGTTTCCAGCTCCACTCCATAAATATATATAGGGAGGTTCTAGCTAAAACTCAGTTTTACAGAGAAAACTGCAGGAACTTCAAACCGGCACTAGGAAACAGACTGAGAAAACAGAGTAAAAGTTTCTCCTGCAATAAATTCGCTTTGTGCTAGATGAACGAAAGTCTCTACACAAGCTCAGTTCTGAGATATAAGTGTTTGTGAAAGCCGTAATTCACCTAGCTTATTGGGAATACAAAGTTTCTTTTCACTTGCCAACACCACTCCGTACATATATATGGGGAGGTACTAGCTAAAACTCGGTTTTACAGTGAAAACTCCAGGAACTTCAAACCGGCACTAGGGAACAGACTGAGAAACCAGAGTAAAATTTCTCCTGCAAACCATTCCCTTTGTGCTAGATGAACGAACGTCTCTCCACATGCTCATTTCTGAGAGGTAATTGTGTGTGAAAGCCGTCCTTCACCTAGCTTGTTGGGACACAAAATTTGTTTTCATTTGCCAACTACACTCCATACATATATATGGGGAGGTACTGGATCCAACTCTGTTTAACAGTGAAAACTGCAGGAACTTCAAACCGGCACTAGGGAACAGACTGAGAAACCGGAGTAAAAGTTTCTCCTGCAAACGGATCCCTTTGTGCTAGATGAACGAACGTCTCTCCACATGCTCAGTTCTGAGAGATAAGTGTTTGTGAAAGCCGTAATTCACCTAGCTTATTGGGAATACAAAGTTTCTTTTCAGTTGCCAACACCACTCCATACATATATATGGGGAGGTACTAGCTAAAACTCGGTTTTCCAGTGAAAACTCCAGGAACTTCAAACCGGCACTAGGGAACAGACTGAGAAACCAGAGTAAAATTACTCCTGCAAACCATTCCCTTTGTGCTAGATGAACGAACGTCTCTCCACATGCTCATTTCTGAGAGGTAATTGTGTGTGAAAGCCGTCCTTCACCTAGCTTGTTGGGAACACAAAATTTGTTTTCATTTGCCAACTACACTCCATACATATATAGGGGAGGTACTGGATCCAACTCGGTTTAACAGTGAAAACTGCAGGAACTTCAAACCGGCACTAGGAAACACACTGAGAAACCGGAGTAAAAGTTTCTCCTGCAAACGGTTCCCTTTGTGCTAGATGAACGAACGTCTCTCCACCTGCTCAGTTCTGAGAGATAAGTGTGTCTGAAAGCATTCATTCACATAGCTTGTTGGGAACAAAAACTTTCTTTGCTGTTGCTAACTCCAATCCACACATATAATTGGGGAGGTACTAGCTCCAAATCGGTTATACAATGAAAACTGCAGGAACTTCAAACCGGCACTAGGAAACAGACTGAGAAAACAGAGTAAATGTTTCTCCTGCAAACCGTTCCATTTGTGCTAGATTAACGAAAGTCTCTCCACAAGCTCAGTTCTTATAAATAAGTGTGTGTGAAAGCCGTCCTTCACCTAGTTTATTGGGAACACAAAGTTTCTTTTCAGTATCCAACCACACTCCATACATATATATGGGGAGGTATTAGCTCCAACACGGTTTTACACTGAAAACTGCAGGAACTTCAAACCGGCACTAGGAAACAGACTGAGAATACAGAGTAAATTTTCTCCAGCTAGACGTTCCCTTTTGCTAGATGAACGATCGTCCCTCCAGAAGTTCATTTCTCAGAGATATGTGTGTTTGAAAGCCGTAATTCACTTTGCTTTTTGGGAACACAAATTTTCTTTTCAGTTGCCATCACCACTCCATAAATATATATGGGGAGGTAAGGGCTAAAACACGGTTTTACAGTGAAAATTGCAGGACTTTCAAACCGGCACTAGGGAACACACTGAGAAAACAGGGTAAAAGTTTCTCTTGTAAACCGTTCCCTTTTTTCTAGATGAACGAACGTCTATCCACATGATCAGTTCTGAGAGATAATTATGGGTGAAAGCCGTCCTTCAACAAGCTTGTTGTAAACACATAGTTTCTTTGCAGTTGCCAACACCACCCCATACATATATATGGAGAGGTAGTATCTAAAACACTGTATTACAGTGAAAAATGCAGGAAATTCAAACCGGCACTAGGAAACAGACTGAGAAAAAAGAGTAAAATTTTCTCCTGTAACCCGTTTCATTTGGGCTAGATGAACGAACGTCTCTCCACATGCTTAGTTCTGAGAGATAATTGTGTGTGAAAGCCTTCCTTCAACTATCTTGTTGGGAAGAAAAAGTTTCTTTGCAGTTGCAAATTCCAATCCACACATATATTTGGGGAGGTACTAGCTCCAAATGTGTTTTACAGTGAAAACTGCAGGAAATTCAACCCGGCACTAGGAAACAGACTGAGAAACCAGAGTAACAGTTTCTCCTGCAACCCGTTCCCTTTGTGCTAGGTGAACGATCGTGTGTCTACATGATCAGTTTTGAGAGAAAATTGTGTGTGAAAGCGGTCCTTCAACTAGCTTGTAGTAAACACATAGTTTCTTTGAAGTTGCCAACTCCACTCCATACATATATATGGGGAGGTACTAGCTCCAACTCGGTTTACAGTGAAAACTGAAGGAACTTCAAACCGGCACTAGGACACAGACTGAGTAAACAGAGTAAAAGGTAATCCAGCTACCCGTTCCTTTTTTCTAGATGAACGAACGTCTCTCCACATGCTCAGCTCTGAGAGATTAGTGTGTGTGAAAGCCGTCCTTCACTTAGCTTATTGGGAACACAAATTTTCTTTTCAGTTGCAAACTCCACTCCATACATATATATGGGGAGGTATTAGCTCCAAATCGGTTATACAGTGAAAACTGCAGTAACTTCAAACAGGCACTAGGAAACAGACTGAGAAACCAGAATAAAAGTTTCTCCTGCAACCTGTTCCCTTTGTGCTAGATGAACGATCGTCTCTCCACAAGCTAATTTCTGAGAGATAAGTGAGTGTTAAAGCCGTAATTCAAACAGCTTACTGGGAACACAAAGATTCTTTTCATTTGCCTACTCCAGTCCATACTTATATATGGGGAGGTACTAACTCGAACTCGGTTTTACAGTGAAAACTGCAGGAACTTCAAACCTGCACTAGGAGGCACTCTGAGAAGTCAGGGTAAAATTTTCTCCTGCAAACGGTTCCCTTTGTGCTACATGAACGAACTACTGTCCACATGCTCATTTCTGTAGAGATATGTGTGTTTGAAAGCCGTCCTTCACCTAGCTTATAGGGAACA
Source organism: Camelus dromedarius (assembly GCF_036321535.1). Classification (NCBI taxonomy): domain Eukaryota; kingdom Metazoa; phylum Chordata; class Mammalia; order Artiodactyla; family Camelidae; genus Camelus; species Camelus dromedarius. Next base: position 3,818,106 of record NW_026989731.1, read on the forward strand.
CAAAGTTTCTTTTCAGTATCCAACCCCACTCCATACATATATATGGGGAGGTATTAGCTCCAACACGGTTTTACAGTGAAAATTGCAGGAACTTCAAACCGGCACTAGGAAACAGTTTGAGAAACCAGAGTAAAAGTTACTCCTGTAAACCGTTCCCTTTTTTCTAGATGAACGAACGTCTCTCCACATGATCAGTTCTGAGAGATAATTGTGTGTGAAATCCGTCCTTCAACCAGCTTGTTGTAAACACATATATTCTTTGCAGTTGCCAAACCCACCCCATAAATATATATGGAGAAGTAGTATCTAAAACTCTGTATTACAGTGAAAACTGCAGGAAATTCAAACAGGCTCTAGGAAACAGACTGAGAAAAAAGAGTAAAATTTTCTCCTGCAACCCGTTTCCTTTGGGCTAGATGAACGAACGTCTCTCCACATGCTTAGATCTGAGAGATATTTGTGTGTGAAAGCCTTCGTTCAACTAGTATGTTGGGAACACAAAGATTCTTTGCAGTTGCACACACTAATACACACATATATTTGGGGAAGTACTAGCTCCAAATGGGATTTACAGTGAAAACTGCAGGAACTTCACACCGGCACTAGGAAACAGACTGAGAAACCAGAGTAAATGTTTCACCTGCAACCTTTTCCATTTGTGCTAGATGAACGAACGTCTCTCCACATGCTCAGTTCTGAGAGATAAGTGTGTGTGAAAGCCGTCCTTCAACTATCTTGTTTGGAACACAAAGATACTTTTCAGTTGCCAACTCCACTCCATACATATATATAGAGAGGAAGTAGCTCCAACTCGGTTTTACACCGAAAACTGCAGGAAAAACAAACCTGCACTAGGAGGCAGTCTGAGAAATCAGGGTAAAAGTTTCTCCTGCAAACCATTCCCTTTGTGCTAGATGAAAGAACTTCTGTCCACATGCTCACTTCTGAGAGATAAGTGTGTGTGAAAACCGTCCTTCAAATAGCTTGTTGTAAACACATAGTTTCTTTGCAGTTGCAAACAGCAATCCATAAATATATATGGGGAGGTACTAGCTCCAACTCTGTTTTACAGTGAAAACTGCAGGAACTTCAAACCGGCACTAGGAAACAGACTGAGAAACCAGAGTAAATGTTTCTCCTGCAACCCTTTCCCATTGTGCTATATGAACGAACGTCTCTCCACATGCTCAGTTCTAAGAGATAAGTGTGTGTGAAAGCCGACCTTCACCTAGATTATTGTGAACACAAAATTTCTTTTCAGTATCCAACCCCACTCCATACATATATATGGGGATGTATTAGCTCCAACACTTTTTTACAGTGAAAATTGCAGGAACTTCAAACCGGCACTAGGAAACAGACTGAGAATAGAGAGTAAAAGTTTCTCCTGCTACTCGTTCCCTTTGTGCTAGATGAACGATCGTCCCTCCACAAGTTCAGTTCTCAGAGATATGTGTTTGAAACCGTAATTCACCTTGCTTGTTGGGAACACAAATTTTCTTTTCAGTTGCCATCACCACTCCATAAATATATATGGTGAGGTACTAGCTAAAACTGGGTTTTACAGTGAAAAATGCAGGAAATTCATACCGGCACTAGGGAATAGATTGAGAAACCAGAGTAAAATTTTCTCCTGTAAACCGTTCCCTTTTTTCTAGATGAACGAACGTCTCTCCACATGATCAGTTCTGAGAGATTATTGTGTGTGAAAGCCGTCTTTCAACCAGCTTGTTGTAAACACACAGTTTCTTTGCAGTTGCCAACACCACTCCATACATATATATGGAGTGGTAGTATCTAAAATTCTGTATTACACTGAAAACTGCAGGAAATTCAAACCGGCACTAGGAAACAGACTGAGAGAAAGGAGTAAAATTTACTCCTGCAACCCGTTTCCTTTGGGCTAGATGAACGAACGTCTCTCCACATGCTCATTTCTGAGCGATAAGTGAGTGTGAAAGCCGTCCTTCACCTTGCTTGTTGAGAACACAAAGTTTCTTTTCAGTTGCCAACTCCACCCATACATATATATGTGGATGTACTAGCTCCAACTCTGTTTTACAGTGAAAACTGAAAGAACTTAAAACTGGCACTAGGGAACAGATTGAGAATCCAGAGAAATAGTTTCTCCTGCAACCCTTTCCCTTTGTGCTAGATGAACGAACGTGTCTCCACATGTTCAGTTCTGAGAGATAATTTTGTGGGAAAGCCTTCCTTCACCTAGCTTGTTGGGAACACAAAGATACTTTTCATTTGCCAACTCCACTCCATACATATATATGGGGAGGTATTAGCTCTAAATTACTTACACAGTGAAAACCGCAGGAACTTCAAACCGGCACTAGGAAACAGACTGAGAAACCAGAATAAAAGTTTCTCCTGCAACTTGTTCCCATTGTGCTAGATGAACGTACGTCTCTCCACAAGCTAAGTTCTGAGAGATAAGTGTGTGTTAAAGCCGTAATTCAACTAGCTTTTTTGGAACACAAAGGTTCTTTTCATTTGCCAACTCCAGGCCATAATTATATATGGTTAGGTACTAGCTCCAACTCGGTTTTACAGTGAAAACTGCAGGAACTTCAAACCTGCACTAGGAAGCAGTCTGAGAAATCAGTGTAAAAGTTTCTCCTGCAACCCGTTCCCTTTGTGCTAGATGAACGAACTTCTGTCCACATGCTCATTTCTGAGAGATAAGTGTGTGTGAATGACGTCCTTCACTTAGCTTGTTGTAAACACAAAGATTCTTTGAGGTTGCCAACTCCATTCCATAAATATATATGGGGAGGTACTAGCTCCAAAACGGTTTTACAGTGAAAACTGCAGGAACTTCAAACCGGCACTAGGAAACAGACTGAGAAAACAGAGTAAAACTTTCTCCTGCAATCCGTTCCCTTTGTGCTAGATGAACGAATGTCTCTCTACATGCTCAGTTCTGAGAAAAAAGTGTGTGTGAAAGCCATCCTTCACATAGCTTGTTGGGAACACAAACTTTCTTTGCAGTTGCTCACTAATCCACACATATATTTGGGGAAGTACTAGCTCCAAATGGGTTTTACAGTGAAACCTGCAGGAATTAACACCGGCACTAGGAAACAGACTGAGAAACTAGAGTAAATGTTTCTCCTGCAACACTTTCCCTTTGTGCTAGATGAACGAACGTCTCTCCACATGCTCAGTTGTGAGAGATAAGTGTGTGTGAAAGCCGTCCTTCAACTAGCTTATTTGTAACACAAAGTTTCTTTTCAGTTTCCAGCTCCACTCCATAAATATATATAGGGAGGTTCTAGCTAAAACTCAGTTTTACAGAGAAAACTGCAGGAACTTCAAACCGGCACTAGGAAACAGACTGAGAAAACAGAGTAAAAGTTTCTCCTGCAATAAATTCGCTTTGTGCTAGATGAACGAAAGTCTCTACACAAGCTCAGTTCTGAGATATAAGTGTTTGTGAAAGCCGTAATTCACCTAGCTTATTGGGAATACAAAGTTTCTTTTCACTTGCCAACACCACTCCGTACATATATATGGGGAGGTACTAGCTAAAACTCGGTTTTACAGTGAAAACTCCAGGAACTTCAAACCGGCACTAGGGAACAGACTGAGAAACCAGAGTAAAATTTCTCCTGCAAACCATTCCCTTTGTGCTAGATGAACGAACGTCTCTCCACATGCTCATTTCTGAGAGGTAATTGTGTGTGAAAGCCGTCCTTCACCTAGCTTGTTGGGACACAAAATTTGTTTTCATTTGCCAACTACACTCCATACATATATATGGGGAGGTACTGGATCCAACTCTGTTTAACAGTGAAAACTGCAGGAACTTCAAACCGGCACTAGGGAACAGACTGAGAAACCGGAGTAAAAGTTTCTCCTGCAAACGGATCCCTTTGTGCTAGATGAACGAACGTCTCTCCACATGCTCAGTTCTGAGAGATAAGTGTTTGTGAAAGCCGTAATTCACCTAGCTTATTGGGAATACAAAGTTTCTTTTCAGTTGCCAACACCACTCCATACATATATATGGGGAGGTACTAGCTAAAACTCGGTTTTCCAGTGAAAACTCCAGGAACTTCAAACCGGCACTAGGGAACAGACTGAGAAACCAGAGTAAAATTACTCCTGCAAACCATTCCCTTTGTGCTAGATGAACGAACGTCTCTCCACATGCTCATTTCTGAGAGGTAATTGTGTGTGAAAGCCGTCCTTCACCTAGCTTGTTGGGAACACAAAATTTGTTTTCATTTGCCAACTACACTCCATACATATATAGGGGAGGTACTGGATCCAACTCGGTTTAACAGTGAAAACTGCAGGAACTTCAAACCGGCACTAGGAAACACACTGAGAAACCGGAGTAAAAGTTTCTCCTGCAAACGGTTCCCTTTGTGCTAGATGAACGAACGTCTCTCCACCTGCTCAGTTCTGAGAGATAAGTGTGTCTGAAAGCATTCATTCACATAGCTTGTTGGGAACAAAAACTTTCTTTGCTGTTGCTAACTCCAATCCACACATATAATTGGGGAGGTACTAGCTCCAAATCGGTTATACAATGAAAACTGCAGGAACTTCAAACCGGCACTAGGAAACAGACTGAGAAAACAGAGTAAATGTTTCTCCTGCAAACCGTTCCATTTGTGCTAGATTAACGAAAGTCTCTCCACAAGCTCAGTTCTTATAAATAAGTGTGTGTGAAAGCCGTCCTTCACCTAGTTTATTGGGAACACAAAGTTTCTTTTCAGTATCCAACCACACTCCATACATATATATGGGGAGGTATTAGCTCCAACACGGTTTTACACTGAAAACTGCAGGAACTTCAAACCGGCACTAGGAAACAGACTGAGAATACAGAGTAAATTTTCTCCAGCTAGACGTTCCCTTTTGCTAGATGAACGATCGTCCCTCCAGAAGTTCATTTCTCAGAGATATGTGTGTTTGAAAGCCGTAATTCACTTTGCTTTTTGGGAACACAAATTTTCTTTTCAGTTGCCATCACCACTCCATAAATATATATGGGGAGGTAAGGGCTAAAACACGGTTTTACAGTGAAAATTGCAGGACTTTCAAACCGGCACTAGGGAACACACTGAGAAAACAGGGTAAAAGTTTCTCTTGTAAACCGTTCCCTTTTTTCTAGATGAACGAACGTCTATCCACATGATCAGTTCTGAGAGATAATTATGGGTGAAAGCCGTCCTTCAACAAGCTTGTTGTAAACACATAGTTTCTTTGCAGTTGCCAACACCACCCCATACATATATATGGAGAGGTAGTATCTAAAACACTGTATTACAGTGAAAAATGCAGGAAATTCAAACCGGCACTAGGAAACAGACTGAGAAAAAAGAGTAAAATTTTCTCCTGTAACCCGTTTCATTTGGGCTAGATGAACGAACGTCTCTCCACATGCTTAGTTCTGAGAGATAATTGTGTGTGAAAGCCTTCCTTCAACTATCTTGTTGGGAAGAAAAAGTTTCTTTGCAGTTGCAAATTCCAATCCACACATATATTTGGGGAGGTACTAGCTCCAAATGTGTTTTACAGTGAAAACTGCAGGAAATTCAACCCGGCACTAGGAAACAGACTGAGAAACCAGAGTAACAGTTTCTCCTGCAACCCGTTCCCTTTGTGCTAGGTGAACGATCGTGTGTCTACATGATCAGTTTTGAGAGAAAATTGTGTGTGAAAGCGGTCCTTCAACTAGCTTGTAGTAAACACATAGTTTCTTTGAAGTTGCCAACTCCACTCCATACATATATATGGGGAGGTACTAGCTCCAACTCGGTTTACAGTGAAAACTGAAGGAACTTCAAACCGGCACTAGGACACAGACTGAGTAAACAGAGTAAAAGGTAATCCAGCTACCCGTTCCTTTTTTCTAGATGAACGAACGTCTCTCCACATGCTCAGCTCTGAGAGATTAGTGTGTGTGAAAGCCGTCCTTCACTTAGCTTATTGGGAACACAAATTTTCTTTTCAGTTGCAAACTCCACTCCATACATATATATGGGGAGGTATTAGCTCCAAATCGGTTATACAGTGAAAACTGCAGTAACTTCAAACAGGCACTAGGAAACAGACTGAGAAACCAGAATAAAAGTTTCTCCTGCAACCTGTTCCCTTTGTGCTAGATGAACGATCGTCTCTCCACAAGCTAATTTCTGAGAGATAAGTGAGTGTTAAAGCCGTAATTCAAACAGCTTACTGGGAACACAAAGATTCTTTTCATTTGCCTACTCCAGTCCATACTTATATATGGGGAGGTACTAACTCGAACTCGGTTTTACAGTGAAAACTGCAGGAACTTCAAACCTGCACTAGGAGGCACTCTGAGAAGTCAGGGTAAAATTTTCTCCTGCAAACGGTTCCCTTTGTGCTACATGAACGAACTACTGTCCACATGCTCATTTCTGTAGAGATATGTGTGTTTGAAAGCCGTCCTTCACCTAGCTTATAGGGAACACAAAGTTTCTTTTCAGTATCCAACCCCACTCCATACATATATATGGGGAGATATTAGCTCCAACACGGTTTTACAGTGAAAATTGCAGGAACTTCAAACCGGCACTAGGAAACAGTTTGAGAAACCAGAGTAAAAGTTACTCCTGTAAACCGTTCCCTTTTTTCTAGATGAACGAACGTCTCTCCACATGATCAGTTCTGAGAGATAATTGTGTGTGAAATCCGTCCTTCAACCAGCTTGTTGTAAACACATATATTCTTTGCAGTTGCCAAACCCACCCCATAAATATATATGGAGAAGTAGTATCTAAAACTCTGTATTACAGTGAAAACTGCAGGAAATTCAAACAGGCTCTAGGAAACAGACTGAGAAAAAAGAGTAAAATTTTCTCCTGCAACCCGTTTCCTTTGGGCTAGATGAACGAACGTCTCTCCACATGCTTAGATCTGAGAGATATTTGTGTGTGAAAGCCTTCGTTCAACTAGTATGTTGGGAACACAAAGATTCTTTGCAGTTGCACACACTAATACACACATATATTTGGGGAAGTACTAGCTCCAAATGGGATTTACAGTGAAAACTGCAGGAACTTCACACCGGCACTAGGAAACAGACTGAGAAACCAGAGTAAATGTTTCACCTGCAACCTTTTCCATTTGTGCTAGATGAACGAACGTCTCTCCACATGCTCAGTTCTGAGAGATAAGTGTGTGTGAAAGCCGTCCTTCAACTATCTTGTTTGGAACACAAAGATACTTTTCAGTTGCCAACTCCACTCCATACATATATATAGAGAGGAAGTAGCTCCAACTCGGTTTTACACCGAAAACTGCAGGAAAAACAAACCTGCACTAGGAGGCAGTCTGAGAAATCAGGGTAAAAGTTTCTCCTGCAAACCATTCCCTTTGTGCTAGATGAAAGAACTTCTGTCCACATGCTCATTTCTGAGAGATAAGTGTGTGTGAAAGCCGTCCTTCACTTAGCTTGTTGTAAACACATAGATTCTTTGAGGTTGCCAACTCCATTCCATAAATATATATGGGGAGGTACTAGCTCCAAAACGGTTTTACAGTGAAAAATGCAGGAACTTCAAACCGGCACTAGGAAACAGACTGAGAAAAGAGAGTAAATGTTTCTTCTGCAACCCGTTCCCCTTGTGCTAGATGAACGAACGTCTCTCCACATCCTCAGTTCTGAGAGATAATTGTGTGTGAAAGCCGTCCTTCAACCAGCTTTTTGTAAGCACATAGTTTCTTTGCAGTTGCCAACCCCACCCCATACATATATATGGAGAAGTTGTATCTAAAACACTGTATTACAGTGAAAACTGCAGGAAATTCAAACCGGCACTAGGAAACAGACTGAGAAAAAAGAGTAAAATTTTCTCCTGCAACCCGTTTCTTTGTGCTAGATGAACGAATATCTCTCCACATACTTAGTTCTGAGAGATAATTGTGTGTGAAAGCATTCCTTCAACTAGCTTGTTGGGAACACAAAGTTTCTTTGCAGTTGCAAACTCCAATCCACACATATATTTGGGGAGTTACTAGCTCCAAATGTGTTTTACAGTGAAAATTGCAGGAAATTCAACCCGGCACTAAGAAACAGTCTGAGAAACAAGAGTAACAGTTTCTCCTGCAACCCGTTCCCTTTGTGCTAGGTGAACGATCGTCTGTCTACATGATCAGTTTTGAGAGAAAAGTGTGTGTGAAAGCGGTCCTTCAACAAGCTTGTTGTAAACACATAGTTTCTTTGCAGTTGCAAACTCCACTCCATACATATATAAGGGGAGGTACTAGCTCCAACTCGGTTTTACAGTGAAAACTGCAGGAACTTCAAACCGGCACTAGGACACAGACTGAGTAAACAGAGTAAAAGGTTCTCCAGCTACCCGTTTCCATTTTGCTAGTTGAACGAACGTCTCTCCACATGCTCAGTTCTGAGGGATATGTGTGTGTGAAAGCCGTCATTCACCTAGCTTGTTGTGAGCACATAGTTTCTTTGCAGTTGCCAACACCACCCCATACATATATATGGAGAGGTAATATCTAAAATTCTGTATTACAGTGAAAACTGCAGGAACTTCAAACCGGCTCTAGGAAGCAGACTGAGAAAACAGTGTAAAATATTCCCATGCAACCCGTTCCCTTTCAGCTAGATGAAGGAACGTCTCTACACATGCTCAGTTCTGAGAGATAAGTGTGTGTGAAAGCCGTCCTTGACCTAGTTGTTGGGAACACAAAGTTTCTTTTAAGTTGCCAACACCACTCCATACATATATATGGGGAGGTACTGGCTCCAACTCGGTTTTACAGTGAAACCTGCAGGAACTTCAAACCGACACTAGGAAACAGACTGAGAAACCAGAGTAAAAGTTTCTCCTTCAACCAGTTCTCTTTGTGCTAGATGAAAGAACGTCTCTCCACATGCTCATTTCTGAGAGATAATTGTGTGTGAAAGCCGTCCTTCACCTATCTTGTTGGGAACACAAAGTTTTTTTTCAGTTGCCAACACCAATCCATACATATATATGGGGAGGAACTAACTCCAACTCGGTTTTACAGTGAAAACTGCAGGAACTTCAAAATGGCACTATGAAGCAGACTGAGAAACCAGAGTAAAAGTTTTTCCTGTAACCCGTTCTCTTTGGGCTAGATGAACGAACTTCTCTCCACATGCTCAGTTCTGAGAGATAAGTGTGTGTGAAAGCCGTCCTTCACGTATCTTTTGGGAACACAAAGTTTCTTTGCAGTTGCAAACACCAATCCTCACATATATATGGGGAATTACAAGCTCCAACTCGGTTTTACATTGAAAACAGCAGGAATTTCAAACCGGCACTAAGAAACAGACTGAGAAACCAGAGAAAAAGTTTCCCCTGATACCCGTTCCTTTTGTGCTAGATGAACGAACTTCTGTCCACATGCTCATTTCTGAGAGATAAGTGTTTGTGAAAGCCGTCCTTCACCCAGCTTGTTGGGAACACAAAGTTTCTTTTAAGTTGCCAACTCCACTCCATACATATATATATAGAGGTACTAGCTCCAACTCGATTTTACAGTGAAAACTGCAGGAAATTCAAACCGACACTAGGGAACAGACTGAGAATCCAGAGTAAAATTTTCTCATGCAACCCATTCCATTTGTGCTAGATGAACGAACTTCTGTCCACATGCTCATTTCTAAGAGATAATTGTGTGAGAATGCCATCCTTCAGCTAGATTGTTTTAGACACATAGATTCTTTGCAGTTGCCAAATCCACTCCATAAATATATATGGGGAGGTACTAGATGTAAATCGGGTTTACAGTGAAAACTGCAGGAACTTCAAACAGGCACTAGGAAACAGACTGAGAAATCAGAAATTGTTTCTCCTACTACCCGTTCCCTTTGTGCTAGATGAACGAACGTCTCTCCAAAAGCTCAGTTCTGAGAGATATGTGTGTGTGAAATCCGTAATTCAAATAGATTGTTGGGAACACAAATTTTCTTTTCAGTTGCAAACTACAATCCATAAATATATATGGTTAGGTACTAGCTAAAACTCGGTTTTACTGTGAAAAATGAAGTAATTTCAAACAGGCACTAGGGAACAGACTGAGAAATCAGAGTAAAATGTTCTCCTGTAACACGATCCCTTTGTTCTAGATGAACGAACCTCTCTCCACATGCTCTGTTCTGAGAGATAAGTGTGTGTGTAAGCCATCCTTCACCTAGCTTGTTGTAAACACATAGTTTCTTTGCAGTTCCCAACTCCACCCAATACAAATATATGGAGAGGTACTATCTAAAATTCTGTATTACAGTGAAAACTGCAGGAACTTCAAACCGGCACTAGGAAGCAGACTGAGAAAACAGAGTAAAAGATTCTCCTGCAACCCGTTCCCTTTGAGCTAGATGAAGGAACGTCTCTACACATGCTCAGTTCTGAGAGATAAGTGTGTGTGAAAGCCGTAATTCACCTATCTGGTTGGGAACACAAAGTTTCTTTCAAGTTGCCGACCACAATCCATAAATATATTTGGGGAGGTACTAGCTCCAACTCGGGTTTACAGTGAAAACTGAAGGAAATTCAAACCGGCACCAGGAAACAAACTGAGAAACCAGAGTAAAAGTTTCTCCTGCAACCCGTTCCCTTTGTGCTAGTTGAACGAACGTCTGTCTACATGATCAGTTTTGAGAGATAATTCTGTGTGAAAGCCATCCTTCAACTAGCTTGTTGGGAACACAAAGTTTCTTTGCAGTTGCAAACTCCAATCCACACATATATTTGGGGAGGTACTAGCTCCAACTCTGTTTTACAGTTAAAATTGCAGGAACTTCAACCCGGCACTAGGAAACAGACTGATAAACCAGAGTAAAAGTTTCTCCAGCAACCCGTTCCCATTGTGCTAGGTGAACGATCGTCTGTCCACATGATAAATTTTGAGAGATAAGTGAGTGTGAAAGCCTTCCTTCACCTAGCTTGTACTAAACACATAGTTTCTTTGCAGTTGCCAACTCCACTCCATACATATATTTGGGGAGATACTATCTCCAACTCAGTTTTACTGTGAAAACTGCAGGAATTCAAACCGGCACTAGGAAACAGACTGAGAAAACAGAGTAAAGTTTCTACTGCAAACCGTTCCCTTTGTGCTAGATGAATGAACGTCTCTCCACAAGCTCAGTTCTGAGAGATAAGTGTGTGTGAAAGCCGTAATTCACCTAGCTTTATGGAAACACAAAGTTACTAATAAGTTGCCAACACCAATACATAAATTTATATGGGGGGGTACTATCTAAAATTCTGTATTACAGTGAAAACTGCAGGAACTTCAAACCGGCACTAGGAAGCAGACTGAGAAAACAGAGTAAAAGATTCTCCTGCAACCCGTTCCCTTTGAGCTAGATGAAGGAACGTCTCTACACATGCTCAGTTCTGAGAGATAAGTGTGTGTGAAAGCCGTAATTCACCTATCTGGTTGGGAACACAAAGTTTCTTTCAAGTTGCCGACCACAATCCATAAATATATTTGGGGAGGTACTAGCTCCAACTCGGGTTTACAGTGAAAACTGAAGGAAATTCAAACCGGCACTAGGAAACAAACTGAGAAACCAGAGTAAAAGTTTCTCCTGCAACCCGTTCCCTTTGTGCTAGTTGAACGAACGTCTGTCTACATGATCAGTTTTGAGAGATAATTCTGTGTGAAAGCCATCCTTCAACTAGCTTGTTGGGAACACAAAGTTTCTTTGCAGTTGCAAACTCCAATCCACACATATATTTGGGGAGGTACTAGCTCCAAATCTGTTTTACAGTGAAAATTGCAGGAACTTCAACCCGGCACTAGGAAACAGACTGATAAACCAGAGTAAAAGTTTCTCCTGCAACCCGTTCCCATTTTGCTAGGTGAACGATCGTCTGTCCACATGATAAATTTTGAGAGATAAGTGAGTGTGAAAGCCTTCCTTCACCTAGCTTGTACTAAACACATAGTTTCTTTGCAGTTGCCAACTCCACTCCATACATATATTTGGGGAGATACTATCTCCAACTCAGTTTTACTGTGAAAACTGCAGGAATTCAAACCGGCACTAGGAAACAGACTGAGAAAACAGAGTAAAGTTTCTACTGCAAACCGTTCCCTTTGTGCTAGATGAATGAACGTCTCTCCACAAGCTCAGTTCTGAGAGATAAGTGTGTGTGAAAGCCGTAATTCACCTAGCTTTATGGAAACACAAAGTTACTAATAAGTTGCCAACACCAATACATAAATTTATATGGGGGGGTACTAGCTAAAACTCGGTTTTACAGTGAAAACTGCAGGAATTTCAAACAGGCACTAGGGAACAGACTGAGAAACCAGAATAAAAATATCACCTGCAACCCGTTCCCTTTGTGCTAGATGAACGAACGTCTCTCCACATGCTCAGTTCTGAGTGATGTGTGTGAAAGCCTCCCTTCACTTTGCTTGTAGGGAACACAAAGTTTATGTTCAGTTGCCAACTCCACTCCATACATATATATGGGGAGGTACTAGCTCCAACTCATTTTTTCAGTGAAAACTGCAGGAAATTCAAACCGGCACTAGGAAACATAATGAGAAAACAGAGTAAAAGTTTCTCCTGCAACCCGTTCCCTTTGTGCTAGGTGAACGAACGTCTCTCCACAATCTCAGTTATGAGAGTTAATTGGGTGTGAAAGCCGTCCTTCAACAAGCTTGTTTTAAACAAATAGTTTGTTTTAATTTGCCAACTCCACTCCATACATATATATGGGGAGGTACTAGCTAAAACTCAGTTTTACAGTGAAAACTGTAGGAACTTCAATCCGGCACTAGGAAACAGACTGAGAAATCAGAGTAAAAGTTTCACTGCAACCAGTTCCCTTTGTTCTAGATGAATGAACGTCTCTCCACATGCTCAGTTCTGAGAAATAATTGTCTGTGAATGCCGTCCTTCACCTAGTTTGTTTGGAACACAAAGTTTCTTTTCAGTTGCCAACTTCTCTCCATACATATATATGGAGAGGTAGTAGCTCCAACTCTGTTTACAGTGAAAATTGCAGGAACTTCAAACCGGCACTAGTAAACAGACTGAGAAAACAGAGTAAAAATTTCTCCTGCAAAACGTTCCCTTTGTGCTAGATGAATGAACGTCTCTCCACATGCTCATTTCTGAGAAAAAAGTGTGTGTGAAAACCGTCCTTAACATAGCTCTTTGGGAACGCAGAGTTTCTTTTCATTTTCCAACACCACTCCATAAATATATACGGGGAGGTACTAGCTCCAACTCGGTTTTACAGTGAAAATTGCAGGAACATCAAAACGGCACTAGGATACAGACTGAGAAACTAGAGTAAAATTTTATAAAGCAAACCGTTCAATTTGTGCATTATGAACGACTTCCCTCTACATGCTCAGTTCTGAGAAATAAGTGTTTGTGAGGCCGTCTTTCACCTAGCTTGTTGGGAACACAAAGTTCCTTTTCAGTTGCCAACTACACTCCATACATATATTTGGGGAGGTACTAGGTCCAACTCGTTTTTACAGTGAAAACTGCAGGAACATCCAACCGGCACTAGGAAACAGACTGAGAAACCACAGTAAAAGTTTCTCCTGCAAACCGTTCCCTTTTTGCTAGATGAATGAACGTCTCTCCACATGCTCAGTTCTGAGAGTTAATTGTTTGTGAAAGCCGTACTTCACCTAGCTTGTTGGGAACACAAAGATAATTTGCAGTTTGAAGCAACATTCCACACATATATATTGGGAGGTACTAGCTAAAACTCGGTTTTACTGTGAAAAATGCAGGATCTTCAAACCGGGACTAGGAAACAGACTGAGACACCAGAGTAAAAGTTTCTCCTACAAACCGTTCCCTTTGTGCTAGATGAACGAACGCCTCTCCACATGCTCAGTTCTGAGAGATATGTGTGTATGAACGCCGTCCTTCACCTAGCTTCTTGGGAAAACAAAGTTTCTTTTCAGTTGCCAAATCCACTCCATACATTTATATGGGGAGGTACTAGCTCCAACTCTGTTTTACAGTGAAAACTGCAGGAAATTCCAACCGGAAATAGGAAACAGACTGAAACCAGTGTATAAGTTATTTCTGCAAACCATTCCCATTTTGCTTGATAAAGGAACGTCTCTCCACATGCTCAATTCTGAGAGGTAAGTGTGTGTGAAAGCCGTCTTTCACCTAGCTTGTTTGCAACACAAAGTTTCTTTTCAGTTGCCAACTCCAGTCCATACATATATATGGGGAGGTACTAGCACCAACTCGGTTTTACATTGAAAACTGCAGGAACTTCAAACTGGCACTAGGAAACAGACTGAGAATCCAGAGTAAAAGTTTCTCCTGCAAACAGTTCCCTTTGTGCTAGATGAACGATAGTCTCTCCACATGCCCAGTTCTGAGAGATAAGTGTGTGTGAACGCCGAACTTCACCTAGCTTGTTGGGAACACAAAGATTCTTTTCAGTTGCCAACTCCACTCCATACATATATATGGGGAGGTACTATCTCCAACTCGGTTTTACATTGAAAACTGCAGGAACTTCAAACCGGCACTAAGAAACAAACTGAGAAACTAGAGATAAAATTTCTCCTGCAACCCGTTCCCTTTGTGCTATATGAACGAACGTCTCTCCACATGATCAATTCTGAGAGATAAGTGTGTGTGAAATCCGTCCTTAACCTAACATGTTGGGAACACAAAGTTTCTTTTCAGTTGCCTTCTCCACTCCATACATATATAAGGTGAGGTACTAGCTCCAACTCGGTATTACAGTGAAAACTGCAGGAACTTCAAAACGGCACTAGGTAACAGACTGAGATAACACAGTAAAAGTTTCACATGCAAACCGTTCCCTTTGAGCTAGATGAACGAACGTCTCTCCACATGCTCATTTCTGAGATGTAAGTGTGTGTGAAAGCCGTAATTCACCTACCTTTTTGGGAACACAAAATTTCTTTTCAGTTGCCAACTCCACTCCATACAAATATATGGGGAGGTACTAGCTCCAACTCGTTTTACAGTAAAATCTGCAGGAAATTCAAACCGGCACTAGGAAACAGAATGAGAACCCAGAGTAAAAGTTTCTCCTGCAACCCATTCCCTATGTGCTAGATGAACGAACGTCTCTCCACATGCTCAGTTCTGAGAGATAAGTGTGTGTGAAAGCCGTGTTTCACATAGCTTGTTGGGAACACAAAGTTTCTTTTAAGTTTCCAACTAGACTCCATACATATATATGAGGAGGTTATAGTTAAACTCGGTTTTACTGTGAAAACTGCAGGAAATTCAAACCGGCACCAGGAAACAGACTGAGAAACAAGTGTAAAAGCTTCTCCTGCATCCCGATCCCTTTGTACTACATGAAGGAACGTCTCTCCACATGCTCAGTTCTGAGAGATATGTGTTGTGAAAGCCGTACTACACCTAGCTTTTTGGGAACACAAAGTTTCTTTTCTGTTGCCAAATACAATCCATAAATATATACGGGGAGGTACTAATTCCAAATCGGTTTTACAGTTAAATTGAAGGAACTTAAAACCGGCACTAGGAAACAGACTGAGAAACCAGTGTAAAAGTTTCTCCTGCATCCCGTTCCCTTTGTACTACATGAAGGATCGTCTCTCCACATGCTCAGTTCTGAGAGATAAGTTTGTGTGAAAGCCGTCCTTCAACTAGCTTGTTGGGAACACAATGTTTCTTTTCATTTGCCAACTCCAATACATACACATATATGGGGAGGTACTAGTTCCAACTCGGGTTTACCGTGAAAACTGCAGGAACTACAAACCAGCACTAGGAAACAAACTGAGAAAACTGAGAAAAAGTTTCTCCTGCAACCAGTTCCCTTTGTGCTAGATGAACGAACGTCTCTCCACATGCTCAGTTCTGAGAGATAAGTGTGTGTGAAAGCCGTACTTCACCTAGCTTGTAGGGAACACAAAGATAGTTTGCAGTTTCAAACACCATTATACACATATATATGGGGAGGTACTATCTCCAACTCGGGTTTAAAGACAAAACTGCAGGAACTTCAAACCGGCACTAGGAAACAGACTGAGAAACCAGAGAAAAATTTTCTCATGCAACCCGTTCCCTTTGTGCTAGATGCACGAACGTCTCTCCACAGGCTCCAGTCTGAGAGATAAGTGTGTGTGAAAGCCGTACTTCACATAGCTTGTAGGGAACACAAAGATACTTTGCAGTTTCAAACACCATTATACACATATATATGGGGAAGTACTATCTCCAACTCGGGTTTACAGACAAAACTGCAGGAACTTCAAACCGGCACTAGGAAACAGACTGAGAAACCAGAGAAAAATTTTCTCATGCAACCCGTTCCCTTTGTGCTAGATGCACGAACGTCTCTCCACAGGCTCCAGTCTGAGAGATAAGTGTGTGTGAAAGCCGTACTTCACAAAGCTTGTTGGGAACACAAAGTTTCTTTTCAGTTGCCAACTCCACTCCATACATTTTTATGGGGAGGTACAAGCTCCAACTCGGTTTTATAGTGAAAACTGCAGGAACGTCAACCCGGTACTTGGATACAGACAGAGAAACCAGAGTAAAATTATCTCATGCAACCCTTTCCCTATGTGCTAGGTGAACGTTCGTCTGCCACATGATCAGTTTTGAGAGAAAAGTGTGTGTGAAAGCCGTACTTCACCTAGCTTGTTGGGCACACAAAGTTTCTTTCAGTTGCCATTTCCACTCCATACATATATATGGAGAGGTACTAGCTCCAAGACTGTATTACAGTGAAATCTGCAGGAACTTCAAACCGGCACTATGGAACAAACTGAGATACCAGAGTAAAATTTTCCCATGCAACCTGTTCCCTTTGTGCTAGATGAACGAACATCTTTCCACATGCTCAGTTCTGAGAGATAAGTGTTTGTGAAAGCCGTCCTTCACTTAGCTTGTTGTCAACACAGAGTTTCTTTGCAGTTGCGAACTCCATTCCATACATATAAATGTGGAGGTACTAGATCCAACTCGGATTTACATTGAAAAATGCAGGAACTTCAAAGCGGCACTAAGAAACAGACTGAGAAACCAGAGATAAAATTTCTCCTGCAACCCGTTCCCTTTGTGCTAGATGAACGATCTTCTGTCCACATGCTCAGTTCTGAGAGATAAGTGGGTGTGAAAGCCGTCCTTCATCTAGCTTGTTGTAAACACATTGATTCTTTGCAGTTACCAACTCCACTCCATAGATATATATGGGGAGGTACTAGCTCCATTTCTGTTTTACAGTGAAAACTGCAGGAAGTTCAAACCGGCCCTAGGAAACAGACTGAGAAATCAGAGAAAATGTTTCTCCTGCAACCCGTTCCCTTTGTGCTAGATGAACGAATGTCTCTCCACATGCTAATTTATGAGAGATAAATGTGTGTGAAAGCCCTCCTTCACCTAGCTTGTTCGGAACACAAAGTTGCTTTTCAGTTGCGAACTCCATCCATACTTATATATGGGGTGGTACTAGCTCCAACTCGGTTTAACAGTGAAAACTGCAGGAACTTCAACCCGGCACTAGGAAACAGAGTGAGAAATCAGAGTAAAAGTTTCTCCTGCAAAACTTTCCCTTTGTGCTAGATGAACGAACGTCTTTTCACATGCTCATTTCTGAGAGAAAAATGTGTGTGAATGCCAAATTTAAGTTAGCTGGTTGGGAACGCAAAGATTCTTTTCATTTGCCAACACCACTCCATAAATATATACGGGGAGGTACTTGCTACAAATCGGTTTTACAGTGAAAACTGCAGGAATTTCAAAACGGCACTAGGAAACAAACTGAGAATCTAGAGTAAAATTTTATCCTGCAAACCGTTCAATTTGTGCAGGATGAACGAACTTCCCTCTACATGCTCTGTTCTGAGAAATAAGTGTTTGTGAGGCCGTCCTTCACCTAGCTTGGTGGGAACACAAAGTCCCTTTTCAGTTGCCAACTGCACTCCATACATATATATGGGGAGGTACTAGGTCCAACTCGTTTTTACAGTGAAAATTTCAGGAACTTCAAACCGGCACCAGGAAACAGACTGAGAAACCAGAGTAAAAGTTTCTCCTGCAACCCGTTCCCTTTTTGCTAGATGAATGAACGTCTCTGCACATGCTCAGTTCTGAGAGATAAGTGTTTGTGAAAGCCGTACTTCACCTAGCTTGTTGGGAACACAAAGATAATTTGCAGTTTCAAACACCATTCCACACATATATGGGGAGGTACTAGCTAAAACTCGGTTTTAATGTGAAATCTGCAGGAACTTCAAACTGGCACTAGGAAACAGACTGAGAAAACAGAGTAAAAGTTTCTCCTGCAACCCGTTCCCTTTTTGCTAGATGAATGAACGTCTCTCCACATGCTCATTTCTGAGAGATAAGTGTGTGTGAAAGCCGTAATTCACTTAGCTTGTTGGGAACACAAAGTTTCTTTTAAGTTTCCAACTCGACTACATACATATATTTGAGGAGGTACTAGCTAAAACTCGGTTTTACAGTGAAAACTGCAGGAACTTCCAACCAGCACTAGGAAACAGACTGAGAAACCTGAGTAAAAATTTCTCCTGCATCCCGTTCATTTGTACATGAAGGAACGTCTCTCCACATGCTCAGTTCTGAGAGATAAGTTTGTGTGACAGCCGTTCTTCACCTAGCTTGTTGGGAACTCAATGTTTCTTTTCATATGCCAACTCCAATACATATATATATATGGGGATGTACTAGCTCCAACTCGGTTTTACAGTGAAAACTGCAGGAAATTCCAACGGGATCTAGGAAACCGACTGAGAACCAGAGAATAAGTTACTCCTGCAAACCTTTCCCATTTTGCTAGATAAAGGAAGGTCTCTCCACATGCTCAGTTCTGAGAGGTAAGTGTGTGTGAAAGCCGTCTTTTACCTAGCTTGTTGGGAACACAAAGTTTCATTTTTGTTGCCAACTCGACTCCATACATATATATGGAGAGGTACTAGCTCCAAATTTGTTTTACAGTGAAAACTGCAGGAATTTCAAACAGGCACTAGGGAACAGACTGAGAAACCAGAGTAAAAGTTTCTCCTGCAACCCGTTCCCTTTGTGCTAGATGAACGAATGTCTCTCCACATGCTAATTTATGAGATATAAATGTGTGTGAAAGCCGTCCTTCACCTAGCTTGTTCGGAACACAAAGTTTCTTTTCAGTTGCGAACTCCATCCATACTTATATATGGGGAGGTACTAGCTCCAACTCGGTTTAACGGTGAAAACTGAAGGAACTTCAAACCGGCACTTGGAAACAGACTGAGAAAACAGACTAAAAGTTTCTCCTGCAAAACTTTCCCTTTGTGCTAAATGAACGAACGTCTTTTCACATGCTCATTTCTGAGAGAAAAATGTGTGTGAATCCCAACCTTAAGTTAGCTGGTTGGGAACGCAAAGATTCTTTTCATTTGCAAACACCACTCCATAAATACATACGGGAAGGTACTTGCTACAAATCGGTTTTACAGTGAAAACTGCAGGAATTTCAAAACGGCACTAGGAAACACACTGAGAATATAGAGTAAAATTTTATCCTGCAAACGGTTCAATTTGTGCAGGATGAATGAAATTCCCTCTACATGCTAAGTTCTGAGAAATAAGTGTTTGTGAGACCGTACTTCACCTAGCTTGTTGGGAACACAAAGATAATTTGCAGTTTCAAACACCATTCCACACATATATATGGGGAGGTACTAGATAAAACTCGGTTTTACAGTGAAATCTGCAGGTACTTCAACCGTCACTAGGAAACAGACTGAGAAACCAGAGTAAAATTTCACATGCAAACGTTTCCCTTTGTGTTAGATGAACGAAATTCACTCCACATGCCCAGTTCTGAGAGATAAGTGTGTGTGAACGCCGCCTTCACATAGCCTGTTGGGAACACAAAGTTTCTTTTCAGTTGCAAACTCCACTCCATACATATATATGGGGAGGTACAATTTCCAACTCGGTTTTACAGTGAAAACTGCAGTAACTTCAAACCTGCACTAGGAAAAAGATTGAGAAACCAGAGTTATAGTTTCTCCTGCAACCCGTTCCCTTTGTGCTAGATGAACGAACGTCTCTCCACATGCTCAATTCTGAGAGATAAGTGTGTGTGAAAGCCGTCTTTCAAATAACTTGTTGGGAACACAAAGTTTCTTTTCAGTGCCATCTCTACTCCATACATATATAAGGGGATGTACAGGCTCCAACTCGGTTTTACAGTGAAAACTGCAGGAAATTCAAAACGGCACTAGGAAACAGACTGAGAAAAAACAGTAAATGTTTCACCTGCAACCAGATTCCTTTTTGCTAGATGAACGAACGTCTATCCACATGCTCATTTCTGAGAGATAAGTGTGTGTGAAAACCGTAATTCACCTAGCTTTTTGGGAACACAAAGTTTCTTTTAAGTTTCCAACTCCTCTCCATACATACATATGGGGAGGTACTAGCTAAAACTCGGTTTTACAGTGAAAACTGCAGGAACTTCAAACCGGCACTAGGAAACAGACTGAGAAACAAGAGTAAATGTATCTCCTGCAACCCGTTCCCTCTGTGCTAAATGAACGAACGTCTCTTCACATGCTCATTTCTGAGAGATAAGTGTGTGTGAAAGCCGTCCTCAGCTATCTTGTTGGGAAAACAAAGTTTCTTTACAGTTTCCAACTCCACTCCATACATATATATGGGGAGGTTCTAATTCCAACTGTGTTTTACAGTGAAAACTGCAGGAACTTCAAACCGGCACTAGGAAACAGACTGAGAAACCAGAGTAAAAATGTCTCCTGCTACCATTTTCTTTTGTGCTAGATGAAGGAACTTCTCTCTACATGCTCAGTTTTGAGAGATATGTGTGTGTGAAAGCCGTCTTTCACCTAGCTTGTTTGCAACACAAAGTTTCTTTTCAGTTGCCAACTCCACTCCTTAAATATATATGGGGAGGTACTAGCTCCAACTCGGTTTTAAAGTGAAAACTGCAGGAACTTCAAACAGGCACTAGGAAACAGACTGAGAAACTAGAGTAAAAGTGTCTCCTGCAACCCGATCCCTTTGTGCTAGATGAACGAACGTCTCTCCAAATGCTAATTTCAGAGAGATAAGTGTGTGTGAAAGCCGTCCTTCAGCTAGCTTTTTGGGAACACAAAGTTAATTTTCTGTTGCCAACTCCACTCCATACATATATATGGGGAGGTACTAGCTCCAACTCTGTTTTACATTGAAAACTGCATGAACTTCAAACTGGCAATAGGAAACAGACTGAGAAACCAGAGTAAAATTTTATCCTGCAAACCGTTCAATTTGTGCAGGATGAACGAACTTCCCTCTACATGCTCTGTTCTGAGAAATAAGTGTTTGTGAGGCCATGCTTCACCTAGCTTGGTGGGAACACAAAGTTCCTTTTCATTTGCCAACTACACTCCATACATATATATGGGGAGGTACTGGGTCCAACTTGTTTTTACAGTGAAAACTTCAGGAACTTCAAACCGGCACCAGGAAACAGACTGAGAAACCAGAGTAAAAGTTTCCCCTGCAACCCGTTCCCTTTTTGCTAGATGAATGATCGTCTCTCCACATGCTCAGTTCTGAGAGATAAGTGTTTGTGAAAGCCGTACTTCACCTAGCTTGTTGGGAACACAAAGATAATTTGCAGTTTCAAACACCATTCCACACATATATATGGGGAGGTACTAGATAAAACTCGGTTTTACAGTGAAATCTGCAGGTACTTCAACCGGCACTAGGAATCATACTGAGAAACCAGAGTAAAATTTCACATGCAAACGTTTCCCTTTGTGCTAGATGAACGAAATTCACTCCAAATGCCCAGTTCTGAGAGATAAGTGTGTGTGAACGCCGCCTTCACATAGCCTGTTGGGAACACAAAGTTTCTTTTCAGTTGCAAACTCCACTCCATACATATATATGGGGAGGTACAATTTCCAACTCGGTTTTACAGTGAAAACTGCAGTAACTTCAAACCTGCACTAGGAAAAAGATTGAGAAACCAGAGTTATAGTTTCTCCTGCAACCCGTTCCCTTTGTGCTAGATGAACGAACGTCTCTCCACATGCTCAATTCTGAGAGATAAGTGTGTGTGAAAGCCGTCTTTCAAATAACTTGTTGGGAACACAAAGTTTCTTTTCAGTGCCATCTCTACTCCATACATATATAAGGGGATGTACAGGCTCCAACTCGGTTTTACAGTGAAAACTGCAGGAAATTCAAAACGGCACTAGGAAACAGACTGAGAAAAAACAGTAAATGTTTCACCTGCAACCAGATTCCTTTTTGCTAGATGAACGAACGTCTATCCACATGCTCATTTCTGAGAGATAAGTGTGTGTGAAAACCGTAATTCACCTAGCTTTTTGGGAACACAAAGTTTCTTTTAAGTTTCCAACTCCTCTCCATACATACATATGGGGAGGTACTAGCTAAAACTCGGTTTTACAGTGAAAACTGCAGGAACTTCAAACCGGCACTAGGAAACAGACTGAGAAACAAGAGTAAATGTATCTCCTGCAACCCGTTCCCTCTGTGCTAAATGAACGAACGTCTCTTCACATGCTCATTTCTGAGAGATAAGTGTGTGTGAAAGCCGTCCTCAGCTATCTTGTTGGGAAAACAAAGTTTCTTTTCAGTTTCCAACTCCACTCCATACATATATATGGGGAGGTTCTAATTCCAACTGTGTTTTACAGTGAAAACTGCAGGAACTTCAAACCGGCACTAGGAAACAGACTGAGAAACCAGAGTAAAAATGTCTCCTGCTACCATTTTCTTTTGTGCTAGATGAAGGAACTTCTCTCTACATGCTCAGTTTTGAGAGATATGTGTGTGTGAAAGCCGTCCTTCACCTAGATTGTTGGGAACACAAATTTTCTTTTCAGTTGCCAACTCCACTCCATACATACATATGGGTAGGTAATTGCTCCAACTCGCTTTTACAGTGAAAACTGCAGGAACTACAAATCAGCACTAGGAAACAGACTGAGAAACCAGAGTAAAAATTTCTCCTGCTACCAGTTACCTTTGTGCTAGATGAACGAACGTCTCTCCACATGCTCAGTTCTGAGAGATAAGTGTGTGTGAAAGCCGTACTTCACCTAGCTTGTAGGGAACACAAAGATACTTTGCAGTTTCAAACACCATTATACACATATATATGGGGAGGTACTATCTCCAACTCGGGTTTACAGAGAAAACTGCATGAACTTCAAACCGGCACTAGGAAACAGACTGAGAAACCAGAGAAAAATTTTCTCATGCAACCCGTTCCCTTTGTGCTAGATGAACGAAAGTCTCTCCACAGGCTCCAGTCTGAGAGATAAGTGTGTGTGAAAGCCGTACTTCACATAGCTTGTTGGGAACACAAAGTTTCTTTTCAGTTGCCAACTCCACTCCATACATTTATATGGGGAGGTACAAACTCCAACTCGTTTTTATAGTGAAAACTGCAGGAACTTCAACCCGGTACTAGGAAACAGACTGAGAAACCAGAGTAATAGTTTCTCATGCAACCCTTTCCCTATGTGCTAGGTGAACGTTCGTCTGCCACATGATCAGTTTTGAGAGATAAGTGTGTGTGAAAGCCGTCCTTCACCTAGCTTGTTGGGAACACAATGTTTCTTTTCAGTTTCCAACTCCTCTCCATACATATATATGGGGAGGTACTAGCTAAAACTCGGTTTTACAGTGAAAACTGCAGGAACTTCAAACCGGCACTAGGAAACAGACTGAGAAACAAGAGTAAATGTATCTCCTGCAACCCGTTCCCTCTGTGCTAAATGAACGAACGTCTCTTCACATGCTCAGTTCTGAGAGATAAGTGTGTGTGAAAGCCTTCCTCAGCTATCTTGTTGGGAAAACAAAGTTTCTTTTCAGTTTCCAACTCCACTCCATACATATATATGGGGAGGTTCTAATTCCAACTGTGTTTTACAGTGAAAACTGCAGGAACTTCAAACCGGCACTAGGAAACAGACTGAGAAACCAGAGTAAAATTTTCCCCTGCTACCATTTTCTTTTGTGCTAGATGAAGGAACTTCTCTCTACATGCTCAGTTTTGAGAGATATGTGTGTGTGAAAGCCGTCCTTCACCTAGATTGTTGGGAACACAAATTTTCTTTTCAGTTGCCAACTCCACTCCATACATATTTATGGGGAGGTACTAGCTCCAACTCGGTTTTACAGTGAAAACTGCAGGAACTACAAATCAGCACTAGGAAACAAACTGAGAAAACTGAGAAAAAGTTTCTCCTGCAACCAGTTCCCTTTGTGCTAGATGAACGAACGTCTCTCCACATGCTCAGTTCTGAGAGATAAGTGTGTGTGAAAGCCGTAGTTCACCTAGCTTGTAGGGAACACAAAGATACTTTGCAGTTTCAAACACCATTATACACATATATATGGGGAGGTACTATCTCCAACTCGGGTTTACAGAGAAAACTGCAGGAACTTCAAACCGGCACTAGGAAACAGACTGAGAAACCAGAGAAAAATTTTCTCATGCAAACCGTTCCCTTTGTGCTAGATGAACGAACGTCTCTCCACAGGCTCCAGTCTGAGAGATAAGTGTGTGTGAAAGCCGTACTTCACCTAGTTTAGGGAACACAAAGATACTTTGCAGTTTCAAACACCATTATACACATTTATATGGGTAGGTACAAGCTCCAACTCGGTTTTACAGTGAAAACTGCAGGAACTTCAACCCGGTACTAGGAAACAGACTGAGAAACCAGAGTAATTGTTTCTCATGCAACCCTTTCCCTATGTGCTAGGTGAACGTTCGTCTGCCACATGATCAGTTTTGAGAGATAAGTGTGTGTGAAAGCCTTCCTTCAATTAGCTTGTTGGGAACACAAAGTTTCTTTCAGTTGCCATCTCCACTCCATACATATATATGGAGAGGTACTAGCTCCAACTCTGTATTACAGTGAAATCTGCATTAACTTCAAACCGGCACTATGGAACAGACTGAGAAACCAGAGTAAAATTTTCCCATGCAACCTGTTCCCTTTGTGCTAGATGAACGAACTTCTTTCCACATGCTCAGTTCTGAGAGATAAGTGTTTGTGAAAGCCGTCCTTCACTTAGCTTTTTGTCAACACAGGGTTTCTTTGCAGTTGCGAAACCCATTCCGTACATTTAAATGTGGAGGTACTAGATCCAACTCGGTTTTACAGTGAAAACTGCAGGAAATTAAAACTGGCACTAGGAAACAGACTGAGAAACCAGAGTAAAAGTTTCTCCTGCAAACCGTTCCCTTTGTGCTAGATGAACGAACGTCTCTCCACAATCTCAGTTCTGAGAGATAAGTGTGTGTGAAAGCTGTCCTTCACCTAGCTTGTTGGGAACTCAAAGTTTCTTTTCAGTTGCCAAATCCAGTCCATACATATATATGGGGATGTACTAGTTCCAACTCGGTTTACAGTGAAAACTGCAGGAACTTCAAACCGGCACTAGGAAACAGACTGAGAAACCAGAGTAAATGTTTCTCCTGCCAACAGTTCCCTTTGTGCTAGATGAACGAAAGTATCTCCACATGCCCAGTTCTGAGAGATAATTGTGTGTGAACGACGAACTTCACCTAGATAGTTGGGAACACAAAGTTTCTTTTCAGTTGCCAACCCCACTTCATATATATATATATAGGGGAGGTACTATCTCCAACTCGGTTTTACATTGAAAACTGCAGGAACTTCAAACCGGCACTAAGAAACAGACTGAGAAACCAGAGATAAAATTTTTCCTGCAAACCTCTCCCTTTGTGCTAGATGAACGAACGTCTCTCCACATGCTCAAATCTGAGAGATAAGTGTGTGTGAAAGCCGTCCTTCAAATAACTTGTTGGGAACACAAAGTATCTTTTCAGTTGCAAACTACACTCCATACATATATATCGTGAGGTACTAGATCCAACTCGGTTTTACAGTGAAAACTGCAGGAACTTCAAAACGGCACTAGGAAACAGACTGAGAAAACACAGTAAAAGTTTAACCTGCAAACATTTCCCTTTGTGCTAGATGAACGAACGTCTCTCCACATGCTCATTTCTGAGAGATAAGTGTGTGTGAAAACCGTAATTCACCTAGCTTTTTGGGAACACAAAGTTTCTTTTAAGTTCCCAACTCCTCTCCATACATATATATGGGGAGGTACTAGCTAAAATTCAGTTTTACAGTGAAAACTGCAGGAACTTCAAACGGGCACTAGGAAACAGACTGAGAAACAAGAGTAAATGTATCTCCTGCAATCCGTTCCCTCTGTGCTAAATGAACGAACGTCTCTTCACATGCTCAGTTCTGAGAGATACGTGTGTGTGAAAGCCGTCCTCAGCTATCTTGTTGGGAAAACAAAGTTTCTTTTCAGTTTCCAACTCCACTACATACATATATATGGGGAGGTTCTAATTCCAACTGTGTTTTACAGTAAAAACTGCAGGAACTTCAAACTGGCACTAGGAAACAGACTGAGAAACCAGAGTAAAAATTTCTCCTGCTACCAGTTCCCTTTGTGCTAGATGAACGAACGTCTCTCCACATGCTCAGTTCTGAGAGATAAGTGTGTGTGAAAGCCGTACTTCACCTAGCTTGTAGGGAACACAAAGATACTTTGCAGTTTCAAACACAATTATACACATATATATGGGGAGGTACTATCTCCAACTCGGGTTTACAGAGAAAACTGCATGAACTTCAAACCGGCACTAGGAAACAGACTGAGAAACCAGAGAAAAATTTTCTCATGCAACCCGTTCCCTTTGTGCTAGATGAACGAAAGTCTCTCCACAGGCTCCAGTCTGAGAGATAAGTGTGTGTGAAAGCCGTACTTCACATAGCTTGTTGGGAACACAAAGTTTCTTTTCAGTTGCCAACTCCACTCCATACATTTATATGGGGAGGTACAAACTCCAACTCGTTTTTATAGTGAAAACTGCAGGAACTTCAACCCGGTACTAGGAAACAGACTGAGAAACCAGAGTAATAGTTTCTCATGCAACCCTTTCCCTATGTGCTAGGTGAACGAACGTCTCTTCACATGCTCATTTCTGAGAGATAAGTGTGTGTGAAAGCCGTCCTCAGCTATCTTGTTGGGAAAACAAAGTTTCTTTTCAGTTTCCAACTCCACTCCATACATATATATGGGGAGGTTCTAATTCCAACTGTGTTTTACAGTGAAAACTGCAGGAACTTCAAACCGGCACTAGGAAACAGACTGAGAAACCAGAGTAAAAATGTCTCCTGCTACCATTTTCTTTTGTGCTAGATGAAGGAACTTCTCTCTACATGCTCAGTTTTGAGAGATATGTGTGTGTGAAAGCCGTCCTTCACCTAGATTGTTGGGAACACAAATTTTCTTTTCAGTTGCCAACTCCACTCCATACATACATATGGGGAGGTAATTGCTCCAACTCGCTTTTACAGTGAAAACTGCAGGAACTACAAATCAGCACTAGGAAACAGACTGAGAAACCAGAGTAAAAATTTCTCCTGCTACCAGTTACCTTTGTGCTAGATGAACGAACGTCTCTCCACATGCTCAGTTCTGAGAGATAAGTGTGTGTGAAAGCCGTACTTCACCTAGCTTGTAGGGAACACAAAGATACTTTGCAGTTTCAAACACCATTATACACATATATATGGGGAGGTACTATCTCCAACTCGGGTTTACAGAGAAAACTGCATGAACTTCAAACCGGCACTAGGAAACAGACTGAGAAACCAGAGAAAAATTTTCTCATGCAACCCGTTCCCTTTGTGCTAGATGAACGAAAGTCTCTCCACAGGCTCCAGTCTGAGAGATAAGTGTGTGTGAAAGCCGTACTTCACATAGCTTGTTGGGAACACAAAGTTTCTTTTCAGTTGCCAACTCCACTCCATACATTTATATGGGGAGGTACAAACTCCAACTCGTTTTTATAGTGAAAACTGCAGGAACTTCAACCCGGTACTAGGAAACAGACTGAGAAACCAGAGTAATAGTTTCTCATGCAACCCTTTCCCTATGTGCTAGGTGAACGTTCGTCTGCCACATGATCAGTTTTGAGAGATAAGTGTGTGTGAAAGCCGTCCTTCACCTAGCTTGTTGGGAACACAATGTTTCTTTTCAGTTTCCAACTCCTCTCCATACATATATATGGGGAGGTACTAGCTAAAACTCGGTTTTACAGTGAAAACTGCAGGAACTTCAAACCGGCACTAGGAAACAGACTGAGAAACAAGAGTAAATGTATCTCCTGCAACCCGTTCCCTCTGTGCTAAATGAACGAACGTCTCTTCACATGCTCAGTTCTGAGAGATAAGTGTGTGTGAAAGCCGTCCTCAGCTATCTTGTTGGGAAAACAAAGTTTCTTTTCAGTTTCCAACTCCACTCCATACATATATATGGGGAGGTTCTAATTCCAACTGTGTTTTACAGTGAAAACTGCAGGAACATCAAACCGGCACTAGGAAACAGACTGAGAAACCAGAGTAAAATTTTCTCCTGCTACCATTTTCTTTTGTGCTAGATGAAGGAACTTCTCTCTACATGCTCAGTTTTGAGAGATATGTGTGTGTGAAAGCCGTCCTTCACCTAGATTGTTGGGAACACAAATTTTCTTTTCAGTTGCCAACTCCACTCCATACATATTTATGGGGAGGTACTAGCTCCAACTCGGTTTTACAGTGAAAACTGCAGGAACTACAAATCAGCACTAGGAAACAAACTGAGAAAACTGAGAAAAAGTTTCTCCTGCAACCAGTTCCCTTTGTGCTAGATGAACGAACGTCTCTCCACATGCTCAGTTCTGAGAGATAAGTGTGTGTGAAAGCCGTAGTTCACCTAGCTTGTAGGGAACACAAAGATACTTTGCAGTTTCAAACACCATTATACACATATATATGGGGAGGTACTATCTCCAACTCGGGTTTACAGAGAAAACTGCAGGAACTTCAAACCGGCACTAGGAAAAAGATTGAGAAACCAGAGTTATAGTTTCTCCTGCAACCCGTTCCCTTTGTGCTAGATGAACGAACGTCTCTCCACATGCTCAATTCTGAGAGATAAGTGTGTGTGAAAGCCGTCTTTCAAATAACTTGTTGGGAACACAAAGTTTCTTTTCAGTGCCATCTCTACTCCATACATATATAAGGGGATGTACAGGCTCCAACTCGGTTTTACAGTGAAAACTGCAGGAAATTCAAAACGGCACTAGGAAACAGACTGAGAAAAAACAGTAAATGTTTCACCTGCAACCAGATTCCTTTTTGCTAGATGAACGAACGTCTATCCACATGCTCATTTCTGAGAGATAAGTGTGTGTGAAAACCGTAATTCACCTAGCTTTTTGGGAACACAAAGTTTCTTTTAAGTTTCCAACTCCTCTCCATACATACATATGGGGAGGTACTAGCTAAAACTCGGTTTTACAGTGAAAACTGCAGGAACTTCAAACCGGCACTAGGAAACAGACTGAGAAACAAGAGTAAATGTATCTCCTGCAACCCGTTCCCTCTGTGCTAAATGAACGAACGTCTCTTCACATGCTCATTTCTGAGAGATAAGTGTGTGTGAAAGCCGTCCTCAGCTATCTTGTTGGGAAAACAAAGTTTCTTTTCAGTTTCCAACTCCACTCCATACATATATATGGGGAGGTTCTAATTCCAACTGTGTTTTACAGTGAAAACTGCAGGAACTTCAAACCGGCACTAGGAAACAGACTGAGAAACCAGAGTAAAAATGTCTCCTGCTACCATTTTCTTTTGTGCTAGATGAAGGAACTTCTCTCTACATGCTCAGTTTTGAGAGATATGTGTGTGTGAAAGCCGTCCTTCACCTAGATTGTTGGGAACACAAATTTTCTTTTCAGTTGCCAACTCCACTCCATACATACATATGGGTAGGTAATTGCTCCAACTCGCTTTTACAGTGAAAACTGCAGGAACTACAAATCAGCACTAGGAAACAGACTGAGAAACCAGAGTAAAAATTTCTCCTGCTACCAGTTACCTTTGTGCTAGATGAACGAACGTCTCTCCACATGCTCAGTTCTGAGAGATAAGTGTGTGTGAAAGCCGTACTTCACCTAGCTTGTAGGGAACACAAAGATACTTTGCAGTTTCAAACACCATTATACACATATATATGGGGAGGTACTATCTCCAACTCGGGTTTACAGAGAAAACTGCATGAACTTCAAACCGGCACTAGGAAACAGACTGAGAAACCAGAGAAAAATTTTCTCATGCAACCCGTTCCCTTTGTGCTAGATGAACGAAAGTCTCTCCACAGGCTCCAGTCTGAGAGATAAGTGTGTGTGAAAGCCGTACTTCACATAGCTTGTTGGGAACACAAAGTTTCTTTTCAGTTGCCAACTCCACTCCATACATTTATATGGGGAGGTACAAACTCCAACTCGTTTTTATAGTGAAAACTGCAGGAACTTCAACCCGGTACTAGGAAACAGACTGAGAAACCAGAGTAATAGTTTCTCATGCAACCCTTTCCCTATGTGCTAGGTGAACGTTCGTCTGCCACATGATCAGTTTTGAGAGATAAGTGTGTGTGAAAGCCGTCCTTCACCTAGCTTGTTGGGAACACAATGTTTCTTTTCAGTTTCCAACTCCTCTCCATACATATATATGGGGAGGTACTAGCTAAAACTCGGTTTTACAGTGAAAACTGCAGGAACTTCAAACCGGCACTAGGAAACAGACTGAGAAACAAGAGTAAATGTATCTCCTGCAACCCGTTCCCTCTGTGCTAAATGAACGAACGTCTCTTCACATGCTCAGTTCTGAGAGATAAGTGTGTGTGAAAGCCTTCCTCAGCTATCTTGTTGGGAAAACAAAGTTTCTTTTCAGTTTCCAACTCCACTCCATACATATATATGGGGAGGTTCTAATTCCAACTGTGTTTTACAGTGAAAACTGCAGGAACTTCAAACCGGCACTAGGAAACAGACTGAGAAACCAGAGTAAAATTTTCCCCTGCTACCATTTTCTTTTGTGCTAGATGAAGGAACTTCTCTCTACATGCTCAGTTTTGAGAGATATGTGTGTGTGAAAGCCGTCCTTCACCTAGATTGTTGGGAACACAAATTTTCTTTTCAGTTGCCAACTCCACTCCATACATATTTATGGGGAGGTACTAGCTCCAACTCGGTTTTACAGTGAAAACTGCAGGAACTACAAATCAGCACTAGGAAACAAACTGAGAAAACTGAGAAAAAGTTTCTCCTGCAACCAGTTCCCTTTGTGCTAGATGAACGAACGTCTCTCCACATGCTCAGTTCTGAGAGATAAGTGTGTGTGAAAGCCGTAGTTCACCTAGCTTGTAGGGAACACAAAGATACTTTGCAGTTTCAAACACCATTATACACATATATATGGGGAGGTACTATCTCCAACTCGGGTTTACAGAGAAAACTGCAGGAACTTCAAACCGGCACTAGGAAACAGACTGAGAAACCAGAGAAAAATTTTCTCATGCAAACCGTTCCCTTTGTGCTAGATGAACGAACGTCTCTCCACAGGCTCCAGTCTGAGAGATAAGTGTGTGTGAAAGCCGTACTTCACCTAGTTTAGGGAACACAAAGATACTTTGCAGTTTCAAACACCATTATACACATTTATATGGGTAGGTACAAGCTCCAACTCGGTTTTACAGTGAAAACTGCAGGAACTTCAACCCGGTACTAGGAAACAGACTGAGAAACCAGAGTAATTGTTTCTCATGCAACCCTTTCCCTATGTGCTAGGTGAACGTTCGTCTGCCACATGATCAGTTTTGAGAGATAAGTGTGTGTGAAAGCCTTCCTTCAATTAGCTTGTTGGGAACACAAAGTTTCTTTCAGTTGCCATCTCCACTCCATACATATATATGGAGAGGTACTAGCTCCAACTCTGTATTACAGTGAAATCTGCATTAACTTCAAACCGGCACTATGGAACAGACTGAGAAACCAGAGTAAAATTTTCCCATGCAACCTGTTCCCTTTGTGCTAGATGAACGAACTTCTTTCCACATGCTCAGTTCTGAGAGATAAGTGTTTGTGAAAGCCGTCCTTCACTTAGCTTTTTGTCAACACAGGGTTTCTTTGCAGTTGCGAAACCCATTCCGTACATTTAAATGTGGAGGTACTAGATCCAACTCGGTTTTACAGTGAAAACTGCAGGAAATTAAAACTGGCACTAGGAAACAGACTGAGAAACCAGAGTAAAAGTTTCTCCTGCAAACCGTTCCCTTTGTGCTAGATGAACGAACGTCTCTCCACAATCTCAGTTCTGAGAGATAAGTGTGTGTGAAAGCTGTCCTTCACCTAGCTTGTTGGGAACTCAAAGTTTCTTTTCAGTTGCCAAATCCAGTCCATACATATATATGGGGATGTACTAGTTCCAACTCGGTTTACAGTGAAAACTGCAGGAACTTCAAACCGGCACTAGGAAACAGACTGAGAAACCAGAGTAAATGTTTCTCCTGCCAACAGTTCCCTTTGTGCTAGATGAACGAAAGTATCTCCACATGCCCAGTTCTGAGAGATAATTGTGTGTGAACGACGAACTTCACCTAGATAGTTGGGAACACAAAGTTTCTTTTCAGTTGCCAACCCCACTTCATATATATATATATAGGGGAGGTACTATCTCCAACTCGGTTTTACATTGAAAACTGCAGGAACTTCAAACCGGCACTAAGAAACAGACTGAGAAACCAGAGATAAAATTTTTCCTGCAAACCTCTCCCTTTGTGCTAGATGAACGAACGTCTCTCCACATGCTCAAATCTGAGAGATAAGTGTGTGTGAAAGCCGTCCTTCAAATAACTTGTTGGGAACACAAAGTATCTTTTCAGTTGCAAACTACACTCCATACATATATATCGTGAGGTACTAGATCCAACTCGGTTTTACAGTGAAAACTGCAGGAACTTCAAAACGGCACTAGGAAACAGACTGAGAAAACACAGTAAAAGTTTAACCTGCAAACATTTCCCTTTGTGCTAGATGAACGAACGTCTCTCCACATGCTCATTTCTGAGAGATAAGTGTGTGTGAAAACCGTAATTCACCTAGCTTTTTGGGAACACAAAGTTTCTTTTAAGTTCCCAACTCCTCTCCATACATATATATGGGGAGGTACTAGCTAAAATTCAGTTTTACAGTGAAAACTGCAGGAACTTCAAACGGGCACTAGGAAACAGACTGAGAAACAAGAGTAAATGTATCTCCTGCAATCCGTTCCCTCTGTGCTAAATGAACGAACGTCTCTTCACATGCTCAGTTCTGAGAGATACGTGTGTGTGAAAGCCGTCCTCAGCTATCTTGTTGGGAAAACAAAGTTTCTTTTCAGTTTCCAACTCCACTACATACATATATATGGGGAGGTTCTAATTCCAACTGTGTTTTACAGTAAAAACTGCAGGAACTTCAAACTGGCACTAGGAAACAGACTGAGAAACCAGAGTAAAAATTTCTCCTGCTACCAGTTCCCTTTGTGCTAGATGAACGAACGTCTCTCCACATGCTCAGTTCTGAGAGATAAGTGTGTGTGAAAGCCGTACTTCACCTAGCTTGTAGGGAACACAAAGATACTTTGCAGTTTCAAACACAATTATACACATATATATGGGGAGGTACTATCTCCAACTCGGGTTTACAGAGAAAACTGCATGAACTTCAAACCGGCACTAGGAAACAGACTGAGAAACCAGAGAAAAATTTTCTCATGCAACCCGTTCCCTTTGTGCTAGATGAACGAAAGTCTCTCCACAGGCTCCAGTCTGAGAGATAAGTGTGTGTGAAAGCCGTACTTCACATAGCTTGTTGGGAACACAAAGTTTCTTTTCAGTTGCCAACTCCACTCCATACATTTATATGGGGAGGTACAAACTCCAACTCGTTTTTATAGTGAAAACTGCAGGAACTTCAACCCGGTACTAGGAAACAGACTGAGAAACCAGAGTAATAGTTTCTCATGCAACCCTTTCCCTATGTGCTAGGTGAACGAACGTCTCTTCACATGCTCATTTCTGAGAGATAAGTGTGTGTGAAAGCCGTCCTCAGCTATCTTGTTGGGAAAACAAAGTTTCTTTTCAGTTTCCAACTCCACTCCATACATATATATGGGGAGGTTCTAATTCCAACTGTGTTTTACAGTGAAAACTGCAGGAACTTCAAACCGGCACTAGGAAACAGACTGAGAAACCAGAGTAAAAATGTCTCCTGCTACCATTTTCTTTTGTGCTAGATGAAGGAACTTCTCTCTACATGCTCAGTTTTGAGAGATATGTGTGTGTGAAAGCCGTCCTTCACCTAGATTGTTGGGAACACAAATTTTCTTTTCAGTTGCCAACTCCACTCCATACATACATATGGGGAGGTAATTGCTCCAACTCGCTTTTACAGTGAAAACTGCAGGAACTACAAATCAGCACTAGGAAACAGACTGAGAAACCAGAGTAAAAATTTCTCCTGCTACCAGTTACCTTTGTGCTAGATGAACGAACGTCTCTCCACATGCTCAGTTCTGAGAGATAAGTGTGTGTGAAAGCCGTACTTCACCTAGCTTGTAGGGAACACAAAGATACTTTGCAGTTTCAAACACCATTATACACATATATATGGGGAGGTACTATCTCCAACTCGGGTTTACAGAGAAAACTGCATGAACTTCAAACCGGCACTAGGAAACAGACTGAGAAACCAGAGAAAAATTTTCTCATGCAACCCGTTCCCTTTGTGCTAGATGAACGAAAGTCTCTCCACAGGCTCCAGTCTGAGAGATAAGTGTGTGTGAAAGCCGTACTTCACATAGCTTGTTGGGAACACAAAGTTTCTTTACAGTTGCCAACTCCACTCCATACATTTATATGGGGAGGTACAAACTCCAACTCGTTTTTATAGTGAAAACTGCAGGAACTTCAACCCGGTACTAGGAAACAGACTGAGAAACCAGAGTAATAGTTTCTCATGCAACCCTTTCCCTATGTGCTAGGTGAACGTTCGTCTGCCACATGATCAGTTTTGAGAGATAAGTGTGTGTGAAAGCCGTCCTTCACCTAGCTTGTTGGGAACACAATGTTTCTTTTCAGTTTCCAACTCCTCTCCATACATATATATGGGGAGGTACTAGCTAAAACTCGGTTTTACAGTGAAAACTGCAGGAACTTCAAACCGGCACTAGGAAACAGACTGAGAAACAAGAGTAAATGTATCTCCTGCAACCCGTTCCCTCTGTGCTAAATGAACGAACGTCTCTTCACATGCTCAGTTCTGAGAGATAAGTGTGTGTGAAAGCCGTCCTCAGCTATCTTGTTGGGAAAACAAAGTTTCTTTTCAGTTTCCAACTCCACTCCATACATATATATGGGGAGGTTCTAATTCCAACTGTGTTTTACAGTGAAAACTGCAGGAACATCAAACCGGCACTAGGAAACAGACTGAGAAACCAGAGTAAAATTTTCTCCTGCTACCATTTTCTTTTGTGCTAGATGAAGGAACTTCTCTCTACATGCTCAGTTTTGAGAGATATGTGTGTGTGAAAGCCGTCCTTCACCTAGATTGTTGGGAACACAAATTTTCTTTTCAGTTGCCAACTCCACTCCATACATATTTATGGGGAGGTACTAGCTCCAACTCGGTTTTACAGTGAAAACTGCAGGAACTACAAATCAGCACTAGGAAACAAACTGAGAAAACTGAGAAAAAGTTTCTCCTGCAACCAGTTCCCTTTGTGCTAGATGAACGAACGTCTCTCCACATGCTCAGTTCTGAGAGATAAGTGTGTGTGAAAGCCGTAGTTCACCTAGCTTGTAGGGAACACAAAGATACTTTGCAGTTTCAAACACCATTATACACATATATATGGGGAGGTACTATCTCCAACTCGGGTTTACAGAGAAAACTGCAGGAACTTCAAACCGGCACTAGGAAACAGACTGAGAAACCAGAGAAAAATTTTCTCATGCAAACCGTTCCCTTTGTGCTAGATGAACGAACGTCTCTCCACAGGCTCCAGTCTGAGAGATAAGTGTGTGTGAAAGCCGTACTTCACCTAGTTTAGGGAACACAAAGATACTTTGCAGTTTCAAACACCATTATACACATTTATATGGGTAGGTACAAGCTCCAACTCGGTTTTACAGTGAAAACTGCAGGAACGTCAACCCGGTACTAGGAAACAGACTGAGAAACCAGAGTAAATGTTTCTCATGCAAACCTTTCCCTATGTGCTAGGTGAACGTTCGTCTGCCACATGATCAGTTTTGAGAGATAAGTGTGTGTGAAAGCCTTCCTTCAATTAGCTTGTTGGGAACACAAAGTTTCTTTCAGTTGCCATCTCCACTCCATACATATATATGGAGAGGTACTAGCTCCAACTCTGTATTACAGTGAAATCTGCATTAACTTCAAACCGGCACTATGGAACAGACTGAGAAACCAGAGTAAAATTTTCCCATGCAACCTGTTCCCTTTGTGCTAGATGAACGAACTTCTTTCCACATGCTCAGTTCTGAGAGATAAGTGTTTGTGAAAGCCGTCCTTCACTTAGCTTTTTGTCAACACAGGGTTTCTTTGCAGTTGCGAAACCCATTCCGTACATTTAAATGTGGAGGTACTAGATCCAACTCGGTTTTACAGTGAAAACTGCAGGAAATTAAAACTGGCACTAGGAAACAGACTGAGAAAAAAGAGTAAAAGTTTCTCCTGCAAACCGTTCCCTTTGTGCTAGATGAACGAACGTCTCTCCACAATCTCAGTTCTGAGAGATAAGTGTGTGTGAAAGCTGTCCTTCACCTAGCTTGTTGGGAACTCAAAGTTTCTTTTCAGTTGCCAAATCCAGTCCATACATATATATGGGGATGTACTAGTTCCAACTCGGTTTACAGTGAAAACTGCAGGAACTTCAAACCGGCACTAGGAAACAGACTGAGAAACCAGAGTAAATGTTTCTCCTGCCAACAGTTCCCTTTGTGCTAGATGAACGAAAGTATCTCCACATGCCCAGTTCTGAGAGATAATTGTGTGTGAACGACGAACTTCACCTAGATATTTGGGAACACAAAGTTTCTTTTCAGTTGCCAACCCCACTTCATATATATATATATAGGGGAGGTACTATCTCCAACTCGGTTTTACATTGAAAACTGCAGGAACTTCAAACCGGCACTAAGAAACAGACTGAGAAACCAGAGATAAAATTTTTCCTGCAAACCTCTCCCTTTGTGCTAGATGAACGAACGTCTCTCCACATGCTCAAATCTGAGAGATAAGTGTGTGTGAAAGCCGTCCTTCAAATAACTTGTTGGGAACACAAAGTATCTTTTCAGTTGCAAACTACACTCCATACATATATATCGTGAGGTACTAGATCCAACTCGGGTTTACAGTGAAAACTGCAGGAACTTCAAAACGGCACTAGGAAACAGACTGAGAAAACACAGTAAAAGTTTAACCTGCAAACATTTCCCTTTGTGCTAGATGAACGAACGTCTCTCCACATGCTCATTTCTGAGAGATAAGTGTGTGTGAAAACCGTAATTCACCTAGCTTTTTGGGAACACAAAGTTTCTTTTAAGTTCCCAACTCCTCTCCATACATATATATGGGGAGGTACTAGCTAAAACTCAGTTTTACAGTGAAAACTGCAGGAACTTCAAACGGGCACTAGGAAACAGACTGAGAAACAAGAGTAAATGTATCTCCTGCAACCCGTTCCCTCTGTGCTAAATGAACGAACGTCTCTTCACATGCTCAGTTCTGAGAGATACGTGTGTGTGAAAGCCGTCCTCAGCTATCTTGTTGGGAAAACAAAGTTTCTTTTCAGTTTCCAACTCCACTACATACATATATATGGGGAGGTTCTAATTCCAACTGTGTTTTACAGTAAAAACTGCAGGAACTTCAAACTGGCACTAGGAAACAGACTGAGAAACCAGAGTAAAAATTTCTCCTGCTACCAGTTCCCTTTGTGCTAGATGAACGAACGTCTCTCCACATGCTCAGTTCTGAGAGATAAGTGTGTGTGAAAGCCGTACTTCACCTAGCTTGTAGGGAACACAAAGATACTTTGCAGTTTCAAACACAATTATACACATATATATGGTGAGGTACTATCTCCAACTCGGGTTTACAGAGAAAACTGCATGAACTTCAAACCGGCACTAGGAAACAGACTGAGAAACCAGAGAAAAATTTTCTCATGCAACCCGTTCCCTTTGTGCTAGATGAACGAAAGTCTCTCCACAGGCTCCAGTCTGAGAGATAAGTGTGTGTGAAAGCCGTACTTCACATAGCTTGTTGGGAACACAAAGTTTCTTTTCAGTTGCCAACTCCACTCCATACATTTATATGGGGAGGTACAAACTCCAACTCGTTTTTATAGTGAAAACTGCAGGAACTTCAACCCGGTACTAGGAAACAGACTGAGAAACCAGAGTAATAGTTTCTCATGCAACCCTTTCCCTATGTGCTAGGTGAACGAACGTCTCTTCACATGCTCATTTCTGAGAGATAAGTGTGTGTGAAAGCCGTCCTCAGCTATCTTGTTGGGAAAACAAAGTTTCTTTTCAGTTTCCAACTCCACTCCATACATATATATGGGGAGGTTCTAATTCCAACTGTGTTTTACAGTGAAAACTGCAGGAACTTCAAACCGGCACTAGGAAACAGACTGAGAAACCAGAGTAAAAATGTCTCCTGCTACCATTTTCTTTTGTGCTAGATGAAGGAACTTCTCTCTACATGCTCAGTTTTGAGAGATATGTGTGTGTGAAAGCCGTCCTTCACCTAGATTGTTGGGAACACAAATTTTCTTTTCAGTTGCCAACTCCACTCCATACATACATATGGGGAGGTAATTGCTCCAACTCGCTTTTACAGTGAAAACTGCAGGAACTACAAATCAGCACTAGGAAACAGACTGAGAAACCAGAGTAAAAATTTCTCCTGCTACCAGTTACCTTTGTGCTAGATGAACGAAAGTCTCTCCACAGGCTCCAGTCTGAGAGATAAGTGTGTGTGAAAGCCGTACTTCACATAGCTTGTTGGGAACACAAAGTTTCTTTTCAGTTGCCAACTCCACTCCATACATTTATATGGGGAGGTACAAACTCCAACTCGTTTTTATAGTGAAAACTGCAGGAACTTCAACCCGGTACTAGGAAACAGACTGAGAAACCAGAGTAATAGTTTCTCATGCAACCCTTTCCCTATGTGCTAGGTGAACGTTCGTCTGCCACATGATCAGTTTTGAGAGATAAGTGTGTGTGAAAGCCGTCCTTCACCTAGCTTGTTGGGAACACAATGTTTCTTTTCAGTTTCCAACTCCTCTCCATACATATATATGGGGAGGTACTAGCTAAAACTCGGTTTTACAGTGAAAACTGCAGGAACTTCAAACCGGCACTAGGAAACAGACTGAGAAACAAGAGTAAATGTATCTCCTGCAACCCGTTCCCTCTGTGCTAAATGAACGAACGTCTCTTCACATGCTCAGTTCTGAGAGATAAGTGTGTGTGAAAGCCGTCCTCAGCTATCTTGTTGGGAAAACAAAGTTTCTTTTCAGTTTCCAACTCCACTCCATACATATATATGGGGAGGTTCTAATTCCAACTGTGTTTTACAGTGAAAACTGCAGGAACATCAAACCGGCACTAGGAAACAGACTGAGAAACCAGAGTAAAATTTTCTCCTGCTACCATTTTCTTTTGTGCTAGATGAAGGAACTTCTCTCTACATGCTCAGTTTTGAGAGATATGTGTGTGTGAAAGCCGTCCTTCACCTAGATTGTTGGGAACACAAATTTTCTTTTCAGTTGCCAACTCCACTCCATACATATTTATGGGGAGGTACTAGCTCCAACTCGGTTTTACAGTGAAAACTGCAGGAACTACAAATCAGCACTAGGAAACAAACTGAGAAAACTGAGAAAAAGTTTCTCCTGCAACCAGTTCCCTTTGTGCTAGATGAACGAACGTCTCTCCACATGCTCAGTTCTGAGAGATAAGTGTGTGTGAAAGCCGTAGTTCACCTAGCTTGTAGGGAACACAAAGATACTTTGCAGTTTCAAACACCATTATACACATATATATGGGGAGGTACTATCTCCAACTCGGGTTTACAGAGAAAACTGCAGGAACTTCAAACCGGCACTAGGAAACAGACTGAGAAACCAGAGAAAAATTTTCTCATGCAAACCGTTCCCTTTGTGCTAGATGAACGAACGTCTCTCCACAGGCTCCAGTCTGAGAGATAAGTGTGTGTGAAAGCCGTACTTCACCTAGTTTAGGGAACACAAAGATACTTTGCAGTTTCAAACACCATTATACACATTTATATGGGTAGGTACAAGCTCCAACTCGGTTTTACAGTGAAAACTGCAGGAACGTCAACCCGGTACTAGGAAACAGACTGAGAAACCAGAGTAATTGTTTCTCATGCAAACCTTTCCCTATGTGCTAGGTGAACGTTCGTCTGCTACATGATCAGTTTTGAGAGATAAGTGTGTGTGAAAGCCTTCCTTCAATTAGCTTGTTGGGAACACAAAGTTTCTTTCAGTTGCCATCTCCACTCCATACATATATATGGAGAGGTACTAGCTCCAACTCTGTATTACAGTGAAATCTGCATTAACTTCAAACCGGCACTATGGAACAGACTGAGAAACCAGAGTAAAATTTTCCCATGCAACCTGTTCCCTTTGTGCTAGATGAACGAACTTCTTTCCACATGCTCAGTTCTGAGAGATAAGTGTTTGTGAAAGCCGTCCTTCACTTAGCTTTTTGTCAACACAGGGTTTCTTTGCAGTTGCGAACCCCATTCCGTACATTTAAATGTGGAGGTACTAGATCCAACTCGGTTTTACAGTGAAAACTGCAGGAAATTAAAACTGGCACTAGGAAACAGACTGAGAAACCAGAGTAAAAGTTTCTCCTGCAAACCGTTCCCTTTGTGCTAGATGAACGAACGTCTCTCCACAATCTCAGTTCTGAGAGATAAGTGTGTGTGAAAGCTGTCCTTCACCTAGCTTGTTGGGAACTCAAAGTTTCTTTTCAGTTGCCAAATCCAGTCCATACATATATATGGGGATGTACTAGTTCCAACTCGGTTTACAGTGAAAACTGCAGGAACTTCAAACCGGCACTAGGAAACAGACTGAGAAACCAGAGTAAATGTTTCTCCTGCCAACAGTTCCCTTTGTGCTAGATGAACGAAAGTATCTCCACATGCCCAGTTCTGAGAGATAATTGTGTGTGAACGACGAACTTCACCTAGATATTTGGGAACACAAAGTTTCTTTTCAGTTGCCAACCCCACTTCATATATATATATATAGGGGAGGTACTATCTCCAACTCGGTTTTACATTGAAAACTGCAGGAACTTCAAACCGGCACTAAGAAACAGACTGAGAAACCAGAGATAAAATTTTTCCTGCAAACCTCTCCCTTTGTGCTAGATGAACGAACGTCTCTCCACATGCTCAAATCTGAGAGATAAGTGTGTGTGAAAGCCGTCCTTCAAATAACTTGTTGGGAACACAAAGTATCTTTTCAGTTGCAAACTACACTCCATACATATATATCGTGAGGTACTAGATCCAACTCGGTTTTACAGTGAAAACTGCAGGAACTTCAAAACGGCACTAGGAAACAGACTGAGAAAACACAGTAAAAGTTTAACCTGCAAACATTTCCCTTTGTGCTAGATGAACGAACGTCTCTCCACATGCTCATTTCTGAGAGATAAGTGTGTGTGAAAACCGTAATTCACCTAGCTTTTTGGGAACACAAAGTTTCTTTTAAGTTCCCAACTCCTCTCCATACATATATATGGGGAGGTACTAGCTAAAACTCAGTTTTACAGTGAAAACTGCAGGAACTTCAAACGGGCACTAGGAAACAGACTGAGAAACAAGAGTAAATGTATCTCCTGCAACCCGTTCCCTCTGTGCTAAATGAACGAACGTCTCTTCACATGCTCAGTTCTGAGAGATAAGTGTGTGTGAAAGCCGTCCTCAGCTATCTTGTTGGGAAAACAAAGTTTCTTTTCAGTTTCCAACTCCACTCCATACATATATATGGGGAGGTTCTAATTCCAACTGTGTTTTACAGTGAAAACTGCAGGAACTTCAAACCGGCACTAGGAAACAGACTGAGAAACCAGAGTAAAAATGTCTCCTGCTACCATTTTCTTTTGTGCTAGATGAAGGAACTTCTCTCTACATGCTCAGTTTTGAGAGATATGTGTGTGTGAAAGCCGTCCTTCACCTAGATTGTTGGGAACACAAATTTTCTTTTCAGTTGCCAACTCCACTCCATACATACATATGGGGAGGTAATTGCTCCAACTCGCTTTTACAGTGAAAACTGCAGGAACTACAAATCAGCACTAGGAAACAGACTGAGAAACCAGAGTAAAAATTTCTCCTGCTACCAGTTACCTTTGTGCTAGATGAACGAACGTCTCTCCACATGCTCAGTTCTGAGAGATAAGTGTGTGTGAAAGCCGTACTTCACCTAGCTTGTAGGGAACACAAAGATACTTTGCAGTTTCAAACACCATTATACACATATATATGGGGAGGTACTATCTCCAACTCGGGTTTACAGAGAAAACTGCATGAACTTCAAACCGGCACTAGGAAACAGACTGAGAAACCAGAGAAAAATTTTCTCATGCAACCCGTTCCCTTTGTGCTAGATGAACGAAAGTCTCTCCACAGGCTCCAG
The DNA here is from genome assembly GCF_036321535.1 of Camelus dromedarius. Taxonomy (NCBI): domain Eukaryota; kingdom Metazoa; phylum Chordata; class Mammalia; order Artiodactyla; family Camelidae; genus Camelus; species Camelus dromedarius. The sequence goes on from NW_026989731.1 coordinate 3,860,793, forward strand.
TCTGAGAGATAAGTGTGTGTGAAAGCCGTACTTCACATAGCTTGTTGGGAACACAAAGTTTCTTTTCAGTTGCCAACTCCACTCCATACATTTATATGGGGAGGTACAAACTCCAACTCGTTTTTATAGTGAAAACTGCAGGAACTTCAACCCGGTACTAGGAAACAGACTGAGAAACCAGAGTAATAGTTTCTCATGCAACCCTTTCCCTATGTGCTAGGTGAACGTTCGTCTGCCACATGATCAGTTTTGAGAGATAAGTGTGTGTGAAAGCCGTCCTTCACCTAGCTTGTTGGGAACACAATGTTTCTTTTCAGTTTCCAACTCCTCTCCATACATATATATGGGGAGGTACTAGCTAAAACTCGGTTTTACAGTGAAAACTGCAGGAACTTCAAACCGGCACTAGGAAACAGACTGAGAAACAAGAGTAAATGTATCTCCTGCAACCCGTTCCCTCTGTGCTAAATGAACGAACGTCTCTTCACATGCTCAGTTCTGAGAGATAAGTGTGTGTGAAAGCCGTCCTCAGCTATCTTGTTGGGAAAACAAAGTTTCTTTTCAGTTTCCAACTCCACTCCATACATATATATGGGGAGGTTCTAATTCCAACTGTGTTTTACAGTGAAAACTGCAGGAACATCAAACCGGCACTAGGAAACAGACTGAGAAACCAGAGTAAAATTTTCTCCTGCTACCATTTTCTTTTGTGCTAGATGAAGGAACTTCTCTCTACATGCTCAGTTTTGAGAGATATGTGTGTGTGAAAGCCGTCCTTCACCTAGATTGTTGGGAACACAAATTTTCTTTTCAGTTGCCAACTCCACTCCATACATATTTATGGGGAGGTACTAGCTCCAACTCGGTTTTACAGTGAAAACTGCAGGAACTACAAATCAGCACTAGGAAACAAACTGAGAAAACTGAGAAAAAGTTTCTCCTGCAACCAGTTCCCTTTGTGCTAGATGAACGAACGTCTCTCCACATGCTCAGTTCTGAGAGATAAGTGTGTGTGAAAGCCGTAGTTCACCTAGCTTGTAGGGAACACAAAGATACTTTGCAGTTTCAAACACCATTATACACATATATATGGGGAGGTACTATCTCCAACTCGGGTTTACAGAGAAAACTGCAGGAACTTCAAACCGGCACTAGGAAACAGACTGAGAAACCAGAGAAAAATTTTCTCATGCAAACCGTTCCCTTTGTGCTAGATGAACGAACGTCTCTCCACAGGCTCCAGTCTGAGAGATAAGTGTGTGTGAAAGCCGTACTTCACCTAGTTTAGGGAACACAAAGATACTTTGCAGTTTCAAACACCATTATACACATTTATATGGGTAGGTACAAGCTCCAACTCGGTTTTACAGTGAAAACTGCAGGAACGTCAACCCGGTACTAGGAAACAGACTGAGAAACCAGAGTAATTGTTTCTCATGCAAACCTTTCCCTATGTGCTAGGTGAACGTTCGTCTGCCACATGATCAGTTTTGAGAGATAAGTGTGTGTGAAAGCCTTCCTTCAATTAGCTTGTTGGGAACACAAAGTTTCTTTCAGTTGCCATCTCCACTCCATACATATATATGGAGAGGTACTAGCTCCAACTCTGTATTACAGTGAAATCTGCATTAACTTCAAACCGGCACTATGGAACAGACTGAGAAACCAGAGTAAAATTTTCCCATGCAACCTGTTCCCTTTGTGCTAGATGAACGAACTTCTTTCCACATGCTCAGTTCTGAGAGATAAGTGTTTGTGAAAGCCGTCCTTCACTTAGCTTTTTGTCAACACAGGGTTTCTTTGCAGTTGCGAACCCCATTCCGTACATTTAAATGTGGAGGTACTAGATCCAACTCGGTTTTACAGTGAAAACTGCAGGAAATTAAAACTGGCACTAGGAAACAGACTGAGAAACCAGAGTAAAAGTTTCTCCTGCAAACCGTTCCCTTTGTGCTAGATGAACGAACGTCTCTCCACAATCTCAGTTCTGAGAGATAAGTGTGTGTGAAAGCTGTCCTTCACCTAGCTTGTTGGGAACTCAAAGTTTCTTTTCAGTTGCCAAATCCAGTCCATACATATATATGGGGATGTACTAGTTCCAACTCGGTTTACAGTGAAAACTGCAGGAACTTCAAACCGGCACTAGGAAACAGACTGAGAAACCAGAGTAAATGTTTCTCCTGCCAACAGTTCCCTTTGTGCTAGATGAACGAAAGTATCTCCACATGCCCAGTTCTGAGAGATAATTGTGTGTGAACGACGAACTTCACCTAGATATTTGGGAACACAAAGTTTCTTTTCAGTTGCCAACCCCACTTCATATATATATATATAGGGGAGGTACTATCTCCAACTCGGTTTTACATTGAAAACTGCAGGAACTTCAAACCGGCACTAAGAAACAGACTGAGAAACCAGAGATAAAATTTTTCCTGCAAACCTCTCCCTTTGTGCTAGATGAACGAACGTCTCTCCACATGCTCAAATCTGAGAGATAAGTGTGTGTGAAAGCCGTCCTTCAAATAACTTGTTGGGAACACAAAGTATCTTTTCAGTTGCAAACTACACTCCATACATATATATCGTGAGGTACTAGATCCAACTCGGTTTTACAGTGAAAACTGCAGGAACTTCAAAACGGCACTAGGAAACAGACTGAGAAAACACAGTAAAAGTTTAACCTGCAAACATTTCCCTTTGTGCTAGATGAACGAACGTCTCTCCACATGCTCATTTCTGAGAGATAAGTGTGTGTGAAAACCGTAATTCACCTAGCTTTTTGGGAACACAAAGTTTCTTTTAAGTTCCCAACTCCTCTCCATACATATATATGGGGAGGTACTAGCTAAAACTCAGTTTTACAGTGAAAACTGCAGGAACTTCAAACGGGCACTAGGAAACAGACTGAGAAACAAGAGTAAATGTATCTCCTGCAACCCGTTCCCTCTGGGCTAAATGAACGAACGTCTCTTCACATGCTCAGTTCTGAGAGATACGTGTGTGTGAAAGCCGTCCTCAGCTATCTTGTTGGGAAAACAAAGTTTCTTTTCAGTTTCCAACTCCACTACATACATATATATGGGGAGGTTCTAATTCCAACTGTGTTTTACAGTAAAAACTGCAGGAACTTCAAACTGGCACTAGGAAACAGACTGAGAAACCAGAGTAAAAATTTCTCCTGCTACCAGTTCCCTTTGTGCTAGATGAACGAACGTCTCTCCACATGCTCAGTTCTGAGAGATAAGTGTGTGTGAAAGCCGTACTTCACCTAGCTTGTAGGGAACACAAAGATACTTTGCAGTTTCAAACACAATTATACACATATATATGGGGAGGTACTATCTCCAACTCGGGTTTACAGAGAAAACTGCATGAACTTCAAACCGGCACTAGGAAACAGACTGAGAAACCAGAGAAAAATTATCTCATGCAACCCGTTCCCTTTGTGCTAGATGAACGAAAGTCTCTCCACAGGCTCCAGTCTGAGAGATAAGTGTGTGTGAAAGCCGTACTTCACATAGCTTGTTGGGAACACAAAGTTTCTTTTCAGTTGCCAACTCCACTCCATACATTTATATGGGGAGGTACAAACTCCAACTCGTTTTTATAGTGAAAACTGCAGGAACTTCAACCCGGTACTAGGAAACAGACTGAGAAACCAGAGTAAAAGTTTCTCATGCAAACCTTTCCCTATGTGCTTGGTGAAAGTTCGTCTGCCAAATGATCAGTTTTGAGAGATAATTGTGTGTGAAAGCCGTCCTTCACCTAGCTTGTTGGGAACACAATGTTTCTTTTCAGTTTCCAACTCCTATCCATACATATTTATGGGGAGGTACTAGCTAAAACTTGGTTTACAGTGAAAACTGCAGGAACTTCAAACCGGCACTAGGAAACAGACTGAGAAACAAGAGTAAATGTATCTCCTGCAACCCGTTCCCTCTGTGCTAAATGAACGAACGTCTCTTCACATGCTCAGTTCTGAGAGATAAGTGTGTGTGAAAGCCGTCCTCAGCTATCTTGTTGGGAAAACAAAGTTTCTTTTCAGTTTCCAACTCCACTCCATACATATATATGGGGAGGTTCTAATTCCAACTGTGTTTTACAGTGAAAACTGCAGGAACTTCAAACCGGCTCTAGGAAACAGACTGAGAAACCAGAGTAAAATTTTCTCCTGCTACCATTTTCTTTTGTGCTAGATGAAGGAACTTCTCTCTACATGCTCAGTTTTGAGAGATATGTGTGTGTGAAAGCCGTCCTTCACCTAGATTGTTGGGAACACAAATTTTCTTTTCAGTTGCCAACTCCACTCCATACATATTTATGGGGAGGTACTAGCTCCAACTCGGTTTTACAGTGAAAACTGCAGGAACTACAAATCAGCACTAGGAAACAAACTGAGAAAACTGAGGAAAAGTTTCTCCTGCAACCAGTTCCCTTTGTGCTAGATGAACGAACGTCTCTCCACATGCTCAGTTCTGAGAGATAAGTGTGTGTGAAAGCCGTAGTTCACCTAGCTTGTAGGGAACACAAAGATACTTTGCAGTTTCAAACACCATTATACACATATATATGGGGAGGTACTATCTCCAACTCGGGTTTACAGAGAAAACTGCAGGAACTTCAAACCGGCACTAGGAAACAGACTGAGAAACCAGAGAAAAATTTTCTCATGCAACCCGTTCCCTTTGTGCTAGATGAACGAACGTCTCTCCACAGGCTCCAGTCTGAGAGATAAGTGTGTGTGAAAGCCGTACTTCACCTAGTTTTGGGAACACAAAGATACTTTGCAGTTTCAAACAGCATTATACACATTTATATGGGTAGGTACAAGCTCCAACTCGGTTTTATAGTGAAAACTGCAGGAACGTCAACCCGGTACTAGGAAACAGACTGAGAAACCAGAGTAATAGTTTCTCATGCAACCCGTTCCCTATGTGCTAGGTGAACGTTCGTCTGCCACATGATCAGTTTTGAGAGATAAGTGTGTGTGAAAGCCGTCCTTCACTTAGCTTGTTGGGAACACAAAGTTTCTTTCAGTTGCCATCTCCACTCCATACATATATATGGAGAGGTACTAACTCCAACTCTGTATTACAGTGAAATCTGCATTAACTTCAAACCGGCACTATGGAACAGACTGAGAAACCAGAGTAAAATTTTCCCATGCAACCTGTTCCCTTTGTGCTAGATGAACGAACTTCTTTCCACATGCTCAGTTCTGAGATATAAGTGTTTGTGAAAGCCGTCCTTCACTTAGCTTGTTGTCAACACAGGGTTTCTTTGCAGTTGTGAACTCCATTCCGTACATTTAAATGTGGAGGTACTAGATCCAACTCGGTTTTACAATGAAAACTGCAGGAAATTAAAACTGGCACTAGGAAACAGACTGAGAAACAAGAGTAAATGTATCTCCTGCAACCCGTTCCCTCTGTGCTAAATGAACGAACGTCTCTTCACATGCTCAGTTCTGAGAGATAAGTGTGTGTGAAAGCCGTCCTCAGCTATCTTGTTGGGAAAACAAAGTTTCTTTTCAGTTTCCAACTCCACTCCATACATATATATGGGGAGGTTCTAATTCCAACTGTGTTTTACAGTAAAAACTGCAGGAACTTCAAACGGGCACTAGGAAACAGACTGAGAAACCAGAGTAAAAATTTCTCCTGCTACCAGTTCCCTTTGTGCTAGATGAACGAACGTCTCTCCACATGCTCAGTTCTGAGAGATAAGTGTGTGTGAAAGCCGTACTTCACCTAGCTTGTAGGGAACACAAAGATACTTTGCAGTTTCAAACACCATTATACACATATATATGGGGAGGTACTATCTCCAACTCGGGTTTACAGAGAAAACTGCATGAACTTCAAACCGGCACTAGGAAACAGACTGAGAAACCAGAGAAAAATTTTCTCATGCAACCCGTTCCCTTTGTGCTAGATGAACGAACGTCTCTCCACAGGCTCCAGTCTGAGGGATAAGTGTGTGTGAAAGCCGTACTTCACATAGCTTGTTGGGAACACAAAGTTTCTTTTCAGTTGCCAACTCCACTCCATATATTTATATGGGAGGTACAAACTCCAACTCGTTTTTATAGTGAAAACTGCAGGAACTTCATCCCGGTACTAGGAAACAGACTGTGAAACCAGAGTAAAAGTTTCTCATGCAAACCTTTCCCTATGTGCTAGGTGAACGTTCGTCTGCCACATGATCAGTTTTGAGAGATAATTGTGTGTGAAAGCCGTCCTTCACCTAGCTTGTTTTGAACACAAATTTTCTTTCAGTTGCCATCTCCACTCCATACATGTATATGGAGAGGTACTAGCTCCAACTCTGTATTACAGTGAAATCTGCAGGAACTTCAAACCGGCACTATGGAACAGACTGAGAAACCAGAGTAAATTTTCCCATGCAACCTGTTCCCTTTGTGCTAGATGAACGAACTTCTTTCCACATGCTCAGTTCTGAGAGATAAGTGCTTGTGAAATCCGACCTTCACTTAGCTTGTTTTCAACACAGAGTTTCTTTGCAGTTGCGAACACCATTCCATACATATAAATGTGGAGGTACTAGATCAAACTCGGTTTTACAGTGAAAACTGCAGGAACTTAAAACTGGCACTAGGAAACAGACTGAGAAACCAGAGTAAAAGTTTCTCCTGCAAAGCGTTCCCATTGTGCTAGATGAACGAACGTCTCCCCACAAGCTCAGTTCTGAGAGATAAGTGTGTGTGAAAGCTGTCCTTCACCTAGCTTGTTGGGAACACAGAGTTTCTTTTCAGTTGCCAAATCCAGTCCATACATATATATGGGGATGTACAAGCTCCAACTCGGTTTTACAGTGAAAACTGCAGGAACTTCAAACCGGCACTAGGAAACAGACTGAGAAACCAGAGTAAATGTTTCTCCTGCAAACAGTTCCATTTGTGCTAGATGAACGAAAGTCTCTCCACATGCCCAGTTCTGAGAGATAATTGTGTGTGAACGCCGAAATTCACTTAGATTGTTGGGAACACAAAGTTTCTTTTCAGTTGCCAACTCCACTTCATATATATATATATAGGGGAGGTAGTATCTCCAACTCGGTTTTACATTGAAAACTGCAGGAACTTCAAACAGGCACTAAGAAACAGACTGAGAAACCAGAGATAAAATTTCTCCTGCAAACCGTTCTCTTTGTGCTAGATAAATGAACGTCTCTCCACATGCTCAAATCTGAGAGATAAGTGTGTGTGAAAGCCGTCCTTCACCTAACTTGTTGGGAACACAAAGTATCTTTTCAGTTGCAAACTACTCTCCATACATATATATCGTGAGGTACTAGCTCCAACTCGGCTTTACAGTGAAAACTGCAGGAACTTCAAAACGGCACTAGGAAACAGACTGAGAAAACACAGTAAAAGTTTAACTTGCAAACCTTTCCCTTTGTGCTAGATGAACGAACGTCTTTCCTCATGCTCATTTCTGAGAGATAAGTGTGTGTGAAAGCCGTAATTCACCTAGCTTTTTGGGAACACAAAGTTTCTTTTAAGTTTCCAACTCCACTCCATACATATATATGGGGAGGTACTAGATAAAACTCGGTTTTACAGTGAAAACTGCAGGAAATTCAAACAGGCACTAAGAAACAGACTGAGATACCAGAGTAAATATTTCTCTTGCAACCATTTTTTTTGTGCTAGATGAAGGAACGTCTCTCCACATGCTCATTTCTGAGAGATATGTGTGTGTGAAAGCCGTCCTTCACCTAGCTTGTTGGGAACACAGTTTCTTTGCAGTTGCCAACCCACTCCATAAATATATATGGGGAGGTACTAGTTCCAAATCTGTTTTACAGTGAAAACTGCAGGAACTTCAAACTGGCACTAGGAAACACAATGAGAAATCAGAGATAATGTTTTTCCAGCAACCCGTTCCCTTTGTGCTAGATGAACGAATGTCTCTCCACATGCTAATTTATGAGAGATATGTGTGTGAAAGCCGTCCTTCACCTAGCTTGTCCTGAACACAAAGTTTCTTTTCAGTTGCGAACTCCACTCCATACATATATATGGGGAGGTACTAGCTCCAACTCGATTTTACAGTGAAAACTGTAGGAACTTCAAACCGGCACTAGGAAAAAGACTGAGAAACCAGAGTAAAAGTTTCTCCTGCAACCCGTTCCCTATGGGCTAATGAACGAAAGTCTCTCCACAAGCTCAATTCTCAGAGATAAGTGTGTGTGAAAGCCGTCCTTCACATAGCTTGTTGGGAACACAAAGTTTCTTTTCAGTTGCCAACTCCACTCCATACATATATATGGGGAGGTACTAGCTCCAACTCGATTTTACAGTGAAAACTGCAGGAACTTCAAACCAGCACTAGGAAAAAGACTGAGAAACCAGAGTAAAAGTTTCCCCTGCAACCCGTTCCATTTGTGCTAGATGAACGAAAGTCTCTCCACATGCTCAGTTCTGAGAGAATACTGTGTGTGAAAGCCGTCCTTCAACTAGCTTGTTGTAAACACATAGATTCTTTGCAGTTCCCAACACCACTCCATACATATATATGGGGAAGTACTCGCTCCAACACGGTTTTACAGTGAAAAATGCAGGAACTTCAAACCGGCACTAGGAAACAGACTGAGAAACCAGAGTAAAATTTTCTCCTGCAAACCGTTCCCATTGTGCTAGATGAACGACGTCCCTACACATGCTCAGTTCTGAGAGGTAAGTGAGTGTGAACGCCGTCCTTCACCTATCTTGTTGGGAACAAAAAGTTTCTTTTCAGTTGCCAACTATACTCCATACATATATATGGAGAGGTACTAGCTCCAACTCGGTTTTACAGTGAAAACTGCAGGAACTTCAAACAGGCACTAGGGAACAGACTGAGAATCCACAGTAAAAGTTTCTCCTGCAACCCGTTACCTTTGTGCTAGATGAACGAACTTCTGTCCACATGCTCAGTTCTGAGAGATAAGTGTGTGTGAAAGCCTTCCTTCAAATAGCTTGTTGTAAACACATTGATTATTTGAAGTTGCCAACTCCACTCCATAAATATATATGGGGAGGTACTAGCTCCAACTCTGTTTTACAGTGAAAACTGCAGGAAGTTCAAAACGGCACTAGGAAACAGACTGAGAAACCAGAGTAAAAGTTTCTCCTGCAACCCGTTCCCTTTTTGCTAGATGAATGAACGTCTCTCGACATGCTCATTTCTGAGAGATAAGTGTGTGTGAAAGCCGTAATTCACCTAGCTTGTTGGGAACACAATGTTTGTTTTCAGATTCCAACTCCACTCATTGTATATATATGGGGAGGTACTAGCTAAAACTCAGTTTTACAGTAAAAACTGCAGGAACTTCAAAACGGCACTAGGAAACATACTGAGAAACCAGAGTATTGTTTCTCCTGCAACCCATTCCCTATGTGCTAGATGAACGAACGTCTCTCCACATGCTCAGTTCTGAGAGATAAGTGTGTGTGAAAGCCGTCTTTCATATAGCTTGTTGGGAACACAAAGTTTCTTTTAAGTTTCCAACTCGACTACATACATATATATGAGGAGGTACTAGCTAAAACTCGGTTTTACAGTGAAAACTGCAGGAACTTCAAACCAGCACTAGGAAACAGACTGAGAAACCTGAGTAAAAATTTCTCCTGCATCCCGTTCATTTGTACTACATGAAGGAACGTCTCTCCACATGCTCAGTTCTGAGAGATAAGTTTGTGTGACAGCCGTTCTTCCCCTAGCTTGTTGGGAACACAATCTTTCTTTTCATATGCCAACTCCAATACATATATATATATGGGGAGGTACTAGCTCCAACTCGGTTTTACAGTGCAAACTGCAGGAACATCAAACCGGCACTAGGAAACAGACTGAGAAAACGGAGTTAAATATTCCCCTGCAACCCTTTCCCTTTGTGCTGGATGAAAGAACGCCTCTCCACATGCTAATTTCTGAGAGATAATTGTGTGTGAAAGACGACCTTCACCTAGCTGGTTGGGAATGAAAAGTTTCCTTACATTTGCCAACACCACTCCATAAATATATACGGGGAGGTACTAGCTCCAACTAGGTTTTACAGGGAAAAATGCAGGAAATTCAAAACGGCACTAGGAAACAGACTGAGAAACTAGAGTAAAATTTTATCCTGCAAACCGTTCAATTTGTGCAGGATGAACAAACTTCCCTCTACATGCTTAGTTCTGAGAAATAAGTGTGTGTGAGGCCGTCCTTCACCTAGCTTGTTGGGAACACAAAGATCCTTTTCAGTTGCCAACTACACTCCATACATATATAAGGGGGGTTAATAAGTCCAACTCGGTTTTACAGTGAAAACTGCAGGAACTTCAATCAAGCACCAGGAAACAGACTGAGAAAACAGACTAAAAGTTTCTCCTGCAAACCTTTCCCTTTGTGCTAGATGAACGAACGTCTCTCCACATGCTCAACTCTGAGAGATAAGTGTGTGTGAAAGCCGTCCTTCACCTAGCTTGTTGGGAACAAAAAGTTTTTTTCCAGTTGCCAACTCCACTCCATACATATATATGGGGAGTTACTAGCTCCAACCCGGTTTAACAGTGAAACCTGAAGGAACTTCAAACCGGCACTAGGAAACAGACTGAGAAAACGGAGTAAAAGTATCCCCTGCAAACCTTTCCATTTGTGCTAGATGAACGAACGTCTCTCCACATGCTCAGTTCTGAGAGATAAATGTGTGTGAAATCCGTGCTTCACCTAGCTTGTTGGGAACACAAAGTATCTTTTCAGTTGCGAAATCCACTCCATAAATATATATGAGGAGGAACTAACTCCAACTCGGTTTTACAGTGAAAACTGTAGGCACTTCAAACTGGAACTAGGGAACAGACTGAGAATCCAGAGTAAAAGTTTCTCCTGCAAACCGTTCCCTTTGTGCTAGATGAACGAAAGTCTCTCCACATGCTCAGTTCTGAGAGAATACTGTGTGTGAAAGCCGTCCTTCAACTAGCTTGTTGTAAACACATAGATTCTTTGCAGTTCCCAACACCACTCCATACATATATATGGGGAAGTACTCGCTCCAACACGGTTTTACAGTGAAAAATGCAGGAACTTCAAACCGGCACTAGGAAACAGACTGAGAAACCAGAGTAAAATTTTCTCCTGCAAACCGTTCCCATTGTGCTAGATGAACGACGTCCCTACACATGCTCAGTTCTGAGAGGTAAGTGAGTGTGAACGCCGTCCTTCACCTATCTTGTTGGGAACAAAAAGTTTCTTTTCAGTTGCCAACTCAACTCCATACATATATATGGGGAGGTACTAGTTCCAACTCGGTTTTACAGTGAAAACTGCAGGAAAATCAAACCGGCACTAGGGAACAGACTGAGAATCCAGAGTAAAAGTTTTTCCTGCAACCCGTTCCCTTTGTGCTAGATGAACGAACGTCTCTCCACATACTCAGTTCTGAGAGATAATTTTGTGTGAAAGCCGTCCTTCATTTAGCTTCTTGGGAACACAAAGATTGTTTTCAGTTGCCAAAACCACTCCATACATATATATGGGGAGGTACTAGGTCCAACTCGGTTTTACAGTGAAAACTGCAGGAACTTCCAAACGGCACTAGGAAACAGACTGAAAAATCAGAGTAATAATTTCTCCTGCAAACCATTCCCTTTGTGGTAGATGAACGATCGTCTCTCCACAAGTTCAGTTCTGAGAGATAAGTGTGTGTGAAAGCCGTAATTCACCTAGCTTGTTGGGAACACAAAATATCTTTTCAGTTGCCAAATCCACTCCATAATTATATATCGCGAGGTACTAGCTAAAACCCGGTTTTACAGTGAAAACTGCAGGTACTTCATAACGGCACTAGGAAACAGACTGAGAAAACAGAGTTAATTTTCTCCTGCAAACCGTTCCCTTTGTGCTAGATTAAGAAACGTCTCTGCACATGCTCAGTTCTGAGAGATAAGTGTGTGTGAAAGCCGTGCTTCACCTAGCTTGTTGGGAACACAAAGTTTCTTTTCAGTTGCCAACTCCACTCCATATATATATATGGGGAGGTACTAGCTCCAACACGGTTTTACAGTGAAAACTGCAGGAATTTCTAAAAAGCACTAGGAAACAGACTGAGATAACAGGGTAAAAGTTTCTCCTGCAACCCGTTCCCTTTGTTCTTGATGAACGAACGTCTCTCCACAAGCTCAGTTCTGAGAGATAATTGTGTGTGAAAGCCGTCCTTCACCTAGCTTGTTGGGAAAACAAAGTTTTTTTCAGTTGCGTACTCCACTCCATACATATATATGGGGAGGTATTAGCTCCAACTCGGTTTTACAGTGAAAACTGCAGGAACTTCCAACCGGCACTAGGAAACAGACTGAAAAACAGAGTAAATGTTTATCCTGCAACCAGTTCACATTGTGCTAGATGAACGAACGTCTCACCACAAGTTCAGTTCTGAGAGATAAGTGTGTGTGAAAGCCGTAATTCACCTAGCTTTTGGGAAAAGAAAGTTTCTTTTCATCTGCCAACACCACTCCATTAATATATATGGGGAGGAACTAGCTAAAACTCGGTTTTACAGTGAAAACTGCAGGAACTTCAAAACGGTACTAGGGAACAGACTGAGAAACGAGAGTAAAATTTCTCCTGCAACCCGTTCCCTTTGTGCTAGATGAACGAACGTCTCTCCACAAGCTCAGTTCTGAGAGATAAGTGTGTGTGGAAGCTGTCCTTCACCTAACTTTTAGTAAACACATAGTCTCTTTGAGGTTGCCAACTCCACTCCATACATATATATGGGGAGGTACTAGCTCCAACTCGGTTTAATAATGAAAACAGCAGGAACTTCAAACCAGCACTAGGAAACAGACTGAGATAACAGGGTAAAAGTTTCTCCTGCAAACCGTTCCCTTTGTTCTAGATGAACGAACGTTTCTCCACAAGCTCAGTTCTGAGAGATAATTGTGTGTGAAAGCCGTCCTTCAGCTAGCATGTTGGGAAAACAAAGTTTTTTTCAGTTGCGTACTCCACTCCATAAATATATATGGGGAGGTAGTAGCTCCAACTCGGTTTTACAGTGAAAACTGCAGGAATTTCCAACCGGCACTAGGAAACAGACTGAAAAACAGAGTAAATGTTTATCCTGCAACCAGTTCACATTGTGCTATATGAACGAATGTCTCACCACAAGTTCAGTTCTGAGAGATATGTGTTTGTGAAAGCCGTAATTCACCTAGCTTGATGGGAACACAAAGTTTCTTTTCAGTTGCCAAATCCACTCCATAAATATATATGGGGTGGTTCTAGGTAAAACTCGGTTTTACAGTGAAAACTGCAGGAAGATCAAAACGGCACTAGCGAACAGACTGAGAAACCAGAGTAAAAATTTTTTCTGCTACCACTTCCTTTGTGCTAGATGAACGAACGTCTCTCCACATGCTCAGTTCTGAGAGATAAGTGTGTGTGAAAGCCGTCCTTCACCTAGCTTGTTGGGAACACAAAGTTTCTTTTCAGTTGCCAGCTCCACTCCGTATATATATATGGGGAGGTAATAGCTCCAACTCGTTTTTACAGTGAAAACTGCAGGAACTTCCAACCGGCACTAGGAAACAGACTGAAAAACAGAGTAAATGTTTATACTGCAAACAGTTCACTTTGTGCTAGATGAACGAACGTCTCACCACAAGCTCAGTTCTGAGAGATAAGTGTGTGTGAAACCCTTTATTCACCTAGATTGTTGGGAAAACAAAATTTCTTTTCAGTTGCCAACACCAATCCATAAATATATATGGGGAGGTCCTAGCTCCAAATCGGTTTTACCGTGAAACCTGCAGGAACGTCCAAACTGCACTAGGAAACAGACTGAAAAAATAGAGTAATTGTTTCTCCTGCAACACTTTCCCTTTTTGCTCGATGAACGAACGTCTCACCACAAGTTCAGTTCTGAGAGATAAGTGTGTGTGAAAGCCGTAATTCACCTAGCTTTTGGGAAAACAAAGTTTCTTTTCAGTTGCCAACACCACTCCATTAATATATATGGGGAGGTACTAGCTAAAACTCGGTTTTACAGTGAAAACTGCAGGAACTTCAAAACGGCACTAGGGAACAGACTGAGAAACCAGAGTAAAAGTTTCTCCTGCAACCCGTTTCCTTTGTGCTAGATGAACGAACGTCTCTACAAAGCTCAGTTCTGAGAGATAAGTGTGTGTGGAAGCCGTCCTTCACCTAACTTTTAGTAAACACATAGTTTCTTTGAGGTTGCCAACTCCACTCCATACATATATATGGGGAGGTACTAGCTCCAACGCGGTTTTACAGTGAAAACTGCAGGAACTTTAAAACGGCATTAGGAAACAGACTGAGAAACCGGAGAAAAAGTTTCTCCTCCAACCCTTTCCCATTGTGCTTGATGAACGAACGTCTCTACGCATGCTAGGTTCTGAGATATAAATGAGTGTGAAAGCCGTTCTTCACCTAGCTTGTTGGGAACACAAAGTTTCTTTTCAGTTGCGAAATCCACTCCATAAATATATATGAGGAGGAACTAACTCCAACTCGGTTTTACAGTGAAAAATGCAGGAACTTCAAACCGGCACTAGGAAACAGACTGAGAAACCAGAGTAAGATTTTCTCCTGCAAACCGTTCCCATTGTGCTAGATGAACGACGTCCCTACACATGCTCAGTTCTGAGAGGTAAGTGAGTGTGAACGCCGTCCTTCACCTATCTTGTTGGGAACAAAAAGTTTCTTTTCAGTTGCCAACTCAACTCCATACATATATATGGGTAGGTACTAGTTCCAACTCGGTTTTACAGTGAAAACTGCAGGAAAATCAAACCGGCACTAGGGAACAGACTGAGAATCCAGAGTAAAAGTTTTTCCTGCAACCCGTTCCCTTTGTGCTAGATGAACGAACGTCTCTCCACATACTCAGTTCTGAGAGATAATTTTGTGTGAAAGCCGTCCTTCAGTTAGCTTCTTGGGAACACAAAGATTGTTTTCAGTTGCCAAAACCACTCCATACATATATATGGGGAGGTACTAAGTCCAACTCGGTTTTACAGTGAAAACTGCAGGAACTTCCAATCGGCACTAGGAAACAGACTGAAAAATCAGAGTAATAATTTCTCCTGCAAACCATTCCCTTTGTGGTAGATGAACGATCGTCTATCCACAAGTTCAGTTCTGAGAGATAAGTGTGTGTGAAAGCCATAATTCACCTAGCTTGTTGGGAACACAAAATATCTTTTCAGTTGCCAAATCCACTCCATAATTATATATCGCGAGGTACTAGCTAAAACCCGGTTTTACAGTGAAAACTGCAGGTACTTCATAACGGCACTAGGAAACAGACTGAGAAAACACAGTTAATTTTCTCCTGCAAACCGTTCCCTTTGTGCTAGATTAAGGAACGTCTCTGCACATGCTCAGTTCTGAGAGATAAGTGTGTGTGAAAGCCGTGCTTCACCTAGCTTGTTGGGAACAAAAGTTTCTTTTCAGTTGCCAACTCCACTCCATATATATATATGGGGAGGTACTAGCTCCAGCACGGTTTTACAGTGAAAATGGCAGGAATTTCTAAAAAGCACTAGGAAACAGACTGAGATAACAGGGTAAAAGTTTCTCCTGCAACCCGTTCCCTTTGTTCTTGATGAACGAACGTCTCTCCACAAGCTCAGTTCTGAGAGATAATTGTGTGTGAAAGCCGTCCTTCACCTAGCTTGTTGGGAAAACAAAGTTTTTTTCAGTTGCGTACTCCACTCCATACATATATATGGGGAGGTATTAGCTCCAACTCGGTTTTACAGTGAAAACTGCAGGAACTTCCAACCGGCACTAGGAAACAGACTGAAAAACAGAGTAAATGTTTATCCTGCAACCAGTTCACTTTGTGCTAGATGAACGAACGTCTCACCACAAGTTCAGTTCTGAGAGATATGTGTTTGTGAAAGCCGTAATTCACCTAGCTTGTTGGGAACACAAAGTTTCTTTTCAGTTGCCAAATCCACTCCATAAATATATATGGGGTGGTACTAGTTAAAACTCGATTTTACAGTGAAAACTGCAGGAACATCAAAACGGCACTAGCGAACAGACTGAGAAACCAGAGTAAAAATTTTTTCTGCTACCACTTCCTTTGTGCTAGATGAACGAACGTCTCTCCACAAGCTCAGTTCTGAGAGATAAGTGTGTGTGAAACCCTTAATTCACATAGATTGTTGGGAAAACAAAATTTCTTTTCAGTTGCCAACACCAATCCATAAATATATATTGGGAGGTCCTAGCTCCAAATCGGTTTTACAGTGAAACCTGCAGGAACGTCCAAATGGCACTAGGAAACATATTGAAAAAATAGAGTAAATGTTTCTCCTGCAACACTTTCCCTTTGTGCTCGATGAACGAACGTCTCACCACAAGTTCAGTTCTGAGAGATAAGTGTGTGTGAAAGCCATAATTCACCTAGCTTTTGGGAAAAGAAAGTTTCTTTTCAGCTGCCAACACCACTCCATTAATATATATGGGGAGGTACTAGCTAAAACTCGGTTTTACAGTGAAAACTGCAGGAACTTCAAAACGGTACTAGAGAACAGACTGAGAAACGAGAGTAAAATTTCTCCTGCAACCCGTTCCCTTTGTGCTAGATGAACGAACGTCTCTCCACAAGCTCAGTTCTGAGAGATAAGTGTGTGTGGAAGCTGTCCTTCACCTAACTTTTAGTAAACACATAGTCTCTTTGAGGTTGCCAACTCCACTCCATACATATATATGGGGAGGTACTAGCTCCAACTCGGTTTAATAATGAAAACAGCAGGAACTTCAAACCAGCACTAGGAAACAGACTGAGATAACAGGGTAAAAGTTTCTCCTGCAACCCGTTCCCTTTGTTCTAGATGAACGAACGTTTCTCCACAAGCTCAGTTCTGAGAGATAATTGTGTGTGAAAGCCGTCCTTCAGCTAGCATGTTGGGAAAACAAAGTTTTTTTCAGTTGCGTACTCCACTCCATAAATATATATGGGGAGGTAGTAGCTCCAACTCGGTTTTACAGTGAAAACTGCAGGAATTTCCAACAGGCACTAGGAAACAGACTGAAAAACAGAGTAAATGTTTATCCTGCAACCAGTTCACATTGTGCTATATGAACGAATGTCTCACCACAAGTTCAGTTCTGAGAGATATGTGTTTGTGAAAGCCGTAATTCACCTAGCTTGTTGGGAACACAAAGTTTCTTTTCAGTTGCCAAATCCACTCCATACATATATATGGGGTGGTACTAGCTCCAACTCGATTTTACAGTGAAAACTGCAGGAAGATCAAAACGGCACTAGCGAACAGACTGAGAAACCAGAGTAAAAATTTTTTCTGCTACCACTTCCTTTGTGCTAGATGAACGAACGTCTCTCCACAAGCTCAGTTCTGAGAGATAAGTGTGTGTGAAACCCTTTATTCACCTAGATTGTTGGGAAAACAAAATTTCTTTTCATTTGCCAACACCAATCCATAAATATATATGGGGAGGTCCTAGCTCCACCTCGGTTTTACAGTGAAACCTGCAGGAACGTCCAAACGGCACTAGGAAACAGACTGAGAAAACAGAGTAAATGTTTCCCCTGCAACCCGTTAATTTTGTGCCTGATGAACGAACGTCTCTCCACAAGCTCAGTTCTGAGAAATAAGTGTGTGTGAAAGCCGGCCTTCACCCAGCTTGTAGTAAACACATAGTCTCTTTGCAGTTGCCAACTCCACTCCATATATATAAATGGGTATGTACTAGCTCCAACGCGGTTTTACATTGAAATCTGCAGGAACTTTAAACGGGCACAAGGAAACAGACTGAGAAACAGAGAAAAATTTCTCCTGCAAACCGTTCAATTTTTGTTAGATTAAACGAACTTCTCTCCCATGATCAGTTCTTAGAAATAACTGTGTGTGAAAGCCGTCATTCACCTAGATTTTTGGGAACACAAAGTTTCTTTTCAGTTGCCATCTCCACCCCATACATATATATGGGGAGGTACTAGCTCCAACTCGATTTTATTGTGAAAACTGCAGGAAATTCAAACTGCACTAGGAAACACACTGAGAAAACAGAGTAAAATTTCTCCTGCAACCTTTTCCCTTTGTGCTAGATGAACGAAAGTCTCTCCACAAAATCAGTTCTGAGAGATAAGTGTGTGTGAATGCAGTAATTCACCTAGCTTGTTGGGAACACAAAGTTTCTTTTCAGTTGCCATCTCCACTCCATACATATATATGGTAAGTAACTAGCTCAACTCGGTTTTACAGTGAAAACTGCAGGAATTTCCAACAGGCACTAGGAAACAGACTGAAAAATCAGAGTAAAAGTTTCTATTGCAACCCGTTCCATTCGTGCTAGATTAACGAAAGTCTCTCAAGACGTTCAGTTCTGAGAGATAAGTGTGTGTGAAAGCCGTAATTCACCTAGCTTGTTGGGAACACAAAGTTTCTTTTCAGTTGCAACTCCACTCCATAAATATATATAGGGTGGTACTAGATAAAACTCGGTTTTACTGTGAAATCTGGAGGAACTTCAAAACTGCACAAGGGAACAGACTGAGAAACCAGAGTAAAGTTTTTCTTCAACCCGTTCTCTTTGTGATAGATGAACGAACGTCTCTCCACAAGCTCAGTTCTGAGAGATAAGTGTGTGTGGAAGCTGTCCTTCACCTAACTTTTAGTAAACACATAGTCTCTTTGAGGTTGCCAACTCCACTCCATACATATATATGGGGAGGTACTAGCTCCAACTCGGTTTAATAATGAAAACAGCAGGAACTTCAAACCAGCACTAGGAAACAGACTGAGATAACAGGGTAAAAGTTTCTCCTGCAACCCGTTCCCTTTGTTCTAGATGAACGAACGTTTCTCCACAAGCTCAGTTCTGAGAGATAATTGTGTGTGAAAGCCGTCCTTCAGCTAGCATGTTGGGAAAACAAAGTTTTTTTCAGTTGCGTACTCCACTCCATAAATATATATGGGGAGGTAGTAGCTCCAACTCGGTTTTACAGTGAAAACTTCAGGAATTTCCAACCGGCACTAGGAAACAGACTGAAAAACAGAGTAAATGTTTATCCTGCAACCAGTTCACATTGTGCTATATGAACGAACGTCTCACCACAAGTTCAGTTCTGAGAGATATGTGTTTGTGTAAGCCGTAATTCACCTAGCTTGTTGGGAACACAAAGTTTCTTTTCAGTTGCCAAATCCACTCCATACATATATATGGGGTGGTACTAGCTCCAACTCGATTTTACAGTGAAAACTGCAGGAACTTCAAAACTGCACTAGGAAACACACTGAGAAAACAGAGTAAAATTTATCCTGCATACTTTTCCCTTTGTGCTAGATGAACGAAAGTCTCTCCACAAGCTCAATTCTGAGAGATAAGTGTGTGTGAAAGCCGTAATACACCTATCTTGTTGGGAACACAAAGTTTCTATTCAGTTGCCAACTCCACTCCATAAATATATATGGTGAGGTACTAGCTCCATATATGTATAACAGTGAAAACTGCATTAACTTCAAAATGGCACTAGGAAGCAGACTGGGAAATCAGAGTAAAAGTTTTACCTGCAACCCTTTCCCTTTGTGCTACATGAACGAACTTTTGTCCACATGCTCAGTTCTGAGAGAAAAGTGTGTGTGAAAGCCGTCCTTCACCTAGCTTGTTGTAAACACATAGATTCTTTGCAGTTGCCATCTCAACTCCATAAATATATATGGGGAGGAACTAGCTCCAAAACGATTTTACAGTGAAAACTGCAGGAACTTCAAAACTGCAATAGGAAACAGAAAGAGAAACCAGAGTAAATGTTTCTCCTGCAAACCGTTCCCTTTGTGCTAGATGACCGAACGTCTCTCCACATGCTCAGTTCTGAGAGATAAGTGTGTGTGTAAGCCTTCTTTCACCTAGATTGTTTGGAACACAATGTTTCTTTTCAGTTGCCAACTCCACTCCATATATATATATGGGGAAGTACTAGCTCCAACACGGTTTTACAGTGAAAACTGCAGGAACTTCAAACCGTCACTAGGAAACAGAACGATAAACCAGAGAAAATGTTTCTCATGCAACCCGCTCCCTTTGTGCTAGATGAAAGAAAGTCTCTCCACATGCTCAGGTCTGAGAGATAAGTGTGTTTGAAAGCCATTCTTCAACTAGCTTGTTGGGAACACAAAGTTTCTTTTCAGTTGCCAACACCACTCCATACATATATATGGGGAGGTCCTAGCTCCAACTCGGTTTTAAAGTGAAAACTGCAGGAACTTCAAACCGGCACTAGGAAACAGACTGAGAAAACAGAGTAAATATTTCTCCAGCAAACCCGTTCTCTTTGTGCTAGATTAACGAACATCTCTCCACAAGCTCATTTCTGAGAGATACGTGTGTGTGAAAGCCGTCCTTCACATAGCTTGTTGTATACACCTAGTTGCTTTTCAGTTGCCAAATCCACCCCATACAAATATATGGGGAGGTATTAGCTCCAACTCGGTTTTACAGTGAAAACTGCAGGTTCTTGAAAACTGCACTAAGAAACAGACTGAGAAAACAGAGTAAAAGTCCTCCTGCAACCCATTCCCTTTGTGTTAGATGAATGAACGTCTCTCCATAAGCTCAGTTCTGAGAGATAAGTGTGTGTGAAAGCCGTCCTTCACCTAGCTTGTAGTAAATACATAGTCTCTTTTCAGTTGTCAACTTCAGTCCATACATACATAAGGGTAGGAACTAGCTCTAACGCTGTTTTACAGTGAAAACTGCAGGAAATTCAAACCGGCACTAGGAAACAGACTGAGAAAACAGAGTAAAAATTTCTCCTGTAACCCGTTCAATTTTTGCTAGATGAACGAACGTCTCTACCATGAACAGTTCTTAGAAATAAGTGTGTGTGTAAGCCGTCCTTTACATAGCTTCTTGGGAACACAAAGTTTCTTTTAAGTTGCCATCTCCACCCCATACATATAATGGGGAAGTACTAGCTCCAACTCGATTTTACAGTGAAAACTGCAGGAACTTCAAACAAACACAAGGAAACAGACTGAGAAAACAGAGTAAAAGTTTCACCTGCAACCCGTTTCCTTTGTGCTAGATGAACGAAAGTCTCTCCACATGCTCAGATCTGAGAGATAAGTGTGTGTTAAAGCAGTCCTTCACCTAGCTTGTTGGGAACACAAAGTTTTTTTCAGTTGCCAACACCACACCATACATATATAAGGGGAGGTACTAGTTCCAACTCGAATTTACAGTGAAAACTGCAGGAACTTCCAACCGGCACTAGGAAACAGACTGAAAAAACAGAGTAAATGTTTCCCCTGCAACCCGTTCATTTTGTGTCTGATGAACGAACGTCTCTCCACAAGCTCAGTTCTGAGAGATAAGTGTGTGTGAAAGCCGGCCTTCAACTAGCTTGTAGTAAACACATAGTCTCTTTGCAGTTGCCAACTCCACTCCATACATATATATGGTAAGGAACTAGCTCCAACTCGGTTATACAGTGAAAACTGCATGAACTTCAAAACTGCACTAGGAAACAGACTGAGAAAACAGAGTAAAATTTCCACTGCAAACTTTAACCTTTGTGCTAGATGAACGAACGTCTCTCCACAAGCTCAGTTCTGAGAGATAAGTGTGTGTGAAACAGTATTTCACCTAGCTTGTTGGGAAAACAAAGTTTCTTTTCAGTTGCCATCTCCACTCCATACATATATATGGTAAGGAACTAGCTCCAACTCGGTTTTACTGTGAAAACTGCAGGAACTTCCAACCGGCACTAGGAAACAGACTGAAAATTCAAAGTAAAAGTTTCTACTGCAACCCTTTCCATTTGTGCTTGATTAACGAACGTCTCTCCAAAAGTTCAGTTCTGAGAAATAAGTGTGTGTGAAAGCCGTAATTCACCTAGCTTGTTGGGAACACAAAGTTTCTTTTCAGTTGCCAACCCCACCCCATAAATATATATGGGCTGGTACTATCTAAAACTCTGTTTTACAGTGAAATCTGCAGGAACTTGGAAACGGCACTAGGGAACAGACTGAGAAACCAGAGAAAAAGTATTTTCTTCAACCAGTTCCCTTTGTGATAGATGAACGAACGTCTCTCCAAAAGTTCAGTTCTGAGAAATAAGTGTGTGTGAAAGCCGTCCTTCACCTAGCTTGTTGGGAACACAAAGTTTATTTTCAGTTGCCTACTCCACTCCATAAATATATATGGTGTGGTAATATCTCCAAATATATATTACAGTGAAAACTGCATTAACTTCAAAACGGCACTAGGAAGCAGACTGGGAAATCAGAGTAAAAGTTTCTCCTGCAAACATTTTCTTTTGTGCTACATGAACGAACTCCTGTCCACATGCTCAGTTCTGAGAGATAAGTGTGTGTGAAAGCCGTCCTTCAACTTGGTTGTTGTAAACACATAGATCCTTTGCAGTTGACAACTCCAATCCATAAATATATATGGGGAGGTACTAGCTCCAAAACGATTTTACACTGAAAACTGCAGGAACTTCAAACCGGCACTAGGAAACAGGCTGAGAAACTAGAGTAAAAATTTCTCCTTCAACCTGTTCCCTTTGTGCTAGATGAACGAACTTCTGTCCACATGCTCAGTTCTGAGAGATAAGTGTGTGTGAGAGCCGTACTTCACCTAGCTTGTTTGGAACACAAAGATACTTTGCAGTTTTCAACACCATTCCACACATATATATGGGTAGGTACTAGATAAAACTCGGCTTTACAGTGAAAACTGAAGGAACTTCAAAACGGCACGAGGAATCAGACTGAGAAAACAGAGTAAAATTTTATCTTGCAAACAGTTCAATTTGTGCAGGATGAACGAACTTCCCTCTACATGCTCAGTTCTGAGAAATATGTGTGTGTGAGGCCGTCCTTCAACAAGCTTGTTGGGAACACAAAGTCCCTTTTCAGTTGCCCAACTACACTCCATACATATATATGGGGAGGTACTAGGTCCAACTCGGTTTTACAGTGAAAACTGCAGGAACTTCCAAACGGCACCAGGAAACAGACGGAGAAAACAGAGTAAAAGTTTCCCCGGCAACCCTTTCCCTTTGTTCTAGATGAATGAACGTCTCTCCACATGCTCAATTCTGAGAGTTATGTGTTTGTGAAGCCGTACTTCACCTAGCTTGTTGGAAACACAAAGATACTTTGCAGTTTCAAACACCATTCCACACATATATATGGGGAGGTACTAGATAAAAATCGGTTTTACAGTGAAAACTGCAGGAAATTCAAACCGGCACTAGGAAACAGACTGAGAAAACAGAGTAAAAGTTTCTCCTGCCACGCGTCCCCTTTGTGCTAGATGAACGAACGTCTCTCCACATGCTCATTTCTGAGAGATAAGTGTGTGTGAAAGCCGTATTCCACATAGCTTGTAGGGAACACAAAATTTCTTTTAAGTTTCCAACTCGAATCCATACATATATATGAGGAGGTACTAGCTAAAACTCGGTTTTACAGTGAAAACAGCAGGAACTTCAAACCGGGACTAGGAAACAGACTGAGAAACCTGAGTAAAAGTTTCTCCTGCAACCCGTTCCTTTGTGCTAGATGAACGAACGTCTCTCCACATGCTCCATTCTGAGAGATAATTGTGAGTGAAAGCCTTACTTCACCTAGCTTGTTGGGAACACAAAGTTTCTTTTAAGTTGCCAACACCAATCCACACATATATATGGGGTGGTACTAGGTCCAACTCGGTTATAAACTGAAAACTGCAGGAACTTCAAACCGGCACTAGGAAACAGACTGAGAAACCAGAGTAAAAGTTTCTCCTGCAACCCGTTCCCTTTGTGCTAGATGAACGAACTTCTGTCCACATGCTCAGATCTGAGAGATAAATGTGTGTGAGAGCCGTACTTCACCTAGCTTGTTGGGAACAAAAAGATACTTTGCAGTTTCAAACACCATTCCACACATATATATGGGGAGGTACTAGATAAAACTCGGCTTTACAGTGAAAACTGAAGGAACTTCAAAACGGCACGAGGAAACAGACTGAGAAATTAGAGTATAATTTTATCCTGCAAGCCGTTCAATTTGTGCAGGATGTACGAACTTTCCTCTACATTCTCAGTTCTGAGAAATAAGTGTGTCTGAGTCTGTCCTTCACCAAGCTTGTTGGGAACACTAAGTCCCTTTTCAGTTGCCAACTACACTCCATAATTATATATGGGGAGGTACTAGGTCCAACTCGATGTTACAGTGAAAACTGCAGGAACTTCAAACCTGCACTAGGAAACAGACTGAGAAAACAGAGTAAAAGTTTCTCCTGTTACCCGTTCCCATTATGTTAGATGAACGAACGTCTCTCCACATGCTCATTTCTGAGAGATAAGTGTGTGTGGAAGCCGTCCTTCACCTAGCTTGTTGTAAACACATAGATTCTTTGCAGTTGTGAACACCACTCCATAAATATATATGGAGAGGTACTAGCTAAAACTCTGCATTACAGTGAAAACTGCAGGAACTTCAAAACGGCATTAGGAAGCAACTGAGAAACCAGAGTAAAAGTTTTCCTGCCACCAGTTCCCTTTGTGCTAGATGAGCGAACGTCTCTCCACATGCTCAGTTCTGAGAGATAAGTGTGTGTGAAAGCCGTCATTCACCTATTTGTTGGTTACACAAAGTTTCTTTGCCGTTGCAAACACCATTCCACACATATATATGGGGAGGTGTTAGCTCCAACACGGTTTTACATTGATAACTGCAGGAACTTCTAAACGGCACTAGAAAACAGACTGAGAAACCAGAGAAAAAGTTTCTCCTGCAACCCGATCCCTTTGTGCAAGATGAACGAACTTCTGTCCACATGCTTATTTCTGAGAGTTAAGTGTGTGTGAAAGCCGTCCTTCACATAGCTTGTTGTAAACACATAGATTCTTTGAAGTTGCCAACACCACTCCATAAATATATATGGTGAGGGACTAGCTCCAAATCGTTTTTACAGTGAAAACTGCAGGAAATTCAAACCGGCACTAGAAAACAGACTGAGAAACCAGAGTAATTGATTCTCCTGCAAACCGTTCCATTTGTGCTAGATCAACGAACGTCTCTCCACATTCTCAGTTCTGAGAGATAATTGTGTGTGAAAGCCGTAATTCACCTAGGTTTTTGGGAACTCAAAGTTACTTTTCAGTTGCCAACACCACTGCATAAATATATATGGGGAGGTACTAGCTAAAACCCTGTATTACAGTGAAAACTACAGGAACTTCAAACCGACTCTAGGAAGCAGACTGAGAAACAAGAGTAAAAGTTTATCCTGCAACACGTTTTCTTTTTGCTAGATGAACGTACTTCTCTCCACATGCTCAGGTCTGAGAGATTAGTGTGTGTGAAAGCCGTCCTTCACCTAGCTTGTTCGGAACCCAAAGTTTCTTTTCAGTTGCCAACTCCACTCCATATATATATATGGGGAGGTACTAGTTCCAACTCGGTTTAACAGTGAAAATTGCAGGAACTTCAAACCGGCACTAGGAAACTGACTGAGAAAACAGAGTAAAAGTTTCTCCTGCAACCCTTTCCCCTTGTGCTAGATGAACGAACGTCTCTATACATGCTCAGTTCTAAGAGTTAAGTGTTTGTGAAAGCCGTACTTCAATTAGCTTGTTGGGAACACAAAGATACTTTGCAGTATCAAACACCATTCCACACATATATATGGGGAGGTACTAGCTAAAATTCGGTTTTACAGAGAAAACTGCAGGAAATTCAAACAGGCACTAGGAAACAGACTGAGAATGAAGAGTAAAATTTCCCGTGCAACCCGTTCCATTTTTGCTAGTTGAACGAAGGTCTCTCCACATGCTCAGTTGTGAGAGATATGTGTGTGTGAAAGCCGTCCTTCATTAAGCTTGTTGGGAACACAAAGTTTCTTTTCAGTTGCCAACTCCACTCCGTAGATATATATGGAGAGTTACAAGCTCCAACACGGATTTGCAGTGAAAACTGCAGGAACTTCAAACCGGCACTAGGGAAAAGACTGAGAAACCAGAGTAAAAGATTCACCTGCAACCCGTTCCATTTCTGCTAGATGAACGAACTTCTGTCCACATGCTCAGTTCTGATAGATAAGTGTGTGTGAAAGCCGTCTTCATCTTGCTTGTTGTAAACACATTGATTCTTTGCAGTTACCAACTCCACTCCATAAATATATATGGGGATGTAATAGCTCCAAATCGGTTTTACAGTGAAAACTGCAGGAACTTCAAACAATCACTAGGAAACAGACTGAGAAACCAGACTAAAAGTTTCTCCTGCAACCCGTTCCATTTGTGCTAGATGAACGAACGTCTCTCCACATGCTCAGTTCTGAGAGATAAACGTGAGTGAAAGCCGTCTTTCAGCTAGCTTGTTGGGAAACCAAAGTTCCTTTTCATTTTCCAACTCCACTCCATAAATATATATGGGGGGTTACTAGCTCAAACTCGGTTTTACAGTGATAACTGCAGGAACTTCAAACAGGCACTAGGAAACAGACTGAGAAACCAGAGTATAAGTTTCTCCTGCAACCCGTTCCCTTATGCTAGATGAACGAACGTTTCTCCACATGCTCAGTTCTGAGAGATAAGTGTGTGTGAAAGCCGTCCTTCAACTAGCTTGTTGGGAACACAAAGTTTCTTTGCAGTTGCCAACTCCAATCCACACATATATATGGGGTGGTACTAAGTCCAACTCGGTTTTACTGTTAAAACTGCAGGAACTTCAAACTGGCACTAGGAAGCAGACTGAGAAACCAGAGTAAAAGTTTCTCCTGCAAACCTTTCCCTTTGTTCTAGATGAACGATCGTCTCTCCACATGCTCAGTTCTGAGAGACAATTGTATGTGAGAGCCGTACTTCAGCAAGCTTGTTGGGAACACAAAGATACATTGCAGTTTCAAACACCATTCCACACAAATATATGGGGAGGTAATAGATAAAACTCGGTTTTACAGTGAAAACTGTAGGAACTTCAAAAAGGCACTAGGTAAAAGACTGAGAAACTAGAGTAAAATTTTATCCTGCAAAACGTTCAATTTGTGCCGGATGAATGAACTTCCCCATACATGCTCAGTTCTGAGAAATAAGTGTGTGTGAGGCCGTCCTTCACCAAGCTTGTTGGGAACACATAGTTCCTTTTCAGTTGCCAACTAAACTCCATACATATATATGGGGAGGTACTAGGTCAAACTCGGTTTTACAGTGAAATCTGCAGGAAATTCAAAACGGCACTAGGAAACAGACTGAGAAAACAGAGTAAAAGTTTCTCCTGTTAACCGATCCCTTTGTGTTAGATGAACGAACGTATCTCCACATGCTAATTTCTGAGAGATAATTGTGTGTGGAAGCCGTAATTCACCTAGCTTGTTGGGAACACAAAGTTTCTTTCCGGTTGCCATCTCCACTCCATAAATATATATGGGGAGGTACTAGCAAAAACTCGGTTTTACAGTGAAAACTGCAGGAACTTCAAACAGGATCTAGGGAACACACTGAGAAACCAGAGTAAAAGTTTCTCCTGTTACCCATTCCCTTTGTGTTAGATGAAGGAAAGTCTTTACACATGCTCAGTTCTGAGAGAAAAGTGTGTGTGAAAGCCGTCCTTCACCTAGCTTGTTGGGAACACAAAGTTTCTTTTCAGTTACCAACTCCAATCCATACAAATATATGGGGAGGTACTAGCTCCAACTCGGTTTTACAGTGAAAACTGCAGGAACTTCAAACCGGCATTAAGAAGCAGACTGAGAATCCAGAGTAAAAGTTTCCCTGCAACCAGTTACTTTGTGCTAGATGAACGAAAGTCTCTCCACATGCTCAGTTCTGAGATATAAGTGTGTGTGAAAGTCGTCATTCACCTAGCTTGTTGAAAACACAGAGTTACTTTGCAGTTGCCAACTCCATTACATACATATATATGGGGAGGTACTATCTCCAAATCGGTTTTACACTGAAAAATGCAGGAACTTCAAACAGGCACTAGGAAACAAACTGAGAATTCAGAGTAAAAGTTTGTCCTGCAACACTTTCCCTTTGTGCTAAATGAACGAACGTCTCTCAACATGCTCATTTCTGAGAGATAAGTGTGTGTGGAAGCCGTTCTTCACCTAGCTTGTTGTAAACACATAGTTTCTTTGTATTTGCCAACCCCACTCCATACATATATATGGGGTGGTACAAGCTTCAACTCGGTTTTACAGTGAAATCTGCAGGAACTTCAAACAGGCACTAGGAAACAGACTGAGAATTCAGAGTAAAGGTTTCTCCTGCAAACATTTACCTTTGTGCTAGATGAACGAACGTTTCACCACATGCTCATTTCTGAGAAATAATTGTGTGTTTAAGCCGTCCTTCACCTAGCTTGTTGGGAACACAAAATTTCTTTTCAGTTGCTAACACCAATCCACACATATATATGGGGTGGTACTAGGTCCAACTCTGTTTTACAGTGAAAACTGCAGGAACGTCAAACCGGCACTAGGAAACAGACTGAGAAACCAGAGTAAAAGTTTCTCCTGCAGCCCGTTCCATTTTTGCTAGATGAACGAACGTCTCTCCACATGCTAAGTTATGAGAGATAAGTGTGTGTGAAAGCCATACTTCAGGTAGCTTGTTGGGAACACAAAATATCTTTTCAGTTGCCAACTCCACTCCATACATATATATGGGGAGGTACCAGCTCCCACCCGTTTTAACAGTGAAACCTGCAGGAACTTCAAACAGGCACTGGGAAACAGACAGAGAAAACAGAGTTAAAGTTTCCCCTGCAACCCTTACCCTTTGTGCTAGATGAAAGAACGTCTCACCACATGCTCATTTCTGAGAGATATGTGTGTGTGAAAGCCGTAATTCACCTAAATTGTTGGGAACACAAAGTTTCTTTTCAGTTTACAGCACCACTCCATATATATATATATGGGGAGGTACTAGATAAAACTCAGTTTTACAGTAAAACCTGCAGGAATTTCAAACCGGCACTAGGAACCAGACTGAGTAACCAGAGTAAAGTTTCTACAGCAACTCGTTCCTTTGTGCTAGATGAATGAACGTCTTTTCACATGCTGAATTCTGAGAGATAAGTGTGTGTGAAAGCCGTCCTTCACCTAACTTGTTGGGAACACCATGTTTCTTTTCAGTTGCCAACACCACTCCATAAATATATAAGGGGAGGTACTAGTTCCAAATCGGTTTTAGAGTGACAACTGCAGGAACTTCAAAACGGCACTAGGAAACAGACTGAGAAAACACAGTAATAGTTTCATCTGCAACACGTTCCCTTTGTGCTTGATGAACGAAAGTCTTTCTACATGCTCATTTCTGAGAGATATGTGTGTGTGAAAGCCGTAATTCACATTTCTTTTTTGGAACACAAAGTTTCTTTTAAAATTTCAACTCCACTCCATATATATATATGGGGAGGTACTAGCTAAAACTCGGTTTTACTGTGAAAACTGCAGGAAATTCAAACCAGCACTAGGAAACAGACTGAGTAACCAGAGTAAAAATTTCTCCTGCAACCCGTTAACTTTTTGCTAGATGAAGGAACGTCTCTCCACATGCTCAGTACTGAGAGTTATGTGTCTGTGAAAGCCGTTCTTCACCTAGCTTGTTGGGAACACAAAGATTCTTTTCAGTTGCCAACTCCACTCCATACATATATATGGGTAGGTACTAGCTCCAACTCGGTTTTACAGTGAAATCTTCAGGAACTTCCAACCGGCACTAAGAAACAGACTGAGAAACCAGAGTAAAGTTTTCCTGCAACCCGTTCCTTTGTGCTAGATGAACGAACATCTCTCCACATGCTCAGTTCTGAGAGATAAATGTGTGTGAAAGCCGAAATTCACCTAGATTATTGGGAACACAAAGTTTGTTTTAGTTTGCCAACTCCTCTCCATAAATATATATGGGGAAGTACAAGCTAAAACTCTGTATTACAGTGAAATCTGCAGGAACTTCAAACCGGCATTAGAAAGCAGACTGAGGAACCAGAGTAAAAGTTTCTCCTGCAAACCGTTATCTTTATGCTAGATGAACGAACGTCTCTCCACATGCTCAGTTCAGAGAGATAAGTGTGTGTGAAGCCGTCCTTCACCTAGCTTGTTGGGAACACAGAATTTCTTTCATATGGCATCTCCACTCCATGCAGATATATGGGGAGTTACTAGCACCAACTCGGTTTTACAGTAAAAACTGCAGGAACTTCAAACCGGCACTAGGAAACAGACTGAGAAACCAGAGTAATAGATTCTCCTGCAACCCGTTCAGTTTGTGCTAGATGAACGAACGTCTCTCCACAAGATCAGTTCTGAGAGATAAGTGTGTATGAAAGCCGTAATTCACCTAGCTTGTTTGGAACACAAAGTTTCTGTTCAGTTTCAAACTCCACTCCATACATATATTTTTGGAGGTACTAGTTAAAACTCGGTTTTACAGTGAAAACTGCAGGAACTTCAAACCTGCACTAGGAAACAGACTGAGAACCAGAGTAATAGGTCCTCCTGCAACACTTTCCTTTTTGCTAAATGAACGAACGTCTCTCCACATGCTCAGTTCTGAGTGATAAGTGTGTGGAGAGCCGTCCTTCAGCTAGCTTATTGGGAACACAAATTTTTTCCGTTGCCAACTCCACTCCATACATATATATGGAGAGGTACTAGCTCCAAATCGGTTTTACAGTGAAAACTGCAGGAACTTCAAACCGGCACTAGGGAACAGACTGAGAAATCAGAGTAAAATTTCTCCTGCAACACGTACCCTTTGTGCTAGAAGAACGAACGTCTCTCCAAAAGCTCAGTTCTGAGAGATAAGTGTGTGTGAAAGCCGTAATTCACCTAGGTTTTTGGGAACACAAAGTTACTTTTCACTTGCCAACTACATTCCTTAAATATATATGGGGAGGTACTAGCTCCAGCTCGGTTTTACAGTGAAAACTGCAGGAACTTCAAACCGACACTAGGAAACATACTGAGAGGACAGAGTAAAAGTTTCTCCTGCAACCCGTTCCCTTTGTGCTAGATGAATGAACGTCTCTCCAAATGCTCAGATCTGAGAGATAAGTGTGTGTGAAAGCCGTCCTTCAGCTAGCTTGTTGGGAACACAAAGTTTCTTTTCAGTTGCCAACTGAAGTCCATAAATATATATGGGGAGGTACTAGCTCGAACTCGGTTTTACAGTGAAAACTGAAGGAACTTCAAACCGGCACTAGGGAAAAGACTGAGATTCCAGAGTAAACGTTTTTCCTGCAACCCTTTCCCGTTGTGCTAGATGAACGAACGTCTCTCCACATGCTCAGTTCTGAGAGATAAGTGTGTGTGAAAGCCGTCCTTCACCTTGCTTGTTGGGATCACAAAGTTTCTTTGCAATAGCAAACACCAATCCACACATATATATGGGGTTGTACTAGTTCCAGCTCGGTTTTACAGTGAAAACTGCAGGAACTTCTAACCGAAACTAGGAAACAGATTGAGAAGCCAGAGTAAAAGTTTCTCCTGCAAAACATTCCCTTTGTGCTAGATGAACGAAATTCTGTCCACATGCTCAGTTCTGGGAGATAAGTGTGTGTGAAAGCCGTCCTTCACCTAGCTTGTTGTAAACACATAGATTCTTTGCAGTTGTCAACTCCAATCCATAAATATATATGGGGAGGAACAAGCTCCAAATCTGTTTAAAGTGAAAACTGCAGGAACTTCAAACCGGCACTAGGAAACAGACTGAGAATTCAGAGTAACAGTTTATTCTGCAATCCGTTCACTTTGTGCTAGAGGAACGAACGTCTCTCCGCATGCTCATTTCTGAGAGATAAGTGTGTGTGAAAGCCGTCCTTCACATAGCTTGTGGGAACACAAAATTTCTTTGCAGATGCAAACACCAATCCACACATTTATATGGGGTGGTACAAGGTCCAACTCGGTTTTACAGTGAAAACTGCAGGAACTTCAAACCGGCACTAGGAAACAGAATGAGAAACCAGAGTAAAAGTTTCTCCTGCAACCTGTTCATTTTGAGCTAGATGAATGAACTTCTGTCCACATGCTCAGTTCTGAAGGATAATTGTGTGTGTAAGCCGTCCTTCACATAGTTGTTGTAAACACAAAGATTCTTTGCAGTTGTCAACTCCACTCCATAAATATATATGGGGTGGTACAAGCTCCAAATCGGTTTTACAGTGAAAACTGCAGGAACTTCAAACCGGCACTAGGAAACAGACTGAGAAAACAGAGAAATAGTTTCTCCTGCAAACCGTTCCCTTTGTGCTAGATGAACGAACGTCTCTCCCCAAGCTCATTTCTGAAAGATAAGTGTGTGTTGAAGCCGAAATTCAACTAGCTTATTGTGAACACAAAGTTTCTTTTAGGTTGCAAACTCCTCTCCATAAATATATATGGGGTGGTACTAGCTAAAACTCTGTATTACAGTGAAATCTGCAGGAACTTCAAACCGGCATTAGAAAGCAGACTGAGGAACCATAGTAAAATTTTCTCCTGCAAACCGTTCCTTATATGCTAGATGAACGAACGTCTCTCCACATGCTCAGTTCTGAGAGATAAGTGTGTGTGAAGCCTTCCTTCAACTAGCTTGTTGGGAACACAGAGTTTCTTTCAGATGCCATCTCCACTCCATACATATATATGGGGAGGTACTAGCACCAACTCGGTTTTACAGTAAAAACTGCAGGAATTTCAAACCGGCACTAGGAAACAGACTGAGAAACCAGAGTAAAATTTCTCCTGAAACCCGTTCCCTTTGTGCTAGATGAACGAACTTCTGTACACATGCTCTGTTCTGAGATATAAATGTGTGTGAAAGCCGTCCTTCACCTAGGTTGTTGTAAACACAGAGTTCCTTTGCCGTTGCCAACTCCACTACATACATATATATGGGGAGGCCCTAGCTCCAAATCGGTTTTACAGTGAAAACTGCAGGAACTTCAAACAGGCACTAGGAAACAGACTGAGAATTCAGAGTAACAGTTTCTTCTGCACCCCGTTCCCTTTGTGCTAGAGGAACGAACGTCGCTCAGCATGCTCATTTCTGAGAGGTAAGTGTGTGTGAAAGCCGTCCTTCAACTAGCTTGTTGGGAACACAAAATTTCTTTGCAGATGCAAACACCAATCCACACATTTATATGGGGTGTTACAAGGTCCAACTCGATTTTACAGTGAAAACTGCAGGAACTTCAAACCGGCACTAAGGAACAGACTGAGAAACCAGAGTAAAAGTTTCTCCTGCAACCTGTTCCCTTTGAGCTAGATGAACGAACTTCTGTCCACATGCTCAGTTCTGAAGGATAAGTGTGTTTGTAAGCCGTCCTTCACATAGTTGTTGTAAACACATAGATTATTTGCAGTTGTCAACTCCACTCCATAAATATATATGGGGTGGTACAAGCTCCAAATCTGTTTTACAGTGAAAACTGCAGGAACTTCAAACCGGCACTAGGAAACAGACTGAGAAACCAGAGTAAAAGTTTCTCCTGCATCCCTTTCCATTTGTGCTAGATGAACGAACGTCTCTCCACAAGCTCAGTTCTGAGAGATAAATGTGTGTGAAAGCCGCCTTCACCTACCTTGTTGGGAACACAAAGTTTCTTTTCAGTTGCCAACACCACTCCATACATATATATGAGGAGGTACTAGTTCCAATTCGGTTTTACAGTGAAAACTGCAGGAACTTCAAAACAGCACTAGGAAACAGACTGAGAATACAGAGAAATAGTTTCTCCTGCAAACCGTTCCCTTTGTGCTAGATGAACGAACGTCTCTCCACAAGCTCATTTCTGAGAGATAAGTGTGTGTTGAGCCGAAATTCAACTAGCTTATTGTGAACACAAAGTTTCTTTTAGGTTGCCAACTCCTCTCCATAAATATATATGGGGTGGTACTAGCTAAAACTCTGTATTACAGTGAAATCTGCAGGAACTTCAAACCGGCATTAGAAAGCAGACTGAGGAACCATATTAAAATTTTCTCCTGCAAACCGTTCCTTATATGCTAGATGAACGAACGTCTCTCCACATGCTCAGTTCTGAGAGATAAGTGTGTGTGAAGCCTTCCTTCACCTAGCTTGTTGGGAACACAGATTTTCTTTCAGATGCCATTTCCACTCCATACATATATATTGGGAGGTACTAGCACCAACTCCGTTTTACAGTAAAAACTGCAGGAATTTCAAACCGGCAATAGGAAACAGACTGAGAAACCAGAGTAACATTTCTCATGAAACCCGTTCCCTTTGTGCTAGATGAACGAACTTCTGTACACATGCTCTGTTCTGAGATATAAATGTGTGTGAAAGCCGTCCTTCACCTAGCTTATTATAAACACAGAGTTCCTTTGCCGTTGCAAACTCCACTACATACATATATATGGAGAGGCTCTAGCTCCAAATCGGTTTAACAGTGAAAACTGCAGGAACTTCAAACAGGCACTAGGAAACAGACTGAGAATTCAGAGTAACAGTTTCTTCTGCAATCCGTTCACTTTGTGCTAGAGGAACAAACGTCGCTCTGCATGCTCATTTCTGAGAGATAAGTTTGTGTGAAGCCGTCCTTCACCTAGCTTGTGGGGAACACAGAATTTCTTTCATATGGCATCTCCACTCCATGCAGATATATGGGGAGTTACTAGCACCAACTCGGTTTTACAGTAAAAACTGCAGGAACTTCAAACCGGCACTAGGAAACAGACTGAGAAACCAGAGTAAAAGATTCTCCTGCAACCCGTTCAGTTTGTGCTAAATGAACGAACGTCTCTCCACAAGATCAGTTCTGAGAGATAAGTGTGTATGAAAGCCGTAATTCACCTAGCTTGTTTGGAACACAAAGTTTCTGTTCAGTTTCAAACTCCACTCCATACATATATTTTTGGAGGTACTAGTTAAAACTCGGTTTTACAGTGAAAACTGCAGGAACTTCAAACCTGCACTAGGAAACAGACTGAGAACCAGAGTAATAGGTCCTCCTGCAACACTTTCCTTTTTGCTAAATGAACGAACGTCTCTCCACATGCTCAGTTCTGAGTGATAAGTGTGTGGAGAGCCGTCCTTCAGCTAGCTTATTGGGAACACAAATTTTTTCCGTTGCCAACTCCACTCCATACATATATATGGAGAGGTACTAGCTCCAAATCGGTTTTACAGTGAAAACTGCAGGAACTTCAAACCGGCACTAGGGAACAGACTGAGAAATCAGAGTAAAATTTCTCCTGCAACACGTACCCTTTGTGCTAGAAGAACGAACGTCTCTCCAAAAGCTCAGTTCTGAGAGATAAGTGTGTGTGAAAGCCGTAATTCACCTAGGTTTTTGGGAACACAAAGTTACTTTTCACTTGCCAACTACATTCCTTAAATATATATGGGGAGGTACTAGCTCCAGCTCGGTTTTACAGTGAAAACTGCAGGAACTTCAAACCGACACTAGGAAACATACTGAGAGGACAGAGTAAAAGTTTCTCCTGCAACCCGTTCCCTTTGTGCTAGATGAATGAACGTCTCACCAAATGCTCAGATCTGAGAGATAAGTGTGTGTGAAAGCCGTCCTTCACAGAGCTTGTTGGGAACAAAAAGTTTCTTTCAGTTGCCAAATCCACTCCATACATATATATGGGGAGGTACTAGAACCAACTCGGTTTTACAGTGAAAACTGCAGGAACTTCAAAACGGCACTAGGAAACAGACAGAGAAACCAGAGTAAAAGTTTCCGTGCAAACCGTTCCGTTTTTCTTGATGAAGGAACGTCATTCCACATGCTCAGTTCTGAGAGATAAGTGTGTGTGAAAGCCGTCCTTCACCTAGCTTTTTGGGAACACAAAGTTTCTTTTCAGTTGCCAACTCCAATCCATATATATATACGGGGAGGTACATGCTCCAACTCTGTTTTACAGTGAGAACTGCAGGAACTTCAAAACGGCACTAGGAAACAGACTGAGAATCCAGAGTAAAATTTTCTCATGCTACCCGTTCCCTTTGTGCTAGATGAAGGAACGTCTCTCCACATGCTATGTTCTGAGAGATAAGTGTGTGTGAAAGCCGTCCTTCAACTAGCTTGTTGGGAAACCAAAGTTTCTTTTCACTTGCCAACTCCACTCCATACATATATATGGGGAGGTACTAGCTCCAACTCGGATTACAGTGAAAACTGCAGGAACTTCAAACCGGCACTAGGAAACAGTCTGAGAAACCAAAGTAAAATTATCTCCTGCAACACGATCCCTTTGTGCTAAATGAAATTACGTCTCTCCACATGCTCAATTCTGAAGATAACTGTGTGTGAAAGCCGTCATTCACCTAGCTTGTTGGGAACACAAAGTTTCTTTTCAGTTGCCAACTCCAATCCATACATTAATATGGGGAAGTACTAGGTTCAACAAGGGTTTACAATGAAATTTGCATTAACTTAAAAACGGCACTAGGAAACAGACAGAGAAACCAGAGTAAAAGTTTCCGTGCAAACCGTTCCGATTTTCTTGATGAAGGAACGTCATTCCACATGCTCAGTTCTGAGAGATAAGTGTGTGTGAAAGCCGTCCTTCACCTAGCTTGTTGGGAACACAAAGTTTCTTTTCAGTTTCCAACTCCACTCCATAAATATATATGTGGAGGTCTATTTAAACTCGGTTTACAATGAAAACTGCAGGAACTTCAAACATGCATTAGGAAACAGACTGGGAAAACAGAGTAAAAATTTCTCCTGCAACCCGTTCCCTTTGTGCTAAATGAACGAACTTCTCTCCACATGCTCAATTTTGAGAGATAAGTGTGTGTGAAAGTCGTCCTTCACCTAGATTGTTGGGAACACAAAGTTTATTTACATTTGCATACTCCAATCCATACATAAATATGAGGAAGTACTAGCTTCAACACGGGTTTACAGTGAAACCTCAGGAACTTCAAACCGGCACTAGGAAACAGAGAGACCAGAGTAAAGTTTCCCTTGCAACATTTCCTTTTGTGCTAGAAGAAGGAAAGTCTCTCCAAAAGCTCAGTTCTGAGAGATAAGTGTGTGTGAAAGCCGTAATTAACCTAGATTGTTGGGAACACAAAGTTTCTTTTAACTTCCCAACACCACACCATATATATATATGGGGAGGTACTAGCTAAAACACGGTTTTACAGTGAAAACTGCAGGAAATTCAAACCGGCACTAGGAAACAGAATGAGAATCCAGAGTAAAAGTTCTTCCTGCAACCCGTTCCCTTTTTGCTAGATGAAAGAACGTCTCTCCAAATGCTCAGTTCTGAAAGATAAGTGTGTTTGAAAGCAGTCCTTCACCTAGCTTGTTGGGAACACAAAGTTTCTTTTCAGTTGCCATCTCCACTCCATACATATAAAAGGGGAGTTAGTAGCTCCAACTCTTTTTACAGTGAAAACTGCAGGAACTTCAAACCGGCACTAGGAAACAGACTGAGAATCCAGAGTTAAAATTTCTCCTGCAACCCGATCCCTTTGTCCTAAATGAACGAACGTCTCTCCATATGCTCAGTTCTGAGAGATAAGTGTGTGTGAACGCCGACCTTCACCTAGCTTGTTAGGAACACAATGTTTCTTTTCAGTTGTCAAATCCACTCCAAACATATATATGGGGAGGTACAAGCTCCAACTCGGTTTTACAGAGAAAACTGCAGGAACTTCAAACCGGCACTAGGGAACAGACTGAGAAACCAGCGTATAAGTTTCACCTGCAACCCATTCTCTTTGTGCTAGATGAAGGATCGTCTCTCCACATGCTCAGTTCTGAGAGATAATTGTGTGTGAAAGCCGTTCTTAAAATAGCTTTTTGGGAACACAAAATTTCTTTTAAGTTGCCAACTCCAATCCATACATATATATGGGGAGGTACTAGCTCCAAATCTGTTTTACAGTGAAAACTGCACGAACTTCCACCCGGCACTAGGAAACAGACTGAGAAAGCAAAGTAAAATTTTCCCCTGCAAACCGTTCCCTTTGTGTTAGATGAACGAAAGTCTCTCCACATGCCCAGTTCTGAGAGATAAGTGTGTGTGAAAGCCGTCTTTCAACTAGCTTGTTGGGAACACAAAGTTTATTTTCAGGTGCCATCTCCACTCCATACATATATATGGGGAGGTACTAGTTCCAAATCTGTTTTACAGTGAAAACTGCAGTTACTTCAAACCGGCACTAGGAAACAGACTGAGAAACCAGAGTAAAAGATTCATCTGCAACACTTTCCGTTTGTGCTAGATGAACGAACGTCTCTCCACATGCTCATTTCTGAGAGGTAAGTGTGTGTGAAAGCCGTAATTCACCTAGCTTATTGGGAACACAAAGTTTCTTTTAGGTTGCCAACTCCTCTCCATAAGTATATATGGGGAGATACTAGCTAAAACTCTTTATTACAGTGAAATCTGCAGGAACTTCAAACCGGCATTAGGAAGCAGACTGAGAAACAAGAGTAAAAGTATTTCCTGCAAACAATTCCCTTTGTGCTAGATGAACGAACGTCTCTCCACATGCTCAGTTCTGAGAGAAAAGTGTGTGTGAAGCCTTCCTTCACCTAGCTTGTTGGGAACACAGAGTTTCTTTCAGATGCCATCTCCACTCCATACATATATATTGGGAGGTACTAGCACCAACTCGGTTTTACAGTAAAAACTGCAGGAATTTCAAACCGGCACTAGGAAACAGACTGAGAAACCAGAGTAAAATTTCTCCTGAAACCTTTCCCTTTGTGCTAGATGAACGAAATTCTGTACACATGCTCTGTTCTGAGATATAAATGTGTGTGAATGCCGTCCTTCACCTAGCTTATTATAAACACAGAGTTCCTTTGCCGTTGCCAACTCCACTACATACATATATAAGGGGAGGCTCTAGCTCCAAATCGGTTTTACAGTGAAAACTGCATTAACTTCAAACAGGCACTAGGAAACAGACTGAGAATTCAGAGTAACAGTTTATTCTGCAATCCGTTCACTTTGAGCTAGAGGAACGAACGTCTCTCCACATGCTCATTTCTGAGAGATAAGTGTGTGTGAAAGCCGTCCTTCACATAGATTGTGGGAACACAAAATTTCTTTGCAGATTCAAACACCAATCCACACATTTATATGGGGTGGTACAAGGTCCAACTCGATTTTACAGTGAAAACTGCAGGAACTTCAAACCGGCACTAGGAAACAGACTGAGAAACCAGAGTAAAACTTTCTCCTGCAACCTGTTCATTTTGAGCTAGATGAATGAACTTCTGTCCACATGCTCAGTTCTGAAGGATAATTGTGTGTGTAAGCCGTCCTTCACATAGTTGTTGTAAACACATAGATCCTTTGCAGTTGTCAACTCCACTCCATAAATATATAT
Organism: Camelus dromedarius; assembly: GCF_036321535.1. NCBI lineage: Eukaryota > Metazoa > Chordata > Mammalia > Artiodactyla > Camelidae > Camelus > Camelus dromedarius. Next base: position 3,900,099 of record NW_026989731.1, read on the forward strand.
GGGGTGGTACAAGCTCCAAATCGGTTTTACAGTGAAAACTGCAGGAACTTCAAACCGGCACTAGGAAACAGACTGAGAAAACAGAGAAATAGTTTCTCCTGCAAACCGTTCCCTTTGTGCTAGATGAACGAACGTCTCCCCACAAGCTCATTTCTGAGAGATAAGTGTTTGTTGAAGCCGAAATTCAACTAGCTTATTGTGAACACAAAGTTTCTTTTAAGTTGCCAACTCCTCTCCATAAACATATATGGGGTGGTACTAGCTAAAACTCTGTATTACAGTGAAATCTGCAGGAACTTCAAACCGGCATTAGAAAGCAGACTGAGGAACCATAGTAAAATTTTCTCCTGCAAACCGTTCCTTATATGCTAGATGAACGAACGTCTCTCCACATGCTCATTTCTGAGAGATAAGTGTGTGTGAAAGCCGTCCTTCACCTAGATTGTTGGGAACACAAAGTTTCTTTTCAGTTGCCAACTCCAGTCCATACATATATATGGGTAGGTACTAGCTCCAAAACTGTTTTACAGTGAAAACTGCAGGAACTTCAAACCGGCACTAGGAAACAGACTGAGAAACCAGAGTAAAATTTCTCCTGAAAACCGTTCCCTTTGTGCTAGATGAACAAACTTCTGTACACATTCTCTGTTCTGAGATATAAATGTGTGTGAAAGCCGTCCTTCACCTAGGTTGTTGTAAACACAGATTTCCTTTGCCGTTGCCAACTCCACTACATACATATATATGGGGAGGCTCTAGCTCCAAATCGGTTTTACACTGAAAACTGCAGGAACTTCAAACAGGCACTAGGAAACAGACTGAGAATTCAGAGTAACAGTTTCTTCTACAACCCGTTCCCTTTATGCTAGAGGAACGAACGTCTCTCCACATGCTCATTTCTGAGAGATAAGTGTGTGTGAAAGCCGTCCTTCACCTAGATTGTTGGGAACACAAAGTTTCTTTTCAGTTGCCAACTCCAGTCCATACATATATATGGGTAGGTACTAGCTCCAAAACTGTTTTACAGTGAAAACTGCAGGAACTTCAAACCGGCACTAGGAAACAGACTGAGAAACCAGAGTAAAAGTCTCTCCTGCATCCCTTTCAATTTGTGCCAGATGAACGAACGTCTCTCCACAAGCTCAGTTCTGAGAGATAAATGTGTGTGAAAGCCGCCTTCACCTAGCTTGTTGGGAACACAAAGTTTCTTTTCAGTTGCCAACACCACTCCATATATATATATGAGGAGGTACTAGTTCCAATTCGGTTTTACAGTGAAAACTGCAGAAACTTCAAAACAGCACTAGGAAACAGACTGAGTAAACAGAGAAATAGTTTCTCCTGCAAACCGTTCCCTTTGTGCTAGATGAACGAACGTCTCTCCACAAGCTCATTTCTGAAAGATAAGTGTGTGTTGAAGCCGAAATTCAACTAGCTTATTGTGAACACAAAGTTTCTTTTAGGTTGCAAACTCCTCTCCATAAACATATATGGGGTGGTACTAGCTAAAACTCTTTATTACAGTGAAATCTGCAGGAACTTCAAACCGGCATTAGAAAGCAGACTGAGGAACCATAGTAAAATTTTCTCCTGCAAACCGTTCCTTATATGCTAGATGAACGAACGTCTCCCCACATGCTCAGTTCTGAGAGATAAGCGTGTGTCAAGCCTTCCTTCACCTAGCTTGTTGGGAACCCAGAGTTTCTTTCAGATGCCATCTCCACTCCATACATATATATGGGGAGGTACTAGCACCAACTCGGTTTTACAGTAAAAACTGCAGGAATTTCAAACCGGCACTAGGAAACAGACTGAGAAACCAGAGTAAAATTTCTCCTGAAACCCGTTCCCTTTGTGCTAGATAAACGAACTTCTGTACACATTCTCTGTTCTGAGATATAAATGTGTGTGAAAGCCGTCCTTCACCTAGCTTGTTGTAAACACAGAGTTCCTTTGCCGTTGCCAACTCCACTACATACATATATATGGGGAGGCTCTAGCTCCAAATCGGTTTTACAGTGAAAACTGCAGGAACTTCAAACAGGCACTAGGAAACAGACTGAGAATTCAGAGTAACAGTTTCTTCTACAAACCGTTCCCTTTATGCTAGAGGAACGAACGTCTCTCCACATGCTCATTTCTGAGAGATAAGTGTGTGTGAAAGCCGTCCTTCACCTAGATTGTTGGGAACACAAAGTTTCTTTTCAGTTGCCAACTCCAGTCCATACATATATATGGGTAGGTACTAGCTCCAAAACTGTTTTACAGTGAAAACTGCAGGAACTTCAAACCGGCACTAGGAAACAGACTGAGAAACCAGAGTAAAAGTCTCTCCTGCATCCCTTTCAATTTGTGCCAGATGAACGAACGTCTCTCCACAAGCTCAGTTCTGAGAGATAAACGTGTGTGAAAGCCGCCTTCACCTAGCTTGTTGGGAACACAAAGTTTCTTTTCAGTTGCCAACACCACTCCATATATATATATGAGGAGGTACTAGTTCCAATTCGGTTTTACAGTGAAAACTGCAGGAACTTCGAAACAGCACTAGGAAACAGACTGAGAAAACAGAGAAATAGTTTCTCCTGCAAACCGTTCCCTTTGTGCTAGATGAACGAACGTCTCTCCACAAGCTCATTTCTGAAAGATAAGTGTGTGTTGAAGCCGAAATTCAACTATCTTATTGTGAACACAAAGTTTCTTTTAGGTTGCAAACTCCTCTCCATAAATATATATGGGGAGGTACTAGCTAAAACTCTGTATTACAGTGAAATCTGCAGGAACTTCAAACCGGCATTAGAAAGCAGACTGAGGAACCATAGTAAAATTTTCTCCTGCAAACCGTTCCTTATATGCTAGATGAACGAACGTCTCTCCACATGCTCAGTTCTGAGAGATAAGTGTGTGTGAAGCCTTCCTTCAACTAGCTTGTTGGGAACACAGAGTTTCTTTCAGATGCCATCTCCACTCCATACATATATATGGGGAGGTACTAGCACCAACTCGGTTTTACAGTAAAAACTGCAGGAATTTCAAACCGGCACTAGGAAACAGACTGAGAAACCAGAGTAAAATTTCTCCTGAAACCCGTTCCCTTTGTGCTAGATGAACGAACTTCTGTACACATGCTCTGTTCTGAGATATAAATGTGTGTGAAAGCCGTCCTTCACCTAGGTTGTTGTAAACACAGAGTTCCTTTGCCGTTGCCAACTCCACTACATACATATATATGGGGAGGCCCTAGCTCCAAATCGGTTTTACAGTGAAAACTGCAGGAACTTCAAACAGGCACTAGGAAACAGACTGAGAATTCAGAGTAACAGTTTATTCTGCACTCCGTTCCCTTTGTGCTAGAGGAACGAACGTCGCTCAGCATGCTCATTTCTGAGAGATAAGTGTGTGTGAAAGCCGTCCTTCAACTAGCTTGTTGGGAACACAAAATTTCTTTGCAGATGCAAACACCAATCCACACATTTATATGGGGTGGTACAAGGTCCAACTCGATTTTACAGTGAAAACTGCAGGAACTTCAAACCGGCACTAAGGAACAGACTGAGAAACCAGAGTAAAAGTTTCTCCTGCAACCTGTTCCCTTTGAGCTAGATGAACGAACTTCTTTCCACATGCTCAGTTCTGAAGGATAAGTGTGTTTGTAAGCCGTCCTTCACATAGTTGTTGTAAACACATAGATTCTTTGCAGTTGTCAACTCCACTCCATAAATATATATGGGGTGGTACAAGCTCCAAATCTGTTTTACAGTGAAAACTGCAGGAACTTCAAACCGGCACTAGGAAACAGACTGAGAAAACAGAGAAATAGTTTCTCCTGCAAACCGTTCCCTTTGTGCTAGATGAACGAACGTCTCTCCACAAGCTCATTTCTGAGAGATAAGTGTGTGTTGAAGCCGAAGTTCAACTAGCTTATTGTGAACACAAAGTTTCTTTTAGGTTGCCAACACCTCTCCATAAATATATATGGGGTGGTACTAGCTAAAACTCTGTATTACAGTGAAATCTGCAGGAACTTCAAACCGGCATTAGAAAGCAGACTGAGGAACCATATTAAAATTTTCTTCTGCAAACCGTTCCTTATATGCTAGATGAACGAACGTCTCTCCACATGCTCAGTTCTGAGAGATAAGTGTGTGTGAACGCCGACCTTCACCTAGCTTGTTAGGAACACAATGTTTCTTTTCAGTTGTCAAATCCACTCCAAACATATATATGGGGAGGTACTAGCTCCAACTCGGTTTTACAGAGAAAACTGCAGGAACTTCAAACCGGCACTAGGGAACAGACTGAGAAACCAGCGTATAAGTTTCACCTGCAACCCATTCTCTTTGTGCTAGATGAAGGATCGTCTCTCCACATGCTCAGTTCTGAGAGATAATTGTGTGTGAAAGCCGTTCTTAAAATAGCTTTGTGGGAACACAAAGTTTCTTTTAAGTTGCCAACTCCAATCCATACATATATATGGGGAGGTACTAGCTCCAAATCTGTTTTACAGTGAAAACTGCACGAACTTCCACCCGGCACTAGGAAACAGACTGAGAAAGCAAAGTAAAATTTTCCCCTGCAAACCGTTCCCTTTGTGTTAGATGAACGAAAGTCTCTCCACATGCCCAGTTCTGAGAGATAAGTGTGTGTGAAAGCCGTCTTTCAACTAGCTTGTTGGGAACACAAAGTTTCTTTTCAGTTGCCATCTCCACTCCATACATATATATGGGGAGGTACTAGTTCCAAATCGGTTTTACAGTGAAAACTGCAGTTACTTCAAACCGGCACTAGGAAACAGACTGAGAAACCAGAGTAAAAGATTCATCTGCAACACTTTCCGTTTGTGCTAGATGAACGAACGTCTCTCCACATGCTCATTTCTGAGAGGTAAGTGTGTGTGAAAGCCGTAATTCACCTAGCTTATTGGGAACACAAAGTTTCTTTTAGGTTGCCAACTCCTCTCCATAAGTATATATGGGGAGATACTAGCTAAAACTCTTTATTACAGTGAAATCTGCAGGAACTTCAAACCGGCATTAGGAAGCAGACTGAGAAACAAGAGTAAAAGTATTTCCTGCAAACAATTCCCTTTGTGCTAGATGAACGAACGTCTCTCCACATGCTCAGTTCTGAGAGATAAGTGTGTGTGAAGCCGTCTTTAAGCTAGCTTGTTGGGAACACAGAGTTTCTTTTAGATGCCTTCTCCACTCCATACATATATATGGTGAGGTACTAGCTCCAACTCGGTTTTAATGTAAAAACTGCAGGAACTTCAAACCGGCACAAGGAAACAGACTGAGAAACCAGAGAAAAAGTTTCTCCTTCAACCTTTTCAATTTGTGCCAGATGAACGAACGTCTCTCCACAAGCTCAGTTCTGAGAGATAAATGTGTGTGAAAGCCGCCTTCACCTAGCTTGTTGGGAACACAAAGTTTCTTTTCAGTTGCCAACACCACTCCATATATATATATGAGGAGGTACTAGTTCCAATTCGGTTTTACAGTGAAAACTGCAGAAACTTCAAAACAGCACTAGGAAACAGACTGAGTAAACAGAGAAATAGTTTCTCCTGCAAACCGTTCCCTTTGTGCTAGATGAACGAACGTCTCTCCACAAGCTCATTTCTGAAAGATAAGTGTGTGTTGAAGCCGAAATTCAACTAGCTTATTGTGAACACAAAGTTTCTTTTAGGTTGCAAACTCCTCTCCATAAACATATATGGGGTGGTACTAGCTAAAACTCTTTATTACAGTGAAATCTGCAGGAATTTCAAACCGGCATTAGAAAGCAGACTGAGGAACCATAGTAAAATTTTCTCCTGCAAACCGTTCCTTATATGCTAGATGAACGAACGTCTCCCCACATGCTCAGTTCTGAGAGATAAGCGTGTGTCAAGCCTTCCTTCACCTAGCTTGTTGGGAACCCAGAGTTTCTTTCAGATGCCATCTCCACTCCATACATATATATGGGGAGGTACTAGCACCAACTCGGTTTTACAGTAAAAACTGCAGGAATTTCAAACCGGCACTAGGAAACAGACTGAGAAACCAGAGTAAAATTTCTCCTGAAACCCGTTCCCTTTGTGCTAGATAAACGAACTTCTGTACACATTCTCTGTTCTGAGATATAAATGTGTGTGAAAGCCGTCCTTCACCTAGCTTGTTGTAAACACAGAGTTCCTTTGCCGTTGCCAACTCCACTACATACATATATATGGGGAGGCTCTAGCTCCAAATCGGTTTTACAGTGAAAACTGCAGGAACTTCAAACAGGCACTAGGAAACAGACTGAGAATTCAGAGTAACAGTTTCTTCTACAAACCGTTCCCTTTATGCTAGAGGAACGAACGTCTCTCCACATGCTCATTTCTGAGAGATAAGTGTGTGTGAAAGCCGTCCTTCACCTAGATTGTTGGGAACACAAAGTTTCTTTTCAGTTGCCAACTCCAGTCCATACATATATATGGGTAGGTACTAGCTCCAAAACTGTTTTACAGTGAAAACTGCAGGAACTTCAAACCGGCACTAGGAAACAGACTGAGAAACCAGAGTAAAAGTCTCTCCTGCATCCCTTTCAATTTGTGCCAGATGAACGAACGTCTCTCCACAAGCTCAGTTCTGAGAGATAAACGTGTGTGAAAGCCGCCTTCACCTAGCTTGTTGGGAACACAAAGTTTCTTTTCAGTTGCCAACACCACTCCATATATATATATGAGGAGGTACTAGTTCCAATTCGGTTTTACAGTGAAAACTGCAGGAACTTCGAAACAGCACTAGGAAACAGACTGAGAAAACAGAGAAATAGTTTCTCCTGCAAACCGTTCCCTTTGTGCTAGATGAACGAACGTCTCTCCACAAGCTCATTTCTGAAAGATAAGTGTGTGTTGAAGCCGAAATTCAACTATCTTATTGTGAACACAAAGTTTCTTTTAGGTTGCAAACTCCTCTCCATAAATATATATGGGGAGGTACTAGCTAAAACTCTGTATTACAGTGAAATCTGCAGGAACTTCAAACCGGCATTAGAAAGCAGACTGAGGAACCATAGTAAAATTTTCTCCTGCAAACCGTTCCTTATATGCTAGATGAACGAACGTCTCTCCACATGCTCAGTTCTGAGAGATAAGTGTGTGTGAAGCCTTCCTTCAACTAGCTTGTTGGGAACACAGAGTTTCTTTCAGATGCCATCTCCACTCCATACATATATATGGGGAGGTACTAGCACCAACTCGGTTTTACAGTAAAAACTGCAGGAATTTCAAACCGGCACTAGGAAACAGACTGAGAAACCAGAGTAAAATTTCTCCTGAAACCCGTTCCCTTTGTGCTAGATGAACGAACTTCTGTACACATGCTCTGTTCTGAGATATAAATGTGTGTGAAAGCCGTCCTTCACCTAGGTTGTTGTAAACACAGAGTTCCTTTGCCGTTGCCAACTCCACTACATACATATATATGGGGAGGCCCTAGCTCCAAATCGGTTTTACAGTGAAAACTGCAGGAACTTCAGACAGGCACTAGGAAACAGACTGAGAATTCAGAGTAACAGTTTATTCTGCACTCCGTTCCCTTTGTGCTAGAGGAACGAACGTCGCTCAGCATGCTCATTTCTGAGAGATAAGTGTGTGTGAAAGCCGTCCTTCAACTAGCTTGTTGGGAACACAAAATTTCTTTGCAGATGCAAACACCAATCCACACATTTATATGGGGTGGTACAAGGTCCAACTCGATTTTACAGTGAAAACTGCAGGAACTTCAAACCGGCACTAAGGAACAGACTGAGAAACCAGAGTAAAAGTTTCTCCTGCAACCTGTTCCCTTTGAGCTAGATGAACGAACTTCTTTCCACATGCTCAGTTCTGAAGGATAAGTGTGTTTGTAAGCCGTCCTTCACATAGTTGTTGTAAACACATAGATTCTTTGCAGTTGTCAACTCCACTCCATAAATATATATGGGGTGGTACAAGCTCCAAATCTGTTTTACAGTGAAAACTGCAGGAACTTCAAACCGGCACTAGGAAACAGACTGAGAAAACAGAGAAATAGTTTCTCCTGCAAACCGTTCCCTTTGTGCTAGATGAACGAACGTCTCTCCACAAGCTCATTTCTGAGAGATAAGTGTGTGTTGAAGCCGAAGTTCAACTAGCTTATTGTGAACACAAAGTTTCTTTTAGGTTGCCAACACCTCTCCATAAATATATATGGGGTGGTACTAGCTAAAACTCTGTATTACAGTGAAATCTGCAGGAACTTCAAACCGGCATTAGAAAGCAGACTGAGGAACCATATTAAAATTTTCTTCTGCAAACCGTTCCTTATATGCTAGATGAACGAACGTCTCTCCACATGCTCAGTTCTGAGAGATAAGTGTGTGTGAACGCCGACCTTCACCTAGCTTGTTAGGAACACAATGTTTCTTTTCAGTTGTCAAATCCACTCCAAACATATATATGGGGAGGTACTAGCTCCAACTCGGTTTTACAGAGAAAACTGCAGGAACTTCAAACCGGCACTAGGGAACAGACTGAGAAACCAGCGTATAAGTTTCACCTGCAACCCATTCTCTTTGTGCTAGATGAAGGATCGTCTCTCCACATGCTCAGTTCTGAGAGATAATTGTGTGTGAAAGCCGTTCTTAAAATAGCTTTGTGGGAACACAAAGTTTCTTTTAAGTTGCCAACTCCAATCCATACATATATATGGGGAGGTACTAGCTCCAAATCTGTTTTACAGTGAAAACTGCACGAACTTCCACCCGGCACTAGGAAACAGACTGAGAAAGCAAAGTAAAATTTTCCCCTGCAAACCGTTCCCTTTGTGTTAGATGAACGAAAGTCTCTCCACATGCCCAGTTCTGAGAGATAAGTGTGTGTGAAAGCCGTCTTTCAACTAGCTTGTTGGGAACACAAAGTTTCTTTTCAGTTGCCATCTCCACTCCATACATATATATGGGGAGGTACTAGTTCCAAATCGGTTTTACAGTGAAAACTGCAGTTACTTCAAACCGGCACTAGGAAACAGACTGAGAAACCAGAGTAAAAGATTCATCTGCAACACTTTCCGTTTGTGCTAGATGAACGAACGTCTCTCCACATGCTCATTTCTGAGAGGTAAGTGTGTGTGAAAGCCGTAATTCACCTAGCTTATTGGGAACACAAAGTTTCTTTTAGGTTGCCAACTCCTCTCCATAAGTATATATGGGGAGATACTAGCTAAAACTCTTTATTACAGTGAAATCTGCAGGAACTTCAAACCGGCATTAGGAAGCAGACTGAGAAACAAGAGTAAAAGTATTTCCTGCAAACAATTCCCTTTGTGCTAGATGAACGAACGTCTCTCCACATGCTCAGTTCTGAGAGATAAGTGTGTGTGAAGCCGTCGTTAAGCTAGCTTGTTGGGAACACAGAGTTTCTTTTAGATGCCTTCTCCACTCCATACATATATATGGTGAGGTACTAGCTCCAACTCGGTTTTAATGTAAAAACTGCAGGAACTTCAAACCGGCACAAGGAAACAGACTGAGAAACCAGAGAAAAAGTTTCTCCTTCAACCTTTTCAATTTGTGCTAGATGAACGAACGTCTCTCCACAAGCTCAATTCTGAGAGATATTTGTGTGTGAAAGCCGTAATTCACCTAGCTTGTTGGGAACACAAAGTTTCTGTTCATTTGCAAACTCCACTCAATACATATATATAGGGAGGTACAAGCTAAAACTCGGTTTTACAGTGAAAACTGCAGGAACTTCAAACCATCACTAGGGAACAGACTGAGAAACCAGAGTAAAACTTTCTCCTGCAAACCGTTACCTTTTTGCTTGATGTACGAACTTCTTTCCACATGCTCAGTTCTTAGAGTTTAGTGTTGTGAAAACCGACCTTCACTTAGCTTGTTGGGAACACAAAGTTTCTTTTCAATTGCCAACTCCAATTCATACATATATATGGGGAGGTACAAGCTCCAACTCGGTTTTACAGTGAAAACTGCAGGAACTTAAAAACCGGCACTAGTAAACAAACCGAGAGAAACAGTAAAATTACCCCTGCAACCCGATCCCTTTCTGCTAGATGAAAGAACGTCTGTCCACTTGCTAATTTCTGAGATATAAGAGTGTGTGAAAGCCTTCCTTCAACTAACTTTTTTGGAACACACAGTTTCCTTGCAGTTGTAAACTACAATCCACCCATATATATGGGGAGGTACTAGCTCCAAATCGGTTTTACAGTGAATAATGCAGGAACTTCAAACCGGAACTAGGAAACAGATTGAGAAACCAGAGAAATAGTTTTTCCTGCAACCCGTTCCCTTTGTGCTAGATGAACGAACTTCTGTCCACATGCTCAGTTCTGAGAGATAAGTGAGTGGGAAAGCCGTCGTTCATTTAGCTTGTTGTAAACACATAGTTTCTTTGCAGTTGCCAAATCCACTCCATACATATATATGGGTAGGTAGTAGCTCCAATTCGGTTTTACAGTGTAAATTGCAGGAAATTTAAACCGACACTAGGAAACAGACTGAGAATTCAGAGTAAAATTTTCCATGCAAACCTTTCCATTTGTGCTAGATGAACGAACGTCTCTGCACATGCTCATTTCTGAGAGATACTTGTGTGTGACAGCCTTACTTCAACTATCTTGTTGGGAACACAAAGATTCTTTGCAGTTGCAAATTCCAATCCATAAATATATATGGGGAGGTACTAACTAAAACTCGGTTTTACAGTGAAAACTGCAGGAATTACAAACCGGAACTAGGAAACAGACTGAGAAACCAGAGTATAAGTTTCTCCTGCAACCCGTTCCCTTTGTGCTAGATGAACGAACGTCTCACCACATGCTCATTTCTTTGAGATAAGTGTGTGTGAAAGCCGTAATTCACCTAGAGTGTTGGGAACAAAAAATTTCTTTTAAGTTTCCAAATCCACTCCTTATATATATATGGGGAGGTACTAGCTAAAACTCGGTATTACAGTGAAAACTGCAGTAACTTCAAACCGGCACTAGGAAACACAATGAGAAACCAGAGTAAAAGTTTCTCCAGCAACCCGTTCCCATTGTGCAAGATGAACCAACTTCTGTCCACATGCTCAGTTCTGAGAGATAAGTGTGTGTGAAAGCCGTCCTTCAACTAGCTTGTTGGGAACACAAAGTTTTTTTAATTTACCAACTCCAATCCATACATATATATGGGGAGCTACTAGCTCCAACTCGGTTTTACAGTGAAAATTGCAGGAACTTAAACCGGCATTAGGAAACAGACTGAGAAACCAGAGTAAAAGTTTCTCCTGCAACCCGTTCCTTTGTGATAGATGAAGGAAAGTCTCTCCACATGCTCAGTTCTGAGAGAAAAGTGTGTGTGAATGCCGTCCTTAAACTAGCTTGTTGGGAACACAAAGATTCTTTTCAGTTGCCAACTCCACTCCATAAATATATATGGGGAGGAACAAGTTAAAACTCAGTTTTACAGTGAAAACTGCAGGAAATTCCAACCGGCACTAGGAAACGGACTGAGAAACCACAGTAAAAATTTCCCCTGCAAATCTTTCCCTTTTTGCTAGATGAAGGAACGTCTCTCCACATGCTCATTTCTGAGAGATAAGTGTGTGTGAAAGCCGTCCTTCACCTAGCTTGTTGGGAACACAAAGTTTCTTTTCAGTTGCCAACTCCACTCCATACATATATATGGGGAGGTAAAAGCTACAATTCGGTTTTACAGTGAAACCTGCAGGAACTTCAAACCGGCACTAGGAAACAGACTGAGAAACCGGAGTAAAAGTTTCAACTGCAACCCGTTCCTTTTGTGCTAGATGAACGAATGTCTCTCCACATGCTCAGTTCTGAGAGATAAGTGTGTGTGAAAGCCGTACTTCACCTAGCTTGTTGGGAAGACAATGTTTCTTTTCAGTTGCCAAATCCACTCCATATATATATATGGGGAGGTACTAGCGCCAAATCGGTTTTACAGTGAAATCTGCAGGAAAATCAAACCGGCACTAGGAAACAGACTGAGAAACCAGAGTAAAATTTTTCCTGCAACCCGTTCCTTTTATGCTAGATGAAGGAACGTCTCTCCAAATGCTCAGTTCTGAGAGATATGTTTGTGTGAAAGCCGTCCTTCACCTAGCTTGTTGGGAACACAAAGTTTCTTTGCAGTTGCCAACTCCAATCCATACATATATATGGGGAGGTACTAGCTCCAAATCTGTTTTACAGTGAAAACTGCAGGGAATTCAACCCGGCACTAGGAAACAGACTGAGAAACCAGAGTAAAGTTTCCCCTGCTAACCCTTCCATTTGTGCTAGATGAACGATAGTCTCTCCATATGCTCAGTTCTGAGAGATATGTGTGTGTGAAAGCGGTCCTTAACCTAGCTTGTTGGGAACACAAAGATCCTTTTCAGTTGCCAACAACATTCCATACATATATATGGGAAGGTACTAGCTCCAACTCGGTTTTACAGTGAAAACTGCAGGAACTTCAAACCGGCACTAGGAAAAAGACTTAGAAACCAGAGTAAAAGTTTCTCCTGCAAACCTTTCAATTTGTGCTAGATGAACGAACGTCTCTCCGCAAGCTCAATTCTGAGAGATAAATGTGTGTGAAAGCCGTCCTTCAAATAGCTTGTTGGGAACACAAAGTTTCTTTTAAGTTGCCAACTCCAATCCATACATATATATGGGGAGGTACTAGCTCCAACTCATTTTTACAGTGAAAACTGCAGGAAATTCAAACCGGCACTAGGAAACAGACTGAGAAACCAGAGTAAAAGTTTCTCCTGCACCCCGATCCCTTTGTGCTAAATGAAAGAACTTCTCTCCACATGCTCAATTCTGAGAGATAAATGTGTGTGATAGCCGTCCTTCACCTAGCTTCTTGGGAACACATAGTTTCTTTCCAGTTGCCAACTCCACTCCATAATTATATATGGGGAGGTACTAGCTAAAATTCGGTTTTACAGTGAAAACTGCAGGAAATTCCAACTGGAACTAGGAAACGGACTGAGAAACCACAGGAAAAATTTCCCCTGCAATCCGTTCCCTTTTTGCTATATGAAGGAACCTCTCTCCACATGCTCAGTTCTGAGAGATAAGTGTGTGTGAAAGCCGTACTTAAACTAGCTTGTTTTGAACACAAATTTTCTTTTCAGTTGCCAACTCCACTCCATACATATATATGGGGAGGTACTAGCTCCAAATCGGTTTTACAGTGAAACCTGCAGGAACTTCAAACCGGCACGAGGAAACAGAATTGAGATACCAGAGAAAAAGTTTCACCTGCAACCCGTTCCCTTTTTGCTAGATGAATGAACGTCTCTCCACATGCTCATTTCTGAGAGATAAGTGTGTGTGAAAGCCGTAATTCAACTATCTTTTTGGGAACACAAAGTTTCTTTTTAGTTTCCAACTCCACTCCATACATATATATGGGGAGGTACTATCCAAAACTCGGTTTTACAGTGAAAACTGCAGGAATTTCTAACCGGCACTAGGAAATAGACTGAGAAACCAGAGTAAAATTTCTCCTGCAACCCGTTCTTTTTGTGCTAGATGAAGGAACGTCTCTCCAAATGCTCAGTTCTGAGAAATATGTGTGTCTGAAAGCCGTTTTTCAATTGGCTTGTTGGGAACACAAAGTTTCTTTGCAGTTGCCAACTCCAATCCATACATATATATGGGAAGGTACTATCTCCAACTCGGTTTTACAGTGAAAACTGCAGGAAATTCAAAGCGGCACTAGGAAACAGACTGAGAATCCATACTAAATATTCTCCTGCAAACCGTTCCATTTGTGCTAGATGAACGAAAGTCTCTCCACATGCTCAGTTCTGAGAGATAAGTGTGTGTGAAAGCCTTCCTGCATCTAGCTTGTTGGGAACACAAAGTTTCATTTCAGCGCAATCTCCACTCCATACATATATATGGGGAGGTACTAGCTCCAAATCGGTTTTAGAGTGTAATCTGCAGGAACTTCAAACTGGCACTAGGAAACAGACTGAGAATTCAGAGTAAAATTTTCACATGAATAACGTTCCCTTTGTGCTAGATGAACGAACGTCTCTTCACATGCTCATTTCTGAGAGATAAGTGTGTGTGAAAGCTTTTCTTCACTTAGCTTGTTGGGAACACATATTTTCTTTGCAGTTTCCAACTCCACTCCATACATATATATGTGGAGGTACTAGCTAAATCTCGGTTTTACAGTGAAAACTGCAGGAAATTCAAACCGGCACTAGGAAACAGACTGAGAATCCAGAGTAATAGTTCCCCATGCTATCCGTTCCCTTTCTGCTAAATGAACGAACGTCTCTCCACATGCTCAGTTCTGATTGATAAGTGTGTGGAAAGCCGTCCTTCATCTATCTTTTTGGGAACACAAAGTTTCTTTCAGTTGCCTACACAACTCCATACATATATATGGGGACGTACTAGCTCCAACTCTGTTTTACAGTGAAAACTGCAGGAAGTTCCAAATGGCACTAGGAAACAGACTGAGAAACCAGAGTAAATGTTTCCCTGCAACACGTTCCCTTTGTGCTAGATGAACGAAAGTCTTTCCACATGCTCAGTTCTGAGAGATAAGTGTGTGTGAAAGCCGTCCTTCACATAGCTTGTTGGGAACACAAAGTTTCTTTGCAGTTGCAAACCCCAATCCATACATATATATGGGGAGGTACTAGCTAAAATTCGATTTTACAGTGAAAACTGCAGGAATTTCAAACCGGCACTAGTAAACAGACTGAGAAACCAGAGTAAATATTTCTCCTGCAACACTTTGCCTTTGTGCTAGATGAACGAACGTCTCACCACATGCTCATTTCTGAGAGATAAGTGTGTCTGAAAGCCGTAATTCACCTAGATTGTTGAGAACACAAAGTTTCTTTTAAGTTTCCAACTCCACTCCTTATATATATATGGGGATGTACAAGCTAAAACACGGTATTACAGTGAAAACTGCAGGAAATTCAAACCGGCACTAGGAAACAGACTGAGAAACCAGAGTAAAAGTTTCTCCTGCAAACATTTCAATTTGTGCTAGATGAACGAACGTCTCTCCACAAGCTCAATTCTGAGAGATAAGTGTGTGTGAAAGGCGTCCTTCAACTAGCATGTTGGGAACACAAAGTTTCTTTTAATTTGCCAACTCCAATCCATACATATATATGGGGAGGATATAGCTCCAACTCGTTTTTACAGTGAAAACTGCAGGAAATTCAAACCGGCACTAGGAAACAGACTGAGAAACCAGATTAAAAGTTTCTCCTGCAACCCGTTCCTTTTGTGCCACATGAAGAAACGTCTCTCCACATGCTCAGTTCTGACAGATATGTGTGTGTGAAAGCCGTCCTTTAACTAGCTTCTTGGGAACTCAAAGTTTCTTTCCAGTTGCCAACTCCACTCCATAAATATATATGGGGAGGTACTAGCTAAAATTCGGTTTTACAGTGAAAACTGCAGGAAATTCCAACCGGCACTAGGAAACGGACTGAGAAACCACAGGAAAAATTTCCCCTGCAATCCGTACCCTTTTTGCTAGATGAAGGAACCTCTCTCCACATGCTCAGTTCTGAGAGATAAGTGTGTGTGAAAGCCGTACTTAAACTAGCTTGTTTTGAACACAAAGTTTCTTTTCAGTTGCCAACTCCACTCCATACATATATATGGGGAGGTACTAGCTCCAAATCGGTTTTACAGTGAAACCTGCAGGAACTTCAAACCGGCACGAGGAAACAGAATTGAGATACCAGAGAAAAAGTTTCACCTGCATCCCGTTCCCTTTTTGCTAGATGAATGAACGTCTCTCCACATGCTCATTTCTGAGAGATAAGTGTGTGTGAAAGCCGTAATTCAACTATCTTTTTGGGAACACAAAGTTTCTTTTTAGTTTCCAACTCCACTCCATACATATATATGGGGAGGTACTAGCTAAAACTCGGTTTTACAGTGAAAACTGCAGGAATTTCAAACCGGCACTAGGAAACAGACTGAGAAACCAGAGTAAAATTTCTCCTGCAACCCGTTCTTTTTGTGCTAGATGAAGGAACGTCTCTCCAAATGCTCAGTTCTGAGAAATATGTGTGTCTGAAAGCTGTTTTTCAATTGGCTTGTTGGGAACACAAAGTTTCTTTGCAGTTGCCAACTCCAATCCATACATATATATGGGAAGGTACTATCTCCAACTCGGTTTTACAGTGAAAACTGCAGGAAATTCAAAGCGGCACTAGGAAACAGACTGAGAATCCATACTAAATATTCTCCTGCAAACCGTTCCATTTGTGCTAGATGAAGGAAAGTCTCTCCACATGCTCAGTTCTGAGAGATAAGTGTGTGTGAAAGCCGTCCTTCACCTAGCTTGTTGGGAAGACAATGTATCTTTTCAGTTGCCAAATCCACTCCATACATATATATGGGGAGGTACTAGCTCCAAATCGGTTTTAGAGTGTAATCTGCAGGAACTTCAAACTGGCACTAGGAAACAGACTGAGAATTCAGAGTAAAATTTTCACATGAATAACGTTCCCTTTGGGCTAGATGAACGAACGTCTCTTCACATGCTCATTTCTGAGAGATAAGTGTGTGTGAAAGCTTTTCTTCACTTAGCTTGTTGGGAACACATATTTTCTTTGCAGTTTCCAACTCCACTCCATACATATATATGTGGAGGTACTAGCTAAATCTCGGTTTTACAGTGAAAACTGCAGGAAATTCAAACCGGCACTAGGAAACAGACAGAGAATCCAGAGTAATAGTTCCCCATGCTATCCGTTCCCTTTCTGCTAAATGAACGAACGTCTCTCCACATGCTCAGTTCTGATTGATAAGTGTGTGTAAAGCCGTCCTTCATCTATCTTTTTGGGAACACAAAGTTTCTTTCAGTTGCCTACACAACTCCATACATATATATGGGGACGTACTAGCTCCAACTCTGTTTTACAGTGAAAACTGCAGGAAGTTCCAAATGGCACTAGGAAACAGACTGAGAAACCAGAGTAAATGTTTCCCTGCAACACGTTCCCTTTGTGCTAGATGAACGAAAGTCTTTCCACATGCTCAGTTCTGAGAGATAAGTGTGTGTGAAAGCCGTCCTTCACATAGCTTGTTGGGAACACAAAGTTTCTTTGCAGTTGCAAACCCCAATCCATACATATATATGGGGAGGTACTAGCTAAAATTCGATTTTACAGTGAAAACTGCAGGAATTTCAAACCGGCACTAGTAAACAGACTGAGAAACCAGAGTAAATATTTCTCCTGCAACACTTTGCCTTTTTGCTAGATGAACGAACGTCTCACCACATGCTCATTTCTGAGAGATAAGTGTGTCTGAAAGCCGTAATTCACCTAGATTGTTGAGAACACAAAGTTTCTTTTAAGTTTCCAACTCCACTCCTTATATATATATGGGGATGTACAAGCTAAATCTCGGTTTTACAGTGAAAACTGCAGGAAATTCAAACCGGCACTAGGAAACAGACTGAGAAACCAGAGTAAAAGTTTCTCCTGCAAACCTTTCAATTTGTACTAGATGAACGAACGTCTCTCCACAAGCTCAATTCTGAGAGATAAGTGTGTGTGAAAGGCGTCCTTCAAATAGCATGTTGGGAACACAAAGTTTCTTTTAATTTGCCAACTCCAATCCATACATATATATGGGGAGGATCTAGCTCCAACTCGTTTTTACAGTGAAAACTGCAGGAATTTCAAAACGGCACTAGGAAACAGACTGAGAAACCAGAGTAAAGTTTCTCCTTCAAACCGTTCAATTTGTGCTAGATGAAGGAAAGTTTCTCCACATGCTCAGTTCTGAGAGATATGTGTGTGTGAAAGCCGTACTACAACTAGCTTGTTGGGAACACAAAGTTTCTTCTCAGTTGCCAACTCCACTCCATACATTTATATGGGGAGGTACTAGCTCCAAATCGGTTTTACAGTGAAACCTGCAGGAACTTCATACCGGCACTAGGAAACAGATTGAGAAACCAGAGATAAGTTTCACCTGCAACCCGTTCCCTTATTTCTAGATGAAGGAACCTCTCTCCACATGCTCATTTCTTAGAGATAAGTGTGTCTGAAGGCCGTAATTCTAATATCTTTTTGGGAACACAAAGTTTCTTTTGAGTTTCCAACTCCACTCCATACATATATATGGGGAGGCACTAGCTAAAACTCGGTTTTACAGTGAAAACTGCAGGAATTTCAAACCGGCACTAGGAAACAGACTGAGAAACCAGAGTAAAGTTTCTCCTTCAAACCGTTCCATTTGTGCTAGATGAACGAAAGTCTCTCCACATGCTCAGTTCTGAGAGATAAGTGTGTGTGAAAGCCGTACATCACCCAGCTTGTTGGGAAGACAATGTTTCTTTTCAGTTGCCAAATCAACTCCATATATATATATGGGGAGGAACTAGCTCCAAATCTGTTTTACAGTGAAATCTGCAGGATATTCAAACCGGCCCTAGGTAATAGACTGAGAAACCATAGTAAAATTTCTCCTGCAACCTGTTCCTTATGTGCTAGATGTAGAAACGTCTCCCCAAATTCTCAGTTCTGAGAGATATGTGTGTGTGAAAGCCGTGCTTCACCTAGCTTGTTTGGAACACAAAGTTTCTTTGCAGTTGCCAATCCAATCCATACATATATATGGGAAGGTAGTAGCTCCAACTCGGTTTTACAGTGAAAACTGCAGGAAATTCAAACCAGCACTAAGAAACAGACTGAGAAAACCACAGTATAGTTTCACCTGCAAACCGTCCCAATTGTGCTAGATGAACGAAAGTTTCTCCACATGCTCAGTTCTGAGAGATATGTGTGTGTGAAAGCCGTCCTTCACCTAGCTTGTTGGGAACACAAAGATCCTTTTCAGTTTACAACACCATTCCATATACATATATGGGTAGGTACTAGCTCAAAATCGGTTCTACAATGAAATCTGTAGGAACTTCAAACCGGCACTAGGAAACAGACTGAGAAACCAGAGTAAAAGTTTCCGTGCAAATTGTTCCGTTTTTGCTAGATGAAGGAACGTCACTCCACATGCTAAGTTCTGAGTGATAAGAGTGTATGAATGCCGTCCTTCACCTAGCTTGTTGGGAACACAAAGTTTCTTTGCAGTTTCCAACTCCACTCCATACATATGTATGTGGAGGTCTAGCTAATACTCGATTTTCAGTGAAAACTACAGGAAGTTCAATCCGGCACTGGGAAACAGACTGAGAATTTAGAGTAAAATTTTCACATGCAACCCGTTCCCTTTGGGCTAGATGAATGAACGTCTCTCCACATGCTCAGTTCTGATTGATAAGTGTGTGGAAAGCCGTCTTTCAGCTAGCTTGTTGGGAACACAAAGTTCTTTTCAGTTACCAACACCACTCCATTCATATATATGGGGAGGAACTAGCTCCAACTCGGTTTTAGAGTGTAAACTGCAGGAACTTCAAACCGGCTCTAGGAAACAGACTGAGATTTCAGGGTAAAACTTTCACATGCAACCCGTTCCCTTTGTGCTAGATGAACGAACGTCTCTCCACATGCTCAGTTCTGATTGATAAGTGTGTGGAAAGCCTTACTTTAGCTAGCTTGTTGGGAATACAAAGTCTCTTTTCAGTTGCCAACTCCACTCCATTCATATATATGGGGAGGTACTATCTAAAATTCGGTTTGACTGTGATAATTGCAGGAAATTCAAACCGGCACTAGGAAACAGTCTGAGAAAGCAGAGTAAAAGTTTCTCCTGCAACACGTTCCCTTTGTGCTAGATGAACGAACGTATCACCACATGCTCATTTCTGAGAGATAAATGTGTGTGAAAGCCGTCCTTCACCTAGCTTGTTGGGAACCCAAAGTTTCTTTGCAGTTGCAAACTCCAATCCATCCATATATATGGGGAGGTACTAGCTAAAACTCGGTTTTACAGTGAAAACTGCAGGAACTTCTAACCGGCACTAGGAAACAGACTGAGAAAACAGAGTAAAAGTTTCTCCTGCAACCCTTTCTCTTTGTGCTAGATGAACGAACGTATCTCCACATGCTCAGTTCTGAGTGATAAGTGTGTGTGGAAGCCGTCCTTCACCTAGCTTCTTGGGAACACTAAGTTTCTTTTCAGTTGCCAAATCTACTCCATACATATATATGGGGAGGTACTAGCTCCAACTCTGTTTTAAAGTGAAAACTGCAGGAAGTTCAAAATGGCACTAGGAAACAGACTGAGAAACCAGAGTAAATGTTTACCTGCAACCCATTCCCTTTGTGCTAGATGAACGAACGTCTCTCCACATGCTCAGTTCTGAGAGATAAGTGTGTGTGAATGCCGTCCTTCACCTAGCTTGTTGGGAACACATAGTTTCTTTGCAGTTGCTATCTCCAATCCATACATATATATGGGGAGGTTCTAGCTCCAACCTGTTTTTACAGTGAAAACTGCAGGAACTTCAAACCGGCACTAGGAAACAGACTGAGAAACCACAGCAATAGTTTCTCTTGCAACCCATTCCCTTTGTGCTAGATGAAAGAATTTCCCTCCACATGCCCATTTCTGAGAGATAAGTGTCTTTGAAAGCCGTCCTTCACCAACTTGTTGGGAACACTAAGTTTCTTTTCAGTTGCCAAATCTACTCCATACATATATATGGGGAGGTACTAGCTCCAACACAGTTTTACAGTGAAAACTGCAGGAAGTTCAAAACGGCACTAGGAAACAGACTGAGAAACCAGAGTAAATGTTTCCCTGCAAAAGGTTCCCTTTTTTCTAGATGAACGAACGTCTCTCCACATGCTCAGTTCTGAGAGATCAGTGTATGTGAAAGCCGTCCTTCACCTAGCTTGTTGGGAAAACAAAGTTTCTTTGCCATTGCAAACACCAATCCATACATATATATGGGGAGGTTATAGCTAAAACTCTGTTTTACAGTGAAAACTGCAGGAACTTCAAATCGGCACTAGGAAACAAACTGAGAAACAAGAGTAATAGTTTCTCCTGCAATCCGTTCCATTTGTGCTAGATGAACGAACGTCTTTCCACATGCACAGTTCTGAGAGATAAATGTGTGTGAAAGCCGTCCTTCACTTAGCTTGTAGGGAACACAAAGTTTCTTTGCAGTTGCAAACTCCAATCCATACTTATATATGGGCAGGTAATAGCTCCAACTCTGTTTTACAGTGAAATTGCCGGAACTTCAACCCGGCAGTAGGAAAAAGACTGAGAAACGAGAGTAAATATTTCTCCTGCAACCCGTTCCATTTGTGCTAGATGAATGAACATCTCTCCACATGCTCATTTCTGAGAGATAAGTGTGTGTGAAAACCGTAATTCATCTAGATTGTTGGGAACACAAAGTTTCTTTTAAGATTCCAACTCCACTCCATATATATATATGGGGAGGTACTAGTTAAAACACGGTTTTACAGTGAAACCTGCAGGAACTTCTAACCGGCACTAGGAAACAGAATGAGATACCAGAGTAAAAGTTTCTCCTGCAACCCTTTTCCTTTGTGCTAGATGAACGAACGTCTCTCCATATGCTCTGTTCTGAGAGATAAGTGTGTATGAAAGCCATCCTTCAAAAAGCTTGTTGGGAACACAAAGTTTCTTTTCAGTTTCCAAATCCAATCCATACATATATATGCGGAGGTACTAGCTAAAACCCGGTTTTACAGTGAAAACTGCAGGAACTTCAAACCGGCACTAGGAAACAGACTGAGAAACCAGAGAAATTGTTTCACATGCAACCCGTTCCATTTGTGCTAGATGAACGAACGTCTCTCCACATGCTCATATCTGAGAGATAAGTGTGTGTGAAAGCCGTAATTCATCTATCATTTTGGGAACACAAAATTTCTTTTAACTTTCCAAATCCACTCCATACATATATATAGGGAGGTACAAGCTCCAACTCGGTTTTACAGTGAAAATTGCAGGAACTTCATACCGGCACTAGGAAACAGACTGAGAAACCAGAGTAAAAGTTTATCCTGCAAACCGATCCCTTTGTGCTAAATGAACGAAAGTCTATCCACATGCTCAGTTCTGAGAGAAAATTGGGTGTGAAAGCCGTCCTTCACCTAGCTTGTTGGGAAAACTAAGTTTCTTTTCATTTGCCAACTCCACTCCATACATATATATGGGGAGTTACTAGTTCCAACTCGGTTTTACAGTGAAAACTGCAGGAACATCAAACGGGCACTAGGGAACAGACTGAGTCCCCAAAGTAAAGTTTCTCCTGCAACCCATTACTTTGTGCTAGATAAAGGATCGTCTCTCCACATGATCAGTTCTGAGAGATAAGTGTGTGTGAAAGCCGTCCTTAAATTAGCTTGTTGGGAACACAAAATTTCTTTAAATTTCCAACTCCACTCCATATGCATATATGGGGAGGTACTAGCTCCAAATCGGTTTGACTGTGATAATTGCAGGAAATTCAGAACGGCACTAGGAAACAGACTGAGAAACCAGAGAAAAAGTTTCTCCTGCAACACGTTCCCTTTGTGCTAGGTGAACGAACGTATATTCACATGCTCAGTTCTGAGAGATAAGTGTGTGTGAAATCCGTCCTTCTCCTAGCTTGTTGGGAACACAAAGTTTCTTTGCAGTTGCAAACTCAACTCCATACATATATATGGGGAGGTACTAGCTAAAATTCGGTTTTACAGTGAAAACTGCAGGAACTTCAAACCAGCACTAGGAAACAGACTGAGAAATCTGAGTAAATGTTTCTCCTGCAACCCGTTATCTTTGTGCTAGATGAACGAAAGTATCTCCACATGCTCAGTTCTGAGAGATAAGTGTGTGTGAAAGCCGTCCTTCACCTAGCTTGTTGGGAACTCTAAGTTTCTTTTAATTTGCCAAATCTACTCCATACATATTTATGAGGAGGTACTAGCTCCAACTCTGTTTTACAGTGAAAACTGCAGGAAGATCAAAATGGCACTAGGAAACAGACTGAGAAACCAGAGTAAATGTTTCCCTGCAACCCGTTCCCTTTGTGCTAGATGAACGAACGTCTCTCCACATGCTAAGTTCTGTGAGATATGTGTGTGTGAAAGCCGTCCTTCATCTAGTTTGTAGGGAACACAAAGTTTCTTTGTAGCTGCAAACTCCAATCCATACATATATATGGGGATGTAGTAGCTAAAACTCGGTTTTACAGTGAAAACTGCAGGAACTTCAAACCGGCCCTAGGAAACAGACTGAGAAACCAGAGTAAAAGTTCCTCCTGCAACCCGTTCTCTTTGTGCTAGATGAACGAACGTATCTCCACATGCTCAGTTCTGAGAGATAAGTGTTGTGAAAGCCGTCCTTCACCTAGCTTGTTGGGAAAACTAAGATTCTTTTCAGTAGCCAAATCTACTCCATACATATATATGGGGAGGTACTAGCTAAAACTCTGTTTTACAGTCAAAACTGCAGGAAGTTCAAAATGGCACTAGGAAACAGACTGAGAAACCACAGCAATAGTTTCTCTTGCAACCTATTCCCTTTGTGCTAGATGAAAGAATTTCCCTCCACATGCCCATTTCTAAGAGATAAGTGTCTTTGAAAGCCGTCCTTCACCTAGCTTGTTGGGAACACTAAGTTTCTTTTCAGTTGCCAAATCTAATCCATACATATATATGGGGAGGTTCTAGCTCCAACTCAGTTTTACAGTGAAAACTGCAGGAAGTTCAAAACGGCAATAGGAAACAGACTGAGAAACCAGAGTAAATGTTTCCCTGCAAAAGGTTCCCTTTGTTCTAGATGAACGAACGTCTCACCACATGCTCAGTTCTGAGAGATAAGTGTATGTGAAAGCCGTCCTTCACCTAGCTTGTTGGGAAAACAAAGTTTCTTTGCCATTGCAAACTCCAATCCATATATATATATGGGGAGGTTATAGCTAAAACTCTGTTTTACAGTGAAAACTGCATGAACTTCAAATCGGCACTAGGAAACAAACTGAGAAACAAGAGTAATAGTTTCTCCTGCAATCCGTTCCATTTGTGCTAGATGAACGAACGTCTTTCCACATGCACAGTTCTGAGAGATAAATGTGTGTGAAAGCCGTCCTTCACCTAGCTTGTAGGGAACACAAAGTTTCTTTGCAGTTGCAAACTCCAATCCATACTTATATATGGGCAGGTAATAGCTCCAACACTGTTTTACAGTGAAAACTGCAGGAACTTCAAACCAGCACTAGGAAAAAGACTGAGAAACGAGAGTAAATGTTTCTCCTGCAACCCGTTCCATTTGTGCTAGATGAATGAACATCTCTCCACTTGCTCATTTCTGAGAGATAAGTGTGTGTGAAAACCGTAATTAATCTAGATTGTTGGGAACACAAAGTTTCTTTTAAGATTCCAACTCCACTCCATATATATATATGGGGAGGTACTAGTTAAAACACTGTTTTACAGTGAAAACTGCAGGAACTTCTAACCGGCACTAGGAAACAGAATGAGATACCAGAGTAAAAGTTTCTCCTGCAACCCTTTTCCTTTGTGCTAGATGAACGAACGTCTCTCCATGTGCTCTGTTCTGAGAGATAATTGTGTATGAAAGCCATCCTTCATCAAGCTTGTTGGGAACACAAAGTTTCTTTTCAGTTTCCAACTCCAATCCATACATATATATGCGGAGGTACTAGCTAAAACTCGGTTTTACAGTGAAAACTGCAGGAACTTCAAACCGGCACTAGGAAACAGACTGAGAAACCAGAGTAAAATTTTCTCCTGCAACCCGATCCCTTTGTGCTAAATGAATGAAAGTCTCTCCAGATGCTCATTTCTGAGAGATAATTGTGTGTGAAATCCGTCCTTCACCTAGCTTGTTGGGAACACAAAGTTTCTTTTCATTTGCAAACTCCACTCCATACATATATATGGGGAGGTACTAGCTCCAACTCGGTTTTACAGTGAAAATTGCAGGAAATTCAAACCGGAACTAGGAAAAATACTGAGAAACCTGGGTAATAGTTTCTCCTGTAAACCGTTCCCATTGTGCTAGATGAAGGAAAGTCTCTCCAAATGCTCAGTTCTGAGAGATAATTTTGTGTGAAAGCCGTCCTTCATCTAGCTTGTTGGGAACACAATATTTCTTTTCAGTTGCCAAATTCACTCCATACATATATATGGGGAGGTACTAGCTCCAACTCGGTTTACAGTGAAAAATGCAGGAACTTCAAACCGGCACTAGGAAACAGACTGAAAAACCAGAGAAATTGATTCACTTGCAACCGGTTCCCTTTGTTCTAGATGAACGAACGTCTCTCCACATGCTCAGTTCTGAGAGATAAGTGAATGTGAAAGCCGTCCTTCACATAGCTTGTTGGTAAAACAAAGTTTCTTTGCCATTGCAAACTCCAATCCATACATATATATTGGGAGGTACTAGCTCCAACTCGGTTTTACAGTGAAAACTGCAGGAACTTCAAACCGGCACTAGGAAACAGACTGAGAAACCAGAGAAATTGTTTCACCTGCAACCCGTTCCCTTTGTGCTAGATGAACGAACGTCTCTCCACATGCTCATTTCTGAGAGATAAGTGTGTGTGAAAGCCATAATTCATCTATAATTTTGGGAACACAAAGTTTCTTTTAACTTTCCAACTCCACTCCATACATATATATAGGGAGGTACAAGCTCCAACTCGGTTTTACTGTGAAAATTGCCGGAAATTCAAAACGGCACTAGGAAACAGACTGAGAAACCAGAGTAAAAGTTTCCCTGCAACCCGTTCCCTTTGTGTTAGATGAACGAACGTCTCTCCACATGCTCAGTTCAGAGAGATAATTGTGTGTGAAAGCCGTCCTTCACCTAGCTTGTTGGGAACTCAATGTTTCTTTTCAGTTGCCAAATCCGCTCCATACATATATATGGGGAGGTACTAGCTCCAACTCGGTTTTACAGTGAAAACTGCAGGAACTTCAAACCGGCACTAGGAAACAGACTGAGAAACCAGAGAAATTGTTTCAACTGCAACCCGTTCCCTTTGTGCTAGATGAACGAACGTCTCTCCACATGCTCATTTCTGAGAGATAAGTGTGTGTGAAAGCCGTAATTCATCTATCATTTAGGAACACAAAGTTTCTTTTAACTTTCCAACTCCACTCCATACATATATATAGGGAGGTACTAGCTCCAACTCGGTTTTACAGTGAAAACTGCCGGAACATCAAACCGGCACTAAGAAACAGGCTGAGAAACCAGAGTAAAGTTTCTCCTGTAAACCCTTCCCTTTTTGCTAGATGAGCGAACGTCTCTCCACATGCTCAGTTCTGAGAGATAAATGTGTGTGAAACCCGTCCTTCACCTAGCTTGTTGGGACCCAAAGTTTCTTTTAATTAGCAAACTCCACTCCTTAAATTTATATGGGGAAATTCTAGCCCCAACTCGATTTTACAGTGAAAACTGCAGGAACGTCAAAACCGCACTAGGAAACAGAATGAGAAACAAGAGTAAATGTTTGTCCAGCAAACCTTTCCCTTTGTGCTACATGAACGAAAGTCTCTCCACATGCTCTGTTCTGAGAGATAAGTGTGTGTGAAAGCCGTCCTTCACCTAGCTGGCTAGGGAACACAAAGTTTCTTTTCAGTTGCTAACTCCACTCCATACATATATATGGGGAGGTACTAGCTCCAACACGGTTTTTCAGTGAAAACTGCAGGAACATCAAACCGGCACTAGGAAACAGACTGAGAAACCAGAGTAATAGTTTGTCCTGCAAACCGTTCCCTTTGTGCTAGATGAACGAACGTCTCTCCACATGCTCATTTCTGAGAGATAAGTGTGTGTGAAAGCCATCCTTCAGCTAGCTTGTTGGGAACTTAAACTTTCTTTTCAGTTGCCAATTCCACTCCATACATATATACGGGGTGGTACTAGAACCTATTCAGTTATACAGTGAAAACTGCAGGAAATTCAACCCGTCACTAGGAAACAGTCTGAGAAACGAGAGTAAAAGTTTCTCCTGCAACCCGTTCCCTTTGTGCTAGATGAACGAAAGTCTCTCCACAAGCTCAGTTCTGAGAGATATGTGTGTGTGAAAGCCGTAGTTTAAATATGCTTTTGGGAACACAAAGTTTCTCTTCAGTTGCTAACACCACTCCATACATATATAAGGGGAAGTACTTGCTCCAACACGGTTTTAGAGTGAAAAATGCAGGAACTTCAAACCGGCACTAGGAAACAGACTGAGAAACCAGAGTAAAATTTTCTCCTGCTATCCGTTCAATTTATGCTAAATGAAAGAACTACTCTCCACATGCTCAGTTGTGAGAGAGAAGTGTGTGTGTAAGCCGGCTTTCAACTATCTTGTTGGGAACAAAAAGTTTCTTTTCAGTTGCAAACTCCACTCCATACATATATATGGGGAGGTACAAGCTCCAACTCGGTTTTACAGTGAAAACTGCAGGAACGTCAAAACCGCACTAGGAAACAGACTGAGAACAAGAGTAAATGTTTGTCCTGCAACCCATTCCCTTTGTGCTAGATGAACGAAAGTCTCTCCACATGCTCTGTTCTGAGAGATAAGTGTGTGTGAAAGCCGTCCTTCACCTAGCTGGTTGGGAACACAAAGTTTCTTTTCAGTTGCTAACTCCTCTCCATAAATATATATGGGGAAGTACTAGCTCCAACACGCTTTTACAGTGAAAACTGCAGGAACATCAAACGGGCACTAGGAAACAGACTGAGAAACCAGAGTAAAAGTTTGTCCTGCAAACCGTTCCCTTTGTGTTGGATGAACGAACGTATCTCCACATGCTCTGTTCTGAGAGATAAGTGTGTGTGAATGCAGGAATTCACCAAGCTTGTTGGGAACACAAAGTTTCTTTTCAGTTGCAATCTCCAATCCATAAATATATACGGGGAAATACGAACTCAAACTCGGTTTTACAGTGAAAACTGCAGGATCTTCAAACCGGCACAAGGGAACAAACTGAGAAGCCAGATTAATAGATTCTCCTGCAAACTTTTCCATTTGTGCTAGATGAACGAACGTCTCTCCACATGCTCAGTTCTGAGAGATAAGTGTGTGTGGAAGCCGCATTTCACATAGCTTGTTCGGAACTTAAAGATTCTTTTCAGTTTCAAACTCCACTCCATACATATATATGGTTTGGTACTAGAACCTACTCTTTTATACAGTGAAAACGGCAGGAATTTCAACCCGTCACTAGGAAACAGACTGAGAAACCAGAATTAAAGTTTCTCCTGCAACCCGTTCCCTTTGTGCTAGATGAACGAAAGTCTCTCCACAAGCTCAGTTCTGAGATATATGTGTGTGTGAAAGCCGTACTTTAAATATGTTATTGGGAACACAAGGTTTATTTTCAGTTGCTAACTCCACTCCATAATTATATAAGGGGAGGTACTTGATCCAACACGGTTTTAGAGTGAAAACTGCAGGAACTTCAACCCGGCACTAGGAAACAGACTGAGAAACCAGAGTAAAAGTTTCTTCCGCTATCCGTTCACTTTATGCTAGATGAAAGAACGTCTCTCCACATGGTCAGTTCTGAGAGATAACTGTGTGCGTTAGCCGTTCTTCAACTATCTTGTTGGGAACAGAAAGTTTCTTTTCAGTTGCAAACTCCACTCCATACATATATATGGGAAGGTACTAGCTCCAACTCGGTTTTACATTGAAAACTGCCGGAACTTCAAACCGGCAGTAAGGAACAGGCTGAGAAACCAGAGTAAAGTTTCTCCTGTAAACCCTTCCCTTTTTGCTAGATGAGCGAACGTCTCTCCACATGCTCAGTTATGAGAGATAAGTGTGTGTGAAAGCCGTCCTTCACCTAGCTGGTTGGGACCCAAAGTTTCTTTTAATTAGCAAACTCCACTCCTTAAATTTATATGGGGAAATTCTAGCTCCAACTCGGTTTTACAGTGAAAACTGCAGGAAAGTCAAAACCGCACTAGGAAACAGAATGAGAAACAAGAGTAAATGTTTGTCCTGCAAACCTTTCCCTTTGTGCTAGATGAACGAAAGTCTCTCCACATGCTCTGTTCTGAGAGATAAGTGTGTGTGAAAGCAGTCCTTCACCTAGCTGGCAGGAACACAAAGTTTCTTTTCAGTTGCTAACTCCACTCCATACATATATATGGTGAGGTACTAGCTCCAACACGGTTTTTCAGTGAAAACTGCAGGAACATCAAACCGGCACTAGGAAACAGACTGAGAAACCAGAGTAAAAGTTTGTCCTGCAAACCGTTCCCTTTGTGCTAGATGAACGAACGTCTCTCCACATGCTCATTTCTGAGAGATAAGTGTGTGTGAAAGCCGTCCTTCAGCTAGCTTGTTGGGAAAACAATGTTTCTTTTCAGTTGCAATCTCCAATCCATACATATATACGGGGAGATACGAGCTCAAACTCGGTATTACAGTGAAAACTGCAGGATCTTCAAACCGGCACAAGGGAACACACTGAGAAGCCAGATTAATAGATTCTCCTGCAACCTTTTCCATTTGTGCTAGATGAACGAAAGTCTATCCACATGCTCAGTTCTGAGAGATAAGTGTGTGTGAAAGCCAAACTTCAACGAGCTTGATGGGAACTCAAAGTTTCTTTTCAGTTGCAAACCCCACTCCATATATATATATGGGGAGGTACTAGCTCCAAATCGGTTTTACAGTGTAAACTGCAGGAAAGTCAAAACCGCACTAGGAAACAGAATGAGAAACAAGAGAAAATGTTTGTCCTGCAAACCTTTCCCTTTGTGCTAGATGAACGAAAGTCTCTCCACATGCTCTGTTCTGAGAGATAAGTGTGTGTGAAAGCCGTCCTTCACCTAGCTGGCTGGGAACACAAAGTTTCTTTTCAGTTGCTAACTCAACTCCATACATATATATGGGGAGGTTCTAGCTCCAACACGGTTTTTCAGTGAAAACTGCAGGAACATCAAACCGGCACTAGGAAACAGACTGAGAAACCAGAGTAAAAGTTTGTCCTGCAAACCGTTCCCTTTGTGCTAGATGAACGAACGTCTCTCCACATGCTCATTTCTGAGAGATAAGTGTGTGTGAAAGCCGTCCTTCAGCTAGCTTGTTGGGAAAACAATGTTTCTTTTCAGTTGCAATCTCCAATCCATACATATATACGGGGAGATACGAGCTCAAACTCGGTTTTACAGTGAAAACTGCAGGATCTTCAAACCGGCACAAGGGAACACACTGAGAAGCCATATTAATAGATTCTCCTGCAACCTTTTCCATTTGTGCTAGATGAACGAAAGTCTATCCACATGCTCAGTTCTGAGAGATAAGTGTGTGTGAAAGCCAAACTTCAACGAGCTTGATGGGAACTCAAAGTTTCTTTTCAGTTGCAAACCCCACTCCATATATATATATGGGGAGGTACTAGCTCCAAATCGGTTTTACAGTGAAAACTGCAGGAAATTCATCCCGGCACTAGGAAGCAGACAGAGAACCAGATTATAAGTTTCTCCTGCAACCGTTCCCTTTGTGCTATATCAACGAACGTCTCTCCACATGCTCAGTTCTGAGAGATAAGTGTGTGTGGAAGCCGCATTTCACCTAGCTTGTTCGGAACTTAAAGATTCTTTTCAGTTTCAAACTCCACTCCATACATATATATGGGTTGGTACTAGATCCTACTCTTTTATACAGTGAAAACGGCAGGAATTTCAACCCGTCACTAGGAAACAGACTGAGAAACCAGAGTTAAAGTTTCTCCTGCAACCCGTTCCCTTTGTGCTAGATGAACGAAAGTCTCTCCACAAGCTCAGTTCTGAGATATATGTGTGTGTGAAAGCCGTACTTTAAATATGTTATTGGGAACACAAGTATTCTTTACAGATGCTAACTCCACTCCATACTTATATACGGGGAGGTACTTGCTCCAACACGGTTTTAGTGTGAAAAATGCAGGAACTTCAACCCGGCACTAGGAAACAGACTGAGAAACCAGAGTAAAAGTTTCTTCTGCTTTCCGTTCACTTTATGCTAGATGAAAGAACGTCTCTCCACATGCTCAGTTCTGAGAGATAAGTGTGTGTGTAAGCCGTCCTTCAACTATCTTGTTGGGAACAGAATGTTTCTTTTTAATTTGCAAACTCCACTCCATACATATATATGGGTAGGTACTAGCTCCAACTCGGTTTTACAGTGAAAAATGCCGGAACTTCAAACCGGCACTAAGAAACAGGCTGAGAAACCAGAGTAAAAGTTTCTCCTGTAAACCCTTCCTTTGTGCTAGATGAGCGAACGTCTCTCCACATGCTCAGTTCTGAGAGATAAGTGTGTGTGAAAGCCGTCCTTCACCTAGCTTGTTGGGACCCAAAGTTTCATTTAATTAGCAAAATCCACTCCTTAAATTTATATGGGGAAATTCTAGCTCCAACTCGGTTTTACAGTGAAAACTGCAGGAACGTCAAAACCGCACTAGGAAACAGACTGAGAAACAAGAGTAAATGTTTGCCCTGCAAACATTTCCCTTTGTGCTAGATGAACGAAAGTCTCTCCACAAGCTCAGTTCTGAGAGATATGTGTGTGTGAAAGCCGAAGTTTAAATATGCTTTTGGGAACACAAAATTTCTCTTCAGTTGCTAACACCACTCCATACATATATATGGGGAGGTACTTGCTCCAACACGGTTTTAGAGTGAAAAATGCAGGAACTTCAAACCGGCACTAGGAAACAGACTGAGAAACCAGAGTAAAATATTCTCCTGCTATCCGTTCAATTTATGCTAGATGAAAGAACGTCTCTCCACATGCTCAGTTCTGAGAGATAAGTGTGTATGTAAGCCATAATTCATCTATAATTTTGGGAACACAAAGTTTCTTTTAACTTTCCAACTCCACTCCATACATATATATAGGGAGGTACAAGCTCCAACTCGGTTTTACTGTGAAAATTGCCGGAAATTCAAAACGGCACTAGGAAACAGACTGAGAAACCAGAGTAAAAGTTTCCCTGCAACCCGTTCCCTTTGTGTTAGATGAACGAACGTCTCTCCACATGCTCAGTTCTGAGAGATAAGTGTGTGTGAAAGCCGTCCTTCACCTAGCTGGTTGGGACCCAAAGTTTCATTTAATTAGCAAAATCCACTCCTTAAATTTATATGGGGAAATTCTAACTCCAACTCGGTTTTACAGTGAAAACTGCAGGAACGTCCAAACCGCACTAGGAAACAGACTGAGAAACAAGAGTAAATGTTTGCCCTGCAAACATTTCCCTTTGTGCTAGATGAACGAAAGTCTCTCCACAAGCTCAGTTCTGAGAGATATGTGTGTGTGAAAGCCGTAGTTTAAATATGCTTTTGGGAACACAAAGTTTCTCTTCAGTTGCTAACTCCACTCCATACATATATATGGGGAGGTACTTGCTCCAACACGGTTTTAGAGTGAAAAATGCAGGAACTTCAAACCGGCACTAGGAAACAGACTGAGAAACCAGAGTAAAATATTCTCCTGCTATCCGTTCAATTTATGCTAGATGAAAGAACGTCTCTACACATGCTCAGTTCTGAGAGATAAGTGTGTGTGTAAGCCATAATTCATCTATAATTTTGGGAACACAAAGTTTCTTTTAACTTTCCAACTCCACTCCATACATATATATAGGGAGGTACAAGCTCCAACTCGGTTTTACTGTGAAAATTGCCGGAAATTCAAAACGGCACTAGGAAACAGACTGAGAAACCAGAGTAAAAGTTTCCCTGCAACCCGTTCCCTTTGTGTTAGATGAACGAACGTCTCTCCACATGCTCAGTTCTGAGAGATAATTGTGTGTGAAAGCCGTCCTTCACCTAGCTTGTTGGGAACTCAATGTTTCTTTTCAGTTGCCAAATCCGCTCCATACATATATATGGGGAGGTACTAGCTCCAACTCGGTTTTACAGTGAAAACTGCAGGAACTTCAAACCGGCACTAGGAAACAGACTGAGAAACCAGAGAAATTGTTTCAACTGCAACCCGTTCCCTTTGTGCTAGATGAACGAACGTCTCTCCACATGCTCATTTCTGAGAGATAAGTGTGTGTGAAAGCCGTAATTCATCTATCATTTAGGAACACAAAGTTTCTTTTAACTTTCCAACTCCACTCCATACATATATATAGGGAGGTACAAGCTCCAACTCGGTTTTACTGTGAAAATTGCAGGAAATTCAAAACGGCACTAGGAAACAGACTGAGAAACCATAGTAAAAGTTTCCCTGCAACCAGTTCCCTTTGTGCTAGATGAACGAACGTCTCACCACATGCTCAGTTCTGAGAGATAAGTGTATGTGAAAGCCGTCCTTCACCTAGCTTGTTGGGAAAACAAAATTTCTTTGCCATTGCAAACTCCAATCCATATATATATATGGGGAGGTTATAGCTAAAACTCTGTTTTACAGTGAAAACTGCAGGAACTTCAAATCGGCACTAGGAAACAAACTGAGAAACAAGAGTAATAGTTTATCCTGCAATCCGTTCCATTTGTGCTAGATGAACGAACGTCTTTCCACATGCACAGTTCTGAGAGATAAATGTGTGTGAAAGCCGTCCTTCACCTAGCTTGTAGGGAACACAAAGTTTCTTTGCAGTTGCAAACTCCAATCCATACTTATATATGGGCAGGTAATAGCTCCAACACTGTTTTACAGTGAAAACTGCAGGAACTTCAAACCAGCACTAGGAAAAAGACTGAGAAACGAGAGTAAATGTTTCCCCTGCAACCCGTTCCATTTGTGCTAGATGAATGAACATCTCTCCACTTGCTCATTTCTGAGAGATAAGTGTGTGTGAAAACCGTAATTAATCTAGATTGTTGGGAACACAAAGTTTCTTTTAAGATTCCAACTCCACTCCATATATATATATGGGGAGGTACTAGTTAAAACACTGTTTTACAGTGAAAACTGCAGGAACTTCTAACCGGCACTAGGAAACAGAATGAGATACCAGAGTAAAAGTTTCTCCTGCAACCCTTTTCCTTTGTGCTAGATGAACGAACGTCTCTCCATGTGCTCTGTTCTGAGAGATAATTGTGTATGAAAGCCATACTTCATCAAGCTTGTTGGGAACACAAAGTTTCTTTTCAGTTTCCAACTCCAATCCATACATATATATGCGGAGGTACTAGCTAAAACTCGGTTTTACAGTGAAAACTGCAGGAACTTCAAACCGGCACTAGGAAACAGACTGAGAAACCAGAGTAAAATTTTCTCCTGCAACCCGATCCCTTTGTGCTAAATGAATGAAAGTCTCTCCAGATGCTCATTTCTGAGAGATAATTGTGTGTGAAATCCGTCCTTCACCTAGCTTGTTGGGAACACAAAGTTTCTTTTCATTTGCAAACTCCACTCCATACATATATATGGGGAGGTACTAGCTCCAACTCGGTTTTACAGTGAAAATTGCAGGAAATTCAAACCGGAACTAGGAAAAATACTGAGAAACCTGGGTAATAGTTTCTCCTGTAAACCGTTCCCATTGTGCTAGATGAAGGAAAGTCTCTCCAAATGCTCAGTTCTGAGAGATAATTTTGTGTGAAAGCCGTCCTTCATCTAGCTTGTTGGGAACACAATATTTCTTTTCAGTTGCCAAATTCACTCCATACATATATATGGGGAGGTACTAGCTCCAACTCGGTTTACAGTGAAAAATGCAGGAACTTCAAACCGTCACTAGGAAACAGACTGAAAAACCAGAGAAATTGATTCACTTGCAACCGGTTCCCTTTGTTCTAGATGAACGAACGTCTCTCCACATGCTCATTTCTGAGATATAAGTGTGTGTGAAAGCCGTAATTCATCTATCATTTTGGGAACACAAAGTTTCTTTTAACTTTCCAACTCCACTCCATACATATATATAGGGAGGTACAAGCTCCAACTCGGTTTTACTGTGAAAATTGCCGGAAATTCAAAACGGCACTAGGAAACAGACTGAGAAACCAGAGTAAAAGTTTCCCTGCAACCCGTTCCCTTTGTGTTAGATGAACGAACGTCTCTCCACATGCTCAGTTCTGAGAGATAAGTGCCTGTGAAAGCCGTCCTTCATCTATCTTGTTGGGAACTCAATGTTTCTTTTCAGTTGCCAAATCCGCTCCATACATATATATGGGGAGGTACTAGCTCCAACTCGGTTTTACAGTGAAAACTGCAGGAACTTCAAACCGGCACTAGGAAACAGACTGAGAAACCAGAGAAATTGTTTCAACTGCAACACGTTCCCTTTGTGCTAGATGAACGAACGTCTCTCCACATGCTCATTTCTGAGAGATAAGTGTGTGTGAAAGCCGTAATTCATCTATCATTTAGGAACACAAAGTTTCTTTTAACTTTCCAACTCCACTCCATACATATATATAGGGAGGTACAAGCTCCAAATCGGTTTTACTGTGAAAATTGCAGGAAATTCAAAACGGCACTAGGAAACAGACTGAGAAACCATAGTAAAAGTTTCCCTGCAACCAGTTCCCTTTGTGCTAGATGAACGAACGTCTCTCCTCATGCTCAGTTCTGAGAGATAAGTGGGTATGAAAGCCGTCCTTCACATAGGTTGTTGGGAAAACAAAGTTTCTTTTCAGTTGACAAATCCACTCCATACATATATATGGAGAGTTACTAGCTCCAACTCGGTTTTACAGTGAAAATTGCAGGGACTTCAAACCGGCACTACGGAAGAGACTGAGAATCCAAAGTAAAGTTTCTCCTGCAACCCATTACTTTGTGCTAGATAAAGGATCGTCTCTCCACATGCTCAGTTCTGAGAGATAAGTGTGTGTGAAAGCCATCTTTCACCTAGCTTGTTGGGAACACAAAGTTTCTTTTCAATTGCCAACTCCACTCCATTCATATATATGGGGATGTACTAACTAAAATTAGGTTTTACAGTGAAAACTGCAGGAACTTCAAACCGGCACTAGGAAACAGACTGAGAAACCAGAGTAAAAGTTCCTCTTGCAACACGTTCACTTTGTGCTAGATGAACGAACGTATCTTCACATGCTCAGTTCTGAGAGATATGTGTGTGTGAAATCCGTCTTTCTCCTAGCTTGTTGGGAACACAAAGTTTCTTTGCAGTTGCAAACTCCAATCAATCCATATATATGGGGAGGTAGTAGCTAAAACCTAGTTTTACAGTGAAAACTGCAGGAACTTCAAACCGGCACTAGGAAACAGACTGAGAAACCAGAGTAAAATATTCTCCTGCTATCCGTTCAATTTATGCTAGATGAAAGAACGTCTCTACACATGCTCAGTTCTGAGAGATAAGTGTGTGTGTAAGCCATAATTCATCTATAATTTTGGGAACACAAAGTTTCTTTTAACTTTCCAACTCCACTCCATACATATATATAGGGAGGTACAAGCTCCAACTCGGTTTTACTGTGAAAATTGCCGGAAATTCAAAACGGCACTAGGAAACAGACTGAGAAACCAGAGTAAAAGTTTCCCTGCAACCCGTTCCCTTTGTGTTAGATGAACGAACGTCTCTCCACATGCTCAGTTCTGAGAGATAATTGTGTGTGAAAGCCGTCCTTCACCTAGCTTGTTGGGAACTCAATGTTTCTTTTCAGTTGCCAAATCCGCTCCATACATATATATGGGGAGGTACTAGCTCCAACTCGGTTTTACAGTGAAAACTGCAGGAACTTCAAACCGGCACTAGGAAACAGACTGAGAAACCAGAGAAATTGTTTCAACTGCAACCCGTTCCCTTTGTGCTAGATGAACGAACGTCTCTCCACATGCTCATTTCTGAGAGATAAGTGTGTGTGAAAGCCGTAATTCATCTATCATTTAGGAACACAAAGTTTCTTTTAACTTTCCAACTCCACTCCATACATATATATAGGGAGGTACAAGCTCCAACTCGGTTTTACTGTGAAAATTGCAGGAAATTCAAAACGGCACTAGGAAACAGACTGAGAAACCATAGTAAAAGTTTCCCTGCA
The DNA here is from genome assembly GCF_036321535.1 of Camelus dromedarius. Lineage (NCBI taxonomy): Eukaryota > Metazoa > Chordata > Mammalia > Artiodactyla > Camelidae > Camelus > Camelus dromedarius. The sequence continues at coordinate 3,936,968 of NW_026989731.1, forward strand.
ACCAGTTCCCTTTGTGCTAGATGAACGAACGTCTCACCACATGCTCAGTTCTGAGAGATAAGTGTATGTGAAAGCCGTCCTTCACCTAGCTTGTTGGGAAAACAAAATTTCTTTGCCATTGCAAACTCCAATCCATATATATATATGGGGAGGTTATAGCTAAAACTCTGTTTTACAGTGAAAACTGCAGGAACTTCAAATCGGCACTAGGAAACAAACTGAGAAACAAGAGTAATAGTTTATCCTGCAATCCGTTCCATTTGTGCTAGATGAACGAACGTCTTTCCACATGCACAGTTCTGAGAGATAAATGTGTGTGAAAGCCGTCCTTCACCTAGCTTGTAGGGAACACAAAGTTTCTTTGCAGTTGCAAACTCCAATCCATACTTATATATGGGCAGGTAATAGCTCCAACACTGTTTTACAGTGAAAACTGCAGGAACTTCAAACCAGCACTAGGAAAAAGACTGAGAAACGAGAGTAAATGTTTCCCCTGCAACCCGTTCCATTTGTGCTAGATGAATGAACATCTCTCCACTTGCTCATTTCTGAGAGATAAGTGTGTGTGAAAACCGTAATTAATCTAGATTGTTGGGAACACAAAGTTTCTTTTAAGATTCCAACTCCACTCCATATATATATATGGGGAGGTACTAGTTAAAACACTGTTTTACAGTGAAAACTGCAGGAACTTCTAACCGGCACTAGGAAACAGAATGAGATACCAGAGTAAAAGTTTCTCCTGCAACCCTTTTCCTTTGTGCTAGATGAACGAACGTCTCTCCATGTGCTCTGTTCTGAGAGATAATTGTGTATGAAAGCCATCCTTCATCAAGCTTGTTGGGAACACAAAGTTTCTTTTCAGTTTCCAACTCCAATCCATACATATATATGCGGAGGTACTAGCTAAAACTCGGTTTTACAGTGAAAACTGCAGGAACTTCAAACCGGCACTAGGAAACAGACTGAGAAACCAGAGTAAAATTTTCTCCTGCAACCCGATCCCTTTGTGCTAAATGAATGAAAGTCTCTCCAGATGCTCATTTCTGAGAGATAATTGTGTGTGAAATCCGTCCTTCACCTAGCTTGTTGGGAACACAAAGTTTCTTTTCATTTGCAAACTCCACTCCATACATATATATGGGGAGGTACTAGCTCCAACTCGGTTTTACAGTGAAAATTGCAGGAAATTCAAACCGGAACTAGGAAAAATACTGAGAAACCTGGGTAATAGTTTCTCCTGTAAACCGTTCCCATTGTGCTAGATGAAGGAAAGTCTCTCCAAATGCTCAGTTCTGAGAGATAATTTTGTGTGAAAGCCGTCCTTCATCTAGCTTGTTGGGAACACAATATTTCTTTTCAGTTGCCAAATTCACTCCATACATATATATGGGGAGGTACTAGCTCCAACTCGGTTTACAGTGAAAAATGCAGGAACTTCAAACCGTCACTAGGAAACAGACTGAAAAACCAGAGAAATTGATTCACTTGCAACCGGTTCCCTTTGTTCTAGATGAACGAACGTCTCTCCACATGCTCATTTCTGAGATATAAGTGTGTGTGAAAGCCGTAATTCATCTATCATTTTGGGAACACAAAGTTTCTTTTAACTTTCCAACTCCACTCCATACATATATATAGGGAGGTACAAGCTCCAACTCGGTTTTACTGTGAAAATTGCCGGAAATTCAAAACGGCACTAGGAAACAGACTGAGAAACCAGAGTAAAAGTTTCCCTGCAACCCGTTCCCTTTGTGTTAGATGAACGAACGTCTCTCCACATGCTCAGTTCTGAGAGATAAGTGCCTGTGAAAGCCGTCCTTCATCTATCTTGTTGGGAACTCAATGTTTCTTTTCAGTTGCCAAATCCGCTCCATACATATATATGGGGAGGTACTAGCTCCAACTCGGTTTTACAGTGAAAACTGCAGGAACTTCAAACCGGCACTAGGAAACAGACTGAGAAACCAGAGAAATTGTTTCAACTGCAACACGTTCCCTTTGTGCTAGATGAACGAACGTCTCTCCACATGCTCATTTCTGAGAGATAAGTGTGTGTGAAAGCCGTAATTCATCTATCATTTAGGAACACAAAGTTTCTTTTAACTTTCCAACTCCACTCCATACATATATATAGGGAGGTACAAGCTCCAAATCGGTTTTACTGTGAAAATTGCAGGAAATTCAAAACGGCACTAGGAAACAGACTGAGAAACCATAGTAAAAGTTTCCCTGCAACCAGTTCCCTTTGTGCTAGATGAACGAACGTCTCTCCTCATGCTCAGTTCTGAGAGATAAGTGGGTATGAAAGCCGTCCTTCACATAGGTTGTTGGGAAAACAAAGTTTCTTTTCAGTTGACAAATCCACTCCATACATATATATGGAGAGTTACTAGCTCCAACTCGGTTTTACAGTGAAAATTGCAGGGACTTCAAACCGGCACTACGGAAGAGACTGAGAATCCAAAGTAAAGTTTCTCCTGCAACCCATTACTTTGTGCTAGATAAAGGATCGTCTCTCCACATGCTCAGTTCTGAGAGATAAGTGTGTGTGAAAGCCATCTTTCACCTAGCTTGTTGGGAACACAAAGTTTCTTTTCAATTGCCAACTCCACTCCATTCATATATATGGGGATGTACTAACTAAAATTAGGTTTTACAGTGAAAACTGCAGGAACTTCAAACCGGCACTAGGAAACAGACTGAGAAACCAGAGTAAAAGTTCCTCTTGCAACACGTTCACTTTGTGCTAGATGAACGAACGTATCTTCACATGCTCAGTTCTGAGAGATATGTGTGTGTGAAATCCGTCTTTCTCCTAGCTTGTTGGGAACACAAAGTTTCTTTGCAGTTGCAAACTCCAATCAATCCATATATATGGGGAGGTAGTAGCTAAAACCTAGTTTTACAGTGAAAACTGCAGGAACTTCAAACCGGCACTAGGAAACAGACTGAGAAACCAGAGTAAAATATTCTCCTGCTATCCGTTCAATTTATGCTAGATGAAAGAACGTCTCTACACATGCTCAGTTCTGAGAGATAAGTGTGTGTGTAAGCCATAATTCATCTATAATTTTGGGAACACAAAGTTTCTTTTAACTTTCCAACTCCACTCCATACATATATATAGGGAGGTACAAGCTCCAACTCGGTTTTACTGTGAAAATTGCCGGAAATTCAAAACGGCACTAGGAAACAGACTGAGAAACCAGAGTAAAAGTTTCCCTGCAACCCGTTCCCTTTGTGTTAGATGAACGAACGTCTCTCCACATGCTCAGTTCTGAGAGATAATTGTGTGTGAAAGCCGTCCTTCACCTAGCTTGTTGGGAACTCAATGTTTCTTTTCAGTTGCCAAATCCGCTCCATACATATATATGGGGAGGTACTAGCTCCAACTCGGTTTTACAGTGAAAACTGCAGGAACTTCAAACCGGCACTAGGAAACAGACTGAGAAACCAGAGAAATTGTTTCAACTGCAACCCGTTCCCTTTGTGCTAGATGAACGAACGTCTCTCCACATGCTCATTTCTGAGAGATAAGTGTGTGTGAAAGCCGTAATTCATCTATCATTTAGGAACACAAAGTTTCTTTTAACTTTCCAACTCCACTCCATACATATATATAGGGAGGTACAAGCTCCAACTCGGTTTTACTGTGAAAATTGCAGGAAATTCAAAACGGCACTAGGAAACAGACTGAGAAACCATAGTAAAAGTTTCCCTGCAACCAGTTCCCTTTGTGCTAGATGAACGAACGTCTCACCACATGCTCAGTTCTGAGAGATAAGTGTATGTGAAAGCCGTCCTTCACCTAGCTTGTTGGGAAAACAAAATTTCTTTGCCATTGCAAACTCCAATCCATATATATATATGGGGAGGTTATAGCTAAAACTCTGTTTTACAGTGAAAACTGCAGGAACTTCAAATCGGCACTAGGAAACAAACTGAGAAACAAGAGTAATAGTTTATCCTGCAATCCGTTCCATTTGTGCTAGATGAACGAACGTCTTTCCACATGCACAGTTCTGAGAGATAAATGTGTGTGAAAGCCGTCCTTCACCTAGCTTGTAGGGAACACAAAGTTTCTTTGCAGTTGCAAACTCCAATCCATACTTATATATGGGCAGGTAATAGCTCCAACACTGTTTTACAGTGAAAACTGCAGGAACTTCAAACCAGCACTAGGAAAAAGACTGAGAAACGAGAGTAAATGTTTCCCCTGCAACCCGTTCCATTTGTGCTAGATGAATGAACATCTCTCCACTTGCTCATTTCTGAGAGATAAGTGTGTGTGAAAACCGTAATTAATCTAGATTGTTGGGAACACAAAGTTTCTTTTAAGATTCCAACTCCACTCCATATATATATATGGGGAGGTACTAGTTAAAACACTGTTTTACAGTGAAAACTGCAGGAACTTCTAACCGGCACTAGGAAACAGAATGAGATACCAGAGTAAAAGTTTCTCCTGCAACCCTTTTCCTTTGTGCTAGATGAACGAACGTCTCTCCATGTGCTCTGTTCTGAGAGATAATTGTGTATGAAAGCCATCCTTCATCAAGCTTGTTGGGAACACAAAGTTTCTTTTCAGTTTCCAACTCCAATCCATACATATATATGCGGAGGTACTAGCTAAAACTCGGTTTTACAGTGAAAACTGCAGGAACTTCAAACCGGCACTAGGAAACAGACTGAGAAACCAGAGTAAAATTTTCTCCTGCAACCCGATCCCTTTGTGCTAAATGAATGAAAGTCTCTCCAGATGCTCATTTCTGAGAGATAATTGTGTGTGAAATCCGTCCTTCACCTAGCTTGTTGGGAACACAAAGTTTCTTTTCATTTGCAAACTCCACTCCATACATATATATGGGGAGGTACTAGCTCCAACTCGGTTTTACAGTGAAAATTGCAGGAAATTCAAACCGGAACTAGGAAAAATACTGAGAAACCTGGGTAATAGTTTCTCCTGTAAACCGTTCCCATTGTGCTAGATGAAGGAAAGTCTCTCCAAATGCTCAGTTCTGAGAGATAATTTTGTGTGAAAGCCGTCCTTCATCTAGCTTGTTGGGAACACAATATTTCTTTTCAGTTGCCAAATTCACTCCATACATATATATGGGGAGGTACTAGCTCCAACTCGGTTTACAGTGAAAAATGCAGGAACTTCAAACCGTCACTAGGAAACAGACTGAAAAACCAGAGAAATTGATTCACTTGCAACCGGTTCCCTTTGTTCTAGATGAACGAACGTCTCTCCACATGCTCATTTCTGAGATATAAGTGTGTGTGAAAGCCGTAATTCATCTATCATTTTGGGAACACAAAGTTTCTTTTAACTTTCCAACTCCACTCCATACATATATATAGGGAGGTACAAGCTCCAACTCGGTTTTACTGTGAAAATTGCCGGAAATTCAAAACGGCACTAGGAAACAGACTGAGAAACCAGAGTAAAAGTTTCCCTGCAACCCGTTCCCTTTGTGTTAGATGAACGAACGTCTCTCCACATGCTCAGTTCTGAGAGATAAGTGCCTGTGAAAGCCGTCCTTCATCTATCTTGTTGGGAACTCAATGTTTCTTTTCAGTTGCCAAATCCGCTCCATACATATATATGGGGAGGTACTAGCTCCAACTCGGTTTTACAGTGAAAACTGCAGGAACTTCAAACCGGCACTAGGAAACAGACTGAGAAACCAGAGAAATTGTTTCAACTGCAACACGTTCCCTTTGTGCTAGATGAACGAACGTCTCTCCACATGCTCATTTCTGAGAGATAAGTGTGTGTGAAAGCCGTAATTCATCTATCATTTAGGAACACAAAGTTTCTTTTAACTTTCCAACTCCACTCCATACATATATATAGGGAGGTACAAGCTCCAAATCGGTTTTACTGTGAAAATTGCAGGAAATTCAAAACGGCACTAGGAAACAGACTGAGAAACCATAGTAAAAGTTTCCCTGCAACCAGTTCCCTTTGTGCTAGATGAACGAACGTCTCTCCTCATGCTCAGTTCTGAGAGATAAGTGGGTATGAAAGCCGTCCTTCACATAGGTTGTTGGGAAAACAAAGTTTCTTTTCAGTTGACAAATCCACTCCATACATATATATGGAGAGTTACTAGCTCCAACTCGGTTTTACAGTGAAAATTGCAGGGACTTCAAACCGGCACTACGGAAGAGACTGAGAATCCAAAGTAAAGTTTCTCCTGCAACCCATTACTTTGTGCTAGATAAAGGATCGTCTCTCCACATGCTCAGTTCTGAGAGATAAGTGTGTGTGAAAGCCATCTTTCACCTAGCTTGTTGGGAACACAAAGTTTCTTTTCAATTGCCAACTCCACTCCATTCATATATATGGGGATGTACTAACTAAAATTAGGTTTTACAGTGAAAACTGCAGGAACTTCAAACCGGCACTAGGAAACAGACTGAGAAACCAGAGTAAAAGTTCCTCTTGCAACACGTTCACTTTGTGCTAGATGAACGAACGTATCTTCACATGCTCAGTTCTGAGAGATATGTGTGTGTGAAATCCGTCTTTCTCCTAGCTTGTTGGGAACACAAAGTTTCTTTGCAGTTGCAAACTCCAATCAATCCATATATATGGGGAGGTAGTAGCTAAAACCTAGTTTTACAGTGAAAACTGCAGGAACTTCAAACCGGCACTAGGAAACAGACTGAGAAACCAGAGTAAAAGTTTCTCCTGCAAACCGTTCTCTTTGTGCTAGATGAACAAACGTATCTCCACATGCTCAGTTCTGAGAGATAAGTGTGTGTGAAAGCCGTCCTTCACCTAGCTTGTTGGGAACACTAAGTTTCTTTTCAGTTGCCAAATCTAATCCATACATATATATGGGGAGGTAGTAGCTCCAACTCTGTTTTACAGTGAAAACTGCAGTAAGTTCAAAATGGCACTAGAAACAGATTGAGAAACAAGAGTAAATGTTTCCCTGCAACCCGTTCCCTTTGTGCTAGATGAACGAACGTCTCTCCATATGCTCAGTTCTGAGAGATAAGTGTGTGTGAATGCAGTCCTTCAACTAGTTTGTAGGGAACACAAAGTTTCTTTGCAGTTGCAAACTCCAATCCATACATATATATGGGGAGGTACTAGCTAAAACTCGGTTTTACAGTGAAAAGTGCAGGAACTTCAAACCGGCAGTAGGAAACAGACTGAGAAACCAGAGTAAAAGTTTCCCTGCAAACCATTCCCTTTGTGCTAGATGAACGAAAGTCTCTCCACATGCTCAGTTCTGAGAGATAAGTGTGTGTGAAAGCCTTCCTTCATCTAGCTTGTTGGGAACACAAAGTTTCATTTCAGCGCAATCTCCACTCCATACATATATATGGGGAGGTACTAGATCCAACTCGGTTTTACAGGGAAAACTGCAGGAACTTCAAACCGGCACTAGGAAACAGACTGAGAAACCAGAGTAAAAGTTTCACCTGCAACCCGTTCCCTTTGTGCTAGATGAACGAACGTCTCTCCACATGCTCATTTCTGAGAGATAAGTGTGTGTGAAAGCCGTAATTCAACTATAATTTTGGGAACACAAAGTTTCTTTTAAATTTCCAACTCCACACCATTTATATATATGGGTAGGTACTAGTTAAACTCGGTTTTACAGTGAAAACTGCAGGAACTTCAAACCGGCACTAGGAAACAGAATGAGAAACCAGAGTAAAAGTTTCTCCTGCATCCCGTTCCTTTGTGCTAGATGAACGAACGTCTGTCCATATGCTCTGTTCTGAGAGATAAGTGTGTATGAATGCCTTCCTTCATCTAGCTTGTGGGAACACAAATATTCTTTTCAGTTTCCAACTCCAATCCATACATATATATGGGGAGGTACTAGCTCCAACTCGTTTTTACAGTGAAAACTGCAGGAACTTCAAACCGGCACTAGGAAACAGACTGAGAAACCAGAGTAAATGTTTCTCCTGCAAACCGATCCCTTTGTGCTAAATGAATGAAAGTCTCACCACATGCTCATTTCTGAGAGATAATTGTGTGTGAAAGCCGTACTTCACCTAGCTGGCTGGGAACACATAGTTTCTTTTCAGTTGCTAACTCCAATCCATAAATATATATGGGGAAGTACTAGCTCCAACACCCTTTTACAGTGAAAACTGCAGGAACATAAAACGGGCACTAGGAAACAGACTGAGAAACCAGAGTAAAAGTTTGTCCTTCAAACCGTTCCCTTTGTGTTGGATGAACGAACGTATCTCCACATGCTCTGTTCTGAGAGATAAGTGTGTGTGAAAGCAGTAATTCACCTAGCTTGTTGGGAACACAAAGTTTCTTTTCAGTTGCAATCTCCAATCCATAAATATATACGGGGAAATACGAGCTCAAACTCGGTATTACAGTGAAAACTGCAGGATCTTCAAACCGGCACAAGGGAACAAACTGAGAAGCCAGATTAATAGATTCTCCTGCAAACTTTTCCATTTGTGCTAGATGAACGAACGTCTCTCCACATGCTCAGTTCTGAGAGATAAGTGTTTGTGGAAGCCGCATTTCACCTAGCTTGTTCGGAACTTAAAGATTCTTTTCAGATTCAAACTCCACTCCATACATATATATGGGTTGGTACTAGAACCTACTCTTTTATACAGTGAAAACGGCAGGAATTTCAACCCGTCACTAGGAAACAGACTGAGAAACCAGAATTAAAGTTTCTCCTGCAACCCGTTCCCTTTGTGCTAGATGAACGAAAGTCTCTCCACAAGCTCAGTTCTGAGATATATGTGTGTGTGAAAGCCGTACTTTAAATATGTTATTGGGAACACAAGGTTTATTTTCAGTTGCTAACTCCACTCCATAATTATATAAGGGGAGGTACTTGATCCAACACGGTTTTAGAGTGAAAACTGCAGGAACTTCAACCCGGCACTAGGAAACAGACTGAGAAACCAGAGTAAAAGTTTCTTCTGCTATCCGTTCACTTTATGCTAGATGAAAGAACGTCTCTCCACATGGTCAGTTCTGAGAGATAAGTGTGTGCGTTAGCCGTTCTTCAACTATCTTGTTGGGAACAGAAAGTTTCTTTTCAGTTGCAAACTCCACTCCATACATATATATGGGAAGGTACTAGCTCCAACTCGGTTTTACAGTGAAAACTGCCGGAACTTCAAACCGGCACTAAGAAACAGGCTGAGAAACCAGAGTAAAGTTTCTCCTGTAAACCCTTCCCTTTTTGCTAGATGAGCGAACGTCTCTCCACATGCTCAGTTCTGAGAGATAAATGTGTGTGAAACCCGTCCTTCACCTAGCTTGTTGGGACCCAAAGTTTCTTTTAATTAGTAAACTCCACTCCTTAAATTTATATGGGGAAATTCTAGCCCCAACTCGGTTTTACAGTGAAAACTGCAGGAAAGTCAAAACCGCACTAGGAAACAGAATGAGAAACAAGAGTAAATGTTTGTCCTGCAAACCTTTCCCTTTGTGCTACATGAACGAAAGTCTCTCCACATGCTCTGTTCTGAGAGATAAGTGTGTGTGAAAGCCGTCCTTCACCTAGCTGGCTAGGGAACACAAAGTTTCTTTTCAGTTGCTAACTCCACTCCATACATATATATGGGGAGGTACTAGCTCCAACACGGTTTTTCAGTGAAAACTGCAGGAACATCAAACCGGCACTAGGAAACAGACTGAGAAACCAGATTAAAAGTTTGTCCTGCAAACCGTTCCCTTTGTGCTAGATGAACGAACGTCTCTCCACATGCTCATTTCTGAGAGATAAGTGTGTGTGAAAGCCATCCTTCAGCTAGCTTGTTGGGAACTTAAACTTTCTTTTCAGTTGCCAATTCCACTCCATACATATATATGGGGTGGTACTAGAACCTATTCAGTTATACAGTGAAAACTGCAGGAAATTCAACCCGTCACTAGGAAACAGTCTGAGAAACGAGAGTAAAAGTTTCTCCTGCAACCCGTTCCCTTTGTGCTAGATGAACGAAAGTCTCTCCACAAGCTCAGTTCTGAGAGATATGTGTGTGTGAAAGCCGTAGTTTAAATATGCTTTTGGGAACACAAAGTTTCTCTTCAGTTGCTAACACCACTCCATACATATATAAGGGGAAGTACTTGCTCCAACACGGTTTTAGAGTGAAAAATGCAGGAACTTCAAACCGGCACTAGGAAACAGACTGAGAAACCAGAGTAAAATTTTCTCCTGCTATCCGTTCAATTTATGCTAAATGAAAGAACTACTCTCCACATGCTCAGTTGTGAGAGAGAAGTGTGTGTGTAAGCCGGCTTTCAACTATCTTGTTGGGAACAAAAAGTTTCTTTTCAGTTGCAAACTCCACTCCATACATATATATGGGGAGGTACAAGCTCCAACTCGGTTTTACAGTGAAAACTGCCGGAATTTCAAACCGGCACTGAGAAACAGACTGAGAAACCAGAGTAAAAGTTTCTCCTGTAAACCGTTCCCTTTGTGCTAGATGAGCGAACGTCTCTCCACATGCTCAGTTCTGAGAGATAAGTGTGTGTGAAAGCCGTCCTTCAGCTAGCTGGTTGAGACCCATAGTTTCTTTTAATTAGCAAACTCCACTCCTTAAATTTATGTGGGGAAATTCTAGCTCCAACTCGGTTTTACAGTGAAAACTGCAGGAACGTCAAAACCGCACTAGGAAACAGACTGAGAACAAGAGTAAATGTTTGTCCTGCAACCCATTCCCTTTGTGCTAGATGAACGAAAGTCTCTCCACATGCTCTGTTCTGAGAGATAAGTGTGTGTGAAAGCCGTCCTTCACCTAGCTGGTTGGGAACACAAAGTTTCTTTTCAGTTGCTAACTCCACTCCATAAATATATATGGGGAAGTACTAGCTCCAACACGCTTTTACAGTGAAAACTGCAGGAACATCAAACGGGCACTAGGAAACAGACTGAGAAACCAGAGTAAAAGTTTGTCCTGCAAACCGTTCCCTTTGTGTTGGATGAACGAACGTATCTCCACATGCTCTGTTCTGAGAGATAAGTGTGTGTGAATGCAGGAATTCACCAAGCTTGTTGGGAACACAAAGTTTCTTTTCAGTTGCAATCTCCAATCCATAAATATATACGGGGAAATACGAGCTCAAACTCGGTTTTACAGTGAAAACTGCAGGATCTTCAAACCGGCACAAGGGAACAAACTGAGAAGCCAGATTAATAGATTCTCCTGCAAACTTTTCCATTTGTGCTAGATGAACGAACGTCTCTCCACATGCTCAGTTCTGAGAGATAAGTGTGTGTGGAAGCCGCATTTCACATAGCTTGTTCGGAACTTAAAGATTCTTTTCAGTTTCAAACTCCACTCCATACATATATATGGTTTGGTACTAGAACCTACTCTTTTATACAGTGAAAACGGCAGGAATTTCAACCCGTCACTAGGAAACAGACTGAGAAACCAGAATTAAAGTTTCTCCTGCAACCCGTTCCCTTTGTGCTAGATGAACGAAAGTCTCTCCACAAGCTCAGTTCTGAGATATATGTGTGTGTGAAAGCCGTACTTTAAATATGTTATTGGGAACACAAGGTTTATTTTCAGTTGCTAACTCCACTCCATAATTATATAAGGGGAGGTACTTGATCCAACACGGTTTTAGAGTGAAAACTGCAGGAACTTCAACCCGGCACTAGGAAACAGACTGAGAAACCAGAGTAAAAGTTTCTTCTGCTATCCGTTCACTTTATGCTAGATGAAAGAACGTCTCTCCACATGGTCAGTTCTGAGAGATAACTGTGTGCGTTAGCCGTTCTTCAACTATCTTGTTGGGAACAGAAAGTTTCTTTTCAGTTGCAAACTCCACTCCATACATATATATGGGAAGGTACTAGCTCCAACTCGGTTTTACATTGAAAACTGCCGGAACTTCAAACCGGCAGTAAGGAACAGGCTGAGAAACCAGAGTAAAGTTTCTCCTGTAAACCCTTCCCTTTTTGCTAGATGAGCGAACGTCTCTCCACATGCTCAGTTATGAGAGATAAGTGTGTGTGAAAGCCGTCCTTCACCTAGGTGGTTGGGACCCAAAGTTTCTTTTAATTAGCAAACTCCACTCCTTAAATTTATATGGGGAAATTCTAGCTCCAACTCGGTTTTACAGTGAAAACTGCAGGAAAGTCAAAACCGCACTAGGAAACAGAATGAGAAACAAGAGTAAATGTTTGTCCTGCAAACCTTTCCCTTTGTGCTAGATGAACGAAAGTCTCTCCACATGCTCTGTTCTGAGAGATAAGTGTGTGTGAAAGCCGTCCTTCACCTAGCTGGCTGGGAACACAAAGTTTCTTTTCAGTTGCTAACTCTACTCCATACATATATATGGGGAGGTACTAGCTCCAACACGGTTTTTAGTGAAAACTGCAGGAACATCAAACCGGCACTAGGAAACAGACTGAGAAACCAGAGTAAAAGTTTGTCCTGCAAACCGTTCCCTTTGTGCTAGATGAACGAACGTCTCTCCACATGCTCATTTCTGAGAGATAAGTGTGTGTGAAAGCCGTCCTTCAGCTAGCTTGTTGGGAAAACAATGTTTCTTTTCAGTTGCAATCTCCAATCCATACATATATACGGGGAGATACGAGCTCAAACTCGGTTTTACAGTGAAAACTGCAGGATCTTCAAACCGGCACAAGGGAACACACTGAGAAGCCAGATTAATAGATTCTCCTGCAATCTTTTCCATTTGTGCTAGATGAACGAAAGTCTATCCACATGCTCAGTTCTGAGAGATAAGTGTGTGTGAAAGCCAAACTTCAACGAGCTTGATGGGAACTCAAAGTTTCTTTTCAGTTGCAAACCCCACTCCATATATATATATGGGGAGGTACTAGCTCCAAATCGGTTTTACAGTGAAAACTGCAGGAAATTCATCCCGGCACTAGGAAGCAGACAGAGAACCAGATTATAAGTTTCTCCTGCAAACGTTCCCTTTGTGCTATATGAACGAACGTCTCTCCACATGCCCAGTTCTGAGAGATAAGTGAGTGTGGAAGCCGCATTTCACCTAGCTTGTTCGGAACTTAAAGATTCTTTTCAGTTTCAAACTCCACTCCATATATATATATGGGGTGGTACTAGACCCTACACTTTTATACAGTAAAAACTGCAGGAATTTCAACCCGTCACTAGGAAACAGACTGAGAAACCAGAGTTAAAGTTTCTCCTGCAACCCGTTCCCTTTGTGCTAGATGAACGAAAGTCTCTCCACAAGCTCAGTTCTGAGATATATGTGTGTGTGAAAGCCGTACTTTAAATATGTTATTGGGAACACAAGGTTTATTTTCAGTTGCTAACTCCACTCCATAATTATATAAGGGGAGGTACTTGATCCAACACGGTTTTAGAGTGAAAACTGCAGGAACTTCAACCCGGCACTAGGAAACAGACTGAGAAACCAGAGTAAAAGTTTCTTCTGCTATCCGTTCACTTTATGCTAGATGAAAGAACGTCTCTCCACATGGTCAGTTCTGAGAGATAACTGTGTGCGTTAGCCGTTCTTCAACTATCTTGTTGGGAACAGAAAGTTTCTTTTCAGTTGCAAACTCCACTCCATACATATATATGGGAAGGTACTAGCTCCAACTCGGTTTTACATTGAAAACTGCCGGAACTTCAAACCGGCAGTAAGGAACAGGCTGAGAAACCAGAGTAAAGTTTCTCCTGTAAACCCTTCCCTTTTTGCTAGATGAGCGAACGTCTCTCCACATGCTCAGTTATGAGAGATAAGTGTGTGTGAAAGCCGTCCTTCACCTAGCTGGTTGGGACCCAAAGTTTCTTTTAATTAGCAAACTCCACTCCTTAAATTTATATGGGGAAATTCTAGCTCCAACTCGGTTTTACAGTGAAAACTGCAGGAAAGTCAAAACCGCACTAGGAAACAGAATGAGAAACAAGAGTAAATGTTTGTCCTGCAAACCTTTCCCTTTGTGCTAGATGAACGAAAGTCTCTCCACATGCTCTGTTCTGAGAGATAAGTGTGTGTGAAAGCCGTCCTTCACCTAGCTGGCTGGGAACACAAAGTTTCTTTTCAGTTGCTAACTCCACTCCATACATATATATGGGGAGGTACTAGCTCCAACACGGTTTTTAGTGAAAACTGCAGGAACATCAAACCGGCACTAGGAAACAGACTGAGAAACCAGAGTAAAAGTTTGTCCTGCAAACCGTTCCCTTTGTGCTAGATGAACGAACGTCTCTCCACATGCTCATTTCTGAGAGATAAGTGTGTGTGAAAGCCGTCCTTCAGCTAGCTTGTTGGGAAAACAATGTTTCTTTTCAGTTGCAATCTCCAATCCATACATATATACGGGGAGATACGAGCTCAAACTCGGTTTTACAGTGAAAACTGCAGGATCTTCAAACCGGCACAAGGGAACACACTGAGAAGCCAGATTAATAGATTCTCCTGCAACCTTTTCCATTTGTGCTAGATGAACGAAAGTCTATCCACATGCTCAGTTCTGAGAGATAAGTGTGTGTGAAAGCCAAACTTCAACGAGCTTGATGGGAACTCAAAGTTTCTTTTCAGTTGCAAACCCCACTCCATATATATATATGGGGAGGTACTAGCTCCAAATCGGTTTTACAGTGAAAACTGCAGGAAATTCATCCCGGCACTAGGAAGCAGACAGAGAACCAGATTATAAGTTTCTCCTGCAACCGTTCCCTTTGTGCTATATGAACGAACGTCTCTCCACATGCTCAGTTCTGAGAGATAAGTGAGTGTGGAAGCCGCATTTCACCTAGCTTGTTCGGAACTTAAAGATTCTTTTCAGTTTCAAACTCCACTCCATATATATATATGGGGTGGTACTAGACCCTACACTTTTATACAGTAAAAACTGCAGGAATTTCAACCCGTCACTAGGAAACAGACTGAGAAACCAGAGTTAAAGTTTCTCCTGCAACCCGTTCCCTTTGTGCTAGATGAACGAAAGTCTCTCCACAAGCTCAGTTCTGAGATATATGTGTGTGTGAAAGCCGTACTTTAAATATGTTATTGGGAACACAAGTATTCTTTTCAGTTGCTAACACCACTCCATACTTATATACGGGGAGGTACTTGCTCCAACACGGTTTTAGTGTGAAAAATGCAGGAACTTCAACCCGGCACTAGGAAACAGACTGAGAAACCAGAGTAAAAGTTTCTTCTGCTATCCGTTCACTTTATGCTAGATGAAAGAACGTCTCTCCACATGCTCAGTTCTGAGAGATAAGTGTGTGTGTAAGCCGGCTTTCAACTATCTTGTTGGGAACAAAAAGTTTCTTTTCAGTTGCAAACTCCACTCCATACATATATATGGGGAGGTACAAGCTCCAACTCGGTTTTACAGTGAAAACTGCCGGAATTTCAAACCGGCACTGAGAAACAGACTGAGAAACCAGAGTAAAAGTTTCTCCTGTAAACCGTTCCCTTTGTGCTAGATGAGCGAACGTCTCTCCACATGCTCAGTTCTGAGAGATAAGTGTGTGTGAAAGCCGTCCTTCAGCTAGCTGGTTGGGACCCAAGGCTTCTTTTAATTAGCAAACTCCACTCCATAAATATATATGGGGAAGTACTAGCTCCAACACCCTTTTACAGTGAAAACTGCAGGAACATAAAACGGGCACTAGGAAACAGACTGAGAAACCAGAGTAAAAGTTTGTCCTGCAAACCGTTCCCTTTGTGTTGGATGAACGAACGTATCTCCACATGCTCTGTTCTGAGAGATAAGTGTGTGTGAAAGCAGTAATTCACCTAGCTTGTTGGGAACACAAAGTTTCTTTTCAGTTGCAATCTCCAATCCATAAATATATACGGGGAAATACGAGCTCTAACTCGGTTTTACAGGGAAAACTGCAGGATCTTCAAACCGGCACAAGGGAACAAACTGAGAAGCCAGATTAATAGATTCTCCTGCAAACTTTTCCATTTGTGCTAGATGAACGAACGTCTCTCCACATGCTCAGTTCTGAGAGTTAAGTGTGTGTGGAAGCCGCATTTCACATAGCTTGTTCGGAACTTAAAGATTCTTTTCAGTTTCAAACTCCACTCCATACATATATATGGTTTGGTACTAGAACCTACTCTTTTATACAGTGAAAACGGCAGGAATTTCAACCCGTCACTAGGAAACAGACTGAGAAACCAGAATTAAAGTTTCTCCTGCAACCCGTTCCCTTTGTGCTAGATGAACGAAAGTCTCTCCACAAGCTCAGTTCTGAGATATATGTGTGTGTGAAAGCCGTACTTTAAATATGTTATTGGGAACACAAGGTTTATTTTCAGTTGCTAACTCCACTCCATAATTATATAAGGGGAGGTACTTGATCCAACACGGTTTTAGAGTGAAAACTGCAGGAACTTCAACCCGGCACTAGGAAACAGACTGAGAAACCAGAGTAAAAGTTTCTTCTGCTATCCGTTCACTTTATGCTAGATGAAAGAACGTCTCTCCACATGGTCAGTTCTGAGAGATAACTGTGTGCGTTAGCCGTTCTTCAACTATCTTGTTGGGAACAGAAAGTTTCTTTTCAGTTGCAAACTCCACTCCATACATATATATGGGAAGGTACTAGCTCCAACTCGGTTTTACATTGAAAACTGCCGGAACTTCAAACCGGCAGTAAGGAACAGGCTGAGAAACCAGAGTAAAGTTTCTCCTGTAAACCCTTCCCTTTTTGCTAGATGAGCGAACGTCTCTCCACATGCTCAGTTATGAGAGATAAGTGTGTGTGAAAGCCGTCCTTCACCTAGCTGGTTGGGACCCAAAGTTTCTTTTAATTAGCAAACTCCACTCCTTAAATTTATATGGGGAAATTCTAGCTCCAACTCGGTTTTACAGTGAAAACTGCAGGAACGTCAAAACCGCACTAGGAAACAGAATGAGAAACAAGAGTAAATGTTTGTCCTGCAAACCTTTCCCTTTGTGCTAGATGAACGAAAGTCTCTCCACATGCTCTGTTCTGAGAGATAAGTGTGTGTGAAAGCCGTCCTTCACCTAGCTGGCTGGGAACACAAAGTTTCTTTTCAGTTGCTAACTCCACTCCATACATATATATGGGGAGGTACTAGCTCCAACACGGTTTTTCAGTGAAAACTGCAGGAACATCAAACCGGCACTAGGAAACAGACTGAGAAACCAGAGTAAAAGTTTGTCCTGCAAACCGTTCCCTTTGTGCTAGATGAACGAACGTCTCTCCACATGCTCATTTCTGAGAGATAAGTGTGTGTGAAAGCCGTCCTTCAGCTAGCTTGTTGGGAAAACAATGTTTCTTTTCAGTTGCAATCTCCAATCCATACATATATACGGGGAGATACGAGCTCAAACTCGGTTTTACAGTGAAAACTGCAGGATCTTCAAACCGGCACAAGGGAACACACTGAGAAGCCAGATTAATAGATTCTCCTGCAAACTTTTCCATTTGTGCTAGATGAACGAAAGTCTATCCACATGCTCAGTTCTGAGAGATAAGTGTGTGTGAAAGCCAAACTTCAACGAGCTTGATGGGAACTCAAAGTTTCTTTTCAGTTGCAAATCCCACTCCATATATATATATGGGGAGGTACTAGCTCCAAATCGGTTTTACAGTGAAAACTGCAGGAAATT
This sequence comes from Camelus dromedarius, assembly GCF_036321535.1. Lineage (NCBI taxonomy): Eukaryota > Metazoa > Chordata > Mammalia > Artiodactyla > Camelidae > Camelus > Camelus dromedarius. The sequence continues at coordinate 3,954,556 of NW_026989731.1, forward strand.
CATCCCGGCACTAGGAAGCAGACAGAGAACCAGATTATAAGTTTCTCCTGCAACCGTTCCCTTTGTGCTATATGAACGAACGTCTCTCCACATGCTCAGTTCTGAGAGATAAGTGAGTGTGGAAGCCGCATTTCACCTAGCTTGTTCGGAACTTAAAGATTCTTTTCAGTTTCAAACTCCACTCCATATATTTATATGGGGTGGTACTAGACCCTACACTTTTATACAGTGAAAACTGCAGGAATTTCAACCCGTCACTAGGAAACAGACTGAGAAACCAGAGTTAAAGTTTCTCCTGCAATCCGTTCCCTTTGTGCTAGATGAACGAAAGTCTCTCCACAAGCTCAGTTCTGAGATATATGTGTGTGTGAAAGCCGTAATTTAAATATGTTATTGGGAACACAAGTATTCTTTTCAGTTGCTAACTCCACTCCATACTTATATACGGGGAGGTACTTGCTCCAACACGGTTTTAGTGTGAAAAATGCAGGAACTTCAACCCGGCACTAGGAAACAGACTGAGAAACCAGAGTAAAAGTTTCTTCTGCTATCCTTTCACTTTATGCTAGATGAAAGAACGTCTCTCCACATGCTCAGTTCTGAGAGATAAGTGTGTGTGTAAGCCGTCCTTCAAATATCTTGTTGGGAACAGAATGTTTCTTTTTAATTTGCAAACTCCACTCCATACATATATATGGGTAGGTACTAGCTCCAAATCGGTTTTACAGTGAAAAATGCCGGAACTTCAAACCGGCACTAAGAAACAGGCTGAGAAACCAGAGTAAAAGTTTCTCCTGTAAACCCTTCCTTTGTGCTAGATGAGCGAACGTCTCTCCACATGCTCAGTTCTGAGAGATAAGTGTGTGTGAAAGCCGTCCTTCACCTAGCTGGTTGGGACCCAAAGTTTCATTTAATTAGCAAAATCCACTCCTTAAATTTATATGGGGAAATTCTAGCTCCAACTCGGTTTTACAGTGAAAACTGCAGGAACGTCAAAAACGCACTAGGAACAGACTGAGAAACAAGAGTAAATGTTTGCCCTGCAAACATTTCACTTTGTGCTAGATGAACGAAAGTCTCTCCACAAGCTCAGTTCTGAGAAATATGTGTGTGTGAAAGCCGTAGTTTAAATATGCTTTTGGGAACACAAAGTTTCTCTTCAGTTGCTAACTCCACTCCATACATATATATGGGGAGGTACTTGCTCCAACACGGTTTTAGAGTGAAAAATGCAGGAAATTCAAAACGGCACTAGGAAACAGACTGAGAAACCAGAGTAAAATATTCTCCTGCTATCCGTTCAATTTATGCTAGATGAAAGAACGTCTCTCCACATGCTCAGTTCTGAGAGATAAGTGTGGGTGTAAGCCGGCTTTCAACTATCTTGTTGGGAACAAAAAGTTTCTTTTCAGTTGCAAACTCCACTCCATACATATATATGGGGAGGTACAAGCTCCAACTCGGTTTTACAGTGAAAACTGCCGGAATTTCAAACCGGCACTGAGAAACAGACTGAAAAACCAGAGTAAAAGTTTCTCCTGTAAACCGTTCCCTTTGTGCTAGATGAGCGAACGTCTCTCCACATGCTCAGTTCTGAGAGATAAGTGTGTGTGAAAGCCGTCCTTCAGCTAGCTGTTTGGGACCCAAAGTTTCTTTTAATTAGCAAACTCCACTCCATAAATATATATGGGGAAGTACTAGCTCCAACACCCTTTTACAGTGAAAACTGCAGGAACATAAAACGGGCACTAGGAAACAGACTGAGAAACCAGAGTAAAAGTTTGTCCTGCAAACCGTTCCCTTTGTGTTGGATGAACGAACGTATCTCCACATGCTCTGTTCTGAGAGATAAGTGTGTGTGAAAGCAGTAATTCACCTAGCTTGTTGGGAACACAAAGTTTCTTTTCAGTTGCAATCTCCAATCCATAAATATATACGGGGAAATACGAGCTCAAACTCGGTTTTACAGTGAAAACTGCAGGATCTTCAAACCGGCACAAGGGAACAAACTGAGAAGCCAGATTAATAGATTCTCCTGCAAACTTTTCCATTTGTGCTAGATGAATGAACGTCTCTCCACATGCTCAGTTCTGAGAGATAAGTGTGTGTGGAAGCCGCATTTCACCTTGCTTGTTCGGAACTTAAAGATTCTTTTCAGTTTCAAACTCCACTCCATACATATATATGGGTTGGTACTAGATCCTACCCTTTTATACAGTGAAAACGGCAGGAATTTCAACCCGTCACTAGGAAACAGACTGAGAAACCAGAATTAAAGTTTCTCCTGTAACCCGTGCCCTTTGTGCTAGATGAACGAAAGTCTCTCCACAAGCTCAGTTCTCAGATATATGTGTGTGTGAAAGCCGTACTTTAAATATGTTATTGGGAACACAAGGTTTATTTTCAGTTGCTAACTCCACTCCATAATTATATAAGGGGAGGTACTTGATCCAACACGGTTTTAGAGTGAAAACTGCAGGAACTTCAACCCGGCACTAGGAAACAGACTGAGAAACCAGAGTAAATGTTTCTTCTGCTATCCGTTCACTTTATGCTAGATGAAAGAACGTCTCTCCACATGGTCAGTTCTGAGAGATAAGTGTGTGCGTAAGCCGTTCTTCAACTATCTTGTTGGGAACAGAAAGTTTCTTTTCAGTTGCAAACTCCACTCCATACATATATATGTGAAGGTACTAGCTCCAACTCTGTTTTACAGTGAAAACTGCCGGAACTTCAAACCGAGAATAAGAAACAGACTGAGAAACCAGAGTAAAGTTTCTCCTGTAAACCCTTCCCTTTTTGCTAGATGAGCGAACGTCTCTCCACATGCTCAGTTCTGAGAGATAAGTGTGTGTGAAAGCCGTCCTTCACCTAGCTGGCTGGGAACACAAAGTTTCTTTTCAGTTGCTAACTCCACTCCATACATATATATGGGGAGGTACTAGCTCCAACACGGTTTTTCAGTGAAAACTGCAGGAACATCAAACCGGCACTAGGAAACAGACTGAGACACCAGAGTAAAAGTTTGTCCTGCAAACCGTTCCCTTTGTGCTAGATGAACGAACGTCTCTCCACATGCTCATTTCTGAGAGATAAGTGTGTGTGAAAGCCGTCCTTCAGCTAGCTTGTTGGGAAAACAATGTTTCTTTTCAGTTGCAATCTCCAATCCATACATATATACAGGGAGATACGAGCTCAAACTCGGTTTTACAGTGAAAACTGCAGGATCTTCAAACCGGCACAAGGGAACACACTGAGAAGCCAGATTAATAGATTCTCCTGCAACCTTTTCCATTTGTGCTAGATGAACGAAAGTCTATCCACATGCTCAGTTCTGAGAGATAAGTGTGTGTGAAAGCAAAACTTCAACGAGCTTGATGGGAACTCAAAGTTTCTTTTCAGTTGCAAACCCCACTCCATATATATATATGGGGAGGTACTAGCTCCAAATCGGTTTTACAGTGAAAACTGCAGGAAATTCATCCCGGCACTAGGAAGCAGACAGAGAACCAGATTATAAGTTTCTCCTGCAACCGTTCCCTTTGTGCTATATGAACGAACGTCTCTCCACATGCTCAGTTCTGAGAGATAAGTGAGTGTGGAAGCCGCATTTTACCTAGCTTGTTGGGAACACAAAGTCTCTTTTCAGTTGCAATCTCCAATCCATAAATATATACGGGGAAATACGAGCTCAAACTCGGTTTTACACTGAAAACTGCAGGATCTTCAAACCGGCACAAGGGAACACACTGAGAATCCAGATAAATAGATTCTCCTGCAAACTTTTCCATTTGTGCTAGATGAACGAACGTCTCTCCACATGCTCAGTTCTGAGAGATAAGTGAGTGTGGAAGCCGCATTTCACCTAGCTTGTTCGGAACTTAAAGATTCTTTTCAGTTTCAAACTCCACTCCATACATATATATGGGTTGGTACTAGATCCTACTCTTTTATACAGTGAAAACGGCAGGAATTTCAACCCGTCACTAGGAAACAGACTGAGAAACCACAATTAAAGTTTCTCCTGCAACCAGTTCCCTTTGTGCTAGATGAACGAAAGTCTCTCCACAAGCTCAGTTCTGAGATATATGTGTGTGTGAAAGCCGTACTTTAAATATGTTATTGGGAACACAAGGTTTATTTTCAGTTGCTAACTCCACTCCATAATTATATAAGGGGAGGTACTTTATCCAACACGGTTTTAGAGTGAAAACTGCAGGAACTTCAACCCGGCACTAGGAAACAGACTGAGAAACCAGAGTAAAAGTTTCTTCTGCTATCCGTTCACTTTATGCTAGATGAAAGAACGTCTCTCCACATGGTCAGTTCTGAGAGATAAGTGTGTGCGTTAGCCGTTCTTCAACTATCTTGTTGGGAACAGAAAGTTTCTTTTCAGTTGCAAACTCCACTCCATACATATATATGGGAAGGTACTAGCTCCAACTCTGTTTTACAGTGAAAACTGCCGGAACTTCAAACCGAGAATAAGAAACAGACTGAGAAACCAGAGTAAAGTTTCTCCTGTAAACCCTTCCCTTTTTGCTAGATGAGCGAACGTCTCTCCACATGCTCAGTTCTGAGAGATAAGTGTGTGTGAAAGCCGTCCTTCACCTAGCTGGTTGGGACCCAAAGTTTCTTTTAATTAGCAAACTCCACTCCTTAAATTTATATGGGGAAATTCTAGCTCCAACTCGGTTTTACAGTGAAAACTGCAGGAACGTCAAAACCGCACTAGGAATCAGACTGAGAAACCAGAGTAAAAGTTTGTCCTGCAAACCGTTCCCTTTGTGCTAGATGAACGAACGTCTCTCCACATGCTCATTTCTGAGAGATAAGTGTGTGTGAAAGCCGTCCTTCAGCTAGCTTGTTGGGAAAACAATGTTTCTTTTCAGTTGCAATCTCCAATCCATACATATATACGGGGAGATACGAGCTCAAACTCGGTTTTACAGTGAAAACTGCAGGATCTTCAAACCGGCACAAGGGAACACACTGAGAAGCCAGATTAATAGATTCTCCTGCAACCTTTTCCATTTGTGCTAGATGAACGAAAGTCTATCCACATGCGCAGTTCTGAGAGTTAAGTGTGTGTGAAAGCCAAACTTCAACGAGCTTGATGGGAACTCAAAGTTTCTTTTCAGTTGCAAACCCCACTCCATATATATATATGGGGAGGTACTAGCTCCAAATCGGTTTTACAGTGAAAACTGCAGGAAATTCATCCCGGCACTTGGAAGCAGACAGAGAACCAGATTATAAGTTTCTCCTGCAACCGTTCCCTTTGTGCTATATTAACGAACGTCACTCCACATGCTCAGTTCTGAGAGATAAGTTTGTGTGGAAGCCGCATTTCACCTAGCTTGTTCGGATCTTAAATATTCTTTTCAGTTTCAATCTCCACTCCATACATATATATGGGGTGGTACTAGACCCTACTCTTTTATACAGTGAAAACTGCAGGAATTTCAACCCGTCACTAGGAAACAGACTGAGAAACCAGAGTTAAAGTTTCTCCTGCAACCCGTTCCCTTTGTGCTAGATGAACGAAAGTCTCTCCACAAGCTCAGTTCTGAGAGATATGTGTGTGTGAAAGCCGTACTTTAACTATGTTATTGGGAACACAATGTTTCTTTTCAGTTGCTAACTCCACTCCATACTTATATATGGGTAGGTACTTGCTCCAACACGCTTTTTGTGTGAAAACTGCAGGAAATTCATCCCGGCACTTGGAAACAGACTGAGAAACCAGAGTAAAAGTTTCTTCTGCTATCCGTTCACTTTATGCTAGATGAAAGAACGTCTCTCCACATCCTCAGTTCTGAGAGATAATTGTGTGGGAAAGACGTCCTTCACCTAGCTGGTTGTGACACAAAGTTTCTTTTAATTAGCAAAATTCCACTCCTTAAATTTATATGGGGAAATTCTAGCTCCAACTCGATTTTACATTGAAAACTGCAGGATCGTCAAAACCGCACAAGGAAACAGACTGAGAAACAAGAGTAAATGTTTGTCCTGCATACATTTACCTTTGTGCTAGATGAACGAAAGTCTCCTCACATGCTATGTTCTGAGAGATAAGTGTGTGTGAAAGCCGCATTTCACCTAGCTTGTTGGGAACTTAAACTTTCTTTTCCGTTGCCAATTCCACTCCATACATATATATGGGATGGTACTAGAACCTATTCTGTTATACAGTGAAAACTGCAGAAAATTCAACCCGTCACTTGGAAAGAGTCTGGGAAACGAGAGTAAAAGTTTCTCCTGCAACCCTTTCCTTTTGTGCTAGATGAACGATTGTCTTTACAATAGCTCAGATCTGAGAGATACGTGTGTGTGAAAGCCGTATTTTAAATATATTTTTGGGAACACAAAGTTTGTCTTCAGTTGCTAACACCACTCCATAAATATATAAGGGGAGGTACTTGCTCCAACACGGTTTTAGATTGAAAACTGCAGGAAATTCAAACCGGCACTAGGAAACAGACTGAGAAACCAGAGTAAAATTTTCTCCTGCTATCCGTTCAATTTATGCTAGATGAAAGAACGTTTCTCCACATGCTCAGTTCTGAGAGATAAGTGTGTGTGTAAGCCGTCTTTCAACTATCTTGTTGGGAACAAAAAGTTTCTTTTCAGTTGCAAACTCCACTCCATACATATATATGGGGAGGTACAAGCTCCATCGCGGTTTTAAAGTGAAAACTGCCGGAATTTCAAACCGGCACTGAGAAACAAACTGAGAAACCAGAGTAAAAGATTCTCCTGTAAACCGTTCCCTTTGTGCTAGATGAACGAAAGTCTCTCCACATGCTCAGTTCTGAGAGATAATGTGTGTGAAAGCCGTCCTTCACCTAGCTGGCTGGGAACACAAAGTTTCTTTTCAGTTGCTCACTCCATTCCATAAATATATATGGGGAGGTACTAGCTCCAACACGCTTTTACAGTGAAAACTGCAGGAACATCAAACCGGCACTAGGAAACAGACTGAGAAACCAGAGTAAAAGTTTGTCCTGCAACCCGTTCCCTTTGTGCTAGATGAACGAACGTATCTCCACATGCACTGTTCTGAGAATTAAGAGTGTGTGAAAGCAGTAATTCAACCAGCTTGTTGGGAACACAAAGTTACCTTTCAGTTGCAATCTCCAATCCATAAATATATACGGGGAAATACGAGCTCAAACTCAGTTTTACAGTGAAAACTGCAGGATCTTCAAACTGGCACAAGGGAACACACTGAGAAGCCAGATTAATATATTCTCCTGCAAACTTTTCCATTTGTGCTAAATGAACGAACGTCTCTCCACATTCTCAGTTCTGAGAGATATGTGTGTGTGGAAGCCGCATTTCACCTAGCTTGTTCGGAACTTAAAGATTCTTTTCAGTTTCAAACTCCACTCCATACATATATATTTGGTGGTACTAGACCCTACTCTTTTATACAGTGAAAACTGCAGGAATTTCAACCCGTCACTAGGAAACAGACTGAGAAACCAGAAATAAAGTTTCTCCTGCAACCCGTTCCCTTTGTGCTAGATGAACGAAAGTCTCTCCAGAAGCTCAGTTCTGAGATATATGTGTGTGTGAAAGCCGTACTTTAAATATGTTATTGGGAACACAAGGTTTCTTTTCAGTTGCTAACTCCACTCCATACGTATATATGGGGAGGTACTTGCTCCAACACGGTTTTAGAGTGAAAACTGCAGGAACTTCAACCCGGCACTAGGAAACAGACTGAGAATCCAGAGTAAAAGTTTCTTCTGCTATCCGTTCACTTTATGCTAGATGAAAGAACGTCTCTCCACATGCTCAGTTCTGAGAGATAAGTGTGTGCGTAAACCGTTCTTCAAATATCTTGTTGGGAACAGAAAGTTTCTTCTCAGTTGCAAACCCCACTCCATACATATTTATGGGAAGGTACAAGCTCCAAATCGGTTTTACAGTGTAAACTGCCGGAACTTCAAACCGGCACTAAGAAACACACTGAGAAACCAGAGTAAAGTTTCTCCTGTAAATCCTTCCCTTTTTGCTAGATGAGCGAACGTCTCTCCACATGCTCAGTTCTGAGAGATAAGTGTGTGTGAAAGCCGTCCTTCACCTAGCTGGTTGGGACCCAAAGTTTCTTTTAATTAGCAAACTCCACTCCTTAAATTTATATGGGGAAATTCTAGCTCCAACTCGGTTTTACAGTGAAAACTGCAGGAAAGTCAAAACCGCACTAGGAAACAGACTGAGATACAAGAGTAAATGTTTCTCCTGCAAAATTTTCCCTTTGTCCTAGATGAACGAAAGTCTCTCCACATGCTCTGTTCTGAGAGATAAGTGTGTGTGAAAGCCGTCCTTCACCTAGCTGGCTGGGAACACAAAGTTTCTTTTTAGTTGCTAACTCCACTCCATACATATATATGGGGAGGTACAAGCTCCAACACGGTTTTACAGTGAAAACTGCAGGATCTTCAAACCGGCACAAGGAAACACACTGAGAAGCCAGATTAATAGATTATCCTGCAACCTTTTCCATTTGTGCTAGATGAACGAACGTCTATCCACATGCTCAGTTCTGAGAGATAAATGTGTGTGAAAGCCAAACTTCAACGAGCTGAATGGAAACTCAAAGTATCTTTTCAGTTGCAAAACCCACTAAATACATATATATGGAGAGGTACTAGCTCCAAATCGGTTTTACAGTGAAAACTGCAGGAAATTCATCCCGGCACTAGGAAGCAGACAGAGAACCAGTTTAAAAGTTTCCCTGCAACCCGTTCCCTTTGTACTATATGAACGAACGTCTCTCCACATGCTCAGTTCTGAGAGATAAGTGTGTGTGGAAGCCGCATTTCACATAGCTTGTTCGGAACTTAAAGATTCTTTTCAGTTTCAAACTACACTCTATAAATATATATGGGGTGGTACTAGACCATACACTTTTATACAGTGAAAATTGCAGGAATTTCAACCCGTCACTAGGAAACAGACTGAGAAACCAGAGTTAAAGTTTCTCCTGCAACCCTTTCCCTTTGTGCTAGAAGAACAAAAGTCTCACCACAAGCTCAGTTCTGAGATATATGTGTGTGTGAAAGCCGTACTTTAAATATGTTATAGGGAACACAAAGTTTCTTTTCAGTTGCTAACACCACTCCATACTTATATATGGGGAGGTACTTGCTCCAACACGGTTTTAGATTGAAAACTGTAGGAACTTCAACCCAGCACTAGGAAACAGACTGAGAAACCAGAGTAAATTTTTCTTCCGCTATCCGTTCACTTTATGCTAGATGAAAGGACGTCTCTCCACATGCTCATTTCTGAGAGATAAGTGTGTGTCTAAGCCGTACTTCAGCTATCTTGTAGGGAACAAAAAGTTTCTTTTCAGTTGCAAACTCCACTCCATATATATATATGGGAAGGTACTAGCTCCAACTCGGTTTTACAGTGAAAACTGCTGGAAATTCAAACCGGCACTAAGAAACAGACTGAGAAACCAGAGTAAATGTTTCTCCTGTAAACCGTTCCCTTTGTGCTAGATGAGCGAACGTCTCTCCACATGCTCAGTTCTGAGAGATAAGTGTGTGTGATAGCCGTCCTTCACCTAGCTTGTTGGGAACACAAAGTTTCTTTTCAGTTGCCTAATCCACTCCATACTTATATATGGGGTGGTACTAGCTCCAAATCGAATTTACAGTGAAAATTTCAGGAATTTCAACCCGGCACTAGGAAACAGACTGAGAAACCAGAGTAAAAGTTTCTTCTGCTATCCGTTCACTTTATGCTAGATGAAAGAACGTCTCTCCACATACTCAGTTCTGACAGATAAGTGTGTGCGTAAGCCGTCCTTCAACTATCTTGTTGGGAACAGAAAGTTTCTTTTCAGTTGCAAACTCCACTCCATACATATATATGGGAAGGTACTAGCTCCAACTAGGTTTTACAGTGAAAACTGCCGGAACTTCAAACCGGCACTAAGAAACAGGCTGAGAAACCAGAGTAAAGTTTCTCCTGTAAACCCTTCCCTTTGTGCTAGATGAGCGATCGTCTCTCCACATGCTCAGTTCTGAGAGATAAGTGTGTGTGAAAGCCGTCCTTCACCTAGCTGGTTGGGACCCAAAGTTTCTTTTAATTAGCAAACTCCACTCCTTAAAATTATATGGGGAAATTCTAGCTCCAACTCGATTTTACAGTGAAAACTGCAGGAACGTCAAACCGCACTAGGAATCAGACTGAGAAACAAGAGTAAATGTTTGTCCTGCAAACATTTCCCTTTGTGCTACATGAACGAAAGTCGCTCCACATGCTCTGTTCTGAGAGATAAGTGTGTGTGAAAGCCGCCCTTCACCTAGCTGGCTGGGAACACAAAGTTTCTTTTCAGTTGCTAACTCCACTCCATACATATATATGGGGAGGTACTAGCTCCAACACGCTTTTACAGTGAAAACTGCAGGAACATCAAACCGGCACTAGGAAACAGACTGAGAAACCAGAGTAAAAGTTTGTCCTGCAAACCGTTCCCTTTGTGCTAGATGAACGAACGTCTCTCCACATGCTCATTTCTGAGAGATAAATGTGTGTGAAAGCCGTCCTTCAGTTAGCTTGTTGGGAAAACAATGTTTCTTTTCAGCTGCAATCTCCAATCCATACATATATACGGGGAGATACGAACTCAAACTCGGATTTACAGTGAAAACTGCAGGATCTTCAAACCGGCACAAGGGAACACACTGAGAAGCCAGATTAATAGATTCTCCTGCAACCTTTTCCATTTGTGCTAGATGAACGAAAGTCTATCCACATGCTCAGTTCTGAGAGATAAGTGTGTGTGAAAGCAAAACTTCAACGAGCTTGATGGGAACTCAAAGTTTCTTTTCAGTTGCAAACCCCTCTCCATACATATATATGGGGAGGTACTAGCTCCAAATCTGTTTTACAGTGAAAACTGCAGGAAATTCATCCCGGCACTAGGAAGCTGACAGAGAACCAGATTAAAAGTTTCTCCTGCAACCATTCCCTTTGTGCTATATGAACGAACGTCTCTCCACATGCTCAGTTCTGAGAGATTAGTGTGTGTGGAAGCCGCATTTCACCTAGCTTGTTCGGAACTTAAAGATTCTTTTCAGTATCAAACTCCACTCCTTACATATATATGGGGTGGTACAAGACCCTGCTCTTTTATACAGTGAAAACTGCAGGAATTTCAACCCGTCACTAGGAAACAGACTGAGAAACCAGAGTTAAAGTTTCTCCTGCAACCCGTTCCCTTTGTGCTAGATGAACGAAAGTCTCTCCACAAGCTCAGTTCTGAGAGATATGTGTGTGTGAAAGCCGTAATTTAACTATGCTATTGGGAACACAATGTTTCTTTTCAGTTGCTAACTCCAATCCATACATATATATGGGGAGGTACTTGCTCCAACACGCTTTTAGTGTGAAAACTGCAGGAACTTCAACCCGGCACTAGGAAACAGACTGAGAAACCAGAGTAAAATTTTCTCCTGCTATCCGTTCACTTTATGCTAGATGAAAGAACGTCTCTCCACATGCTCAGTTCTGAGAGATAAGTGTGTGTGAAAGCCGTCCTTCACCTAGCTGGTTGGGACCCAAAGTTTCTTTTAATTAGCAAACTCCACTCCTTAAATTTATATGGGGAAATTCTAGCTCCACCTCGGTTTTACATTGAAAACTGCAGGATCGTCAAAACCGCACAAGAAAACAGACTGAGAAACAAGAGTAAATGTTTGTCCTGCATACATTTCCCTTTGTGCTAGATGAACGAAAGTCTCTCCACATGCTATGTTCTGAGAGATAAATGTGTGTGAAAGCCACAATTCACCTAGCTTGTTGGGAACTTAAACTTTCTTTTCAGTTGCCAATTCCACTCCATACATTTATATGGGGTGGTACTAGAACCTATTCTGTTATACAGTGAAAACTGCAGGAAATTCAACCCGTCACTAGGAAACAGTCTGGGAAACGAGAGTAAAAGTTTCTCCTGCAACCCGTTCCTTTTGTGCTAGATGAACGAAAGTCTCTCCACAAGCTCAGGTCTGAGAGATATGTGTGTGTGAAAGCCGTAGTTTAAATATGTTTTTGGGAACACAAAGTTTTTTTTCAGTTGCTAACTCCACTCCATAAATATATAAGGGGAGGTACTTGCTCCAACACGGTTTTAGATTGAAAACTGCAGGAAATTCAAACCGGCACTAGGAAACAGACTGAGAAACCAGAGTAAAATTTTCTCCTGCTATCCATTCAATTTATGCTAGATGAAAGAACGTCTCTCCACATGCTCAGTTCTGAGAGATAAGTGTGTGTGTAAGCCGTCTTTCAACTATCTTGTTGGGAACAAAAAGTTTCTTTTCAGTTGCAAACTCCACTCCATACATATATATGGGGAGGTACAATCTCCAACTCGGTTTTACAGTGAAAACTGCAGGAACTTCAAACCGGCACTAAGAAACAGTCTGAGAAACCAGAGTAAAAGTTTCTTCTGTAAACCCTTCCCTTTGTGCTAGATGTGCGAACGTCTCTCCACATGCTCAGTTCTGAGAGATAAGTGTGTGTGGAAGCCGCATTTCATCTAGCTTGTTCGGAACTTAAAGATTCTTTTCAGTTTCAAACTCCACTCCATACATATACATGGGGTGGTACTAGACCATACTCTTTTATACAGTGAAAATTGCAGGAATTTCAACCCGTCACTAGGAAACAGACTGAGAAACCAGAGTTAAAGTTTCTCCTGCAACCCGTTCCCTTTGTGCTAGATGAACGAAAGTCTCTCCACATGCTCTGTTCTGAGAGATAAGTGTGTGTGATAGCCGTCCTTCACCTAGCTTGTTGGGAACACAAAGTTTCTTTTCAGTTGCCAAATCCACTCCATACTTATATATGGGGTGGTACTAGCTCCAAATCGAATTTACAGTGAAAATTTCAGGAATTTCAACCCGGCACTAGGAAACAGACTGAGAAAACAGAGTAAAAGTTTCTTCTGCTATCCGTTCACTTTATGCTAGATGAAAGAACGTCTCTCCACATGCTCAGTTCTGAGAGATAAGTGTGTGCGTAAGCCGTCCTTCAACTATCTTGTTGGGAACAGAAAGTTTCTTTTCAGTTGCGAACTCCACTCCATACATATATATGGGAAGGTACTAGCTCCAACTAGGTTTTACAGTGAAAACTGCCGGAACTTCAAACCGGCACTAAGAAACAGGCTGAGAAACCAGAGTAAAGTTTCTCCTGTAAACCCTTCCCTTTGTGCTAGATGAGCGATCGTCTCTCCACATGCTCAGTTCTGAGAGATAAGTGTGTGTGAAAGCCGTCCTTCACCTAGCTGGTTGGGACCCAAAGTTTCTTTTAATTAGCAAACTCCACTCCTTAAATTTATATGGGGAAATTCTAGCTCCAACTCGGTTTTACAGTGAAAACTGCAGGAACGTCAAAACCGCACTAGGAATCAGACTGAGAAACAAGAGTAAATGTTTGTCCTGCAAACCTTTCCCTTTGTGCTACATGAACGAAAGTCGCTCCACATGCTCTGTTCTGAGAGATAAGTGTGTGTGAAAGCCGCCCTTCACCTAGCTGGCTGGGAACACAAAGTTTCTTTTCAGTTGCTAACTCCACTCCATACATATATATGGGGAGGTACTAGCTCCAACACGGTCTTACAGTGAAAACTGCAGGAACATCAAACCGGCACTAGGAAACAGACTGAGAAACCAGAGTAAAAGTTTGTCCTGCAAACCGTTCCCTTTGTGCTAGATGAACGAACGTCTCTCCACATGCTCATTTCTGAGAGATAAATGTGTGTGAAAGCCATCCTTCAGTTAGCTTGTTGGGAAAACAATGTTTCTTTTCAGTTGCAATCTCCAATCCATACATATATACGGGGAGATACGAGCTCAAACTCGGTTTTACAGTGAAAACTGTAGGATCTTCAAACCGGCACAAGGGAACACACTGAGAAGCCATATTAATAGATTCTCCTGCAACCTTTTCCATTTGTGCTAGATGAACGAAAGTCTATCCACATGCTCAGTTCTGAGAGATAAGTGTGTGTGAAAGCAAAACTTCAACGAGCTTGATGGGAACTCAAAGTTTCTTTTCAGTTGCAAACCCCTCTCCATACATATATATGGGGAGGTACTAGCTCCAAATCTGTTTTACAGTGAAAACTGCAGGAAATTCATCCCGGCACTAGGAAGCTGACAGAGAACCAGATTAAAAGTTTCTCCTGCAACCATTCCCTTTGTGCTATATGAACGAACGTCTCTCCACATGCTCAGTTCTGAGAGATTAGTGTGTGTGGAAGCCGCATTTCACCTAGCTTGTTCGGAACTTAAAGATTCTTTTCAGTATCAAACTCCACTCCTTACATATATATGGGGTGGTACAAGACCCTGCTCTTTTATACAGTGAAAACTGCAGGAATTTCAACCCGTCACTAGGAAACAGACTGAGAAACCAGAGTTAAAGTTTCTCCTGCAACCCGTTCCCTTTGTGCTAGATGAACGAAAGTCTCTCCACAAGCTCAGTTCTGAGAGATATGTGTGTGTGAAAGCCGTAATTTAACTATGCTATTGGGAACACAATGTTTCTTTTCAGTTGCTAACTCCAATCCATACATATATATGGGGAGGTACTTGCTCCAACACGCTTTTAGTGTGAAAACTGCAGGAACTTCAACCCGGCACTAGGAAACAGACTGAGAAACCAGAGTAAAATTTTCTCCTGCTATCCGTTCACTTTATGCTAGATGAAAGAACGTCTCTCCACATGCTCAGTTCTGAGAGATAAGTGTGTGTGAAAGCCGTCCTTCACCTAGCTGGTTGGGACCCAAAGTTTCTTTTAATTAGCAAACTCCACTCCTTAAATTTATATGGGGAAATTCTAGCTCCACCTCGGTTTTACATTGAAAACTGCAGGATCGTCAAAACCGCACAAGAAAACAGACTGAGAAACAAGAGTAAATGTTTGTCCTGCATACATTTCCCTTTGTGCTAGATGAACGAAAGTCTCTCCACATGCTATGTTCTGAGAGATAAATGTGTGTGAAAGCCACAATTCACCTAGCTTGTTGGGAACTTAAACTTTCTTTTCAGTTGCCAATTCCACTCCATACATTTATATGGGGTGGTACTAGAACCTATTCTGTTATACAGTGAAAACTGCAGGAAATTCAACCCGTCACTAGGAAACAGTCTGGGAAACGAGAGTAAAAGTTTCTCCTGCAACCCGTTCCTTTTGTGCTAGATGAACGAAAGTCTCTCCACAAGCTCAGGTCTGAGAGATATGTGTGTGTGAAAGCCGTAGTTTAAATATGTTTTTGGGAACACAAAGTTTTTTTTCAGTTGCTAACTCCACTCCATAAATATATAAGGGGAGGTACTTGCTCCAACACGGTTTTAGATTGAAAACTGCAGGAAATTCAAACCGGCACTAGGAAACAGACTGAGAAACCAGAGTAAAATTTTCTCCTGCTATCCATTCAATTTATGCTAGATGAAAGAACGTCTCTCCACATGCTCAGTTCTGAGAGATAAGTGTGTGTGTAAGCCGTCTTTCAACTATCTTGTTGGGAACAAAAAGTTTCTTTTCAGTTGCAAACTCCACTCCATACATATATATGGGGAGGTACAATCTCCAACTCGGTTTTACAGTGAAAACTGCAGGAACTTCAAACCGGCACTAAGAAACAGTCTGAGAAACCAGAGTAAAAGTTTCTTCTGTAAACCCTTCCCTTTGTGCTAGATGTGCGAACGTCTCTCCACATGCTCAGTTCTGAGAGATAAGTGTGTGTGGAAGCCGCATTTCATCTAGCTTGTTCGGAACTTAAAGATTCTTTTCAGTTTCAAACTCCACTCCATACATATACATGGGGTGGTACTAGACCATACTCTTTTATACAGTGAAAATTGCAGGAATTTCAACCCGTCACTAGGAAACAGACTGAGAAACCAGAGTTAAAGTTTCTCCTGCAACCCGTTCCCTTTGTGCTAGATGAACGAAAGTCTCTCCACATGCTCTGTTCTGAGAGATAAGTGTGTGTGATAGCCGTCCTTCACCTAGCTTGTTGGGAACACAAAGTTTCTTTTCAGTTGCCAAATCCACTCCATACTTATATATGGGGTGGTACTAGCTCCAAATCGAATTTACAGTGAAAATTTCAGGAATTTCAACCCGGCACTAGGAAACAGACTGAGAAAACAGAGTAAAAGTTTCTTCTGCTATCCGTTCACTTTATGCTAGATGAAAGAACGTCTCTCCACATGCTCAGTTCTGAGAGATAAGTGTGTGCGTAAGCCGTCCTTCAACTATCTTGTTGGGAACAGAAAGTTTCTTTTCAGTTGCGAACTCCACTCCATACATATATATGGGAAGGTACTAGCTCCAACTAGGTTTTACAGTGAAAACTGCCGGAACTTCAAACCGGCACTAAGAAACAGGCTGAGAAACCAGAGTAAAGTTTCTCCTGTAAACCCTTCCCTTTGTGCTAGATGAGCGATCGTCTCTCCACATGCTCAGTTCTGAGAGATAAGTGTGTGTGAAAGCCGTCCTTCACCTAGCTGGTTGGGACCCAAAGTTTCTTTTAATTAGCAAACTCCACTCCTTAAATTTATATGGGGAAATTCTAGCTCCAACTCGGTTTTACAGTGAAAACTGCAGGAACGTCAAAACCGCACTAGGAATCAGACTGAGAAACAAGAGTAAATGTTTGTCCTGCAAACCTTTCCCTTTGTGCTACATGAACGAAAGTCGCTCCACATGCTCTGTTCTGAGAGATAAGTGTGTGTGAAAGCCGCCCTTCACCTAGCTGGCTGGGAACACAAAGTTTCTTTTCAGTTGCTAACTCCACTCCATACATATATATGGGGAGGTACTAGCTCCAACACGGTCTTACAGTGAAAACTGCAGGAACATCAAACCGGCACTAGGAAACAGACTGAGAAACCAGAGTAAAAGTTTGTCCTGCAAACCGTTCCCTTTGTGCTAGATGAACGTACGTCTCTCCACATGCTCATTTCTGAGAGATAAATGTGTGTGAAAGCCATCCTTCAGTTAGCTTGTTGGGAAAACAATGTTTCTTTTCAGTTGCAATCTCCAATCCATACATATATACGGGGAGATACGAGCTCAAACTCGGTTTTACAGTGAAAACTGTAGGATCTTCAAACCGGCACAAGGGAACACACTGAGAAGCCAGATTAATAGATTCTCCTGCAACCTTTTCCATTTGTGCTAGATGAACGAAAGTCTATCCACATGCTCAGTTCTGAGAGATAAGTGTGTGTGAAAGCAAAACTTCAACGAGCTTGATGGGAACTCAAAGTTTCTTTTCAGTTGCAAACCCCTCTCCATACATATACATGGGGAGGTACTAGCTCCAAATTTGTTTTACAGTGAAAACTGCAGGAAATTCATCCCGGCACTAGGAAGCAGACAGAGAACCAGATTAAAAGTTTCTCCTGCAACCATTCCCTTTGTGCTATATGAACGAACGTCTCTCCACATGCTCAGTTCTGAGAGATTAGTGTGTGTGGAAGCCGCATTTCACCTAGCTTGTTCGGAACTTAAAGATTCTTTTCAGTATCAAACTCCACTCCTTACATATATATGGGGTGGTACTAGACCCTACTCTTTTATACAGTGAAAACTGCAGGAATTTCAACCCGTCACTAGGAAACAGACTGAGAAACCAGAGTTAAAGTTTCTCCTGCAACCTGTTCCCTTTGTGCTAGATGAACGAAAGTCTCTCCACAAGCTCAGTTCTGAGAGATATGTGTGTGTGAAAGCCGTACTTTAACTATGCTATTGGGAACACAATGTTTCTTTTCAGTTGCTAACTCCAATCCATACTTATATATGGGGAGGTACTTGCTCCAACACGCTTTTAGTGTGAAAACTGCAGGAACTTCAACCCGGCACTAGGAAACAGACTGAGAAACCAGAGTAAAAGTTTCTCCTGCTATCCGTTCACTTTATGCTAGATGAAAGAACGTCTCTCCACATGCTCAGTTCTGAGAGATAAGTGTGTGTGAAAGCCGTCCTTCACCTAGCTGGTTGGGACCCAAAGTTTCTTTTAATTAGCAAACTCCACTCCTTAAATTTATATGGGGAAATTCTAGCTCCAACTCGGTTTTACATTGAAAACTGCAGGATCGTCAAAACCGCACAAGGAAACAGACTGAGAAACAAGAGTAAATGTTTGTCCTGCATACATTTCCCTTTGTGCTAGATGAACGAAAGTCTCTCCACATGCTATGTTCTGAGAGATAAGTGTGTGTGAAAGCCACAATTCACCTAGCTTGTTGGGAACTTAAACTTTCTTTTCAGTTGCCAATTCCACTCCATACATTTATATGGGGTGGTACTAGAACCTATTCTGTTATACAGTGAAAACTGCAGGAAATTCAACCCGTCACTAGGAAACAGTCTGGGAAACGAGAGTAAAAGTTTCTCCTGCAACCCGTTCCTTTTGTGCTAGATGAACGAAAGTCTCTCCACAAGCTCAGGTCTGAGAGATATGTGTGTGTGAAAGCCGTAGTTTAAATATGTTTTTGGGAACACAAAGTTTTTCTTCAGTTGCTAACTCCACTCCATAAATATATAAGGGGAGGTACTTGCTCCAACACGGTTTTAGATTGAAAACTGCAGGAAATTCAAACCGGCACTAGGAAACAGACTGAGAAACCAGAGTAAAATTTTCTCCTGCTATCCGTTCAATTTATGCTAGATGAAAGAACGTCTCTCCACATGCTCAGTTCTGAGAGATAAGTGTGTGTGTAAGCCGTCTTTCAACTATCTTGTTGGGAACAAAAAGTTTCTTTTCAGTTGCAAACTCCACTCCATACATATATATGGGGAGGTACAATCTCCAACTCGGTTTTACAGTGAAAACTGCAGGAACTTCAAACCGGCACTAAGAAACAGTCTGAGAAACCAGAGTAAAAGTTTCTTCTGTAAACCCTTCCCTTTGTGCTAGATGAGCGAACGTCTCTCCACATGCTCAGTTCTGAGAGATAAGTGTGTGTGGAAGCCGCATTTCATCTAGCTTGTTCGGAACTTAAAGATTCTTTTCAGTTTCAAACTCCACTCCATACATATACATGGGGTGGTACTAGACCATACTCTTTTATACAGTGAAAATTGCAGGAATTTCAACCCGTCACTAGGAAACAGACTGAGAAACCAGAGTTAAAGTTTCTCCTGCAACCCGTTCCCTTTGTGCTAGATGAACGAAAGTCTCTCCACATGCTCTGTTCTGAGAGATAAGTGTGTGTGATAGCCGTCCTTCACCTAGCTTGTTGGGAACACAAAGTTTCTTTTCAGTTGCCAAATCCACTCCATACTTATATATGGGGTGGTACTAGCTCCAAATCGAATTTACAGTGAAAATTTCAGGAATTTCAACCCGGCACTAGGAAACAGACTGAGAAAACAGAGTAAAAGTTTCTTCTGCTATCCGTTCACTTTATGCTAGATGAAAGAACGTCTCTCCACATGCTCAGTTCTGAGAGATAAGTGTGTGCGTAAGCCGTCCTTCAACTATCTTGTTGGGAAGAGAAAGTTTCTTTTCAGTTGCAAACTCCACTCCATACATATATATGGGAAGGTACTAGCTCCAACTAGGTTTTACAGTGAAAACTGCCGGAACTTCAAACCGGCACTAAGAAACAGGCTGAGAAACCAGAGTAAAGTTTCTCCTGTAAACCCTTCCCTTTGTGCTAGATGAGCGATCGTCTCTCCACATGCTCAGTTCTGAGAGATAAGTGTGTGTGAAAGCCGTCCTTCACCTAGCTGGTTGGGACCCAAAGTTTCTTTTAATTAGCAAACTCCACTCCTTAAATTTATATGGGGAAATTCTAGCTCCAACTCGGTTTTACAGTGAAAACTGCAGGAACGTCAAAACCGCACTAGGAATCAGACTGAGAAACAAGAGTAAATGTTTGTCCTGCAAACCTTTCCCTTTGTGCTACATGAACGAAAGTCGCTCCACATGCTCTGTTCTGAGAGATAAGTGTGTGTGAAAGCCGCCCTTCACCTAGCTGGCTGGGAACACAAAGTTTCTTTTCAGTTGCTAACTCCACTCCATACATATATATGGGGAGGTACTAGCTCCAACACGGTTTTACAGTGAAAACTGCAGGAACATCAAACCGGCACTAGGAAACAGACTGAGAAACCAGAGTAAAAGTTTGTCCTGCAAACCGTTCCCTTTGTGCTAGATGAACGAACGTCTCTCCACATGCTCATTTCTGAGAGATAAATGTGTGTGAAAGCCGTCCTTCAGTTAGCTTGTTGGGAAAACAATGTTTCTTTTCAGTTGCAATCCCCAATCCATACATATATACGGGGAGATACGAGCTCAAACTCGGTTTTACAGTGAAAACTGCAGGATCTTCAAACCGGCACAAGGGAACACACTGAGAAGCCAGATTAATAGATTCTCCTGCAACCTTTTCCATTTGTGCTAGATGAACGAAAGTCTATCCACATGCTCAGTTCTGAGAGATAAGTGTGTGTGAAAGCAAAACTTCAACGAGCTTGATGGGAACTCAAAGTTTCTTTTCAGTTGCAAACCCCTATCCATACATATATATGGGGAGGTACTAGCTCCAAATCTGTTTTACAGTGAAAACTGCAGGAAATTCATCCCGGCACTAGGAAGCAGACAGAGAACCAGATTAAAAGTTTCTCCTGCAACCATTCCCTTTGTGCTATATGAACGAACGTCTCTCCACATGCTCAGTTCTGAGAGATTAGTGTGTGTGGAAGCCGCATTTCACCTAGCTTGTTCGGAACTTAAAGATTCTTTTCAGTATCAAACTCCACTCCTTACATATATATGGGGTGGTACTAGACCCTACTCTTTTATACAGTGAAAACTGCAGGAATTTCAACCCGTCACTAGGAAACAGTCTGGGAAACGAGAGTAAAAGTTTCTTTTGCTATCCGTTCACTTTATGCTAGATGAAAGAACGTCTCTCCACATGCTCAGTTCTGAGAGATAAGTGTGTGCGTAAGCCGTCCTTCTACTATCTTGTTGGGAACAGAAAGTTTCTTTTCAGTTGCAAACTCCACTCCATACATATATATGGGAAGGTACTTGCTCCAACTAGGTTTTACAGTGAAAACTGCCGGAACTTCAAACCGGCACTAAGAAACAGGCTGAGAAACCAGAGTAAAGTTTCTCCTGTAAACCCTTCCCTTTGTGCTAGATGAGCGATCGTCTCTCCACATGCTCAGTTCTGAGAGATAAGTGTGTGTGAAAGCCGTCCTTCACCTAGCTGGTTGGGACCCAAAGTTTCTTTTAATTAGCAAACTCCACTCCTTAAATTTATATGGGGAAATTCTAGCTCCAACTCGGTTTTACATTGAAAACTGCAGGATCGTCAAAACCGCACAAGGAAACAGACTGAGAAACAAGAGTAAATGTTTGTCCTGCATACATTTCCCTTTGTGCTAGATGAACGAAAGTCTCTCCACATGCTCAGTTCTGAGAGATAAGTGTGTGTGGAAGCCGCATTTCATCTAGTTTGTTCGGAACTTAAAGATTCTTTTCAGTTTCAAACTCCACTCCGTACATATACACGGGGTGGTACTAGACCATACTCTTTTATACAGTGAAAATTGCAGGAATTTCAACCCGTCACTAGGAAACAGACTGAGAAACCAGAGTTAAAGTTTCTCCTGCAACCCGTTCCCATTGTGCTAGATGAACGAAAGTCTCTCCACAAGCTCTGTTCTGATATACATGTGTGTGTGAAAGCCGTACATTAAATATGTTTTAGGGAACACAAAGTTTCTTTTCAGTTGCTAACTCCACTCCATACTTATATATGGGGAGGTCCTTGTTCCAACACGGTTTTAGAGTGAAAACTGCAGGAACTTCAACACGGCACTAGGAAATAGACTGAGAAACCAGAGTAAAAGTTTCTTCTGCTATCCGTTCAATTTATGCTAGATGAAAGAACGTCTCTCCACATGCTCAGTTTTGAGAGATAAGTGTGTGCGTAAGCCGTCCTTCAACTATCTTGTTGGGAACAGAAAGTTTCTTTTCAGTTGCAAACTCCACTCCATACATATATATGGGAAGGTACTAGCTCCAACTCGGTTTTACAGTGAAAACTGCAGGAACGTCAAAACCGCACTAGGAAACAGACTGAGAAACAAGAGTAAATGTTTGTCCTGCAAAACTTTCCCATTGTGCTACATGAACGAAAGTCTCTCCACATGCTCTGTTCTGAGAGATAATTGTGTGTGATAGCCGTCCTTCACCTAGCTTGTTGGGAACACAAAGTTTCTTTTCAGTTGCCAAATCCACTCCATACTTATATATGTGGTGGTACTAGCTCCAAATCTAATTTACAGTGAAAATTTCAGGAATTTCAACCCGGCACTAGGAAACAGACTGAGAAACCAGAGTAAAATTTTCTTCTGTTATCCGTTCACTTTATGCTAGATGAAAGAACGTCTCTCCACATGCTCAGTTCTGAGAGATAAGTGTGTGCGTAAGCCGTCCTTCAACTATCTTGTTGGGAACAGAAAGTTTCCTTTCAGTTGCAAACTCCACTCCATACATATATATGGGAAGGTACTAGCTCCAACTAGGTTTTACAGTGAAAACTGCCGGAAAATCAAAACGACACTAAGAAACAGGCTGAGAAACCAGAGTAAAGTTTCTCCTGTAAACCCTTCCCTTTGTGCTAGATGAGCGATCGTCTCTCCACATGCTCAGTTCTGAGAAATAATTGTGTGTGAAAGCCGTCCTTCACCTAGCTGGTTGGGACCCAAAGTTTCTTTTAATTAGCAAACTCCACTCCTTAAATTTATAAGGGGAAATTCCAGCTCCAACTCGATTTTACAGTGAAAACTGCAGCACGACAAAACCGCACTAGGAATCAGACTGAGAAACAAGAGTAAATGTTTGTCCTGCAAACTTTTCCCTTTGTGCTACATGAACGAAAGTCGCTCCACATGCTCTGTTCTGAGAGATAAGTGTGTGTGAAAGCCGCACTTCACCTAGCTGGCTGGGAACACAAAGTTTCTTTTCAGTTGCTAACTCCACTCCATACATATATATGGGGAGGTATTAGCTCCAACACGGTTTTACAGTGAAAACTGCAGGAACATCAAACCGGCACTAGGAAACAGACTGAGAAACCAGAGTAAAAGTTTGTCCTGCAAACCGTTCCCTTTGTGCTAGATGAACGAACGTCTCTCCACATGCTCATTTCTGAGAGATAAATGTGTGTGAAAGCCGTCCTTCAGTTAGCTTGTTGGGAAAACAATGTTTCTTTTCAGTTGCAATCTCCAATCCATACATATATACGGGGAGATACGAGCTCAAACTCGGTTTTACAGTGAAAACTGCAGGATCTTCAAACCGGCACAAGGGAACACACTGAGAAGCCAGATTAATAGATTCTCCTGCAACCTTTTCCATTTGTGCTAGATGAACGAAAGTCTATCCACATGCTCAGTTCTGAGAGATAAGTGTGTGTGAAAGCAAAACTTCAACGAGCTTGATGGGAACTCAAAGTTTCTTTTCAGTTGCAAACCCCTCTCCATACATATATATGGGGAGGTACTAGCTCCAAATCTGTTTTACAGTGAAAACTGCAGGAAACTCATCCCGTCACTAGGAAGCAGACAGAGAACCAGATTAAAAGTTTCTCCTGCAACCATTCCCTTTGTGCTATATGAACGAACGTCTCTCCACATGCTCAGTTCTGAGAGATTAGTGTGTGTGGAAGCCGCATTTCACCTAGCTTGTTCGGAACTTAAAGATTCTTTTCAGTATCAAACTCCACTCCTTACATATAAATGGGGTGGTACTAGACCCTACTCTTTTATACAGTGAAAACTGTAGGAATTTCAACCCATCACTAGGAAACAGACTGAGAAACCAGAGTTAAAGTTTCTCCTGCAACCCGTTCCCTTTGTGCTAGAAGAACGAAAGTCTCTCCACAAGCTCAGTTCTGAGAGATATGTGTGTGTGAAAGCCTTACTTTAACTATGCTATTGGGAACACAATGTTTCTTTTCAGTTGCTAACTCCAATCCATACTTATATATGGGGAGGTACTTGCTCCAACACGCTTTTAGTGTGAAAACTGCAGGAACTTCAACCCGGCACTAGGAAACAGACTGAGAAACCAGAGTAAAAGTTTCTTCCGCTATCCATTCACTTTATGCTAGATGAAAGGAAGTCTCTCCACATGCTCATTTCTGAGAGATAAGTGTGTGTCTAAGCCGTACTTCAGCTATCTTGTAGGGAACAAAAAGTTTCTTTTCAGTTGCAAACCCCACTCCATATATATATATGGGAAGGTACTAGCTCCAACTATGTTTTACAGTGAAAACTGCCGGAAATTCAAACCGGCACTAAGAAACAGACAGAGAAACCAGAGTAAATGTTTCTCCTGTAAACCGTTCCCTTTGTTCTAGATGAGCGAACGTCTCTCCACATGCTCAGTTCTGAGAGATAAATGTGTGTGAAAGCCGTCCTTCACCTAGCTGGTTGGCACCCAATGTTTCTTTTTATTAGCAAACCCCACTCCTTAAATTTATATGGGGAAATTCTAGCTCCAACTCGGTTTTACAGTGAAAACTGCAGGAACGTCAAAACCGCACTAGGAAACAGACTGAGAAACAAGAGTAAATGTTTGTCCTCCAAACCTTTCCGTTTGTGCTAGATGAACGAAAGTCTCTCCACATGCTCTGTTCTGAGAGATAAATGTGTGTGATAGCTGTACTTCACTTAGCTGGCTGGGAACACAAAGTTTCTTTTCAGTTGCTAACTCCACTCCATACATATATATGGGGAGGTAATAGATCCATCACTGTTTTACAGTGAAAACTACAGGAACTTCAAACCGGCACAAGGAAACTTACTGAGAAACCAGAGTAAAAGTTACTCCTGAAACCCGTTCCCTTTGTGCTAGATGAACCAACGTCTCTCAAAATGCTCAGTTCTGAGAGATAAATGTGTGTGGAAGCCGTCCTTCACCTAGCTTGTTGGGAACTCTAAGTTTCTTTTCAGTAGCAAACTCAACTCCATACATATATAAGGGAAGTAGAAGCTCCAACTCTATTTTACCGTGAAAAATTCAGGAACTTCAAACTGGCACTAGGAAACAGATTGAGAAACTAGAGTAAAAATTTCTCCTGCAACCCGTGCCCTTTGTGCTACATGAACAAACGTCTGTCCACATGCTCAGATCTCAGAGATAAGTGTGTGTGAAAGCCGTCCTTCACCTAGCTTGTCGGGAACAAAAGATTCTTTTCAGTTTCAAACTCCACTGCATACATATATAAGGGGATGTACTAGCCCCAACTCGCTTTATCAGTGAAAACTGCAGGAACTTCAACACGGCACTAGGAATCAGACTGAGATTCCAGAGTAAAAGTTTCTCCTTCAACCCGTTCCCTATGTGCTAGATGAACGAACGTCTCTCCACAAGATCAGTTCTGAGACATAAATGTGTGTGAAAGCCATCCTTCATCTATCTTGTTGGGAACAAAAGATTCTTTTCAGTTGCAAACTCCAATCCATATATGTATACGGGGAGAAACGATCTACAAATCGGTATTAAAGTGAAAACTGCAGGAACTTCAAAACGGCACCAGGGAACAGACAGAGAAACCAGAGGAAAAGTTTCTCCTTCAACCAGTTCCCTTTGTGCTAGATTAACGAACGTCTCTCCACAAGCTCAGTTCTGAGAGATATGTGTGTGTGAAAGCCGTATTTAAATATGTTATTGGGAAAACAAAGTTTCTTTTCACTTGCTAACTCCAATCCATACTTATAAATGGGGAGGTACTTGCTCCAAAATGATTTTAGTTTGAAAACTGCAGGAACTTCAAACCGGCATTAGGAAACAGACTGAGAAAACAGAGTAAAAGTTTCTCCTGATATCGGTTCACTTTGTGCTAGATGAACGAACGTCTCTCCACATGCTCATTTCAGAGAGATAATTGTGTGTGAATGCCGTCCTTCAGCTAGCTTGTTGGGAACACAACGTTTCTATTCAGTTGCAAATTCCACTCCTTTAATATATATGGGGAGGTTATAGCTCTAAATCCGTTTTACAGTGAAAACTGCAGGAACGTCAAAACCGCACTAGGAAACAGACTGAGAAACCAGAGTAAAAGTTCTCCTGCAAAGTTTTCCCTTTTTGCTAGATGAATGAACTTCTCTTCACATGCTCAAATCTGAGAGATAAGTGTGTGTGAAAGCCGTCCTTTTCCTAACTTGTTGGGAACACATAGTTTCTTTAGAGTTGCAAAGTCCACTCCATACATATAGAAGGGAGGTACTAGCTCCAACTCGGTTTTACAGAGAAAAGTGCAGGAACTTCAAACCGGCACTAGGAAACAGACTGAGAAACCAGAGAAAAAGTTTCTCCTGAAATCCGTTCCCTTTGTGCTAGATGATCGAACGTCTCTCCATATGCTCAGGTCTGAGAGATTAGTGTGTGTGAAAGCCGTCCTTCACCTAGCTTGTTGGGAACACAAATTTCTTTTCAGTTGCAAACTCCACTCCTTACATATATATGGGGATGTACTAGCCCCAACTCGGTTTTACAGTGAAAACTGCAGAATTTTCAAACCGGCACTACGAAACAGACTGAGAATCCAGAGTAAAAGTTTCTGCTGCAAACTGTTCCCTTTGTGCTAGATGAAACACCGTCTCTCCACATGTTCATATCTGAGAGAAAATTGTGTTTGAAATCCGTCCTTCAACTAGCTTATCGGGAACACAAAGTTTCTTTTCAGTTGCAAATTCCACTCCTTAAATATATATGGGGACGTACAAGCTCCGACTCGGTTTAACAGTGAAAACTGCAGGAACATCATACAGGCACTAGGAAACAGACTGAGAAACCACAGTAAAAGTTTTTCCTGCAACTCGTTCCCTTTCTGCTAGATGAACGAACGTCTCTCCACATGGTCAGTTCTGAGGGATAAGTGTGTGTGAACCCGAACTTCAACTATCTTGTTGGGAACACAATGTTTCTTTTCAGTTGAAATCTCCACTCCATACATATATATGGGGAGGTACTATATCCAACTCTGTTTTACATTGAAAACTGCAATAAATTCAAACCAGCACTAGGAAACAGACTGAGAAACCAGAGTAAAATTTGTCCTGCAACACGTTCCCTTTGTGCTAGATGAAAGAACGTCTCTCCACATGCTCAAATCTGAGAGATAATTGTGTGTGAATGCCGAGCTTCACCTAGCTTGTTGGGAAAACAAAGTTTCTTTTCAGTTGCAAACTCCACTACTTAAAAATATATGGGGAGGTGCTAGCTCTAATTAGGTTTTACAGTGAAAACTGCAGGAACATCCAACCGGCACTAGGAAACAGACTGAGAAACCAGAGTAAAAGTTTCTCCTGCAACCCGTTCCCTTTGTGCTAGATGAAAGGAAGTCCCTCCACATGCTCAGTTCTGAGAGATAATTGTGTCTGAAAGCCGTCCTTCAACTAGCTTGTTGGGAACACAAAGTTTCTTTTCATTTGCATACTTATCTCCTTAAAAATATATAGGGAATTTATAGCTCCAACTCCGTTTTACAGTGAAAAATGCAGGAAATTCAAACCGGCACTAAGAAATATACTGAGAAACAAGTGTAAAAGTTTCTCCTGCAACCCGTTCCCTTTGTTCTAGATGAACGTACTTCTCCTCACATGCTCAGTTCTAGCGATAAGAGTTTGTGAATGCCATCCTTCACATAGCTTGTTGGGAACACAAAGTTTCTTTTCAGTTGCAAACTCCAATCCATACGTATATAGGGGGAGGTACAAGTTCCAATAAAGTTTTACAGTGAAAACAGCAGGAACTTCAAACCGGCTCTAGGAAACCGACTTAGAATCCACAGTAAAAGTTTCTCATGCATCCCGTTCCATTTGTGCTAGATGAAAGAACGTATCTCCACGTGCTCAGTTCTGAGAGATATGTGTGTGTGAAACCCGTCCTTCACATAGCTTGTTGGGAACACAAAGTTCATTTTCGGTTGCAAAATACAATCCATACATATATATGGGGAGGTAGTAGCTCTGACTCTGTTTTAGAGTGAAAACTGCAGGAACTTCAAACCGGCACTAGGAAACAGACTGAGAACCCAGAGTAATAGTTTCTCCTTTAAACCGTTCCATTTGTGCTAGATGAAAGAACCTCTCCACATGTCAGTTCTGAGAGATAAATGTGTGTGAAATCCGTCATTTAAATAGCTTGATGGGAACACAAAGATTCTTTACAGTTGCAAACTTATCTCCTTAAATATATATGGGGATGTTCTAGCTCCAACTCGGTTTTACAGTGAAAACTGCAGGAACTTCAAACCGGCACTAGGAAACAGACTGAGAATCCAGAGTAAAAGTTTCTCCTGTAATCCATTCCATTTGTGCTAGATGAACGAACGTCTTTCCACATGCTCAGTTCTGAGAGATAATTGTGTGTGAAAGCCGTCCTTCACTTAGCTTGTAGGGAACACCACGTTTCTTTTCAATTGCCAACTCCATTCCTTAAATATATATGGGGAGGTTATAGCTCCAAATATCTTTTACAGTGAAAACTGCAGGAAATTCCTACCGGCACTAGGAAACATACTGAGAATCCAGAGTAATTGTTTCTCCTGCAACCCGTTCCATTTGTGTTAGATGAACGAACGTTTCTCCACATGCTCAGTTCTGAGAAATTAGTGTATGCGAAAGCCGTCCTTCAAATATCTTGTTGGGAACACAAAATTCCTTTTCAGTTGCAAACTCCATTCCTTACATATATATGGGGATGGACAATCTCCAACTCAGTTTTAGAGTGAAAACTGCAGGAACTCCAAACCGGCACTAGGAAACAGACTGAGAATCCAGAATAAAATTTCTCCTGCAACCCTTTCCCTTTTTGCTAGATGAAAGAAAGTCTCTCCTCATGTTCAAATCTGAGAGAAAATTGTGTGTGAAATCCGTCCTTCATCTAGCTTGTTGGGAACACAAAATTCTTTTCAGTTGCAAACTCCACTCCTTAAATATATATGGGGAGGTACTAGCTCAAACTCGGTTTTACAGTGAAAACTGCAGGAACTTCAAACCGGCACTAGGAAAAAGACTAAGAAACCAGAGTATAGTTTCTCCTGCAACCCGTTCACTTTGTGCTAGATGAACGAACGTCTCTCCACAGGCTCAGTTCTGAGAGATAAGTGTGTGTGAAAACCGTCCTTCATATATCTTGTTGGGAAAACAAAGTTTCTTTTCAGTTGCAAACTCCAATCCATACATATATATGGGGAGGTAGTAGCTCCAACTCGTTTTTACAGTGAAAACTGCAGGAACTTCAAACCGGCACTAGGAAACAGACTGAGAACACAGAGTAAAAGTTTCTCCTGCAACCCCTATCCTTTGTACTAGATGAACAAACGTCTCTCCACATGCTCATTTCAGAGAGATAATTGTGTGTGAATGCCGTCCTTCAGCTAGCTTGTTGGGAACACAAAGTTTCTATTCAGTTGCAAATTCCACTCCTTTAATATATATGGGGAGGTTATAGCTCTAAATCCGTTTTACAGTGAAAACTGCGGGAACTAAAACCGGCTCTAGGAAACAGACTGCGAAACCAGAGTAAAAGTTCTCCTGCAAAGTTTTCCCTTTTTGCTAGATGAACGAACTTCTCTTCACATGCTCAAATCTGAGAGATAAGTGTGTGTGAAAGCCGTCCTTTTCCTAACTTGTTGGGAACACATAGTTTCATTAGAGTTGCAAAGTCCACTCCATACATATAGAAGGGAGGTACTAGCTCCAACTCGGTTTTACAGAGAAAAGTGCAGGAACTTCAAAACGGCACTAGGAAACAGACTGAGAAACCAGAGAAAAAGTTTCTCCTGAAATCCGTTCCCTTTGTGCTAGATGATCGAACGTCTCTCCATATGCTCATTTCTGAGAGATTAGTGTGTGTGAAAGCCGTCCTTCACCTAGCTTGTTGGGAACACAAATTTCTTTTCAGTTGCAAACTCCACTCCTTACATATATATGGGGATGTACTAGCCCCAACTCGGTTTTACAGTGAAAACTGCAGAATTTTCAAACCGGCACTACGAAACAGACTGAGAATCCAGAGTAAAAGTTTCTGCTGCAAACTGTTCCCTTTGTGCTAGATGAAACAACGTCTCTCCACATGTTCATATCTGAGAGAAAATTGTGTTTGAAATCCGTCCTTCAACTAGCTTATCGGGAACACAAAGTTTCTTTTCAGTTGCAAATTCCACTCCTTAAATATATATGGGGACGTACAAGCTCCGACTCGGTTTAACAGTGAAAACTGCAGGAACATCATACAGGCACTAGGAAACAGACTGAGAAACCACAGTAAAAGTTTTTCCTGCAACTCGTTCCCTTTCTGCTAGATGAACGAACGTCTCTCCACATGGTCAGTTCTGAGGTATAAGTTTGTGTGAAACCAAACTTCAACTATCTTGTTGGGAACACAATGTTTCTTTTAAGTTGAAATCTCCACTCCATACATATATATGGGGAGGTACTAGATCCAACTCTGTTTTACATTGAAAACTGCAATAAATTCAAACCAGCACTAGGAAACAGACTGAGAAACCAGAGTAAAATTTGTCCTGAAACACGTTCCCTTTGTGCTAGATGAAAGAACGTCTCTCCACATGCTCAAATCTGAGAGATAATTGTGTGTGAATGCCGAGTTTCACCTAGCTTGTTGGGAAAACAAAGTTTCTTTTCAGTTGCAAACTCCACTACTTAAAAATATATGGGGAGGTGCTAGCTCTAAATAGGTTTTACAGTGAAAACTGCAGGAACATCCAACCGGCACTAGGAAACAGACTGAGAAACCAGAGTAAAAGTATCTCCTGCAACCCGTTCCCTTTGTGCTAGATGAAAGGAAGTCCCTCCACATGCTCAGTTCTGAGAGATAATTGTGTCTGAAAGCCGTCCTTCAACTAGCTTGTTGGGAACACAAAGTTTCTTTTCATTTGCATACTTATCTCCTTAAAAATATATAGGGAATTTATAGCTCCAACTCCGTTTTACAGTGAAAAATGCAGGAAATTCAAACAGGCACTAAGAAAAATACTGAGAAACAAGTGTAAAAGTTTCTCCTGCAACCCGTTCCGTTTGTTCTAGATGAACGTACTTCTCCTCACATGCACAGTTCTAGCGATAAGAGTTTGTGAATGCCATCCTTCACATAGCTTGTTGGGAACACAAAGTTTCTTTTCAGTTGCAAACTCCAATCCATACGTATATAGGGGGAGGTACAAGATCCAATAAAGTTTTACAGTGAAAACAGCAGGAACTTCAAACCGGCTCTAGGAAACCGACTTAGAATCCACAGTAAAAGTTTCTCATGCATCCCGTTCCATTTGTGCTAGATGAAAGAACGTATCTCCACGTGCTCAGTTCTGAGAGATATGTGTGAGTGAAACCCGTCCTTCACATAGCTTGTTGGGAACACAAAGTTCATTTTTGGTTGCAAACTACAATCCATACATATATATGGGGAGGTAGTAGCTCTGACACTGTTTTAGAGTGAAAACTGCAGGAACTTCAAACCGGCACTAGGAAACAGACTGAGAACCCAGAGTAATAGTTTCTCCTTTAAACCGTTCCATTTGTGCTAGATGAAAGAACCTCTCCACATATCAGTTCTGAGAGATAAATGTGTCTGAAATCCGTCATTTAAATAGCTTGATGGGAACACAAAGATTCTTTTCAGTTGCAAACTTATCTCCTTAAATATATATGGGGATGTTCTAGCTCCAACTCGGTTTTACAGTGAAAACTGCAGGAACTTCAAACCGGCACTAGGAAACAGACTGAGAATCCAGAGTAAAAGTTTCTCCTGTAATCCGTTCCATTTGTGCTAGATGAACGAACGTCTTTCCACATGCTCAGTTCTGAGAGATAATTGTGTGTGAAAGCCGTCCTTCACTTAGCTTGTAGGGAACACCACGTTTCTTTTCAATTGCCAACTCCATTCCTTAAATATATATGGGGAGGTTATAGCTCCAAATATCTTTTACAGTGAAAACTGCAGGAAATTCCTACCGGCACTAGGAAACATACTGAGAATCCAGAGTAATTGTTCCTCCTGCAACCCGTTCCATTTGTGTTAGATGAACGAACGTCTCTCCACAGGCTCACTTCTGAGAGATAAGTGTGTGTGTAACCCGTCCTTCATATATCTTGTTGGGAACACAAAGTTTCTTTTCAGTTGCAAACTCCAATCCATACATATATATGGGGAGGTAGTAGCTCCAACTCGTTTTTACAGTGAAAACTGCAGGAACTTCAAACCGGCACTAGGAAACAGTCTGAGAACCCAAAGTAAAAGTTTCTCCTGCAATACGCTCCCATTTTGCTGGATGAACGAACGTCTCTCCACATGCTCAGTTCTGAGGGATAAGTGGGTGTGAAACCGAAATTCAACTATCTTGTTGGGAACACAAAATTTATTTAAGTTGAAACTCCACTCCTTACATATATGGGGGGAGGTACAAGATCCAACTCTGTTTTTCATTGAAAACTGCAGGAACTTCAAACCTGCACTAGGAATCATACAGAGTAACCAGAGTAAAAGTTTTTCCTGCAATCAGTTCAATTTGTGCTAGATGAAAGAACGTCTCTCTACAAGCTCAGTGCTGAGAGATATGTGTGTGTGAAAGCCGTCCTTCAAATATCTTGTTGGGTACACAAAGTTTCCTTTCAGTTGCAAACTCCACTCCTTACATATATATGGGTAGGTACTAGCTCCAACTTGGTTTTACAGTGAAAATTGCAGGAACTCCAAACAGGCACTAGGAAAAAGGCTGAGAATCCATAGTAAAAGTTTCTGCTGCAAACCATTGCCTTTGTGCTAGATGAAAGAACTTCTCTCCACATGCTCAAATCTGAGAGATAATTGTGTTTGAATTCCGTACTTAAACAAGCTTGTTGGGAACACAAAGTTTCTTTTCAGTTGCATACTCCAAACCATACATATATATGGGGAGGTAATAGCTCCAACTCGGTTTAACAGTGAAAATTGCAGGAACTTCAAACCGGCACTAGGAAACAGACTGAGGACCCAGAGTAAAGTTTCTCCTGCAACCCGTTCCCATTCTGCTACATGAAAGAACGTCTCTCCACATGCTCAGTTCTCAGGGATAATTGTGTGTGAAAGTCGCCCTTCACATAGCTTGATTGGAACACAAAGATTCTTTTCAGTTACAAACTTATCTCCTTAAATATATATGGGGAAGTTCTAGCTCCAACTCGGTTTTACAGTGAAAACTGCAGGAACTTCAAACCGGCACTAGGAAACAGACTGAGAATCCAGAGTAAAAGTTTCTCCTGTAATCCATTCCATTTGTGCTAGATGAACGAACGTCTTTCCACATGCTCAGTTCTGAGAGATAATTGTGTGTGAAAGCCGTCCTTCACTTAGCTTGTAGGGAACACCACGTTTCTTTTCAATTGCCAACTCCATTCCTTAAATATATATGGGGAGGTTATAGCTCCAAATATCTTTTACAGTGAAAACTGCAGGAAATTCCTACCGGCACTAGGAAACATACTGAGAATCCAGAGTAATTGTTTCTCCTGCAACCCGTTCCATTTGTGTTAGATGAACGAACGTTTCTCCACATGCTCAGTTCTGAGAAATTAGTGTATGCGAAAGCCGTCCTTCAAATATCTTGTTGGGAACACAAAATTCCTTTTCAGTTGCAAACTCCATTCCTTACATATATATGGGGATGGACAATCTCCAACTCAGTTTTAGAGTGAAAACTGCAGGAACTCCAAACCGGCACTAGGAAACAGACTGAGAATCCAGAATAAAATTTCTCCTGCAACCCTTTCCCTTTTTGCTAGATGAAAGAAAGTCTCTCCTCATGTTCAAATCTGAGAGATAATTGTGTGTGAAATCCGTCCTTCATCTAGCTTGTTGGGAACACAAAGATTCTTTTCAGTTGCAAACACCACTCTTTAAATATATATGGGGAGGTACTAGCTCAAACTCGGTTTTACAGTGAAAACTGCAGGAACTTCAAAGCGGCACTAGGAAAAAGACTAAGAAACCAGAGTATAGTTTCTACTGCAACCCGTTCACTTTGTGCTAGATGAACGAACGTCTCTCCACAGGCTCACTTCTGAGAGATAAGTGTGTGTGTAACCCGTCCTTCATATATCTTGTTGGGAACACAAAGTTTCTTTTCAGTTGCAAACTCCAATCCATACATATATATGGGGAGGTAGTAGCTCCAACTCGTTTTTACAGTGAAAACTGCAGGAACTTCAAACCGGCACTAGGAAACAGTCTGAGAACCCACAGTAAAAGTTTCTCCTGCAATACGCTCCCATTTTGCTGGATGAACGAACGTCTCTCCACATGCTCAGTTCTGAGGGATAAGTGGGTGTGAAACCGAAATTCAACTATCTTGTTGGGAAAACAAAGTTTCTTTTAAGTTGAAACTCCACTCCTTACATATATGGGGGGAGGTACAAGATCCAACTCTGTTTTTCATTGAAAACTGCAGGAACTTCAAACCTGCACTAGGAATCATACAGAGTAACCAGAGTAAATGTTTTTCCTGCAATCAGTTCAATTTGTGCTAGATGAAAGAACGTCTCTCTACAAGCTCAGTGCTGAGAGTTATGTGTGTGTGAAAGCCGTCCTTCAAATATCTTGTTGGGTACACAAAGTTTCCTTTCAGTTGCAAACTCCACTCCTTACATATATATGGGTAGGTACTAGCTCCAACTTGGTTTTACAGTGAAAATTGCAGGAACTCCAAACAGGCACTAGGAAAAAGGCTGAGAATCCATAGTAAAAGTTTCTGCTGCAAACCATTGCCTTTGTGCTAGATGAAAGAAATTCTTTCCACATGCTCAAATCTGAGAGATAATTGTGTTTGAATTCCGTACTTAAACAAGCTTGTTGGGAACACAAAGTTTCTTTTCAGTTGCAAACTCCAATCCATACATATATATGGGGAGGTAGTAGCTCCAACTCGTTTTTACAGTGAAAACTGCAGGAACTTCAAACCGGCACTAGGAAACAGTCTGAGAACCCAAAGTAAAAGTTTCTCCTGCAATACGCTCCCATTTTGCTGGATGAACGAACGTCTCTCCACATGCTCAGTTCTGAGGGATAAGTGGGTGTGAAACCGAAATTCAACTATCTTGTTGGGAACACAAAGTTTCTTTTAAGTTGAAACTCCACTCCTTACATATATGGGGGGAGGTACAAGATCCAACTCTGTTTTTCATTGAAAACTGCAGGAACTTCAAACCTGCACTAGGAATCATACAGAGTAACCAGAGTAAATGTTTTTCCTGCAATCAGTTCAATTTGTGCTAGATGAAAGAACGTCTCTCTACAAGCTCAGTGCTGAGAGTTATGTGTGTGTGAAAGCCGTCCTTCAAATATCTTGTTGGGTACACAAAGTTTCCTTTCATTTGCAAACTCCACTCCTTACATATATATGGGTAGGTACTAGCTCCAACTTGGTTTTACAGTGAAAATTGCAGGAACTCCCAACAGGCACTAGGAAAAAGGCTGAGAATCCATAGTAAAAGTTTCTGCTGCAAACCATTGCCTTTGTGCTAGATGAAAGAACTTCTCTCCACATGCTCAAATCTGAGAGATAATTGTGTTTGAATTCCGTACTTAAACAAGCTTGTTGGGAACACAAAGTTTCTTTTCAGTTGCATACTCCAAACCATACATATATATGGGGAGGTAATAGCTCCAACTCGGTTTAACAGTGAAAATTGCAGGAACTTCAAACCGGCACTAGGAAACAGACTGAGGACCCAGAGTAAAGTTTCTCCTGCAACCCGTTCCCATTCTGCTACATGAAAGAACGTCTCTCCACATGCTCAGTTCTCAGGGATAATTGTGTGTGAAAGTCGCCCTTCACCTAGCTTGATTGGAACACAAAGTTTCTTTTCAGTTGCAAACTTATCTCCTTAAATATATATGGGGAAGTTCTAGCTCCAACTCGGTTTTACAGTGAAAACTGCAGGAACTTCAAACCGGCACTAGGAAACAGACTGAGAATCCAGAGTAAAAGTTTCTCCTGTAATCCATTCCATTTGTGCTAGATGAACGAACGTCTTTCCACATGCTCAGTTCTGAGAGATAATTGTGTGTGAAAGCCGTCCTTCACTTAGCTTGTAGGGAATACCACGTTTCTTTTCAATTGCCAACTCCATTCCTTAAATATATATGGGGAGGTTATAGCTCCAAATATCTTTTACAGTGAAAACTGCAGGAAATTCCTACCGGCACTAGGAAACATACTGAGAATCCAGAGTAATTGTTTCTCCTGCAACCCGTTCCATTTGTGTTAGATGAACGAACGTTTCTCCACATGCTCAGTTCTGAGAAATTAGTGTATGCGAAAGCCGTCCTTCAAATATCTTGTTGGGAACACAAAATTCCTTTTCAGTTGCAAACTCCATTCCTTACATATATATGGGGATGGACAATCTCCAACTCAGTTTTAGAGTGAAAACTGCAGGAACTCCAAACCGGCACTAGGAAACAGACTGAGAATCCAGAATAAAATTTCTCCTGCAACCCTTTCCCTTTTTGCTAGATGAAAGAAAGTCTCTCCTCATGTTCAAATCTGAGAGATAATTGTGTGTGAAATCCGTCCTTCATCTAGCTTGTTGGGAACACAAAGATTCTTTTCAGTTGCAAACACCACTCTTTAAATATATATGGGGAGGTACTAGCTCAAACTCGGTTTTACAGTGAAAACTGCAGGAACTTCAAAGCGGCACTAGGAAAAAGACTAAGAAACCAGAGTATAGTTTCTCCTGCAACCCGTTCACTTTGTGCTAGATGAACGAACGTCTCTCCACAGGCTCACTTCTGAGAGATAAGTGTGTGTGTAACCCGTCCTTCATATATCTTGTTGGGAACACAAAGTTTCTTTTCAGTTGCAAACTCCAATCCATACATATATATGGGGAGGTAGTAGCTCCAACTCGTTTTTACAGTGAAAACTGCAGGAACTTCAAACCGGCACTAGGAAACAGTCTGAGAACCCACAGTAAAAGTTTCTCCTGCAATACGCTCCCATTTTGCTGGATGAACGAACGTCTCTCCACATGCTCAGTTCTGAGGGATAAGTGGGTGTGAAACCGAAATTCAACTATCTTGTTGGGAACACAAAGTTTCTTTTAAGTTGAAACTCCACTCCTTACATATATGGGGGGAGGTACAAGATCCAACTCTGTTTTTCATTGAAAACTGCAGGAACTTCAAACCTGCACTAGGAAACATACAGAGTAACCAGAGTAAAAGTTTTTCCTGCAATCAGTTCAATTTGTGCTAGATGAAAGAACGTCTCTCTACAAGCTCAGTGCTGAGAGATATGTGTGTGTGAAAGCCGTCCTTCAAATATCTTGTTGGGTACACAAAGTTTCCTTTCAGTTGCAAACTCCACTCCTTACATATATATGGGTAGGTACTAGCTCCAACTTGGTTTTACAGTGAAAATTGCAGGAATTCCAAACAGGCACTAGGAAAAAGGCTGAGAATCCATAGTAAAAGTTTCTGCTGCAAACCATTGCCTTTGTGCTAGATGAAAGAAATTCTCTCCACATGCTCAAATCTGAGAGATAATTGTGTTTGAATTCCGTACTTAAACAAGCTTGTTGGGAACACAAAGTTTCTTTTCAGTTGCAAACTCCATTCCATACATATATATGGGGAGGTAGTAGCTCCAACTCGTTTTTACAGTGAAAACTGCAGGAACTTCAAACCGGCACTAGGAAACAGTCTGAGAACCCAAAGTAAAAGTTTCTCCTGCAATACGCTCCCATTTTGCTGGATGAACGAACGTCTCTCCACATGCTCAGTTCTGAGGGATAAGTGGGTGTGAAACCGAAATTCAACTATCTTGTTGGGAACACAAAGTTTCTTTTAAGTTGAAACTCCACTCCTTACATATATGGGGGAGGTACAAGATCCAACTCTGTTTTCCATTGAAAACTGCAGGAACTTCAAACCTGCACTAGGAATCATACAGAGTAACCAGAGTAAAAGTTTTTCCTGCAATCAGTTCAATTTGTGCTAGATGAAAGAACGTCTCTCTACAAGCTCAGTGCTGAGAGATATGTGTGTGTGAAAGCCGTCCTTCAAATATCTTGTTGGGTACACAAAGTTTCCTTTCAGTTGCAAACTCCACTCCTTACATATATATGGGTAGGTACTAGCTCCAACTTGGTTTTACAGTGAAAATTGCAGGAACTCCAAACAGGCACTAGGAAAAAGGCTGAGAATCCATAGTAAAAGTTTCTGCTGCAAACCATTGCCTTTGTGCTAGATGAAAGAACTTCTCTCCACATGCTCAAATCTGAGAGATAATTGTGTTTGAATTCCGTACTTAAACAAGCTTGTTGGGAACACAAAGATTCTTTTCAGTTGCAAACTCCAATCCATACATATATATGGGGAGGTAGTAGCTCCAACTCGTTTTTACAGTGAAAACTGCAGGAACTTCAAACCGGCACTAGGAAACAGTCTGAGAACCCAAAGTAAAAGTTTCTCCTGCAATACGCTCCCATTTTGCTTAATGAACGAACGTCTCTCCACATGCTCAGTTCTGAGGGATAAGTGGGTGTGAAACCGAAATTCAACTATCTTGTGGGAACACAAAGTTTCTTTTAAGTTGAAACTCCACTCCTTACATATATGGGGGGAGGTACAAGATCCAACTCTGTTTTTCATTGAAAACTGCAGGAACTTCAAACCTGCACTAGGAATCATACAGAGTAACCAGAGTAAAAGTTTTTCCTGCAATCAGTTCAATTTGTGCTAGATGAAAGAACGTCTCTCTACAAGCTCAGTGCTGAGAGTTATGTGTGTGTGAAAGCCGTCCTTCAAATATCTTGTTGGGTACACAAAGTTTCCTTTCAGTTGCAAACTCCACTCCTTACATATATATGGGTAGGTACTAGCTCCAACTTGGTTTTACAGTGAAAATTGCAGGAACTCCCAACAGGCACTAGGAAAAAGGCTGAGAATCCATAGTAAAAGTTTCTGCTGCAAACCATTGCCTTTGTGCTAGATGAAAGAACTTCTCTCCACATGCTCAAATCTGAGAGATAATTGTGTTTGAATTCCGTACTTAAACAAGCTTGTTGGGAACACAAAGATTCTTTTCAGTTGCAAACTCCAATCCATACATATATATGGGGAGGTAGTAGCTCCAACTCGTTTTTACAGTGAAAACTGCAGGAACTTCAAACCGGCACTAGGAAACAGTCTGAGAACCCAAAGTAAAAGTTTCTCCTGCAATACGCTCCCATTTTGCTGGATGAACGAACGTCTCTCCACATGCTCAGTTCTGAGGGATAAGTGGGTGTGAAACCGAAATTCAACTATCTTGTTGGGAACACAAAGTTTCTTTTAAGTTGAAACTCCACTCCTTACATATATGGGGGGAGGTACAAGATCCAACTCTGTTTTTCATTGAAAACTGCAGGAACTTCAAACCTGCACTAGGAATCATACAGAGTAACCAGAGTAAATGTTTTTCCTGCAATCAGTTCAATTTGTGCTAGATGAAAGAACGTCTCTCTACAAGCTCAGTGCTGAGAGTTATGTGTGTGTGAAAGCCGTCCTTCAAATATCTTGTTGGGTACACAAAGTTTCCTTTCATTTGCAAACTCCACTCCTTACATATATATGGGTAGGTACTAGCTCCAACTTGGTTTTACAGTGAAAATTGCAGGAACTCCCAACAGGCACTAGGAAAAAGGCTGAGAATCCATAGTAAAAGTTTCTGCTGCAAACCATTGCCTTTGTGCTAGATGAAAGAACTTCTCTCCACATGCTCAAATCTGAGAGATAATTGTGTTTGAATTCCGTACTTAAACAAGCTTGTTGGGAACACAAAGTTTCTTTTCAGTTGCATACTCCAAACCATACATATATATGGGGAGGTAATAGCTCCAACTCGGTTTAACAGTGAAAATTGCAGGAACTTCAAACCGGCACTAGGAAACAGACTGAGGACCCAGAGTAAAGTTTCTCCTGCAACCCGTTCCCATTCTGCTACATGAAAGAACGTCTCTCCACATGCTCAGTTCTCAGGGATAATTGTGTGTGAAAGTCGCCCTTCACCTAGCTTGATTGGAACACAAAGTTTCTTTTCAGTTGCAAACTTATCTCCTTAAATATATATGGGGAAGTTCTAGCTCCAACTCGGTTTTACAGTGAAAACTGCAGGAACTTCAAACCGGCACTAGGAAACAGACTGAGAATCCAGAGTAAAAGTTTCTCCTGTAATCCATTCCATTTGTGCTAGATGAACGAACGTCTTTCCACATGCTCAGTTCTGAGAGATAATTGTGTGTGAAAGCCGTCCTTCACTTAGCTTGTAGGGAATACCACGTTTCTTTTCAATTGCCAACTCCATTCCTTAAATATATATGGGGAGGTTATAGCTCCAAATATCTTTTACAGTGAAAACTGCAGGAAATTCCTACCGGCACTAGGAAACATACTGAGAATCCAGAGTAATTGTTTCTCCTGCAACCCGTTCCATTTGTGTTAGATGAACGAACGTTTCTCCACATGCTCAGTTCTGAGAAATTAGTGTATGCGAAAGCCGTCCTTCAAATATCTTGTTGGGAACACAAAATTCCTTTTCAGTTGCAAACTCCATTCCTTACATATATATGGGGATGGACAATCTCCAACTCAGTTTTAGAGTGAAAACTGCAGGAACTCCAAACCGGCACTAGGAAACAGACTGAGAATCCAGAATAAAATTTCTCCTGCAACCCTTTCCCTTTTTGCTAGATGAAAGAAAGTCTCTCCTCATGTTCAAATCTGAGAGATAATTGTGTGTGAAATCCGTCCTTCATCTAGCTTGTTGGGAACACAAAGATTCTTTTCAGTTGCAAACACCACTCTTTAAATATATATGGGGAGGTACTAGCTCAAACTCGGTTTTACAGTGAAAACTGCAGGAACTTCAAAGCGGCACTAGGAAAAAGACTAAGAAACCAGAGTATAGTTTCTCCTGCAACCCGTTCACTTTGTGCTAGATGAACGAACGTCTCTCCACAGGCTCACTTCTGAGAGATAAGTGTGTGTGTAACCCGTCCTTCATATATCTTGTTGGGAACACAAAGTTTCTTTTCAGTTGCAAACTCCAATCCATACATATATATGGGGAGGTAGTAGCTCCAACTCGTTTTTACAGTGAAAACTGCAGGAACTTCAAACCGGCACTAGGAAACAGTCTGAGAACCCACAGTAAAAGTTTCTCCTGCAATACGCTCCCATTTTGCTGGATGAACGAACGTCTCTCCACATGCTCAGTTCTGAGGGATAAGTGGGTGTGAAACCGAAATTCAACTATCTTGTTGGGAACACAAAGTTTCTTTTAAGTTGAAACTCCACTCCTTACATATATGGGGGGAGGTACAAGATCCAACTCTGTTTTTCATTGAAAACTGCAGGAACTTCAAACCTGCACTAGGAAACATACAGAGTAACCAGAGTAAAAGTTTTTCCTGCAATCAGTTCAATTTGTGCTAGATGAAAGAACGTCTCTCTACAAGCTCAGTGCTGAGAGATATGTGTGTGTGAAAGCCGTCCTTCAAATATCTTGTTGGGTACACAAAGTTTCCTTTCAGTTGCAAACTCCACTCCTTACATATATATGGGTAGGTACTAGCTCCAACTTGGTTTTACAGTGAAAATTGCAGGAATTCCAAACAGGCACTAGGAAAAAGGCTGAGAATCCATAGTAAAAGTTTCTGCTGCAAACCATTGCCTTTGTGCTAGATGAAAGAACTTCTCTCCACATGCTCAAATCTGAGAGATAATTGTGTTTGAATTCCGTACTTAAACAAGCTTGTTGGGAACACAAAGTTTCTTTTCAGTTGCAAACTCCATTCCATACATATATATGGGGAGGTAGTAGCTCCAACTCGTTTTTACAGTGAAAACTGCAGGAACTTCAAACCGGCACTAGGAAACAGTCTGAGAACCCAAAGTAAAAGTTTCTCCTGCAATACGCTCCCATTTTGCTGGATGAACGAACGTCTCTCCACATGCTCAGTTCTGAGGGATAAGTGGGTGTGAAACCGAAATTCAACTATCTTGTTGGGAACACAAAGTTTCTTTTAAGTTGAAACTCCACTCCTTACATATATGGGGGAGGTACAAGATCCAACTCTGTTTTCCATTGAAAACTGCAGGAACTTCAAACCTGCACTAGGAAACATACAGAGTAACCAGAGTAAAAGTTTTTCCTGCAATCAGTTCAATTTGTGCTAGATGAAAGAACGTCTCTCTACAAGCTCAGTGCTGAGAGATATGTGTGTGTGAAAGCCGTCCTTCAAATATCTTGTTGGGTACACAAAGTTTCCTTTCAGTTGCAAACTCCACTCCTTACATATATATGGGTAGGTACTAGCTCCAACTTGGTTTTACAGTGAAAATTGCAGGAATTCCAAACAGGCACTAGGAAAAAGGCTGAGAATCCATAGTAAAAGTTTCTGCTGCAAACCATTGCCTTTGTGCTAGATGAAAGAAATTCTCTCCACATGCTCAAATCTGAGAGATAATTGTGTTTGAATTCCGTACTTAAACAAGCTTGTTGGGAACACAAAGTTTCTTTTCAGTTGCAAACTCCATTCCATACATATATATGGGGAGGTAGTAGCTCCAACTCGTTTTTACAGTGAAAACTGCAGGAACTTCAAACCGGCACTAGGAAACAGTCTGAGAACCCAAAGTAAAAGTTTCTCCTGCAATACGCTCCCATTTTGCTGGATGAACGAACGTCTCTCCACATGCTCAGTTCTGAGGGATAAGTGGGTGTGAAACCGAAATTCAACTATCTTGTTGGGAACACAAAGTTTCTTTTAAGTTGAAACTCCACTCCTTACATATATGGGGGAGGTACAAGATCCAACTCTGTTTTCCATTGAAAACTGCAGGAACTTCAAACCTGCACTAGGAATCATACAGAGTAACCAGAGTAAAAGTTTTTCCTGCAATCAGTTCAATTTGTGCTAGATGAAAGAACGTCTCTCTACAAGCTCAGTGCTGAGAGATATGTGTGTGTGAAAGCCGTCCTTCAAATATCTTGTTGGGTACACAAAGTTTCCTTTCAGTTGCAAACTCCACTCCTTACATATATATGGGTAGGTACTAGCTCCAACTTGGTTTTACAGTGAAAATTGCAGGAACTCCAAACAGGCACTAGGAAAAAGGCTGAGAATCCATAGTAAAAGTTTCTGCTGCAAACCATTGCCTTTGTGCTAGATGAAAGAACTTCTCTCCACATGCTCAAATCTGAGAGATAATTGTGTTTGAATTCCGTACTTAAACAAGCTTGTTGGGAACACAAAGATTCTTTTCAGTTGCAAACTCCAATCCATACATATATATGGGGAGGTAGTAGCTCCAACTCGTTTTTACAGTGAAAACTGCAGGAACTTCAAACCGGCACTAGGAAACAGTCTGAGAACCCAAAGTAAAAGTTTCTCCTGCAATACGCTCCCATTTTGCTTAATGAACGAACGTCTCTCCACATGCTCAGTTCTGAGGGATAAGTGGGTGTGAAACCGAAATTCAACTATCTTGTGGGAACACAAAGTTTCTTTTAAGTTGAAACTCCACTCCTTACATATATGGGGGGAGGTACAAGATCCAACTCTGTTTTTCATTGAAAACTGCAGGAACTTCAAACCTGCACTAGGAATCATACAGAGTAACCAGAGTAAAAGTTTTTCCTGCAATCAGTTCAATTTGTGCTAGATGAAAGAACGTCTCTCTACAAGCTCAGTGCTGAGAGTTATGTGTGTGTGAAAGCCGTCCTTCAAATATCTTGTTGGGTACACAAAGTTTCCTTTCAGTTGCAAACTCCACTCCTTACATATATATGGGTAGGTACTAGCTCCAACTTGGTTTTACAGTGAAAATTGCAGGAACTCCCAACAGGCACTAGGAAAAAGGCTGAGAATCCATAGTAAAAGTTTCTGCTGCAAACCATTGCCTTTGTGCTAGATGAAAGAACTTCTCTCCACATGCTCAAATCTGAGAGATAATTGTGTTTGAATTCCGTACTTAAACAAGCTTGTTGGGAACACAAAGTTTCTTTTCAGTTGCA
The DNA here is from genome assembly GCF_036321535.1 of Camelus dromedarius. NCBI lineage: Eukaryota > Metazoa > Chordata > Mammalia > Artiodactyla > Camelidae > Camelus > Camelus dromedarius. The sequence continues at coordinate 3,998,697 of NW_026989731.1, forward strand.
TACTCCAAACCATACATATATATGGGGAGGTAATAGCTCCAACTCGGTTTAACAGTGAAAATTGCAGGAACTTCAAACCGGCAATAGGAAACAGACTGAGGACCCAGAGTAAAGTTTCTCCTGCAACCCGTTCCCATTCTGCTACATGAAAGAACGTCTCACCACATGCTCAGTTCTCAGGGATAATTGTGTGTGAAAGTCGCCCTTCACCTAGCTTGATTGGAACACAAAGTTTCTTTTCAGTTGCAAACTTATCTCCTTAAATATATATGGGGAAGTTCTAGCTCCAACTCGGTTTTACAGTGAAAACTGCAGGAACTTCAAACCGGCACTAGGAAACAGACTGAGAATCCAGAGTAAAAGTTTCTCCTGTAATCCATTCCATTTGTGCTAGATGAACGAACGTCTTTCCACATGCTCAGTTCTGAGAGATAATTGTGTGTGAAAGCCGTCCTTCACTTAGCTTGTAGGGAACACCACGTTTCTTTTCAATTGCCAATTCCATTCCTTAAATATATATGGGGAGGTTATAGCTCCAAATATCTTTTACAGTGAAAACTGCAGGAAATTCCTACCGGCACTAGGAAACATACTGAGAATCCAGAGTAATTGTTTCTCCTGCAACCCGTTCCATTTGTGTTAGATGAACGAACGTTTCTCCACATGCTCAGTTCTGAGAAATTAGTGTATGCGAAAGCCGTCCTTCAAATATCTTGTTGGGAACACAAAATTCCTTTTCAGTTGCAAACTCCATTCCTTACATATATATGGGGACGGACAATCTCCAACTCAGTTTTAGAGTGAAAACTGCAGGAACTCCAAACCGGTACTAGGAAACAGACTGAGAATCCAGAATAAAATTTCTCCTGCAACCCTTTCCCTTTTTGCTAGATGAAAGAAAGTCTCTCCTCATGTTCAAATCTGAGAGATAATTGTGTGTGAAATCCGTCCTTCATCTAGCTTGTTGGGAACACAAAGATTCTTTTCAGTTGCAAACACCACTCTTTAAATATATATGGGGAGGTACTAGCTCAAACTCGGTTTTACAGTGAAAACTGCAGGAACTTCAAAGCGGCACTAGGAAAAAGACTAAGAAACCAGAGTATAGTTTCTCCTGCAACCCGTTCACTTTGTGCTAGATGAACGAACGTCTCTCCACAGGCTCACTTCTGAGAGATAAGTGTGTGTGTAACCCGTCCTTCATATATCTTGTTGGGAACACAAAGTTTCTTTTCAGTTGCAAACTCCAATCCATACATATATATGGGGAGGTAGTAGCTCCAACTCGTTTTTACAGTGAAAACTGCAGGAACTTCAAACCGGCACTAGGAAACAGTCTGAGAACCCACAGTAAAAGTTTCTCCTGCAATACGCTCCCATTTTGCTGGATGAACGAACGTCTCTCCACATGCTCAGTTCTGAGGGATAAGTGGGTGTGAAACCGAAATTCAACTATCTTGTTGGGAACACAAAGTTTCTTTTAAGTTGAAACTCCACTCCTTACATATATGGGGGAGGTACAAGATCCAACTCTGTTTTCCATTGAAAACTGCAGGAACTTCAAACCTGCACTAGGAATCATACAGAGTAACCAGAGTAAAAGTTTTTCCTGCAATCAGTTCAATTTGTGCTAGATGAAAGAACGTCTCTCTACAAGCTCAGTGCTGAGAGATATGTGTGTGTGAAAGCCGTCCTTCAAATATCTTGTTGGGTACACAAAGTTTCCTTTCAGTTGCAAACTCCACTCCTTACATATATATGGGTAGGTACTAGCTCCAACTTGGTTTTACAGTGAAAATTGCAGGAACTCCAAACAGGCACTAGGAAAAAGGCTGAGAATCCATAGTAAAAGTTTCTGCTGCAAACCATTGCCTTTGTGCTAGATGAAAGAACTTCTCTCCACATGCTCAAATCTGAGAGATAATTGTGTTTGAATTCCGTACTTAAACAAGCTTGTTGGGAACACAAAGATTCTTTTCAGTTGCAAACTCCAATCCATACATATATATGGGGAGGTAGTAGCTCCAACTCGTTTTTACAGTGAAAACTGCAGGAACTTCAAACCGGCACTAGGAAACAGTCTGAGAACCCAAAGTAAAAGTTTCTCCTGCAATACGCTCCCATTTTGCTTAATGAACGAACGTCTCTCCACATGCACAGTTCTGAGGGATAAGTGGGTGTGAAACCGAAATTCAACTATCTTGTGGGAACACAAAGTTTCTTTTAAGTTGAAACTCCACTCCTTACATATATGGGGGGAGGTACAAGATCCAACTCTGTTTTTCATTGAAAACTGCAGGAACTTCAAACCTGCACTAGGAATCATACAGAGTAACCAGAGTAAAAGTTTTTCCTGCAATCAGTTCAATTTGTGCTAGATGAAAGAACGTCTCTCTACAAGCTCAGTGCTGAGAGTTATGTGTGTGTGAAAGCCGTCCTTCAAATATCTTGTTGGGTACACAAAGTTTCCTTTCAGTTGCAAACTCCACTCCTTACATATATATGGGTAGGTACTAGCTCCAACTTGGTTTTACAGTGAAAATTGCAGGAACTCCAAACAGGCACTAGGAAAAAGGCTGAGAATCCATAGTAAAAGTTTCTGCTGCAAACCATTGCCTTTGTGCTAGATGAAAGAACTTCTCTCCACATGCTCAAATCTGAGAGATAATTGTGTTTGAATTCCGTACTTAAACAAGCTTGTTGGGAACACAAAGTTTCTTTTCAGTTGCATACTCCAAACCATACATATATATGGGGAGGTAATAGCTCCAACTCGGTTTAACAGTGAAAATTGCAGGAACTTCAAACCGGCACTAGGAAACAGACTGAGGACCCAGAGTAAAGTTTCTCCTGCAACCCGTTCCCATTCTGCTACATGAAAGAACGTCTCTCCACATGCTCAGTTCTCAGGGATAATTGTGTGTGAAAGTCGCCCTTCACCTAGCTTGATTGGAACACAAAGTTTCTTTTCAGTTGCAAACTTATCTCCTTAAATATATATGGGGAAGTTCTAGCTCCAACTCGGTTTTACAGTGAAAACTGCAGGAACTTCAAACCGGCACTAGGAAACAGACTGAGAATCCAGAGTAAAAGTTTCTCCTGTAATCCATTCCATTTGTGCTAGATGAACGAACGTCTTTCCACATGCTCAGTTCTGAGAGATAATTGTGTGTGAAAGCCGTCCTTCACTTAGCTTGTAGGGAACACCACGTTTCTTTTCAATTGCCAACTCCATTCCTTAAATATATATGGGGAGGTTATAGCTCCAAATATCTTTTACAGTGAAAACTGCAGGAAATTCTTACCGGCACTAGGAAACATACTGAGAATCCAGAGTAATTGTTTCTCCTGCAACCCGTTCCATTTGTGTTAGATGAACGAACGTTTCTCCCCATGCTCAGTTCTGAGAAATTAGTGTATGCGAAAGCCGTCCTTCAAATATCTTGTTGGGAACACAAAATTCCTTTTCAGTTGCAAACTCCATTCCTTACATATATATGGGGATGGACAATCTCCAACTCAGTTTTAGAGTGAAAACTGCAGGAACTCCAAACCGGCACTAGGAAACAGACTGAGAATCCAGAATAAAATTTCTCCTGCAACCCTTTCCCTTTTTGTTAGATGAAAGAAAGTCTCTCCTCATGTTCAAATCTGAGAGATAATTGTGTGTGAAATCCGTCCTTCATCTAGCTTGTTGGGAACACAAAGATTCTTTTCAGTTGCAAACACCACTCTTTAAATATATATGGGGAGGTACTAGCTCAAACTCGGTTTTACAGTGAAAACTGCAGGAACTTCAAAGCGGCACTAGGAAAAAGACTAAGAAACCAGAGTATAGTTTCTCCTGCAACCCGTTCACTTTGTGCTAGATGAACGAACGTCTCTCCACAGGCTCACTTCTGAGAGATAAGTGTGTGTGTAACCCGTCCTTCATATATCTTGTTGGGAACACAAAGTTTCTTTTCAGTTGCAAACTCCAATCCATACATATATATGGGGAGGTAGTAGCTCCAACTCGTTTTTACAGTGAAAACTCCAGGAACTTCAAACCGGCACTAGGAAACAGTCTGAGAACCCACAGTAAAAGTTTCTCCTGCAATACGCTCCCATTTTGCTGGATGAACGAACGTCTCTCCACATGCTCAGTTCTGAGGGATAAGTGGGTGTGAAACCGAAATTCAACTATCTTGTTGGGAACACAAAGTTTCTTTTAAGTTGAAACTCCACTCCTTATATATATGGGGGGAGGTACAAGATCCAACTCTGTTTTTCATTGAAAACTGCAGGAACTTCAAACCTGCACTAGGAATCATACAGAGTAACCAGAGTAAAAGTTTTTCCTGCAATCAGTTCAATTTGTGCTAGATGAAAGAACGTCTCTCTACAAGCTCAGTGCTGAGAGATATGTGTGTGTGAAAGCCGTCCTTCAAATATCTTGTTGGGTACACAAAGTTTCCTTTCAGTTGCAAACTCCACTCCTTACATATATATGGGTAGGTACTAGCTCCAACTTGGTTTTACAGTGAAAATTGCAGGAACTCCAAACAGGCACTAGGAAAAAGGCTGAGAATCCATAGTAAAAGTTTCTGCTGCAAACCATTGCCTTTGTGCTAGATGAAAGAAATTCTCTCCACATGCTCAAATCTGAGAGATAATTGTGTTTGAATTCCGTACTTAAACAAGCTTGTTGGGAACACAAAGTTTCTTTTCAGTTGCATACTCCAAACCATACATATATATGGGGAGGTAGTAGCTCCAACTCGTTTTTACAGTGAAAACTGCAGGAACTTCAAACCGGCACTAGGAAACAGTCTGAGAACCCAAAGTAAAAGTTTCTCCTGCAATACGCTCCCATTTTGCTGGATGAACGAACGTCTCTCCACATGCTCAGTTCTGAGGGATAAGTGGGTGTGAAACCGAAATTCAACTATCTTGTTGGGAACACAAAGTTTCTTTTAAGTTGAAACTCCACTCCTTACATATATGGGGGGAGGTACAAGATCCAACTCTGTTTTTCATTGAAAACTGCAGGAACTTCAAACCTGCACTAGGAATCATACAGAGTAACCAGAGTAAAAGTTTTTCCTGCAATCAGTTCAATTTGTGCTAGATGAAAGAACGTCTCTCTACAAGCTCAGTGCTGAGAGATATGTGTGTGTGAAAGCCGTCCTTCAAATATCTTGTTGGGTACATAAAGTTTCCTTTCAGTTGCAAACTCCACTCCTTACATATATATGGGTAGGTACTAGCTCCAACTTGGTTTTACAGTGAAAATTGCAGGAACTCCCAACAGGCACTAGGAAAAAGGCTGAGAATCCATAGTAAAAGTTTCTGCTGCAAACCATTGCCTTTGTGCTAGATGAAAGAACTTCTCTCCACATGCTCAAATCTGAGAGATAATTGTGTTTGAATTCCGTACTTAAACAAGCTTGTTGGGAACACAAAGTTTCTTTTCAGTTGCATACTCCAAACCATACATATATATGGGGAGGTAATAGCTCCAACTCGGTTTAACAGTGAAAATTGCAGGAACTTCAAACCGGCACTAGGAAACAGACTGAGGACCCAGAGTAAAGTTTCTCCTGCAAACCGTTCCCATTCTGCTACATGAAAGAACGTCTCTCCACATGCTCAGTTCTCAGGGATAATTGTGTGTGAAAGTCGCCCTTCACCTAGCTTGATTGGAACACAAAGTTTCTTTTCAGTTGCAAACTTATCTCCTTAAATATATATGGGGAAGTTCTAGCTCCAACTCGGTTTTACAGTGAAAACTGCAGGAACTTCAAACCGGCACTAGGAAACAGACTGAGAATCCAGAGTAAAAGTTTCTCCTGTAATCCATTCCATTTGTGCTAGATGAACGAACGTCTTTCCACATGCTCAGTTCTGAGAGACAATTGTGTGTGAAAGCCGTCCTTCACTTAGCTTGTAGGGAACACCACGTTTCTTTTCAATTGCCAACTCCATTCCTTAAATATATATGGGGAGGTTATAGCTCCAAATATCTTTTACAGTGAAAACTGCAGGAAATTCCTACCGGCACTAGGAAACATACTGAGAATCCAGAGTAATTGTTTCTCCTGCAACCCGTTCCATTTGTGTTAGATGAACGAACGTTTCTCCACATGCTCAGTTCTGAGAAATTAGTGTATGCGAAAGCCGTCCTTCAAATATCTTGTTGGGAACACAAAATTCCTTTTCAGTTGCAAACTCCATTCCTTACATATATATGGGGATGGACAATCTCCAACTCAGTTTTAGAGTGAAAACTGCAGGAACTCCAAACCGGCACTAGGAAACAGACTGAGAATCCAGAATAAAATTTCTCCTGCAACCCTTTCCCTTTTTGTTAGATGAAAGAAAGTCTCTCCTCATGTTCAAATCTGAGAGATAATTGTGTGTGAAATCCGTCCTTCATCTAGCTTGTTGGGAACACAAAGATTCTTTTCAGTTGCAAACACCACTCTTTAAATATATATGGGGAGGTACTAGCTCAAACTCGGTTTTACAGTGAAAACTGCAGGAACTTCAAAGCGGCACTAGGAAAAAGACTAAGAAACCAGAGTATAGTTTCTCCTGCAACCCGTTCACTTTGTGCTAGATGAACGAACGTCTCTCCACAGGTTCACTTCTGAGAGATAAGTGTGTGTGTAACCCGTCCTTCATATATCTTGTTGGGAACACAAAGTTTCTTTTCAGTTGCAAACTCCAATCCATACATATATATGGGGAGGTAGTAGCTCCAACTCGTTTTTACAGTGAAAACTGCAGGAACTTCAAACCGGCACTAGGAAACAGTCTGAGAACCCACAGTAAAAGTTTCTCCTGCAATACGCTCCCATTTTGCTGGATGAACGAACGTCTCTCCACATGCTCAGTTCTGAGGGATAAGTGGGTGTGAAACCGAAATTCAACTATCTTGTTGGGAACACAAAGTTTCTTTTAAGTTGAAACTCCACTCCTTACATATATGGGGGGAGGTACAAGATCCAACTCTGTTTTTCATTGAAAACTGCAGGAACTTCAAACCTGCACTAGGAATCATACAGAGTAACCAGAGTAAAAGTTTTTCCTGCAATCAGTTCAATTTGTGCTAGATGAAAGAACGTCTCTCTACAAGCTCAGTGCTGAGAGTTATGTGTGTGTGAAAGCCGTCCTTCAAATATCTTGTTGGGTACACAAAGTTTCCTTTCAGTTGCAAACTCCACTCCTTACATATATATGGGTAGGTACTAGCTCCAACTTGGTTTTACAGTGAAAATTGCAGGAACTCCAAACAGGCACTAGGAAAAAGGCTGAGAATCCATAGTAAAAGTTTCTTCTGCAAACCATTGCCTTTGTGCTAGATGAAAGAACTTCTCTCCACATGCTCAAATCTGAGAGATAATTGTGTTTGAATTCCGTACTTAAACAAGCTTGTTGGGAACACAAAGTTTCTTTTCAGTTGCATACTCCAAACCATACATATATATGGGGAGGTAATAGCTCCAACTCGGTTTAACAGTGAAAATTGCAGGAACTTCAAACCGGCACTAGGAAACAGACTGAGGACCCAGAGTAAAGTTTCTCCTGCAACCCGTTCCCATTCTGCTACATGAAAGAACGTCTCTCCACATGCTCAGTTCTCAGGGATAATTGTGTGTGAAAGTCGCCCTTCACCTAGCTTGATTGGAACACAAAGTTTCTTTTCAGTTGCAAACTTATCTCCTTAAATATATATGGGGAAGTTCTAGCTCCAACTCGGTTTTACAGTGAAAACTGCAGGAACTTCAAACCGGCACTAGGAAACAGACTGAGAATCCAGAGTAAAAGTTTCTCCTGTAATCCATTCCATTTGTGCTAGATGAACGAACGTCTTTCCACATGCTCAGTTCTGAGAGATAATTGTGTGTGAAAGCCGTCCTTCACTTAGCTTGTAGGGAACACCACGTTTCTTTTCAATTGCCAACTCCATTCCTTAAATATATATGGGGAGGTTATAGCTCCAAATATCTTTTACAGTGAAAACTGCAGGAAATTCCTACCGGCACTAGGAAACATACTGAGAATCCAGAGTAATTGTTTCTCCTGCAACCCGTTCCATTTGTGTTAGATGAACGAACGTTTCTCCACATGCTCAGTTCTGAGAAATTAGTGTATGCGAAAGCCGTCCTTCAAATATCTTGTTGGGAACACAAAATTCCTTTTCAGTTGCAAACTCCATTCCTTACATATATATGGGGATGGACAATCTCCAACTCAGTTTTAGAGTGAAAACTGCAGGAACTCCAAACCGGCACTAGGAAACAGACTGAGAATCCAGAATAAAATTTCTCCTGCAACCCTTTCCCTTTTTGCTAGATGAAAGAAAGTCTCTCCTCATGTTCAAATCTGAGAGATAATTGTGTGTGAAATCCGTCCTTCATCTAGCTTGTTGGGAACACAAAGATTCTTTTCAGTTGCAAACACCACTCTTTAAATATATATGGGGAGGTACTAGCTCAAACTCGGTTTTACAGTGAAAACTGCAGGAACTTCAAAGCGGCACTAGGAAAAAGACTAAGAAACCAGAGTATAGTTTCTCCTGCAACCCGTTCACTTTGTGCTAGATGAACGAACGTCTCTCCACAGGCTCACTTCTGAGAGATAAGTGTGTGTGTAACCCGTCCTTCATATATCTTGTTAGGAACACAAAGTTTCTTTTCAGTTGCAAACTCCAATCCATACATATATATGGGGAGGTAGTAGCTCCAACTCGTTTTTACAGTGAAAACTGCAGGAACTTCAAACCGGCACTAGGAAACAGTCTGAGAACCCACAGTAAAAGTTTCTCCTGCAATACGCTCCCATTTTGCTGGATGAACGAACGTCTCTCCACATGCTCAGTTCTGAGGGATAAGTGGGTGTGAAACCGAAATTCAACTATCTTGTTGGGAACACAAAGTTTCTTTTAAGTTGAAACTCCACTCCTTACATATATGGGGGGAGGTACAAGATCCAACTCTGTTTTTCATTGAAAACTGCAGGAACTTCAAACCTGCACTAGGAATCATACAGAGTAACCAGAGTAAAAGTTTTTCCTGCAATCAGTTCAATTTGTGCTAGATGAAAGAACGTCTCTCTACAAGCTCAGTGCTGAGAGATATGTGTGTGTGAAAGCCGTCCTTCAAATATCTTGTTGGGTACACAAAGTTTCCTTTCAGTTGCAAACTCCACTCCTTACATATATATGGGTAGGTACTAGCTCCAACTTGGTTTTACAGTGAAAATTGCAGGAACTCCAAACAGGCACTAGGAAAAAGGCTGAGAATCCATAGTAAAATTTTCTGCTGCAAACCATTGCCTTTGTGCTAGATGAAAGAACTTCTCTCCACATGCTCAAATCTGAGAGATAATTGTGTTTGAATTCCGTACTTAAACAAGCTTGTTGGGAACACAAAGTTTCTTTTCAGTTGCAAACTCCAATCCATACATATATATGGGGAGGTAGTAGCTCCAACTCGTTTTTACAGTGAAAACTGCAGGAACTTCAAACCGGCACTAGGAAACAGTCTGAGAACCCAAAGTAAAAGTTTCTCCTGCAATACGCTCCCATTTTGCTTAATGAACGAACGTCTCTCCACATGCTCAGTTCTGAGGGATAAGTGGGTGTGAAACCGAAATTCAACTATCTTGTGGGAACACAAAGTTTCTTTTAAGTTGAAACTCCACTCCTTACATATATGGGGGGAGGTACAAGATCCAACTCTGTTTTTCATTGAAAACTGCAGGAACTTCAAACCTGCACTAGGAATCATACAGAGTAACCAGAGTAAAAGTTTTTCCTGCAATCAGTTCAATTTGTGCTAGATGAAAGAACGTCTCTCTACAAGCTCAGTGCTGAGAGTTATGTGTGTGTGAAAGCCGTCCTTCAAATATCTTGTTGGGTACACAAAGTTTCCTTTCAGTTGCAAACTCCACTCCTTACATATATATGGGTAGGTACTAGCTCCAACTTGGTTTTACAGTGAAAATTGCAGGAACTCCAAACAGGCACTAGGAAAAAGGCTGAGAATCCATAGTAAAAGTTTCTGCTGCAAACCATTGCCTTTGTGCTAGATGAAAGAACTTCTCTCCACATGCTCAAATCTGAGAGATAATTGTGTTTGAATTCCGTACTTAAACAAGCTTGTTGGGAACACAAAGTTTCTTTTCAGTTGCATACTCCAAACCATACATATATATGGGGAGGTAATAGCTCCAACTCGGTTTAACAGTGAAAATTGCAGGAACTTCAAACCGGCACTAGGAAACAGACTGAGGACCCAGAGTAAAGTTTCTCCTGCAACCCGTTCCCATTCTGCTACATGAAAGAACGTCTCTCCACATGCTCAGTTCTCAGGGATAATTGTGTGTGAAAGTCGCCCTTCACCTAGCTTGATTGGAACACAAAGTTTCTTTTCAGTTGCAAACTTATCTCCTTAAATATATATGGGGAAGTTCTAGCTCCAACTCGGTTTTACAGTGAAAACTGCAGGAACTTCAAACCGGCACTAGGAAACAGACTGAGAATCCAGAGTAAAAGTTTCTCCTGTAATCCATTCCATTTGTGCTAGATGAACGAACGTCTTTCCACATGCTCAGTTCTGAGAGATAATTGTGTGTGAAAGCCGTCCTTCACTTAGCTTGTAGGGAACACCACGTTTCTTTTCAATTGCCAACTCCATTCCTTAAATATATATGGGGAGGTTATAGCTCCAAATAACTTTTACAGTGAAAACTGCAGGAAATTCCTACCGGCACTAGGAAACATACTGAGAATCCAGAGTAATTGTTTCTCCTGCAACCCGTTCCATTTGTGTTAGATGAACGAACGTTTCTCCACATGCTCAGTTCTGAGAAATTAGTGTATGCGAAAGCCGTCCTTCAAATATCTTGTTGGGAACACAAAATTCCTTTTCAGTTGCAAACTCCATTCCTTACATATATATGGGGATGGACAATCTCCAACTCAGTTTTAGAGTGAAAACTGCAGGAACTCCAAACCGGCACTAGGAAACAGACTGAGAATCCAGAATAAAATTTCTCCTGCAACCCTTTCCCTTTTTGTTAGATGAAAGAAAGTCTCTCCTCATGTTCAAATCTGAGAGATAATTGTGTGTGAAATCCGTCCTTCATCTAGCTTGTTGGGAACACAAAGATTCTTTTCAGTTGCAAACACCACTCTTTAAATATATATGGGGAGGTACTAGCTCAAACTCGGTTTTACAGTGAAAACTGCAGGAACTTCAAAGCGGCACTAGGAAAAAGACTAAGAAACCAGAGTATAGTTTTTCCTGCAACCCGTTCCCTTTGTGCTAGATGAACGAACGTCTCTCCACAGGCTCACTTCTGAGAGATAAGTGTGTGTGTAACCCGTCCTTCATATATCTTGTTGGGAACACAAAGTTTCTTTTCAGTTGCAAACTCCAATCCATACATATATATGGGGAGGTAGTAGCTCCAACTCGTTTTTACAGTGAAAACTCCAGGAACTTCAAACCGGCACTAGGAAACAGTCTGAGAACCCACAGTAAAAGTTTCTCCTGCAATACGCTCCCATTTTGCTGGATGAACGAACGTCTCTCCACATGCTCAGTTCTGAGGGATAAGTGGGTGTGAAACCGAAATTCAACTATCTTGTTGGGAACACAAAGTTTCTTTTAAGTTGAAACTCCACTCCTTACATATATGGGGGGAGGTACAAGATCCAACTCTGTTTTTCATTGAAAACTGCAGGAACTTCAAACCTGCACTAGGAATCATACAGAGTAACCAGAGTAAAAGTTTTTCCTGCAATCAGTTCAATTTGTGCTAGATGAAAGAACGTCTCTCTACAAGCTCAGTGCTGAGAGATATGTGTGTGTGAAAGCCGTCCTTCAAATATCTTGTTGGGTACACAAAGGTTCCTTTAAGTTGCAAACTCCACTCCTTACATATATATGGGTAGGTACTAGCTCCAACTTGGTTTTACAGTGAAAATTGCAGGAACTCCAAACAGGCACTAGGAAAAAGGCTGAGAATCCATAGTAAAAGTTTCTGCTGCAAACCATTGCCTTTGTGCTAGATGAAAGAACTTCTCTCCACATGCTCAAATCTGAGAGATAATTGTGTTTGAATTCCGTACTTAAACAAGCTTGTTGGGAACACAAAGTTTCTTTTCAGTTGCATACTCCAAACCATACATATATATGGGGAGGTAGTAGCTCCAACTCGTTTTTACAGTGAAAACTGCAGGAACTTCAAACCGGCACTAGGAAACAGTCTGAGAACCCAAAGTAAAAGTTTCTCCTGCAATACGCTCCCATTTTGCTGGATGAACGAACGTCTCTCCACATGCTCAGTTCTGAGGGATAAGTGGGTGTGAAACCGAAATTCAACTATCTTGTTGGGAACACAAAGTTTCTTTTAAGTTGAAACTCCACTCCTTACATATATGGGGGGAGGTACAAGATCCAACTCTGTTTTTCATTGAAAACTGCAGGAACTTCAAACCTGCACTAGGAATCATACAGAGTAACCAGAGTAAAAGTTTTTCCTGCAATCAGTTCAATTTGTGCTAGATGAAAGAACGTCTCTCTACAAGCTCAGTGCTGAGAGTTATGTGTGTGTGAAAGCCGTCCTTCAAATATCTTGTTGGGTACACAAAGTTTCCTTTCAGTTGCAAACTCCACTCCTTACATATATATGGGTAGGTACTAGCTCCAACTTGGTTTTACAGTGAAAATTGCAGGAACTCCCAACAGGCACTAGGAAAAAGGCTGAGAATCCATAGTAAAAGTTTCTGCTGCAAACCATTGCCTTTGTGCTAGATGAAAGAACTTCTCTCCACATGCTCAAATCTGAGAGATAATTGTGTTTGAATTCCGTACTTAAACAAGCTTGTTGGGAACACAAAGTTTCTTTTCAGTTGCATACTCCAAACCATACATATATATGGGGAGGTAATAGCTCCAACTCGGTTTAACAGTGAAAATTGCAGGAACTTCAAACCGGCACTAGGAAACAGACTGAGGACCCAGAGTAAAGTTTCTCCTGCAACCCGTTCCCATTCTGCTACATGAAAGAACGTCTCTCCACATGCTCAGTTCTCAGGGATAATTGTGTGTGAAAGTCGCCCTTCACCTAGCTTGATTGGAACACAAAGTTTCTTTTCAGTTGCAAACTTATCTCCTTAAATATATATGGGGAAGTTCTAGCTCCAACTCGGTTTTACAGTGAAAACTGCAGGAACTTCAAACCGGCACTAGGAAACAGACTGAGAATCCAGAGTAAAAGTTTCTCCTGTAATCCATTCCATTTGTGCTAGATGAACGAACGTCTTTCCACATGCTCAGTTCTGAGAGATAATTGTGTGTGAAAGCCGTCCTTCACTTAGCTTGTAGGGAACACCACGTTTCTTTTCAATTGCCAACTCCATTCCTTAAATATATATGGGGAGGTTATAGCTCCAAATAACTTTTACAGTGAAAACTGCAGGAAATTCCTACCGGCACTAGGAAACATACTGAGAATCCAGAGTAATTGTTTCTCCTGCAACCCGTTCCATTTGTGTTAGATGAACGAACGTTTCTCCACATGCTCAGTTCTGAGAAATTAGTGTATGCGAAAGCCGTCCTTCAAATATCTTGTTGGGAACACAAAATTCCTTTTCAGTTGCAAACTCCATTCCTTACATATATATGGGGATGGACAATCTCCAACTCAGTTTTAGAGTGAAAACTGCAGGAACTCCAAACCGGCACTAGGAAACAGACTGAGAATCCAGAATAAAATTTCTCCTGCAACCCTTTCCCTTTTTGTTAGATGAAAGAAAGTCTCTCCTCATGTTCAAATCTGAGAGATAATTGTGTGTGAAATCCGTCCTTCATCTAGCTTGTTGGGAACACAAAGATTCTTTTCAGTTGCAAACACCACTCTTTAAATATATATGGGGAGGTACTAGCTCAAACTCGGTTTTACAGTGAAAACTGCAGGAACTTCAAAGCGGCACTAGGAAAAAGACTAAGAAACCAGAGTATAGTTTTTCCTGCAACCCGTTCCCTTTGTGCTAGATGAACGAACGTCTCTCCACAGGCTCCCTTCTGAGAGATAAGTGTGTGTGTAACCCGTCCTTCATATATCTTGTTGGGAACACAAAGTTTCTTTTCAGTTGCAAACTCCAATCCATACATATATATGGGGAGGTAGTAGCTCCAACTCGTTTTTACAGTGAAAACTCCAGGAACTTCAAACCGGCACTAGGAAACAGTCTGAGAACCCACAGTAAAAGTTTCTCCTGCAATACGCTCCCATTTTGCTGGATGAACGAACGTCTCTCCACATGCTCAGTTCTGAGGGATAAGTGGGTGTGAAACCGAAATTCAACTATCTTGTTGGGAACACAAAGTTTCTTTTAAGTTGAAACTCCACTCCTTACATATATGGGGGGAGGTACAAGATCCAACTCTGTTTTTCATTGAAAACTGCAGGAACTTCAAACCTGCACTAGGAATCATACAGAGTAACCAGAGTAAAAGTTTTTCCTGCAATCAGTTCAATTTGTGCTAGATGAAAGAACGTCTCTCTACAAGCTCAGTGCTGAGAGATATGTGTGTGTGAAAGCCGTCCTTCAAATATCTTGTTGGGTACACAAAGGTTCCTTTAAGTTGCAAACTCCACTCCTTACATATATATGGGTAGGTACTAGCTCCAACTTGGTTTTACAGTGAAAATTGCAGGAACTCCAAACAGGCACTAGGAAAAAGGCTGAGAATCCATAGTAAAAGTTTCTGCTGCAAACCATTGCCTTTGTGCTAGATGAAAGAACTTCTCTCCACATGCTCAAATCTGAGAGATAATTGTGTTTGAATTCCGTACTTAAACAAGCTTGTTGGGAACACAAAGTTTCTTTTCAGTTGCATACTCCAAACCATACATATATATGGGGAGGTAGTAGCTCCAACTCGTTTTTACAGTGAAAACTGCAGGAACTTCAAACCGGCACTAGGAAACAGTCTGAGAACCCAAAGTAAAAGTTTCTCCTGCAATACGCTCCCATTTTGCTGGATGAACGAACGTCTCTCCACATGCTCAGTTCTGAGGGATAAGTGGGTGTGAAACCGAAATTCAACTATCTTGTTGGGAACACAAAGTTTCTTTTAAGTTGAAACTCCACTCCTTACATATATGGGGGGAGGTACAAGATCCAACTCTGTTTTTCATTGAAAACTGCAGGAACTTCAAACCTGCACTAGGAATCATACAGAGTAACCAGAGTAAAAGTTTTTCCTGCAATCAGTTCAATTTGTGCTAGATGAAAGAACGTCTCTCTACAAGCTCAGTGCTGAGAGATATGTGTGTGTGAAAGCCGTCCTTCAAATATCTTGTTGGGTACACAAAGTTTCCTTTCAGTTGCAAACTCCACTCCTTACATATATATGGGTAGGTACTAGCTCCAACTTGGTTTTACAGTGAAAATTGCAGGAACTCCCAACAGGCACTAGGAAAAAGGCTGAGAATCCATAGTAAAAGTTTCTGCTGCAAACCATTGCCTTTGTGCTAGATGAAAGAACTTCTCTCCACATGCTCAAATCTGAGAGATAATTGTGTTTGAATTCCGTACTTAAACAAGCTTGTTGGGAACACAAAGTTTCTTTTCAGTTGCATACTCCAAACCATACATATATATGGGGAGGTAATAGCTCCAACTCGGTTTAACAGTGAAAATTGCAGGAACTTCAAACCGGCACTAGGAAACAGACTGAGGACCCAGAGTAAAGTTTCTCCTGCAACCCGTTCCCATTCTGCTACATGAAAGAACGTCTCTCCACATGCTCAGTTCTCAGGGATAATTGTGTGTGAAAGTCGCCCTTCACCTAGCTTGATTGGAACACAAAGTTTCTTTTCAGTTGCAAACTTATCTCCTTAAATATATATGGGGAAGTTCTAGCTCCAACTCGGTTTTACAGTGAAAACTGCAGGAACTTCAAACCGGCACTAGGAAACAGACTGAGAATCCAGAGTAAAAGTTTCTCCTGTAATCCATTCCATTTGTGCTAGATGAACGAACGTCTTTCCACATGCTCAGTTCTGAGAGATAATTGTGTGTGAAAGCCGTCCTTCACTTAGCTTGTAGGGAACACCACGTTTCTTTTCAATTGCCAACTCCATTCCTTAAATATATATGGGGAGGTTATAGCTCCAAATAACTTTTACAGTGAAAACTGCAGGAAATTCCTACCGGCACTAGGAAACATACTGAGAATCCAGAGTAATTGTTTCTCCTGCAACCCGTTCCATTTGTGTTAGATGAACGAACGTTTCTCCACATGCTCAGTTCTGAGAAATTAGTGTATGCGAAAGCCGTCCTTCAAATATCTTGTTGGGAACACAAAATTCCTTTTCAGTTGCAAACTCCATTCCTTACATATATATGGGGATGGACAATCTCCAACTCAGTTTTAGAGTGAAAACTGCAGGAACTCCAAACCGGCACTAGGAAACAGACTGAGAATCCAGAATAAAATTTCTCCTGCAACCCTTTCCCTTTTTGTTAGATGAAAGAAAGTCTCTCCTCATGTTCAAATCTGAGAGATAATTGTGTGTGAAATCCGTCCTTCATCTAGCTTGTTGGGAACACAAAGATTCTTTTCAGTTGCAAACACCACTCTTTAAATATATATGGGGAGGTACTAGCTCAAACTCGGTTTTACAGTGAAAACTGCAGGAACTTCAAAGCGGCACTAGGAAAAAGACTAAGAAACCAGAGTATAGTTTCTCCTGCAACCCGTTCACTTTGTGCTAGATGAACGAACGTCTCTCCACAGGCTCACTTCTGAGAGATAAGTGTGTGTGTAACCCGTCCTTCATATATCTTGTTGGGAACACAAAGTTTCTTTTCAGTTGCAAACTCCAATCCATACATATATATGGGGAGGTAGTAGCTCCAACTCGTTTTTACAGTGAAAACTGCAGGAACTTCAAACCGGCACTAGGAAACAGTCTGAGAACCCACAGTAAAAGTTTCTCCTGCAATACGCTCCCATTTTGCTGGATGAACGAACGTCTCTCCACATGCTCAGTTCTGAGGGATAAGTGGGTGTGAAACCGAAATTCAACTATCTTGTTGGGAACACAAAGTTTCTTTTAAGTTGAAACTCCACTCCTTACATATATGGGGGGAGGTACAAGATCCAACTCTGTTTTTCATTGAAAACTGCAGGAACTTCAAACCTGCACTAGGAATCATACAGAGTAACCAGAGTAAAAGTTTTTCCTGCAATCAGTTCAATTTGTGCTAGATGAAAGAACGTCTCTCTACAAGCTCAGTGCTGAGAGATATGTGTGTGTGAAAGCCGTCCTTCAAATATCTTGTTGGGTACACAAAGTTTCCTTTCAGTTGCAAACTCCACTCCTTACATATATATGGGTAGGTACTAGCTCCAACTTGGTTTTACAGTGAAAATTGCAGGAACTCCCAACAGGCACTAGGAAAAAGGCTGAGAATCCATAGTAAAAGTTTCTGCTGCAAACCATTGCCTTTGTGCTAGATGAAAGAACTTCTCTCCACATGCTCAAATCTGAGAGATAATTGTGTTTGAATTCCGTACTTAAACAAGCTTGTTGGGAACACAAAGTTTCTTTTCAGTTGCATACTCCAAACCATACATATATATGGGGAGGTAATAGCTCCAACTCGGTTTAACAGTGAAAATTGCAGGAACTTCAAACCGGCACTAGGAAACAGACTGAGGACCCAGAGTAAAGTTTCTCCTGCAACCCGTTCCCATTCTGCTACATGAAAGAACGTCTCTCCACATGCTCAGTTCTCAGGGATAATTGTGTGTGAAAATCGCCCTTCACCTAGCTTGATTGGAACACAAAGTTTCTTTTCAGTTGCAAACTTATCTCCTTAAATATATATGGGGAAGTTCTAGCTCCAACTCGGTTTTACAGTGAAAACTGCAGGAACTTCAAACCGGCACTAGGAAACAGACTGAGAATCCAGAGTAAAAGTTTCTCCTGTAATCCATTCCATTTGTGCTAGATGAACGAACGTCTTTCCACATGCTCAGTTCTGAGAGATAATTGTGTGTGAAAGCCGTCCTTCACTTAGCTTGTAGGGAACACCACGTTTCTTTTCAATTGCCAACTCCATTCCTTAAATATATATGGGGAGGTTATAGCTCCAAATATCTTTTACAGTGAAAACTGCAGGAAATTCCTACCGGCACTAGGAAACATACTGAGAATCCAGAGTAATTGTTTCTCCTGCAACCCGTTCCATTTGTGTTAGATGAACGAACGTTTCTCCACATGCTCAGTTCTGAGAAATTAGTGTATGCGAAAGCCGTCCTTCAAATATCTTGTTGGGAACACAAAATTCCTTTTCAGTTGCAAACTCCATTCCTTACATATATATGGGGATGGACAATCTCCAACTCAGTTTTAGAGTGAAAACTGCAGGAACTCCAAACCGGCACTAGGAAACAGACTGAGAATCCAGAATAAAATTTCTCCTGCAACCCTTTCCCTTTTTGCTAGATGAAAGAAAGTCTCTCCTCATGTTCAAATCTGAGAGATAATTGTGTGTGAAATCCGTCCTTCATCTAGCTTGTTGGGAACACAAAGATTCTTTTCAGTTGCAAACACCACTCTTTAAATATATATGGGGAGGTACTAGCTCAAACTCGGTTTTACAGTGAAAACTGCAGGAACTTCAAAGCGGCACTAGGAAAAAGACTAAGAAACCAGAGTATAGTTTCTCCTGCAACCCGTTCACTTTGTGCTAGATGAACGAACGTCTCTCCACAGGCTCACTTCTGAGAGATAAGTGTGTGTGTAACCCGTCCTTCATATATCTTGTTGGGAACACAAAGTTTCTTTTCAGTTGCAAACTCCAATCCATACATATATATGGGGAGGTAGTAGCTCCAACTCGTTTTTACAGTGAAAACTGCAGGAACTTCAAACCGGCACTAGGAAACAGTCTGAGAACCCACAGTAAAAGTTTCTCCTGCAATACGCTCCCATTTTGCTGGATGAACGAACGTCTCTCCACATGCTCAGTTCTGAGGGATAAGTGGGTGTGAAACCGAAATTCAACTATCTTGTTGGGAACACAAAGTTTCTTTTAAGTTGAAACTCCACTCCTTACATATATGGGGGGAGGTACAAGATCCAACTCTGTTTTTCATTGAAAACTGCAGGAACTTCAAACCTGCACTAGGAATCATACAGAGTAACCAGAGTAAAAGTTTTTCCTGCAATCAGTTCAATTTGTGCTAGATGAAAGAACGTCTCTCTACAAGCTCAGTGCTGAGAGATATGTGTGTGTGAAAGCCGTCCTTCAAATATCTTGTTGGGTACACAAAGTTTCCTTTCAGTTGCAAACTCCACTCCTTACATATATATGGGTAGGTACTAGCTCCAACTTGGTTTTACAGTGAAAATTGCAGGAACTCCCAACAGGCACTAGGAAAAAGGCTGAGAATCCATAGTAAAAGTTTCTGCTGCAAACCATTGCCTTTGTGCTAGATGAAAGAACTTCTCTCCACATGCTCAAATCTGAGAGATAATTGTGTTTGAATTCCGTACTTAAACAAGCTTGTTGGGAACACAAAGTTTCTTTTCAGTTGCATACTCCAAACCATACATATATATGGGGAGGTAATAGCTCCAACTCGGTTTAACAGTGAAAATTGCAGGAACTTCAAACCGGCACTAGGAAACAGACTGAGGACCCAGAGTAAAGTTTCTCCTGCAACCCGTTCCCATTCTGCTACATGAAAGAACGTCTCTCCACATGCTCAGTTCTCAGGGATAATTGTGTGTGAAAATCGCCCTTCACCTAGCTTGATTGGAACACAAAGTTTCTTTTCAGTTGCAAACTTATCTCCTTAAATATATATGGGGAAGTTCTAGCTCCAACTCGGTTTTACAGTGAAAACTGCAGGAACTTCAAACCGGCACTAGGAAACAGACTGAGAATCCAGAGTAAAAGTTTCTCCTGTAATCCATTCCATTTGTGCTAGATGAACGAACGTCTTTCCACATGCTCAGTTCTGAGAGATAATTGTGTGTGAAAGCCGTCCTTCACTTAGCTTGTAGGGAACACCACGTTTCTTTTCAATTGCCAACTCCATTCCTTAAATATATATGGGGAGGTTATAGCTCCAAATATCTTTTACAGTGAAAACTGCAGGAAATTCCTACCGGCACTAGGAAACATACTGAGAATCCAGAGTAATTGTTTCTCCTGCAACCCGTTCCATTTGTGTTAGATGAACGAACGTTTCTCCACATGCTCAGTTCTGAGAAATTAGTGTATGCGAAAGCCGTCCTTCAAATATCTTGTTGGGAACACAAAATTCCTTTTCAGTTGCAAACTCCATTCCTTACATATATATGGGGATGGACAATCTCCAACTCAGTTTTAGAGTGAAAACTGCAGGAACTCCAAACCGGCACTAGGAAACAGACTGAGAATCCAGAATAAAATTTCTCCTGCAACCCTTTCCCTTTTTGCTAGATGAAAGAAAGTCTCTCCTCATGTTCAAATCTGAGAGATAATTGTGTGTGAAATCCGTCCTTCATCTAGCTTGTTGGGAACACAAAGATTCTTTTCAGTTGCAAACACCACTCTTTAAATATATATGGGGAGGTACTAGCTCAAACTCGGTTTTACAGTGAAAACTGCAGGAACTTCAAAGCGGCACTAGGAAAAAGACTAAGAAACCAGAGTATAGTTTCTCCTGCAACCCGTTCACTTTGTGCTAGATGAACGAACGTCTCTCCACAGGCTCACTTCTGAGAGATAAGTGTGTGTGTAACCCGTCCTTCATATATCTTGTTGGGAACACAAAGTTTCTTTTCAGTTGCAAACTCCAATCCATACATATATATGGGGAGGTAGTAGCTCCAACTCGTTTTTACAGTGAAAACTGCAGGAACTTCAAACCGGCACTAGGAAACAGTCTGAGAACCCACAGTAAAAGTTTCTCCTGCAATACGCTCCCATTTTGCTGGATGAACGAACGTCTCTCCACATGCTCAGTTCTGAGGGATAAGTGGGTGTGAAACCGAAATTCAACTATCTTGTTGGGAACACAAAGTTTCTTTTAAGTTGAAACTCCACTCCTTACATATATGGGGGGAGGTACAAGATCCAACTCTGTTTTTCATTGAAAACTGCAGGAACTTCAAACCTGCACTAGGAATCATACAGAGTAACCAGAGTAAAAGTTTTTCCTGCAATCAGTTCAATTTGTGCTAGATGAAAGAACGTCTCTCTACAAGCTCAGTGCTGAGAGATATGTGTGTGTGAAAGCCGTCCTTCAAATATCTTGTTGGGTACACAAAGTTTCCTTTCAGTTGCAAACTCCACTCCTTACATATATATGGGTAGGTACTAGCTCCAACTTGGTTTTACAGTGAAAATTGCAGGAACTCCCAACAGGCACTAGGAAAAAGGCTGAGAATCCATAGTAAAAGTTTCTGCTGCAAACCATTGCCTTTGTGCTAGATGAAAGAACTTCTCTCCACATGCTCAAATCTGAGAGATAATTGTGTTTGAATTCCGTACTTAAACAAGCTTGTTGGGAACACAAAGTTTCTTTTCAGTTGCATACTCCAAACCATACATATATATGGGGAGGTAATAGCTCCAACTCGGTTTAACAGTGAAAATTGCAGGAACTTCAAACAGGCACTAGGAAACAGACTGAGGACCCAGAGTAAAGTTTCTCCTGCAACCCGTTCCCATTCTGCTACATGAAAGAACGTCTCTCCACATGCTCAGTTCTCAGGGATAATTGTGTGTGAAAATCGCCCTTCACCTAGCTTGATTGGAACACAAAGTTTCTTTTCAGTTGCAAACTTATCTCCTTAAATATATATGGGGAAGTTCTAGCTCCAACTCGGTTTTACAGTGAAAACTGCAGGAACTTCAAACCGGCACTAGGAAACAGACTGAGAATCCAGAGTAAAAGTTTCTCCTGTAATCCATTCCATTTGTGCTAGATGAACGAACGTCTTTCCACATGCTCAGTTCTGAGAGATAATTGTGTGTGAAAGCCGTCCTTCACTTAGCTTGTATGGAACACCACGTTTCTTTTCAATTGCCAACTCCATTCCTTAAATATATATGGGGAGGTTATAGCTCCAAATATCTTTTACAGTGAAAACTGCAGGAAATTCCTACCGGCACTAGGAAACATACTGAGAATCCAGAGTAATTGTTTCTCCTGCAACCCGTTCCATTTGTGTTAGATGAACGAACGTTTCTCCACATGCTCAGTTCTGAGAAATTAGTGTATGCGAAAGCCGTCCTTCAAATATCTTGTTGGGAACACAAAATTCCTTTTCAGTTGCAAACTCCATTCCTTACATATATATGGGGATGGACAATCTCCAACTCAGTTTTAGAGTGAAAACTGCAGGAACTCCAAACCGGCACTAGGAAACAGACTGAGAATCCAGAATAAAATTTCTCCTGCAACCCTTTCCCTTTTTGTTAGATGAAAGAAAGTCTCTCCTCATGTTCAAATCTGAGAGATAATTGTGTGTGAAATCCGTCCTTCATCTAGCTTGTTGGGAACACAAAGATTCTTTTCAGTTGCAAACACCACTCTTTAAATATATATGGGGAGGTACTAGCTCAAACTCGGTTTTACAGTGAAAACTGCAGGAACTTCAAAGCGGCACTAGGAAAAAGACTAAGAAACCAGAGTATAGTTTCTCCTGCAACCCGTTCACTTTGTGCTAGATGAACGAACGTCTCTCCACAGGCTCACTTCTGAGAGATAAGTGTGTGTGTAACCCGTCCTTCATATATCTTGTTGGGAACACAAAGTTTCTTTTCAGTTGCAAACTCCAATCCATACATATATATGGGGAGGTAGTAGCTCCAACTCGTTTTTACAGTGAAAACTGCAGGAACTTCAAACCGGCACTAGGAAACAGTCTGAGAACCCACAGTAAAAGTTTCTCCTGCAATACGCTCCCATTTTGCTGGATGAACGAACGTCTCTCCACATGCTCAGTTCTGAGGGATAAGTGGGTGTGAAACCGAAATTCAACTATCTTGTTGGGAACACAAAGTTTCTTTTAAGTTGAAACTCCACTCCTTACATATATGGGGGGAGGTACAAGATCCAACTCTGTTTTTCATTGAAAACTGCAGGAACTTCAAACCTGCACTAGGAATCATACAGAGTAACCAGAGTAAAAGTTTTTCCTGCAATCAGTTCAATTTGTGCTAGATGAAAGAACGTCTCTCTACAAGCTCAGTGCTGAGAGATATGTGTGTGTGAAAGCCGTCCTTCAAATATCTTGTTGGGTACACAAAGTTTCCTTTCAGTTGCAAACTCCACTCCTTACATATATATGGGTAGGTACTAGCTCCAACTTGGTTTTACAGTGAAAATTGCAGGAACTCCCAACAGGCACTAGGAAAAAGGCTGAGAATCCATAGTAAAAGTTTCTGCTGCAAACCATTGCCTTTGTGCTAGATGAAAGAACTTCTCTCCACATGCTCAAATCTGAGAGATAATTGTGTTTGAATTCCGTACTTAAACAAGCTTGTTGGGAACACAAAGTTTCTTTTCAGTTGCATACTCCAAACCATACATATATATGGGGAGGTAATAGCTCCAACTCGGTTTAACAGTGAAAATTGCAGGAACTTCAAACCGGCACTAGGAAACAGACTGAGGACCCAGAGTAAAGTTTCTCCTGCAACCCGTTCCCATTCTGCTACATGAAAGAACGTCTCTCCACATGCTCAGTTCTCAGGGATAATTGTGTGTGAAAATCGCCCTTCACCTAGCTTGATTGGAACACAAAGTTTCTTTTCAGTTGCAAACTTATCTCCTTAAATATATATGGGGAAGTTCTAGCTCCAACTCGGTTTTACAGTGAAAACTGCAGGAACTTCAAACCGGCACTAGGAAACAGACTGAGAATCCAGAGTAAAAGTTTCTCCTGTAATCCATTCCATTTGTGCTAGATGAACGAACGTCTTTCCACATGCTCAGTTCTGAGAGATAATTGTGTGTGAAAGCCGTCCTTCACTTAGCTTGTAGGGAACACCACGTTTCTTTTCAATTGCCAACTCCATTCCTTAAATATATATGGGGAGGTTATAGCTCCAAATATCTTTTACAGTGAAAACTGCAGGAAATTCCTACCGGCACTAGGAAACATACTGAGAATCCAGAGTAATTGTTTCTCCTGCAACCCGTTCCATTTGTGTTAGATGAACGAACGTTTCTCCACATGCTCAGTTCTGAGAAATTAGTGTATGCGAAAGCCGTCCTTCAAATATCTTGTTGGGAACACAAAATTCCTTTTCAGTTGCAAACTCCATTCCTTACATATATATGGGGATGGACAATCTCCAACTCAGTTTTAGAGTGAAAACTGCAGGAACTCCAAACCGGCACTAGGAAACAGACTGAGAATCCAGAATAAAATTTCTCCTGCAACCCTTTCCCTTTTTGCTAGATGAAAGAAAGTCTCTCCTCATGTTCAAATCTGAGAGATAATTGTGTGTGAAATCCGTCCTTCATCTAGCTTGTTGGGAACACAAAGATTCTTTTCAGTTGCAAACACCACTCTTTAAATATATATGGGGAGGTACTAGCTCAAACTCGGTTTTACAGTGAAAACTGCAGGAACTTCAAAGCGGCACTAGGAAAAAGACTAAGAAACCAGAGTATAGTTTCTCCTGCAACCCGTTCACTTTGTGCTAGATGAACGAACGTCTCTCCACAGGCTCACTTCTGAGAGATAAGTGTGTGTGTAACCCGTCCTTCATATATCTTGTTGGGAACACAAAGTTTCTTTTCAGTTGCAAACTCCAATCCATACATATATATGGGGAGGTAGTAGCTCCAACTCGTTTTTACAGTGAAAACTGCAGGAACTTCAAACCGGCACTAGGAAACAGTCTGAGAACCCACAGTAAAAGTTTCTCCTGCAATACGCTCCCATTTTGCTGGATGAACGAACGTCTCTCCACATGCTCAGTTCTGAGGGATAAGTGGGTGTGAAACCGAAATTCAACTATCTTGTTGGGAACACAAAGTTTCTTTTAAGTTGAAACTCCACTCCTTACATATATGGGGGGAGGTACAAGATCCAACTCTGTTTTTCATTGAAAACTGCAGGAACTTCAAATCTGCACTAGGAATCATACAGAGTAACCAGAGTAAAAGTTTTTCCTGCAATCAGTTCAATTTGTGCTAGATGAAAGAACGTCTCTCTACAAGCTCAGTGCTGAGAGATATGTGTGTGTGAAAGCCGTCCTTCAAATATCTTGTTGGGTACACAAAGTTTCCTTTCAGTTGCAAACTCCACTCCTTACATATATATGGGTAGGTACTAGCTCCAACTTGGTTTTACAGTGAAAATTGCAGGAACTCCCAACAGGCACTAGGAAAAAGGCTGAGAATCCATAGTAAAAGTTTCTGCTGCAAACCATTGCCTTTGTGCTAGATGAAAGAACTTCTCTCCACATGCTCAAATCTGAGAGATAATTGTGTTTGAATTCCGTACTTAAACAAGCTTGTTGGGAACACAAAGTTTCTTTTCAGTTGCATACTCCAAACCATACATATATATGGGGAGGTAATAGCTCCAACTCGGTTTAACAGTGAAAATTGCAGGAACTTCAAACCGGCACTAGGAAACAGACTGAGGACCCAGAGTAAAGTTTCTCCTGCAACCCGTTCCCATTCTGCTACATGAAAGAACGTCTCTCCACATGCTCAGTTCTCAGGGATAATTGTGTGTGAAAATCGCCCTTCACCTAGCTTGATTGGAACACAAAGTTTCTTTTCAGTTGCAAACTTATCTCCTTAAATATATATGGGGAAGTTCTAGCTCCAACTCGGTTTTACAGTGAAAACTGCAGGAACTTCAAACCGGCACTAGGAAACAGACTGAGAATCCAGAGTAAAAGTTTCTCCTGTAATCCATTCCATTTGTGCTAGATGAACGAACGTCTTTCCACATGCTCAGTTCTGAGAGATAATTGTGTGTGAAAGCCGTCCTTCACTTAGCTTGTATGGAACACCACGTTTCTTTTCAATTGCCAACTCCATTCCTTAAATATATATGGGGAGGTTATAGCTCCAAATATCTTTTACAGTGAAAACTGCAGGAAATTCCTACCGGCACTAGGAAACATACTGAGAATCCAGAGTAATTGTTTCTCCTGCAACCCGTTCCATTTGTGTTAGATGAACGAACGTTTCTCCAGATGCTCAGTTCTGAGAAATTAGTGTATGCGAAAGCCGTCCTTCAAATATCTTGTTGGGAACACAAAATTCCTTTTCAGTTGCAAACTCCATTCCTTACATATATATGGGGATGGACAATCTCCAACTCAGTTTTAGAGTGAAAACTGCAGGAACTCCAAACCGGCACTAGGAAACAGACTGAGAATCCAGAATAAAATTTCTCCTGCAACCCTTTCCCTTTTTGCTAGATGAAAGAAAGTCTCTCCTCATGTTCAAATCTGAGAGATAATTGTGTGTGAAATCCGTCCTTCATCTAGCTTGTTGGGAACACAAAGATTCTTTTCAGTTGCAAACACCACTCTTTAAATATATATGGGGAGGTACTAGCTCAAACTCGGTTTTACAGTGAAAACTGCAGGAACTTCAAAGCGGCACTAGGAAAAAGACTAAGAAACCAGAGTATAGTTTCTCCTGCAACCCGTTCACTTTGTGCTAGATGAACGAACGTCTCTCCACAGGCTCACTTCTGAGAGATAAGTGTGTGTGTAACCCGTCCTTCATATATCTTGTTGGGAACACAAAGTTTCTTTTCAGTTGCAAACTCCAATCCATACATATATATGGGGAGGTAGTAGCTCCAACTCGTTTTTACAGTGAAAACTGCAGGAACTTCAAACCGGCACTAGGAAACAGTCTGAGAACCCACAGTAAAAGTTTCTCCTGCAATACGCTCCCATTTTGCTGGATGAACGAACGTCTCTCCACATGCTCAGTTCTGAGGGATAAGTGGGTGTGAAACCGAAATTCAACTATCTTGTTGGGAACACAAAGTTTCTTTTAAGTTGAAACTCCACTCCTTACATATATGGGGGGAGGTACAAGATCCAACTCTGTTTTTCATTGAAAACTGCAGGAACTTCAAACCTGCACTAGGAATCATACAGAGTAACCAGAGTAAAAGTTTTTCCTGCAATCAGTTCAATTTGTGCTAGATGAAAGAACGTCTCTCTACAAGCTCAGTGCTGAGAGATATGTGTGTGTGAAAGCCGTCCTTCAAATATCTTGTTGGGTACACAAAGTTTCCTTTCAGTTGCAAACTCCACTCCTTACATATATATGGGTAGGTACTAGCTCCAACTTGGTTTTACAGTGAAAATTGCAGGAACTCCCAACAGGCACTAGGAAAAAGGCTGAGAATCCATAGTAAAAGTTTCTGCTGCAAACCATTGCCTTTGTGCTAGATGAAAGAACTTCTCTCCACATGCTCAAATCTGAGAGATAATTGTGTTTGAATTCCGTACTTAAACAAGCTTGTTGGGAACACAAAGTTTCTTTTCAGTTGCATACTCCAAACCATACATATATATGGGGAGGTAATAGCTCCAACTCGGTTTAACAGTGAAAATTGCAGGAACTTCAAACCGGCACTAGGAAACAGACTGAGGACCCAGAGTAAAGTTTCTCCTGCAACCCGTTCCCATTCTGCTACATGAAAGAACGTCTCTCCACATGCTCAGTTCTCAGGGATAATTGTGTGTGAAAGTCGCCCTTCACCTAGCTTGATTGGAACACAAAGTTTCTTTTCAGTTGCAAACTTATCTCCTTAAATATATATGGGGAAGTTCTAGCTCCAACTCAGTTTTACAGTGAAAACTGCAGGAACTTCAAACCGGCACTAGGAAACAGACTGAGAATCCAGAGTAAAAGTTTCTCCTGTAATCCATTCCATTTGTGCTAGATGAACGAACGTCTTTCCACATGCTCAGTTCTGAGAGATAATTGTGTGTGAAAGCCGTCCTTCACTTAGCTTGTAGGGAACACCACGTTTCTTTTCAATTGCCAACTCCATTCCTTAAATATATATGGGGAGGTTATAGCTCCAAATATCTTTTACAGTGAAAACTGCAGGAAATTCCTACCGGCACTAGGAAACATACTGAGAATCCAGAGTAATTGTTTCTCCTGCAACCCGTTCCATTTGTGTTAGATGAACGAACGTTTCTCCACATGCTCAGTTCTGAGAAATTAGTGTATGCGAAAGCCGTCCTTCAAATATCTTGTTGGGAACACAAAATTCCTTTTCAGTTGCAAACTCCATTCCTTACATATATATGGGGATGGACAATCTCCAACTCAGTTTTAGAGTGAAAACTGCAGGAACTCCAAACCGGCACTAGGAAACAGACTGAGAATCCAGAATAAAATTTCTCCTGCAACCCTTTCCCTTTTTGCTAGATGAAAGAAAGTCTCTCCTCATGTTCAAATCTGAGAGATAATTGTGTGTGAAATCCGTCCTTCATCTAGCTTGTTGGGAACACAAAGATTCTTTTCAGTTGCAAACACCACTCTTTAAATATATATGGGGAGGTACTAGCTCAAACTCGGTTTTACAGTGAAAACTGCAGGAACTTCAAAGCGGCACTAGGAAAAAGACTAAGAAACCAGAGTATAGTTTCTCCTGCAACCCGTTCACTTTGTGCTAGATGAACGAACGTCTCTCCACAGGCTCACTTCTGAGAGATAAGTGTGTGTGTAACCCGTCCTTCATATATCTTGTTGGGAACACAAAGTTTCTTTTCAGTTGCAAACTCCAATCCATACATATATATGGGGAGGTAGTAGCTCCAACTCGTTTTTACAGTGAAAACTGCAGGAACTTCAAACCGGCACTAGGAAACAGTCTGAGAACCCACAGTAAAAGTTTCTCCTGCAATACGCTCCCATTTTGCTGGATGAACGAACGTCTCTCCACATGCTCAGTTCTGAGGGATAAGTGGGTGTGAAACCGAAATTCAACTATCTTGTTGGGAACACAAAGTTTCTTTTAAGTTGAAACTCCACTCCTTACATATATGGGGGGAGGTACAAGATCCAACTCTGTTTTTCATTGAAAACTGCAGGAACTTCAAACCTGCACTAGGAATCATACAGAGTAACCAGAGTAAAAGTTTTTCCTGCAATCAGTTCAATTTGTGCTAGATGAAAGAACGTCTCTCTACAAGCTCAGTGCTGAGAGATATGTGTGTGTGAAAGCCGTCCTTCAAATATCTTGTTGGGTACACAAAGTTTCCTTTCAGTTGCAAACTCCACTCCTTACATATATATGGGTAGGTACTAGCTCCAACTTGGTTTTACAGTGAAAATTGCAGGAACTCCCAACAGGCACTAGGAAAAAGGCTGAGAATCCATAGTAAAAGTTTCTGCTGCAAACCATTGCCTTTGTGCTAGATGAAAGAACTTCTCTCCACATGCTCAAATCTGAGAGATAATTGTGTTTGAATTCCGTACTTAAACAAGCTTGTTGGGAACACAAAGTTTCTTTTCAGTTGCATACTCCAAACCATACATATATATGGGGAGGTAATAGCTCCAACTCGGTTTAACAGTGAAAATTGCAGGAACTTCAAACCGGCACTAGGAAACAGACTGAGGACCCAGAGTAAAGTTTCTCCTGCAACCCGTTCCCATTCTGCTACATGAAAGAACGTCTCTCCACATGCTCAGTTCTCAGGGATAATTGTGTGTGAAAGTCGCCCTTCACCTAGCTTGATTGGAACACAAAGTTTCTTTTCAGTTGCAAACTTATCTCCTTAAATATATATGGGGAAGTTCTAGCTCCAACTCAGTTTTACAGTGAAAACTGCAGGAACTTCAAACCGGCACTAGGAAACAGACTGAGAATCCAGAGTAAAAGTTTCTCCTGTAATCCATTCCATTTGTGCTAGATGAACGAACGTCTTTCCACATGCTCAGTTCTGAGAGATAATTGTGTGTGAAAGCCGTCCTTCACTTAGCTTGTAGGGAACACCACGTTTCTTTTCAATTGCCAACTCCATTCCTTAAATATATATGGGGAGGTTATAGCTCCAAATATCTTTTACAGTGAAAACTGCAGGAAATTCCTACCGGCACTAGGAAACATACTGAGAATCCAGAGTAATTGTTTCTCCTGCAACCCGTTCCATTTGTGTTAGATGAACGAACGTTTCTCCACATGCTCAGTTCTGAGAAATTAGTGTATGCGAAAGCCGTCCTTCAAATATCTTGTTGGGAACACAAAATTCCTTTTCAGTTGCAAACTCCATTCCTTACATATATATGGGGATGGACAATCTCCAACTCAGTTTTAGAGTGAAAACTGCAGGAACTCCAAACCGGCACTAGGAAACAGACTGAGAATCCAGAATAAAATTTCTCCTGCAACCCTTTCCCTTTTTGCTAGATGAAAGAAAGTCTCTCCTCATGTTCAAATCTGAGAGATAATTGTGTGTGAAATCCGTCCTTCATCTAGCTTGTTGGGAACACAAAGATTCTTTTCAGTTGCAAACACCACTCTTTAAATATATATGGGGAGGTACTAGCTCAAACTCGGTTTTACAGTGAAAACTGCAGGAACTTCAAAGCGGCACTAGGAAAAAGACTAAGAAACCAGAGTATAGTTTCTCCTGCAACCCGTTCACTTTGTGCTAGATGAACGAACGTCTCTCCACAGGCTCACTTCTGAGAGATAAGTGTGTGTGTAACCCGTCCTTCATATATCTTGTTGGGAACACAAAGTTTCTTTTCAGTTGCAAACTCCAATCCATACATATATATGGGGAGGTAGTAGCTCCAACTCGTTTTTACAGTGAAAACTGCAGGAACTTCAAACCGGCACTAGGAAACAGTCTGAGAACCCACAGTAAAAGTTTCTCCTGCAATACGCTCCCATTTTGCTGGATGAACGAACGTCTCTCCACATGCTCAGTTCTGAGGGATAAGTGGGTGTGAAACCGAAATTCAACTATCTTGTTGGGAACACAAAGTTTCTTTTAAGTTGAAACTCCACTCCTTACATATATGGGGGGAGGTACAAGATCCAACTCTGTTTTTCATTGAAAACTGCAGGAACTTCAAACCTGCACTAGGAATCATACAGAGTAACCAGAGTAAAAGTTTTTCCTGCAATCAGTTCAATTTGTGCTAGATGAAAGAACGTCTCTCTACAAGCTCAGTGCTGAGAGATATGTGTGTGTGAAAGCCGTCCTTCAAATATCTTGTTGGGTACACAAAGTTTCCTTTCAGTTGCAAACTCCACTCCTTACATATATATGGGTAGGTACTAGCTCCAACTTGGTTTTACAGTGAAAATTGCAGGAACTCCCAACAGGCACTAGGAAAAAGGCTGAGAATCCATAGTAAAAGTTTCTGCTGCAAACCATTGCCTTTGTGCTAGATGAAAGAACTTCTCTCCACATGCTCAAATCTGAGAGATAATTGTGTTTGAATTCCGTACTTAAACAAGCTTGTTGGGAACACAAAGTTTCTTTTCAGTTGCATACTCCAAACCATACATATATATGGGGAGGTAATAGCTCCAACTCGGTTTAACAGTGAAAATTGCAGGAACTTCAAACAGGCACTAGGAAACAGACTGAGGACCCAGAGTAAAGTTTCTCCTGCAACCCGTTCCCATTCTGCTACATGAAAGAACGTCTCTCCACATGCTCAGTTCTCAGGGATAATTGTGTGTGAAAATCGCCCTTCACCTAGCTTGATTGGAACACAAAGTTTCTTTTCAGTTGCAAACTTATCTCCTTAAATATATATGGGGAAGTTCTAGCTCCAACTCGGTTTTACAGTGAAAACTGCAGGAACTTCAAACCGGCACTAGGAAACAGACTGAGAATCCAGAGTAAAAGTTTCTCCTGTAATCCATTCCATTTGTGCTAGATGAACGAACGTCTTTCCACATGCTCAGTTCTGAGAGATAATTGTGTGTGAAAGCCGTCCTTCACTTAGCTTGTATGGAACACCACGTTTCTTTTCAATTGCCAACTCCATTCCTTAAATATATATGGGGAGGTTATAGCTCCAAATATCTTTTACAGTGAAAACTGCAGGAAATTCCTACCGGCACTAGGAAACATACTGAGAATCCAGAGTAATTGTTTCTCCTGCAACCCGTTCCATTTGTGTTAGATGAACGAACGTTTCTCCACATGCTCAGTTCTGAGAAATTAGTGTATGCGAAAGCCGTCCTTCAAATATCTTGTTGGGAACACAAAATTCCTTTTCAGTTGCAAACTCCATTCCTTACATATATATGGGGATGGACAATCTCCAACTCAGTTTTAGAGTGAAAACTGCAGGAACTCCAAACCGGCACTAGGAAACAGACTGAGAATCCAGAATAAAATTTCTCCTGCAACCCTTTCCCTTTTTGTTAGATGAAAGAAAGTCTCTCCTCATGTTCAAATCTGAGAGATAATTGTGTGTGAAATCCGTCCTTCATCTAGCTTGTTGGGAACACAAAGATTCTTTTCAGTTGCAAACACCACTCTTTAAATATATATGGGGAGGTACTAGCTCAAACTCGGTTTTACAGTGAAAACTGCAGGAACTTCAAAGCGGCACTAGGAAAAAGACTAAGAAACCAGAGTATAGTTTCTCCTGCAACCCGTTCACTTTGTGCTAGATGAACGAACGTCTCTCCACAGGCTCACTTCTGAGAGATAAGTGTGTGTGTAACCCGTCCTTCATATATCTTGTTGGGAACACAAAGTTTCTTTTCAGTTGCAAACTCCAATCCATACATATATATGGGGAGGTAGTAGCTCCAACTCGTTTTTACAGTGAAAACTGCAGGAACTTCAAACCGGCACTAGGAAACAGTCTGAGAACCCACAGTAAAAGTTTCTCCTGCAATACGCTCCCATTTTGCTGGATGAACGAACGTCTCTCCACATGCTCAGTTCTGAGGGATAAGTGGGTGTGAAACCGAAATTCAACTATCTTGTTGGGAACACAAAGTTTCTTTTAAGTTGAAACTCCACTCCTTACATATATGGGGGGAGGTACAAGATCCAACTCTGTTTTTCATTGAAAACTGCAGGAACTTCAAACCTGCACTAGGAATCATACAGAGTAACCAGAGTAAAAGTTTTTCCTGCAATCAGTTCAATTTGTGCTAGATGAAAGAACGTCTCTCTACAAGCTCAGTGCTGAGAGATATGTGTGTGTGAAAGCCGTCCTTCAAATATCTTGTTGGGTACACAAAGTTTCCTTTCAGTTGCAAACTCCACTCCTTACATATATATGGGTAGGTACTAGCTCCAACTTGGTTTTACAGTGAAAATTGCAGGAACTCCCAACAGGCACTAGGAAAAAGGCTGAGAATCCATAGTAAAAGTTTCTGCTGCAAACCATTGCCTTTGTGCTAGATGAAAGAACTTCTCTCCACATGCTCAAATCTGAGAGATAATTGTGTTTGAATTCCGTACTTAAACAAGCTTGTTGGGAACACAAAGTTTCTTTTCAGTTGCATACTCCAAACCATACATATATATGGGGAGGTAATAGCTCCAACTCGGTTTAACAGTGAAAATTGCAGGAACTTCAAACCGGCACTAGGAAACAGACTGAGGACCCAGAGTAAAGTTTCTCCTGCAACCCGTTCCCATTCTGCTACATGAAAGAACGTCTCTCCACATGCTCAGTTCTCAGGGATAATTGTGTGTGAAAATCGCCCTTCACCTAGCTTGATTGGAACACAAAGTTTCTTTTCAGTTGCAAACTTATCTCCTTAAATATATATGGGGAAGTTCTAGCTCCAACTCGGTTTTACAGTGAAAACTGCAGGAACTTCAAACCGGCACTAGGAAACAGACTGAGAATCCAGAGTAAAAGTTTCTCCTGTAATCCATTCCATTTGTGCTAGATGAACGAACGTCTTTCCACATGCTCAGTTCTGAGAGATAATTGTGTGTGAAAGCCGTCCTTCACTTAGCTTGTAGGGAACACCACGTTTCTTTTCAATTGCCAACTCCATTCCTTAAATATATATGGGGAGGTTATAGCTCCAAATATCTTTTACAGTGAAAACTGCAGGAAATTCCTACCGGCACTAGGAAACATACTGAGAATCCAGAGTAATTGTTTCTCCTGCAACCCGTTCCATTTGTGTTAGATGAACGAACGTTTCTCCACATGCTCAGTTCTGAGAAATTAGTGTATGCGAAAGCCGTCCTTCAAATATCTTGTTGGGAACACAAAATTCCTTTTCAGTTGCAAACTCCATTCCTTACATATATATGGGGATGGACAATCTCCAACTCAGTTTTAGAGTGAAAACTGCAGGAACTCCAAACCGGCACTAGGAAACAGACTGAGAATCCAGAATAAAATTTCTCCTGCAACCCTTTCCCTTTTTGCTAGATGAAAGAAAGTCTCTCCTCATGTTCAAATCTGAGAGATAATTGTGTGTGAAATCCGTCCTTCATCTAGCTTGTTGGGAACACAAAGATTCTTTTCAGTTGCAAACACCACTCTTTAAATATATATGGGGAGGTACTAGCTCAAACTCGGTTTTACAGTGAAAACTGCAGGAACTTCAAAGCGGCACTAGGAAAAAGACTAAGAAACCAGAGTATAGTTTCTCCTGCAACCCGTTCACTTTGTGCTAGATGAACGAACGTCTCTCCACAGGCTCACTTCTGAGAGATAAGTGTGTGTGTAACCCGTCCTTCATATATCTTGTTGGGAACACAAAGTTTCTTTTCAGTTGCAAACTCCAATCCATACATATATATGGGGAGGTAGTAGCTCCAACTCGTTTTTACAGTGAAAACTGCAGGAACTTCAAACCGGCACTAGGAAACAGTCTGAGAACCCACAGTAAAAGTTTCTCCTGCAATACGCTCCCATTTTGCTGGATGAACGAACGTCTCTCCACATGCTCAGTTCTGAGGGATAAGTGGGTGTGAAACCGAAATTCAACTATCTTGTTGGGAACACAAAGTTTCTTTTAAGTTGAAACTCCACTCCTTACATATATGGGGGGAGGTACAAGATCCAACTCTGTTTTTCATTGAAAACTGCAGGAACTTCAAACCTGCACTAGGAATCATACAGAGTAACCAGAGTAAAAGTTTTTCCTGCAATCAGTTCAATTTGTGCTAGATGAAAGAACGTCTCTCTACAAGCTCAGTGCTGAGAGATATGTGTGTGTGAAAGCCGTCCTTCAAATATCTTGTTGGGTACACAAAGTTTCCTTTCAGTTGCAAACTCCACTCCTTACATATATATGGGTAGGTACTAGCTCCAACTTGGTTTTACAGTGAAAATTGCAGGAACTCCCAACAGGCACTAGGAAAAAGGCTGAGAATCCATAGTAAAAGTTTCTGCTGCAAACCATTGCCTTTGTGCTAGATGAAAGAACTTCTCTCCACATGCTCAAATCTGAGAGATAATTGTGTTTGAATTCCGTACTTAAACAAGCTTGTTGGGAACACAAAGTTTCTTTTCAGTTGCATACTCCAAACCATACATATATATGGGGAGGTAATAGCTCCAACTCGGTTTAACAGTGAAAATTGCAGGAACTTCAAACCGGCACTAGGAAACAGACTGAGGACCCAGAGTAAAGTTTCTCCTGCAACCCGTTCCCATTCTGCTACATGAAAGAACGTCTCTCCACATGCTCAGTTCTCAGGGATAATTGTGTGTGAAAATCGCCCTTCACCTAGCTTGATTGGAACACAAAGTTTCTTTTCAGTTGCAAACTTATCTCCTTAAATATATATGGGGAAGTTCTAGCTCCAACTCGGTTTTACAGTGAAAACTGCAGGAACTTCAAACCGGCACTAGGAAACAGACTGAGAATCCAGAGTAAAAGTTTCTCCTGTAATCCATTCCATTTGTGCTAGATGAACGAACGTCTTTCCACATGCTCAGTTCTGAGAGATAATTGTGTGTGAAAGCCGTCCTTCACTTAGCTTGTATGGAACACCACGTTTCTTTTCAATTGCCAACTCCATTCCTTAAATATATATGGGGAGGTTATAGCTCCAAATATCTTTTACAGTGAAAACTGCAGGAAATTCCTACCGGCACTAGGAAACATACTGAGAATCCAGAGTAATTGTTTCTCCTGCAACCCGTTCCATTTGTGTTAGATGAACGAACGTTTCTCCAGATGCTCAGTTCTGAGAAATTAGTGTATGCGAAAGCCGTCCTTCAAATATCTTGTTGGGAACACAAAATTCCTTTTCAGTTGCAAACTCCATTCCTTACATATATATGGGGATGGACAATCTCCAACTCAGTTTTAGAGTGAAAACTGCAGGAACTCCAAACCGGCACTAGGAAACAGACTGAGAATCCAGAATAAAATTTCTCCTGCAACCCTTTCCCTTTTTGCTAGATGAAAGAAAGTCTCTCCTCATGTTCAAATCTGAGAGATAATTGTGTGTGAAATCCGTCCTTCATCTAGCTTGTTGGGAACACAAAGATTCTTTTCAGTTGCAAACACCACTCTTTAAATATATATGGGGAGGTACTAGCTCAAACTCGGTTTTACAGTGAAAACTGCAGGAACTTCAAAGCGGCACTAGGAAAAAGACTAAGAAACCAGAGTATAGTTTCTCCTGCAACCCGTTCACTTTGTGCTAGATGAACGAACGTCTCTCCACAGGCTCACTTCTGAGAGATAAGTGTGTGTGTAACCCGTCCTTCATATATCTTGTTGGGAACACAAAGTTTCTTTTCAGTTGCAAACTCCAATCCATACATATATATGGGGAGGTAGTAGCTCCAACTCGTTTTTACAGTGAAAACTGCAGGAACTTCAAACCGGCACTAGGAAACAGTCTGAGAACCCACAGTAAAAGTTTCTCCTGCAATACGCTCCCATTTTGCTGGATGAACGAACGTCTCTCCACATGCTCAGTTCTGAGGGATAAGTGGGTGTGAAACCGAAATTCAACTATCTTGTTGGGAACACAAAGTTTCTTTTAAGTTGAAACTCCACTCCTTACATATATGGGGGGAGGTACAAGATCCAACTCTGTTTTTCATTGAAAACTGCAGGAACTTCAAACCTGCACTAGGAATCATACAGAGTAACCAGAGTAAAAGTTTTTCCTGCAATCAGTTCAATTTGTGCTAGATGAAAGAACGTCTCTCTACAAGCTCAGTGCTGAGAGATATGTGTGTGTGAAAGCCGTCCTTCAAATATCTTGTTGGGTACACAAAGTTTCCTTTCAGTTGCAAACTCCACTCCTTACATATATATGGGTAGGTACTAGCTCCAACTTGGTTTTACAGTGAAAATTGCAGGAACTCCCAACAGGCACTAGGAAAAAGGCTGAGAATCCATAGTAAAAGTTTCTGCTGCAAACCATTGCCTTTGTGCTAGATGAAAGAACTTCTCTCCACATGCTCAAATCTGAGAGATAATTGTGTTTGAATTCCGTACTTAAACAAGCTTGTTGGGAACACAAAGTTTCTTTTCAGTTGCATACTCCAAACCATACATATATATGGGGAGGTAATAGCTCCAACTCGGTTTAACAGTGAAAATTGCAGGAACTTCAAACAGGCACTAGGAAACAGACTGAGGACCCAGAGTAAAGTTTCTCCTGCAACCCGTTCCCATTCTGCTACATGAAAGAACGTCTCTCCACATGCTCAGTTCTCAGGGATAATTGTGT
This sequence comes from Camelus dromedarius, assembly GCF_036321535.1. Classification (NCBI taxonomy): domain Eukaryota; kingdom Metazoa; phylum Chordata; class Mammalia; order Artiodactyla; family Camelidae; genus Camelus; species Camelus dromedarius. Next base: position 4,036,390 of record NW_026989731.1, read on the forward strand.
GTGAAAGTCGCCCTTCACCTAGCTTGATTGGAACACAAAGTTTCTTTTCAGTTGCAAACTTATCTCCTTAAATATATATGGGGAAGTTCTAGCTCCAACTCAGTTTTACAGTGAAAACTGCAGGAACTTCAAACCGGCACTAGGAAACAGACTGAGAATCCAGAGTAAAAGTTTCTCCTGTAATCCATTCCATTTGTGCTAGATGAACGAACGTCTTTCCACATGCTCAGTTCTGAGAGATAATTGTGTGTGAAAGCCGTCCTTCACTTAGCTTGTAGGGAACACCACGTTTCTTTTCAATTGCCAACTCCATTCCTTAAATATATATGGGGAGGTTATAGCTCCAAATATCTTTTACAGCGAAAACTGCAGGAAATTCCTACCGGCACTAGGAAACATACTGAGAATCCAGAGTAATTGTTTCTCCTGCAACCCGTTCCATTTGTGTTAGATGAACGAACGTTTCTCCACATGCTCAGTTCTGAGAAATTAGTGTATGCGAAAGCCGTCCTTCAAATATCTTGTTGGGAACACAAAATTCCTTTTCAGTTGCAAACTCCATTCCTTACATATATATGGGGATGGACAATCTCCAACTCAGTTTTAGAGTGAAAACTGCAGGAACTCCAAACCGGCACTAGGAAACAGACTGAGAATCCAGAATAAAATTTCTCCTGCAACCCTTTCCCTTTTTGCTAGATGAAAGAAAGTCTCTCCTCATGTTCAAATCTGAGAGATAATTGTGTGTGAAATCCGTCCTTCATCTAGCTTGTTGGGAACACAAAGATTCTTTTCAGTTGCAAACACCACTCTTTAAATATATATGGGGAGGTACTAGCTCAAACTCGGTTTTACAGTGAAAACTGCAGGAACTTCAAAGCGGCACTAGGAAAAAGACTAAGAAACCAGAGTATAGTTTCTCCTGCAACCCGTTCACTTTGTGCTAGATGAACGAACGTCTCTCCACAGGCTCACTTCTGAGAGATAAGTGTGTGTGTAACCCGTCCTTCATATATCTTGTTGGGAACACAAAGTTTCTTTTCAGTTGCAAACTCCAATCCATACATATATATGGGGAGGTAGTAGCTCCAACTCGTTTTTACAGTGAAAACTGCAGGAACTTCAAACCGGCACTAGGAAACAGTCTGAGAACCCACAGTAAAAGTTTCTCCTGCAATACGCTCCCATTTTGCTGGATGAACGAACGTCTCTCCACATGCTCAGTTCTGAGGGATAAGTGGGTGTGAAACCGAAATTCAACTATCTTGTTGGGAACACAAAGTTTCTTTTAAGTTGAAACTCCACTCCTTACATATATGGGGGGAGGTACAAGATCCAACTCTGTTTTTCATTGAAAACTGCAGGAACTTCAAACCTGCACTAGGAATCATACAGAGTAACCAGAGTAAAAGTTTTTCCTGCAATCAGTTCAATTTGTGCTAGATGAAAGAACGTCTCTCTACAAGCTCAGTGCTGAGAGATATGTGTGTGTGAAAGCCGTCCTTCAAATATCTTGTTGGGTACACAAAGTTTCCTTTCAGTTGCAAACTCCACTCCTTACATATATATGGGTAGGTACTAGCTCCAACTTGGTTTTACAGTGAAAATTGCAGGAACTCCCAACAGGCACTAGGAAAAAGGCTGAGAATCCATAGTAAAAGTTTCTGCTGCAAACCATTGCCTTTGTGCTAGATGAAAGAACTTCTCTCCACATGCTCAAATCTGAGAGATAATTGTGTTTGAATTCCGTACTTAAACAAGCTTGTTGGGAACACAAAGTTTCTTTTCAGTTGCATACTCCAAACCATACATATATATGGGGAGGTAATAGCTCCAACTCGGTTTAACAGTGAAAATTGCAGGAACTTCAAACCGGCACTAGGAAACAGACTGAGGACCCAGAGTAAAGTTTCTCCTGCAACCCGTTCCCATTCTGCTACATGAAAGAACGTCTCTCCACATGCTCAGTTCTCAGGGATAATTGTGTGTGAAAGTCGCCCTTCACCTAGCTTGATTGGAACACAAAGTTTCTTTTCAGTTGCAAACTTATCTCCTTAAATATATATGGGGAAGTTCTAGCTCCAACTCAGTTTTACAGTGAAAACTGCAGGAACTTCAAACCGGCACTAGGAAACAGACTGAGAATCCAGAGTAAAAGTTTCTCCTGTAATCCATTCCATTTGTGCTAGATGAACGAACGTCTTTCCACATGCTCAGTTCTGAGAGATAATTGTGTGTGAAAGCCGTCCTTCACTTAGCTTGTAGGGAACACCACGTTTCTTTTCAATTGCCAACTCCATTCCTTAAATATATATGGGGAGGTTATAGCTCCAAATATCTTTTACAGTGAAAACTGCAGGAAATTCCTACCGGCACTAGGAAACATACTGAGAATCCAGAGTAATTGTTTCTCCTGCAACCCGTTCCATTTGTGTTAGATGAACGAACGTTTCTCCACATGCTCAGTTCTGAGAAATTAGTGTATGCGAAAGCCGTCCTTCAAATATCTTGTTGGGAACACAAAATTCCTTTTCAGTTGCAAACTCCATTCCTTACATATATATGGGGATGGACAATCTCCAACTCAGTTTTAGAGTGAAAACTGCAGGAACTCCAAACCGGCACTAGGAAACAGACTGAGAATCCAGAATAAAATTTCTCCTGCAACCCTTTCCCTTTTTGCTAGATGAAAGAAAGTCTCTCCTCATGTTCAAATCTGAGAGATAATTGTGTGTGAAATCCGTCCTTCATCTAGCTTGTTGGGAACACAAAGATTCTTTTCAGTTGCAAACACCACTCTTTAAATATATATGGGGAGGTACTAGCTCAAACTCGGTTTTACAGTGAAAACTGCAGGAACTTCAAAGCGGCACTAGGAAAAAGACTAAGAAACCAGAGTATAGTTTCCCCTGCAACCCGTTCACTTTGTGCTAGATGAAAGAACGTCTCTCCACAGGCTCACTTCTGAGAGATAAGTGTGTGTGTAACCCGTCCTTCTTATATCTTGTTGGGAACACAAAGTTTCTTTTCAGTTGCAAACTCCAATCCATACATATATATGGGGAGGTAGTAGCTCCAACTCGTTTTTACAGTGAAAACTGCAGGAACTTCAAACCGGCACAAGGAAACAGTCTGAGAACCCACAGTAAAAGTTTCTCCTGCAAATACGCTCCCATTTTGCTGGATGAACGAACGTCTCTCCACATGCTCAGTTCTGAGGGATAAGTGGGTGTGAAACCGAAATTCAACTATCTTGTTGGGAACACAAAGTTTCTTTTAAGTTGAAACTCCACTCCTTACATATATGGGGGGAGGTACAAGATCCAACTCTGTTTTTCATTGAAAACTGCAGGAACTTCAAACCTGCACTAGGAATCATACAGAGTAACCAGAGTAAAAGTTTTTCCTGCAATCAGTTCAATTTGTGCTAGATGAAAGAACGTCTCTCTACAAGCTCAGTGCTGAGAGATATGTGTGTGTGAAAGCCGTCCTTCAAATATCTTGTTGGGTACACAAAGTTTCCTTTCAGTTGCAAACTCCACTCCTTACATATATATGGGTAGGTACTAGCTCCAACTTGGTTTTACAGTGAAAATTGCAGGAACTCCCAACAGGCACTAGGAAAAAGGCTGAGAATCCATAGTAAAAGTTTCTGCTGCAAACCATTGCCTTTGTGCTAGATGAAAGAACTTCTCTCCACATGCTCAAATCTGAGAGATAATTGTGTTTGAATTCCGTACTTAAACAAGCTTGTTGGGAACACAAAGTTTCTTTTCAGTTGCATACTCCAAACCATACATATATATGGGGAGGTAATAGCTCCAACTCGGTTTAACAGTGAAAATTGCAGGAACTTCAAACCGGCACTAGGAAACAGACTGAGGACCCAGAGTAAAGTTTCTCCTGCAACCCGTTCCCATTCTGCTACATGAAAGAACGTCTCTCCACATGCTCAGTTCTCAGGGATAATTGTGTGTGAAAGTCGCCCTTCACCTAGCTTGATTGGAACACAAAGTTTCTTTTCAGTTGCAAACTTATCTCCTTAAATATATATGGGGAAGTTCTAGCTCCAACTCGGTTTTACAGTGAAAACTGCAGGAACTTCAAACCGGCACTAGGAAACAGACTGAGAATCCAGAGTAAAAGTTTCTCCTGTAATCCATTCCATTTGTGCTAGATGAATGAACGTCTTTCCACAAGCTCAGTTCTGAGAGATAATTGTGTGTGAAAGCCGTCCTTCACTTAGCTTGTAGGGAACACCACGTTTCTTTTCAATTGCCAACTCCATTCCTTAAATATATATGGGGAGGTTATAGCTCCAAATATCTTTTACAGTGAAAACTGCAGGAAATTCCTACCGGCACTAGGAAACATACTGAGAATCCAGAGTAATTGTTTCTCCTGCAACCCGTTCCATTTGTGTTAGATGAACGAACGTTTCTCCACATGCTCAGTTCTGAGAAATTAGTGTATGCGAAAGCCGTCCTTCAAATATCTTGTTGGGAACACAAAATTCCTTTTCAGTTGCAAACTCCATTCCTTACATATATATGGGGATGGACAATCTCCAACTCAGTTTTAGAGTGAAAACTGCAGGAACTCCAAACCGGCACTAGGAAACAGACTGAGAATCCAGAATAAAATTTCTCCTGCAACCCTTTCCCTTTTTGCTAGATGAAAGAAAGTCTCTCCTCATGTTCAAATCTGAGAGATAATTGTGTGTGAAATCCGTCCTTCATCTAGCTTGTTGGGAACACAAAGATTCTTTTCAGTTGCAAACACCACTCTTTAAATATATATGGGGAGGTACTAGCTCAAACTCGGTTTTACAGTGAAAACTGCAGGAACTTCAAAGCGGCACTAGGAAAAAGACTAAGAAACCAGAGTATAGTTTCTCCTGCAACCCGTTCACTTTGTGCTAGATGAACGAACGTCTCTCCACAGGCTCACTTCTGAGAGATAAGTGTGTGTGTAACCCGTCCTTCATATATCTTGTTGGGAACACAAAGTTTCTTTTCAGTTGCAAACTCCAATCCATACATATATATGGGGAGGTAGTAGCTCCAACTCGTTTTTACAGTGAAAACTGCAGGAACTTCAAACCGGCACTAGGAAACAGTCTGAGAACCCACAGTAAAAGTTTCTCCTGCAATACGCTCCCATTTTGCTGGATGAACGAACGTCTCTCCACATGCTCAGTTCTGAGGGATAAGTGGGTGTGAAACCGAAATTCAACTATCTTGTTGGGAACACAAAGTTTCTTTTAAGTTGAAACTCCACTCCTTACATATATGGGGGGAGGTACAAGATCCAACTCTGTTTTTCATTGAAAACTGCAGGAACTTCAAACCTGCACTAGGAATCATACAGAGTAACCAGAGTAAAAGTTTTTCCTGCAATCAGTTCAATTTGTGCTAGATGAAAGAACGTCTCTCTACAAGCTCAGTGCTGAGAGATATGTGTGTGTGAAAGCCGTCCTTCAAATATCTTGTTGGGTACACAAAGTTTCCTTTCAGTTGCAAACTCCACTCCTTACATATATATGGGTAGGTACTAGCTCCAACTTGGTTTTACAGTGAAAATTGCAGGAACTCCAAACAGGCACTAGGAAAAAGGCTGAGAATCCATAGTAAAAGTTTCTGCTGCAAACCATTGCCTTTGTGCTAGATGAAAGAACTTCTCTCCACATGCTCAAATCTGAGAGATAATTGTGTTTGAATTCCGTACTTAAACAAGCTTGTTGGGAACACAAAGTTTCTTTTCAGTTGCATACTCCAAACCATACATATATATGGGGAGGTAATAGCTCCAACTCGGTTTAACAGTGAAAATTGCAGGAACTTCAAACCGGCACTAGGAAACAGACTGAGGACCCAGAGTAAAGTTTCTCCTGCAACCCGTTCCCATTCTGCTACATGAAAGAACGTCTCTCCACATGCTCAGTTCTCAGGGATAATTGTGTGTGAAAGTCGCCCTTCACCTAGCTTGATTGGAACACAAAGTTTCTTTTCAGTTGCAAACTTATCTCCTTAAATATATATGGGGAAGTTCTAGCTCCAACTCGGTTTTACAGTGAAAACTGCAGGAACTTCAAACCGGCACTAGGAAACAGACTGAGAATCCAGAGTAAAAGTTTCTCCTGTAATCCATTCCATTTGTGCTAGATGAACGAACGTCTTTCCACATGCTCAGTTCTGAGAGATAATTGTGTGTGAAAGCCGTCCTTCACTTAGCTTGTAGGGAACACCACGTTTCTTTTCAATTGCCAACTCCATTCCTTAAATATATATGGGGAGGTTATAGCTCCAAATATCTTTTACAGTGAAAACTGCAGGAAATTCCTACCGGCACTAGGAAACATACTGAGAATCCAGAGTAATTGTTTCTCCTGCAACCCGTTCCATTTGTGTTAGATGAACGAACGTTTCTCCACATGCTCAGTTCTGAGAAATTAGTGTATGCGAAAGCCGTCCTTCAAATATCTTGTTGGGAACACAAAATTCCTTTTCAGTTGCAAACTCCATTCCTTACATATATATGGGGATGGACAATCTCCAACTCAGTTTTAGAGTGAAAACTGCAGGAACTCCAAACCGGCACTAGGAAACAGACTGAGAATCCAGAATAAAATTTCTCCTGCAACCCTTTCCCTTTTTGCTAGATGAAAGAAAGTCTCTCCTCATGTTCAAATCTGAGAGATAATTGTGTGTGAAATCCGTCCTTCATCTAGCTTGTTGGGAACACAAAGATTCTTTTCAGTTGCAAACACCACTCTTTAAATATATATGGGGAGGTACTAGCTCAAACTCGGTTTTACAGTGAAAACTGCAGGAACTTCAAAGCGGCACTAGGAAAAAGACTAAGAAACCAGAGTATAGTTTCTCCTGCAACCCGTTCACTTTGTGCTAGATGAACGAACGTCTCTCCACAGGCTCACTTCTGAGAGATAAGTGTGTGTGTAACCCGTCCTTCATATATCTTGTTGGGAACACAAAGTTTCTTTTCAGTTGCAAACTCCAATCCATACATATATATGGGGAGGTAGTAGCTCCAACTCGTTTTTACAGTGAAAACTGCAGGAACTTCAAACCGGCACTAGGAAACAGTCTGAGAACCCACAGTAAAAGTTTCTCCTGCAATACGCTCCCATTTTGCTGGATGAACGAACGTCTCTCCACATGCTCAGTTCTGAGGGATAAGTGGGTGTGAAACCGAAATTCAACTATCTTGTTGGGAACACAAAGTTTCTTTTAAGTTGAAACTCCACTCCTTACATATATGGGGGGAGGTACAAGATCCAACTCTGTTTTTCATTGAAAACTGCAGGAACTTCAAACCTGCACTAGGAATCATACAGAGTAACCAGAGTAAAAGTTTTTCCTGCAATCAGTTCAATTTGTGCTAGATGAAAGAACGTCTCTCTACAAGCTCAGTGCTGAGAGATATGTGTGTGTGAAAGCCGTCCTTCAAATATCTTGTTGGGTACACAAAGTTTCCTTTCAGTTGCAAACTCCACTCCTTACATATATATGGGTAGGTACTAGCTCCAACTTGGTTTTACAGTGAAAATTGCAGGAACTCCAAACAGGCACTAGGAAAAAGGCTGAGAATCCATAGTAAAAGTTTCTGCTGCAAACCATTGCCTTTGTGCTAGATGAAAGAACTTCTCTCCACATGCTCAAATCTGAGAGATAATTGTGTTTGAATTCCGTACTTAAACAAGCTTGTTGGGAACACAAAGTTTCTTTTCAGTTGCATACTCCAAACCATACATATATATGGGGAGGTAATAGCTCCAACTCGGTTTAACAGTGAAAATTGCAGGAACTTCAAACCGGCACTAGGAAACAGACTGAGGACCCAGAGTAAAGTTTCTCCTGCAACCCGTTCCCATTCTGCTACATGAAAGAACGTCTCTCCACATGCTCAGTTCTCAGGGATAATTGTGTGTGAAAGTCGCCCTTCACCTAGCTTGATTGGAACACAAAGTTTCTTTTCAGTTGCAAACTTATCTCCTTAAATATATATGGGGAAGTTCTAGCTCCAACTCGGTTTTACAGTGAAAACTGCAGGAACTTCAAACCGGCACTAGGAAACAGACTGAGAATCCAGAGTAAAAGTTTCTCCTGTAATCCATTCCATTTGTGCTAGATGAACGAACGTCTTTCCACATGCTCAGTTCTGAGAGATAATTGTGTGTGAAAGCCGTCCTTCACTTAGCTTGTAGGGAACACCACGTTTCTTTTCAATTGCCAACTCCATTCCTTAAATATATATGGGGAGGTTATAGCTCCAAATATCTTTTACAGTGAAAACTGCAGGAAATTCCTACCGGCACTAGGAAACATACTGAGAATCCAGAGTAATTGTTTCTCCTGCAACCCGTTCCATTTGTGTTAGATGAACGAACGTTTCTCCACATGCTCAGTTCTGAGAAATTAGTGTATGCGAAAGCCGTCCTTCAAATATCTTGTTGGGAACACAAAATTCCTTTTCAGTTGCAAACTCCATTCCTTACATATATATGGGGATGGACAATCTCCAACTCAGTTTTAGAGTGAAAACTGCAGGAACTCCAAACCGGCACTAGGAAACAGACTGAGAATCCAGAATAAAATTTCTCCTGCAACCCTTTCCCTTTTTGCTAGATGAAAGAAAGTCTCTCCTCATGTTCAAATCTGAGAGATAATTGTGTGTGAAATCCGTCCTTCATCTAGCTTGTTGGGAACACAAAGATTCTTTTCAGTTGCAAACACCACTCTTTAAATATATATGGGGAAGTACTAGCTCAAACTCGGTTTTACAGTGAAAACTGCAGGAACTTCAAAGCGGCACTAGGAAAAAGACTAAGAAACCAGAGTATAGTTTCTCCTGCAACCCGTTCACTTTGTGCTAGATGAACGAACGTCTCTCCACAGGCTCACTTCTGAGAGATAAGTGTGTGTGTAACCCGTCCTTCATATATCTTGTTGGGAACACAAAGTTTCTTTTCAGTTGCAAACTCCAATCCATACATATATATGGGGAGGTAGTAGCTCCAACTCGTTTTTACAGTGAAAACTGCAGGAACTTCAAACCGGCACTAGGAAACAGTCTGAGAACCCACAGTAAAAGTTTCTCCTGCAATACGCTCCCATTTTGCTGGATGAACGAACGTCTCTCCACATGCTCAGTTCTGAGGGATAAGTGGGTGTGAAACCGAAATTCAACTATCTTGTTGGGAACACAAAGTTTCTTTTAAGTTGAAACTCCACTCCTTACATATATGGGGGGAGGTACAAGATCCAACTCTGTTTTTCATTGAAAACTGCAGGAACTTCAAACCTGCACTAGGAATCATACAGAGTAACCAGAGTAAAAGTTTTTCCTGCAATCAGTTCAATTTGTGCTAGATGAAAGAACGTCTCTCTACAAGCTCAGTGCTGAGAGATATGTGTGTGTGAAAGCCGTCCTTCAAATATCTTGTTGGGTACACAAAGTTTCCTTTCAGTTGCAAACTCCACTCCTTACATATATATGGGTAGGTACTAGCTCCAACTTGGTTTTACAGTGAAAATTGCAGGAACTCCAAACAGGCACTAGGAAAAAGGCTGAGAATCCATAGTAAAAGTTTCTGCTGCAAACCATTGCCTTTGTGCTAGATGAAAGAACTTCTCTCCACATGCTCAAATCTGAGAGATAATTGTGTTTGAATTCCGTACTTAAACAAGCTTGTTGGGAACACAAAGTTTCTTTTCAGTTGCATACTCCAAACCATACATATATATGGGGAGGTAATAGCTCCAACTCGGTTTAACAGTGAAAATTGCAGGAACTTCAAACCGGCACTAGGAAACAGACTGAGGACCCAGAGTAAAGTTTCTCCTGCAACCCGTTCCCATTCTGCTACATGAAAGAACGTCTCTCCACATGCTCAGTTCTCAGGGATAATTGTGTGTGAAAGTCGCCCTTCACCTAGCTTGATTGGAACACAAAGTTTCTTTTCAGTTGCAAACTTATCTCCTTAAATATATATGGGGAAGTTCTAGCTCCAAATCGGTTTTACAGTGAAAACTGCAGGAACTTCAAACCGGCACTAAGAACAAGACTGAGAAAACAGAGTAAACTTTCCCCAGCAACCCGTTAACTTTGTGCTAGATGAACGAACGTATCTCCACATGTTTTGATCTGAGAGATAAGTGTGTGTGAAAGCCGTCCTTCAACTACCTTGTTGGGAACACAAAGTTTCTTTTAAGTTGCATAATCCACTCCATACAAATATAGGGGGAGGTACTAGATCCAACACCTATTTACAGTGAAAATTGCAGGAACTTCAAACAGGCACTAGGAAACAGACTGAGAAACCAGAATAAAAGTTTCTCCTGCAACCAGTTCCCTTTGTGCTAGATGAAAGGAAGTCCCTCCACATGCTCAGTTCTGAGAGATAATTGTGTCTGTAAGCCGTCCTTCAAGTAGCTTGTTGGGAACACAAAGTTTCTTTTCATTTGCATACTTATCTCCTTAAAAATATATAGGGAATTTATAGCTCCAACTCCGTTTTACAGTGAAAAATGCAGGAAATTCAAACCGGTACTAAGAAAAATACTGAGAAACAAGTGTAAAAGTTTCTCCTGCAACCCGTTCCCTTTGTTCTAGATGAACGTACTTCTCCTCACATGCTCAGTTCTAGCGATAAGAGTTTGTGAATGCCATCCTTCATATAGCTTGTTGGGAACACAAAGTTTCTTTTCAGTTGCAAACTCCAATCCATACGTATATAGGGGGAGGTACAAGATCCAATAAAGTTTTACAGTGAAAACAGCAGGAACTTCAAACCGGCTCTAGGAAACCGACTTAGAATCCACAGTAAAAGTTTCTCATGCATCCCGTTCCATTTGTGCTAGATGAAAGAACGTATCTCCACGTGCTCAGTTCTGAGAGATATGTGTGTGTGAAACCCGTCCTTCACATAGCTTGTTGGGAACACAAAGTTCATTTTCGGTTGCAAACTACAATCCATACATATATATGGGGAGGTAGTAGCTCTGACTCTGTTTTAGAGTGAAAACTGCAGGAACTTCAAACCGGCACTAGGAAACAGACTGAGAACCCAGAGTAATAGTTTCTCCTTTAAACCGTTCCATTTGTGCTAGATGAAAGAACCTCTCCACATATCAGTTCTGAGAGATAAATGTGTGTGGAATCCGTCATTTAAATAGCTTGATGGGAACACAAAGATTCTTTACATTTGCAAACTTATCTCCTTAAATATATATGGGGATGTTCTAGCTCCAACTCGGTTTTACAGTGAAAACTGCAGGAACTTCAAACCAACACTAGGAAACAGACTGAGAATCCAGAGTAAAAGTTTCTCCTGTAATCCGTTCCATTTGTGCTAGATGAACGAACGTCTTTCCACATGCTCAGTTCTGAGAGATAATTGTGTGTGAAAGCCGTCCTTCACTTAGCTTGTAGGGAACACCACGTTTCTTTTCAATTGCCAACTCCATTCCTTAAATATATATGGGGAGGTTATAGCTCCAAATATCTTTTACAGTGAAAACTGCAGGAAATTCCTACCGGCACTAGGAAACATACTGAGAATCCAGAGTAATTGTTTCTCCTGCAACCCGTTCCATTTGTGTTAGATGAACGAACGTTTCTCCACATGCTCAGTTCTGAGAAATTAGTGTATGCGAAAGCCGTCCTTCAAATATCTTATTGGGAACACAAAATTCCTTTTCAGTTGCAAACTCCATTCCTTAAAAATATATGGGGATGGACAATCTCCAACTCAGTTTTAGAGTGAAAACTGCAGGAACTCCAAACCGGCACTAGGAAACAGACTGAGAATCCAGAATAAAATTTCTCCTGCAACCCTTTCCCTTTTTGCTGGATGAAAGAAAGTCTCTCCTCATGTTCAAATCTGAGAGATAATTGTGTGTGAAATCCGTCCTTCATCTAGCTTGTTGGGAACACAAAGATTCTTTTCAGTTGCAAACTCCACTCCTTAAATATATATGGGGAGGTACTAGCTCAAACTCGGTTTTACAGTGAAAACTGCAGGAACTTCAAACCGGCACTAGGAAAAAGACTAAGAAACCAGAGAATAGTTTCTCCTGCAACCCGTTCACTTTGTGCTAGATGAACGAACGTCTCTCCACAGGCTCAGTTCTGAGAGATAAGTGTGTGTGAAACCCGTCCTTCATATATCTTGTTGGGAACACAAAGTTTCTTTTCAGTTGCAAACTCCAATCCATACATATATATGGGGAGGTAGTAGCTCCAACTCGTTTTTACAGTGAAAACTGCAGGAACTTCAAACCGGCACTAGGAAACAGACTGAGAACACAGAGTAAAAGTTTCTCCTGCAACCCCTATCCTTTGTACTAGATGAACGAACGTCTCTCCACATGCTCATTTCAGAGAGATAATTGTGTGAGAATGCCGTCCTTCAGCTAGCTTGTTTTGAACACAACGTTTCTATTCAGATTCAAATTCCACTCCTTTAATATATATGGGGAATTTATAGCTCTAAATCCGTTTTAAAGTGAAAACTGCAGGAACTAAAACCAGCTCTAGGAAACAGACTGAGAAACCAGAGTAAAAGTTCCCCTGCAAAGTTTTCCCTTTTTGCTAGATGAACGAAATTCTCTTCACATGCTCAAATCTGAGAGATAAGTGTGTGTGAAAGCCGTCCTTTTCCTAACTTGTTGGGAACACATAGTTTCTTTAGAGTTGCAAAGTCCACTCCATACATATAGAAGGGAGGTACTAGCTCCAACTCTTTTTTACAGAGAAAAGTGCAGGAACTTCAAACCGGCACTAGGAAACAGACTGAGAAACCAGAGAAAAAGTTTCTCCTGAAATCCGTTCCCTTTGTGCTAGATGATCGAACGTCTCTCCATATGCTCAGTTCTGAGAGATTAGTGTGTGTGAAAGCCGTCCTTCACCTAGCTTGTTGGGACACAAATATCTTTTCAGTTGCAAACTCCACTCCTTACATATATATGGGGACGTACTAGCCCCAACTCGGTTTTACAGTGAAAACTGCAGAATTTTCAAACCGGCACTACGAAACAGACTGAGAATCCAGAGTAAAAGTTTCTGCTGCAAACTGTTCCCTTTGTGCTAGATGAAACAACGTCTCTCCACATGTTCATATCTGAGAGATAATTGTGTTTGAAATCCGTCCTTCAACAAGCTTATCGGGAACACAAATTTTCTTTTCAGTTGCAAACTCCACTCCTTAAATATATATGGGGACCTACAAGCTCCGACTCGGTTTAACAGTGAAAACTGCAGGAACATCATACAGGCACTAGGAAACAGACTGAGAAACCACAGTAAAAGTTTTTCCTGCAACCCGTTCCCTTTCTGCTAGATGAACGAACGTCTCTCCACATGGTCAGTTCTGAGGGATAAGTGTGTGTGAAACCGAAATTCAACTATCTTGTTGGGAACACAATGTTCCTTTTCAGTTGAAATCTCCACTCCATACATACATATGGGGAGGTACTAGATCCAACTCTGTTTTACATTGAAAACTGCAATAAATTCAAACCAGCACTAGGAAACAGACTGAGAAACCAGAGTAAAATTTGTCCTGCAACACGTTCCCTTTGTGCTAGATGAAAGAACGTCTCTCCACATGCTCAAATCTGAGAGATAATTGTGTGTGAATGCCGAGCTTCACCTAGCTTGTTGGGAAAACAAAGTTTCTTTTCAGTTGCAAACTCCACTCCTTAAAAATATATGGGGAGGTGCTAGCTCTAAATAGGTTTTACAGTGAAAACTGCAGGAACATCCAACCGGCACTAGGAAACAGACTGAGAAACCAGAGTAAATGTTTCTCCTGCAACCCGTTCCCTTTGTGCTAGATGATCGGACGTCTCTCCACATGCTCAGTTCTGAGAGATAAGTGTGTGTGAAACCGAACTTCATCTATATTGTTGGGAACACAAAGTTTCTTTTCAGTGGCAACCTCCACTCCATTCATATATAGGGAAAGTACTAGCTCCAACTCGGTTTTGCAGTGAAAACTGCAGGAATATAATACCGGCCCTAGGAAACGTAATGAGAAACCAGAGTAAAAGTTTGCCCTACAACCCGTTCCATTTGTGCTAGATGAAAGAACGTCTCTCCATATGCTCAGTTCTGAGAGATAAGTGTGTGTGAAACCCGTCCTTCACATAGCTTGTTAGGAACACAAAGTTTCTTTTAGGTTGCAAATTTCAATCCATACATATATATGGATAAGTACTAGATCCAAAACGATTTTACAGTGAAAACTGCAGGAACATCAATCCGGCACTAGGAAACAGACTGAGATAAAAGAGTAAAATTTTTCCTGCAACCCGTTCCCTTTCTGCTAGATGAACGAAATTCTCTCCACATTATCATATCTGAGAGAAATGTGTGTGTGAAATCCTAACTTCACCTAGCTTGTTGGGAACACAAAGTTTCTTTTCAGTTGCTAATTCCACTCCTTAAATTCATAAGGGAAGGTTCTAGCTCCAACTCGGTTTTACAGTGAAAACTGCAGGAATTTCATACCGGCAATAGGAAACAGATTGATATAACCGAGTAAAAGTTTAAACTGCAAACCGTTCCCTTAATTCTAGATGAAAGAAAATATCTCCAAGTGCTCAGTTCTGAGATATAAGTGTGTGTGAAAGCCGTCTTTCACCTAGCTTTTTGGGAACACAAAGTTTTTTCAGTTGCAAAGTCCACTCCTTAAATATATATGGGAAGGTTATAGCTCCAACTAGGTTTTACAGTGAAAACTGCAGGAAATTCAAACCGGCACTAGGAAACAGAAAGAGAGACCACAGTAAAATTTCTCCTGCAACACGTTCCCATTTTGCTAGATGAACGAATGTCTCTCCACATGCTCAGTTCTGAGAGATTAGTGTGTGCGAAAGCCGTTCTTCAAATATCTTGTTGGAAACACAAAATTTCTTTTCAGTTGCAAACTCCACTCCATATATATATATGGGGAATTACTAGCTCCAACTCTGTTTTAAAGTGAAAACTGCAGGAACTTCAAACCGGCACTTGGATACAGACTGAGAAAATAGAGTAAAATTTTCTCCTACAACCCGTTACCTTTCTGCTAAATGAACGAACTTCTCTCCACATGCTCATTTTGAGAGATAAGTGTGTGTGAATCCCGCACTTCAACTAGCTTGTTGGGAACACAAATTTTCTTTTAAGTTGCAAACTACAATCCATATATGTATATTGATATGTACTAGCTCCAACTCGGTTTTACAGTGAAAACTGCAGGAACTTCAAACCGGCACTAGGAATCAGACTGAGAAACCAGAGTAAACGTTTCCGCTGCAACCCGTTCCCTTTGTGCTAGATGAACGAACGTCTCTCCACATGCTCAGTTCTGAGAGATAAGTGTGTGTGAAACCCGTACTTCACATAGCTTGTTGGGAACACAAAGTTTCTTTTAGGTTGCAAATTTCAATCCATACATATATATGGATAAGTACAAGCTCCAACTCGGTTTTACAGTGAAAACTGCAGGAACTTCAAACCGGCACTAGGAAATAGACTGAGAAAAAGGATTAAATGTCCTGCAACCTTTTCCCTTTCTGATAGATGAACGAACTTCTCTCCACATGGTCATATCTGAGATATAAGTGTGTGTGAAACCGAACTTCAACTATCTTGTTTGAAATAAAAGTTTCTTTTCAGCTGAAAACACCACTCCATTCATATATAGGGGGAGGTACTACATCCAACTCTGTTTTACAGTGAAAACTGCAGGAACTTCATACCGGCACTTGGAAACAGATTGAGAAACCAGAGTAAAAGTTTCCCCTGAATCCCTTTCCCTTTGTACTAGATGAACGAAAGTCTCTCCACATGCTCAGTTCTGACAGATACGTTTGTGTTAAAGCGGTCCTTCACCTAGCTTGTTGGGAACACAAAGATTATTTTCAGTTGAAAAATTCACTCCATATATATATATGGGTTGGCACTATCTCCAACTCGATTTTACAGTGAAAACTGCAGGAACTTAAAACCGGCAGTAAGAAATAGAGTGAGAAACCAGAATATGAGTATCAGCTGCAACCCATTCCATTTGTGCTAGATGAACGAATGTCTTTCCAGATGCTCATTTCTGAAATATAATTGTGTAAAAGCCGTACTTATCTTGGCTTGTTGGGAAACAAATTTTCTTACCATTTGCAAACTACACTCCATAAATATTTATGGGGAAGTACTAGCACCAACTCGATTTTACAGTGAAAACTGCAGGAACTTCAAACCGCCACCAGGAAACAGATTGAGAATCCAGAGTAAAAGTTTCTCCTGCAACACGTTCACATTGTGCTAGATGATCTAACGTCTTTCCACATGCTCAGATCTTATATATTAGCATGTAGGAAAGTCGTCCTTCATCTAGCTTGTTTCAAAAATAAAGTTTCTTTTCAGCTGCAAACTACACTCCAAATATATATATACGGGAATGTACTAGCTCTAACTCGTTTTTACATTGAAAACTGCAGGAAATTCAAACTGGCACTAGGAAAAAGTCTGAGAAACCATTGTAAAAGTTTCTCCTGAAACGGTTCCTTATTTGCTAGATGAAAGAACGTCTCTCCACATGCTCAGTTCTGAGAGATATGTGTGTGTGAAAGCTGTTCTTCACCTAGCTTGTTGGGAACACAAAGTTTTTTTTCACTTGCAAACTATAATCCATACATATATATGCGAAGGTACAAGCTCCAAAACTTTTTACAGTGAAAATTGCAGGTAATTCAAACTAGCCCTAGGAAACAGACTGAGAAACCAGTTTAAAAGTTTCCCCTGCAACCTGTTCCCTTTGTGCTAGATGAACGAACGCCTCTCCACATGCTCATTTCTGAGAAATAATTGTGTGTGATAGCCGTCCTTCCATTAGATTGTTGGAAACACAAAGATGCTTTTCTGTTGCAAATTACACTCCATAAATATATATGCGGAGGTACTATCTCCAACACGGTTTTACTGTGAAAGCTGCAGGAAATTCAAACCAGCACTAGGAAAAATACTGAGAAAAGAGAGTAAATTTTCTCCTGAAAAAAGTTCCTTTTGTGCTAGATGAACGAAAGTCCCTCCACATGCTCAGTTCTGGGAGAAAATTGTGTGTGAAAGCCGTCCTTCACCTAGCTTGTTGGGAACACAAAGATTCTTTTCAGTTGCATAATTCACTCCATACATATATATGGTGAGGTACTATCTCCTACTCGTTTTTACAGTGAAAACTGCAGGAAATTCAAACAAGCACTAGGAAACAGACTGAGAGACCAGAGTAAAAATTTCTCCTGTACCGTTCCCTCTGTGCTAGATGAACGAACGTCTCTCTGCATGCTCAGTTCTGAGCGATAAGTGTGTGTGAATGCCGTCATTCCCCTAGCTTGTTGGGAACACAAAGTTTCTTACCATTTGCCAACTACACTCCATAAATATTTATGGGGAATTACTAGCTCCAACTCGGTTTTACAGTGAAAACTGCAGGAACTTCAAACCGGCACTAGGAAACAGTCGGAGATACCAGAGTAAATGTTTCTCCTGCAACACGTTAAAATTGTGCTAGATGAACTAACGTCTCTCCACATGCTCAGATCTTAGACATAATCGTGTATGAAAGTCGTCTTTCACATAGCTTGTTGGGAACACAAAGATTCTTTTAAGTTGCAAACTACCATCCAAATGTATACATGGGGAGTTACTAGCTCCAACTTGGTTTTAAAATGATAATTGCAGGAACTTCAAACCGGCACTACCAAGCAGACTGAGAAACCAGAGAAAAATTTCTCCTGCAACCCTTTCCATTTGTGCTTGATAAACGAACGGTTCTCCAATGCTCAGTTTTGAGAAATAAGTGTGTTTGAATGCCGTCTTTCAACTATCTTGTCGGGAACACAGTGTTTACATCCAGTTGCAAACTACAGTCCATACATATATATGGGGAAGTACTAGCTCCAACTTTGTTTATAGTGAAAACTGCAGGAACAGCTAACCGCCACTAGGAAACAGACTGTGAAACCAGAGTAAAAGTTTCACCTGCAACCCGTTCCCTTTCTGCTAGATGAACGAACGTCTTTCCACATGCTCAGTTCTGAGAGAAAAATGTGTGTTAAAGCAAATATTCACCTAGCTTTTTGGGAACAAAATGTTTCTTTTCTGTTGCAATCTACACTCCATACATATATATGGGGAGGTACTAGCTCCAATTCCGTTTAACAATGAAAACTGCATGAACATAAAATTGGCACTACGAAACAGACTGAGAAAACAGAGTAAAAGTTTCTCCTGTACTTTTCCCTTTGTGCTAGATGTACGAAAGTCTCTCCACATGCTCTGTTCTGAAAAATTAGTGTGTGTGAAAGCCGTCCTTCACCTAGCTTTTTGGGAACACAAAGTTTCTTTTCAGTTGCAAACTTCACACCATACATATATATGTGGAGGTAGTTACTCCAACACGGTTATGCAGTGAAAAATGCAGGAACTTCAAACCGCCACTAGGAAAGTGTCTGAGAAAACATAGTAAATGTTTCTCCTGCATCCCGTTCCATTTGTGCTAGATAAAAGAATGTCTCTCCACATTCTCAGTTCTAAGAGATAACTGTGTATGAAAGCCGTCCTTCAACTAGCTTGTTGGGAACACAAAGTTTCTTTTCAGTTGCAAACTACACTCCAAACATATATATGGGGAGGTACTAGCTCCAACTCGGTTTTACAATGAAAACTGCAGGAACTTCAAACTGGAACTAGGAAACAGTCTGAAAAACCAGTGTAAACTTTTCTCCTGCAAACCGTTCATTATTTGCTAGATGAAAGAACGTCTATCCTCATGCTCAGTTCTGACAGATAAGTGTGAATGAAAGCCGTCCTTCACCTAGCTTGTCGGGAACACAAAGTTTCTTCCCTGTTGCCAGCTACACTCCATACAAATAAATGGTGTGTTACTAGCCCCAACTCAGTTTTACAGTGAAAACTGCAGGAACTTAATCCGCCACTAGGAAACAGACTGAGAATCCAGAGAATAATTAACACCTGCATCCCGCTCCCTTTGTGCTAGTTGAACGAACATTTCTCCACACGCTCAGTTCTGAGAGATAACTGTGTGTGAAAGCCGTCCTTCACCCTGCTTGTTGGGAACACAAAGTTTATTTTCAGTTGACTACTCCTCTCCATACATATATATGGGGAGGTAATAGCTCTAACATGGTTTTCCAGTGAAAACTGCAGGAACTTAAAACCGGCACTAGGAAACAGTCTGAGAACCCACAGTAAAAGTTTCTCCTGCAATACGCTCCCATTTTGCTGGATGAACGAACGTCTCTCCACATGCTCAGTTCTGAGGGATAAGTGTGTGTGAAACCGAACTTCAACTATCTTCTTGGGAACACAAAGTTTCTTTTAAGTTGAAACTCCAATCCTTACATATATAGGGGGAGGTACATGATCAAACTCTGTTTTTCATTGAAAACTGCAGGAACTGCAAACCTGCACTAGGAAACCTACAGAGTAACCAGAGTAAAAGTTTTTCCTGCAATCAGTTCAATTTGTGCTAGATGAAAGAACGTCTCTCTACAAGCTCAGTGCTGAGAGATATGTGTGTGTGAAAGCCGTCCTTCAAATATCTTGTTGGGTACACAAAGTTTCCTTTCAGTTGCAAACTCCACTCCTTACATACATATGGGTAGGTACTAGCTCCAACTCGGTTTTACAGTGAAAATTGCAGGAACTCCAAACAGGCACTAGGAAACAGGCTGAGAATCCATAGTAAAAGTTTCTGCTGCAAACCATTGCCTTTGTGCTAGATGAAAGAACTTCTCTCCACATGCTCAAATCTGAGAGATAATTGTGTTTGAATTCCGTACTTAAACAAGCTTGTTGGGAACACAAAGTTTCTTTTCAGTTGCAAACTCCAATCCATACGTATATAGGGGGAGGTACAAGATCCAATAAAGTTTTACAGTGAAAACAGCAGGAACTTCAAACCGGCACTAAGAAAAATACTGAGAAACAAGTGTAAAAGTTTCTCCTGCAACCCGTTCCCTTTGTTCTAGATGAACGTACTTCTCCTCACATGCTCAGTTCTAGCGATAAGAGTTTGTGAATGCCATCCTTCACATATCTTGTTGGGAACACAAAGTTTCTTTTCAGTTGCAAACTCCAATCCATACGTATATAGGGGGAGGTACAATATCCAATAAAGTTTTACAGTGAAAACAGCAGGAACTTCAAACCGGCTCTAGGAAACCGACTTAGAATCCACAGTAAAAGTTTCTCATGCATCCCGTTCCATTTGTGCTAGATGAAAGAACGTATCTCCACGTGCTCAGTTCTGAGAGATATGTGTGTGTGAAACCCGTCCTTCACATAGCTTGTTGGGAACACAAAGTTCATTTTTGGTTGCAAACTACAATCCATACATATATATGGGGAGGTAGTAGCTCTGACTCTGTTTTAGAGTGAAAACTGCAGGAACTTCAAACCGGCACTAGGAAACAGACTGAGAACCCAGAGTAATAGTTTCTCCTTTAAACCGTTCCATTTGTGCTAGATGAAAGAACCTCTCCACATATCAGTTCTGAGAGATAAATGTGTCTGAAATCCGTCATTTAAATAGCTTGATGGGAACACAAAGATTCTTTTCAGTTGCAAACTTATCTCCTTAAATATATATGGGGATGTTCTAGCTCCAACTCGGTTTTACAGTGAAAACTGCAGGAACTTCAAACCGGCACTAGGAAACAGACTGAGAATCCAGAGTAAAAGTTTCCCTGTAATCCGTTCCATTTGTGCTAGATGAACGAACGTCTTTCCACATGCTCAGTTCTGAGAGATAATTGTGTGTGAAAGCCGTCCTTCACTTAGCTTGTAGGGAACACCACGTTTCTATTCAATTGCCAACTCCAATCCTTAAATATATATGGGGAGGTTATAGCTCCAAATATCTTTTACAGTGAAAACTGCAGGAAATTCCTACCGGCACTAGGAAACATACTGAGAATCCAGAGTAATTGTTTCTCCTGCAACCCGTTCCATTTGTGTTAGATGAACGAACGTTTCTCCACATGCTCAGTTCTGAGAAATTAGTGTATGCGAAAGCCGTCCTTCAAATATCTTGTTGGGAACACAAAATTCCTTTTCAGTTGCAAACTCCATTCCTTACATATATATGGGGATGGACAATCTCCAACTCAGTTTTAGAGTGAAAACTGCAGGAACTCCAAACCGGCACTAGGAAACAGACTGAGAATCCAGAATAAAATTTCTCCTGCAACCCTTTCCCTTTTTGCTAGATGAAAGAAAGTCTCTCCTCATGTTCAAATCTGAGAGATAATTGTGTGTGAAATCCGTCCTTCATCTAGCTTGTTGGGAACACAAAGATTCTTTTCAGTTGCAAACTCCACTCCTTAAATATATATGGGGAGGTACTAGATCAAACTCGGTTTTACAGTGAAAACTGCAGGAACTTCAAACCGGCACTAGGAAAAAGACTAAGAAACCAGAGTATAGTTTCTCCTGCAACCCGTTCACTTTGTGCTAGATGAATGAACGTCTCTCCACAGGCTCAGTTCTGAGAGATAAGTGTATGTGAAACCCGTCCTTCATATATCTTGTTGGGAACACAAAGTTTCTTTTCAGTTGCAAACTCCAATCCATACATATATATGGGGAGGTAGTAGCTCCAACTAGTTTTTACAGTGAAAACTGCAGGAACTTCCAAACGGCACTAGGAAACAGACTGAGAACACAGAGTAAAAACTTCTCCTGCAACCCCTATCCTTTGTACTTGATGAACGAAATTCTCTCCACATGCTAATTTCAGAGAGTTAATTGTGTGTGAATGCCGTCTTTCAGCTAGCTTGTTGGGAACACAACGATTCTATTCAGTTGCAAATTCCACTCCTTTAATATATATGGGGAGGTTATAGCTCTAAATCCGTTTTACAGTGAAAACTGCAGGAACTAAAACCGGCACTAGGAAACAGACTGAGAAACCAGAGTAAAAGTTCTCCTGCAAAGTTTTCCCTTTTTGCTAGATGAACGAACTTCTCTTCACATGCTCAAATCTGAGAGATAAGTGTGTGTGAAAGCCGTCCTTTTCCTATCTTGTTGGGAACACATAGTTTCTTTAGAGTTGCAAATTCCACTCCATACATATAGAAGGGAGGTACTAGCTCCAACTCGGTCTTACAGAGAAAACTGCAGGAACTTCCACCCGGCACTAGGAAACAGACTGAGAAACCAGAGAATAAGTTTCTCCTGAAATCCGTTCCCTTTGTGCTAGATGATCGAACGTCTCTCCATATGCTCAGTTGTGAGAGATAATTGTGTGTGAAAGCCGTCCTTCACCTAGCTTGTTGGGAACACAAATTTCTTTTCAGTTGCAAACTCCACTCCTTACATATATATGGGGATGTACTAGCCCCAACTCGGTTTTACAGTGAAAACTGCAGAATTTTCAAACCGGCACTACGAAACAGACTGAGAATCCAGAGTAAAAGTTTCTGCTGCAAACATTTCCCTTTGTGATAGATGAAACAACGTCTCTCCACATGTTCATATCTGAGAGATAATTGTGTTTGAAATCCGTCCTTCAACTAGCTTAACGGGAACACAAAGTTTCTTTTCAGTTGCAAACCCCACTCCTTAAATATATATGGGGACGTACAAGCTCCAACTCGGTTTAACAGTGAAAACTGCAGGAACATCATACAGGCACTAGGAAACAGACTGAGAAACCACAGTAAAAGTTTTTCCTGCAACCCGTTCCCTTTCTGCTAGATGAACGAACGTCTCTCCACATGGTCAGTTCTGAAGGGATAAGTGTGTTTGAAACCGAACTTCAACTATCTTGTTGGGACACAATGTTTCTTTTCAGTTGAAATCTCCACTCCATACATATATATGGGGAGGTACTAGATCCAACTCTGTTTTACATTGAAAACTGCAATAAATTCAAACCAGCACTAGGAAACAGACTGAGAAACCAGAGTAAAATTTGTCCTGCAACACGTTCCCTTTGTGCTAGATGAAAGAACGTCTCTCCACATGCTCAAATCTGAGAGATAATTGTGTGTGAATGCCGAGCTTCACCTAGCTTGTTGGGAAAACAAAGTTTCTTTTCAGTTGCAAACTCCACTCCTTAAAAATATATGGGGAGGTGCTAGCTCTAAATAGGTTTTACAGTGAAAACTGCAGGAACATCCAACAGGCACTAGGAAACAGACTGAGAAACCAGAGTAAAAGTTTCTCCTTCAACCCGTTCCCTTTGTGCTAGATGATCGAACGTCTCTCCACATGCTCAGTTCTGAGAGATAAGTGTGTGTGAAACCGAACTTCAACTATCTTTTTGGGAACACAAAGTTTCTTTTCAGTGGCAAACTCCACTCCATTCATATATAGGGAAAGTACTAGCTCCAACTCGGTTTTGCAGTGAAAACTGCAGGAATATAATACCGGCACTAGGAAACGTAATGAGAAACCAGAGTAAAAGTTTGCCCTACAACCCGTTCCATTTGTGCTAGATGAAAGAACGTCTCTCCATATGCTCAGTTCTGAGAGATAAGTGTGTGTGAAACCCGTCCTTCACATAGCTTGTTGGGAACACAAAGTTTCTTTTAGGTTGCAAATTTCAATCCATACATATATATGGGTAAGTACTAGCTCCAAATCGATTTTACAGTGAAAACTGCAGGAACATCAATCCGGCACTAGGAAACAGACTGAGATAAAAGAGTAAAATTTTTCCTGCAACCCGTTCCCTTTCTGCTAGATGAACGAAATTCTCTCCACATGGTCATATCTGAGAGAAATGTGTGTGTGAAATCCTAACTTCACCTAGCTTGTTGGGAACACAAAGTTTCTTTTCAGTTGCTAATTCCACTCCTTAAATTCATAAGGGAAGGTTCTAGCTCCAACTCGGTTTTACAGTGAAAACTGCAGGAACTTCATACCGGCAATATGAAACAGACTGATATACCAGAGTAAAAGTTTAAACTGCAAACCATTCCCTTAATTCTAGATGAAAGAAAATATCTCCACGTGCTCAGTTCTGAGATATAAGTGTGTGTGAAAGCCGTCTTTCACCTAGCTTTTTGGGAACACAAAGTTTTTTCAGTTGCAAAGTCCACTCCTTAAATATATATGGGAAGGTTATAGCTCCAACTAGGTTTTACAGTGAAAACTGCAGGAAATTCAAACCGGCACTAGGAAACAGAAAGAGAGACCACAGTAAAATTTCTCCTGCAACACGTTCCCATTTTGCTAGATGAACGAATGTCTCTCCACATGCTCAGTTCTGAGAGATTAGTGTGTGTGAAAGCCGTTCTTCAAATATCTTGTAGAAATCACAAAGTTTCTTTTCAGTTGCAAACTCCACTCCATACATATATATGGGGAAATACTAGCTCCAACTCTGTTTTAAAGTGAAAACTGCAGGAACTTCAAACCGGCACTAGGAGACAGACTGAGAAAATAGAGTAAAATTTTCTCCTGCAACCCGTAACCTTTCTGCTAAATGAACGAACTTCTCTCCACATGCTCATTTTGAGAGATAAGTGTGTGTGAAACCCGTCCTTCACATAGCTTGTTGGGAACACAAAGTTTCTTTTAGGTTGCAAACTACAATCCATATATATATATTGATATGTCCTATCACCAACTCGGATTTACAGTGAAAACTGCAGGAACTTCAAACCGGCACTAGGAATCAGACTGAGAAACCAGAGTAAACGTTTCCCTGCAACCCGTTCCCTTTGTGCTAGATGAACGAACGTCTCTCCACATGCTCAGTTCTGAGAGATAAGTGTGTGTGAAACCCGTCCTTCACATAGCTTGTTGGGAAAACCAAGTTTCTTTTAGGTTGCAAATTTCAATCCATACATATATATGGGTAAGTACAAGCTCCAACTCGGTTTTACAGTGAAAACTGCAGGAACTCCAAACCTGCACTAGGAAACAGACTGAGAAAAAGGAGTAAATGTCCTGCAACCCTTTCCCTTTCTGATAGATGAACGAACTTCTCTCCACATGGTCATATCTGAGAGATAAGTGCGTGTGAAACCGAACTTCAACTATCTTGTTGGGAATAAAAGTTTCTTTTCAGCTGAAAACACCACTCCATTCATATATAGGGGGAGGTACTACATCCAACTCTGTTTTACAGTGAAAACTGCAGGAACTTCATACCGGCACTTGGAAACAGATTGAGAAACCAGAGTAAAAGTTTCCCCTGAATCCCGTTCCCTTTGTACTAGATGAACGAAGGTCTCTCCACATGCTCAGTTCTGACAGATACGTTTGTGTTAAAGCGGTCCTTCACCTAGCTTGTTGGGAACACAAAGATTATTTTCAGTTGAAAAATTCACTCCATATATATATATGGGTTGGCACTATCTCCAACTCGATTTTACAGTGAAAACTGCAGGAACTTCAAACCGGCAGTAAGAAATAGAGTGAGAAACAAGAATATGAGTATCACCTGCAAACCATTCCATTTGTGCTAGATGAACGAATGTCTTTCCAGATGCTCATTTCTGAAATATAATTGTGTAAAAGCCGTACTTATCTTGGCTTGTTGGGAAACAAAGTTTCTTACCATTTGCAAACTACACTCCATAAATATTTATGGGGAAGTACTAGTACCAACTCGATTTTACAGTGAAAACTGTAGGAACTTCAAACCGCCACCAGGAAACAGATTGAGAATCCAGAGTAAAAGTTTCTCCTGCAACACGTTCACATTTTGCTAGATGATCTAACGTCTTTCCACATGCTCAGATCTTATATATAAGCATGTAGGAAAGTCGTCCTTCATCTAGCTTGTTTCGAAAATAAAGTTTCTTTTCAGCTGCAAACTACACTCCAAATATATATATACGGGAATGTACTAGCTCTAACTCGTTTTTACATTGAAAACTGCAGGAAATTCAAACTGGCACTAGGAAAAATTCTGAGAAACCATTGTAAAAGTTTCTCCTGAAACGGTTCCTTATTTGCTAGATGAAAGAACGTCTCTCCACATGCTCAGTTCTGAGAGATATGTGTGTGTGAAAGCTGTTCTTCACCTAGCTTGTTGGGAACACAAAGTTTTTTTTCATTTGCAAACTATAATCCATACATATATATGCGAAGGTACAAGCTCCAAAACTTTTTTACAGTGAAAATTGCAGGTAATTCAAACTAGCCCTAGGAAACAGACTGAGAAACCAGTTTAAAAGTTTCCCCTGCAACCTGTTCCCTTTGTGCTAGATGAACGAACGCCTCTCCACATGCTCATTTCTGAGAAATAATTGTGTGTGATAGCCGTACTTCCATTAGATTGTTGGAAACACAAAGATGCTTTTCTGTTGCAAATTACACTCCATAAATATATATGCGGAGGTACTATCTCCAACACGGTTTTACTGTGAAAGCTGCAGGAAATTCAAACCAGCACTAGGAAAAATACTGAGAAAAGAGAGTAAATTTTCTCCTGAAAAAAGTTCCTTTTGTGCTAGATGAACGAAAGTCCCTCCACATGCTCAGTTCTGGGAGAAAATTGTGTGTGAAAGCCGTCCTTCACCTAGCTTGTTGGGAACACAAAGATTCTTTTCAGTTGCATAATTCACTCCATACATATATATGGTGAGGTATTATCTCCTACTCGTTTTTACAGTGAAAACTGCAGGAAATTCAAACAAGCACTAGGAAACAGACTGAGAGACCAGAGTAAAAATTTCTCCTGTACCGTTCCCTCTGTGCTAGATGAACGAACGTCTCTCTGCATGCTCAGTTCTGAGCGATAAGTGTGTGTGAATGCCGTCATTCCCCTAGCTTGTTGGGAACACAAAATTTCTTACCATTTGCCAACTACACTCCATAAATATTTATGGGGAATTACTAGCTCCAACTCGGTTTTACAGTGAAAACTGCAGGAACTTCAAACCGGCACTAGGAAACAGTCGGAGATACCAGAGTAAATGTTTCTCCTGCAACACGTTAAAATTGTGCTAGATGAACTAACGTCTCTCCACATGATCAGATCTTAGACATAATCGTGTATGAAAGTCGTCCTTCACATAGCTTGTTGGGAACACAAAGATTCTTTTAAGTTGCAAACTACCATCCAAATGTATACATGGGGAGTTACTAGCTCCAACTTGGTTTTAAAATGATAATTGCAGGAACTTCAAACCGGCACTACCAAGCAGACTGAGAAACCAGAGAAAAATTTCTCCTGCAACCCTTTCCATTTGTGCTTGTTAAACGAACATTTCTCCAATGATCAGTTTTGAGAAATAAGTGTGTTTGAATGCCGTTTTTCAACTATCTTGTCGGGAACACAGTGTTTACATCCAGTTGCAAACTACAGTCCATACATATATATGGGGAAGTACTAGCTCCAACTTTGTTTATAGTGAAAACTGCAGGAACAGCTAACCGCCACTAGGAAACAGACTGTGAAACCAGAGTAAAAGTTTCACCTGCAACCCGTTCCCTTTCTGCTAGATGAACGAACGTCTTTCCACATGCTCAGTTCTGAGAGAAAAATGTGTGTTAAAGCAAATATTCACCTAGCTTTTTGGGAACAAAATGTTTCTTTTCTGTTGCAATCTACACTCCATACATATATATGGGGAGGTACTAGCTCCAATTCCGTTTAACAATGAAAACTGCATGAACATAAAATTGGCACTACGAAACAGACTGAGAAAACAGAGTAAAAGTTCCTCCTGTACTTTTCCCTTTGTGCTAGATGTACGAAAGTCTCTCCACATGCTCTGTTCTGAAAAATTAGTTTGTGTGAAAGCCGTCCTTCACCTAGCTTTTTGGGAACACAAAGTTTCTTTTCAGTTGCAAACTTCACACCATACATATATATGTGGAGGTAGTTACTCCAACACGGTTATGCAGTGAAAAATGCAGGAACTTCAAACCGCCACTAGGAAAGTGTCTGAGAAAACATAGTAAATGTTTCTCCTGCATCCCGTTCCATTTGTGCTAGATAAAAGAATGTCTCTCCACATTCTCAGTTCTAAGAGATAACTGTGTATGAAAGCCGTTCTTCAACTAGCTTGTTGGGAACACAAAGTTTCTTTTCAGTTGCAACCTACACTCCAAACATATATATGGGGAGGTACTAGCTCCAACTCGGTTTTACAATGAAAACTGCAGGAACTTCAAACTGGAACTAGGAAACAGTCTGAAAAACCAGTGTAAACTTTTCTCCTGCAAACCGTTCATTATTTGCTAGATGAAAGAACGTCTATCCTCATGCTCAGTTCTGACAGATAAGTGTGTATGAAAGCCGTCCTTCACCTAGCTTGTCGGGAACACAAAGTTTCTTCCCTGTTGCCAGCTACACTCCATACAAATAAATGGTGTGTTACTAGCCCCAACTCAGTTTTACAGTGAAAACTGCAGGAACTTAATCCGCCACTAGGAAACAGACTGAGAATCCAGAGAATAATTAACACCTGCATCCCACTCCCTTTGTGCTAGTTGAACAAACATTTCTCCACACGCTCAGTTCTGAGAGATAACTGTGTGTGAAAGCCGTCCTTCACCCTGCTTGTTGGGAACACAAAGTTTATTTTCAGTTGACTACTCCTCTCCATACATATATATGGGGAGGTACTAGCTCCAACATGGTTTTCCAGTGAAAACTGCAGGAAATTCCAACCGGCAGTAGGAAATAGACTGAGAAACCAGAATACGAGTTTATCCTGTAACCCGTTCCAATTGTGCTAGATGATCGAAAGTTTTTCCAAATGCTCAGTTCTGAAATATAACTGTGTGTAAAAGCTTTACTTTTCCTAGCTTGTTTGGAACACAAAGATTCTTACCATTTGCCAACAACACTCCATAAATATTTATGGGGAAGTACTAGCTCCAACTCGATTTTACAGTGAAAACTGCAGGAATTTCAAACCGCCACTAGGAAACAGATTGAGATTCCAGAGTAAAATTAAGACCTGCAAACCTTTCCCTTTGTGCTAGTTAAACGAACGTCTATCCACAAGCTCAGTTCTGAGAGATAAGTGTGCGTGAAAGCCGTCTTTCACCTAGCTTGTTGGGAACACAAAGTTTCTTTTAAGTTCCAAATTACAATCCAAATGTATACATGGGGAGTTACTAGCTCCAAATCGATTTTACAATGAAAATTGCAGGAACTTCAAATCGGCATTAAGGACCAAACTGAGAAACCAGAGAAAACTTTCTCCAGCAAACCATTCCATTTGTGCTTGTTAAACGAACGTCTCTACAATGCTCAGTTCTGAGAAATAAGTGTGTATGAATGCCGTCATTCACTTATCTTGTCGGGAACACAAAGTTTCTTTCCAGTTGCAAACTACACTACATATATATATAAGGGGAAGTTCAATCAACAATTCGGTTTATAGTGAAAACTGCAGGAACTGCTAACCACCACTAGGAAACAGACTGAGAAACCAAAGTAAAAGTTTCACCTGCAAAACCTTCCCTTTCTGCTAGATGAACAAACGTATCTCCATATTCTCAGTTCTGAGAGATAAGTCTGTGTGAAAGCCATTCTTCACCTAGCTTGTTGGGAACACAATGTTTCTTTTCATTTGCAATCTACATTCCATACATATATATGGGGAGGTACTAGCTCCAACTCGATTTTACAGTGAAAACTGCATGAACAACAAAATGTCACAGCGAAACAGACTGAGAAAAAAGAGTAAAAGTTTCTCCTATACTTTCCTTTTGTGCTAGATGAACGAACATCTCTCCACATGCTCAGTTCTGAAAAATAAGTGTGTGTGAAAGCCATCTTTCACCTATCTTGTTGGGAACAAAATGTTTCTTTTCACTTGCAAGCTACAATCCATACATATATATGTGGAGGTAGTTACTCCAACACGGTTTTGCAGTGAAAAATGCAGAAACTTCAAACCGGCACTAGGAAACAGTCTGAGAAACCAGAGTAAAAGTTTCTCCTGCATCCCGTTCCTTTTGTGCTAGATGAACGAACGTCTCTCCACATGCTCAGTTCTATGATATAACTGTGTATGAAAGCCGTCCTTCAACTAGGTTGTTTGGAATACAAAGAATCTTTTCAGTTGCAAATTACACTCCAAAAATATATATGGGGCGGTAGTAGCTGCAACTCTTTTTTACATTGAAAACTGCAGGAAATTCAAACAGGCACTAGGAAACATACTGAGAAAACACAGTAAAAGTTTCCCCTACAACCGGTTTCTTTTGTGCTAGATGAACGAACGTCTCTCCACATGCTCAGTTCTGAGAGAGAATTGTGTGTGAAAGCCGTCCTTCATCAAGCTTTTTGGGAACACAATGTTCCTTTTCATTTGCAAACTACACTCCATACATATATATGGGGAGGTACAAGCTCCAAATCTTTTTTACAGTGAAAACTGCCTGAACCTCAAAATGGCTCTAGGAAACAGACTGAGAAACCACAGTAAAATTTTTCCTGAAACCCGATTCATTGTGCTAGATGAACGAAAGTCTCTCCACATGTTCAATTCTGAGAGATACATTTGTGTGAAAGCCGTGTTTCACCTAGATTGTTGGGAACACAATATTTCTTTTCAGTTGCTAAATACAGTCCATACATATATATGGGGAGGTACTAGCTCCAAATCTGTTTTACAGTGAAAACTGCAAGAACCTCACAACGGCACTAGGAAACAGTCTGAGAAACCAGAGTAAAAGTTTCTCCTTCAGATCGTTCCCTTTGTACTAGATGAACGAATTTCTCTCCACATGTTCAGTTCTTAGAGATAAGTGTGCATGAAAGTCGTCCTTCACCTAGCTTGATGGGAACACAAAGTTTCTTTTCAGTTTCAAACTACACTCCATAAATATATATGCGGAGGTACTAGCTTCAACTCTATTTTACAGTGCAAACTGCAGGAACTTCAAACCGGCACTAGGAAACAGACTGAGAAACCAGAGTAAATGTTTCTCATGCAACCCGTTCCCTTTGTGCTAGATGAACGAACGTATCTCCCCATGCTCATTTCTCAGTGATAAGTGTGTTTGAAAGCCTTCCTTCTCCTACCTTGTCGGGAAAACAAAGTTTCTTTCCAGTTGCAAATTACACTCCATACATGTATATGGGGAAGTAGAAGATTCAAATCTGTTTTACAGTGAAAACTGCAGGAAATTAATCGGCCACTAAGTAATAGACTGAGAATCCAGAGTAAAAGGAACACCTGCAACCGGATCATTTTGTGCTAGTTGAACGAACGTATCTCTACATGCTCAGTTCTGAGAGATATTTGTGTGTGAAAGCCGTCCTTCAACTAGCTTGTTGGGAAAACAAAGTTTCTTTTCAGTGCAAACTACAATCCATACATATATATGTTGAGGTACTAGCACCAAAACGGTTATACAGTGAAAAATGCAGGAACTTTAAACCGGCACTACGAAACAGACTGAGAACCCAGAATAAGAGTTTCCCCTGCAACCCGTTCCCTTTGTGCTAGATGAACGAATGTCTCTCAACATGGTCAGTTCTGAGAGATAAGTGTGTGTGAAAGCCGTCCTTCACATAACTTGTAGGGAAAACAAAGTTTCTATTCAGTTGCAAACTACAATCCATACATATATATAGGGAGGTAATAGCTCCAAATCTGTTTAACAGTGAAAACTGCATGAACCTCAAAATGGCACTAGGAAACAGACAGAGAAACCAGAGTACATGTTTCTCCTCAAACCGTTCTATTTGTGCTAGATTAACGAACGTCTCTCCACATGCTCAGTTCTGAGATATAAGTTTGTGTTAATGCCGCACTTCACCTAGCATGTTTGGAACACAAAGTTTCTTTTCAGTTGCAAAATACACTCCATACATATATATGGGGAGGTACCAGCTCCAACACGGTTTTACAGTGAAAATTGCAGGAACTTTAATCCGGCAGTAGGAAACAGACTGAGAATCCAGAGTAATAGGAAACCCTGCAACTCGTTCATTTTGTGCTTGTTGAACGAACATATATCCCCATGCTCTGTTCTGAGAGATATGTGAGTGTGTAAGCCGTCTTATAACTAGCTTGTTGGGAACACAAAGTTTCTTTCCAGTTGCAAACTACACTCCATACATATATATGGGGAGGTACTAGGTCTAAAACGGTTTTACAGTGAAAACTGCTGGAAATTCAAACAGGCACTAGGAAACAGACTGAGAACCCTGAGTAAGAGTTTCTACTGCAACATGTTCTTTTTGTGCTAGATGAACGAACGTCTCTCAAATGCTCTGATCTGAGAAATAATTGTGTGTGAAAGCCGACTTCAGGTAGCTTGTAGTGAAAACAAAGATTCTTTTCAGTTGCAAACAACACTCCATACATACATATGGGGATGTACTTGCTCCAACTCGGTTATACAGTGAAATATGCAGGACATTCAAATCGACACTATAAAAGAGACTTAGTAACTAAAGTAAAATTTTCTCCTGCCACCCGTTCCATTTGTGCTAGATGAACGAACGTCTCTCTGCATGCTCATTTCTGATAGATATGTATGTGAAATCAGTACTTCACAAAGCTTTTTGGGAACACAATATTTCTTTTCAGTTTGAAACAACACTCCAGATATATATAAGGGAAATCGTAGCTCCAACTCGAATTTAAATTGAAAACTGCAGGAACTTCAAACCGGCACTAGGAAACAGACTGAGAATCCAGAGTAAGAGTTTCTCCTGCATCCCGTTCAATTTGTGCTAGATGAACGAACATCTCTCCACATGCTCAGTTTTAAGAGTATTGTGTGTGTGAAAGCCGTCCTTCAACAATCTTGTTGGAACACAAAGTTTCTTTTCAGTTGCAAACTACACTTCATACATATATATGGGGAGGTAGTAGCTCCAAATCTGTTTTACCGTGAAAACTGAAGGAACTTCTTACCGGCACTTGGAAACAGACTGAGAATCCAGAGTAAAAGTTTCTCCTGCAAACCTTTTCATTTGTGCTAGTTGAATGAACGTCTCTCCACATGCTCAGATCTGAGAGATAATTGTGTGTAAAAACCGTTCTTCACCTTCCTTGTTGGGAACACAAAGTTACTTTTCAGTTGCAAACTACATTCCATACATATATATGGGGAAGTACAAGCTCCAAATCGGATTTACAATGAAAACTTCAGGAACTTCAAACCGGCACTAGGAAACATACTGATAACCCAGAGAAAGAGCTTCTCTTGCAACCTCATTCCCTTTGTGCTAGATGAATGAACGTCTCTCCACATGCTCATTTCTGAGAGAAAATTATATGTGAAAGCCGTCCTTCACCTATCTTGCTGGGAACACATAGTTTCTTTTCAGGTGCAAACTACAATCCAGACCTATATATGAGGAGGTACAAGCTCCAAATCTGTTTTACAGTGAAAACTGCTGGAACTTCAAATAGGCACTAGGAAAAAAACTGAGAAATCAGAGTAAAGTATTGTCCTGCAACACGTTCCATTTGTGCTAGATTAACGAAAGTCTCTCCACATGCTCAGTCCGTAGATATAAGTGTGTGTGAAAGCCGTCCTTCACTTAGCTTGTTGGGAACACAAAGTTTCTTTTAAGTTGCAAACTACACTTCAAACATATACGTGGGGTGGTACTATCTCCAACATGGTTTTACAGTGAAAACTGCAGGAACTTCAAATCGGCACTAGGAAACAGTCTGAGAAACCAGAGTAAAAGTTTCTCCTGCAACCCGTTCCCTAGGTGCTAGATGAACGAACTTCTATCCACATACTCAGTTCTTAGAGATAAGTGTGTATGAAAGCCGTATTTCACCTAGCTTGTAAGGAACACAAAGTTTCTTTTCACTTGCAAACTACAATCCATACATATATATGCGGAGGTACTACCTCCAACTCTGTTTTACAGTGAAAACTGCAGGAAATTCAAACCAGCACTAGGAAAAAGACTGAGAAACCAGAATAAATGTTTTTCCTGCAAACCATCCTTGTGCTTGATAAATGAATATCTCTCCACATGCTCAGTTCTGAGATGTAAGTGTGTGTTAAATCCAAACTTCACCTAGCTTGTTGGGAACACAAAGTTATTTTTCAGTTGCAAATTACAGTCCATTCATATGTATGTCGAGGAACTAGCTCCAAATCGGTTTAAGAGTGAAAACTGAATGTACCTCAAAATGGCACTAGGAAACAGACTAGAAACAAGAGTAAAAGTTTCTCCTGAAAAACATTTTTTTTTTTTGCTAGATGAACGAACGTTTCTCCACATGCTCAGTTCTGAGAGATACGTGTGTGTGAAAGCCGTCCTTCACCTAGCTTGTCGGGAACACAAAGATAGTTTCAATTTGCAAACTACACTCCATGCATATATATGGAGATATATTAGCTCCAACTCTGTTTTACAGTGAAAACTGCAGGAACTTCAAACAGGGACTAGGAAACAGTCTGAGAAAACAGAGTAAAAGTTTCTCCTGCACCCCGTTCCCTTTGTGCTAGATGAACGAACGTCTCTCCACATCTGTGTTCTTAGAGATAAGTGCGTATGTAAGCTGTCTTTCACCAATCTTTTCAGGAACACAAAGATCTTTTTCAGTTGCAAACTACACTCCATACATATATATGCGGAGGTACTAGCTCCAAATCTGTTTTACAGTGAAAAATGCAGGATATCAAAACAAGCACTAGGTAAAGACTGAGAAAATAGAGTAAAATTTCCTCCTGCACACCGTTCTTTGTGCTAGATGAACGAAAGTCTCTAGACATGCTCAGTTCTGAGAAATAACTGTGTCTGAATGCCGTCCTTCAACTAGCTTGTTGTTAACACAAAGTTTCTTTTCAGTTGCAAACACCACTCCATACATATATAGGGGGAGGTATGAGCTCCAACTCGTTTTAACAGTGAAAACTGCAGAAACTTCAAAAGGGCACTAGGAACCAGACTGAGAAACGAGAGTAAATTTTATACTGCAACCGGTTCCTTTGTGCTAGATGAACGAAAGTCACACCAAATGCATATTTCTGAGAAATAAGTGTGTTTGAATGCCAAATTTCAACTAGCTTGTTGGGAACACAAAGATTCTTTTCAGTTGCAAACACCACTCTTTAAATATATATGGGGATGTACTAGCTCCAACTCAGTTTTACACTGAAAAATGCAGGAACTCCCTACCGGCACTAGGAAACAGACTGAGAAACAAGAGTTAAAGTTTCCCCTGCAACCCGTTCCCTTTGTGCTAAATGAACGAACGTCTCTCCACATGCTCAGTTCTGAGAGAAAATTGTGTGTGAAAGCCGTCCTTCATCAAGCTTTTTGGGAACACAATGTTCCTTTTCATTTGCAAACTACACTCCATACATATATATGGGGAGGTACAAGCTCCAAATCTTTTTTACAGTGAAAACTGCCTGAACCTCAAAATGGCTCTAGGAAACAGACAGAGAAACCACAGTAAAATTTTTCCTGAAACCCGTTTCATTGTGCTAGATGAACGAAAGTCTCTCCACAAGTTTAATTCTGAGAGATATGTGTGTGTAAATGCAGAACTTCATTTAGCTTGTTGGGAACACAAAGTTTCTTTCCAGATGCAAACTACACTCCATATATATATATGGGGAAGTACTAGTCCAACTCATTTTAACAGTGAAAACTGCATGAATCTCTAAATGGCACTAGGAATCAGACAGATAAACCAGAGTAAATTTTCTCCTGCAACCCGTTCCTTAGTGCTAGATGAAACTCCACATGTTCAGTTCTGAGAGATACGTTTGTGTGAAAGCCGTGTTTCACATAGATTTTTGGGAACAAAATGTTTCTTTTCAGTTGCAAAATTCACTCCATACATATATATGGGAAGGTACTAGCTCCAAATCTGTTTTACACTGAAAACTGCATGAACCTCAAAATGGCACTAGGAAACAGTCTGAGAAACCAGAGTAAATTTTCTCCTGCAACCCGTTCCTTAGTGCTAGATGAACGAATTTCTCTCCACATGCTCAGTTCTTAGAGGTAAGTGTGTATGAAATTCGTCCTTCACCTAGCTTGTTGGGGAAACAAAGTTTCTTTTCAGTTGCAAACTACACTCCATAAATTTATATGCGGTGGTACTAGCTCCAACTCTGTTTTACAGTGAAAACTGCAGGAACTTCAAACCGGCACTAGGAAACAGACTGAGAAAACAGAGTAAATGTTTCTCCTGCAACCATTTCACTTTGTGCTAGATGAACGAACGTCTCTCCACATGCAAATTTCTGAGAGATACGTGTGTGTGAAAGCCGTTCTTCACATAGGTTGTTGGGAACACAAGATTATATTCAGTGTCAAAATACACTCCAAACATATACTTGGGGTGGTAGTAGCTCCAAAACCGTTCTACAGTGAAAAATGCAGGAACTACAAACCGGTACTAGGAAACAGTCTGAGGAACCAGAGTAGAAGTTGCTCTTCCCTTTGTGCTAGATGAACGAAAGTCTCTCCACATGCTCAGTTCTTAGAAATAAGTGTGTGTGAAAGCCGTTCTTCAGGTAAATTGTTGGGAACAAAAAGTTTCTTTTCAGTTGCAATCTACAATCCAAACATATACGTGGGGAGGTACTTT
Organism: Camelus dromedarius; assembly: GCF_036321535.1. NCBI lineage: Eukaryota > Metazoa > Chordata > Mammalia > Artiodactyla > Camelidae > Camelus > Camelus dromedarius. The sequence continues at coordinate 4,072,932 of NW_026989731.1, forward strand.
CTCCAAAACGTTTTTACAGTGAAAACTTCAGGAACTTCAAATTGGTACTAGGAAAATGTCTGAGAAACCTGGGTAAAAGTTTCTCCTGCAAACCGATCCCTTTGTGCTAGATGAACGAACTTCTATCCACATACTCAGTTCTTAGAGATAAGTGTGTATGAAAGTCGTATTTCACCTAGCTTGTCAGGAACACAAAGTTTCTTTTCACTTGCAAACTACAATCCATACATATATATGCGCAGTTACTAGCTCCAACTCTGTTTTACAGTGAAAACTTCAGGAAATTCAAACCAGTACTAGGAAAAAGACTCAGAAAACAGAGTAAAAATTCCTCCTGCAAACCTTTCTTTCTGCTAGATGAACGAATATCTCTCCACATGCTCATTTCTGAGATGTAAGTGTGTGTTAAAGCCAACCTTCTCCTAGCTTGTTGGGAACACAAAGTTATTTTTCAGTTGCAAACTAAAGTCCATTCATATATATGTCGAGGTACTAGCTCAAACGGTTTAAGAGTGAAAACTGAATGTACCTCAAAATGGCACTAGGAAACAGACTACAAACAAGAGTAAAATTTCTCCTGAAACCCGTTTCATTTTTTGCTAGATGAACGAACGTCTCTCCACATGCTCAGTTCTGAGACAGGCGTGTGTGTGAAAGCCGTCCTTCACATAGCTTGTTGGGAACACAAAGTTTCTTTTCAGATACAAACTACACTCCATAAATATATATGGGGAGGTACTAGCTCCAACTCGGTTTTACAGTGAAATCTGCATGAACTTCAAACCGGCACTGGGAAAAATTCTGAGAAACCAGAGTAAAAGTTTCTACTTCACATCGTTCCCTTTGTGCTAGATGAAAGAACGTCTCTCCCCATGCTCAGTTCTGAGAGATAAGTGTGTGTGAGCCTTCCTTCTCTTAGCTTGTTGGGAACACATAGTTTCTTTCCAATTTTTAATTACACTCCATAAACGTATATGGGGATATAGTTGATTCAAATCTGTTTCACAGTGATAACTCCAGGAACTTAAACTGCCACTAGGAAACAGAATGAGAATCCAGAGTAATAAGAAACCCTGCAACCCGTTCATTTCGTGCTAGTTGAACGAACGTATCTCCACATGATCTGTTCTGAGAGATATGTGTGTGTGTAAGCGGTCTTATAAATAGCTTGTTGGGAACACAAAGTTTCTTTTCAGTTGCAAACTACACTCCTTACATATATATGGGGAGGTACTAGCTCCAACTCGCTTTTACAGTGAAAACTGCAGGAACTTCAAACCGGCACTAGGAAACAGGCTGAGAAACCATAGTATAAGTTTCTCCTGCAAACCGTTCCATTTGTGCTGGATGAAAGAATGTCTCACCACATGCTCATTTCTTAGAGATAAGTGTGTATTAAAGCCGTCCGTCACCTAGATTGTCCGGAACACAAAGATTCTTTTCAGTTGCAAATTACAATCCATACATATATGTGGGGAGGTACTAGCTCCAACTCGGTTTTACAGTGAAAACTGCAGGAAATTCAAACCGTCACTAGGAGTCAGACTGAGAAACCAGAGTAATAGTTTCTCCTGCAACACGTTCCATTTGTGCTAGATGAACGAACGTCTCTCCACATGCACAGTTCTGAGAGATAATTGTGTGTGAAAGCCGTCCTTCACCTAGCTTGTTGGGAAACCAAAGTTTCTTTTCAGTTGCAAACTTCAACCATACATATATATAGGGAGGTACTAGTTCCCACTCGCTTTTACAGTGAAAACTGCAGGAACTTCCTACTGGCACTAGGAAGCAGACTGAGAAACAAGAGTTAATTTTCCACTGCAAAACGTTCCCTTTGTGCTAGATGTAAGATCGTCTCTCCACAAGCTCATTTCTGAGAGATAAGTGTGTGTGAAAGCTGTCCTTCACATAGCTCGTTGGGAAAACAAAGATTTATTCAGTTGCACACTACACTCCATACATATATATGAGAAGGTAATTGCTCCAACCCGGTTTTACAGTGGAAAATGCAGGAAATTCAAAATGGCACTAGGAAACATACTGAGAATCCAGAGTAACAGATTCTCCTGCAAACCGTTCCCTTTGTGCTAGATGAACGAACGTCTCTCCACATGCTCAGTTCTGAGAGAAAAGTGTGTGTTAAAGCCGAACTTCACCTTGCTTGTTGGGAACACTAAGTTCTTTCCAGTTGCAAAATACACTCCAAAAATATATATGGGGAGGTACTAGCTCCAACTCGAATTTACATTGAAAACTGGAGGAACTTCAACCTGGGACTAGGAACCAGACTGAGAAACCAGAGTAAGAGTTTCTCCTGCATCCCGTTCCCTTTGTGCTAGATGAATGAACATCTCCCCACATGCTCAGTAATAAGAGAAATGTGTGTGTTAAAACCGTCCTTCAACAAACATGTTGGAACACAAATTTTCTTTTCAGTTGCAAACTACACTTCATGCATATATATGGGGAGGTAGTAGCTCCAACTCTATTTTATCGTGAAAACTGAAGGAACTTCTTACCGGCACTTGGAAACAGACTAAGAATCCAGAGTAAAAGTTTTTCCTGCAAACCTTTTCATTTGTGCTAGTTGAACGAAATTCTCTCCACATGCTCACTTCTGAGAGATAATTGTGTGTGAAAGCCGTATTTCACCTAGCTTGTTGGGAACACAAAATTTCTTTTCAGTTGCAAACTACACTCCATAGATATATATGGGGAGGTTATAACTCCAACTCGGTTTTACAGTGAAAACTGCAGGAACTTCAAACCGGCGCTAGTAAACAGACTGAGAATCCAGAGTAAAAGTAACTCCTGCAAACCGTTCTATTTGTGCTAATTGAACGAACGTATCTCCACACACACAGTTTTGAGAGATAAGTGTGTGTGAATTCCTTACTTCACCTAGCTTGTTGGGAACACAAAGTTTCTTTTCAGTTGCAAACTACACTCCATAAATATATATGGGAAAGTACAGTTCCAACTCGAATTTTCAATGTAAATTCCAGGAAATTCAAACCGACACTAGGAAACAGACTGAGAACCAAGGATAATAGATTCTCCTGCAAACTATTCCCTTTGTGCTAGATGAACGAACATCTCTCCACATGCTGAGTTCTGAGAGATAAGTGTGTATGAAATCTGTCCTTCACCTACTTATCGGGAAAACAAAGTTTCTTTCTGGTTGCAATATACACTCCATATATATATTTGGGAAGGTACTAGCTCCAACTCGGTTTTATAGTGAAAACTGCAGGAACATAAACTGCCACTATAAAACAGACTCAGAATTCAGATTAAAACTAACACCTGCAAACCGTTCCCTATGTGCTAGTTGAACAAACATCTCTCCACTCGCTCAGTTCTGAGAGATAAGTGTGTGTGAAAGCCGTCTTTCACCCAGCTTGTTGGGAACACAAAGTTTCTTTTCAGTTGCAAACTACATTCCATACATATATATGGGGAAGTACAATCTCCAAGTCGGATTTACAATGAAAACTTCAGGAACTTCAAACCAGCACTAGGAAACATACTGATAACCCAGAGAAATAGCTTCTCTTGCAACCTCATTCCCTTTGTGCTAGATGAACGTACGTCTCTCCACATGCTCATTTCTGAGAGAAAATTATATGTGAAAGCCGTCCTTCACCTATCTTGCTGGGAACACATAGTTTCTTTTCAGGTGCAAACTACACTCCAGACCTATATATGAGGAGGTACAAGCTCCAACTCTGTTTTACAGTGAAAACTGCTGGAACTTCAAATAGGCACTAGGAAAAAAACTGAGAAATCAGAATAAAGAATTGTCCTGCAACACGTTCCATTTGTGCTAGATTAACGAAAGTCTCTCCACATGCTCAGTTCTGAGAGATATGTGTGTGTAAATGCAGAACTTCATTTAGCTTGTTGGGAACACAAAGTTTCTTTCCAGATGCAAACTACACTCCATACATATATATGGGGAAGTACTAGTCCAACTCATTTTAACAGTGAAAACTGCATGAATCTCTAAATGGCACTAGGAATCAGACAGATAAACCAGAGTAAATTTTCTCCTGCAACCCGTTCCTTAGTGCTAGATGAAACTCCACATGTTCAGTTCTGAGAGATACGTTTGTGTGAAAGCCGTGTTTCACATAGATTTTTGGGAACAAAATGTTTCTTTTCAGTTGCAAAATTCACTCCATACATATATATGGGAAGGTACTAGCTCCAAATCTGTTTTACAGTGAAAACTGCATGAACCTCAAAATGGCACTAGGAAACAGTCTGAGAAACCAGAGTAAATTTTCTCCTGCAACCCATTCCTTAGTGCTAGATGAACGAATTTCTCTCCACATGCTCAGTTCTTAGAGGTAAGTGTGTATGAAATTCGTCCTTCACCTAGCTTGTTGGGGAAACAAAGTTTCTTTTCAGTTGCAAACTACACTCCATAAATTTATATGCGGTGGTACTAGCTCCAACTCTGTTTTACAGTGAAAACTGCAGGAACTTCAAACCGGCACTAGGAAACAGACTGAGAAAACAGAGTAAATGTTTCTCCTGCAACCATTTCACTTTGTGCTAGATGAACGAACGTCTCTCCACATGCAAATTTCTGAGAGATACGTGTGTGTGAAAGCCGTTCTTCACATAGGTTGTTGGGAACACAAGATTATATTCAGTGTCAAAATACACTCCAAACATATACTTGGGGTGGTAGTAGCTCCAAAACCGTTCTACAGTGAAAAATGCAGGAACTACAAACCGGTACTAGGAAACAGTCTGAGGAACCAGAGTAGAAGTTGCTCTTCCCTTTGTGCTAGATGAACGAAAGTCTCTCCACATGCTCAGTTCTTAGAAATAAGTGTGTGTGAAAGCCGTTCTTCAGGTAAATTGTTGGGAACAAAAAGTTTCTTTTCAGTTGCAAACTACAATCCAAACATATACGTGGGGAGGTACTTTCTCCAAAACGTTTTTACAGTGAAAACTTCAGGAACTTCAAATTGGTACTAGGAAAATGTCTGAGAAACCTGGGTAAAAGTTTCTCCTGCAAACCGATCCCTTTGTGCTAGATGAACGAACTTCTATCCACATACTCAGTTCTTAGAGATAAGTGTGTATGAAAGTCGTATTTCACCTAGCTTGTCAGGAACACAAAGTTTCTTTTCACTTGCAAACTACAATCCATACATATATATGCGCAGTTACTAGCTCCAACTCTGTTTTACAGTGAAAACTTCAGGAAATTCAAACCAGTACTAGGAAAAAGACTCAGAAAACAGAGTAAAAATTCCTCCTGCAAACCTTTCTTTCTGCTAGATGAACGAATATCTCTCCACATGCTCATTTCTGAGATGTAAGTGTGTGTTAAAGCCAACCTTCTCCTAGCTTGTTGGGAACACAAAGTTATTTTTCAGTTGCAAACTAAAGTCCATTCATATATATGTCGAGGTACTAGCTCAAACGGTTTAAGAGTGAAAACTGAATGTACCTCAAAATGGCACTAGGAAACAGACTACAAACAAGAGTAAAATTTCTCCTGAAACCCGTTTCATTTTTTGCTAGATGAACGAACGTCTCTCCACATGCTCAGTTCTGAGACAGGCGTGTGTGTGAAAGCCGTCCTTCACATAGCTTGTTGGGAACACAAAGTTTCTTTTCAGATACAAACTACACTCCATAAATATATATGGGGAGGTACTAGCTCCAACTCGGTTTTACAGTGAAATCTGCATGAACTTCAAACCGGCACTGGGAAAAATTCTGAGAAACCAGAGTAAAAGTTTCTACTTCACATCGTTCCCTTTGTGCTAGATGAAAGAACGTCTCTCCCCATGCTCAGTTCTGAGAGATAAGTGTGTGTGAGCCTTCCTTCTCTTAGCTTGTTGGGAACACATAGTTTCTTTCCAATTTTTAATTACACTCCATAAACGTATATGGGGATATAGTTGATTCAAATCTGTTTCACAGTGATAACTCCAGGAACTTAAACTGCCACTAGGAAACAGAATGAGAATCCAGAGTAATAAGAAACCCTGCAACCCGTTCATTTCGTGCTAGTTGAACGAACGTATCTCCACATGATCTGTTCTGAGAGATATGTGTGTGTGTAAGCGGTCTTATAAATAGCTTGTTGGGAACACAAAGTTTCTTTTCAGTTGCAAACTACACTCCTTACATATATATGGGGAGGTACTAGCTCCAACTCGCTTTTACAGTGAAAACTGCAGGAACTTCAAACCGGCACTAGGAAACAGGCTGAGAAACCATAGTATAAGTTTCTCCTGCAAACCGTTCCATTTGTGCTGGATGAAAGAATGTCTCACCACATGCTCATTTCTTAGAGATAAGTGTGTATTAAAGCCGTCCGTCACCTAGATTGTCCGGAACACAAAGATTCTTTTCAGTTGCAAATTACAATCCATACATATATGTGGGGAGGTACTAGCTCCAACTCGGTTTTACAGTGAAAACTGCAGGAAATTCAAACCGTCACTAGGAGTCAGACTGAGAAACCAGAGTAATAGTTTCTCCTGCAACACGTTCCATTTGTGCTAGATGAACGAACGTCTCTCCACATGCACAGTTCTGAGAGATAATTGTGTGTGAAAGCCGTCCTTCACCTAGCTTGTTGGGAAACCAAAGTTTCTTTTCAGTTGCAAACTTCAACCATACATATATATAGGGAGGTACTAGTTCCCACTCGCTTTTACAGTGAAAACTGCAGGAACTTCCTACTGGCACTAGGAAGCAGACTGAGAAACAAGAGTTAATTTTCCACTGCAAAACGTTCCCTTTGTGCTAGATGTAAGATCGTCTCTCCACAAGCTCATTTCTGAGAGATAAGTGTGTGTGAAAGCTGTCCTTCACATAGCTCGTTGGGAAAACAAAGATTTATTCAGTTGCACACTACACTCCATACATATATATGAGAAGGTAATTGCTCCAACCCGGTTTTACAGTGGAAAATGCAGGAAATTCAAAATGGCACTAGGAAACATACTGAGAATCCAGAGTAACAGATTCTCCTGCAAACCGTTCCCTTTGTGCTAGATGAACGAACGTCTCTCCACATGCTCAGTTCTGAGAGAAAAGTGTGTGTTAAAGCCGAACTTCACCTTGCTTGTTGGGAACACTAAGTTCTTTCCAGTTGCAAAATACACTCCAAAAATATATATGGGGAGGTACTAGCTCCAACTCGAATTTACATTGAAAACTGGAGGAACTTCAACCTGGGACTAGGAACCAGACTGAGAAACCAGAGTAAGAGTTTCTCCTGCATCCCGTTCCCTTTGTGCTAGATGAATGAACATCTCCCCACATGCTCAGTAATAAGAGAAATGTGTGTGTTAAAACCGTCCTTCAACAAACATGTTGGAACACAAATTTTCTTTTCAGTTGCAAACTACACTTCATGCATATATATGGGGAGGTAGTAGCTCCAACTCTATTTTATCGTGAAAACTGAAGGAACTTCTTACCGGCACTTGGAAACAGACTAAGAATCCAGAGTAAAAGTTTTTCCTGCAAACCTTTTCATTTGTGCTAGTTGAACGAAATTCTCTCCACATGCTCACTTCTGAGAGATAATTGTGTGTGAAAGCCGTATTTCACCTAGCTTGTTGGGAACACAAAATTTCTTTTCAGTTGCAAACTACACTCCATAGATATATATGGGGAGGTTATAACTCCAACTCGGTTTTACAGTGAAAACTGCAGGAACTTCAAACCGGCGCTAGTAAACAGACTGAGAATCCAGAGTAAAAGTAACTCCTGCAAACCGTTCTATTTGTGCTAATTGAACGAACGTATCTCCACACACACAGTTTTGAGAGATAAGTGTGTGTGAATTCCTTACTTCACCTAGCTTGTTGGGAACACAAAGTTTCTTTTCAGTTGCAAACTACACTCCATAAATATATATGGGAAAGTACAGTTCCAACTCGAATTTTCAATGTAAATTCCAGGAAATTCAAACCGACACTAGGAAACAGACTGAGAACCAAGGATAATAGATTCTCCTGCAAACTATTCCCTTTGTGCTAGATGAACGAACATCTCTCCACATGCTGAGTTCTGAGAGATAAGTGTGTATGAAATCTGTCCTTCACCTACTTATCGGGAAAACAAAGTTTCTTTCTGGTTGCAATATACACTCCATATATATATTTGGGAAGGTACTAGCTCCAACTCGGTTTTATAGTGAAAACTGCAGGAACATAAACTGCCACTATAAAACAGACTCAGAATTCAGATTAAAACTAACACCTGCAAACCGTTCCCTATGTGCTAGTTGAACAAACATCTCTCCACTCGCTCAGTTCTGAGAGATAAGTGTGTGTGAAAGCCGTCTTTCACCCAGCTTGTTGGGAACACAAAGTTTCTTTTCAGTTGCAAACTACATTCCATACATATATATGGGGAAGTACAATCTCCAAGTCGGATTTACAATGAAAACTTCAGGAACTTCAAACCAGCACTAGGAAACATACTGATAACCCAGAGAAATAGCTTCTCTTGCAACCTCATTCCCTTTGTGCTAGATGAACGTACGTCTCTCCACATGCTCATTTCTGAGAGAAAATTATATGTGAAAGCCGTCCTTCACCTATCTTGCTGGGAACACATAGTTTCTTTTCAGGTGCAAACTACACTCCAGACCTATATATGAGGAGGTACAAGCTCCAACTCTGTTTTACAGTGAAAACTGCTGGAACTTCAAATAGGCACTAGGAAAAAAACTGAGAAATCAGAATAAAGAATTGTCCTGCAACACGTTCCATTTGTGCTAGATTAACGAAAGTCTCTCCACATGCTCAGTTCTGAGAGATATGTGTGTGTAAATGCAGAACTTCATTTAGCTTGTTGGGAACACAAAGTTTCTTTCCAGATGCAAACTACACTCCATACATATATATGGGGAAGTACTAGTCCAACTCATTTTAACAGTGAAAACTGCATGAATCTCTAAATGGCACTAGGAATCAGACAGATAAACCAGAGTAAATTTTCTCCTGCAACCCGTTCCTTAGTGCTAGATGAAACTCCACATGTTCAGTTCTGAGAGATACGTTTGTGTGAAAGCCGTGTTTCACATAGATTTTTGGGAACAAAATGTTTCTTTTCAGTTGCAAAATTCACTCCATACATATATATGGGAAGGTACTAGCTCCAAATCTGTTTTACAGTGAAAACTGCATGAACCTCAAAATGGCACTAGGAAACAGTCTGAGAAACCAGAGTAAATTTTCTCCTGCAACCCATTCCTTAGTGCTAGATGAACGAATTTCTCTCCACATGCTCAGTTCTTAGAGGTAAGTGTGTATGAAATTCGTCCTTCACCTAGCTTGTTGGGGAAACAAAGTTTCTTTTCAGTTGCAAACTACACTCCATAAATTTATATGCGGTGGTACTAGCTCCAACTCTGTTTTACAGTGAAAACTGCAGGAACTTCAAACCGGCACTAGGAAACAGACTGAGAAAACAGAGTAAATGTTTCTCCTGCAACCATTTCACTTTGTGCTAGATGAACGAACGTCTCTCCACATGCAAATTTCTGAGAGATACGTGTGTGTGAAAGCCGTTCTTCACATAGGTTGTTGGGAACACAAGATTATATTCAGTGTCAAAATACACTCCAAACATATACTTGGGGTGGTAGTAGCTCCAAAACCGTTCTACAGTGAAAAATGCAGGAACTACAAACCGGTACTAGGAAACAGTCTGAGGAACCAGAGTAGAAGTTGCTCTTCCCTTTGTGCTAGATGAACGAAAGTCTCTCCACATGCTCAGTTCTTAGAAATAAGTGTGTGTGAAAGCCGTTCTTCAGGTAAATTGTTGGGAACAAAAAGTTTCTTTTCAGTTGCAAACTACAATCCAAACATATACGTGGGGAGGTACTTTCTCCAAAACGTTTTTACAGTGAAAACTTCAGGAACTTCAAATTGGTACTAGGAAAATGTCTGAGAAACCTGGGTAAAAGTTTCTCCTGCAAACCGATCCCTTTGTGCTAGATGAACGAACTTCTATCCACATACTCAGTTCTTAGAGATAAGTGTGTATGAAAGTCGTATTTCACCTAGCTTGTCAGGAACACAAAGTTTCTTTTCACTTGCAAACTACAATCCATACATATATATGCGCAGTTACTAGCTCCAACTCTGTTTTACAGTGAAAACTTCAGGAAATTCAAACCAGTACTAGGAAAAAGACTCAGAAAACAGAGTAAAAATTCCTCCTGCAAACCTTTCTTTCTGCTAGATGAACGAATATCTCTCCACATGCTCATTTCTGAGATGTAAGTGTGTGTTAAAGCCAACCTTCTCCTAGCTTGTTGGGAACACAAAGTTATTTTTCAGTTGCAAACTAAAGTCCATTCATATATATGTCGAGGTACTAGCTCAAACGGTTTAAGAGTGAAAACTGAATGTACCTCAAAATGGCACTAGGAAACAGACTACAAACAAGAGTAAAATTTCTCCTGAAACCCGTTTCATTTTTTGCTAGATGAACGAACGTCTCTCCACATGCTCAGTTCTGAGACAGGCGTGTGTGTGAAAGCCGTCCTTCACATAGCTTGTTGGGAACACAAAGTTTCTTTTCAGATACAAACTACACTCCATAAATATATATGGGGAGGTACTAGCTCCAACTCGGTTTTACAGTGAAATCTGCATGAACTTCAAACCGGCACTGGGAAAAATTCTGAGAAACCAGAGTAAAAGTTTCTACTTCACATCGTTCCCTTTGTGCTAGATGAAAGAACGTCTCTCCCCATGCTCAGTTCTGAGAGATAAGTGTGTGTGAGCCTTCCTTCTCTTAGCTTGTTGGGAACACATAGTTTCTTTCCAATTTTTAATTACACTCCATAAACGTATATGGGGATATAGTTGATTCAAATCTGTTTCACAGTGATAACTCCAGGAACTTAAACTGCCACTAGGAAACAGAATGAGAATCCAGAGTAATAAGAAACCCTGCAACCCGTTCATTTCGTGCTAGTTGAACGAACGTATCTCCACATGATCTGTTCTGAGAGATATGTGTGTGTGTAAGCGGTCTTATAAATAGCTTGTTGGGAACACAAAGTTTCTTTTCAGTTGCAAACTACACTCCTTACATATATATGGGGAGGTACTAGCTCCAACTCGCTTTTACAGTGAAAACTGCAGGAACTTCAAACCGGCACTAGGAAACAGGCTGAGAAACCATAGTATAAGTTTCTCCTGCAAACCGTTCCATTTGTGCTGGATGAAAGAATGTCTCACCACATGCTCATTTCTTAGAGATAAGTGTGTATTAAAGCCGTCCGTCACCTAGATTGTCCGGAACACAAAGATTCTTTTCAGTTGCAAATTACAATCCATACATATATGTGGGGAGGTACTAGCTCCAACTCGGTTTTACAGTGAAAACTGCAGGAAATTCAAACCGTCACTAGGAGTCAGACTGAGAAACCAGAGTAATAGTTTCTCCTGCAACACGTTCCATTTGTGCTAGATGAACGAACGTCTCTCCACATGCACAGTTCTGAGAGATAATTGTGTGTGAAAGCCGTCCTTCACCTAGCTTGTTGGGAAACCAAAGTTTCTTTTCAGTTGCAAACTTCAACCATACATATATATAGGGAGGTACTAGTTCCCACTCGCTTTTACAGTGAAAACTGCAGGAACTTCCTACTGGCACTAGGAAGCAGACTGAGAAACAAGAGTTAATTTTCCACTGCAAAACGTTCCCTTTGTGCTAGATGTAAGATCGTCTCTCCACAAGCTCATTTCTGAGAGATAAGTGTGTGTGAAAGCTGTCCTTCACATAGCTCGTTGGGAAAACAAAGATTTATTCAGTTGCACACTACACTCCATACATATATATGAGAAGGTAATTGCTCCAACCCGGTTTTACAGTGGAAAATGCAGGAAATTCAAAATGGCACTAGGAAACATACTGAGAATCCAGAGTAACAGATTCTCCTGCAAACCGTTCCCTTTGTGCTAGATGAACGAACGTCTCTCCACATGCTCAGTTCTGAGAGAAAAGTGTGTGTTAAAGCCGAACTTCACCTTGCTTGTTGGGAACACTAAGTTCTTTCCAGTTGCAAAATACACTCCAAAAATATATATGGGGAGGTACTAGCTCCAACTCGAATTTACATTGAAAACTGGAGGAACTTCAACCTGGGACTAGGAACCAGACTGAGAAACCAGAGTAAGAGTTTCTCCTGCATCCCGTTCCCTTTGTGCTAGATGAATGAACATCTCCCCACATGCTCAGTAATAAGAGAAATGTGTGTGTTAAAACCGTCCTTCAACAAACATGTTGGAACACAAATTTTCTTTTCAGTTGCAAACTACACTTCATGCATATATATGGGGAGGTAGTAGCTCCAACTCTATTTTATCGTGAAAACTGAAGGAACTTCTTACCGGCACTTGGAAACAGACTAAGAATCCAGAGTAAAAGTTTTTCCTGCAAACCTTTTCATTTGTGCTAGTTGAACGAAATTCTCTCCACATGCTCACTTCTGAGAGATAATTGTGTGTGAAAGCCGTATTTCACCTAGCTTGTTGGGAACACAAAATTTCTTTTCAGTTGCAAACTACACTCCATAGATATATATGGGGAGGTTATAACTCCAACTCGGTTTTACAGTGAAAACTGCAGGAACTTCAAACCGGCGCTAGTAAACAGACTGAGAATCCAGAGTAAAAGTAACTCCTGCAAACCGTTCTATTTGTGCTAATTGAACGAACGTATCTCCACACACACAGTTTTGAGAGATAAGTGTGTGTGAATTCCTTACTTCACCTAGCTTGTTGGGAACACAAAGTTTCTTTTCAGTTGCAAACTACACTCCATAAATATATATGGGAAAGTACAGTTCCAACTCGAATTTTCAATGTAAATTCCAGGAAATTCAAACCGACACTAGGAAACAGACTGAGAACCAAGGATAATAGATTCTCCTGCAAACTATTCCCTTTGTGCTAGATGAACGAACATCTCTCCACATGCTGAGTTCTGAGAGATAAGTGTGTATGAAATCTGTCCTTCACCTACTTATCGGGAAAACAAAGTTTCTTTCTGGTTGCAATATACACTCCATATATATATTTGGGAAGGTACTAGCTCCAACTCGGTTTTATAGTGAAAACTGCAGGAACATAAACTGCCACTATAAAACAGACTCAGAATTCAGATTAAAACTAACACCTGCAAACCGTTCCCTATGTGCTAGTTGAACAAACATCTCTCCACTCGCTCAGTTCTGAGAGATAAGTGTGTGTGAAAGCCGTCTTTCACCCAGCTTGTTGGGAACACAAAGTTTCTTTTCAGTTGCAAACTACATTCCATACATATATATGGGGAAGTACAATCTCCAAGTCGGATTTACAATGAAAACTTCAGGAACTTCAAACCAGCACTAGGAAACATACTGATAACCCAGAGAAATAGCTTCTCTTGCAACCTCATTCCCTTTGTGCTAGATGAACGTACGTCTCTCCACATGCTCATTTCTGAGAGAAAATTATATGTGAAAGCCGTCCTTCACCTATCTTGCTGGGAACACATAGTTTCTTTTCAGGTGCAAACTACACTCCAGACCTATATATGAGGAGGTACAAGCTCCAACTCTGTTTTACAGTGAAAACTGCTGGAACTTCAAATAGGCACTAGGAAAAAAACTGAGAAATCAGAATAAAGAATTGTCCTGCAACACGTTCCATTTGTGCTAGATTAACGAAAGTCTCTCCACATGCTCAGTTCTGAGAGATATGTGTGTGTAAATGCAGAACTTCATTTAGCTTGTTGGGAACACAAAGTTTCTTTCCAGATGCAAACTACACTCCATACATATATATGGGGAAGTACTAGTCCAACTCATTTTAACAGTGAAAACTGCATGAATCTCTAAATGGCACTAGGAATCAGACAGATAAACCAGAGTAAATTTTCTCCTGCAACCCGTTCCTTAGTGCTAGATGAAACTCCACATGTTCAGTTCTGAGAGATACGTTTGTGTGAAAGCCGTGTTTCACATAGATTTTTGGGAACAAAATGTTTCTTTTCAGTTGCAAAATTCACTCCATACATATATATGGGAAGGTACTAGCTCCAAATCTGTTTTACAGTGAAAACTGCATGAACCTCAAAATGGCACTAGGAAACAGTCTGAGAAACCAGAGTAAATTTTCTCCTGCAACCCATTCCTTAGTGCTAGATGAACGAATTTCTCTCCACATGCTCAGTTCTTAGAGGTAAGTGTGTATGAAATTCGTCCTTCACCTAGCTTGTTGGGGAAACAAAGTTTCTTTTCAGTTGCAAACTACACTCCATAAATTTATATGCGGTGGTACTAGCTCCAACTCTGTTTTACAGTGAAAACTGCAGGAACTTCAAACCGGCACTAGGAAACAGACTGAGAAAACAGAGTAAATGTTTCTCCTGCAACCATTTCACTTTGTGCTAGATGAACGAACGTCTCTCCACATGCAAATTTCTGAGAGATACGTGTGTGTGAAAGCCGTTCTTCACATAGGTTGTTGGGAACACAAGATTATATTCAGTGTCAAAATACACTCCAAACATATACTTGGGGTGGTAGTAGCTCCAAAACCGTTCTACAGTGAAAAATGCAGGAACTACAAACCGGTACTAGGAAACAGTCTGAGGAACCAGAGTAGAAGTTGCTCTTCCCTTTGTGCTAGATGAACGAAAGTCTCTCCACATGCTCAGTTCTTAGAAATAAGTGTGTGTGAAAGCCGTTCTTCAGGTAAATTGTTGGGAACAAAAAGTTTCTTTTCAGTTGCAAACTACAATCCAAACATATACGTGGGGAGGTACTTTCTCCAAAACGTTTTTACAGTGAAAACTTCAGGAACTTCAAATTGGTACTAGGAAAATGTCTGAGAAACCTGGGTAAAAGTTTCTCCTGCAAACCGATCCCTTTGTGCTAGATGAACGAACTTCTATCCACATACTCAGTTCTTAGAGATAAGTGTGTATGAAAGTCGTATTTCACCTAGCTTGTCAGGAACACAAAGTTTCTTTTCACTTGCAAACTACAATCCATACATATATATGCGCAGTTACTAGCTCCAACTCTGTTTTACAGTGAAAACTTCAGGAAATTCAAACCAGTACTAGGAAAAAGACTCAGAAAACAGAGTAAAAATTCCTCCTGCAAACCTTTCTTTCTGCTAGATGAACGAATATCTCTCCACATGCTCATTTCTGAGATGTAAGTGTGTGTTAAAGCCAACCTTCTCCTAGCTTGTTGGGAACACAAAGTTATTTTTCAGTTGCAAACTAAAGTCCATTCATATATATGTCGAGGTACTAGCTCAAACGGTTTAAGAGTGAAAACTGAATGTACCTCAAAATGGCACTAGGAAACAGACTACAAACAAGAGTAAAATTTCTCCTGAAACCCGTTTCATTTTTTGCTAGATGAACGAACGTCTCTCCACATGCTCAGTTCTGAGACAGGCGTGTGTGTGAAAGCCGTCCTTCACATAGCTTGTTGGGAACACAAAGTTTCTTTTCAGATACAAACTACACTCCATAAATATATATGGGGAGGTACTAGCTCCAACTCGGTTTTACAGTGAAATCTGCATGAACTTCAAACCGGCACTGGGAAAAATTCTGAGAAACCAGAGTAAAAGTTTCTACTTCACATCGTTCCCTTTGTGCTAGATGAAAGAACGTCTCTCCCCATGCTCAGTTCTGAGAGATAAGTGTGTGTGAGCCTTCCTTCTCTTAGCTTGTTGGGAACACATAGTTTCTTTCCAATTTTTAATTACACTCCATAAACGTATATGGGGATATAGTTGATTCAAATCTGTTTCACAGTGATAACTCCAGGAACTTAAACTGCCACTAGGAAACAGAATGAGAATCCAGAGTAATAAGAAACCCTGCAACCCGTTCATTTCGTGCTAGTTGAACGAACGTATCTCCACATGATCTGTTCTGAGAGATATGTGTGTGTGTAAGCGGTCTTATAAATAGCTTGTTGGGAACACAAAGTTTCTTTTCAGTTGCAAACTACACTCCTTACATATATATGGGGAGGTACTAGCTCCAACTCGCTTTTACAGTGAAAACTGCAGGAACTTCAAACCGGCACTAGGAAACAGGCTGAGAAACCATAGTATAAGTTTCTCCTGCAAACCGTTCCATTTGTGCTGGATGAAAGAATGTCTCACCACATGCTCATTTCTTAGAGATAAGTGTGTATTAAAGCCGTCCGTCACCTAGATTGTCCGGAACACAAAGATTCTTTTCAGTTGCAAATTACAATCCATACATATATGTGGGGAGGTACTAGCTCCAACTCGGTTTTACAGTGAAAACTGCAGGAAATTCAAACCGTCACTAGGAGTCAGACTGAGAAACCAGAGTAATAGTTTCTCCTGCAACACGTTCCATTTGTGCTAGATGAACGAACGTCTCTCCACATGCACAGTTCTGAGAGATAATTGTGTGTGAAAGCCGTCCTTCACCTAGCTTGTTGGGAAACCAAAGTTTCTTTTCAGTTGCAAACTTCAACCATACATATATATAGGGAGGTACTAGTTCCCACTCGCTTTTACAGTGAAAACTGCAGGAACTTCCTACTGGCACTAGGAAGCAGACTGAGAAACAAGAGTTAATTTTCCACTGCAAAACGTTCCCTTTGTGCTAGATGTAAGATCGTCTCTCCACAAGCTCATTTCTGAGAGATAAGTGTGTGTGAAAGCTGTCCTTCACATAGCTCGTTGGGAAAACAAAGATTTATTCAGTTGCACACTACACTCCATACATATATATGAGAAGGTAATTGCTCCAACCCGGTTTTACAGTGGAAAATGCAGGAAATTCAAAATGGCACTAGGAAACATACTGAGAATCCAGAGTAACAGATTCTCCTGCAAACCGTTCCCTTTGTGCTAGATGAACGAACGTCTCTCCACATGCTCAGTTCTGAGAGAAAAGTGTGTGTTAAAGCCGAACTTCACCTTGCTTGTTGGGAACACTAAGTTCTTTCCAGTTGCAAAATACACTCCAAAAATATATATGGGGAGGTACTAGCTCCAACTCGAATTTACATTGAAAACTGGAGGAACTTCAACCTGGGACTAGGAACCAGACTGAGAAACCAGAGTAAGAGTTTCTCCTGCATCCCGTTCCCTTTGTGCTAGATGAATGAACATCTCCCCACATGCTCAGTAATAAGAGAAATGTGTGTGTTAAAACCGTCCTTCAACAAACATGTTGGAACACAAATTTTCTTTTCAGTTGCAAACTACACTTCATGCATATATATGGGGAGGTAGTAGCTCCAACTCTATTTTATCGTGAAAACTGAAGGAACTTCTTACCGGCACTTGGAAACAGACTAAGAATCCAGAGTAAAAGTTTTTCCTGCAAACCTTTTCATTTGTGCTAGTTGAACGAAATTCTCTCCACATGCTCACTTCTGAGAGATAATTGTGTGTGAAAGCCGTATTTCACCTAGCTTGTTGGGAACACAAAATTTCTTTTCAGTTGCAAACTACACTCCATAGATATATATGGGGAGGTTATAACTCCAACTCGGTTTTACAGTGAAAACTGCAGGAACTTCAAACCGGCGCTAGTAAACAGACTGAGAATCCAGAGTAAAAGTAACTCCTGCAAACCGTTCTATTTGTGCTAATTGAACGAACGTATCTCCACACACACAGTTTTGAGAGATAAGTGTGTGTGAATTCCTTACTTCACCTAGCTTGTTGGGAACACAAAGTTTCTTTTCAGTTGCAAACTACACTCCATAAATATATATGGGAAAGTACAGTTCCAACTCGAATTTTCAATGTAAATTCCAGGAAATTCAAACCGACACTAGGAAACAGACTGAGAACCAAGGATAATAGATTCTCCTGCAAACTATTCCCTTTGTGCTAGATGAACGAACATCTCTCCACATGCTGAGTTCTGAGAGATAAGTGTGTATGAAATCTGTCCTTCACCTACTTATCGGGAAAACAAAGTTTCTTTCTGGTTGCAATATACACTCCATATATATATTTGGGAAGGTACTAGCTCCAACTCGGTTTTATAGTGAAAACTGCAGGAACATAAACTGCCACTATAAAACAGACTCAGAATTCAGATTAAAACTAACACCTGCAAACCGTTCCCTATGTGCTAGTTGAACAAACATCTCTCCACTCGCTCAGTTCTGAGAGATAAGTGTGTGTGAAAGCCGTCTTTCACCCAGCTTGTTGGGAACACAAAGTTTCTTTTCAGTTGCAAACTACATTCCATACATATATATGGGGAAGTACAATCTCCAAGTCGGATTTACAATGAAAACTTCAGGAACTTCAAACCAGCACTAGGAAACATACTGATAACCCAGAGAAATAGCTTCTCTTGCAACCTCATTCCCTTTGTGCTAGATGAACGTACGTCTCTCCACATGCTCATTTCTGAGAGAAAATTATATGTGAAAGCCGTCCTTCACCTATCTTGCTGGGAACACATAGTTTCTTTTCAGGTGCAAACTACACTCCAGACCTATATATGAGGAGGTACAAGCTCCAACTCTGTTTTACAGTGAAAACTGCTGGAACTTCAAATAGGCACTAGGAAAAAAACTGAGAAATCAGAATAAAGAATTGTCCTGCAACACGTTCCATTTGTGCTAGATTAACGAAAGTCTCTCCACATGCTCAGTTCTGAGAGATATGTGTGTGTAAATGCAGAACTTCATTTAGCTTGTTGGGAACACAAAGTTTCTTTCCAGATGCAAACTACACTCCATACATATATATGGGGAAGTACTAGTCCAACTCATTTTAACAGTGAAAACTGCATGAATCTCTAAATGGCACTAGGAATCAGACAGATAAACCAGAGTAAATTTTCTCCTGCAACCCGTTCCTTAGTGCTAGATGAAACTCCACATGTTCAGTTCTGAGAGATACGTTTGTGTGAAAGCCGTGTTTCACATAGATTTTTGGGAACAAAATGTTTCTTTTCAGTTGCAAAATTCACTCCATACATATATATGGGAAGGTACTAGCTCCAAATCTGTTTTACAGTGAAAACTGCATGAACCTCAAAATGGCACTAGGAAACAGTCTGAGAAACCAGAGTAAATTTTCTCCTGCAACCCATTCCTTAGTGCTAGATGAACGAATTTCTCTCCACATGCTCAGTTCTTAGAGGTAAGTGTGTATGAAATTCGTCCTTCACCTAGCTTGTTGGGGAAACAAAGTTTCTTTTCAGTTGCAAACTACACTCCATAAATTTATATGCGGTGGTACTAGCTCCAACTCTGTTTTACAGTGAAAACTGCAGGAACTTCAAACCGGCACTAGGAAACAGACTGAGAAAACAGAGTAAATGTTTCTCCTGCAACCATTTCACTTTGTGCTAGATGAACGAACGTCTCTCCACATGCAAATTTCTGAGAGATACGTGTGTGTGAAAGCCGTTCTTCACATAGGTTGTTGGGAACACAAGATTATATTCAGTGTCAAAATACACTCCAAACATATACTTGGGGTGGTAGTAGCTCCAAAACCGTTCTACAGTGAAAAATGCAGGAACTACAAACCGGTACTAGGAAACAGTCTGAGGAACCAGAGTAGAAGTTGCTCTTCCCTTTGTGCTAGATGAACGAAAGTCTCTCCACATGCTCAGTTCTTAGAAATAAGTGTGTGTGAAAGCCGTTCTTCAGGTAAATTGTTGGGAACAAAAAGTTTCTTTTCAGTTGCAAACTACAATCCAAACATATACGTGGGGAGGTACTTTCTCCAAAACGTTTTTACAGTGAAAACTTCAGGAACTTCAAATTGGTACTAGGAAAATGTCTGAGAAACCTGGGTAAAAGTTTCTCCTGCAAACCGATCCCTTTGTGCTAGATGAACGAACTTCTATCCACATACTCAGTTCTTAGAGATAAGTGTGTATGAAAGTCGTATTTCACCTAGCTTGTCAGGAACACAAAGTTTCTTTTCACTTGCAAACTACAATCCATACATATATATGCGCAGTTACTAGCTCCAACTCTGTTTTACAGTGAAAACTTCAGGAAATTCAAACCAGTACTAGGAAAAAGACTCAGAAAACAGAGTAAAAATTCCTCCTGCAAACCTTTCTTTCTGCTAGATGAACGAATATCTCTCCACATGCTCATTTCTGAGATGTAAGTGTGTGTTAAAGCCAACCTTCTCCTAGCTTGTTGGGAACACAAAGTTATTTTTCAGTTGCAAACTAAAGTCCATTCATATATATGTCGAGGTACTAGCTCAAACGGTTTAAGAGTGAAAACTGAATGTACCTCAAAATGGCACTAGGAAACAGACTACAAACAAGAGTAAAATTTCTCCTGAAACCCGTTTCATTTTTTGCTAGATGAACGAACGTCTCTCCACATGCTCAGTTCTGAGACAGGCGTGTGTGTGAAAGCCGTCCTTCACATAGCTTGTTGGGAACACAAAGTTTCTTTTCAGATACAAACTACACTCCATAAATATATATGGGGAGGTACTAGCTCCAACTCGGTTTTACAGTGAAATCTGCATGAACTTCAAACCGGCACTGGGAAAAATTCTGAGAAACCAGAGTAAAAGTTTCTACTTCACATCGTTCCCTTTGTGCTAGATGAAAGAACGTCTCTCCCCATGCTCAGTTCTGAGAGATAAGTGTGTGTGAGCCTTCCTTCTCTTAGCTTGTTGGGAACACATAGTTTCTTTCCAATTTTTAATTACACTCCATAAACGTATATGGGGATATAGTTGATTCAAATCTGTTTCACAGTGATAACTCCAGGAACTTAAACTGCCACTAGGAAACAGAATGAGAATCCAGAGTAATAAGAAACCCTGCAACCCGTTCATTTCGTGCTAGTTGAACGAACGTATCTCCACATGATCTGTTCTGAGAGATATGTGTGTGTGTAAGCGGTCTTATAAATAGCTTGTTGGGAACACAAAGTTTCTTTTCAGTTGCAAACTACACTCCTTACATATATATGGGGAGGTACTAGCTCCAACTCGCTTTTACAGTGAAAACTGCAGGAACTTCAAACCGGCACTAGGAAACAGGCTGAGAAACCATAGTATAAGTTTCTCCTGCAAACCGTTCCATTTGTGCTGGATGAAAGAATGTCTCACCACATGCTCATTTCTTAGAGATAAGTGTGTATTAAAGCCGTCCGTCACCTAGATTGTCCGGAACACAAAGATTCTTTTCAGTTGCAAATTACAATCCATACATATATGTGGGGAGGTACTAGCTCCAACTCGGTTTTACAGTGAAAACTGCAGGAAATTCAAACCGTCACTAGGAGTCAGACTGAGAAACCAGAGTAATAGTTTCTCCTGCAACACGTTCCATTTGTGCTAGATGAACGAACGTCTCTCCACATGCACAGTTCTGAGAGATAATTGTGTGTGAAAGCCGTCCTTCACCTAGCTTGTTGGGAAACCAAAGTTTCTTTTCAGTTGCAAACTTCAACCATACATATATATAGGGAGGTACTAGTTCCCACTCGCTTTTACAGTGAAAACTGCAGGAACTTCCTACTGGCACTAGGAAGCAGACTGAGAAACAAGAGTTAATTTTCCACTGCAAAACGTTCCCTTTGTGCTAGATGTAAGATCGTCTCTCCACAAGCTCATTTCTGAGAGATAAGTGTGTGTGAAAGCTGTCCTTCACATAGCTCGTTGGGAAAACAAAGATTTATTCAGTTGCACACTACACTCCATACATATATATGAGAAGGTAATTGCTCCAACCCGGTTTTACAGTGGAAAATGCAGGAAATTCAAAATGGCACTAGGAAACATACTGAGAATCCAGAGTAACAGATTCTCCTGCAAACCGTTCCCTTTGTGCTAGATGAACGAACGTCTCTCCACATGCTCAGTTCTGAGAGAAAAGTGTGTGTTAAAGCCGAACTTCACCTTGCTTGTTGGGAACACTAAGTTCTTTCCAGTTGCAAAATACACTCCAAAAATATATATGGGGAGGTACTAGCTCCAACTCGAATTTACATTGAAAACTGGAGGAACTTCAACCTGGGACTAGGAACCAGACTGAGAAACCAGAGTAAGAGTTTCTCCTGCATCCCGTTCCCTTTGTGCTAGATGAATGAACATCTCCCCACATGCTCAGTAATAAGAGAAATGTGTGTGTTAAAACCGTCCTTCAACAAACATGTTGGAACACAAATTTTCTTTTCAGTTGCAAACTACACTTCATGCATATATATGGGGAGGTAGTAGCTCCAACTCTATTTTATCGTGAAAACTGAAGGAACTTCTTACCGGCACTTGGAAACAGACTAAGAATCCAGAGTAAAAGTTTTTCCTGCAAACCTTTTCATTTGTGCTAGTTGAACGAAATTCTCTCCACATGCTCACTTCTGAGAGATAATTGTGTGTGAAAGCCGTATTTCACCTAGCTTGTTGGGAACACAAAATTTCTTTTCAGTTGCAAACTACACTCCATAGATATATATGGGGAGGTTATAACTCCAACTCGGTTTTACAGTGAAAACTGCAGGAACTTCAAACCGGCGCTAGTAAACAGACTGAGAATCCAGAGTAAAAGTAACTCCTGCAAACCGTTCTATTTGTGCTAATTGAACGAACGTATCTCCACACACACAGTTTTGAGAGATAAGTGTGTGTGAATTCCTTACTTCACCTAGCTTGTTGGGAACACAAAGTTTCTTTTCAGTTGCAAACTACACTCCATAAATATATATGGGAAAGTACAGTTCCAACTCGAATTTTCAATGTAAATTCCAGGAAATTCAAACCGACACTAGGAAACAGACTGAGAACCAAGGATAATAGATTCTCCTGCAAACTATTCCCTTTGTGCTAGATGAACGAACATCTCTCCACATGCTGAGTTCTGAGAGATAAGTGTGTATGAAATCTGTCCTTCACCTACTTATCGGGAAAACAAAGTTTCTTTCTGGTTGCAATATACACTCCATATATATATTTGGGAAGGTACTAGCTCCAACTCGGTTTTATAGTGAAAACTGCAGGAACATAAACTGCCACTATAAAACAGACTCAGAATTCAGATTAAAACTAACACCTGCAAACCGTTCCCTATGTGCTAGTTGAACAAACATCTCTCCACTCGCTCAGTTCTGAGAGATAAGTGTGTGTGAAAGCCGTCTTTCACCCAGCTTGTTGGGAACACAAAGTTTCTTTTCAGTTGCAAACTACATTCCATACATATATATGGGGAAAGTACAATCTCCAAGTCGGATTTACAATGAAAACTTCAGGAACTTCAAACCAGCACTAGGAAACATACTGATAACCCAGAGAAATAGCTTCTCTTGCAACCTCATTCCCTTTGTGCTAGATGAACGTACGTCTCTCCACATGCTCATTTCTGAGAGAAAATTATATGTGAAAGCCGTCCTTCACCTATCTTGCTGGAACACATAGTTTCTTTTCAGGTGCAAACTACACTCCAGACCTATATATGAGGAGGTACAAGCTCCAACTCTGTTTTACAGTGAAAACTGCTGGAACTTCAAATAGGCACTAGGAAAAAAACTGAGAAATCAGAATAAAGAATTGTCCTGCAACACGTTCCATTTGTGCTAGATTAACGAAAGTCTCTCCACATGCTCAGTTCTGAGAGATATGTGTGTGTAAATGCAGAACTTCATTTAGCTTGTTGGGAACACAAAGTTTCTTTCCAGATGCAAACTACACTCCATACATATATATGGGAAGTACTAGTCCAACTCATTTTAACAGTGAAAACTGCATGAATCTCTAAATGGCACTAGGAATCAGACAGATAAACCAGAGTAAATTTTCTCCTGCAACCCGTTCCTTAGTGCTAGATGAAACTCCACATGTTCAGTTCTGAGAGATACGTTTGTGTGAAAGCCGTGTTTCACATAGATTTTTGGGAACAAAATGTTCTTTTCAGTTGCAAAATTCACTCCATACATATATATGGGAAGGTACTAGCTCCAAATCTGTTTTACAGTGAAAACTGCATGAACCTCAAAATGGCACTAGGAAACAGTCTGAGAAACCAGAGTAAATTTTCTCCTGCAACCCATTCCTTAGTGCTAGATGAACGAATTTCTCTCCACATGCTCAGTTCTTAGAGGTAAGTGTGTATGAAATTCGTCCTTCACCTAGCTTGTTGGGGAAACAAAGTTTCTTTTCAGTTGCAAACTACACTCCATAAATTTATATGCGGTGGTACTAGCTCCAACTCTGTTTTACAGTGAAAACTGCAGGAACTTCAAACCGGCACTAGGAAACAGACTGAGAAAACAGAGTAAATGTTTCTCCTGCAACCATTTCACTTTGTGCTAGATGAACGAACGTCTCTCCACATGCAAATTTCTGAGAGATACGTGTGTGTGAAAGCGTTCTTCACATAGGTTGTTGGGAACACAAGATTATATTCAGTGTCAAAATACACTCCAAACATATACTTGGGGTGGTAGTAGCTCCAAAACCGTTCTACAGTGAAAAATGCAGGAACTACAAACCGGTACTAGGAAACAGTCTGAGGAACCAGAGTAGAAGTTGCTCTTCCCTTTGTGCTAGATGAACGAAAGTCTCTCCACATGCTCAGTTCTTAGAAATAAGTGTGTGTGAAAGCCGTTCTTCAGGTAAATTGTTGGGAACAAAAAGTTTCTTTTCAGTTGCAAACTACAATCCAAACATATACGTGGGGAGGTACTACGCAGCGCTCGACTGTTTTACAGTGAAAACTTCAGGAACTTCAAATTGGTACTAGGAAAATGTCTGAGAAACCTGGGTAAAAGTTTCTCCTGCAAACCGATCCCTTTGTGCTAGATGAACGAACTTCTATCCACATACTCAGTTCTTAGAGATAAGTGTGTATGAAAGTCGTATTTCACCTAGCTTGTCAGGAACACAAAGTTTCTTTTCACTTGCAAACTACAATCCATACATATATATGCGCAGTTACTAGCTCCAACTCTGTTTTACAGTGAAAACTTCAGGAAATTCAAACCAGTACTAGGAAAAAGACTCAGAAAACAGAGTAAAAATTCCTCCTGCAAACCTTTCTTTCTGCTAGATGAACGAATATCTCTCCACATGCTCATTTCTGAGATGTAAGTGTGTGTTAAAGCCAACCTTCTCCTAGCTTGTTGGGAACACAAAGTTATTTTTCAGTTGCAAACTAAAGTCCATTCATATATATGTCGAGGTACTAGCTCAAACGGTTTAAGAGTGAAAACTGAATGTACCTCAAAATGGCACTAGGAAACAGACTACAAACAAGAGTAAAATTTCTCCTGAAACCCGTTTCATTTTTTGCTAGATGAACGAACGTCTCTCCACATGCTCAGTTCTGAGACAGGCGTGTGTGTGAAAGCCGTCCTTCACATAGCTTGTTGGGAACACAAAGTTTCTTTTCAGATACAAACTACACTCCATAAATATATATGGGGAGGTACTAGCTCCAACTCGGTTTTACAGTGAAATCTGCATGAACTTCAAACCGGCACTGGGAAAAATTCTGAGAAACCAGAGTAAAAGTTTCTACTTCACATCGTTCCCTTTGTGCTAGATGAAAGAACGTCTCTCCCCATGCTCAGTTCTGAGAGATAAGTGTGTGTGAGCCTTCCTTCTCTTAGCTTGTTGGGAACACATAGTTTCTTTCCAATTTTTAATTACACTCCATAAACGTATATGGGGATATAGTTGATTCAAATCTGTTTCACAGTGATAACTCCAGGAACTTAAACTGCCACTAGGAAACAGAATGAGAATCCAGAGTAATAAGAAACCCTGCAACCCGTTCATTTCGTGCTAGTTGAACGAACGTATCTCCACATGATCTGTTCTGAGAGATATGTGTGTGTGTAAGCGGTCTTATAAATAGCTTGTTGGGAACACAAAGTTTCTTTTCAGTTGCAAACTACACTCCTTACATATATATGGGGAGGTACTAGCTCCAACTCGCTTTTACAGTGAAAACTGCAGGAACTTCAAACCGGCACTAGGAAACAGGCTGAGAAACCATAGTATAAGTTTCTCCTGCAAACCGTTCCATTTGTGCTGGATGAAAGAATGTCTCACCACATGCTCATTTCTTAGAGATAAGTGTGTATTAAAGCCGTCCGTCACCTAGATTGTCCGGAACACAAAGATTCTTTTCAGTTGCAAATTACAATCCATACATATATGTGGGGAGGTACTAGCTCCAACTCGGTTTTACAGTGAAAACTGCAGGAACTTCAAACCGTCACTAGGAGTCAGACTGAGAAACCAGAGTAATAGTTTCTCCTGCAACACGTTCCATTTGTGCTAGATGAACGAACGTCTCTCCACATGCACAGTTCTGAGAGATAATTGTGTGTGAAAGCCGTCCTTCACCTAGCTTGTTGGGAAACCAAAGTTTCTTTTCAGTTGCAAACTTCAACCATACATATATATAGGGAGGTACTAGTTCCCACTCGCTTTTACAGTGAAAACTGCAGGAACTTCCTACTGGCACTAGGAAGCAGACTGAGAAACAAGAGTTAATTTTCCACTGCAAAACGTTCCCTTTGTGCTAGATGTAAGATCGTCTCTCCACAAGCTCATTTCTGAGAGATAAGTGTGTGTGAAAGCTGTCCTTCACATAGCTCGTTGGGAAAACAAAGATTTATTCAGTTGCACACTACACTCCATACATATATATGAGAAGGTAATTGCTCCAACCCGGTTTTACAGTGGAAAATGCAGGAAATTCAAAATGGCACTAGGAAACATACTGAGAATCCAGAGTAACAGATTCTCCTGCAAACCGTTCCCTTTGTGCTAGATGAACGAACGTCTCTCCACATGCTCAGTTCTGAGAGAAAAGTGTGTGTTAAAGCCGAACTTCACCTTGCTTGTTGGGAACACTAAGTTCTTTCCAGTTGCAAAATACACTCCAAAAATATATATGGGGAGGTACTAGCTCCAACTCGAATTTACATTGAAAACTGGAGGAACTTCAACCTGGGACTAGGAACCAGACTGAGAAACCAGAGTAAGAGTTTCTCCTGCATCCCGTTCCCTTTGTGCTAGATGAATGAACATCTCCCCACATGCTCAGTAATAAGAGAAATGTGTGTGTTAAAACCGTCCTTCAACAAACATGTTGGAACACAAATTTTCTTTTCAGTTGCAAACTACACTTCATGCATATATATGGGGAGGTAGTAGCTCCAACTCTATTTTATCGTGAAAACTGAAGGAACTTCTTACCGGCACTTGGAAACAGACTAAGAATCCAGAGTAAAAGTTTTTCCTGCAAACCTTTTCATTTGTGCTAGTTGAACGAAATTCTCTCCACATGCTCACTTCTGAGAGATAATTGTGTGTGAAAGCCGTATTTCACCTAGCTTGTTGGGAACACAAAATTTCTTTTCAGTTGCAAACTACACTCCATAGATATATATGGGGAGGTTATAACTCCAACTCGGTTTTACAGTGAAAACTGCAGGAACTTCAAACCGGCGCTAGTAAACAGACTGAGAATCCAGAGTAAAAGTAACTCCTGCAAACCGTTCTATTTGTGCTAATTGAACGAACGTATCTCCACACACACAGTTTTGAGAGATAAGTGTGTGTGAATTCCTTACTTCACCTAGCTTGTTGGGAACACAAAGTTTCTTTTCAGTTGCAAACTACACTCCATAAATATATATGGGAAAGTACAGTTCCAACTCGAATTTTCAATGTAAATTCCAGGAAATTCAAACCGACACTAGGAAACAGACTGAGAACCAAGGATAGTAGATTCTCCTGCAAACTATTCCCTTTGTGCTAGATGAACGAACATCTCTCCACATGCTGAGTTCTGAGAGATAAGTGTGTATGAAATCTGTCCTTCACCTACTTATCGGGAAAACAAAGTTTCTTTCTGGTTGCAATATACACTCCATATATATATTTGGGAAGGTACTAGCTCCAACTCGGTTTTATAGTGAAAACTGCAGGAACATAAACTGCCACTATAAAACAGACTCAGAATTCAGATTAAAACTAACACCTGCAAACCGTTCCCTATGTGCTAGTTGAACAAACATCTCTCCACTCGCTCAGTTCTGAGAGATAAGTGTGTGTGAAAGCCGTCTTTCACCCAGCTTGTTGGGAACACAAAGTTTCTTTTCAGTTGCAAACTACACTCCATATATATATATGGGGAGGTACTAGCTCCAACTCGGTTTTAAGTGAAAACTGCAGGAAATTAAAATGCCACTAGGAAACAGACTGAGAATCCAGAGAGAAAGTAACTCCTGCAACCCGTTCAATCTGTGCTAGTTGCACGAACGTATTTCCACACGCTCAGTTCTGAGAGAAAAGTTTGTGTTAATGCTGCTCTTCAACTAGCGTGTTGGGAACACAAAGTTTCTTTTCAGTAGGAAAATACACTCCATACATATATATTGGGAAGTACCAGCTCCAACACGGTTTTACAGTGAAAACTGCAGGAACTTCAGTCCGGCACTAGGAAGCAGTCTGAGAAACCAAAATAATAGTTTCTCCTGCATCCCTTTCCATTAGTGATAGATGAACGAACGTCTCTCCATATGCTTAGTTCTTAGAAATTAGTGTGTATGAAAGCCGTCCTTCACCTAGCTTGTCGGGATCACGAAGTTTATTTTAAGTTGCAAACTACATTCCATAAATATATATGCAGATGTACTAGCTCCAACTCTATTTACAGTGAAGCCTGCAGGAAATTCAAACCGGCACTAGGAAACAGACTGAGTAACCAGAGAAAAATTTTCTCCTTCAAACCGTACCCTTTGTGCTAAATGAATGAAAGTCTCTCCACATGGTCAGTTCTTAGAGAGAAGTGTGTGTGAAAGCCATACTTCACCAAGCATATTGGGAACACTATGTTCCTTTTCAGTTTAAAACTACACTCCATACATATATATGGGGAGGTACAAGCTCCAAATCTATTTTACAATGAAAACTGCCTGATCCTCAAAATGGCACTAGGAAACAGACTGAGAAACCAGAGTAAAAGTTTCTCCTGAAACCCGTTCCATTGTGCTAGATGAACGAAAGTCTCTACAAATGTTCAGTTCTGAGAGATAATTTTGTGTGAAAGCCGTGTTTCACCTAGATTGTTGGGAACACAATGTTTCTTTTCACTTGCAAATTACATTCCATACATATATATTTGGAGGTACTAGCACCAAATATGTCTTACAGTGAAAACTGCATGAACCTCAAAACAGCAATAGGAAACAGACTGAAAAACCAGAGTAAAAGTTTCCCCTGAAACAAGTTCCTGTTGTGCTAGGTGAACGAAAGTCTCTCCACATGCACAGGTCTGAAGAGATAAGTGTGATTGAAAGCCGTCCTTCACCTATATTGTTGGGAAAACAAAGTTTCTTTTCAGGTGCAAACTACACTCCTTACATATATATGGGGATGTGCTAGCTTCAACCCGGTTTTACAGTGAAAACTGCAGGAACTTCAAAACGGCTCAAGGAAACATACTGAGAAACCAGAGTAAATGCTTCTCCTGCAAACCATTGCCATTTTGCTTGATGAACAAAAGTCTCTCCACATGCTCAGTCCGTAGAGATAAGTGTGTGTGAAAGCCGTCCTTCACTTAGCTTGTTGGGAACACAAAGTTTCTTTTCAGTTGCAAACTACACTTCAAACATATACGTGGGGTGGTACTATCTCCAACACGGTTTTACAGTGAAAACTGCAGGAACTTCAAATCGGCACTAGGAAACAGTCTGAGAAACCAGAGTAAACGTTTCTCCTGCAACCCGTTCCCTAGGTGCTAGATGAACGAACTTCTATGCACATACTCAGTTCTTAGAGATAAGTGTGTATGAAAGCCGTATTTCACCTAGCTCGTAAGGAACACAAAGTTTCTTTTCACTTGCAAACTACAATCCATACATATATATGCGGAGGTACTACCTCCAACTCTGTTTTACAGTGAAAACTGCAGGAAATTCAAACCAGCACTAGGAAAAAGACTGAGAAACCAGAATAAATGTTTTTCCTGCAAACCATTCTTTGTGCTTGATAAATGAATATCTCTCCACATGCTCAGTTCTGAGATGTAAGTGTGTGTTAAATCCAAACTTCACCTAGCTTGTTGGGAACACAAAGTTATTTTTCAGTTGCAAATTACAGTCCATTCATATGTATGTCGAGGTACTAGCTCCAAATCGGTTTAAGAGTGAAAACTGAATGTACCTCAAAATGGCACTAGGAAACAGACTAGAAACAAGAGTAAAAGTTTCTCCTGAAAAACATTTTTTTTTTTTGCTAGATGAACGAACGTCTCTCCACATGCTCAGTTCTGAGAGATACGTGTGTGTGAAAGCCGTCCTTCACCTAGCTTGTCGGGAACACAAAGATAGTTTCAATTTGCAAACTACACTCCATGCATATATATGGAGATATATTACCTCCAACTCTGTTTTACAGTGAAAACTGCAGGAACTTCAAACAGGGACTAGGAAACAGTCTGAGAAAACAGAGTAAAAGTTTCTCCTGCAACCCGTTCCCTTTGTGCTAGATGAACGAACGTCTCTCCACATCTGAGTTCTTAGAGATAAGTGCGTATGTAAGCTGTCTTTCACCAATCTTTTCAGGAACACAAAGATCTTTTTCAGTTGCAAACTACACTCCATACATATATATGCGGAGGTACTAGCTCCAAATCTGTTTTACAGTGAAAAATGCAGGATATCAAAACCAGCACTAGGTAAAGACTGAGAAAATAGAGTAAAATTTCCTCCTGCACACCGTTCTTTGTGCTAGATGAACGAAAGTCTCTAGACATGCTCAGTTCTGAGAAATAACTGTGTCTGAATGCCGTCCTTCAACTAGCTTGTTGTTAACACAAAGTTTCTTTTCAGTTGCAAACACCACTCCATACATATATAGGGGGAGGCATGAGCTCCAACTCGTTTTAACAGTGAAAACTGCAGAAACTTCAAAAGGGCACTAGGAACCAGACTGAGAAACGAGAGTAAATTTTATACTGCAACCGGTTCCTTTGTGCTAGATGAACGAAAGTCACACCAAATGCATATTTCTGAGAAATAAGTGTGTTTGAATGCCAAATTTCAACTAGCTTGTTGGGAACACAAAGATTCTTTTCAGTTGCAAACTACAATCCATACATATATATGGGGATGTACTAGCTCCAACTCAGTTTTACACTGAAAAATGCAGGAACTTCCTACCGGCACTAGGAAGCTGACTGAGAAACAAGAGTTAAAGTTTCCCCTGCAACCCGTTCCCTTTGTGCTAAATGAACGAACGTCTCTCCACATGCTCAGTTCTGAGAGAAAATTGTGTGTGAAAGCCGTCCTTCATCAAGCTTTTTGGGAACACAATGTTCCTTTTCATTTGCAAACTACACTCCATACATATATATGGGGAGGTACATGCTCCAAATCTTTTTTACAGTGAAAACTGCCTGAACCTCAAAATGGCTCTAGGAAACAGAATGAGAAACCACAGTAAAATTTTTCCTGAAACCCGTTTCATTGTGCTAGATGAACGAAAGTCTCTCCACAAGTTTAATTCTGAGAGATACGTTTGTGTGAAAGCCGTGTTTCACCTAGAATGTTGGGAACACAATATTTCTTTTCAGTTGCTAAATACAGTCCATACATATATATGGGGAGGTACTAGCTCCAAATCTGTTTTACAGTGAAAACTGCAAGAACCTCACAACGGCACTAGGAAACAGTCTGAGAAACCAGAGTAAAAGTTTCTCCTTCAGATCGTTCCCTTTGTACTAGATGAACGAAATTCTCTCCACATGTTCAGTTCTTAGAGATAAGTGTGCATGAAAGTCGTACTTCACCTAGCTTGATGGGAACACAAAGTTTCTTTTCAGTTGCAAATTACACTCCATACATGTATATGGGGAAGTAGAAATTCAAATCTGTTTTACAGTGAAAACTGCAGGAAATTAATCGGCCACTAGGAAATAGACTGAGAATCCAGAGTAAAAGGAACAACTGCAACCCGATCATTTTGTGCTAGTTGAACGAACGTATCTCTACATGCTCAGTTCTGAGAGATATTTGTGTGTGAAAGCCGTCCTTCAACTAGCTTGTTGGGAAAACAAAGTTTCTTTTCAGTGCAAACTACAATCCATACATATATATGTTGAGGTACTAGCACCAAAACGGTTATACAGTGAAAAATGCAGGAACTTTAAACCGGCACTACGAAACAGACTGAGAACCCAGAATAAGAGTTTCCCCTGCAACCCGTTACCTTTGTGCTAGATGAACGAATGTCTCTCAACATGGTCAGTTCTGAGAGATAAGTGTGTGTGAAAGCCGTCCTTCACATAACTTGTAGGGAAAACAAAGTTTCTATTCAGTTGCAAACTACAATCCATACATATATATAGGGAGGTAATAGCTCCAAATCTGTTTAACAGTGAAAACTGCATGAACCTCAAAATGGCACTAGGAAACAGACAGAGAAACCAGAGTACATGTTTCTCCTCAAACCGTTCTATTTGTGCTAGATTAACGAACGTCTCTCCACATGCTCAGTTCTGAGATATAAGTTTGTGTTAATGCCGCACTTCACCTAGCATGTTTGGAACACAAAGTTTCTTTTCAGTTGCAAAATACACTCCATACATATATATGGGGAGGTACCAGCTCCAACACGGTTTTACAGTGAAAATTGCAGGAACTTTAATCCGGCAGTAGGAAACAGACTGAGAATCCAGAGTAATAGGAAACCCTGCAACTCGTTCATTTTGTGCTTGTTGAACGAACATATATCCCCATGCTCTGTTCTGAGAGATATGTGAGTGTGTAAGCCGTCTTATAACTAGCTTGTTGGGAACGCAAAGTTTCTTTCCAGTTGCAAACTACACTCCATACATATATATGGGGAGGTACTAGGTCCAAAACGGTTTTACAGTGAAAACTGCTGGAAATTCAAACAGGCACTAGGAAACAGACTGAGAACCCTAAGTAAGGGTTTCTACTGCAACATATTCTTTTTTTGCTAGATGAACGAACGTCTCTCAAATGCTCTGATCTGAGAAATAATTCTGTGTGAAAGCCGCCTTCACGTAGCTTGTAGTGAAAACAAAGATTCTTTTCAGTTGCAAACAACACTCCATACATATATATGGGGATGTACTTGCTCCAACTCGGTTTTACAGTGAAAAATGCAGGACATTCAAACCGACACTATAAAAGAGACTTAGTAACTAAAGTAAAATTTTCTCCTGCCACCCGTTCCATTTGTGCTAGATGAACGAAGTCTCTCCACATGCTCATATCTGAGAAATATCTGTGTGTGAAAGCCGTCCATCACATATCTTGTTGGGAACACAAAGTTTTTTTTCAGTTGCAAGCTAAACTCCATATATATATGGGGAGGTACTTGCACCAACTCGGTTTTACAGTGAAATCTGCAGGTATTTTAAACCGGCACTAGGATACAGACTGAGAAAGCAGAATAAAAGTTTATCCTGCAACCTGTTCCCTTTGTGCTAGATGAACGTACGTCTCTCAACATGCTCATTTCTGAGAGATAAATGTGTGTGAAAGAAGCCCTTCATATATCTTGTTGGGAACACAACGTTTCATTTCAGGTGCAAACTACTCTCCCTACATATATATGGGGTGGAAATAGGTCCAACACGGTTTTACAGTGAAAAGTGCAGGAACATCAAACAGGCACTAGGAAACAGACTGAGAAACCAGAGAAATAGGTTCTCCAGCATCCCGTTACAATTGTGCTATATGAACGAATATCTAACCACATGATCAGTTCTGAGAGATAATTGTGATTGAAAGCAGTATTTCACATAGCTTGCTGGGAACACATAAGTTCTTTTCAGTTGCATACTACAATCCATACATATATATGGGGAGGTACTAGCTCCAACTCTTTTTTACAGTGACAATTGCTGGAACATCATACCGGCACTATGAAATAGACTGAGATAGCAGAGTAAAAGTTTCTCGTGCAACACATTCCATTTGTGCTAGATGAACGAATCTCTCTACAAATGCTCAGATTTGAGAGATAAGTGTGCGTCTTAAACTTGTCCTTCACCTAGCTTGTTGGGAACCAATGTTTATTTTCAGTTGCAAACGAAACTCTATAAATATATATGGGGATTTACTATGTCCAACTCGTCTTAACGGTGAAAACTGGATGAAACTCAAACCGGCACTATATATCAGACTGAGATTCCGGAGTAAAATTTTCTCCTGCAAAACTTTCCATTTGTGCTAGCTGAACGAATGTCTCTCCACTTACCCCGATCTGAGAAATAATTGTGTGTGAAAGCCGTTCTTTACCTAGCTTGTTGGGAACACAAATATTCTTTTCAGTTGCAAACTACACTCCATAAATATATATGTGGAGGTAGTAGCCTCAACTTTGTTTTACAGTGAATACTGCAGGAAATTCAAAACGGCACTAGGAAAAAGTCTGAGAAACCAGGGTAAAAATTTCAACTGCAAGCCGTTCCCTTTGTGCTAGATGAATGAATGTCTCTCCACATGCTCACTTCTGAGAGATATTTGTGTGTGAAAGCCGTCCTTCGGTATCATGTTGTGAACACAAAGTATCTTCTCTGTTGTAAAGTCCACTCCATAATTATAGATGGGGAGGTACTAGCTCCAACTCGTGTTTAGAGTGAAAACTGCAGGAACTTCAAACCGGCACAAGGAAACAGACTGAGAAACCAGAGTAAGTGTTTCTCCGGCATCCCGTTCCCTTTGTGCTAGATGAACCAACCTCTCTACACATGTCAGTTATGAGAGATAAATATGTGTGGAATCCTTTCTTCACCACCTTGTTGGGAACAAAAAGCTTCTTTTCAGTTGAAAACTACACTCCATACATATATATGGTTAGGAACTTGCCCCAACTCGGTTTTAAAGTGAAAACTGCATGAACTTCAAACCGTCACTAGGAAACAGACTGAGAAACCAGAGAAAGAGTTTCTCCTGCAACCCGTTCCATATGTGCTAGATGAATGAACGTCTCTCCACATGTACATTTGTGAGAGATAATTTTGTGTAAAAGCCGTCCTTCACCCAGCTTGTTGGGAACACAAATTTTGTTTTAAGTTGCAATCTACACTACATACATATATATGGGAGGAACTAGCTCCAAATAAATATTACAGTGAAAACTGCAGGAACTTCCAACCGGCACTAGGAAACAGACTGAAGAACCAGAGAAAAGTTTCTCCTTCAACCAATTCACTTTCCAGTAGATGAACGAACGTCTCTCCACATGCTCAGTTCTGAGAGATATGTGTGTGTGAAAGCCGTCCTTCACCTAGCTTGTTGGGAACACAAAGTTTCTATTCATTTGCAAACAACAATCCATACATATGTATGGGGAGGTACTAGCTCCTACTCGTTTTTACAGTGAAAACTGCAGGAAATTTATACCGGCACTAGAAAAAAGAGTGGGAAACCAGTGTAAAACTTTCCCTGCAAACAGTTCACTTTTTGCTAGATGAACGAGCGTCTCACCACATGCTCAGTTCTGAGAGATAATTGTGTTTGAATGCCGTCCTTCACCTAGCTTGTTGTTAACACAAAGTTGATTTCAGTTGCAAACTACAACCAATACATATATATGGGGAGGTATAAGCTCCAACACGGTTTTTCAGTGAAAACTGCAGGAAAATCAAACAGGAACTAAGAAACACACTGAGAAACCAGAGTAAAAGATTCCCCTGCAATCCGATCCCTTTGTTCTAGATGAACGCACGTCTCTACACATACTCAGTTCTGAGAGAATACTGTGTTTGAAAGCCATCCTACACCTATCTTGTTGGGAACACAAAGTATCTTTTAGGTTGCAAAATATACTCCACACATAAATATGGGGAGTTACTTGCTCCAACTCGGTTTTACAGTGAACACTGCACGAATTTAAAACCGGCACTAGGAAACAGATTGAGAAACCAGAGTACAGTTTCTTCAGCAACCCGTTCCCTTTATGCTAGATGAACGAACGTCTCTCCACATGCTCAGTTCTGAGAGATAATTTTTTGTGAAAGCCGACCTTCAAATAGCTTGTTGGGAAACCAAAGATTATGTTCAGTTGCAAACTACACTCCGTATATATATATGGGGCGATACTAGCTCCAAATTGGTTTTAAAGTGAAAACTGCTGGAACTTCAAACAGGCACTAGGAAACAGACTGAGAAACCAGAGTAAATGTTTCTCCTGTAAACTGTTCCCTATTTTGCTAAATGAACGAACGTCTCTCCAATTCTCTGATCTGAGAAATAATTGTGTTTGAATGCCGTCCTTCACGTAGCTTGTTGGGAACACAAAATTTCTTTTCAGATGCAAACAACACTCCATACATTAATATGGGGATGTAGTTGCTCCAACTCGGTTTTACAGTGAAAACTGCATGACATTCAAACCTTCACTAGGAAACAGACTTAGTAAATAGTTTAAAAGTTTCACCTGCAAAACGTTCCATTTGTGCTAGATGAACGAACGTCTCTCCACATGCTCATTTCTGAGAGATATGTATGTGAAATCTGTACTTCACAAAGCTTTTTGGAACACAAAATTTCTTTTCAGTTGCAAACTACACTCCATATATATATATGGGAAATCGTAGCTCCAAATCGGTTTTACTGTGAAAACTGCAGGAAGTTCAAACCGGCACTAGGAAACAGACTTAGTAACTAGTGTAAAAGTTTCTCCTGCCAACCGTTCCCATTTTGCTAGATGAATGAACGTCTGTCCACATGCTCAGTTCTGAGAGATAACTGTGTGTGAAAGCCGTCCTTCAAATAACTTGCATGGAACACAAAGTTTCTTTTCAGTTGCAAACTACACTCCATACATATATATGTGGAGGTACAAGCTCCAACTCTTTTTTACAGTGAAAACTGCAGGAACATCATACCGGCACTATGAAATAGACTGAGAAAGCAGAGTAAAAGTTACAACTGCAAGCCGTTCCCTATGTGCTAGATGAACGAATGTCTCTCCACATGCTCACTTCTGAGAGATATTTGTGTGTGAAAGACGTCCTTCGGTATCATGTTGGGAACACAAATTATCTTTTCGGTTGTAAACTCCACTCCATAATTATATATGGGGAGGTACTAGCTCCAACTCGGGATTACAGTGAAAACTGCAGGAACTTCAAACGGGCACTAGGAAACAGACTGAGAAACCAGAATAAGTGTTTCTCCAGCATCCCATTCCCTTTGTGCTACATGAACGAAGCTCTCTACACATGTCAGTTATGAGAGATAAGTGTGTGTGGTATCCTTTCTTCACCACCTTGTTGGGAACACAAAGCTTCTTTTCAGTTGAAAACTACACTCCATACATATATATGGTTAGGAACTAGCCCCAACTTGATTTTACAGTGAAAACTGCATGAACTTCAAACCATCACTAGGAAACAGACTGAGAAACCAGAGAAATAGTTTCTCCTGCAAACCGTTCCCTATGTGCTAGATGAACGAATGTCTCTCCACATGTACATTTTTGAGAGATAATTTTGTGTGAAAGCCGTCCTTCACCCAGCTTGTTGGGAACACAAATTTTGTTTTAAGTTGCAATCTACACTACATACATATATATGGGAGGAACTAGCTCCAAATAAATATTACAGTGAAAACTGCAGTAACTTCCAACCGGCACTAGGAAACAGACTGAAGAACCAGAGAAAAGTTTCTCCTTCAACCAATTCACTTTCCAGTAGATGAACGAACGTCTCTCCACATGCTCAGTTCTGAGAGATATGTGTGTGTGAAAGCCGTCCTTCACCTAGCTTGTTGGGAACACAAAGTTTCTATTCATTTGCAAACAACAATCCATACATATGTATGGGGAGGTACTAGCTCCTACTCGTTTTTACAGTGAAAACTGCAGGAAATTTATACCAGCACTAGAAAAAAGAGTGGGAAACCAGTGTAAAACTTTCCCTGCAAACAGTTCACTTTTTGCTAGATGAACGAGCGTCTCACCACATGCTCAGTTCTGAGAGATAATTGTGTTTGAATGCCGTCCTTCACCTAGCTTGTTGTTAACACAAAGTTGATTTCAGTTGCAAACTACAACCAATACATATATATGGGGAGGTATAAGCTCCAACACCGTTTTTCAGTGAAAACTGCAGGAAAATCAAACAGGAACTAAGAAACACACTGAGAAACCAGAGTAAAAGATTCCCCTGCAATCCGATCCCTTTGTTCTAGATGAACGCACGTCTCTACACATACTCAGTTCTGAGAGAATACTGTGTTTGAAAGCCATCCTACACCTATCTTGTTGGGAACACAAAGTATCTTTTAGGTTGCAAAATATACTCCACACATAAATATGGGGAGTTACTTGCTCCAACTCGGTTTTACAGTGAACACTGCACGAATTTAAAACTGGCACTAGGAAACAGATTGAGAAACCAGAGTACAGTTTCTTCAGCAACCCGTTCCCTTTATGCTAGATGAACGAACGTCTCTCCACATGCTCAGTTCTGAGAGATAATTTTTTGTGAAAGCCGACCTTCAAATAGCTTGTTGGGAAACCAAAGATTATGTTCAGTTGCAAACTACACTCCGTATATATATATGGGGCGATACTAGCTCCAAATTGGTTTTAAAGTGAAAACTGCTGGAACTTCAAACAGGCACTAGGAAACAGACTGAGAAACCAGAGTAAATGTTTCTCCTGTAAACTGTTCCCTATTTTGCTAAATGAACGAACGTCTCTCCAATTCTCTGATCTGAGAAATAATTGTGTTTGAATGCCGTCCTTCACGTAGCTTGTTGGGAACACAAAATTTCTTTTCAGATGCAAACAACACTCCATACATTAATATGGGGATGTAGTTGCTCCAACTCGGTTTTACAGTGAAAACTGCATGACATTCAAACCTTCACTAGGAAACAGACTTAGTAAATAGTTTAAAAGTTTCACCTGCAAAACGTTCCATTTGTGCTAGATGAA
Organism: Camelus dromedarius; assembly: GCF_036321535.1. NCBI lineage: Eukaryota > Metazoa > Chordata > Mammalia > Artiodactyla > Camelidae > Camelus > Camelus dromedarius. The sequence continues at coordinate 4,111,889 of NW_026989731.1, forward strand.
CGAACGTCTCTCCACATGCTCATTTCTGAGAGATATGTATGTGAAATCCGTACTTCACAAAGCTTTTCGGAACACAAAATTTCTTTTCAGTTGCAAACTACACTCCATATATATATATGGGAAATCGTAGCTCCAAATCGGTTTTACTGTGAAAACTGCAGGAAGTTCAAACCGGCACTAGGAAACAGACTTAGTAACTAGTGTAAAAGTTTCTCCTGCCAACCGTTCCCATTTTGCTAGATGAATGAACGTCTGTCCACATGCTCAGTTCTGAGAGATAACTGTGTGTGAAAGCCGTCCTTCAAATAACTTGCATGGAACACAAAGTTTCTTTTCAGTTGCAAACTACACTCCATACATATATATGTGGAGGTACAAGCTCCAACTCTTTTTTACAGTGAAAACTGCAGGAACATCATACCGGCACTATGAAATAGACTGAGAAAGCAGAGTAAAAGTTTCAACTGCAAGCCGTTCCCTATGTGCTAGATGAACGAATGTCTCTCCACATGCTCACTTCTGAGAGATATTTGTGTGTGAAAGACGTCCTTCGGTATCATGTTGGGAACACAAATTATCTTTTCGGTTGTAAACTCCACTCCATAATTATATATGGGGAGGTACTAGCTCCAACTCGGGATTACAGTGAAAACTGCAGGAACTTCAAACGGGCACTAGGAAACAGACTGAGAAACCAGAATAAGTGTTTCTCCAGCATCCCATTCCCTTTGTGCTACATGAACGAAGCTCTCTACACATGTCAGTTATGAGAGATAAGTGTGTGTGGTATCCTTTCTTCACCACCTTGTTGGGAACACAAAGCTTCTTTTCAGTTGAAAACTACACTCCATACATATATATGGTTAGGAACTAGCCCCAACTTGATTTTACAGTGAAAACTGCATGAACTTCAAACCATCACTAGGAAACAGACTGAGAAACCAGAGAAATAGTTTCTCCTGCAAACCGTTCCCTATGTGCTAGATGAACGAATGTCTCTCCACATGTACATTTTTGAGAGATAATTTTGTGTGAAAGCCGTCCTTCACCCAGCTTGTTGGGAACACAAATTTTCTTTTAAGTTGCAAACTACACTACATACATATATATGGGAGGAACTAGCTCCAACTCAATTTTACAGTGAAAACTGCAGGAACTTCCAACCAGCACTAGGAAACAGACCGAAGAACCAGAGAAAAGTTTCTCCTTCAACCAATTCACTTTTCACTCAATGAACGAACGTCTCTCCACATGCTCAGTTCTGAGAGATATTTTTGTGTGTGAAAACGGTCATTCACCAAGCTTGTTGGGAACACAAAATTTCTATCCAGTTGGAAAAAACACTCCATACATATATATGGTGAGGTACTAGCTCCAACTCGTTTTTACAGTGAAAACTGCAGGAAATTTATACCGGCTCTGGGAAACAGAATGAGAAACCAGAGTAAAAGTTTCCCGGCAAACAGTTCACTTTGTGCTAGATGAACGAGCATCTCACCACATGCTCAGTTCTGAGAGATAATTGTTTGTGACAGCCGTCCTTCACCTAGCTTGTTGGGAAACCAAAGTTTATGTTCAGTTGCAAACTACACTCCATATATATATACGGGGAGGTACTAGCTCCAAATTTGTTTTACAGTGAAAACTGCTGGATCTTCAAACAGGCAGTAGGAAACAGACTGAGAAACCAGAGTAAAAGTTTCTCCTGTAAATCGTTCCCTTTTTTGCTAAATGAACGAACATCTCTCCAATGCTCTAATCTGAGGAATAATTGTGTGAGAAAGCTGTCCTTCACGTAGCTTGTTGGGAACACAAAGTTCCTTTTAAGATGCTAACAACACTCCATACATATGTATGGGGATGTAGATGCTCCAACTCGGTTTTACAGTGAAAACTGCATGGCATTCAAACATTCACTAGGAAACAGACTTAGTAACTAGTGTAAAAGTTTCTCCTGCAAAACGTATCATTTGTGATAGATGAACGAACGTCTCTCCACATGCTCATTTCTGAGAGATATGTATGTGAAATCCGTACTTCACAAAGCTTTTCAGAACACAAAATTTCTTTTCAGTTGCAAACTACACTCCATATATATATAAGGGAAATCGTAGCTCCAAATCGGTTTTACAGTGAAAACTGCAGGAACCTCAAACTGGCACTAGGAAACAGACTGAGAAACCAGAGAAAAATTTCTCCTGCAACCCTTTCCCATTGTGCTAGATGAACGAAAGTCTCTCCACAAACTCACTTCTGAGAGATAAGTGTGTGTGAAAGCCGACATTCAACTAGCTTGTTGGGAACACAAAGTTTCTTTTCAGTTGCAAACTACATTCCATACATATATATGGGGAAGTACTAGCTCCAACTCTTTTTTAAAGTGAAAACTTCAGGAACATCATACCGGCACTATGAAGTAGACTGAGATAGCAGAGTAAAAGTTTCTCGTGCAACACATTCCATTTGTGCTAGATGAACGAACGTCTCTACATATGCTCAGATCTGAGAGATACGTGTGTGTCTTAAAGCTGTCCTTCACCTAGCTTTTTGGGAACCAAAGATTCTTTTCAGTTGCAAATGACACTCTATAAATTTATATGGGTATTTACTAGGTCCAACTCGTCTTAACGGTGAAAACTGGATGAAACTCAAACCGGCACTTTATATTAGACTGATATTCCGGAGAAAAATTTTCTCCTGCAAAACTTTCCATTTGTGCTAGATGAATGAATGTCTCTCCACTTGCTCCGATCTGAGAAAAAATATTGTGTGAAAGCAGTTCTTCACCTAGCTTGTTGGGAACAAAAATATTCTTTTCAGTTGCAAACAACACTCCATACATATATATGTGGAGGTATTAGCTCCAACTCTGTTTTACAGTGAATACTGCAGGAACTTCAAACTGGCACTAGGAAAAAGACTGAGAAACCAGAGTAAAAGTTTCAACTGCAATCCGTTCCCTTTGTGCTAAATGAACGAATGTCTCTCCACATGCTCACTTCTGAGAGATATTTGTGTGTGAAAGCCGTACTTAATTATCATGTTGGGAAGAGAAATTATCTTTTCGGTTGCAAACTCCAATCCATAATTATATATGGGGAGGTACTATCTCCAACTCGTGTTTACAATGAAAACTGCAGGAACTTAAAACCGGCACTAGGAAACAGACTGAGAAACCAGAGTCACAGTTTGACTGCAAAATGTTCCGTTTGTTCCTGATGAAAGTAAGTCTCTCCACATGCTCAGATCTGAGAGATAAGTGTGTGTGAAATCCGTCCTTCACCTAGCTTGTTGGGAACACAAAGTTTCTTTTCATTTGCAAACTAAACTCCATACATATATATGGGGAAGTACATGCTCCAACTCGTTTTTACAGTGAAAACTGCAGGAACATCCAACCGGCACTAGGAAACAGACTGAGAAACCAGAGTAACAGTTTCCCCTGCAACCCGTTCCCTTTGTGATATATGAACGAAATTCTCTCCACATGCTCATTTCTGAGAGACAACTGTGTGTGAAAGCCATCCTACACCTAGCTTGTTCAGAACACAAAGAATATTTTCTGTTGCAAGTATACTCCACAAATATTTATGGGGAGGTACTAGCTCCAAATCTGTTTTACAGTGAAAACTGCTGGAATTTGAAACCGGTTCTGGGAAACTGACTGATAAACCAGAGAAAAAGTTTCCCCTGCAACCCGCTCCCTTTGTGCTAGTTGAACGAATGTCTCTCCATATCCTCATCTCTGAGAGATTACTGTGTGTGAAAGCAGTGCTTCACCTAGCATGTTGGGATTTCAAAGCTTCTTTTCAGATTCAAACTAAAATCCATACACATATATGGGCTGGTACTAGCTCCCACAGGTTTTTACAGTGAAAACTGCAGGTAATTAAACCGGCACTAGGAAAGAGACTGAGAAACCAGAGGAAAAGTTTCACCTGCAACCCATTCTTTTTCAGCTAGATGAACGATCGTCTATCCACATGTTCATATCTGAGAGATAATTTTGTGTGAAAGCCGTTCTTCACCTAGCTTTGTGGGAACAAAAAATTTCTTTCCAGTTGCAAAGTACAATCCATACACATATATGTGGTTGTACTATCTTCAACTCGTGTTTACAGTGAAAACTGCAGGAAATTCAAACCGGCACTAGGAAACAGACTGAGAAACCAGAGTAAGTGTTTCTCCGGCATCCCGTTCCCTTTGTGCTAGATGAACCAACCTCTCTACACATGTCAGTTATGAGAGAAATGTGTGTGTGGAATCCGAACTTCACCAAGCTTGTTGGGAACACAAAGCTTCTTTTCAGTTGAAAACTACACTCCATACATATATATGGTTAGTAACTAGCCCCAACTCGGTTTTACATTTAAAATTGCATGAACTTCAAACCGTCACTAGGAAACAGTCTGAGAAACCAGAGAAATAGTTTCTCCTGCAACCCGTTCCCTATGTGCTAGATGAACGAACGTCTCTCCACAGGTACATTTCTGAGAGATACATTTGTGAGGAAGCCATCCTTCACCCAGCTTGTTGGTTACACAAATTTTTTTTAAGTTGCAAACTACACTCCATACATATATATGGGAGGTACTAGCTCCAACTCAATTTTACAGTGAAAACTGCAGGAACTTCCAACCGGCACTAGGAAACAGACTGAGAACCCTGAGTAAGAGTTTCTACTGCAACATGTACTTTTTGTGCTAGATGAATGAACGTCTCTACAAATCCTCAGTTCTAGGAGAAAATTTGTGTCTTAAAGCTGTCCTTCACCTAGCTTGTTGGGAACCAAAGTTTCTTTTCAGTTGCAAACAACACAGTATAAATATATATGGGGAGTTACTAGGTCCAACTCATCTTAACGGTGAAAACTGGATGAAACTCAAACCGGCACTATATATCAGACTGAGATTCCGGGGTAAAATTTTCTCCTGCAAAACTTTCCATTTGTGCTAGATGAACGAATGTCTCTCCACTTGCTCCGATCTGAGAAATAATTGTGCGTGAAAGCCGTTCTTCACCTAGCTTGTTGGGAACACAAATATTCTTTTCAGTTGCAAACTACACTCCATACATATATATGTGGAGGAATTAGTTCCAACTCTTTTTAACAGTGAATACTGCAGGAACTTCAAACCGGCACTAGGAAAAATACTGAGAAACCAGAGTAAAGTTTCAACTGTAATCCGTTCCCTTTGTGCTAGATGAACGAAAGTCTCTCCACATGCTCAGATCTGAGAAATATCTGTGTGTGAAAGCCGTCCATCACATATCTTGTTGGGAACACAATGTTTCTTTCCAGTTGCAAAATAAAATTCATATATATATGGGGAGGTACTAGCACCAACTCGGTTTTACAGTGAAATCTGCAGGTACTTTAAACCGGCACTAGGAAACAGACTGAGAAAGCAGAATAAAAGTTTATCCTGCAACCTGTTCCCTTTATGCTAGATGAACGAACGTCTCTCAACATGCTCATTTCTGAGAGATAAATGTGTGTGAAGATGCCCTTCATATATCTTGTTGGGAACACAAAGTTTCATTTCAGTTGCAAACTACACTCCCTACTTATATATGGGGTGGTAATAGGTAAAACACCGTTTTACTGTGAAAAGTGCGGGAACATTAAACAGGCACTAGGAAACACACTGAGAAACCAGAGAAATAGGTTCTCCAGCATCCCGTTACAATTGTGCTTGATGAACGAATATCTAAACACATGATAAGTTCTGAGAGATAATTTTGATTGAAAGCAGTCCTTCAATTAGCTTGCTGGGAACACATAAGTTCTTTTCAGTTGCATAATACAATCCATACATATATATGGATAGGTACTAGCTCCAACACGATTTTACAGTGAAAACTGCAGGAACTTAAAACCGGCACTAGGAAACAGACTGAGAAACCAGAGTAAAATTTCCCCTGACATACGTTCCCATTGTGCTAGATGAACGAAAGTCTCTCCACAACCTCAGTTCTGAGAGATAAGTGTGTGTGAAAGCCGTCCTTCACGTAGCTTGTTGGGAACACAAAGTTTCTTTTCAGTTGCAAACTACACTCCATACATATATATGGGGAGGTACAAGCTCCAACTCGTTTTTACAGTGAAAACTGCAGGAACATCCTACCGGCACTATGAAATAGACTGAGAAAGCAGAGTAAAATTTCTTGTGCAACACATTCCATTTGTGCTAAATGAACGAATCTCTCTACAAATGCTCAGATCTGAGAGATAATTGTGTGTCTTAAAGCTGTCCTTCACCTAGCTTGTTGGGAACCAAAGTTTCTTTTCAGTTGCAAACGACACTCTATAAATATATATGGGGAGTTACTATGTCAAACTCGTCTTAACGGTGAAAACTGGATGAAACTCAAACCGGCACTATATATCAGACTGAGATTCCGGAGTAAAATTTTCTCCTGCAAAACTTTCCATTTGTGCTAGCTGAACGAATGTCTCTCCACTTGCCCCGATCTGAGAAATAATTGTGTGTGAAAGCCGTTCTTTACCTAGCTTGTTGGGAACACAAATATTCTTTTCAGTTGCAAACTACACTCCATAAATATATATGTGAAGCTATTAGCCCCACCTTTGTTTTACAGTGAATACTGCAGGAAGTTCAAAACGGCACTAGGAAAAAGTCTGAGAAACCAGGGTAAAAGTTTCAACTGCAAGCCATTCCCTTTGTGCTAGATGAACGAATGTCTCTCCACATGCTCACTTCTGAGAGATATTTGTGTGTGAAAGACGTCCTTTGGTATCATGTTGGGAACACAAAGTATCTTTCCGGTTGTAAATTCCACTCCATAATTATATATGGGGAGGTAGTAGCTCCAACTCGGATTTACAGTGAAAACTGCAGGAACTTCAAACCGGTACTAGGATCAGACTGAGAAACCAGAGTAAGTGTTTCTCCAGCATCCCGTTCCCTTTGTGCTAGATGAACGAACTTCTCTACACATGTCAGTTATGAGAGATAAATGTGTGTGGAATCCTTTCTTCACCAATTTGTTGGGAACAAAAAGCTTCTTTTCAGTTGAAAACTACACTCCATACATATATATGGTTAGGAACTAGTCCCAACTCGGTTTTACAGTGAAAACTGCATGAACTTCAAACCGTCACTAGGAAACAGACTGAGAAACCAGAGAAAGAGTTTCTCCTGCAAACCGTTCCATATGTGCTAGATGAATGAACGTCTCTCCACATGTACATTTGTGAGAGATAATTTTGTTTGAAAGCCGTCCTTCACCCAGCTTGTTGGGAACACAAATTTTCTTTTAAGTTGCAAACTACACTACATACGTATATATGGGAGGTACTATCTCCAACTAACTTTTACAGTGAAAACTGCAGGAACTTCCAACCGGCACTAGGAAACAGACTGAAGAACCAGAGAAAAGTTTCTCCTTCAACCAATTCACTTTTCACTAGATGAATGAATGTCTCTCCACATGCTCAGTTCTGAGAGATATGTGTGTGTGAAAGCCGTCCTTCTCCTAGCTTGTTGGGAACACAAAGTTTCTATTCATTTGCAAATAACACTCCATACATATATATGGGGAGGTACTAGGTCCAACTCGTTTTTACAGTGAAAACTGCAGGAAATTTATACCGGCATTAGGAAACAGAATGAGAAACCAGTGCAAAAATTTCCCTGCAAATTGTTCACTTTGTGCTAGATGAACGAGCGTCTCACCACATGCTCAGTTCTGAGAGAAAATTGTGTTTGAATGCCGTCTTTCACCTAGCTTGTTGTTAACACAAAGTTGATTTCAGTTGCAAACTACAACCAATACATATATATGGGGAGGTATAAGCTCCAACACGGTTTTTCTGTGAAACTGCAGGAAAATCAAACAGGAACTAAGAAACACACTGAGAAACCAGAGTAAAAGATTCCCCTGCAATCCGATCCCTTTGTTCTAGATGAACGCATGTCTCTACACATGCTCAGTTCTGAGAGAATACTGTGTTTGAAAGCCATCCTACAACTATCTAGTTGGGAACACAAAGTATCTTTTAGGTTGCAAAATATACTCCACACATACATATGGGGAGTTACTTGCTCCAACTTGGTTTTACAGTGAACACTGCACGAATTTAAAACCGGCACTAGGAAACAGATTGAGAAACCAGAGTACAGTTTCTTCAGCAACCCGTTCCCTTTATGCTAGATGAACGAAAGTCTCTCCACATGCTCAGTTCTGAGAGATAATTTTTTGTGAAAGCCATCCTTCACCTAGCTTGTTGGGAAAACAAAGTTTATGTTCAGTTGCAAACTACACTCCATATATATATATGGGGAGATACTAGCTCCAAATTGGTTTTATAGTGAAAACTGCCGGAACTTCAAACAGGCACTAGGAAACAGACTGAGAAACCAGAGTAAATGTTTCTCCTGTAACCCGTTCCATATTTTGCTAAATGAACGAACGTCTCTCCAATTCTCTGATCTGAGAAATAATTGTGTTTGAATGCCGTCCATCACGTAGCTTGTTGGGAACACAAAATTTCTTTTCAGATGCAAACAACACTCCATACATAAATATGGGGATGTAGTTGCTCCAACTCTGTTTTACAGTGAAAACTGCATGACATTCAAACCTTCACTAGGAAACAGACTTAGTAACTAGTGTAAAAGTTTCTCCTGCAAAACGTTCCATTTGTGCTAGATGAATGAACTTCTGTCCACATGCTCATTACTGAGAGATATGTATGTGAAATCCGTATTTCACAAAGCTTTTTGGAACACAAAATTTCTTTTCAGTTGCAAACTACACTCCATATATATATAAGGGAAATCGTAGCTCTAAATCGGTTTTACTGTGAAAACGGCAGGAACTTCTAACCTGCACTAGGAAACAGACTTAGTAACTAGTGTAAAAGTTTCTCCTGCCAACCGTTCCCATTTTGCTAGATGAATGAATGTCTGTCCACATGCTCAGTTCTGAGAGATAACTGTGTGTGAAAGCCGTCCTTCATTTAACTTGTTTGGAACACAAAGTTTCTTTTCAGTTGCAAACTAGAATCCATACAAATATATGCAGAGTTACTAGCTCCAACTCGGTTTTACAGTGAAAACTGCAGGATCCTCAACCCGGCACTAGGAAACAGACTGAGAAACCAGAGTAAAATTTCTCCTGCAGCCCGTTCCCATTGTGCTAGATGAACGAAAGTCTCTCCACAAACTCACTTCTGAGAGATAAATGTGTGTGAAAGCCGTCCTTCACCTAGCTTGTTGGGAAAACAAAGTTTCTTTTCAGTTGCAAACTACACTCCATACAGATATATGGGGAGGTACTAGCTCCAACTCTTTTTTACAGTGAAAACTGCAGGAACATCATACCGGCACTATGAAATAGACTGAGATAGCAGAGTAAAAGTTTCTCGTGCAACACATTCCATTTGTGCTAGATGAACGAACGTCTCTACAAATGCTCAGATCTGAGAGATAATTGTGTGTCTTAAAGCTGCCCTTCACCTAGCTTTTTGGGAACCAAAGATCCTTTTCAGTTGCAAACGACACTCTATAAATATATATGGGGAGTTACTAGGTCCAACTCGTCTTAACGGTGAAACCTGGATGAAATTCAAACCGGCACTTTAAATGAGAATGAGATTCGGGGGTAAAATTTTCTCCTGCAAAACTTTCCTTTTCTGCAAGATGAACGAATGTCTCTCCACTTGCTCCGATCTGAGAAATAATTGTGAGTGAAAGCCGTTCTTCACCCAGCTTGTTGGGAACACAAATATTCTTTTCAGTTGCAAACAACACTCCATACATTTATATGTGGAGGTATTAGCTCCAACTCTGTTTTACAGTGAATACTGCAGGAAATTCAAACCAGCACTAGGAAAAAGACTGAGAAACCAGGGTAAAAGTTTCAAATGCAATCTGTTCCCTTTGTGCTAAATGAACGAATGTCTCTCCACATGCTCACTTCTGAGAGAAATTTGTGTGTGAAAGCCGTCCTTCATTATCATGTAGGGAACAGAAATTATCTTTTCGGTTGCAAACTCCACTCCATAATTATATATGGGGAGGTACTAGCTCCAACTCGTGTTTACAATGAAAACTGCAGGAACTTAAAACCGGCACTAGGAAACAGACTGAGAAACAAGAGTCACAGTTTGACTGCAACCTGTTCTGTTTCTTCCTGATGAAAGAATGTCTCTCCACATGCTCAGATCTGAGAGATAACTGTGTGTGAAATCCGTCCTTCACCTACCTTGTTGGGAACACAAAGTTTCTTTTCATTTGCAAACTAAACTCCATAAATATATATGGGGAAGTACATGCTCCAACTCGTTTTTACAGTGAAAACTGCAGGAATATCCAACCGGCACTAGGAAACAGACTGAGAAACCAGAGTAACAGTTTCCCCTGCAACCCGTTCCCTTTGTGATATATGAACGAAATTCTCTCCACATGCTCATTTCTGAGAGATAACTGTGTGTGAAAGCCATCCTACAAATAGCTTGTTCAGAACACAAAGTATCTTTTCTGTTGCAAAATATATTCCACAAATATTTATGGGGAGGTACTAGCTCCAAATCTGTTTTACAGTGAAAACTGCTGGAATTTGAAACCGGCTCTAGGAAACTGACTGATAAACCAGAGAAAAAGTTTCCCATGCTACCCGCTCCCTTTGTGCTAGATGAACGAATGTCTCTCCACATCTTCATCTCTGAGAGATTACTGTGTGTGAAAGCCGTGCTTCACCTAACATGTTGGGAATCCAAAGTTTCTTTTCAGATGCAAACTAAAATCCATACACATATATGGGGTGGTACTAGCTCCCACTCGTTTTTACAGTGAAAACTGCAGGTAATTAAACCGGCACTAGGAAAGAGACTGAGAAACCAGAGGAAAAGTTTCTCCTGCAACCCATTCTTTTTCAGCTAGATGAACGATCGTCTCTCCACATGTTCATATCTGAGAGATAATTTTGTGTGAAATTAGTTCTTCACCTAGCTTTGTGGGAAAACCAAATTTCTTTTCAGTTGCAAAATACAATCCATAGTAATATATGGGGAGATACTATCTCCAACTCGGTTTTACAGTGAAAACTGTAGGAACTTCAAACCGGCTCTAGGAAACAGACTGAGAAACCAGAGTTAAAGTTTCTCCTGCAAACCGTTTCCTATGTGCTAGATGAACGAACGTCTCTCCACATGTACATTTCTGAGAGATAAATTTGTGAGAAAGCCGTCCTTCACCTAGCTTGTTGGGAACACAAAGTTTCTTTTCAGTTGCAAACTACAATCCATACACATATATGGGGTTGTACTAGCTTCAAATCGGATTTACAGTGAAAACTGCAGGAAGTTCAAACCGGCACTAGGGAACAGACTGAGAAACCAGAGTAAGAGTTTCTCCGGCATCCCGTTCCCTTTGTGCTAGATGAACCAAACTCTCTACACATGTCAGTTATGAGAGAAATGTGTGTGTGGAATCCGAACTTCACCAAGCTTATTGGGAACACAAAGCTTCTTTTCAGTTGAAAACTACACTCCATACATATATATGGTTAGTAACTAGCCCCAACTCGGTTTTACAGTGAAAACTGCATGAACTTCAAACCGTCACTAGGAAACAGACTGAGAAACCAGAGAAATAGTTTCTCCTGCAAACCGTTCCCTATGTGCTAGATGAAAGAAAGTCTCTCCACAGCTACATTTCTGAGAGATAAATTTGTGAGAAAGCCGTCCTTCACCCAGCTTGTTGGGAACACAAATTTTCTTTTAAGTTGCAAACTACACTGCATACATATATATGGAAAGTATTAGCTCCAACTAAATTTTACAGTGAAAACTGCAGGAACTTCCAACCGGCACTAGGAAACATACTGAGAACCCTGAGCAAGAGTTTTTACTGCAACATGTTCTTTTTGTGCTAGATGAACGAACGTCTCTCAAATGCTCCGATCTGAGAAATATTTGTGTGTGAAAGCCGCCTTCACGTAGCTTGTAGGGAACACAAAGTTTCTTTTCAGTTGCAAACAACACTCCATACATATATATGGGGATGTACTTGCTCCAACTCGATTTTACAGTGAAAAATGCAGGACATTAGAAGCGGCACTATAAAAGAGACTTAGTAACTAAAGAAAATTTTCTCCTGCAACCCGTTACATTTGTGCTAGATGAACGAACGTCTCTCCGCATGCTCATTTTTGAGAGATATGTATGTGAAATCCGTACTTCACAAAGCTTTTTGGGAACACAAAAGTTCTTTTCAATTGGAAACAACACTCCATATATATATAAGGGAAATCGTAGCTCCAAAACGGTTTTACTGTGAAAACTGCAGGAACTTCAAACCGGCACCAGGAAACAGACTGAGAAACCAGAGTAAAATTTCTCCTGCCAAGCATTCCCATTGTGCTAGATGAACGAAAGTCTCTCCACAACCTCAGTTCTGAGAGATAAGTGAGTGTGAAAGCCGTCCTTCACCTAGCTTGTTGGGAACACAAAGTTTCTATTCAGTTGCAAACTACCCTCCATACATATATATGGGAATGTACTAGCTATAACTTGTTTTTACAGTGAAAACTGCAGGAACATCATACAGGCACTATGAAATAGACTGAGAAAGCAGAGTAAAAGTTTCTCATGCAAAACATTCCATTTGTGCTAGATGAATGTACATCTTTACAAATCCTCATTTCTGAGAGAAAAGTTTGTGTCTTAAAGCTGTCCTTCACCTAGCTTGTTGGGAACCAAAATTCCTTTTCAGTTGCAAACGACACAGTATATATATATATATATGGGGAGTTACTAGGTCCAACTCGTCTTAACGGTGAAAACTGGATGAAACTCAAACCGGCACTATATATCAGACTGAGATTCCGGGGTAAAATTTTCTCCTGCAAAACTTTCCATTTGTGCTAGATGAACGAATGTCTCTCCACTTGCTCCGATCTGAGAAATAGTTGTGAGTGAAAGCCGTTCTTCACCTAGCTTGTTGGGAACACAAATATTCTTTTCAGTTGCAAACAACACTCCATACATATATATGTGGAGGTATTAGCTCCAACTCTGTTTTACAGTGAATACTGCAGGAACTTCAAACCGGCACTAGGAAAAAGACTTAGAAACCAGAGTAAAAGTTTCAACTGCAATCCGTTCCCTTTGTGCTAAATGAACGAATGTCTCTCCACATGCTCACTTCTGAGAGATATTTGTGTGTGAAAGGCGTCCTTCATTATCATGTTTGGAACAAAAATTATCTTTTCGGTTGCAAACTCCACTCCATAATTATATATGGGGAGGTACTAGCTCCAACTCGGTTTTACAATGAAAACTTCAGGAACTTAAAACCGGCACTAGGAAACAGACTGAGAAACCAGAGTCACAGTTTGACTGCAACCTGTTCTGTTTGTTCCTGATGAAAGAAAATCTCTCCACATGCTCAAATCTGAGAGATAACTGTGTGTGAAATCCGTCCTTCACCTAGCTTGTAAGGAACACAAAGTTTCTTTTCATTTGCAAACTAAACTACATAAATATATATGGGGAAGTACATGCTCCAACTCGTTTTACAGAGAAAAATGCAGGAATATCCAACCGGCACTAGGAAACAAACTGAGAAACCAGAGTAATTGTTTCTCCAGCATCCCATTCCCTTTGTGCTAGATGAACGAACCTCTCTACACATGTCAGTTATGAGAGATAAGTGTGTGTGGAATCCTTTCTTCACCACCTTGTTGGGAACACAAAGCTTCTTTTCAGTTGAAAACTACACTCCATACATATATATGGTTAGGAACTAGCCCCAACTTGGTTTTACAGTGAAAACTGCATGAACTTCAAACCGTCACTAGGAAACAGACTCAGAAACCAGAGAAATAGTTTCTCCTGCAAACCGTTCCCTATGTGCTAGATGAACGAAAGTCTCTCCACATGTTCATTTGTAAGAGATAATTTTGTGTGAAAGCCGCCCTTCAACCAGCTTGTTGGGAACACAAATTTTCTTTTAAGTTGCAAACTACACTACATACATATATATGGGAGGTACTAGTTCTAACTCAATTTTACAGTGAAAACTGCAATAACTTCCAACCGGCACTAGGAAACACACTGAAGAACCAGAGAAAAGTTTCTCCTTCAATCAATTCTCTTTTCACTAGATGAACGAACGTCTCTCCACATGCTCAGTTCTGACAGATAATTGTGTGTGTGAAAGCCGTCCTTCACCTAGCTTGTTGGGAACACAAAGTTTCTATTCATTTGCAAACAACACTCCATACATATATATGGGGAGGTACTAGCTCCAACTCGTTTTTACAGTGAAAACTGCAGGAAATTTATACCGGCTCTAGGAAACAGAATGAGAAACCAGAGTAAAAGTTTCCCGGCAAACAGTTCAATTTGTGCTAGATAAACGAGCATCTCACCACATGCTCAGTTCTGAGAGATAATTGTTTGTGACAGCCGTCCTTCACCTAGCTTGTTGGGAAACCAAGGTTTATGTTCAATTGCAAACTACACTCCATATATATATACGGGGAGGTACTAGCTCCAAATTTGTTTTACAGTGAAAACTGCTGGATCTTCAAACAGGCACTAGGAAACAGACTGAGAAACCAGAGAAAAAGTTTCTCCTATAACCCGTTCCCTTTTCTGCTAAATGAACGAACGTCTCTCCAATGCTCTGATCTGAGGAATAATTGTGTGTGAAAGCTGTCCTTCACGTAGCTTGTTGGGAACACAAAACTTCTTTTCAGATGCAAACAACACTCCATACATATGTATGGGGATGTAGTTGCACCAACTCGGTTTTACATTGAAAACTGCAGGACATTCAAATATTCACTAGGAAACAGACTTAGTAACTAGTGTAAAAGTTTCTCCTGCAAAACGTTCCATTTGTGCTAGATGAATGAACGTCTCTCCACATGCTCATTTCTGAGAGATATGTATGTGAAATCCGTACTTCACAAAGCTTTTCGGAACACAAAATATCTTTACAGTTGCAAACTACACTCCATATATATAAGGGAAATCGTAGCTCCAAATCGGTTTTACTGTGAAAACTGCAGGAACTTCAAACCGGCACTAGGAATCAGACTTAGTAACTAGTGTAAAAGTTTCTCCTGCCAACCGTTCCCATTTTGCTAGATGAATGAATGTCTGTCCACATGCTCAGTTCTGAGAGATAACTGTGTGTGAAAGCCGTCCTTCATTTAACTTGTTTGGAACACAAAGTTTCTTTTCAGTTGCAAACTAGAATCCATACAAATATATGCAGAGTTACTAGCTCCAACTCGGTTTTACAGTGAAAACTGCAGGATCCTCAACCCGGCACTAGGAAACAGACTGAGAAACCAGAGTAAAATTTCTCCTGCAGCCCGTTCCCATTGTGCTAGATGAACGAAAGTCTCTCCACAAACTCACTTCTGAGAGATAAATGTGTGTGAAAGCCGTCCTTCACCTAGCTTGTTGGGAAAACAAAGTTTCTTTTCAGTTGCAAACTACACTCCATACAGATATATGGGGAGGTACTAGCTCCAACTCTTTTTTACAGTGAAAACTGCAGGAACATCATACCGGCACTATGAAATAGACTGAGATAGCAGAGTAAAAGTTTCTCGTGCAACACATTCCATTTGTGCTAGATGAACGAACGTCTCTACAAATGCTCAGATCTGAGAGATAATTGTGTGTCTTAAAGCTGTCCTTCACCTAGCTTTTTGGGAACCAAAGATCCTTTTCAGTTGCAAACGACACTCTATAAATATATATGGGGAGTTACTAGGTCCAACTCGTCTTAACGGTGAAACCTGGATGAAATTCAAACCGGCACTTTAAATGAGAATGAGATTCGGGGGTAAAATTTTCTCCTGCAAAACTTTCCTTTTCTGCAAGATGAACGAATGTCTCTCCACTTGCTCCGATCTGAGAAATAATTGTGAGTGAAAGCCGTTCTTCACCCAGCTTGTTGGGAACACAAATATTCTTTTCAGTTGCAAACAACACTCCATACATTTATATGTGGAGGTATTAGCTCCAACTCTGTTTTACAGTGAATACTGCAGGAAATTCAAACCAGCACTAGGAAAAAGACTGAGAAACCAGGGTAAAAGTTTCAAATGCAATCTGTTCCCTTTGTGCTAAATGAACGAATGTCTCTCCACATGCTCACTTCTGAGAGAAATTTGTGTGTGAAAGCCGTCCTTCATTATCATGTAGGGAACAGAAATTATCTTTTCGGTTGCAAACTCCACTCCATAATTATATATGGGGAGGTACTAGCTCCAACTCGTGTTTACAATGAAAACTGCAGGAACTTAAAACCGGCACTAGGAAACAGACTGAGAAACAAGAGTCACAGTTTGACTGCAACCTGTTCTGTTTCTTCCTGATGAAAGAATGTCTCTCCACATGCTCAGATCTGAGAGATAACTGTGTGTGAAATCCGTCCTTCACCTACCTTGTTGGGAACACAAAGTTTCTTTTCATTTGCAAACTAAACTCCATAAATATATATGGGGAAGTACATGCTCCAACTCGTTTTTACAGTGAAAACTGCAGGAATATCCAACCGGCACTAGGAAACAGACTGAGAAACCAGAGTAACAGTTTCCCCTGCAACCCGTTCCCTTTGTGATATATGAACGAAATTCTCTCCACATGCTCATTTCTGAGAGATAACTGTGTGTGAAAGCCATCCTACAAATAGCTTGTTCAGAACACAAAGTATCTTTTCTGTTGCAAAATATATTCCACAAATATTTATGGGGAGGTACTAGCTCCAAATCTGTTTTACAGTGAAAACTGCTGGAATTTGAAACCGGCTCTAGGAAACTGACTGATAAACCAGAGAAAAAGTTTCCCATGCTACCCGCTCCCTTTGTGCTAGATGAACGAATGTCTCTCCACATCTTCATCTCTGAGAGATTACTGTGTGTGAAAGCCGTGCTTCACCTAACATGTTGGGAATCCAAAGTTTCTTTTCAGATGCAAACTAAAATCCATACACATATATGGGGTGGTACTAGCTCCCACTCGTTTTTACAGTGAAAACTGCAGGTAATTAAACCGGCACTAGGAAAGAGACTGAGAAACCAGAGGAAAAGTTTCTCCTGCAACCCATTCTTTTTCAGCTAGATGAACGATCGTCTCTCCACATGTTCATATCTGAGAGATAATTTTGTGTGAAATTAGTTCTTCACCTAGCTTTGTGGGAAAACCAAATTTCTTTTCAGTTGCAAAATACAATCCATAGTAATATATGGGGAGATACTATCTCCAACTCGGTTTTACAGTGAAAACTGTAGGAACTTCAAACCGGCTCTAGGAAACAGACTGAGAAACCAGAGTTAAAGTTTCTCCTGCAAACCGTTTCCTATGTGCTAGATGAACGAACGTCTCTCCACATGTACATTTCTGAGAGATAAATTTGTGAGAAAGCCGTCCTTCACCTAGCTTGTTGGGAACACAAAGTTTCTTTTCAGTTGCAAACTACAATCCATACACATATATGGGGTTGTACTAGCTTCAAATCGGATTTACAGTGAAAACTGCAGGAAGTTCAAACCGGCACTAGGGAACAGACTGAGAAACCAGAGTAAGAGTTTCTCCGGCATCCCGTTCCCTTTGTGCTAGATGAACCAAACTCTCTACACATGTCAGTTATGAGAGAAATGTGTGTGTGGAATCCGAACTTCACCAAGCTTATTGGGAACACAAAGCTTCTTTTCAGTTGAAAACTACACTCCATACATATATATGGTTAGTAACTAGCCCCAACTCGGTTTTACAGTGAAAACTGCATGAACTTCAAACCGTCACTAGGAAACAGACTGAGAAACCAGAGAAATAGTTTCTCCTGCAAACCGTTCCCTATGTGCTAGATGAAAGAAAGTCTCTCCACAGCTACATTTCTGAGAGATAAATTTGTGAGAAAGCCGTCCTTCACCCAGCTTGTTGGGAACACAAATTTTCTTTTAAGTTGCAAACTACACTGCATACATATATATGGAAAGTATTAGCTCCAACTAAATTTTACAGTGAAAACTGCAGGAACTTCCAACCGGCACTAGGAAACATACTGAGAACCCTGAGCAAGAGTTTTTACTGCAACATGTTCTTTTTGTGCTAGATGAACGAACGTCTCTCAAATGCTCCGATCTGAGAAATATTTGTGTGTGAAAGCCGCCTTCACGTAGCTTGTAGGGAACACAAAGTTTCTTTTCAGTTGCAAACAACACTCCATACATATATATGGGGATGTACTTGCTCCAACTCGATTTTACAGTGAAAAATGCAGGACATTAGAAGCGGCACTATAAAAGAGACTTAGTAACTAAAGAAAATTTTCTCCTGCAACCCGTTACATTTGTGCTAGATGAACGAACGTCTCTCCGCATGCTCATTTTTGAGAGATATGTATGTGAAATCCGTACTTCACAAAGCTTTTTGGGAACACAAAAGTTCTTTTCAATTGGAAACAACACTCCATATATATATAAGGGAAATCGTAGCTCCAAAACGGTTTTACTGTGAAAACTGCAGGAACTTCAAACCGGCACCAGGAAACAGACTGAGAAACCAGAGTAAAATTTCTCCTGCCAAGCATTCCCATTGTGCTAGATGAACGAAAGTCTCTCCACAACCTCAGTTCTGAGAGATAAGTGAGTGTGAAAGCCGTCCTTCACCTAGCTTGTTGGGAACACAAAGTTTCTATTCAGTTGCAAACTACCCTCCATACATATATATGGGAATGTACTAGCTATAACTTGTTTTTACAGTGAAAACTGCAGGAACATCATACAGGCACTATGAAATAGACTGAGAAAGCAGAGTAAAAGTTTCTCATGCAAAACATTCCATTTGTGCTAGATGAATGTACATCTTTACAAATCCTCATTTCTGAGAGAAAAGTTTGTGTCTTAAAGCTGTCCTTCACCTAGCTTGTTGGGAACCAAAATTCCTTTTCAGTTGCAAACGACACAGTATATATATATATATATGGGGAGTTACTAGGTCCAACTCGTCTTAACGGTGAAAACTGGATGAAACTCAAACCGGCACTATATATCAGACTGAGATTCCGGGGTAAAATTTTCTCCTGCAAAACTTTCCATTTGTGCTAGATGAACGAATGTCTCTCCACTTGCTCCGATCTGAGAAATAGTTGTGAGTGAAAGCCGTTCTTCACCTAGCTTGTTGGGAACACAAATATTCTTTTCAGTTGCAAACAACACTCCATACATATATATGTGGAGGTATTAGCTCCAACTCTGTTTTACAGTGAATACTGCAGGAACTTCAAACCGGCACTAGGAAAAAGACTTAGAAACCAGAGTAAAAGTTTCAACTGCAATCCGTTCCCTTTGTGCTAAATGAACGAATGTCTCTCCACATGCTCACTTCTGAGAGATATTTGTGTGTGAAAGGCGTCCTTCATTATCATGTTTGGAACAAAAATTATCTTTTCGGTTGCAAACTCCACTCCATAATTATATATGGGGAGGTACTAGCTCCAACTCGGTTTTACAATGAAAACTTCAGGAACTTAAAACCGGCACTAGGAAACAGACTGAGAAACCAGAGTCACAGTTTGACTGCAACCTGTTCTGTTTGTTCCTGATGAAAGAAAATCTCTCCACATGCTCAAATCTGAGAGATAACTGTGTGTGAAATCCGTCCTTCACCTAGCTTGTAAGGAACACAAAGTTTCTTTTCATTTGCAAACTAAACTACATAAATATATATGGGGAAGTACATGCTCCAACTCGTTTTACAGAGAAAAATGCAGGAATATCCAACCGGCACTAGGAAACAAACTGAGAAACCAGAGTAATTGTTTCTCCAGCATCCCATTCCCTTTGTGCTAGATGAACGAACCTCTCTACACATGTCAGTTATGAGAGATAAGTGTGTGTGGAATCCTTTCTTCACCACCTTGTTGGGAACACAAAGCTTCTTTTCAGTTGAAAACTACACTCCATACATATATATGGTTAGGAACTAGCCCCAACTTGGTTTTACAGTGAAAACTGCATGAACTTCAAACCGTCACTAGGAAACAGACTCAGAAACCAGAGAAATAGTTTCTCCTGCAAACCGTTCCCTATGTGCTAGATGAACGAAAGTCTCTCCACATGTTCATTTGTAAGAGATAATTTTGTGTGAAAGCCGCCCTTCAACCAGCTTGTTGGGAACACAAATTTTCTTTTAAGTTGCAAACTACACTACATACATATATATGGGAGGTACTAGTTCTAACTCAATTTTACAGTGAAAACTGCAATAACTTCCAACCGGCACTAGGAAACACACTGAAGAACCAGAGAAAAGTTTCTCCTTCAATCAATTCTCTTTTCACTAGATGAACGAACGTCTCTCCACATGCTCAGTTCTGACAGATAATTGTGTGTGTGAAAGCCGTCCTTCACCTAGCTTGTTGGGAACACAAAGTTTCTATTCATTTGCAAACAACACTCCATACATATATATGGGGAGGTACTAGCTCCAACTCGTTTTTACAGTGAAAACTGCAGGAAATTTATACCGGCTCTAGGAAACAGAATGAGAAACCAGAGTAAAAGTTTCCCGGCAAACAGTTCAATTTGTGCTAGATAAACGAGCATCTCACCACATGCTCAGTTCTGAGAGATAATTGTTTGTGACAGCCGTCCTTCACCTAGCTTGTTGGGAAACCAAGGTTTATGTTCAATTGCAAACTACACTCCATATATATATACGGGGAGGTACTAGCTCCAAATTTGTTTTACAGTGAAAACTGCTGGATCTTCAAACAGGCACTAGGAAACAGACTGAGAAACCAGAGAAAAAGTTTCTCCTATAACCCGTTCCCTTTTCTGCTAAATGAACGAACGTCTCTCCAATGCTCTGATCTGAGGAATAATTGTGTGTGAAAGCTGTCCTTCACGTAGCTTGTTGGGAACACAAAACTTCTTTTCAGATGCAAACAACACTCCATACATATGTATGGGGATGTAGTTGCACCAACTCGGTTTTACATTGAAAACTGCAGGACATTCAAATATTCACTAGGAAACAGACTTAGTAACTAGTGTAAAAGTTTCTCCTGCAAAACGTTCCATTTGTGCTAGATGAATGAACGTCTCTCCACATGCTCATTTCTGAGAGATATGTATGTGAAATCCGTACTTCACAAAGCTTTTCGGAACACAAAATATCTTTACAGTTGCAAACTACACTCCATATATATAAGGGAAATCGTAGCTCCAAATCGGTTTTACTGTGAAAACTGCAGGAACTTCAAACCGGCACTAGGAATCAGACTGAAAAACCAGAATAAAAGTTTCTCCTGCCAACCGTTCCCATTTTGCTAGATGAACGAACGTCTGCCACATGCTAAGTTCTGAGAGATAGCTGTGTGTGAAAGCCGTCCTTAAAATAACTTTTTTGGAACACAAAGTTTCTTTTCAGTTGCAAACTACAATCCATACATATATATGCAGAGTTACTAGCTCCAACTCGCTTTTACAGTGAAAACTGCAGGAACCTCAAACCGGCACTAGGAAACAGACTGAGAAACCAGAGTATAATTTCTCCTGCAACCCTTTCCCATTGTGCTAGATGAACGAAAGTCTCTCCACAAACTCAGGTCTGAGAGATAAGTGTGTGTGAAAGCCGTCCTTCAACTAGCTTGTTGGGAACACAAAGTTTCTTTTCAGTTGCAAACTACACTCCATATATATATATGGGGAGGTACAAGCTCCAACTTTTTTTTACAGTGAAAATTGCAGGAACATCATACCAGCACTATGAAATAGACTGAGATAGCAGAGTAAAAGTTTCTCGTGCAACACATTCCATTTGTGCTAGATGAACGAACATCTGTACAAATGCTCAGATCTGAGAGATAAGTGTGTGTCTTAAAGCTGTCCTTCACCTAGCTTTTTGGGAACCAAAGTTTCTTTTCAGTTGCAAACGACACTCTATAAATATATATGGGTAGTTACTAGGTCCAACTCGTCTTAACGGTGAAAACTGAATGAAACTCAAACCGGCACTTTATATCAGACTGAGATTCCGGAGAAAAATATTCTCCTGCAAAACTTTCCATTTGTGCAAGATGAACGAATGTCCCTCCACTTGCTCCGATTTGAAAAATAATTGTGTGTGAAAGCCGTTCTTCACCTAGCTTGTTGGGAACACAAATATTCTTTTCAGTTGCATACAACACTCCATACATATATATGTGGAGGTATTAGCTCCAACTCTGTTTTACAGTGAATACTGCAGGAACTTCAAACCGGCACTAGGAAAAAGACTGAGAAACCAGAGTAAAAGTTTCAACTGCAATCCGTTCCCTTTGTGCTAAATGAACGAATGTCTCTCCACATGCTCACTTCTGAGAGATATTTGTGTGTGAAAGCCGTCCTTCATTATCATGTTGGGAACAGAAATTATCTTTTCGGTTGCAAACTCCACTCCATAATTATATATGTGGAAGTAATAGCTCCAACTCGGGTTTACAATGAAAACTGCAGGAACTTAAAATAGGCACTAGGAAACAGACTGAGAAACCAGAGTCACAGTTTGACTGCAACCTGTTCCGTTTGTTCCTGATGAAAGAAAGTCTCTCCACATGCTCAGATCTGAGAGATAAGTGTGTGTGAAATCAGTCCTTCACCTAGCTTGTTGGGAACACAAAGTTTCTATTCAGTTGCAAACTACACTCCATACATATATATGGGGAGGTACTAGCTATAACTCGTTTTTACAGTGAAAACTGCAGGAACATCATACCGGCACTCTGAAATAGACTGAGAAAGCAGAGTAAAAGTTTCTCGTGCAAAACATTCCATTTGTGCTAGATGAATGAACGTCTCTACAAATCCTCATTTCTGAGAGAAAAGTT
Organism: Camelus dromedarius; assembly: GCF_036321535.1. NCBI lineage: Eukaryota > Metazoa > Chordata > Mammalia > Artiodactyla > Camelidae > Camelus > Camelus dromedarius. The sequence goes on from NW_026989731.1 coordinate 4,134,757, forward strand.
TGTGTCTTAAAGCTGTCCTTCACCTAGCTTGTTGGGAACCAAAGTTCCTTTTCAGTTGCAAATGACACAGTATAAATATATATGGGGAGTAACTAGGTCCAAATCGTCTTAACGGTGAAAACTGGATGAAAATCAAACCGGCACTATATGTCAGACTGAGATTCCGGGGTAAAATTTTCTCCTGCAAAACTTTCCATTTGTGCTAGATGAACGAATGTCTCTCCACTTGCTCCGATCTGAGAAATAATTGTGTGTGAAAGCCGTTCTTCAACTAGCTTGTTGGGAACACAAATATTCTTTTCAGTTGCAAACTACACTCCATACATATATATGTGGAGGAATTAGTTCCAACTCTTTTTAACAGTGAATACTGCAGGAACTTCAAACCGGCACTAGGAAAAATACTGAGAAACCAGAGTAAAAGTTTCAACTGTAATCCGTTCCCATTGTGCTAGATGAACGAATGTCTCTCCACATGCTCAGATCTGAGAAATATCTGTGTGTGAAAGCCTTCCATCACATATCTTGTTGGGAACACAAAGTTTCTTTCCAGTTGCAAACTAAAATCCATATATATATGGGGAGGTACTAGCACCAACTCGGTTTTACAGTGAAATCTGCAGGTACTTTAAACCGGCACTAGGAAACAGACTGAGAAAGCAGAATAATAGTTTATCCTGCATCCTGTTCCCTTTGTTCTAGATGAACGAACGTCTCTCAACATGCTCATTTCTGAGAGATAAATGTGTGTGAAAGAAGCCCTTCATACACCTTGTTGGGAACACAAAGTTTCATTTCATTTGCAAACTACTCTCCCTACATATATATAGGTTGGTAATAGTTAAAACACGGTTTTACTGTGAAAAGTGCGGGAACATTAAAAAGGCACTAGGAAACAGACTGAGAAACCAGAGAAATAGGTTCTCCAGCATCCCGTTACAATTGTGCTAGATGAATGAATATCTAAACACATGATCAGTTCTGAGAGATAATTGTGATTGAAAGCAGTCCTTCAATTAGCTTGCTGGGAACACATAAGTTCTTTTCAGTTGCATACTACAATCCATACATATATATGGATAGGTACTAGCTCCAACACTATTTTACAGTGAAAACTGCAGGAACTTCAAACCGGCACTAGGAAACAGACTGAGAAACCAGAGTAAAATTTCTCCTGCCACCCGTTCCCATTGTGCTAGATGAACGAAAGTCTCTCCACAACCTCAGTTCTGAGAGATAAGTGTGTGTGAAAGCCATCCTTCACCTAGCTTGTTGGGAAAACAAAGTTTCTTTTCAGTTGCAAACAACACTCCATACATATATATGGGGAGGTACAAGCTCCAAATCGTTATTACAGTGAAAACTGCAGGAACATCTTACCGGCACTATGAAATAGACTGAGAAAGCAGAGTAAAAGTTTCTTGTGCAACACATTCCATTAGTGCTTGATGAATGGATCTCTCTACAAATGATCAGATCTGAGAGATATGTGTGTGTCTTAAAGCTGTCCTTCACCTAGCTTGTTTGGAACCAAAGTTTCTTTTCAGTTGCAAACGACATTCTATAAATATATATGGGGAGTTACTATGTCCAACTCGTCTTAACGGTGAAAACTGGATGAAACTCAAACCGGCACTATATATCAGATTGAGATTCCGGAGTAAAATTTTCTCCTGCAAAACTTTCCATTTGTGCTAGCTGAACGAATGTCTCTCCACTTGCCCCGATCTGAGAAATAATTGTGTGTGAAAGCCGTTCTTTACCTAGCTTGTTGGGAACACAAATATTCTTTTCACTTGCAAACTACACCCCATAAATAGATATGTGGAGCTATTAGCCCCAACTTTGTTTTACAGTGAATACTGCAGGAAATTCAAAACGGCACTAGGAAAAATTCTGAGAAACCAGGTTAAAAGTTTCAACTGCAAGCCGTTCCCTTTGTGCTAGATGAACGAATGTCTCTCCACATGCTCACTTCTGAGAGATATTTGTGTGTGAAAGCCGTCCTTCGGTATCATGTTGAGAACACAATGTATCTATTCGGATGCATACTAAACTGCACATATAATTATTGGGAGGTACTAACTCCAACTCGATTTTACAGTGAAAAATGCAGGAACTTCAAACTGGCTCTAGGAAACAGACTGAGAAACCAGAGTAAAATTTCTCCTGCAACCCGTTCCATTTGTGCTAGATGAACGAACGTCTATCCACATGCTCATCTCTGAGGGAATAGTGTGTGCAAAAGCCTTACTTCAACTAGCTTGTTGGGAACAGAAAGTTTCTTTTCAGTTGCAAACTACTCTCCATACATATATATGGGGAGGTACTACATCCAACTCGGTTTACAGTGAAAACTGCATGAACCTCAAAATGGCAGTAGGAATCAGACTGAGAAACAGAGTTAATTTTCTCTAGCAAACCGTTACTTTGTGTTAGATGAACGAACGTCACTCCAAATGCTCATTTCTGAGAGATAAGTGTGTTTGAATGCCGTCCTTCACATAACTTTTTGGGAACACAAAGATACTTTTCAGGTGCAAACAACACACCACATATATATATGCAGAGGTATTAGCTCCAACTCGATTTTACAGTGAAAACTGAAGGAACTTCTAACTGGCATGAGGAAACAGACTGAGAAACCAGAGAAAGAGTTTCACCTGTATCCCATTCCATTTGTGCTAGATGAACGAACATCTCTTTACATGCTCAGTTCTGAGAGATATGTTTGTGTGAAATCAGTCCTTCACCAATCTTCTTGGAACACAAATTTCTTTTCAGTTGCAAACTACATTCCATACATATATATGGGGAGGTACTAGCTCCAACTCACTTTTACAGTGAAAAATGAAGTAACTTCAAACCGGCACTTGGAAACATACTGAGAACAGTGAGTAAGGGTTTCTCCTGCAAACAGTTCCCTTTTTGTTAGATGAGCGAACGTCTCTCCACATGGTCAGTTCTGAGAGATAATTTTGTGTGAAAGCCTTCCTTCAACAAGCATGTAGGGAACACAAAGTTTCTTTTCAGTTGCTATATATAATCCATATATATATATGGAGTGGTGCAAGCTCCAAATACGTTTTACAGTGTAAAATGCCGGAACTTCAAACTGGCACTTGGAAACAGACTGAGAAACCAGAGTAAAAGTTTCTCCTGCAAACCTTTCCCTTTATGCTAGATGAACGAAAGTCTATCCACATCCTCAGTTCTGAGAAATAAGTGTGTGTGAAAGCCGTCCTTCAACAAGTATGTTGGGACAAAAAGTTACTATTCAGTTGCAAACTATACTCCATATATTTATATGGGGAGGTACTAGCACAAACTCGGTTTTACAGTGAAAACTGCAGGAAATTCAAACCGGCAGTAGGAAACAGACTGAGAAACTAGAGTAAAAGTTTCTCCAGCAAAACTTTCCTTTTGTGCTAGATGAACGAACGTCTCTCCACATGCTCTAGTTCTGAGAGATAAGTGTGTGTGAAAGCCGTTCTTCACCTAGCTTGTTGGGAACACAAATTTTCTTTTCAGTTGCAAACTACAATCGATACATATATATGGGGTGTTACTAACTTCAACTCGGTTTTACAGTGAAAACTGCAGGAACTGCTTACTGGCAGTAGGAAACCGACTGAGAATCGTGAGGAAGCGTTTCTCCTGCAAAACGTTCCCTTTGTGCTAGATGAACGAAAGTCTCCCCACATGCTCAGTTTGAGAAAAAGTTGTGTGTGAAAGCCGCCCTTAACCTAGCATGTTGGGAACAAATCTTTCTTTTCAGTTGCAGGCTACACTCCATACATATATATGCGGAGGTCCTAGTTCCAAATATGTTTTAATGTGAAAAACGCAGGAACTTCATACCGGCACTAGGAAGCAGACTGAGCAACCAGATAAAAAGTTCTCCTGCAAACCTTTCCCTTTTTGCTAGATGAACGAAAGTCTCTCCTCATGCTCAGTTCTGAGAAATAAGTGTCTGTGAAAGCCTTCATTCACCTAGCTTTTTGGGAACACAAAGTTTCTTTTCATTTGCAAACTACACTCCATAAATATATATGGAGAGATACAAGCTCCAACTCGGTTTTACTGTGAAAATTGCAGGAACTTCAAACCGGCACTAGGAAACAGACTGAGAAACCAGAGTAAATGTTTCTCCTGCATCACTTTCCCTTTGTGCTAGATGAACGAACGTCTCTCCACATGCTCAGTTCTGAGAGATAACTGTGTGTGAAAGCCGTACTTCACCTAGCTTGTTGGGAACACAAAGTTTTTTTCAGTTGCAAACTACAAACCATACATATAAATGGGGAGGTACTAGCTCGAACTCGATTTTAGAGTTAAAACTGAAGGAACTTCAAAACGGCACTAGGAAACAGACTGAGAAACCAGAATAAGAGTTCTCCTGCTTCCCGTTCCATTTGTTCTAGATGAACGAACCTCTCTACACATGTCAGTTCTGAGAAATAAGTGTGTGTGTAAGCCGGCCTTCACCAAACTTGTTGGGAACACAAAGTTTCTTTTTAGTTGCAAACTACACTCCATACAAATATAAGGTGTGGTACAAGCTCCAACTATGTTTTACTGTGAAAACTGCAGGAGCTTAAAACCAGCACTAAGAAACAGACTGAGAAATCAGAGTAAAAGTATCTCCTGCAACCCGTTCCCATTTTGCTACATGAACGAACGTCTCTCCACATGCTCAGTTCTGAGAGAAATATGTTTATGAAAGCTGTTCTTCAAATAGTTGTTGGGAACACCAAGTTTCCTTTCAGTTGAAAATTACACTCCATACATATATATGGGGATTTAGAAGCTCCAACTCGGTTTACTGTGAAAATTGCAGGTACTTCAAAACGGCACTATTAAACAGACTGAGAAAACAGAGTAAGAGTTTCTCCTGCATCCCGTTATTTTGTGTTAGATGAACGAGTATCTCTCTACATGCTCAGTTCTGAGATGTAATTATGTGTGAAAGCCGTTCTTCACCAAGCTTGCTGGGAACACAAATTAAATTTTTTGTTGCAAATTACACCCCATACATATATATGGAGAGGTACTAGCTCCAACCCAATTTTACAATGAAAATTGCAGGAAATTCAAACCGGCACTAGGAAACAGACTGAGAAACCAGAGTAAAACTTTCTCCTGCAACCAGTTACATTTGTGCTAGTTGAACGAACGTCTCTCCACATGCTCAGTTCTGAGAGATAACTGGGTGTGAAAGCCGTACTTCACCTAGCTTGTTGGTAACACAAAGTATCTTTTAAGATGCAAACTACAATCCATAAATATATCTGAGGAAATACTAGCTCCAACTCTATTTTACAGTGTAAACTGCAGGAACTTCAAACCGGCACTAGGAAACACACTGAGAAAAAAGAGTAAATGTTTCTCTTGCAACCCGTTCCATTTGTGCTACATGAACGAAGGTCTCTCCACATGCTCAGTTCTGAGAAATACTTGTGGGTGAAAGCCGTACTTCAACTAGCTTGTTGGGAACTCAAAGTTTCTATTCAGTTGCAAACTACACTCCAAACATATTCATGGGTTGTTACTAGCTCCAACACAGTTTTACAGTGAAAACTGCTGGAACTTCAAACCGGCACTAGGAAACAGTCTGAGAAAAGAGATTATAAGTTTCTCCTGCAAACTGTTCCTTTTGTGCTAGATGAAAGAACGTCTCTCCATATGCTAAGTTCTGAGGGATAAGTGTGTGTGAAAGCCATCTTTCAACTAGCTTGTTGTTGACAACATGTTTCCTTTCAGTTGCAAACTACAATCCATACATATATATGGGGTGGTACAAGCTACAACACGAGTATACAGTGAAAAGTGCATTAACTTCAAAAGGGCACTAGGAAGCATTTTGAGGAATCCGAGTAGAAGTTTCTCCTACAACACTTTCCCTTTGTTCTAGATGAACGAAAGTCTCTCCACATGCTCAGTTCTTAGAATTAAGTGTGTATGAAAGCTGACCTTCACAAAACTTGTCAGGAACACAAAGATTCTTTTCAGTTGCAAACTACACTCCATATATTTATATGCAGAGGTACTAGCACCAAATCTGATTACAATGAATACTGCAGGAAATTCAAACTAGCACTAGGAAACAGACTAATAAACAAGAGTAATACTTTTTCCTGCAACACGTTCCGTTTGTGCTAGATGAACGAACATCTATCCACATGCTAAGTTCTGAGCAATAAGTGTGTGTGAAAGCCGTCCTTCACCTAGATTTTGGGAACACAAAGTTTCTTTTCGTTTGGAAACTACATTCCATACATATATATGGGGAGGTACAATCTCCAACTAGGTTTAACTGTGAAAACTGCATGAACCTCAAAACGGCACTAGGAATCAGACTGAGAAACCAGAGTAAATATTTCCTACAACCCGTTCCTTTGTGCTATAAGAACGAAAGTCACTCCACATCGTCAGTTCTGAGAGATATGTGTGTGTGAAAGCCGTCTTTACATAGATTGTTGGGGACACAAAGTTTCTTTTCAGTTGCAAACTCCACTCCATACATATATAAAGGGAGGTACTAGCTCCAACTCGATTTTACAGTAAAAACGGCAGGAAATTCAAACCGGCACTAGGAAACAGACTGAGAATACAGAGAAAAATTTCCCTTTCAGCCCGTTCCCTTTGTGCTAGATGAACGAACGTCTCTCCACATGCTCAGTTCTGAGAGAAAAGTGTGTGTGAAAGCCGTCCTTCACCTAGCTTGTTGGGAACACAAAGTTTCTTTTCAGTTGCAAAATACAATCCATACATATATATGGGTAGGTACAAGTTCCAACTCGGTTTAACAGTGAAAACTGCAGGAACCTCATAATGGCACTAACAAAAAGACTGAGAAATCAGAGTAAAAGTTTCTCATGCAACCCGTTCCCTCTGTGCTAGATGAACGAACGTCTCTCCACATGCTCAGTTCTGAGAGATAAGTGTGTGTGAAAGCCGTCCTTCACCTAGCTTGTTGGGAACACAAATAGTCTTTTAAGTGACAAACAACACTCCATACATATATATGTGGATGTATTAGCTCAAACTCTGTTTTACAGTGAATACTGCAGGAAATTCAAACCGGCACTAGGAAAAAGACTGAGAAACCAGAGTAAAAGTTTCAACTGCAATCCGTTCCCTTTGTGCTAAATAAACGAATGTCTCTCCACATGCTCACTTCTGAGAGATATTTGTGTGTGAAAGCCGTCCTTCTTTATCATGTTGGGAACAGAAAGTATCTTTTCGGTTCCAAACTCCACTCCATAATTATATATGGGGAGGTACTAACTCCAACTCGGGTTTACAATGAAAACTGCAGGAACTTCAAACCGGCACTAGGAAAAAGACTGCGAAACCAGAGTCACATTTTGCCTGCAACCTGTTCCGTTTGTTCCTGATGAAAGAAACTCTCTCCACATGCTAGGATCTGAGAGATAAGTGTGTGTGAAATCAGTCCTTCACCTAGCTTGTTGGGAACACAAAGTTTCTTTTCATTTGCAAACTAATCTCCATACATATATATGGGGAAGTACATGCTCCAACTCGTTTTTACAGTGAAAACTGCAAGAACATCCAACCAGCACTAGGAAACATACTGAAAACCAGAGTAAAAGTTTCCCCTGCAACCCGTTCCCTTTGTGATATATGAACGAAATTCTCTCCACATGCTCATTTCTGAGAGATAACTGTGTGTGAAAGCCATCCTACACCTAGCTTGTTCGGAACACAAGGTATCTTTTCAGTTGCAAAGTATACTCCACAAATATATATGGGGAGGTACTAGCTCCAAATCTGTTTTACAGTGAAAACTGCTGGAATTTGAAACCGGCTCTAGGAAACTGACTGATAAACCAGAGTAAAAGTTTTTCTTGCACCCACTCACTTTATGCTAGATGAACGAAAGTCTCTCCACATCCTCATCTCTGAGAGATTACAGTGTGTGAAAGCCGTGCTTCACCTAGCATGTTGGGAATCCAAAGTTTCTTTTCAGATGCAAACTACAATCCATAAACACATGTGAGGTGGTACTAGCTCCCACTCGTTTTTACAGTGAAAACTGCAGGAAATTAAACCGGCACTAGGAAACAGACTGAGAAACCAGAGGAAAAGTTTCTCCTGCAAACCATTCTTATTCAGCTAGATGAACGATCGTCTCTCCACATGTTCATATCTGAGAGATAATTTTGTGTGAAAGCCGTTCTTCACCTAGCTTGGTGGGAACACAATATTTCTTTTCAGTTGCAAAATACACTCCATACTAATATATGGGGAGGTAATATTTCCAACTCGGTTTTACAGTGAAAACTTCAGGATCTTCAAACTGGCTCTAGGGGACAGACAGAGAAACCAGAGTTAAGTTTCTTCTGCAAACCGTTTCCTTTGAGCTAGATGAAAGAAAATATGTCCACATGCTCAGTTCTTAGAGATAACTGTGTGTGAAAGCCATTCTACACCTAGCTTGTAGGGAACACAAAGTATCTTTTCGGTTGCTAACTATATTGCACACATATAGATGGGGAGGTACTAACTCCAAATCGGTTTTTCAGTGAAAACTACAGGATCTTCAAATCGGCACTAGGTAACAGCCTGAGAAAAAAGATTAAGAGTTTCTCCTGCATCCCGTTCCCTTTGAGCTAAATGAACGAACGTCTTCTCCACATGCTCAGATCTGAGAGAAAATTGTGTGTGAATGCCGTCCTTAACAAACCTAGTTGAGAACACATAATTCCTTTTCAGTTGCAATCTACACTCCATACATATACATGAGGATGTACTAGCTCCAAATCTGTTTTACAGTGAAAACTGCAGGAACTTCAAATCGGCAGTAGGAAACAAACTTAGAAATCAGAGTAAAAATTTCTCCTGCAACCCGTTCAATTTGTGCTAAATGAACGAACGTCTCTTCACATGCTCAGTTCTGAGAAATAAGTGTGTTTGAATGCCGTCCTTCTCTAGCTTGTTGGGAACACAGAGTTTCTTTTCAGTTTCAAACTACACAGCATACATATATATGGGGTAGTAGTAGCCCCAACTCTGTTTAACAGTGAAAACTGCATGAACCTCAAAACATCACTAGGAATCAGACTGAGAAACCAGAGTTAATTTTATCCAGCAAACCGTTCCTTTGTGTTCGATGAATGAACGTCACTCCAAATACTCATTTCTGAGAGATAAGTGTGTTTTAATGCCGTCTTTCACCTAACTCTTTGGGAACACAAAGTTTCTTTTCAGGTGCAAACTACACATCATATATATATATGCAGAGGTACTAGCTATAACACGATTTTACAGTGAAAACTGAAGGAACTTCAAACTGGCACTTGGAAACAGACTGAGAAACCAGAGTAAAAGTTTCTCCTGCAAACCTTTCCCTTTATGCTAGATGAACGAAAGTCTATCCACATCCTCAGTTCTGAGAAATAAGTGTGTGTGAAAGCCGTCATTCAACAAGCATGTTGGGACAAAAAGTTACTTTTCAGTTGCAAACTATACTCCATACATTTATATGGGGAGGTACTAGCACAAACTCGGTTTTACAGTGAAAACTGCAGGAACTTCAAACCGGCAGTAGGAAACAGACTGAGAAACTAGAGTAAAAGTTTCTCCAGCAAACCGTTCCTTTTGTGCTAGATGAACGAACGTCATTCCACATGCTCTAGTTCTGTGAGATAAGTGTGTGTGAAAGCCGTTCTTCACCTAGCTTGTTGGGAACATAAAGTTTATTTTCAGTTGCAAACTACAATCGATAAATATATATGGGGTGTTACTAACTCCAACTCAGTTTTACAGTGAAAACTGCAGGAACTGCTTACGGGCAGTAGGAAACCGACTGAGAACCGTGAGTAAGAGTTTCTCCTGCAAAACGTTCCCTTTGTGCTAGATGAACGAACGTCTCCACACATGCACAGTTTGAGAAAAATTTGTGTGTGAAAGCCGCCCTTAACCTTGCATGTTGGGAACAAATGTTTCTTTTCAGTTGTATTCTACACTCCATACATATATATGGGGAGGTACTAGCTCCAACTCGGTTTTACAATGAAAAATGCAGAAACAACAAAACGGCAATAGGAAACAGTCTGAGAAACCAGAATAATAGTTACTCCTGCAACCCGTTCCGTTTGTGCTCTATGAACGAACGTCTCTCCACATATGTTCTTAGAGATAAGTGTGTTTGTAAGCCTTTCTTCACCTAGATTGTCGGGAACACAAAGTTTCTTTCCATTTGCAAACTACACTCCTTACATATATATGGGGATGTTTTAGCTCCAAATCGGTTTTACAGTGAAATCTGCAGGAACTTAAACCGCCACTATGGAACAGACTGAGGATCCAAAGTAAAAGTAACTCCTGCAAACTGTTCAGTTTGTGCTAGTTGAACGAACTTATTTCCAAACACCCAGTTTTGAGAGATATGTGTGTATGAAGGCCGTCCTTCACCTAGCATTTTGGGAAAGCAAATTTTCTTTTCAGTAGCAAACTACACTCCATACATATATTTGGGGAGGTACAAGCTCCAACTCGCTTTTACAATGAAAACTTCAGAATATTCAAACCAGCACTAAGAAACAGACTGAGAAAACAGAGTAAATTTTCTCCTGCTACCCGTTCAATTTGTGCTAAATGAACGAACGTCTCTCCAAATGCTCAGTTCTGAGAAAAAATTTTGTGTGAAAGCCGAACTTCACCTAGCTTGTTGGGAACACAAAGCTTCTTTCAGTTGCAAACTACACTCCAAACATATACATGGGAAGTACTAGCTCCAACACGGTTTTAAAGTGAAAAATGCAGAAACTTCAAACCGGCACTAGGAAACAGACTGAGAACAGTGAGTAAGAGTTTCTCCTGCAAACCGTTCCCTTTTTGCTAGATGAACGAACATCTCTCCACATGGTCAGTTCTGAGAGATAATTGTGTGTGAAAGCCGTCCTTCAACAAGCATGAAGGGAACACAAAGTTTCTTTTCAGTTGCTATCTACACTCCATATAAATATATGGAGTGGTACAAGCTCCAAATACGTTTTACAGAGCAAAATGCAGGAACTTCAAACTGGCATTTGGAAACAGACTGAGAAACCAGAGTAATAGTTACTCCTGCAAACCTTTCCATTTATGCTAGATGAACGAAAGTCTATCCACATGCTCAGTTCTGAGAGATAAGTGTGTGTGAAAGCCGTCCTTCAACAAGCATGTTGGGACAAAAAGTTACTTTTCAGTTGCAAACTACATACATTTATATGGGGAGGTACTAGCTCAAACTCGGTTTTAAAGTGAGAACTGCAGGAACTTTAAACCGGCACTAGGAAACAGAGTGAGAAACTAGAGTAAAAGTTTCTCCAGCAAACCGTTCCTTTTGTGCTAGATGAACGAAAGTCTCTCCGCATGCTCTATTTCTGATAGATACGTGGGTGTGAAAGCCGACATTCACTAGCTTGTTGGGAACACAAAGTTACTTTTCAGATACAAACTACACTCCATATATATATATGCTGCTTTACTAGCTCCTAATCTGTTTACAGTGAAACCTGCAGGAAATTAAAAACGGCACTAGGAAACAGAATGAGTAACCAGAGTAATCGTTTCCCCTTCAAAACGTTCCCAATTTGCTAGATGAACGAACGTCTCTCCACATGCTCAAGTTCTGCGAGATAAGTGTGTGTGAAAGCGGTACTTCACATAGCTTGTTGGGAACACAAAGTTTCTTTTCAGTTGCAAACTACACTCCATATATATATAGGCGGAGGTACAAGCACCAAATCTGATTACAATGAATACTGCAGGAAATTCAAACCAGCACTAGGAAACAGACTAATAAACAAGAGAAATACTTTTTCCTGCATAACCTTCCGTTTGTGCTAGATGAACGAACATCTATCCACATGCTAAGTTCTGAGCAATAAGTGTGTGTGAAAGCCGTACTTCACCTAGATTTTTGGGAACAAAAAGTTTCTTTTCGTTTGGAAACTACATTCCATACATATATATGGGGAGGTACAAGCTCCAACTCGCTTTTACAGTGAAAACTGCAGGAACTTAAAAACGGCACTAAGAAACAGACTGAGAACCCAGAGTAAAACTTACTCCTGCAAACCTTTCCTTTTGTTCTAGATGAACGAAAGTCTCCCCACATGCTCACCTCTCAGAGATAAGTGTGTATGAAAGCCGTACTTCACCTAGCTTGTCGGGAACAGAAAGTTTCTTTCTAGTTGCAAACTACACTCCATCACGTATATGGGGTGGTACTAGCTCCAAATCAGTTTTACAGTGAAAACTTCAGGAACTTCAACACGGCACTAGGAAACAGACTGAGAATCCAGAGAAAAATTTCCCTTTCAGCCCGTTCCCTTTGTGCTAGATGAAGGAACGTCTCTCCACATGCTCAGTTCTGAGAGATAAGTGTGTGTGAAAGCAGTCCTTCACCAAACTTGTTGGGAACACAAAGTTTCTATTCAGTTGCAAAATACAATCCATACATATATATGGGTAGGTACAAGCTCCAACTCGGTTTAACAGTGAAAACTGCAGGAACCTAAAAACGGCACTAACAAAAACACTGAGAAATCAGAGTAAAATTTTCTCATGCAACCCGTTCCCTTTGTGCTAGATGAACGAACGTCTCTCCACATGCTCAGTTCTGAGAGAAAACTGAATGTGAATGCCGTCCTTCACCTAGCTTGTTGGGAACACAATGTTTCTCGTCAGTTGCATACTACACCCCATACATATATATGGGGAGGTACTAGCTCCAACTCGGTTTCACAATGAAAAATTAAGAAACAACAAAACGGCACTAGGAAACAGTCTGAGAAACCAGAGTAATAGTTACTCCTGCAACCCGTTCCGTTTGTGCTATATGAACGAACGTCTCTCCACATGATATGTTCTTAGAGATAATTGTGTTTATAAGCCTAACTTCACATAGATTGTCGGGAACACAAAGTTTCTTTCCATTTGCAAACTACACTCCGTAAATATATATGGGGATGTTGTAGCTCCTAATCGATTTTACAGTGAAATCTGCAGGAACTTAAACCGCCACTCCGGAACAGACTGAGTATCCAAAGTAAAAGTAACTCCTGCAAACCGTTCAGTTTGTGCTAGTTGAACGAATTTATTTCCACACGCCCAGTTTTGAGAGATATGTGTGTATGAAAGGCGTTTCGCCTAGCCTTTTGGGAACACAAATTTTCTTTTCTGTTGCAAACTACACTCCATACATATATATGGGAATGAACTAGCTCAACAACAGTTTTACAGTGACAACTGCAGGAACTTCCTATCGGCAACAGGAAACATTCTGAGAAACCAGTGTAGAAGTTTCTACTGTAAAACATTCCCTTTCTGCTAGATGAATGAAAGACTCTCCACATGCTCAGTTCTTAGAGATAAGTGTGTATGAAAGCTGTCCTTCACCTAGCTTGTTGGCAACACAAAGTATTTTTTTAGTTGCAAACTGCACTCCATATATATATATGGGGAGGTACAAGCTCCAACTCGCTTTTACAATGAAAACTGCATAATATTCAAACCAGCACTAAGAAACAGACTGAGAAAACAGAGTAAAACTTTCTAATGCTACCCGTTCAATTTGTGCTAAATGAACGAAAGTATCTCCACATGCTCAGTTCTGAGAAAAAAGTGTGTGTGAAAGCCGAACTTCACTTATCTTGTTGGGAACACAAAGCTTCTTTTCAGTTGCAAACTACACTCCATATATATATATGGGGAGGTACAATCTCCAACACACTTTTACAATGAAAACTGCAGGAACATCAAACCAGCACTAGGAAACAATCTGAGAACCCATAATTAGAGTTTCTCCAGAAAACCGTTCTTTTTGCTAGATGAACGAATATCTCTCCACATGCTCAGTTCTGAGATGTTATTTTGTGTGAAAGCCGTCCTTCACCAAGCTTGCTGGGAACACAAAGTTTTTTTCATTTGCAAAATTCACCCCATACATATATAAGGGGAGGTAATAGCTCCAACTCAGTTTTACAATGAAAATTGCAGGAACTTCAAACCGGCACTAGGAAACAGACTGAGAAACCAGAGTAAAACTTTCTCCTGCAACCCGTTACATTTGTGATAGTTGAACGAACATCTCTCCACATGCTCATTTCTGAGAGATACGTGGGTGTGGAAGCTGTCCTTCACTAGTTGTTGGGAACACAAAGTTACATTTCAGATACAAACTACTCTCCATATATATATATGCGGCTTTACTAGCTCCAAATCTGTTTAAAGTGAAACCTGCAGGAAATTAAAACCGGCACTAGGAAACAGACTGAGTAACCAGAGTAAAAGTTTCCCCTTCAAACCGTTCCCATTGTTCTAGATGAACGAACGTCTCTCCAAATGCTCAGTTCTGAGAGAAAATTGTGTGTTAAAGCCGTCCTTCACCTAGCTTGTTGGGAACACAATGTTCCTTTTCAGATGCAACTGCACTCCATACATATATATGGGGAGGAAAAAGCTCCAAATGGTTTTTACAGTGAAAACTGTATGAAACACAAAATGGCACTAGGAAACAGACTGAGAACCCAGTGTAAACCTTTCCCCGCAAACCGTTCCCTTTGTGATAGATGAACGAACGTCTCTACACATGCTCAGTTCAGAGAGTAAAATTTGTGTCAAAGCCGTCCTTCACCTAGCTTGTTGGAAAACAAATTTTCTTTTCAGTTGCAAACTACACTCCATATATGTATATGGGGATGTACTAGCTCCAACTCGGTTTTACAGTGAAAACTGCAGGAACTTCAAACCTGCACTAGGAAACAGTCTGAGAATCCTGGGTAAAAGTATCTCCTTCAAACAGTTCCCTTATTGCTAGATGAACGAACGTCTCTCCACATGCTCAGTTCTGAGAGATATGTGTTTATGAATGCTATCCTTCACCTAGCTTGTCGTTAAAAAATTTTCTTTCCAGTTGCAAACTACACTCCAAATATATACATGGGAAGTACTAGCTCCAACACGGTTTTACAGTGAAAAAAGCAGGAAATACAAACAAGCACTAGGAAACAGTCTGAGAATCCACGGAAAAAGTTTCTCCTGCAACCCTTTCCCTTTGTGCTAGATGAAGGAACGTCTCTCCACATGCTCAGTTCTGAGAGATAAGTGTGTGTGAAAGCAGTCCTTCACCAAGCTTGTTGGGAACACAAAGTTTCTATTCAGTTGCAAAATACAATCCATACATATATATGGGTAGGTACAAGCTCCAACTCGGTTTAACAGTGAAAACTGCAGGAACCTAAAAACGGCACTAACAAAAACACTGAGATATCAGAGTAAAATTTTCTCATGCAACCCGTTCCCTTTGTGCTAGATGAACGAACGTCTCTCCACATGCTCAGTTCTGAGAGAAAACTGAATGTGAATGCCGTCCTTCACCTAGCTTGTTGGGAACACAATGTTTCTCGTCAGTTGCATACTACACCCCATACATATATATGGGGAGGTACTAGCTCCAACTCGGTTTCACAATGAAAAATTAAGAAACAACAAAACGGCACTAGGAAACAGTCTGAGAAACCAGAGTAATAGTTACTCCTGCAACCCGTTCCGTTTGTGCTATATGAACGAACGTCTCTCCACATGATATGTTCTTAGAGATAATTGTGTTTATAAGCCTAACTTCACATAGATTGTCGGGAACACAAAGTTTCTTTCCATTTGCAAACTACACTCCGTAAATATATATGGGGATGTTGTAGCTCCTAATCGATTTTACAGTGAAATCTGCAGGAACTTAAACCACCACTCCGGAACAGACTGAGTATCCAAAGTAAAAGTAACTCCTGCAAACCGTTCAGTTTGTGCTAGTTGAACGAATTTATTTCCACACGCCCAGTTTTGAGAGATATGTGTGTATGAAAGGCGTTTCGCCTAGCCTTTTGGGAACACAAATTTTCTTTTCTGTTGCAAACTACACTCCATACATATATATGGGAATGAACTAGCTCAACAACAGTTTTACAGTGACAACTGCAGGAACTTCCTATCGGCAACAGGAAACATTCTGAGAAACCAGTGTAGAAGTTTCTACTGTAAAACATTCCCTTTCTGCTAGATGAACGAAAGACTCTCCACATGCTCAGTTCTTAGAGATAAGTGTGTATGAAAGCTGTCCTTCACCTAGCTTGTTGGCAACACAAAGTATTTTTTCAGTTGCAAACTGCACTCCATATATATATATGGGGAGGTACAAGCTCCAACTCGCTTTTACAGTGAAAACTGCATAATATTCAAACCAGCACTAAGAAACAGACTGAGAAAACAGAGTAAAACTTTCTAATGCTACCCGTTCAATTTGTGCTAAATGAACGAAAGTATCTCCACATGCTCAGTTCTGAGAAAAAAGTGTGTGTGAAAGCCGAACTTCACTTATCTTGTTGGGAACACAAAGCTTCTTTTCAGTTGCAAACTACACTCCATATATATATATGGGGAGGTACAATCTCCAACACACTTTTACAATGAAAACTGCAGGAACTTCAAACCGGCACTAGGAAACAATCTGAGAACCCATAATTAGAGTTTCTCCAGAAAACCGTTCTTTTTGCTAGATGAACGAATATCTCTCCACATGCTCAGTTCTGAGATGTTATTTTGTGTGAAAGCTGTCCTTCACCAAGCTTGCTGGGAACACAAAGTTTTTTTCATTTGCAAAATTCACCCCACACATATATAAGGGGAGGTAATAGCTCCAACTCAGTTTTACAATGAAAATTGCAGGAACTTCAAACCGGCACTAGGAAACAGACTGAGAAACCAGAGTAAAATTTTCTCCTGCAACCCGTTACATTTGTGATAGTTGAACGAACGTCTCTCCACATGCTCATTTCTGAGAGATACGTGGGTGTGGAAGCCGTCCTTCACTAGTTGTTGGGAACACAAAGTTACATTTCAGATACAAACTACTCTCCATATATATATATGCGGCTTTACTAGCTCCAAATCTGTTTAAAGTGAAACCTGCAGGAAATTAAAACCGGCACTAGGAAACAGACTGAGTAACCAGAGTAAAAGTTTCCCCTTCAAACCGTTCCCATTGTTCTAGATGAACGAACGTCTCTCCACATGCTCAGTTCTGAGAGAAAATTGTGTGTTAAAGCCGTCCTTCACCTAGCTTGTTGGGAACACAATGTTCCTTTTCAGATGCAACTGCACTCCATACATATATATGGGGAGGAAAAAGCTCCAAATGGTTTTTACAGTGAAAACTGTATGAAACACAAAATGGCACTAGGAAACAGACAGAGAACCCAGTGTAAACCTTTCCCCGCAAACCGTTCCCTTTGTGATAGATGAACGAACGTCTCTACACATGCTCAGTTCAGAGAGTAAAATTTGTGTCAAAGCCGTCCTTCACCTAGCTTGTTGGAAAACAAATTTTCTTTTCAGTTGCAAACTACACTCCATATATGTATATGGGGATGTACTAGCTCCAACTCGGTTTTACAGTGAAAACTGCAGGAACTTCCAACCGGCACTAGGAAACAGTCTGAGAATCCTGGGTAAAAGTATCTCCTTCAAACAGTTCCCTCATTGCTAGATGAACGAACGTCTCTCCACATGCTCAGTTCTGAGAGATAAGTGTGTGTGAAAGCAGTCCTTCACCAAGCTTGTTGGGAACACAAAGTTTCTATTCAGTTGCAAAATAAAATCCATACATATATATAGGTAGGTACAAGCTCCAACTCGTTTTAACAGTGAAAACTGCAGGAACCTAAAAACGGCACTAACAAAAACACTGAGAAATCAGAGTAAAATTTTCTCATGCAACCCGTTCCCTTTGTGCTAGATGAACGAACGTCTCTCCACATGCTCAGTTCTGAGAGAAAACTGAATGTGAATGCCGTCCTTCACCTAGCTTGTTGGGAACACAATGTTTCTCGTCAGTTGCATACTACACCCCATACATATATATGGGGAGGTACTAGCTCCAACTCGGTTTCACAATGAAAAATTAAGAAACAACAAAACGGCACTAGGAAACAGTCTGAGAAACCAGAGTAATAGTTACTCCTGCAACCCGTTCCGTTTGTGCTATATGAACGAACGTCTCTCCACATGATATGTTCTTAGAGATAATTGTGTTTATAAGCCTAACTTCACATAGATTGTCGGGAACACAAAGTTTCTTTCCATTTGCAAACTACACTCCGTAAATATATATGGGGATGTTGTAGCTCCTAATCGATTTTACAGTGAAATCTGCAGGAACTTAAACCACCACTCCGGAACAGACTGAGTATCCAAAGTAAAAGTAACTCCTGCAAACCGTTCAGTTTGTGCTAGTTGAACGAATTTATTTCCACACGCCCAGTTTTGAGAGATATGTGTGTATGAAAGGCGTTTCGCCTAGCCTTTTGGGAACACAAATTTTCTTTTCTGTTGCAAACTACACTCCATACATATATATGGGAATGAACTAGCTCAACAACAGTTTTACAGTGACAACTGCAGGAACTTCCTATCGGCAACAGGAAACATTCTGAGAAACCAGTGTAGAAGTTTCTACTGTAAAACATTCCCTTTCTGCTAGATGAACGAAAGACTCTCCACATGCTCAGTTCTTAGAGATAAGTGTGTATGAAAGCTGTCCTTCACCTAGCTTGTTGGCAACACAAAGTATTTTTTCAGTTGCAAACTGCACTCCATATATATATATGGGGAGGTACAAGCTCCAACTCGCTTTTACAATGAAAACTGCATAATATTCAAACCAGCACTAAGAAACAGACTGAGAAAACAGAGTAAAACTTTCTAATGCTACCCGTTCAATTTGTGCTAAATGAACGAAAGTATCTCCACATGCTCAGTTCTGAGAAAAAAGTGTGTGTGAAAGCCGAACTTCACTTATCTTGTTGGGAACACAAAGCTTCTTTTCAGTTGCAAACTACACTCCATATATATATATGGGGAGGTACAATCTCCAACACACTTTTACAATGAAAACTGCAGGAACTTCAAACCGGCACTAGGAAACAATCTGAGAACCCATAATTAGAGTTTCTCCAGAAAACCGTTCTTTTTGCTAGATGAACGAATATCTCTCCACATGCTCAGTTCTGAGATGTTATTTTGTGTGAAAGCCGTCCTTCACCAAGCTTGCTGGGAACACAAAGTTTTTTTCATTTGCAAAATTCACCCCACACATATATAAGGGGAGGTAAAAGCTCCAACTCAGTTTTACAATGAAAATTGCAGGAACTTCAAACCGACACTAGGAAACAGACTGAGAAACCAGAGTAAAATTTTCTCCTGCAACCCGTTACATTTGTGATAGTTGAACGAACGTCTCTCCACATGCTCATTTCTGAGAGATACGTGGGTGTGGAAGCCGTCCTTCACTAGTTGTTGGGAACACAAAGTTACATTTCAGATACAAACTACTCTCCATATATATATATGCGGCTTTACTAGCTCCAAATCTGTTTAAAGTGAAACCTGCAGGAAATTAAACCGGCACTAGGAAACAGACTGAGTAACCAGAGTAAAAGTTTCCCCTTCAAACCGTTCCCATTGTTCTAGATGAACGAACGTCTCTCCACATGCTCAGTTCTGAGAGAAAATTGTGTGTTAAAGCCGTCCTTCACCTAGCTTGTTGGGAACACAATGTTCCTTTTCAGATGCAACTGCACTCCATACATATATATGGGGAGGAAAAAGCTCCAAATGGTTTTTACAGTGAAAACTGTATGAAACACAAAATGGCACTAGGAAACAGACAGAGAACCCAGTGTAAACCTTTCCCCGCAAACCGTTCCCTTTGTGATAGATGAACGAACGTCTCTACACATGCTCAGTTCAGAGAGTAAAATTTGTGTCAAAGCCGTCCTTCACCTAGCTTGTTGGAAAACAAATTTTCTTTTCAGTTGCAAACTACACTCCATATATGTATATGGGGATGTACTAGCTCCAACTCGGTTTTACAGTGAAAACTGCAGGAACTTCCAACCGGCACTAGGAAACAGTCTGAGAATCCTGGGTAAAAGTATCTCCTTCAAACAGTTCCCTCATTGCTAGATGAACGAACGTCTCTCCACATGCTCAGTTCTGAGAGATAAGTGTGTGTGAAAGCAGTCCTTCACCAAGCTTGTTGGGAACACAAAGTTTCTATTCAGTTGCAAAATAAAATCCATACATATATATAGGTAGGTACAAGCTCCAACTCGTTTTAACAGTGAAAACTGCAGGAACCTAAAAACGGCACTAACAAAAACACTGAGAAATCAGAGTAAAATTTTCTCATGCAACCCGTTCCCTTTGTGCTAGATGAACGAACGTCTCTCCACATGCTCAGTTCTGAGAGAAAACTGAATGTGAATGCCGTCCTTCACCTAGCTTGTTGGGAACACAATGTTTCTCGTCAGTTGCATACTACACCCCATACATATATATGGAGAGGTACTAGCTCCAACTCGGTTTTACAATGAAAAATTCAGAAACAACAAAACGGCACTAGGAAACAGTCTGAGAAACCAGAGTAATAGTTACTCCTGCAACCCGTTCCGTTTGTGCTATATGAACGAACGTCTCTCCACATGATATGTTCTTAGAGATAATTGTGTTTATAAGCCTAACTTCACATAGATTGTCGGGAACACAAAGTTTCTTTCCATTTGCAAACTACACTCCATAAATATATATGGGGATGTTGTAGCTCCAAATCGATTTTACAGTGAAATCTGCAGGAACTTATACCACCACTCCGGAACAGACTGAGTATCCAAAGTAAAAGTAACTCCTGCAAACCGTTCAGTTTGTGCTAGTTGAACGAATTTATTTCCACACGCCCAGTTTTGAGAGATATGTGTGTATGAAAGGCGTTTCGCCTAGCCTTTTGGGAACACAAATTTTCTTTTCTGTTGCAAACTACACTCCATACATATATATGGGAATGAACTAGCTCAACAACAGTTTTACAGTGACAACTGCAGGAACTTCCTATCGGCAACAGGAAACATTCTGAGAAACCAGTGTAGAAGTTTCTACTGTAAAACATTCCCTTTCTGCTAGATGAACGAAAGACTCTCCACATGCTCAGTTCTTAGAGATAAGTGTGTATGAAAGCTGTCCTTCACCTAGCTTGTTGGCAACACAAAGTATTTTTTCAGTTGCAAACTGCACTCCATATATATATATGGGGAGGTACAAGCTCCAACTCGCTTTTACAGTGAAAACTGCATAATATTCAAACCAGCACTAAGAAACAGACTGAGAAAACAGAGTAAAACTTTCTAATGCTACCCGTTCAATTTGTGCTAAATGAACGAAAGTATCTCCACATGCTCAGTTCTGAGAAAAAAGTGTGTGTGAAAGCCGAACTTCACTTATCTTGTTGGGAACACAAAGCTTCTTTTCAGTTGCAAACTACACTCCATATATATATATGGGGAGGTACAATCTCCAACACACTTTTACAATGAAAACTGCAGGAACTTCAAACCGGCACTAGGAAACAATCTGAGAACCCGTAATTAGAGTTTCTCCAGAAAACCGTTCTTTTTGCTAGATGAACGAATATCTCTCCACATGCTCAGTTCTGAGATGTTATTTTGTGTGAAAGCCGTCCTTCACCAAGCTTGCTGGGAACACAAAGTTTTTTTCATTTGCAAAATTCACCCCATACATATATAAGGGGAGGTAATAGCTCCAACTCAGTTTTACAATGAAAATTGCAGGAACTTCAAACCGGCACTAGGAAACAGACTGAGAAACCAGAGTAAAACTTTCTCCTGCAACCCGTTACATTTGTGATAGTTGAACGAACGTCTCTCCACATGCTCTGTTCTGAGAGAAAATTGTGTGTTAAAGCCGTCCTTCACCTAGCTTGTTGGGAACACAATGTTCCTTTTCAGATGCAACTGCACTCCATACATATATATGGGGAGGAAAAAGCTCCAAATGGTTTTTACAGTGAAAACTGTATGAAACACAAAATGGCACTAGGAAACAGACTGAGAACCCAGTGTAAACCTTTCCCCGCAAACCGTTCCCTTTGTGATAGATGAACGAACGTCTCTACACATGCTCAGTTCAGAGAGTAAAATTTGTGTCAAAGCCGCCCTTCACCTAGCTTGTTGGAAAACAAATTTTCTTTCCAGTTGCAAACTACACTCCATATATGTATATGGGGATGTACTAGCTCCAACTCGGTTTTACAGTGAAAACTGCAGGAACTTCAAACCTGCACTAGGAAACAGTCTGAGAATCCTGGGTAAAAGTATCTCCTTCAAACAGTTCCCTTATTGCTAGATGAACGAACGTCTCTCCACATGCTCAGTTCTGAGAGATATGTGTTTATGAATGCCATCCTTCACCTAGCTTGTCGTTAAAAAATTTTCTTTCCAGTTGCAAACTACACTCCAAATATATACATGGGAAGTACTAGCTCCAACACGGTTTTACAGTGAAAAAAGCAGGAAATACAAACAAGCACTAGGAAACAGTCTGAGAATCCACGGAAAAAGTTTCTCCTGCAATCCTTTCCCTTTGTGCTAGATGAAGGAACGTCTACCCACATGCTCATTTCTGAGAGATATGTGTGTATGAACGCCGTCCTTCACCTAGCTTGTTGGGAACACAAGCTTTCTATTCAGTTGCAAACTACACTCCAAACATATACATGGGAAGTACTAGCTCCAACACGGTTTCAAAGTGAAAAATGCAGGAATTTCAAACCGGCACTAGGAAACAGACTGAGAACAGTGAGTAAGAGTTTCTCCTGCAAACCGTTCCCTTTTTGCTAGATGAACGAACGTCTCTCCACATGGTCAGTTCTGAGAGATAATTGTGTGTGAAAGCCGTCCTTCAACAAGCATGAAGGGAACACAAAGTTTCTTTTCAGTTGCTATCTACACTCCATATATATATATGGAGTGGTACAAGCTCCAAATACATTTTACAGTGAAAAATGCAGGAACTTCAAACTGGCATTTGGAAACAGACTGAGAAACCAGAGTAATAGTTACTCCTGCAAACCTTTCCATTCATGCTAGATGAACGAAAGTCTATCCACATGCTCAGTTCTGAGAGATAAGTGTGTGTGAAAGCCGTCCTTCAACAAGCATGTTGGGACAAAAAGTTACTTTTCAGTTGCAAACTACATACATTTATATGGGGAGGTACTAGCTCAAACTCGGTTTTACAGTGAGAACTGCAGGAACTTTAAACCGGCACTAGGAAACAGAGTGAGAAACTAGAGTAAAAGTTTCTCCAGCAAACCGTTCCTTTTGTGCTAGATGAAAGAAAGTCTCTCCACATGCTCTATTTCTGATAGATACGTGGGTGTGAAAGCCGAATTTAACTAGCTTGTTGGGAACACAAACTTACATTTCAGATACAAAATACACTCCATATATATATATGCTGCTTTACTAGCTCCTAATCTGTTTACAGTGAAACCTGCAGGAATTTAAAACCGGCACTAGGAAACAGAATGAGTAACCAGAGTAATCGTTTCCCCTTCAAAACTTTCCCATTTTGCTAGATGAACGAACGTCTCTCCACATGCTCTAGTTCTGCGAGATAAGTGTGTGTGAAAGCGGTACTTCACATAGCTTGTTGGGAACACAAAGTTTCTTTTCAGTTGCAAACTACAATCGATATATATATATGGGGTGGTACTAACCCCAACTCGGTTTTACACTGAAAACTGCAGGAAATTCTTACCGGCAGAAGGAAACCGACTGAGAACCCTGAGTAAGAGTTTCTCTTGCAAAATGTTCCCATGGTGCTAGATGAACGAACATCTCCCCACATGCTCAGTTTGAGAAAAAATTGTGTGTGAAAGCCGCCCTTAAACTAGCATGTTGGGAAAAATATTTCTTTTCAGTGGCAATTTACACTCCATACATATATATGAGGAGGTACTAGTTCCAAATATGTTTTAATATGAAATATGCAGGAACTTCATACCGGCACTAGGAAGCAGACTGATCAACCAGATAAAAAGTTCTCCTGCAAACCTTTCCCTTTATGCTAGATGAACGAAAGTCTCTCCTCATGCTCAGTTCTGAGAAATAAGTGTGTGTGAAAGCTTTCATTCACCTAGCTTTTTGGGAACACAAAGTTTCTTTTCATTTGCAAACTACACTCCATAAATATATTTGGAGAGATACAAGCTCCAACTCGGTTTTACTGTGAAAATTGCAGGAACTTCAAACCGGCACTAGGAAACAGACTGTGAAACCAGAGTAAGTGTTTCTCCTGCATCACTTTCCCTTTGTGCTAGATGAACGAACGTCTCTCCACATGCTCAGTTCTGAGAGATAACTGTGTGTGAAAGCCGTACTTCACATACCTTGTTGGAAACACAAAGTTTTTTCAGTTGTAAACTACACACCATACATATATATGGGAGGTACTAGCTCGAAGTCGATTTTACAGTTAAAACTGAAGGAACTTCAAACCGGCACTAGGAAACAGACTGAGAAACCAAAGTAAGAGTTCTCCTGCTCCCCGTTCCATTTGTTCTAGATGAACGAACCTCTCTCCACATGTCAGTTCTGAGAAATAAGTGTGTGTGTAAGCCGCCCTACACCAAACTTGTTGGGGACACAAAGTTTCTTTTTAGTTGCAAACTACACTCCATACAAATATAAGGTGTGGTACTAGCTCCAACTATGTTTTACTGTGAAAACTGCAGGAACTTAAAACCAGCACTAAGAAACAGACTGAGAAATCAGAGTAAAAGTACCTCCTGCAACCCGTTCCCATTTTGCTAGATGAAAGAACGTCTCTCCACATGCTCAGTTCTGAGAGAAATATGTTTATGAAAGCTGTTCTTCAACTCGTTTGTTAGTAAAACCAAGTTTCTTTTCAGTAGAAAATTACACTCCTTAAATATATATATGGGGATTTAGTAGCTCCAACTCGTTTTACTGTGAAAACTGCAGGAACTTCAAACCGGCACTATTAAACAGACTGAGAAACCAGAGTAAGAGTTTCTCCTGCATCCCGTTCCTTTTGTGTTAGATGAACGAAACTCTTTCCACATGCTCAGTTCTGAGAGATAAGTGAGTGTGAAAGCCGTACTTCACCAAGTTTGTTGGGAACACAAAGTACATTTTTTGTTGCAAATTACACTCCATACATATATAAGTCGAGGTAATAGCTCCAACTCTGTTTTACAGAGAAAACTGCAGGAAATTCAAACCGCCACAAGGAAACAGATGGAGAAACAGGAGTAAAAGTTTCTCCTGCAACCCGTTCCCATTTTGCTAGCTGAACGAACGTCTCTCCACATGCTCAGTTCTGAGATAAATATGTTTATGAAAGCTGTTCTTCAACTAGTTTGTTGGGAACACCAAGTTTCTTTTCAGTAGAAAATTACACTCCATACATATATATGGGGATTTAGTAGCTCCAACTCGTTTTACTGTGAAAATTGCAGGAAATTCAAACCAGCACTTTTAAACAGACTGAGAAAACAGTGTAAGAGTTTCTCCGGCACCCAGTTCCTTTTGTGTTAGATGAACGAAACTCTTTCCACATGCTCAGTTCTGAGAGATAAGTGAGTGTGAAAGCCGTACTTCACCAAGTTTGTTGGGAACACAAAGTACATTTTTTGTTGCAAATTACACTCCATAAATATATATGTCGAGGTAATAGATCCAACTCTGTTTTACAGTGAAAACTGCAGGAAATTCAAACCCCCACTAGGAAACGGAGAAACAGGAGTAAAAGTTTCTCCTGCAGCACGTTCCATTTTTGCTAGATGAACGAATGTCTCTCCACATGCTCAGTTCTGAGAGATAAGTGTGTGTTAAAGCCGCCCTTCACATAGATTGTTGGGAACACAAAGTTTCTTCTTAGTTGCAAACTACACGCATACATATATATGGGGAGGTACAATCTCCAAATAGGTTAAACAGTGAAAACTGCATGAACCTCAAAACGGCACTAGGATTCAGACTGAGAAATCAGAGTAAATTTTTCCTGCAACACGTTCCTTTGTGCTACAAGAACGAACGTCACGCCACATGCTCAGTTCTGAGAGATATCTGTGTGTGAAAGCCGTCTTTATATATATTGTTGGGAACACAAAGTTTCTTTTCAGTTGCAACCTCCACTCCATACATATATAAAGGGAGGTACAAGTTCCAACTCGATTTTACAGTAAAAACGGCAGGAAATTCAAACCGGCACTATGAAACAGACTAAGAATCCAGAGAAAAATTTCCCCTAAAACCCGTTCCATTTGTGCTAGATGAACGAACGTCTCTCCACATGCACAGTTCTGAGAGATAAGTGTGTGTGAAAGCCGTCCTTCACCCAGCTGGTTGGGAACACAAAGTTTCTTTTCAGTTGCAAAATACACTCCATACATATATATGGGTAGGTACTAGCTCCAACTCAGTTTTACAATGAAAATTGCAGGAACTTCAAACCGGCACTAGGAAACAGACTGAGAAACCAGAGTAAAACTTTCTCCTGCAACCCGTTACATTTGTGATAGTTGAACGAACGTCTCTCCACATGCTCATTTCTGAGAGATAAGTGGGTGTGAATGCCGTCCTTCACTAGCTTGTTGAAAACACAAAGTTACATTTCAGATACAAACTACACTCCATATATATATGCGGCTTTACTAGCTCCAAATCTGTTTAAAGTGAAACCTGCAGGAAATTAAAACCGGCACTAGGAAACAGACTGAGTAACCAGAGTAAAAGTTTCCCCTTCAAACCGTTCCCATTGTTCTAGATGAACGAACGTCTCTCCACATGCTCAGTTCAGAGTGAAAATTGTGTGTTAAAGCCGTCCTTCACCTAGCTTGTTGGGAACACAATGTTCCTTTTCAGATGCAACTGCACTCCATACATATATATGGGGAGGAAAAAGCTCCAAATCGTTTTTACACTGAAAACTGTACGAAACACAAAATGGCACTAGGAAACAGACTGAGAACCCAGTGTAAACCTTTTCCCTGCAAACCGTTCCATTTGTGATAGATGAACGACCGTCTCTACACATGCTCAGTTCAGAGAGTAAAGTTTGTGTCAAAGCCGTCCTTCACCTAGCTTGTTGGAAAACAAATTTTCTTTTCATTTGCAAACTACACTCCATATATATATATGGGGATGTACTAGCTCCAAATCGATTTTACAGTGAAAACTGCAGGAACATCAAACCTGCACTAGGAAACAGTGTGAGAATCCTGGGTAAAAGTATCTCCTTCAAACAGTTACCTTTTTGCTAGATGAAAGAACGTCTCTCCACATGCTAAGTTCTGAGAGATATGTGTGTATGAAAGCCACCCTTCACCTAGCTTGTCGGTAAAAACAGTTTCCTTCCAGTTGCAAACTACACTCCAAACATATACATGGGAAGTACTAGCTCCAACACGGTTTTACAGTGAAACTTGCAGGAAATTCAAACAGGCACTAGGAAACAGTCTGAGACTAAACGGAAAAAGTTTCTCCTGCAAACCGTTCCCTTTGTGCTAGATGAACAAACGTCTCTCCACATGCTCAGTTCTGAGAGATATGTGTGTATGAACGCCGTCCTTCACCTAGCTTGTTGGGAACACAAGCTTTCTATTCAGTTGCAAACTAAACTCCAAATATATACATGGGAAGTACTAGCTCCAACACTGTTTTAAAGTGATAAATGCAGGAACTTCAAACCGGCACTAGGAAACAGACTGAGAACAGTGAGTAAGAGTTTCTTCTGCAAAACGTTCCCTTTTTGCTAGATGAACGAACGTCTCTCCACATGGTCAGTTCTGAGAGATAATTGTGTGTGAAAGCCGTACTTCAAAAAGCATGAAGGGAAAACAAAGTTTTTTTTCAGTTGCTATATACACTCCATATATATATATGGAGTGGTACAAGCTCCAAATACGTTTTACAGTGAAAAATGCAGGAACTTCAAACTGGCATTTGGAAACAGACTGAGAAACCAGAGTAATAGTTACTCCTGCAAACCTTTCCATTTATGCTCGATGAACGAAAGTCTATCCACATGCTCAGTTTTGAGAGATAAGTGTGTGTGAAAGCCGTACTTCAACAAGCATGTTGGGATAAAAAGTTACTTTTCAGTTGCAAACTACATACATTTATATGGGGAGGTACTAGCTCAAACTCGGTTTTACAGTGAAAACTTCAGGAACTTTAAACCGGCACTAGGAAACAGACTGAGAAACTAGAGTAAAAGTTTCTCCAGCAAACCGTTCCTTTTGTGCTAGATGAATGAACGTCTCTCCACATGCTCTAGTTCTGCGAGATAAGTGTGTGTGAAAGCGGTTCTTAACCTAGCTTGTTGGGAACACAAAGTTTCTTTTCAGTTGCAAACTACAATCGATATATATATGGGGTGGTACTAACTCCAACTCGGTTTTACAGTGAAAAATGCAGGAAATTCTTACCGGCAGTAGGAAACCGACTGAGAACCCTGAGTAAGAGTTTCTCTTGCAAAATGTTCCCATGGTGCTAGATGAACGAACATCTCCCCACATGCTCAGTTTGAGAAAAAATTGTGTGTGAAAGCAGCCCTTAAACTAGCATGTTGGGAACAATATTTCTTTTCAGTTGCAATTTACACTCCATACATGTATATGAGGAGGTACTAGTTCCAAATATGTTTTAATATGAAATATGCAGGGACTTCATACCGGCACTAGGAAGCAGACTGAGCAACCAGATAAAAAGTTCTCCTGCAAACCTTTCCTTTATGCTCGATGAACGAACGTCTCTCCTCATGCTCAGTTCTGAGAAATAAGTGTGTGTGAAAGCCTTCATTCACCTAGCTTTTTGGGAACACAAAGTTTCTTTTCATTTGCAAACTACACTCCATAAATATATTTGGAGAGATACAAGCTCCAACTCGGTTTTACTGTGAAAATTGCAGGAACTTCAAACCGGCACTAGGAAACAGACTGTGAAACCAGAGTAAGTGTTTCTCCTGCATCACTTTCCCTTTGTGCTAGATGAACGAACGTCTCTCCACATGATCATTTCTGAGAGATACCTGTGTGTGAAAGCCGTACTTCACATACCTTGTTAGAAACACAAAGTTTTTTTCAGTTGTAAACTACACACCATACATATATATGGGGAGGTACTAGCTCGAACTCGATTTTACAGTTAAAACTGAAGGAACTTCAAACCGGCACTAGGAAACAGACTGAGAAACCAGAGTAAGAGTTCTCCTGCTTCCCGTTCCATTTGTTCTAGATGAACGAACCTCTCTCCACATGTCAGTTCTGAGAAATAAGTGTGTGTGTAAGCCGCCCTTCAACAAACTTGTTGGGAACACAAAGTTTCTTTTTAGTTGCAAACTACACTCCATACAAATATAAGGTGTGGTACTAGCTCCAACTATGTTTTACTGTGAAAACTGCAGGAACTTAAAACCAGCACTAAGAAACAGACTGAGAAATCAGAGTAAAAGTATCTCCTGCTACCCGTTCCCATTTTGCTAGATGAACGAACGTCTCTCCACATGCTCAGTTCTGAGAGAAATATGCTTATGAAAGCTGTTCTTCAACTAGTTTGTTGGGAAAACCAAGTTTCTTTTCAGTTGAAAATTACACTCCATACATTTATAAGGGGATTTAGTAGCTCCAACTCGTTTTACTGTGAAAACTGCAGGAACTTTAAACCGGCACTATTAAACAGACTGAGAAACCAGAGTAAGAGTTTCTCCTGCATCCCGTTCCATTTGTGTTAGATGAACGAAACTCTTTCCACATGCTCAGTTCTGAGAGATAAGTGAGTGTGAAAGCCGTACTTCACCAAGTTTGTTGGGAACACAAAGTACATTTTTTGTTGCAAATTACACTCCATACATATATAAGTCGAGGTAATAGCTCCAACTCTGTTTTACAGAGAAAACTGCAGGAAATTCAAAACGCCACTCGGAAACAGATGGAGGAACAGGAGTAAAAGTTTCTCCTGCAACCCGTTCCCATTTTGCTAGCTGAACGAACGTCTCTCCACATGCTCAGTTCTGAGAGAAATATGTTTATGAAAGCTGTTCTTCAACTAGTTTGTTGGGAACACCAAGTTTCTTTTCAGTAGAAAATTACACTCCATACATATATATGGGGATTTAGTAGCTCCAACTCGTTTTACTGTGAAAATTGCAGGAACTTCAAACCGGCACTATTAAACAGACTGAGAAACCAGAGTAAGAGTTTCTCCTGCATCCCGTTCCTTTTGTGTTACATGAACAAAACTTTTTCCACATGCTCAGTTCTGAGAGATAAGTGAGTGTGAAAGCCGTACTTCACCAAGTTTGTTGGGAACACAAAGTACATTTTTTGTTGCAAATTACACTCCATACATATATATGTCGAGGTAATAGATACAAATCTTTTTTACAGTGAAAACTGCAGGAAATTCAAACCGCCACTAGGAAACAGACGGAGATACAGGAGTAAAAGTTTCTCCTGCAACACGTTCCATTTTTGCTAGATGAACGAATGTCTCTCCACATGCTCAGTTCTGAGAGATAAGTGTGTGTTAAAGCCGCCCTTCACCTAGATTGTTGGGAACACACAGTTTCTCCTCAGTTGCAAACTACACGCATACATATATATGGGGAGGTACAATCTCCAACTAGGTTTAACTGTGAAAACTGCAAGAACCTCAAAACGGCACTAGGATTCAGACTGAGAAACCAGAGTAAATTTTTCATGCAACCCGTTCCTTTGTGCTACAAGATCGAACGTCACTACACATGCTCAGTTCTGAGAGATATGTGTGTGTGAAAGCCGTCTTTATATATATTGTTGGGAACACAAAGTTACTTTTCAGTTGCAAAATCCACTCCATACATATATAAAGGGAGGTACAAGCTCCAACTCGATTTTACAGTAAAAACGGCAGGAAATTCAAACCGGCACTAGGAAACAGACTAAGAATACAGAGAAAAATTTACCCTTCAAACCATTCCCTTTGTGCTAGATGAACGAACGTCTCTACACATGCTCAGTTCTGAGAGATAAGTGTGTGTGAAAGCCGTCCTTCACCCAGCTTGTTGGGAACACAAAGTTTCTTTTCAGTTGCAAAATACACTCCATACATATATATGGGGAGGTATTAGCTCCAAATCGGTTTAACAGAGAAAACTGCATGAACCTCAAAATGGCACTAGGAAACAGACTGAGAAACCAGAGTAAAAGTTTCACCTGTAAACCGTTCCTTATGTGCTAAATGAACGAACGTCTCTCTACATGCTCTGTTCTTAGAGATATGTGTGTATGAAAGCCGTCTTTCAGCTCGCTTGTCAGGAACACAAAATTTATTTTCAGTTTCAAACTACAATCCATACATATATATGCGGAAGTAGTAGCTCCAAATCTGTTTTAAGTTAAAACTGCAGGATATTCAAAGCAACACTAAGAAAATGACTGAGAAACAAGAGTAAAAGTTTCCCCTGCTAACCGTTCTTTGTGCTAGATGAACGAATATCTCTCCACATGCTCAGTTCTGAGATGTTATTTTGTGTGAAAGCCGTCCTTCACCAAGCTTGCTGGGAAGACAAAGTTTTTTTCATTTGCAAAATCCACCCCATACAAATATATGGGGAGGTACTAGCTCCATCTCAGTTTTACAATGAAAATTGCAGGTACTTTAAACCGGCACTAGGAAACAGACTGAGAAACCAGAGAAAAACTTTCTCCTGCAAACCGTTACATTTGTGATAGTTGAACGAACGTCTCACCACATGCTCATTTCTGAGAGATACGTGGGTTTGAAAGCCGACCTTCACCCAGCTTGTTGGGAACACAAAATTTCTTTTCAGTTGCAAACTCCAATCCATACATATATAAAGGAGGTACAAGCTCCAACTCGATTTTACAGTAAAAACGGCAGGAAATTCAAACCGGCACTAGGAAAGAGACTGAGAAATCAGAGTAAAGTTTCTCATGCAACCCGTTCCCTTTGTGCTAGATGAACGAACGTCTCTCCACATGCTCAGTACTGAGAGATAAGTGTGTGTGAAAGCCGCCCTTCACCTAGTTTGTTGGGAACACAAAGTTTCTTTCCATTTGCAAACTACACTCCGTACATATATATGGGGAAGTTTTAGCTCCAAATCGGTTTTACAGTGAAATCTGCAGGAACTTAATCCGCCACTACGGAACAGACTGAGAATCCAAATTAAAGTAACTCCTGCAAACCGTTCAGTTTGTGCTAGTTGAACGAACTTATTTCCAAACACCCAGTTTTGAGAGATATGTGTGTATGAAAGCCGTCCTTCACCTAGCATTTTGGGAACGCAAATTTTCTTTTCAGTAGCAAACTACAATCCATACATATATATGGGGAGGTACAAGTTCCAACTCGCTTTTACAATGAAAACTTCAGAATATTCAAACCAGCCCTAAGAAACAGACTGAGAAAACAGAGTAAAATTTCTCCTGCTACCCGTTCAATTTGTGGAAAATGAACGAACTTCTCTCCACATGCTTAGTTCTGAGAAAAAATTGTGTGTGAAAGCCGAACTTCACCAAGCTTGTTGGGAACACAAAGCTTCTTTTCAGTTGCAAACTACACTCCATATATATATATGGGGAGGTACAAGCTCCAACACGCTTTTACAATGAAAACTGCAGGAACTTCAAACCGGCAATAGGAAACATACTGAGAACCCAGTATAAGAGTTTCTCCAGAAAACAGTTCTTTTTGCTAGATGAACGAACATCTCTCCACATGCTCAGGTCTGAGAGATAAGTGTGTGTTAAAGCCTCCTTCACATATCTTTTTGGGAACACAAAGTTCCTTTTCAGTAGCAAAATACACTCCATACATATATATGGGGAGGTATTAGCTCCAAATCGGTTTAACAGTGAAAACTTCATGAACTTCAAAATGGCACTAGGAAACAGACTGAGAAACCAGAGTAAAAGTTTCACCTGCTAAACCGTTCCTTATGTGCTAGATGAACGAACGTCTCTCTACATGCTCTGTTCTTTGAGATATGTGTGTATGAAAGCCGTTTTTCACCTAGCTTTTCAGGAACACAAAGTTTATTTTCAGTTTCAATCTACAATCAATACATATATATGCAGAAATACTAGCTCCAAATCTGTTTTAAGTTAAAACTGCAGGATATTCAAAGCAACACTAAGAAAATGACTGAGAAAACAGAGTAAAAGTTTCTCCTGCAAACCGTTATTTGTGCTAGTTGAACGAATATCTCTCCACATGCACAGTTCTGAGATGTAATTATGTGTGAAAGCCGCCCTTCACCAAGCTTGCTGGGAACACAAAGTTATTTTTCATTTGCAAAATTCACCCCATATATATATAAGGGGACGTACAACCTCCAAATCAATTTTACAATGAAAATTTCAGGAACTTCAAACTGGCACTAGGAAACAGACTGAGAAACCAGAGTAATAGTTACTCCTGCAAACCTTTCCATTTATGGTAGATGAACGAAAGTCTATCCACATGCTCAGTTCTGAGAGATAAGTGTGTGTGAAAGCCGTCCTTCAACAAGCATGTTGGGACAAAAAGTTACTTTTCAGTTGCAAACTACATACATTTATATGGGGAGGTACTAGCTCAAACTCGGTTTTACAGTGAAAACTTCAGGAACTTTAAACCGGCACTAGGAAACAGACTGAGAAACTAGAGTAAAAGTTTCTCCAGCAAACCGTTCCTTTTGTGCCAGATGAACGAACGTCTCTCCACATGCTCTAGTTCTGCGAGATAAGTGTGTGTGAAAGCGGACCTTCACCTAGATTGTTGGGAACACAAAGTATCTTTACAGTGGAAAACTACAATCGATAAATATATATGGGGTGGTACTAACTCCAACTCGGTTTTACAGTGAAAACTGCAGGATATTCTTACCGGCAGTAGGAATCCGACTGAGAACCCTGAGTAAGAGTTTCTCTTGCAAAATGTTCCCATGGTGCTAGATGAACGAACATCTCCCCACATGCTCAGTTTGAGAAAAAATTGTGTGTGAAAGCCGCCCTTAACCTAGCATGTTGGGAACAATATTTCTTTTCAGTTGCAATTTACACTCCATACATATATATGAGGAGGTACTAGTTCCAAATATGTTTTAATATGAAATATGCAGGAACTTCATACCGGCACTAGGAAGCAGACTGAGCAACCAGAAAAAAAGTTCTCCTGCAAACCTTTCCCTTTATGCTAGATGAACGAACGTCTCTCCTCATGCTCTAGTTTTGAGAACTAAATGTGTGTGAAAGCCTTCATTCACATAGCTTTTTGTGAACACAAATTTCTTTTCATTTGCAAACTACACTTCATAAATATATTTGGAGAGATACAAGTTCCAACTCGGTTTTACTGTGAAAATTGCAGGAACTTCAAACCGGCACTAGGAAACAGACTGAGAAACCAGAGTACGTGTTTCTCCTGCATCACTTTCCCTTTGTGCTAGATGAACGAACGTCTCTCCACATGCTCAGTTCTGAGAGATAACTGTGTGTGAAAGCCGTACTTCACATAGCTTGTTGGGAACACAAAGTTTTTTTCAGTTGTAAACTATACACCATACATATATATGGGGAGGTACTAGCTCGAACTCGATTTTACAGTTAAAACTGAAGGAACTTCAAACCGGGACTAGGAAACAGACTGAGAAACCAGAGTAAGAGTTCTCCTGCTTCCAGTTCCATTTGTTCTAGATGAACGAACCTCTCTCCACATGTCAGTTCTGAGAAATAAGTGTGTGTGTAAGCCGCCCTTCACCAAACTTGTTGGGAACACGAGGTTTCTTTTTAGTTGCAAACAACAATCCATACAAATATAAGGTGTGGTACTAGCTCCAACTATGTTTTACTGTGAAAACTGCAGGAACTTAAAACCAGCACTAAGAAACAGACTGAGAAATCAGAGTAAAAGTACCTCCTGCAACCCGTTCCCATTTTGCTAGATGAACGAACGTCTCTCCACATGCTCAGTTCTGAGAGAAATATGTTTATGAAAGCTGTTCTTCAACTAGTTTGTTGGGAACACCAAGTTTCTTTTCAGTAGAAAATTACACTCCATACATATATACGGGGATTTAGAAGCTCCAACTCATTTTACTGTGAAAATTGCAGGAACTTCAAACCGGCACTATTAAACAGACTGAGAAACCAGAGTAAGAGTTTCTCCTGCATCCCGTTCCTTTTGTGTTAGTTGAACGAAACTCTTTCCACATGCTCAGTTCTGAGAGATAAGTGAGTGTGAAAGCCGTACTTCACCAAGTTTGTTGGGAACACAAAGTACATTTTTTGTTGCAAATTACACTCCATACATATATATGTCGAGGTAATAGCTCCAAATCTGTTTTACAGTGAAAACTGCAGGAAATTCAAACCGCCACTAGGAAACAGACAGAGAAACAGGAGTAAAAGTTTCTCCTGCAACACGTTCCATTTTTGCTAGATGAACGAATGTCTCTCCACATGCTCAGTTCTGAGAGATAATTGTGTGTTAAAGCCGCCCTTCACCTAGATTGTTGGGAACACAAAGTTTCTTCTCAGTTGCAAACTACACGCTTACATATATATGGGGAGGTACAATCTCCAACTAGGTTTAACTGTGAAAACTGCATGAACCTCAAAACGGCACTAGGATTCAGACTGAGAAACCAGAGTTAATTTTCCCTGCAACCCGTTCCTTTGTGCTACAAGAACGAACGTCACTCCACATGCTCAGTTCTGAGAGTTATGTGTGTGTGAAAGCCATCTTTATATATATTGTTGGGAACACAAAGTTTCTTTTCAGTTGCAAATTCCACTCCATACATATATAAAGGGTGGTACAAGCTCCAACTCGATTTTACAGTAAAAACGGTAGGAAATTCAAACCTGCACTAGGAAACAGACTAAAAATCCAGAGAAAAATTTGCCCTTCAACACTTTCACTTTGTGCTAGATGAACGAACGTCTCTCCACATGCTCAGTTCTGAGAGATAAGTGTGTGTGAAAGCCGTCCTTCACCTAGCTTGTTGGGAACACAAAGTTTCTTTTCAGTTGCAAACTCCAATCCATACATATATAAAGGAGGTACAAGCTCCAACTCGATTTTACAGTAAAAACGGCAGGAAATTCAAACCGGCACTAGGAAAGAGACTGAGAAATCAGAGTAAAGTTTCTCATGCAATCCGTTCCCTTTGTGCTAGATGAACGAACGTCTCTCCACATGCTCAGCTCTGAGATATAAGTGTGTGTGAAAGCCGTCCTTCACCTAGTTTGTTGGGAACACAAAGTTTCTTTCCATTTGCAAACTACACTCCGTACATATATATGGGGATGTTTTAGCTCCAAATCGGTTTTACAGTGAAATCTGCAGGAACTTAATCCGCCACTACGGAACAGACTGAGGATAAAAATTAAAAGTAACTCCTGCAAACGGTTCAGTTTGTGCTAGTTGAACGAACTTATTTCCAAACGCCCAGTTTTGAGAGATATGTGTGTATGAAACCCGTCCTTCACCTAGCATTTTGGGAACGCAAATTTTCTTTTCAGTAGCAAACTACAATCCATACATATATATGGGGAGGTACAAGTTCCAACTCGCTTTTACAATGAAAACTTCAGAATATTCAAACCAGCCCTAAGAAACAGACTGAGAAAACAGAGTAAAATTTCTCCTGCTACCCGTTCAATTTGTGGAAAATGAACGAACTTCTCTCCACATGCTCAGTTCTGAGAAAAAATTGTGTGTGAAAGCCGAACTTCACCAAGCTTGTTGGGAACACAAAGCTTCTTTTCAGTTGCAAACTACACTCCATATATATATATGGGGAGGTACAAGCTCCAACACGCTTTTACAATGAAAACTGCAGGAACTTCAAACCGGCACTAGGAAACATACTGAGAACCAAGTATAAGAGTTTCTCCAGAAAACCGTTCTTTTTGCTAGATGAACGAACGTCTCTCCACATGCTCAGGTCTGAGAGATAAGTGTGTGTTAAAGCCGTCCTTCACATATCTTTTTGGGAACACAAAGTTCCTTTTCAGTAGCAAAATACACTCCATACATATATATGGGGAGGTATTAGCTCCAAATCGGTTTAACAGTGAAAACTTCATGAACCTCAAAATGGCACTAGGAAACAGACTGAAAAACCAGAGTAAAAATTTCGCCTGCTAAACCGTTCCTTATGTGCTAGATGAACGAACGTCTCTCTACATGCTCTGTTCTTAGAGATACGTATGTATGAAAGCCGTTTTTCACCTAGCTTTTCAGGAACACAAAGTTTATTTTCAGTTTCAAACTACAATCAATACATATATATGCAGAAGTACTAGCTCCAAATCGGTTTTAAGTTAAAACTGCAGGATATCCAAAGCAACACTAAGAAAATGACTGAGAAACCAGAGTAAAAGTTTCTCCTGCATACCGTTATTTGTGCTAGATGAACGAATATCTCTCCACATGCTCAGTTCTGAGATGTAATTATGTGTGAAAGCCGTCCTTCACCAAGCTTGCTGGGAACACAAAGTTATATTTCATTTGCAAAATTCACCACATACATATATAAGGGGAGGTACTACCTCCAACTCAATTTTACAATGAAAATTTCAGGAACTTCAAACCGGCACTAGGAAACAGACTGAGAAACCAGAGTAAAATTTTCTCCTGCAACCAGTTACATTTGTGCTAGTTGAACGAACGTCTCTCCACATGATCAGTTCTGAGAGATACATGGGTGTGAAAGCCGTACTTCACCTAGCTTGTTGGTAACACAAAGATTCTTTTAAGATGCAAACTACAATCCATAAATATATATGAGGAAATACTAGCTTCAAATCTATTTTACAGTGTAAACTGCAGGAATTTCAAACCGGCTCTAGGAAACACACTGAGAAACAAGAGTAAATGTTTCTCCTGCAAACCGTTCCATTTGAGCTAGATGAACGAAGGTCTCTCCACATGCTCAGTTCTGAGAGATACTTGTGGGTGAAAGCCGTACTTCAACTATCTTGTTGGGAACACAATGTCTCTATTCAGTTGCAAACTACACTCCAAACATATACATGGGGTGGTACTAGCTCCAACTCAGTTTTACAGTGAAAACTGCAGGAACTTCAAACCGGCACTAGGAAACAGTCTGAGAAAACAGATTAAAAGTTTCTCCTGCAAACCGTTCATTTTATGCTAGATGAAAGAACGTCTCTCCATATGCTAAGTTCTGAGTGATATGTGTGTGTGAAAGCCGTCTTTCAAATAGCTTGTTGGTGACACAATGTTTCTTTTCGTTGCAAACTACAATCCATACATATATATGGGTAGGTATTAGCTCCAACACGGTTATACAGTGAAAACTGCATTAACTTCAAAACGGCACTAGGAAATATTTTGAGGAATCCGAGTAGAAGTTTCTCCTACAACACTTTCCCTTTGTTCTAGATGAACGAAAGTCTCTCCACATTCTCTGTTCTTAGATTTAAGTGTGTATGAAAGCCGTCCTTCACAAAACTTGTCGGGAACACAAAGATTATTTTCAGTTGCAAACTACAATCCATATATATATATGCGGATGTACTAGCACCAAATCTGTTTACAATGAATAATGCAGGAAATTCAAACCAGCACTAGGAAACAGAATAATAAACAAGAGTAATATTTTTTCCTGCAACACATTCCGTTTGTGCTAGATGAACGAACATCTATCCACATGCTCAGTTCTGAGAAATAAGTGTGTGTGAAAGCCGTCCTTCACCTATCTTGTTGGGAACACAAAGTTTCTTTTGGTTTGGGAACTACATTTCATACATATATAAGGGGAGGTACAAGCACCAACTCGCTTTTACAGTGAAAACTGCAGGAATTTAAAATCGGCACCAGGAAACAGACTGAGAACCCACAGTAAATGTTTCTCCTGCAAACCGTTCCTTTTGTGCTAGATGAACGAATGTCTCTCCACATGCTCACCTCTGAGAGATAAGTGTGTATGAAAGCCGTACTTCACCAAGCTTGTCGGGAAAACAAAGTTTCTTTCTAGTTGCAAACTACACTTCATCATGTATATGGAGTGGTACTAGCTCCAACTCTATTTTACAGTGAAAACTTCAGGAACTTCAACCCGGCACTAGGAAACAGACTGAGAATCCAGAGAAAAATTTCCCCTTCAACCCGTTCCCTTTGTGCTAGATGAACGAAAGTCTCTCCGCATGCTCAGTTCTGAGAGATAAGTGTGTGTGAAAGCCGTCCTTCACCTAGATTGTTGGGAACAAAAAGTATCTTTACAGTTGCAAAATACACTCCATACATATATATGGGTAGGTACTAGCTCCAACTCGGTTTAACAGTGAAACCTGCATGAACCTCGAAAATGGCACTAGGAAACAGAATGTGAAACCAGAGTAAAAGGTTTCCTCAATTCCGTTCCCATTGTGCTAGATGACCGAACGTCTCCCCACATGTTCAGTACTTAGAGATAGATTTGTGTTAAAGCACTCCTTCACCTAGCAAGTTGGGAACGCAAAGTTTCTTTTTATTTGCAAACTACACTCCATACATATATATGGGGAGGTACTAGCTCCAAATCGTTTTAAAAGTGAAACCTGCATGAACCTCAAAATGGCACTAGGAAACAGACTGAGAAACCACAGTAAATGTTTCAACTGAAACCCGTTCCCTTTTTGCTAGATGAACGAAAGTCTCTCCACATGCTCAGTTCTGAGAAATATGTGTGTGTGAAAGCCGTGCTTCACCTAGCTTGTTGTGAACACAAAGTTTCTTTTCAGTTGCAAACTTCAATCCATACATATATATGCGGAGGTAATAGCTCCAACCCTTTTTTACAGTAAAAATTGCAGGAAAATCAAACCGGCACTAGGAAACACAATGAGAAAACAGATTACATTTTTCTCCTGAATCCTGTTCCATTTGTGCTTGATGAACGAACTTCTCTCCACATGCTTAGTTCTGAGAGATACGTGTGTGTGAAAGCCGTCCTTCACGTAGCTTTTTGGTATCACAAAATTTCTTTTCAGTTGTAAACTACAGTCCAAATTATACATGGGGAGTTACTAGCTCCAACTCTGTTTTATAGTGAAATCTGCAGGAATCTCAAACCGGCACTAGGAAGC
This sequence comes from Camelus dromedarius, assembly GCF_036321535.1. Classification (NCBI taxonomy): domain Eukaryota; kingdom Metazoa; phylum Chordata; class Mammalia; order Artiodactyla; family Camelidae; genus Camelus; species Camelus dromedarius. The sequence goes on from NW_026989731.1 coordinate 4,174,790, forward strand.
ATACTAAGAAACCAGAGTAAAAGTTTATCCTGAAAACCGTTCCCTATGTGCTAGATGAACGAAAGTCTCTCCACATGCTCAGTTCTGAGGGATACGATTTGTGAAAGCCGTCCTTCACCTAGCTTATAGGGAACCCAAAGTTTCTATTCAGTTGCAATCTACATTCTAAACATATAAATGGGGAGGTACTAGCTCCAACACTGTTTTACAGTGAAACTGCAGGAACTTCAAACCGGCACTAGGAAACAGACTGAGAAACCAGAGTAGAATTTTCCCCTGCAACCCGTTCCCTTTGTGGTAGATGAACGAACTTCTCTCCACATGCTCATTTCTGAGAGATAATTGTGTGTGAATGCTGTCCACCTGGATTGTTGAGAACACAACATTTCTATTCACTTGCAAAATTCAACCCATACATATATAAGGGGAGGTACTAGCCAAAAATCGGTTTTACAAAGAAAACTGCAGGAACATCAAACCGGCACTAGGATCAGACTGAGAAACCAGAGTAAAAGTTTCTCCTGCAAACCGTTCCCTTTGTCCTAGATGAACGAACGTCTCTTCACATGCTCAGTTCTGAGAGATAAGTGTGTGTGAATGCCGTACTTCACCTAGCTTGTTGGGAACACAAAGTTTCTTTTCAGTTTCAAACCCCAATCCATAAATAAATATGGGTAGGTACTAGCTCCAACTTGGTTTTACAGGGAAAACTACAGGAACTTCAAACCGACACTAGGAAACAGACTGAGAAACCAGAGTAAATTTTCTCCTGCAAACCGTGCCCTTTGTGCTAGATGAACGAACGTCTCTCCACATGCTCAGATCTGAGGGATACGTGTGTGTGAAAGACGTCCTTCACCTAGCTTGTTGGGAACACAAAGGTTTTTTCAGCTGCAAACTCTACTCCATACCTATATATGTGGAGGTACTAGCTCCAACTCTGTTTTACAGTGAAAATTGTAGGAATTTCAAACCGGGACTAGGAAACAGACTGAGAAACCAGAGTACATTTTTCTCCTGAAACCTGTTCCATTTGTGCTTGATGACCGAACTTCTCTACACATGCTTAGTATTGAGAAATACATTGTGTGAAAGCCGTCATTCACGAAGTTTGTTGGTATCACAAAGTTTTTTTTTAGTTGTAAATTACAGTCCAAACTTACTCATGGGGAGTTACTAGCTCCAAATCTGTTTATAGTGAAATCTGCACGAACATCAAACCGGCACTAGGAATCATACTGCGAAACGAGAGTAAAAGTTTATCCTGAAACACGTTCCCTATGTGCTAGATGAACGAACGTCTCTCCACATGCTCAGTTCTGAGGGATACGATTTGTGAAAGCCGTCCTTCACCTAGCTTGTTGGGAACACAAAGTTTCTATTCAGTTGCATACTACATTCCAAACATATAAATGGGGAGGTACTAGCTCCAACACTGTTTTACAGTGAAACTGCAGGAACTTCAAACCGGCACTAGGAAACAGTCTGAGAAACCAGAGAAGAATTTTCCACTGCAAACCGTTCCATTTGTGATAGATGAACGAACGTCTCTCCACATGCTCAGTTCTGAGAAATAAGTGTGTTTGTAAGTCGTGCTTCAGCTAGATTGTTGGGAACACAAATTTTCTTATCAGTTGTAAATTCCAATCCATATATATATATGGGGAGGTACTAGCTCCAAATCGGGTTTACAGTGAAAACTGCAGGAACTTCAAACCAGCAGTAGGAAACAGACTGAGAAAAGAGAGTAAAAGTTGCTACTGCAACCGGTTCCCATTGTGCTAGATGAAAGAAAGTCTCTCCACATGCTCATTTCTGAGAGATAAGTGTGTGTGAATGGCGTCCTTCACCTAGCTTGTTGGGAACACAAAGTTTCTTTTCATTTGCAAACTCCATTCCATACAGTTATATGGGGAGGTACTAGCTCCAACTCTGTTTAGAGTGAAAAATGAAGGAATTTCAAACTGGCACTAGGAAACAGATTGTGAAACCAGAGTAATAGTTTCTACTGCAAACTGTTCCATTTGTGGTAGATGAACGAATGTCTCTCCACATGTTCAGTTCTGAGACATAAGTGTGTGTGAAAGCCGTCCTTCACCTACCTTGTTGGGAACACAAAGATATTTTTCAGTTGCAAACTCCAATCCATACATATATATGGGGAGGTACTAGCTCCAACTCGGCTTTACAGTGAAAACTGCAGGAACTTCAAACCGGCACTAGTGAACAGACTGAGAAACAAGAGTAAAAGTTTCTCCTGCTACCTGTTCCTTTTTTTGCTAGATGAACGAAAGTCTCTCCACATGCTCAGTTCTGAGAGATAAGTGTGTTTGAAAGACGACATTCACCTAGCTTGTTGGGAACACAAAGATTCTTTTCAGTTGCAAACTCCACTCCATACATATATATCGGGAGGTACTAGCTCCAACTAGTTTTTACAGTGAAAATTGCAGGAACTTCAAACCGGCACTAGGAAACAGACTGAGAATCAACAGTAATAGTTTCTCCTGCAAACCGCTCCCTTTGTGTTAGATAAACGAACGTCTCTACACATGCTAAGTTCTGAGAGATAATTATGTGTGAAGCCGTCCTTCAACTATCTTGTTGGGAACACAAATTTTCTTTCCTGTTGCAAATTCCACTCCATACATATATATGGGGAGGTACTAGCTCCAAATCTGTTTTACAATGAAAACTGCATGAACTTCAAAACGGCACTAGGAATCCGACTATGAAACCAGAGAAAATGTTTCAACTGCAACCCGTTCCCTTTTTGCTAGATGAACGAACGTCTCTCCACATGCTCAGTTCTGAGAAATAAGTGTGTGTGTAAGCCGTCCTTCACCTAGCTTGTCGGGAACACAAAGTTTCATTTCAGTTGCTTACTACATTCCATACATATATATGCAGAGGTACTAGATCCAACTCTGTTTACAGTGAAACTTACATGAAATTCAAACTGGCACTAGGAAACAGAATGAGTAACCAGAGTATAATTTTCTCCTTCAAACCGTTCCCTTTGTGCTAGATGAACGAATGTCTCTCCACATGCTCAGTTCTTAGAGATAAGTGTGTGTGAAAGCCGTCATTCACATAGCTTGATGGGAACACAAAATTCCTTTTCAGATGAAAACTACACTCAAAATATATATATATGGGGATATACAAGCACCAAATCGCTTTTACTGTGAAAACTGCAGGAACATCAAATCAGCGCTAGGAAACAGACTGAGAACACAGAATAAGAGATTCTCCTGCAAACCGTTCCCATTGTGCTAGATGAACGAACGTCTCTCCACATGCTCAGCTCTGAGAGAAAATTGTGTTTGAAAGCCGTCCTTCACCAAGCTTTTTGGGAAAACAAACTTTCTTTTATTTTGCAAAATACACCGCATATATATATATGGGGAGGTACTAGCTCCAACTCGGTTTTACAATGAAAATTGCATGAACTTCAAACCAGCACAAGGAAACATTCTGAGAAACCAGATTAGAAGTTTAACCTTCAACCAGTTCACTTTGTGCTAGATGAAAGAACGTCTCTCAAAATGCTCAGTTCTGAGACATAAAAGTGTGTGTGAAAGCCGTCCTTCACCTAGCTTGTTGGGAACACAAAGTTTCTTTTCAGTTGCAAACTACACTCCATAAATATATATGGGAATCTACAGCTCCAACTCAATTTTACAATGAAATTTCCAGGAAATTCAAACCGGCACTAAGAAACAGAGTGAGAACCAAGGAAACTAGATTCCCCTGCAAACTATTCCCTTTGTGATACATGAACGAACATCTCTCCACAGGCTGAGTTCTGAGAGATAAGTGTGTATGAAAGCTGTCCTTCACCTAATTATCGGGAACACAAAGTTTCTTTCTAGTTGCAATATACACTCCATACATATATATGGGGAGGTAATAACTCCAACTCGGTTTTACAGTGAAAACTGCAGTAACATAAACTGCCACTATGAAACAGACTGAGAATTCAGAGTAAACTAACACCTGCAACCCGTTCCCTATGTGCTAGTTGAACAAAAATCTCTCCACTCGCTCAGTTCTGACAGATAAGTGTGTGTGAAAGCCGTCTTTCACCCAGCTAGTTGGGAACATAAAGTTTCTTTTTAGTTGCAAACTAAAGTCCATACATATATATGGGGATGTACTAGCTCCAACATGGTTTTATATGAAAACTGCAGGAACTTAAAACCAGAACTAAGAAACAGTGTTAGAAACCAGAGTACAACTTTCTCCTGCAAACCGTTCCCTTTCTGCTAGATGAACGAACGTCTCTCCACATGCTCAGTTCTGAGAGATCAGTGTGTTTGAAAGCCGTCCTTCAACTCGCTTGTTTGGAACACAATGTTCCTTTTCAGTTGCAAACTAAACTCCATACATATATATGAGGACGTACTAGCTCCAACACGGTTATACACTGAAAATTGCAGGAATTTCAAATCGGCACAAGGAAACAGTCTGAGAAAACATAGTATAAGTTTCTACTACAAGCCTTTCCATTTGTGCTAGGTGAATGAACGTCTCACCACATGCTCAGTTTTTACACATAATCATGTATTAAAGCCGTCCTTCACCTAGCTTGTCGGGAACACAAAGTTTCTTTTCAGTTGCAAACTACAATTCATACATATATATGCAGAGGTACTAGCTCCAACACTGTTTTACAGTGAAAACTTCAGGCACTTCAAAACGGCACTAGGAAACTGACTGAGATACCAGAGTAAAAGTATCTCCTGAAACCAGTTTATTTGTGCTAGATGAACGAACGTCTCTCCACATGCTCAGTTCTGAGATTAAGTGTGTGTGAAAACCGTTCTTCAACTAGCTTGTTGGGAACACAAAGTTTCTTTTCAGATGCAAACTACACTCCATAAATATATATGGGGAGGTACTAGCTCCTACTCGCATTTTTAGTGAAAACTGCAAGAACTTGAAACCGGCACTACGAAACAGACTGAGAAACCAGAATAAGAGTTTCACCTGCAACCCGTTCCCTTTGTGCTAGATGAACGAACGTCTCTCAACATGCTCAGTTCTGAGAGATAAGTGTGTGTGAAAGCCATACTTCACCCAGCTTGTCGGGAACACAAAGTTTCATTTCAGTTGCATACTACATTCCATACATATATATGCAGAGGTACTAGCTCCAACTCTGTTTACAGTGAAACTTACATGAAATTCAAACTGGCACTAGGAAACAGAATGAGTAACCAGAGTATAATTTTCTCCTTCAAACCATTCCCTTTGTGCTAGATGAACGAATGTCTCTCCACATGCTCAGTTCTTAGAGATAAGTGTGTGTGAAAGCCGTCATTCACATAGCTTGATGGGAACACAAAATTCCTTTTCAGATGAAAACTACACTCAAAATATATATATATGGTGATATACAAGCACCAACTCGCTTTTACTGTGAAAACTGCAGGAACTTCAAATCAGCGCTAGGAAACAGACTGAGAACACAGAATAAGAGATTCTCCTGCAAACCGTTACCATTGTGCTAGATGAACGAATGTCTCTCCACATGCTCAGCTCTGAGAGAAAATTGTGTTTGAAAGCCGTCCTTCACCAAGCTTTTTGGGAACACAAACTTTCTTTTATTTTGCAAAATACACCCCATATGTATATATGGGGAGGTACTAGCTCCAACTCGTTTTAACAGTGAAAACTGCATGAACTTCAAAAAGGAACTAGGAAACAGACTGAGAAACCAGAGTAAAAGTTTCTTCTGGAAACCGTTCCCTTTGAGCTAGATGAACGAAAGTCTATCCACATGCTCAGTTCTGAGAGATAAGTGTGTGTGAAAGCCGTTCTTCAACTAGCTTGTTGGGAACACAAAGTTTCTTTTCAGTTGCAAACTACAATCCATACATATATATGTGGAGGTACTAGTTCCAAATCTGTTTTACAGTGAAAACGGCAGGAACTTCAAACCGTCACTAGGAAAAAGACTGAGAAACCACAGTAAAAGTTTCTCCTGCAACCCTTTCCCTTTGTGCTAGATGAACGAAAGTCTCTCCAAATGCTCAGTTCTTAGAGATATGTGTGTATGAAAGCATTCCTTCACCTAGAATTTCGGGAACACAAAGTTTTTATCCAGTTGCAATCCACACTCCGTATATATATATGGGGATGTAGTAGCTTCAACTCTGTTTTACAGTGAAATCTGCAGGATCTTAAACCGCCACTATTAAACAGACTGAGAATCCAGATTAAAAGCAACTCCTGCAAACCATTCTATTTTTGCTAGTTGAACGAACATATCTCCACACACACAGTTTTGAGAGATAAGTGTGTGTGAATTCCTTACTTCACCTAGCTTGTTGGGAACACAAAGTTTCTTTTCAGTTGCAAACTACACTCCATAAATATATATGGGAAAGTACAGTTCCAACTCGAATTTACAATGTAAATTCCAGGAAATTCAAACCGACACTAGGAAACAGACTGAGAACCAAGGATAATAGATTCTCCTGCAAACTATTCCCTTTGTGCTAGATGAACGAACATCTCTCCACATGCTGAGTTCTGAGAGATAAGTGTGTATGAAATCTGTCCTTCACCTACTTATCGGGAAAACAATGTTTCTTTCTGGTTGCAATATACACTCCATATATATATTTGGGAAGGTACTAGCTCCAACTTGGTTTTTTAGTGAAAACTGCAGGAACATAAACTGTCACTATAAAACAGACTGAGAATTCAGATTAAAACTAACACCTGCAATCCGTTCCCTATGTGCTAGTTGAACAAACATCTCTCCACTCGCTCAGTTCTGAGATATAAGTGTGTGTGAAAGCCGTCTTTCACCCAGCTTGTTGGGAACACAAATTTTCTATTCAGTTGCAAACTACACTTCATATATATATATGGGGAGGTATTAGCTCCAACTCGATTTTACGTGAAAACTGCAGGAACTTAAAATGCCACTAGGAAACAGACTGAGAATCCAGAGAGAAAGTAACTATTGCAACCCGTTCAATCTGTGCTAGTTGCATGAAAGTATTTCCACACGCTAAGTTCTGAGAGAAAAGTTTGTGTTAATGCCGCCCTTCACCTAGCATGTTTGGAACACAAAGTTTCTTTTCAGTTGCAAAATACACTCCATACTTATATATGGGGAAGTACCAGTTCCAACACGGTTTTACAGTGAAAATTGCAGGAACTTCAATCCGGCACTAGGAAACAGTCTGAGAAACCAGAGTAATACTTTCTCCTGCATCCCGTTCCATTAGCGATAGATGAACAAACGTCTCTCCATATGTTTAGTTCTTAGAAATAAGTGTGTATGAAAGCCGTCCTTCACCTAGCTTGTCGGGATCACGAAGTTTATTTTAAGTTGCAATCTACATTCCATAAATATATATGCAGATGTACTAGCTCCAACTCTGTTTACAGTGAAACCTGCAGGAAATTCAAATCGGCACTAGGAAACAGACTGAGTAACCAGAGAAAAATTTTCTCCTTCAAACCGTACCCTATGTGCTAGATGAATGAAAGTCTCTCCACATGGTCAGTTCTTAGAGAGAAGTGTGTGTGAAAGCCATACTTCACCAAGCTTTTTGGGAACACAATGTTCCTTTTCAGTTGCAAACTACACTCCATACATATATATGGGGAGGTACAAGCTCCAAAACTATTTTACAGTGAAAACTGCCTGAACCTCAAAATGGCACTAGGAAACACATTGAGAAACCAGAGTAAAAGTTTCTCCTGAAACCCGTACCATTGTGCTAGATGAACGAAAGTCTCTACAAATGTTCAGTTCTGAGAGATAATTTTGTGTGAAAGCCGTGTTTCACCTAGATTGTTGGGAACACAATGTTTCTTTTCACTTGCAAATTACATTCCATACATATATATTTGGAGGTACTAGCACCAAATTTATCTTACAGTGAAAACTGCATGAACCTCAAAACGGCAATAGGAAACAGACTGAAAAACCAGAGTAAAAGTTTCCCCTGAAACAAGTTCCCGTTGTGCTAGGTGAACAAGTCTCTCCACATGCACATGTCTGAAGTGATAAGTGTGAGTGAAAGCCGTCCTTCACTTATATTGTTGGGAAAACAAAGTTTCTTTTCAGGTGCAAACTACACTCCTTACATATATATGGGGATGTACAAGCTCCAAACCGGTTTTACAGTGAAAACTGCAGGAACTTCAAAACGGCTCAAGGAAACATACTGAGAAATCAGGGTAAATGCTTCTCCTGCAAACCATTGCCGTTTTGCTTGATGAACGAAAGTCTCTCCACATGCTCAGTCCGTAGATATAAGTGTGTGTGAAAGCCGTCCTTCACTTAGCTTGTTGGGAACACAAAGTTTCTTTTCAGTTGCAAACTACACTTCAAACATATACGTGGGGTGGTACTATCTCCAACATGGTTTTACAGTGAAAACTGCAGGAACTTCAAACAGGGACTAGGAAACAGTCTGAGAAAACAGAGTAAATGTTTCTCCTGCAACCCGTTCCCTTTGTGCTAGATGAACGAACCTCTCTACACATCTGAGTTCTTAGAGATAAGTGCGTATGTAAGCTGTCTTTCACCAATCTTTTCAGGAACACAAAGATCCTTTTCAGTTGCAAACTACACTCCATACATATATATGCGGAGGTACTAGTTCCAAATCTGTTTTACAGTGAAAAATGCATGAAATCAAAACCAGCACTAGGTAAAAGACTGAGAAAATAGAGTAAAATTTCCTTCTACACACCGTTCTTTGTGCTAGATGAACGAAAGTCTCTAGACATGCTCAGTTCTGAGAAATAACTGTGTCTGAATGCCGTCCTTCAACTAGCTTGTTGTTAACACAAAGTTTCTTTTCAGTTGCAAACACCACTCCATACATATATAGGGGGAGGTATGAGCTCCAACTCGTTTTAACAGTGAAAACTGCAGAAACTTCAAAAGGGCACTAGGAACCAGACTGAGAAACGAGAGTAAATTTTATACTGCAACCGGTTCCTTTGTGCTAGATGAACGAAAGTCACACCAAATGCATATTTCTGAGAAATAAGTGTGTTTGAATGCCAAAATTCAACTAGCTTGTTGGGAACACAAAGATTCTTTTCAGTTGCAAACTACATCCATACATATATATGGGGATGTACTAGCTCCAACTCAGTTTTACACTGAAAAATGCAGGAACTTCCTTCCGGCACTAGGAAGCAGACTGAGAAACAAGAGTTAAAGTTTCCCCTGCAACCCGTTCCCTTTGTGCTAAATGAACGAACGTCTCTCCACATGCTCAGTTCTGAGAGAAAATTGTGTGTGAAAGCCGTCCTTCATCAAGCTTTTTGGGAACACAATGTCCCTTTTCATTTGCAAACTACACTCCATACATATATAAGGGGAGGTACAAGCTCCAAATATTTTTTACAGTGAAAACTGCCTGAACCTCAAAATGGCTCTAGGAAACAGACTGAGAGACCACAGTAAAATTTTTCCTGAAACCCGTTTCATTGTGGTAGATGAACGAAAGTCTCTCCACATGTTCAATTCTGAGAGATATGTTTGTGTGAAAGCCGTGTTTCACCTAGATTGTTGGGAACATAATATTTCTTTTCAGTTGCTAAATACAGTCCATACATATATATGGGGAGGTACTAGCTCCAAATCTTTTTTACAGTGAAAACTGCAAGAACCTCACAACGGCACTAGGAAACAGTCTGAGAAACCAGAGTAAAAGTTTCTCCTTCAGATCGTTCCCTTTGTACTAGATGAACGAATTTCTCTCCACATGTTCAGTTCTTAGAGATAAGTGTGCATGAAAGTCGTCCTTCACCTAGCTTGATGGGAACACAAAGTTTCTTTTCATTTGCAAACTACACTCCATAAATATATATGCGGAGGTACTAGCTCCAACTCTATTTTGCAGTGCAAACTGCAGGAACTCCAAACCAGCACTAGGAAACATACTGAGAAACCAGAGTAAATGTTTCTCCTGCAACCCGTTCCCTTTGTGCTAGATGAACGAACGTATCTCCCCATGCTCAGTTCTGAGAGATAAGTGTGTTTGAAAGCCTTCCTTCTCCTAGCTTGTCAGGAAAACAAAGTTTCTTTCCAGTTGCAAATTACACTCCATATATGTATATGGGGAAGTAGAAGATTCAAATCTGTTTTACAGTGAAAACTGCAGGAAATTAATCAGCCACTAGGAAATAGACTGAGAATCCAGAGTAAAAGGAACACCTGCAACCCGATCATTTTGTGCTAGTTGAACGAACGTATCTCTAAATGCTCAGTTCTGAGAGATATTTGTGTGTGAAAGCCGTCCTTCAACTAGCTTGTTGGGAAAACAAAGTTTCTTTTCAGTGCAAACTACAATCCATACATATATATGTTGAGGTACTAGCACCAAAACGGTTATACAGTGAAAAATGCAGGAACTTTAAACCGGCACTACGAAACAGACTGAGAACCCAGAATAAGAGTTTCCCCTGCAACCCGTTCCCTTTGTGCTAGATGAATGAATGTCTCTCAACATGGTCAGTTCTGAGAGATAAGTGTGTGTGAAAGCCGTCCTTCACATAACTTGTAGGGAAAACAAAGTTTCTATTCAGTTGCAAACTACAATCCATACATATATATAGGGAGGTAATAGCTCCAAATCTGTTTAACAGTGAAAACTGCATGAACCTCAAAATGGCACTAGGAAACAGACAGAGAAAACAGAGTACATGTTTCTCCTCAAAACGTTCTATTTGTGCTAGATTAACGAACGTCTCTCCACATGCTCAGTTCTGAGATATAAGTTTGTGTTAATGCCGCACTTCACCTAGCATGTTTGGAACACAAAGTTTCTTTTCAGTTGCAAAATACACTCCATACATATATATGGGGAGGTACAAGCTCCAACACGGTTTTACAGTGAAACTTGCAGGAACTTTAATCCGGCACTAGGAAACAATCTGAGAAACCAGAGTAATAGTTTCTCATGCATCCCGTTCCATTTGTGATAGATGAACGAACGTCTCTCCATATGCTCAGTTCTTAGAAATAAGTGTGTATGAAAGCCGTCCTTCACCTAGCTTGTCGGGATCACAAAGTTTATTTTCAGTTGAAAACTACATTCCATAAATATATATGCAGATGTACTAGCTCCAACTCTGTTTACAGTGAAACCTGCAGGAAATTCAAACCGGCACTAGGAAACACACTGAGTAAACAGAGTAAAATTTTCTCCTTCAAACCGTACCCTTTGTGCTAGATGAATGAAAGTCTCTCCAAATGTTCAGTTATGAGAGAAAAGTGTGTGTGAAAGCCGTCCTTCACCTATCTCTTTGGGAACACAAAGTTTTTTTTCAGATGCAAACTGCACTGCATACATATATATGAGATGCTACTTGCTCCAACTCGGTTTTACAGAGTAAAATGTAGGAAATTCAAAATGGCACTAGGAAACTGACTGAGAATCCAGAGTAACAGATTCCCTGCAAACCGTTCCATTTGTGCTAGATGTATGAATGTCTCTCCACATGCTCAGTTATGAGAGATAAGTGTGTGTTAAAGCCGAACTTCACCTACCTTGTTGGGAAAACTAAGTTTTTTACAGTTGCAAAATACACTCCAAAAATATATATGGGGAAGTACTAGCTCCAACTCGAATTTAAATTGAAAACTGCAGGAACTTCAACCCGGCACTAGGAAACAGACTGAGAAACCAGAGTAAGAAGTTCTCCTGCATCCAGTTCAATTTGTGCTACATGAACGAACATCTCTCCACATGCTCAGTTTTAAGAGTTATGTGTGTGTGAAAGCCGTCCTTCAAAAATCTTGTTGGAACACAAAGTTTCTTTTCAGTTGCAAACTACACTTCATACATATATATGGGGAGGTAGTAGCACCAAATCTGTTTTACCGTGAAAACTGAAGGAACTTCTTACCGGCACTTGGAAACAGACTGAGAATCCTGAGTAAAAGTTTCTCCTGCAAACCTTTTCATTTGTGCTAGTTGAACGAACCTCTCTCCACATGCTCAGATCTGAGAGATAATTGTGTGTAAAAGCCATTCTTCACCTTCCTTGTTGGGAACACAAAGTTTCTTTTCAGTTGCAAACTACATTCCATACATATATATGGGGAAGTACAAGCTCCAAGTCGGATTTACAATGAAAACTTCAGGAAATTCAAACAGGCACTAGGAAACATACTGATAACCCAGAGAAAGAGCTTCCCTTTCAACCTCATTCCCTTTGTGCTAGATGAACGAACGTCTCTCCACATGCTCATTTCTGAGAGAAAATTTTATGTGAAAGCCGTCCTTCACATATCTTGCTGGGAACACATAGTTTCTTTTCAGGTACAAACTACGATCCAGACATATATGAGGAGGTACAAGCTCCAACTAGGTTTTACCGTGAAAACTGCAGGAAATTCAAACCGGCACTAGGAAACTGACTGAGAAACCAGAGTAAAAGTTTCATCTGCAACCATTTCCCTTTGTGCTAGATAAACGAACGTCTCTCCACAAGCTCAGTCTTGAGATATATGTGTGTGTAAAAGCCGTCCTTCACCTAGCTTGTTGGGAACACAAATTTTCTTTTCAGTTACAAATTACACTCCATACATATATATGGGGAGATACAAGCTCCAAAAATTTTTTACAGTGAAAATTGCAGGAACTTCAAACCGGCACTAGGAAACAGACTGAGAAACAAGAGTAATAGTTTCTCCTGCAAACTGCTCCCATTGTGTTAGATGAACGAATGTCTCTACACATGCTAAGTTCTGAGAGATAAGTGTGTGTGAAAGCCGTCCTTCACCTATCTTGTTGGGAACACAAATTTTATTTTCTATTGCAAACTCCACTCCATACATATATATGGGGAGGTACTAGCTCCAACTCGGTTTTACAATGAAAACTGTATGAATTGCAAAACGGCACTAGGAATCCGTCTATGAAACCAGAGAAATTGTTTTCCCTGCAACCCATTCCCTTTGTGCTAGATGAAAGAACTTCTCACCACATGCTCAGTTCTGAGAAATAAGTGTGTTTGTAAGCCGTCCTTCACCTAGATTGTTGGAAACACAAAGTGTCTTTTTACTTGCAGGCTCCACTCCATACATATATATGGGGAGGTACTAGCTCCAACTCGGATTTACAGTGAAAACTGCAGGAAATTCAAACCGGCACTATTAAACAGACTGAGAAACCAGAGTAAAAGTTTCTCCTGCAATCCATTCCATTTGTGCTACTTGAACGAAAGTCCCTCCACATGCTCAGTTCAGAGAGAATAGTGTGTGTGAAAGCCGTCCTTCACTTAGCTTGTTCAGAACACAAAGTTTCATTTCAGTTGCAAACTCCACTCCATACATATATATGGGGAGGTACTAGCTCCAACTCGTTTTTACAGTAAAAATTGCAGGAACATCAAACCGGCACTAGGAAACATATTGAGAAACCACAGTAAAAGTTTTCCTGCAACCAGCTCGCTTTGTTGTAGATGAACGAAATTATCTCCCCATGCTCATATCTGAGAGATAAGTGTGCGTGAAAGACGACCTTCACCTAGCTTGTTGGGAACACAAAGATTCTTTTCAGGTGCAAACTCCATTCCATACATATATATGGGGAGGTACCAGCTCCAACTCGGTTTTACAGTGAAAACTGCAGGAACTTCAGACCGGCACTAGGAAACAGACTGAGAAAGCAGAGAAAAAGTGTCTCCTGCAACCCGTTCCCTTGGTGCTATATGAACGAACGTCTCTCCACATGCTCAGTTCTGAGAGATAAATGTGTGTGAAACCCTACTTCAGCTTGCTTGTTGGGAACTCAAAGCTTCGATTCAGTTGCAAAATCCACTCCATACGTATATATGGGGAGGTACTAGATCCAACTAAGTTTTACAGTGAAAACTGCAGGAACTTCAACCCGGCACTAGGAAACAGACTGAGAAACCAGAGTAAAATTTCTCCTGCAACTCGTTCCATTTGTGCTAGATGAACGATCGTCTATCCACAAGCTCAGTTATGAGAGATAATTTTGTTTAAAAGCCTTCCTTCACCTAGCTTGTTGGGAACACAAATTTTCTTTTCATTTGTAAACTCCAATCCATACATATATATGGGGGGGTACTAGCTCCAACTCGATTTTACAGTGAAAACTGCAGGAATTTCAAACCGGCACTATGAAACAGACTGAGAAACCAGACTAAAAGTTTCCCCTGCCAAAATTTCCCTTTGTGCTGGATGAAAAAACGTCTCTCGACATGCTCAATTCTGATAGATAAATATGTGTGAAGCCATTCTTCCACTAGCTTGTTGGGAACTCAAAAAATCTTTTCAGTTGAAAACTACAATCCATAGAAATATATGGGGAGGTAGTAGCTCCAACTTATTTTTACAGTGAAAATGGCAGGAAATTCAAACCGGCAATAGGTTACAGACTGAGAAACCAGAGATGTAGTTCCCCTGAAAACCGTTCTCTTTGTGCTAGATGAACGAACCTCTCTCCACATGCTCTATTCAGAGAGATATGTGTGTGTGAAAGCCGTCCTTCACCTAGCTTGTTGGGAACACAAAGTTTCTTTTCAGTTGCAAATTCCACTCAATACACATATATGGGGAGGTACTAGCTCCAACTCGGTTTTAAAGTGAAAATTGCAGGAACTTCAAACCGGCACTAGGAAAAAAAAACTGAGAAACAACAGTAATAGTTTCTCCTGCAAACCACTCCCTTTTTGTTAGATGAACGAACGTCTCTACACATGCTAAGTTCTGTGAGAATAGTGTGTGTGAAAGCCATACTTCACCTAGCGTGTTGGGAACACAAAGATCCTTTTCAGTAGCAAACTCCAGTCCATAAATATATATGGGGAGTTACTAGCTCCAACTCGGTTTTACAGTGAAAACTGCAAGAACCTGAAACCGGCACTAGGAAACAGACTGAGAAACAAGAGTAATAGTTTCTCCTGCAAACCGCTCCATTTGTGTTAGATGAACGAACGTCTCTACACATGCTAATTTATGAGAGATAAGTGTGTGTGAAAGCCGTACTTCAGGTAGCTTTTTGGGAACACAAAGTTTCTTTTCAGTTGCAAACTCCACTTCATACATATATATGGGGAGTTAATAGTTCCAACTAAGTTTTACTGTGAAAATTGTATTAACTTCAACGCGGCACTAGGAAACAGTCTGAGAAACAAGAGTAATAGTTTCTCCTGCAAACCTCTCCAATTGTGTTAGATGAACGAACGTCTCTACACATGCTAAGTTATGAGAGGTAAGTGTGTGTGAAAGCCGTCCTTCACCTAGCTTGTTGGGAACTCAAAGATTCTTTTCAGTTGAAAACTACAATCCATACAATTATATGGGGAGGTTCTAGATCCAACTTTGTTTTACAGTGGAAACGGCAGGAAATTCAAACCGGTAATAAGATACAGACTGAGAAACCAGAGATGTAGTTTCACATGCAAACCGTTCCCTTATTGCTAGATGAACGAAAGTCTCCCCACATGTTCTATTCAGAGCGATAATTGTGTGTGAAAGCCGTCCTTCACCTAGCTTGTTGGGAACACAAAGTTTTTTTTCAGTTGCAAATTCCACTCCATACATATATATGGGGAGGTACTAGCTCCAACTCGGTTTTACAGTGAAAACTGCAGGAACTTCAAACCGGCACTAGGAAACAGACTGAGAAAGCAGAGAAAACGTTAAGCCTGCAAACCGTTCCCATTTTGCTAGATGAACGAACGTCTCTCCACATGCTCAGTACAGAAATATAAGTGTGTGTGAAAGCCATACTTCACTTAGCGTGTTGGGAACACAAATTTTCTTTTCAGTTACAAACTCCACTCCATATATATATAGTGGGAGGTACTAGCTCCAACTCGGTTTTGCACTGAAAACTGCAAGAACCTGTAACCGGCACTAGGGAACAGACTGAGAAACAAGAGTAATAGATTCTCCTGCAAACCGCTCCATTTGTGTTAGATGAACGAACGTCTCTACACATGCTAAGTTATGAGAGATAAGTGTGTGTGAAAGCCGTACTTCAGCTAGCTTGTTTGGAACACAAAGTTTCTTTTCAGTTACAAACTCCGCTCCATACATATATATGGGGAGGTACTAGCTCCAAGTCGTTTTTACTGTGAAAATTGTAGGAACTTCAAACCGGCACTAGGAAACAGACTGAGAAACAAGAGTAATAGTTTCTCCTGCAAACCGCTCCATTTGTTTTAGATGAATGAACGTCTCTACACATGCTAAGTTATGAGAGATAATTGTGCGTGAAAGCCGTCCTTCACCTAGATTTTTGGGAGCACAAATTTTTTTCAGTTGCAAATTCCACTCCATAAATATATATAGAGAGTTAATAGCTCCAACCCGGTTTACAGTGAAAACTGCAGGAACTTCAAACCGCCACTAAGAAACAGACTGAGAAACCAGAGTAAAAATTCCACTGCAACCCGTTCCCTTTGTGCTAGATGAATGAACGTCTCTCCACATGTTCAGTTCTGAGAGATAAGTGTGTGTGAAACTCTTCTTCAGCTTCCTTGTTGGGAACTCAAAGCTCCTTTTCAGTTGCAAACTCCACTCCATACATATATATGGGGAGGTACTTGATCCAACTATGTTTTACAGTGAAAACTGCAGGAAATTCAAACCTGCACTAGGAAACAGCCTGAGAACCAGAGTAAAAGTTTCACCTGCAACCAGTTCCCTTAGTGCTAGATGAATGAACGTCTCTCCACAAGCTCAGTCCTGAGATATATATTTGTGTAAATGCCGTCCTTCACCTAGCTTGTTGGAAACACAAATTTTCTTTTCAGTTACAAACTACACTCCATATATATATATGGGGATGTACTAGCTCCAACACGGTTTTACAGTGAAAATTGCAGGATCTTCAAACAGGCACTAGGAAACCAACTGAGAAAAAAGTGTAATAGATTTTCCTGCAAACTGCTCCATTTGTGTTAGATGAACGAACGTCCCTACACATGCTAAGTTCTGAGAGATAAGTGTGTGTGAAAGCCGTCCTTCACCTAGCTTGTTCGGAACACAAATTTCATTTCATTTGCAAACACAACTCCATATATATATAAGGGGAAGTATTAGCTCCAACTCGGTTTTACAGTGAATACTGCAGGAACTTCAATCCGGCACTAGGAAACACAGAGAAATCAGAGTAAAAGTTTAGCCTGCAAAATGTTCCCATTGTGCTAGAGGAACGACGTCTCTCCACATGCTCAGTTCTGAGGGATAAGTGTCTGTGAAAGCCATTCTTCACCTAGCTTGTTTGGAACAGAAAGTTCCTTTTAGGTTGCAAACTCCACTCCATAAATATATATGGGGAGGTACTAACTCCAACTCGGTTTATAGTGAAAACTGCAGGAACTTCAAACCGGCACTAGGAAACAGACTGAGAAACAAGAGTTATAGTTTCTACAGCAACCCGTTCCTTTGTGCTAGATGAACGAATGTCTCTCCACATGTTCTGTTCTGAGAGATTATTGTTTGTGAAAGCCATACTTCACCTAGCGTGTTGGGAAAACAAAGATCCTTTTCAGTTGCAAACTCCACTCAATACATATATATGTGGAGGTACTAGCTCCAAATCGGTTTTACAGTGAAAACTGCAAGAACTTGATTCCGGCACTAGGGAACAGACTGAGAAACAAGTGTAATAGTTTCTCCTGCAAACCGTTCCCTTTGTGTCAGATGAACGAAAGACTCTCCACATGCTCAGTTCTGAGAGATAAGTGTGTGTGAAAACCGTATTTAAGCTAGCTTGATGGAACACAAAGTTTCTTTTCAGTTGCAAACTACACTCCATACATATATATGGGGAGGTACTAGCTCCAACTCGGTTTTACTGTGAAAACTGCAGTAACTTCAAACCGGCACTAGGAAACAGACTGAGAAACCACAGTAAATATTCCCCTGCCACCCTTTCCCTTTGTGCTTGATGAACAAACGTCTCTCCACATGCTCAGTTCTGAGAGATAATTGTGTGGGAAAGCCGTCCTTCAACTAGCTTGTTGGGAACAAAAGTTTCTTTTCAGATGCCAACTCCAAACCTTAAATATATATGGGGAGGTTCTAGATCCAACTTTGTTTTACAGTGGAAACGGCAGGAAATTCAAACCGGCAATAGGATACAGACTGAGAAACCAGAGATGTAGTTTACCCTGCAAACCGTTCCCTTTTTGCTAGATGAACGAACGTCTCTCCACATGCTCTATTCAGAGAGATAATTGTGTGTGAAAGCCGTCCTTCACCTAGCATTTGGGGAACACAAAGTTTCTTTTCACTTGCAAACACCACTCCATAAATATATATATGGGGAAGTACTAGCTCCAACTCGGTTTTACAGTGAAAATTGCAGGAACTTCATACCGGCACTAGGAACAAACTGAGAAACAAGAATAATAATTTCTCCTGCAAACCACTCCCTTTGTGTTAGATGAACGAACTTCTCAACACATGCTAAGTTATGAGAGATAAGTGTGTGTGAAAGCCGTTCTTCACCTAGCTTTTTCGGAACACATAGTTTCATTTTAGTTGCAAAAACCTCTCCATACATATATATGGGGATGTACAATCTCCAAATCGGTTTTACAGTGAAAACTGCAGGAAATTCATACCGACACTAGGAAACAGACTGAGAAACCAGAGTAAAATTTTCACCTGCAACCCGTTCTATTATTGCAAGATGAACGAACCACTCTCCACATGCTCATATCTGAGAAATAAGTGTGTGTGAAAGCCGTCCTTCACCTAGATTGTTGGGAACACAAAGTTTCTTTTCAGTTACAAACTCCACTCCATAAATATATATGGGGTGGAACTAGCTCCAACTCGGTTTTACAGTGAAAATTGCAGGAACTTCCAACCGGCACTAGGAAAGAGACTGAGAAACCAGAGTATAATTTCTCCTGCAACCCGTTCCCTTTGTGCTAGATGAAAGAACGTCTCTCCACATGCTCAGTTCTGAGAGATAATTGTGTGTGAATGCCGTCGTTCACCTAGCTTGTTGGGAACAAAATTTTCTTTTCAGATGCCAACTCCACTCCATACATATATATGGGGAGGTACTAGCTTCAACACGATTTTACAGTGAAAAATGCAGGAACTTCAAACCGGCAGTAGGAAACAGACTGAGATACCAGAGTAAAAGTTTCTCCTTCAACATAATCCGTTTTTGATAGATGATCGAACGTCTCTCCACATGCTCAGTTCTGAGATATATGTGGGTTTAAAAGCCGACATTCAGCTTCCTTGTTGTGAATACGAATTTACTTTTGAGTTACAAACTACACTCCATACATATATTTGGGAAAATACTAGCTCCAACTCGGTTTTACAGTGAAAATTGCAGGAACTTCAAACCGGCACTAGGAAACAGACTGAGAAACAAGAGTAATAATTTCTCCTGCAAACCGCTCCCATTGTGTTAGATGAAAGAACGTCTGTACACATGCTAAGTTCTGAGAGATAAGTGTGTTCGAAACCCATCCTTCACCTAGCTTGTTCTGAACACAATTTTTCTTTTCAGTTGCAAAGCCCACTCCATACATATATATGGGGAGGTACTAGATCCAACTCGGTTTACAGTGAAAACTGTAGGAATTTCAAACCGGCACTAGGAAACACACTGAGAAACCAGAGTAAACTTTTCTCCTGCAACCCGTTCTTTGTGCTAGATGAACGAACATCTATCGACATGCTCAGTTCTGAGAGATACGTGTGTGTGAAAGCCATCCTTCACCTAGCCTGTTGGGAACACAAAGTTTCTTTTCAGTTGCAAACTCCACTCCATACATATATATGTGGCGGTACTAGCTCCAAATCTGTTTTACAATGAAAACTGCAGGAACTTGAAACAGGCACCAGGAAACAGTCTGAGAAACAAGAGTGAAAGTTTCTCCTGCAACACGTTTCCTTAGTGCTAGAACCAATAAACTCTTTCCACATGCTCAGTTCTAAGAGTTAAGTATGAGTGAAAGCCGCCCTTCACCTAGCATGTTGGAACACAAAGTTTCTTTTCAGTTGCAAACTCCACTCCATACATATATATATATGGAGGTACTAGCTCCAACTCGGTTTTTTCCGTGAAAACTGCAGGAAATTCAAACCGGCACTAGGAAACAGACTGAGAAAGCAGAGTAAAAGATTCTCCTGTAACCCGTTCCCTTTGAGCTATATGAACGAACTTCTCTCCACATGCTCATTTGTGAGAGACAAGTGTGTGTGAAAGCCGTACTTCAACTAGCTTGTTGGGAACAAAAGTTTCTTTTCAGATGCAAAATCCACTCCATACATATATATGGGGAGGTACTAGCTCCAACTCGATTTTACAGTGAAAACTGCAGGATCTTCAAACCGGCACTAGGAAACAGACTGAGAAACCAGAGTAAAAGATTCTCTTGCAACCCGTTCTGTTTTTGCTAGATGAACGAACGTCTGTCCACATGCTCATTTCTGAGAGATAATTGAGTGTGAAAGCCTTCCTTCACCTAGCTTGTTGGGAACACAAAGTTTCTTTTCAGATGCAAAATTCACTCCATACATATATATGGGGAGGTACTAGCTCCAACTCGATTTTACAGTGAAAACTGCAGGAACTTCAAGCCGGCACTAAAAAACAGATTGAGAAACCAGAGTAAAAGTTTCGCCTGCAACCCTTTCCCATTGTGCTAGATGAACGAACGTCTCTACACATACTCAGTTCTGAGAAATAAGTGTGTATGAAAGCCGTCCTTCACATAGCTTGTTGGGAACACAAACTTTCTTTTCATTTGCAAACTCCACTCCATATATATATAAGGGTATGTACTAACTCCAACTCGGTTTACAGTGAAAACTGAAGGAATTTCAAAACGGCACTAGGAAAGAGACTGAGAAACCAAAGTATAATTTCTCCTGCAACCCGTTCCCTTTGTGCTGTATGAAAGAACTTCTCTCCACATGCTGAGTTCTGAGAGATAATTGTGTGTGAAAGCCATCGTTCACCTAGCTTGTTGGGAACAAAAGTTTCTTTTCAGATGCAAACTCCACTCCAAACATATATATGGGGAGGTACTAGCTCCAACACGATTTTACAGTGAAAATTGCAGGAACTTCAAACCGGCACTAGGAAACAGACTGCAAAACAAGAGAAAAAGTTGCTCCTGAAACCCAATCCGTTTTTGATAGATGATCGAACGTCTCTCCACATGCTCAGTTCTGAGAGATATTGGTGTGTGAAAGCTGTCCTTCATCCAGCTTGTTCGGAACACAAAGTTTCTTTTTAGTGGCAAACTCCATTATATACATATATATGCATAAGTAATAGCTCCAACTCGGTTTTACAGTGAAAACTGCAGGAACTTCAAACCGGCACTGGGAAACAGACTGAGAAACCAGAGTAAAAGATTCTCCTGCAACCGGTTCCAGTTGTGTTAGATGAACGAACTTCTCTCCACATGCACAGTTCTGAGAGACAAGTGTGTTTAAAAGCCGTCCTTCATCTAGCTTGGTGGGAGCAAGGGTTTCTTTTCAGATGCAAACTCCACTCCATACTTATATGTAGGGAAGTACTAGCTCCAACATGATTTTACAGTGAAATCTGCAGGAACTTCAAACCGGCACTAGGAAACACACTAAGAAAACAGAGTAAAATTTTTTCCTGAAAACCGATCCCTTTGTGCTAGATGAAATAAAGTCTTTCCACATGCTCAGTTCTGAGAGATAAGTGTGTGTGAAAACCGTACTTCAGCTAGCTTGATGGGAAAACAAAGTTTCTTTTCAGTTGCAAATTCCACTCAATACATATATATGGGGAGGTACTAGCTCCAACTCGGTTTTACAGTGAAAACTGCAGGAACTTCAAACAGGCACTAGGAAACAGACTGAGAAACAAGTGTAATAATTTCTCCTGCAAACTGCTCCATTTATGTTAGATGAACGAACGTCTCTGCACATGCTAAGTTCTGAGAGATAAGAGTGTGTGAAAGCCGTACTTCACCTACCTTGTTGGGAACACAAATATTCTTTACAGTTGCAAACTCCACTTCATATATTTATATGGGGTTGTACTAGCTCCAACTCGGTTTTACAGTGATAACTGCAGGAAAATCAAACCAGCACTAGGAAACAGACTGAGAAACAAGAGTAAAAGTTACTCCTGCAACCCGTTCCTTTGTGCTAGATGAACGAACATCTCTCGACATGCTCAGTACTGAGAGATAATTGTGTCTCAAAGCCGTCCTTCACCTAGCCTGTTGGGAACACAAAGTTTCTTTTCAGTTGCAAACACCATTCTATAAATATATATGGGGCGGTACTAGCACCAACACTGTTTACAGTGAAAACTGCAGGAACTTCAAACAGGCACTAGGAAACAGACTGAGAAACAAGTTAAATAGTTTCTCCTACAACACGTTCCCTTAGTGCTAGATGATCTAAAGTCTCTCCACATGCTCAGTTCTGAGAGAAAAGTGTGTGTGAAAGCCGTCCTTCACCTAACTTGTAGGGAACCCAAAGTTTCTTTTAAGTTGCAAACACCACTCCATACATATATATGGGTAGGTATTAGCTCCAACTCAGTTTAGAGTGAAAACTGCAGGAACTTCAAACAGGCACTAGGAAACAGACTGAGAATCCAGAGTAATAGTTTCCCCTGCAACCCGTTCCATTTGTGCTAGATGAACGAACGTCTCTCCAAATGTTCAGTTCTGAGAGATAAGTGTGTGTGAAAGCCATGCTTCATCTATCTTGTTGGGAACACAATGTTCCTTTTCAGTTGCGAACACCACTCCATAAATATATATGGGGAGGAACTATCTCCAACTCGGTTTTACAGTGAAAACTTCAGGAACTTCAAACCGGCACTAGGGAACAGACTGAGAAACAAGTGTAATATTTTCTCCTGCAAACCTTTCCCTTTGTGTCAGATGAACGAAAGTCTCTCCACATGCTCAGATCTCAGAGATCAGTGTGTGTGAAAACCGTACTTCAGCCAGCTTGTTGGGAACACAAAGTTTCTTTTCAGTTACAATCTCCACTCCATACACATATATGGGGAGGTACTAGATCCAACTCGGTTTTACAGTGTAAACTGCAGGAACTTCAAACCGGCACTAGGAAACAGACTGAGAAAGCAGAGAAAACGTTAAGCCTGCAAACCGTTCCCATTTTGCTAGATGAACGAACGTCTCTCCACATGCTCAGTACAGAAATATAAGTGTGTGTGAAAGCCATACTTCACTTAGCGTGTTGGGAACACAAATTTTCTTTTCAGTTACAAACTCCACTCCATATATATATAGTGGGAGGTACTAGCTCCAACTCGGTTTTGCACTGAAAACTGCAAGAACCTGTAACCGGCACTAGGGAACAGACTGAGAAACAAGAGTAATAGATTCTCCTGCAAACCGCTCCATTTGTGTTAGATGAACGAACGTCTCTACACATGCTAAGTTATGAGAGATAAGTGTGTGTGAAAGCCGTACTTCAGCTAGCTTGTTTGGAACACAAAGTTTCTTTTCATTTACAAACTCCGCTCCATATATATATATGGGGAGGTACTAGCTCCAAGTCGTTTTTACTGTGAAAATTGTAGGAACTTCAAACCGGCACTAGGAAACAGACTGAGAAACAAGAGTAATAGTTTCTCCTGCAAACCGCTCCATTTGTTTTAGATGAATGAACGTCTCTACACATGCTAAGTTATGAGAGATAATTGTGCGTGAAAGCCGTCCTTCACCTAGATTTTTGGGAGCACAAATTTTTTTCAGTTGCAAGTTCCACTCCATAAATATATATAGAGAGTTAATAGCTCCAACCCGGTTTACAGTGAAAACTGCAGGAACTTCAAACCGCCACTAAGAAACAGACTGAGAAACCAGAGTAAAAATTCCACTGCAACCCGTTCCCTTTGTGCTAGATGAATGAACGTCTCTCCACATGTTCAGTTCTGAGAGATAAGTGTGTGTGAAACTCTTCTTCAGCTTCCTTGTTGGGAACTCAAAGCTCCTTTTCAGTTGCAAACTCCACTCCATACATATATATGGGGAGGTACTTGATCCAACTATGTTTTACAGTGAAAACTGCAGGAAATTCAAACCTGCACTAGGAAACAGCCTGAGAACCAGAGTAAAAGTTTCACCTGCAACCAGTTCCCTTAGTGCTAGATGAATGAACGTCTCTCCACAAGCTCAGTCCTGAGATATATATTTGTGTAAATGCCGTCCTTCACCTAGCTTGTTGGAAACACAAATTTTCTTTTCAGTTACAAACTACACTCCATATATATATATGGGGATGTACTAGCTCCAACACGGTTTTACAGTGAAAATTGCAGGATCTTCAAACAGGCACTAGGAAACCAACTGAGAAAAAAGTGTAATAGATTTTCCTGCAAACTGCTCCATTTTTGTTAGATGAACGAACGTCCCTACACATGCTAAGTTCTGAGAGATAAGTGTGTGTGAAAGCCGTCCTTCACCTAGCTTGTTCGGAACACAAATTTCATTTCATTTGCAAACACAACTCCATATATATATAAGGGGAAGTATTAGCTCCAACTCGGTTTTACAGTGAATACTGCAGGAACTTCAATCCGGCACTAGGAAACACAGAGAAATCAGAGTAAAAGTTTAGCCTGCAAAACGTTCCCATTGTGCTAGAGGAACGACGTCTCTCCACATGCTCAGTTCTGAGGGATAAGTGTCTGTGAAAGCCATTCTTCACCTAGCTTGTTTGGAACAGAAAGTTCCTTTTAGGTTGCAAACTCCACTCCATAAATATATATGGGGAGGTACTAGCTCCAACTCGGTTTATAGTGAAAACTGCAGGAACTTCAAACCGGCACTAGGAAACAGACTGAGAAACAAGAGTTATAGTTTCTACAGCAACCCGTTCCTTTGTGCTAGATGAACGAATGTCTCTCCACATGTTCTGTTCTGAGAGATTATTGTTTGTGAAAGCCATACTTCACCTAGCGTGTTGGGAAAACAAAGATCCTTTTCAGTTGCAAACTCCACTCAATACATATATATGTGGAGGTACTAGCTCCAAATCGGTTTTACAGTGAAAACTGCAAGAACTTGATTCCGGCACTAGGGAACAGACTGAGAAACAAGTGTAATAGTTTCTCCTGCAAACCGTTCCCTTTGTGTCAGATGAACGAAAGACTCTCCACATGCTCAGTTCTGAGAGATAAGTGTGTGTGAAAACCGTATTTAAGCTAGCTTGATGGAACACAAAGTTTCTTTTCAGTTGCAAACTACACTCCATACATATATATGGGGAGGTACTAGCTCCAACTCGGTTTTACTGTGAAAACTGCAGTAACTTCAAACCGGCACTAGGAAACAGACTGAGAAACCACAGTAAATATTCCCCTGCCACCCTTTCCCTTTGTGCTTGATGAACAAACGTCTCTCCACATGCTCAGTTCTGAGAGATAATTGTGTGGGAAAGCCGTCCTTCAACTAGCTTGTTGGGAACAAAAGTTTCTTTTCAGATGCCAACTCCAAACCTTAAATATATATGGGGAGGTTCTAGATCCAACTTTGTTTTACAGTGGAAACGGCAGGAAATTCAAACCGGCAATAGGATACAGACTGAGAAACCAGAGATGTAGTTTACCCTGCAAACCGTTCCCTTTTTGCTAGATGAACGAACGTCTCTCCACATGCTCTATTCAGAGAGATAATTGTGTGTGAAAGCCGTCCTTCACCTAGCATTTGGGGAACACAAAGTTTCTTTTCACTTGCAAACACCACTCCATAAATATATATATGGGGAAGTACTAGCTCCAACTCGGTTTTACAGTGAAAATTGCAGGAACTTCATACCGGCACTAGGAACAAACTGAGAAACAAGAATAATAATTTCTCCTGCAAACCACTCCCTTTGTGTTAGATGAACGAACTTCTCAACACATGCTAAGTTATGAGAGATAAGTGTGTGTGAAAGCCGTTCTTCACCTAGCTTTTTCGGAACACATAGTTTCATTTTAGTTGCAAAAACCTCTCCATACATATATATGGGGATGTACAATCTCCAAATCGGTTTTACAGTGAAAACTGCAGGAAATTCATACCGACACTAGGAAACAGACTGAGAAACCAGAGTAAAATTTTCACCTGCAACCCGTTCTATTATTGCAAGATGAACGAACCACTCTCCACATGCTCATATCTGAGAAATAAGTGTGTGTGAAAGCCGTCCTTCACCTAGATTGTTGGGAACACAAAGTTTCTTTTCAGTTACAAACTCCACTCCATAAATATATATGGGGTGGAACTAGCTCCAACTCGGTTTTACAGTGAAAATTGCAGGAACTTCCAACCGGCACTAGGAAAGAGACTGAGAAACCAGAGTATAATTTCTCCTGCAACCCGTTCCCTTTGTGCTAGATGAAAGAACGTCTCTCCACATGCTCAGTTCTGAGAGATAATTGTGTGTGAATGCCGTCGTTCACCTAGCTTGTTGGGAACAAAATTTTCTTTTCAGATGCCAACTCCACTCCATACATATATATGGGGAGGTACTAGCTTCAACACGATTTTACAGTGAAAAATGCAGGAACTTCAAACCGGCAGTAGGAAACAGACTGAGATACCAGAGTAAAAGTTTCTCCTTCAACATAATCCGTTTTTGATAGATGATCGAACGTCTCTCCACATGCTCAGTTCTGAGATATATGTGGGTTTAAAAGCCGACATTCAGCTTCCTTGTTGTGAATACGAATTTACTTTTGAGTTACAAACTACACTCCATACATATATTTGGGAAAATACTAGCTCCAACTCGGTTTTACAGTGAAAATTGCAGGAACTTCAAACCGGCACTAGGAAACAGACTGAGAAACAAGAGTAATAATTTCTCCTGCAAACCGCTCCCATTGTGTTAGATGAAAGAACGTCTGTACACATGCTAAGTTCTGAGAGATAAGTGTGTTCGAAATCCATCCTTCACCTAGCTTGTTCTGAACACAATTTTTCTTTTCAGTTGCAAAGCCCACTCCATACATATATATGGGGAGGTACTAGATCCAACTCGGTTTACAGTGAAAACTGTAGGAATTTCAAACCGGCACTAGGAAACACACTGAGAAACCAGAGTAAACTTTTCTCCTGCAACCCGTTCTTTGTGCTAGATGAACGAACATCTATCGACATGCTCAGTTCTGAGAGATACGTGTGTGTGAAAGCCATCCTTCACCTAGCCTGTTGGGAACACAAAGTTTCTTTTCAGTTGCAAACTCCACTCCATACATATATATGTGGCGGTACTAGCTCCAAATCTGTTTTACAATGAAAACTGCAGGAACTTGAAACAGGCACCAGGAAACAGTCTGAGAAACAAGAGTGAAAGTTTCTCCTGCAACACGTTTCCTTAGTGCTAGAACCAATAAACTCTTTCCACATGCTCAGTTCTAAGAGTTAAGTATGAGTGAAAGCCGCCCTTCACCTAGCATGTTGGAACACAAAGTTTCTTTTCAGTTGCAAACTCCACTCCATACATATATATATATGGAGGTACTAGCTCCAACTCGGTTTTTTCCGTGAAAACTGCAGGAAATTCAAACCAGCACTAGGAAACAGACTGAGAAAGCAGAGTAAAAGATTCTCCTGTAACCCGTTCCCTTTGAGCTATATGAACGAACGTCTGTCCACATGCTCATTTCTGAGAGATAATTGAGTGTGAAAGCCTTCCTTCACCTAGCTTGTTGGGAACACAAAGTTTCTTTTCAGATGCAAAATTCACTCCATACATATATATGGGGAGGTACTAGCTCCAACTCGATTTTACAGTGAAAACTGCAGGAACTTCAAGCCGGCACTAAAAAACAGACTGAGAAACCAGAGTAAAAGTTTCGCCTGCAACCCTTTCCCATTGTGCTAGATGAACGAACGTCTCTACACATACTCAGTTCTGAGAAATAAGTGTGTATGAAAGCCGTCCTTCACATAGCTTGTTGGGAACACAAACTTTCTTTTCATTTGCAAACTCCACTCCATATATATATAAGGGTATGTACTAACTCCAACTCGGTTTACAGTGAAAACTGAAGGAATTTCAAAACGGCACTAGGAAAGAGACTGAGAAACCAAAGTATAATTTCTCCTGCAACCCGTTCCCTTTGTGCTGTATGAAAGAACTTCTCTCCACATGCTGAGTTCTGAGAGATAATTGTGTGTGAAAGCCATCGTTCACCTAGCTTGTTGGGAACAAAAGTTTCTTTTCAGATGCAAACTCCACTCCAAACATATATATGGGGAGGTACTAGCTCCAACACGATTTTACAGTGAAAATTGCAGGAACTTCAAACCGGCACTAGGAAACAGACTGCAAAACAAGAGAAAAAGTTGCTCCTGAAACCCAATCCGTTTTTGATAGATGATCGAACGTCTCTCCACATGCTCAGTTCTGAGAGATATTGGTGTGTGAAAGCTGTCCTTCATCCAGCTTGTTCGGAACACAAAGTTTCTTTTTAGTGGCAAACTCCATTATATACATATATATGCATAAGTAATAGCTCCAACTCGGTTTTACAGTGAAAACTGCAGGAACTTCAAACCGGCACTGGGAAACAGACTGAGAAACCAGAGTAAAAGATTCTCCTGCAACCGGTTCCAGTTGTGTTAGATGAACGAACTTCTCTCCACATGCACAGTTCTGAGAGACAAGTGTGTTTAAAAGCCGTCCTTCATCTAGCTTGGTGGGAGCAAGGGTTTCTTTTCAGATGCAAACTCCACTCCATACTTATATGTAGGGAAGTACTAGCTCCAACATGATTTTACAGTGAAATCTGCAGGAACTTCAAACCGGCACTAGGAAACACACTAAGAAAACAGAGTAAAATTTTTTCCTGAAAACCGATCCCTTTGTGCTAGATGAAATAAAGTCTTTCCACATGCTCAGTTCTGAGAGATAAGTGTGTGTGAAAACCGTACTTCAGCTAGCTTGATGGGAAAACAAAGTTTCTTTTCAGTTGCAAATTCCACTCAATACATATATATGGGGAGGTACTAGCTCCAACTCGGTTTTACAGTGAAAACTGCAGGAACTTCAAACAGGCACTAGGAAACAGACTGAGAAACAAGTGTAATAATTTCTCCTGCAAACTGCTCCATTTATGTTAGATGAACGAACGTCTCTGCACATGCTAAGTTCTGAGAGATAAGAGTGTGTGAAAGCCGTACTTCACCTACCTTGTTGGGAACACAAATATTCTTTACAGTTGCAAACTCCACTTCATATATTTATATGGGGTTGTACTAGCTCCAACTCGGTTTTACAGTGATAACTGCAGGAAAATCAAACCAGCACTAGGAAACAGACTGAGAAACAAGAGTAAAAGTTACTCCTGCAACCCGTTCCTTTGTGCTAGATGAACGAACATCTCTCGACATGCTCAGTACTGAGAGATAATTGTGTCTCAAAGCCGTCCTTCACCTAGCCTGTTGGGAACACAAAGTTTCTTTTCAGTTGCAAACACCATTCTATAAATATATATGGGGCGGTACTAGCACCAACACTGTTTACAGTGAAAACTGCAGGAACTTCAAACAGGCACTAGGAAACAGACTGAGAAACAAGTTAAATAGTTTCTCCTACAACACGTTCCCTTAGTGCTAGATGATCTAAAGTCTCTCCACATGCTCAGTTCTGAGAGAAAAGTGTGTGTGAAAGCCGTCCTTCACCTAACTTGTAGGGAACCCAAAGTTTCTTTTAAGTTGCAAACTCCACTCCATACATATATATGGGTAGGTATTAGCTCCAACTCAGTTTAGAGTGAAAACTGCAGGAACTTCAAACAGGCACTAGGAAACAGACTGAGAATCCAGAGTAATAGTTTCCCCTGCAACCCGTTCCATTTGTGCTAGATGAACGAACGTCTCTCCAAATGTTCAGTTCTGAGAGATAAGTGTGTGTGAAAGCCATGCTTCATCTATCTTGTTGGGAACACAATGTTCCTTTTCAGTTGCGAACACCACTCCATAAATATATATGGGGAGGAACTATCTCCAACTCGGTTTTACAGTGAAAACTTCAGGAACTTCAAACCGGCACTAGGGAACAGACTGAGAAACAAGTGTAATATTTTCTCCTGCAAACCTTTCCCTTTGTGTCAGATGAACGAAAGTCTCTCCACATGTTCAGATCTCAGAGATCAGTGTGTGTGAAAACCGTACTTCAGCCAGCTTGTTGGGAACACAAAGTTTCTTTTCAGTTACAAACTCCACTCCATACACATATATGGGGAGGTACTAGATCCAACTCGGTTTTAGAGTGAAAACTGCAGGAACTTCTAAATGGCACTAGGAAAAAGACTATAAAACAGGAGTAAAACTTTCGCCTCCAAACAGTTCCCTGTGAGCTAGATGAATGAACGTCTCTGCACATGCTCAGTTCTGAGAAATAAGTGTGTGTGAAAGCCGTTCTTCACCTAGATTTTTGGGAACACATAGTTTTTTTTAGTTGCATAAACCAATCCATCCATATATATGCAGAGTACTAGCTCCAACTCGGTTTTACTGTGAAATCTGCAGGAACTTCAAACCGGCACTGGGAAACAGACTGAGAAACCAGAGTAAAAGTTTCTCCTGCAACCCGTTTTCTTTGTGCTAGATGAGCGAACGTCTCTCCACATGCTTAGTTCTGAGAGATATTGTGTGTGAAAGCCGTACTTCACATAGATTGTTGGGAACAAAAGTTTGTTTTCAGATGAAAACTCAACCCCATACATATATATGGGGAGGTACTAGATCCAACTCGGTTTTACAGTGAAACTGCAGGAACTTCGTACCAGCACTAGTAAACAGATTATTAAACCAGAGTAAAAGTTTAGCCTTCAACCGTTCCCTTTGTCCTAGATGAAAGAACGTCTCTCCACATGCTCAGCTCTGAGAAATAAGTGTGTGTGAAAGCCGTCATTCATCCAGCTTGTTCAGAACACAAAGTTTCTTTTTAGTGGCAAACCCCATTATATACATATATATGTGTAGGTTCTAGCTCCAACTCGGTTTTACAGTGAAAACTGCAGGAGCTTCAAACCGTCACTAGGAAACAGACTGAGAAACAAGAGAAAAGTTTCTCCTTCAAACCGTTCCCTTCGTGCTAGATGATCGAATGTCTCTCCACATGCTCAGTTCTGACAGAAAATTGTGTGTGAAAGCCTTCCTTCACCTAGCTTGTTTGGAACACAAAGTTTCTTTTCAGTTGCAAACTCCAATCCATACTTATATATGGGGAGGTACTAGCTCCAACTCGGTTTTACAGTGAAAAACGCAGGAAATTCAAACCGGCACTAGGAAACAGACTGAGAAACCAGAGTAAAAGTTTCCCCTGCAACCCGTTCCATTTTTGCTAGATGAACGAACGTCTCTCCACATGCTCAGTTCGGAGATATATGTGTGTTTAAAAGCTGTACTTCAACTAGCCTGTTGGGAACACAAATTTTCTTTTCACTTACACACTACACTCCATACATATATTTGGGGAGATACTAGTTCCAACTCTGTTTTACATTGAAAATTGCAGGAACATGAAACTGGCACTAGGAAACAGACTGAGAAACAAGAGTAATAGTTTCTCCTGCAAACCGCTCCATTGTGTTAGATGAACGAACGTCTCTACACATGCTAAGTTCTGAGAGATAAGTGTGTGTGAAAGCCGTCCTTAAGTTAGCTTGTTGGGAACACAAATTTTCTTTCAGTTGCAAAAACCACTCCATACATATATATGGGGAGGTACTAGCTCCAACTCGGTTTTACAGTGAAAACTGCAGGAACTTCAAACCGGCACTAGGAAACAGACTGAGAATCAAGAGTAAAAGTTTCTCCTGCAACATATTCAGTTTGTGCTAGATGAACGAACGTCGCTCCACATGCTCAGTTCTGAGAGATATGTGGGTGTGAAAGTCGTCTTTCACCTAGCTTGTTGGGAACACAAAGTTTCTATTAAGATGCAAACTCCACTCCAAACATATATATGGGGAGTTACTAGCTCCAACTCGGTTTTACAGTGAAAACTGCAGGAACTTCAATCCAGCAATAGGAAACAGACTATGAAACCAGAGTAATAGTTTCCCATGCAAACCGTTCCCTTTGTGCTAGATGAACGAACGTCTCACCTCATGCTCAGATCTGAGAGATAAGTGTGTGTGAAAGCCTTCCTTCACCTAGCTGGTTGGGAACACAAAGTTTCTTTCAGTTGCACACCCCACTCCATACATATATATGGGTAGGTACCAGCTCCAAATCGGTTTACAGTGAAAACTGCAGGAACTTCAAATCGGGACTAGGAAACAGACTGAGAAACCAGAGAAATAGTTTCCCCTGCAACCCGTTCACTTTGTGCTAGAAGAACGAACGTTTATCCACATGTTCATTTCTGAGAGATTCGTGTGTGTGAAAGCCGTACTTCACCAGTCTTGTTGGGAACACAAAGTTCCTTTTCAGTTGCAAACTCCACCCCATAATTATATATGGGTTGCTACAAGGTCCAAATCGGTTTTACAGTGAAAACTGCAGGAACATCAATCTGGCACTAGGAACAGAGTGAGAAACAAGTGTATTAGTTTCTCCTGCAAACCGTTCCCTTTGTGTCAGATGAACGAAAGTCTCTCCACATGCTCAGTTCTGAGTTATAAGTGTGTGTGAAAACCGTACTTCAGCCAGCTTCTTGGGAACACAAAGTTTCTTTCCAGTTGCAAACAACACTCCATACATATATTTGGGAAGGTACCAGCCCGAAATCTGTTTTACAGTGAAAACTGCAGGAACTTCAAAACGGCACTAGGAATCAGACTATAAAACCAGAGTAAATATTTCACCTGCAGCACGTTCCCTTTTTGCTACAAGAAAGAACGTCTCTCCACATGCTCACTTCTGAGATATAAGTGTGTGTGAAAGCCGTACTTTACCTAACTTGTTGGGAAAACAAAGTTTATTTTCAGTTGCGAACTCCACTCCATAAATATATATTGGGAGGTATTAGCTCCAACTCGCTTTTACAATGAAAACAACAGGAACATCAAACCGGCACTTGAAAACAGACTGAGATATCAGAATAAAAGTTTCTCCTGCAACCCGTTCCCTTTGTGCTAGATGAATGAACGTCTCTCCACATGCTCACTTCTGAGAGAAAAATGTGTATGAAAGCCGCCTTCACCTAGTATGTAGGGAACAGAAAGTTTCTTTCCAGTTGCAAACTACACTCCATATATATATATGGGGACGTAATTGATCCAACTCGGTTTTACAGAGAAAACTGCATGAACCTGAAAACGGCACTAGGAAACAGACTGAGCAACGAGCTTAAAATTTCTCCTGTAACCCGTTCCCTTTGTGCTTGCTGAACGAAAGTCTCTCCACATGCTCTCTTCAGAGATATATGTGTGTGTGAAAGCCGTCCTTCACCTAGATTTTGGGAACACAAAGTTTCTTTTCAGTTACAAATTACACTCCATATATATTATATGGGTAGAGTCTAGCTCCTAGTCGGTTTTACACTGAAAACTGCAGGAACTTCAAACCGGCACTAGTAAACAGCATGAGAAAGCAGAGAAAAAGTTTTTCCTACAACCGGTTCCCTTTGTGCAAGATGAACGAACGTCTCTCCACATAATAATTTCTAAGAGATACTTTGTGTGAAAGCCTTTCTTCACCTAGCTTGTTGGGAACACAATGTATCTTTTCAGTTGCATACTACACTGTATACATTTTATAAGGGGTGTGACAAGCTCCAACTCGGTTTTACAGTGAAAACTGCAGGAAATTCAAATCGGCACTTGGAAACAGACTGAAAAACCAGAGAAAATGTTTCTCCTATAACCCGTTCTTTGTACTATATGAACGAACGTCTCTCTACATGCTCAGTTCTGAGAGATAACTGTGTATGAAAGCCGTCCTTCACCTTCCTTGTCGGGAACACAAAGTTTCTTTCAGTTGCAATATACACTCCATACATATATATGGGGTGGTACTAGCTCCAAATCGGTATTACGGTGAAAATTGAGGGAACTTCAAACCGGAACTAGGAAACAGACTGAGAAACCAGAGTAAAAGTTTCCCCTGCAACCAGTTCCCTTTGTGCTAGATGAACGAACGTCTCTCCACATGCTCATTTCTGAGAGATAATTGTGAGTAAAAGCCGTCCATCACCTAGCTTGTTGGGAACACATAGTTTCTTTTAAGTTGCAAACTACACTCCATACATATATAAGGATAGGTACAAGCTCCAACTCGGTATTACAGTGAAAACTGCAGGAACTTCAAACCGGCACTAGGAAACAGACTGAAAACACAGAATAAGTGTTTCTCCTGCAACCCGTTCCATTTGAGCTAGATGAACGAACGTCTCTCCACATGCTCACTTCTGAGATATAAGTGTGTGTGAAAGCCGTACTTCACCAATCTGTTGGGAACACAAATTTCCCTTCCAGTTGCAAACTACACTCCATACAAATATATGGGTAGGTTCTAGCTCCAACTCTGTTTTACAGTGTAAAGTGCAAGAAACTCAAATCGACACTAGGAAACAGACTGAGACACCAGAGAAAAAGATTTCCCTGAAAACTGTTCCATGTGTGCTGGATGAACGAACGTCTCTCCACATGCTCAGTTCTCAGAGATAAGTTTATGTGAAAGCCGTCCTTCACCTAGCTTTTTGGGAACACAAAGTTTCTTTTCAGTTGCAAACAACACTCCATACTTATATATGGGAAGTACTAGCTCCAACTCGGTTTTAAAGTGAAAATTGCCGGAACTTCAAACAGGCATTAGGAAACAGACTGAGAAACCAGAGAAAAAGTTTCTCATGAATCCTGTTCCATGTGTGCTGGATGAACGAACGTCTCTCCACATGCCCAGTTCTGAGAGATATTTTTGTATGAAAGCCTTTCTTCACCTAGGTTGTTGGGAACACAAAGTTTATTTTCATTGGCAAACAACCCTCCATTCATATATAAGTGGAGGTACTAGCTCCAAATAGGTTTTAGAGTGAAAACTGCAGGAACTTCAAACCGGCACTAGGAAACATTCTGAGAAACCAGAATAAGAGTTTCTCCCACAACCCATTCCATTTGTGCTAGATGAATGAACGTCTCTCCACATGCTCACTTCTGAGATATAAGTGTGTGTGAAAGCCGTACTTCAACAAGCTTGTTGGGAACACAAATTTTCTTTTCAGTTGCAAACAACACTCCATAAAAATATATGGGGAGGTACTAGCTCCAACTCGGTTTTAAAGTGAAAATTGCCGGAACTTCAAACAGGCATTAGGAAACAGACTGAGAAACCAGAGAAAAAGTTTCTCATGAATCCTGTTCCATGTGTGCTGGATGAACGAACGTCTCTCCACATGCCCAGTTCTGAGAGATATTTTTGTATGAAAGCCGTTCTTCACCTAGGTTGTTGGGAACACAAAGTTTATTTTCATTTGCAAACAACCCTCCATTCATATATAAGTGGAGGTACTAGCTCCAAATAGGTTTTAGAGTGAAAACTGCAGGAACTTCAAACCGGCACTAGGAAACATTCTGAGAAACCAGAATAAGAGTTTCTCCCACAACCCATTCCATTTGTGCTAGATGAATGAACGTCTCTCCACATGCTCACTTCTGAGATATAAGTTTGTGTGAAAGCCGTACTTCAACAAGCTTGTTGGGAACACAAATTTTCTTTTCAGTTGCAAACAACACTCCATAAAAATATATGGGGAGGTACTAGCTCCAAATTGGTTTAACAGTGTAAATTGAATTAAACTCAAAACGGCACTAGGAAACAGACTGAGAAACCAGAGAAAAGTTTCTCCTGCAACTGATTCCATTTGTGCTGGTTGAATGAACGTCTCTCCACATGCTCATTTCTGAGAGATAATTGTGTGTAAAAGCCGTCCTTCACCTAGCTTGTTGGGAAAACATAGTTTCTTTTAAGTTGCAAACTTCTCTCCATACATATATATGGGTAGGTACTAGCTCCAAATCCCTTTTACAGTGAAAACTGCAGGAACTTCAAACCGGCACTAGAAAACAGGCTGTGAAACCAAAAAAAAGGTTCTCCTGCAAACCGTTCAATTTGTGCTTGCTGAAAGAACGTCTCTCCACATGCTCTCTTCAGAGATATAAGTGTGTGTGAAAGCCGTCCTTCACCTTGCTCTTTGGAAACACAAATTTTCTTTTCAGTTACAAATTACACTCCATAAATATTATATGGGTAGAGACAAGCTCCTAGTCGGTTTTACAGTGAAAACTGCAGGAACTTCAAACCGGCACTAGGAAATAGCATGAGAAACCAGAGTAAAAGTTTTTCCTACAACCGGTTCCCTTTGTGCTAGATGAACGAACGTCTCTCCACATAATAATTTCTAAGAGATATTTTGTGTGAAAGCCGTTCTTCACCTAGCATGTTGGGAAAACAGAGAATTTTTTCATTTGAATACTACACTGCATACATTTTATAAGGGGAGTGACTAGCTCCAACTCGGTTTTACAGTGAAAACAACAGGAACTTCAAACCGGCACTTGAAAACAGACTGAGAAACCACAAAAAAATTTCTCCTGCAACCCGTTCCCTTTGTGCTTGCTGAACAAACGTCTCTCCACATGCTATCTTCAGAGATATAAGTGTGTGTGAAAGCCGTACTTCACCTAGCTTTTTGGGAACACAAAATTTCTTTTCAGTTCCAAATTACACTCCATATATATTATATGGTTAGAGTCTAGCTCCTAGTCGGTTTTACAGTGAAAACTGCAGGAACTTCAAACCGGCACTAGGAAACAGCATGAGAAACCAGAGTAATAGTTTTTCCTACAACCGGTTCCCTTTGTGCTAGATGAACGTACGTCTCTCCACATAATAATTTCTAAGAGATACTTTGTGTGAAAGCCGTTCTTCACCTAGCTTGTTGGGAACACAAAGAATCTTTTCAGTTGCATACTAAACTGCATACATTTTATAAGGGGAGTGACTAGCTCCAACTCGGTTTTACAGTGAAAACTGCAGGAAATTCAAACCGGACCTTGGAAACAGACTGAAAAACCAGAGAAAATGTTTTTCCTAAAACCCGTTCTTTGTACTATATGAACGAACGTCTCTCAACATGCTCAGTTCTGAGAGATATGTGTGTATGAATGCCGTCCTTCAACTTCCTTGTCGGGAACACATAGTTTCTTTTCAGTTGCAATATACAATCCTTACATATATATGGGGTGGTACTAGCTCCAACTCGGTATTACTGTGAAAATTGAGGGAACTTCAAACCGGAACTAGGAAACAGACTGAGAAACCAGAGTTAAAGATTCTCCTGCAACCCGTTCAAGTTTTGCTGGTTGAATGAAGGTCTCTCCACATGCTCATTTCTGAGAGAGAGTTGTGTGTAAAAGCCGTCCATCACCTAGCTTGTTGGGAACACATAGTTTCTTTTAAGTTGCAAACTACATTCCATACATATACATGGGTAGGTACTAGCTCCAACTCGATTTTACAGTGAAAACTGCAGGAACTTCAACCCGGCACTAGGAAACAGACTGAAAACACAGAATAAGTGTTTCTCCTGCAACCCATTCCATTAGTGCTAGATGAATGAACATCTCTCCACATGCTCAGTTGTGAGAGATATTTGTGTGTGAAAGCCGTTCTTCAACTTGCTTGTTGGGAACACAAAGTTTCTTTTCAGTTGCAAACAACAACCCATACATATATATGGGGAGGTTCTAGCTCCAAACTGGTTTAACACTGAAACTGCATGAACTTCAAAATGGCACTAGGAAACAGAATGAGAAACCAGAGCATAAATTACTCTTGGAACCCGTTCCATTTGTGCTAGATGAACGAACATCTCTCCACATGCTCATTTCTTAGAGATAAGCGGGTATGAAAGCTGTCCTTCAACAAGCTTGTCGGGAAAACAAAGTTTCTTTTCAGTTGAAAACTACACTTAATACATATATATGCGGAGGTAATAGCTCCAAATCGGTTTTACAGTGAAAACTGCAGGAACATAAAACCGGCACTAGGAAACAGACTGAGAAACCAAAGTAAAAGTTTTTTCTGCAACCCGTTCCATTAGTGATAGTTAAACGAACGTCTCTCCACATGCTCAGTTCTGGGAGATAAGTGTGAGTGAAAGCCGTCCTTCACATAGCTTTTCAGGAAAACAAAGTTTCTTTTCAATTGCAAACTACAATCTATACATATATATGGGGAGGTACTAGCTGCAACAAGGTTTTACCGAGAAAACTGCAGGAACTTCAAACTGGCACAATGAAACTGTGTGAGAACCCAGAGTAAGGATTTCTCCTGCAAACCGATCCTTTTGTGCTAGATGAACGAACTTCTCTACACATGCTCAGTTCTGAGAGTAATGTGTGTGTCAAAGCTGTCCTTCACGTAGCATGTTGGGAACACAAAATTTCTTTTCAGTTGCAAACTACACTCCATAAATGAATATGCGGACGTACTAGTTCCAACTCTGTTTTACAGTGAAAACTGCAAGAACTTCAAACCGGCACTAGGAAAAAAACTGAAAAACCAGATTAAAAGTTTCTCCAGCAAACCGTTCCCTTTATGCAAGATGAACGAATGTCTCTCCACATGTTCAGTTCTGAGAGATAAGTGTGAGTGAAAGGCGTGATTCACCTAGCTTGTTGGGAAAACAAAGTTTCTTTTTAGTTGCAAACAACACTCCATAAATATATATGGGGAGGTAATAGCTCCAACTCGCTTTTACAGTGAAAACTGCAGGAACTTCATACCGGCACTAGGAAACAGTCTGAGATATCAGAATAAAAGTTTCTCCTGAAAACCGTTCCCTTTGTGCTAGATGAATGAACGTCTCTCCACATGCTCAGTTCTGAGAGAAAAATGTGTATGAAAGCCGCCTTCACCTAGTATGTAGGGAACAGAAAGTTTCTTTCCAGTTGCAAACTACACTCCATATATATATATGGGGACGTAATTGATCCAACTCGGTTTTACAGAGAAAACTGCATGAACCTGAAAACGGCACTAGGAAACAGACTGAGCAACGAGCTTAAAATTTCTCCTGTAACCCGTTCCCTTTGTACTTGCTGAACGAAAGTCTCTCCACATGCTCTCTTCAGAGATATATGTGTGTGTGAAAGCCGTCCTTCACCTAGATTTTGGGAACACAAAGTTTCTTTTCAGTTACAAATTACACTCCATATATATTATATGGGTAGAGTCTAGCTCCTAGTCGGTTTTACACTGAAAACTGCAGGAACTTCAAACCGGCACTAGTAAACAGCATGAGAAAGCAGAGAAAAAGTTTTTCCTACAACCGGTTCCCTTTGTGCAAGATGAACGAACGTCTCTCCACATAATAATTTCTAAGAGATACTTTGTGTGAAAGCCTTTCTTCACCTAGCTTGTTGGGAACACAATGTATCTTTTCAGTTGCATACTACACTGTATACATTTTATAAGGGGTGTGACAAGCTCCAACTCGGTTTTACAGTGAAAACTGCAGGAAATTCAAATCAGCACTTGGAAACAGACTGAAAAACCAGAGAAAATGTTTCTCCTATAACCCGTTCTTTGTACTATATGAACGAACGTCTCTCTACATGCTCAGTTCTGAGAGATAACTGTGTATGAAAGCCGTCCTTCACCTTCCTTGTCGGGAACACAAAGTTTCTTTCAGTTGCAATATACACTCCATACATATATATGGGGTGGTACTAGCTCCAAATCGGTATTACGGTGAAAATTGAGGGAACTTCAAACCGGAACTAGGAAACAGACTGAGAAACCAGAGTAAAAGTTTCCCCTGCAACCAGTTCCCTTTGTGCTAGATGAACGAACGTCTCTCCACATGCTCATTTCTGAGAGATAATTGTGAGTAAAAGCCGTCCATCACCTAGCTTGTTGGGAACACATAGTTTCTTTTAAGTTGCAAACTACACTCCATACATATATAAGGATAGGTACAAGCTCCAACTCGGTATTACAGTGAAAACTGCAGGAACTTCAAACCGGCACTAGGAAACAGACTGAAAACACAGAATAAGTGTTTCTCCTGCAACCCGTTCCATTTGAGCTAGATGAACGAACGTCTCTCCACATGCTCACTTCTGAGATATAAGTGTGTGTGAAAGCCGTACTTCACCAATCTGTTGGGAACACAAATTTCCCTTCCAGTTGCAAACTACACTCCATACAAATATATGGGTAGGTTCTAGCTCCAACTCTGTTTTACAGTGTAAAGTGCAAGAAACTCAAATCGACACTAGGAAACAGACTGAGACACCAGAGAAAAAGATTTCCCTGAAAACTGTTCCATGTGTGCTGGATGAACGAACGTCTCTCCACATGCTCAGTTCTCAGAGATAAGTTTATGTGAAAGCCGTCCTTCACCTAGCTTTTTGGGAACACAAAGTTTCTTTTCAGTTGCAAACAACACTCCATACTTATATATGGGAAGTACTAGCTCCAACTCGGTTTTAAAGTGAAAATTGCCGGAACTTCAAACAGGCATTAGGAAACAGACTGAGAAACCAGAGAAAAAGTTTCTCATGAATCCTGTTCCATGTGTGCTGGATGAACGAACGTCTCTCCACATGCCCAGTTCTGAGAGATATTTTTGTATGAAAGCCGTTCTTCACCTAGGTTGTTGGGAACACAAAGTTTATTTTCATTGGCAAACAACCCTCCATTCATATATAAGTGGAGGTACTAGCTCCAAATAGGTTTTAGAGTGAAAACTGCAGGAACTTCAAACCGGCACTAGGAAACATTCTGAGAAACCAGAATAAGAGTTTCTCCCACAACCCATTCCATTTGTGCTAGATGAATGAACGTCTCTCCACATGCTCACTTCTGAGATATAAGTGTGTGTGAAAGCCGTACTTCAACAAGCTTGTTGGGAACACAAATTTTCTTTTCAGTTGCAAACAACACTCCATAAAAATATATGGGGAGGTACTAGCTCCAACTCGGTTTTAAAGTGAAAATTGCCGGAACTTCAAACAGGCATTAGGAAACAGACTGAGAAACCAGAGAAAAAGTTTCTCATGAATCCTGTTCCATGTGTGCTGGATGAACGAACGTCTCTCCACATGCCCAGTTCTGAGAGATATTTTTGTATGAAAGCCGTTCTTCACCTAGGTTGTTGGGAACACAAAGTTTATTTTCATTTGCAAACAACCCTCCATTCATATATAAGTGGAGGTACTAGCTCCAAATAGGTTTTAGAGTGAAAACTGCAGGAACTTCAAACCGGCACTAGGAAACATTCTGAGAAACCAGAATAAGAGTTTCTCCCACAACCCATTCCATTTGTGCTAGATGAATGAACGTCTCTCCACATGCTCACTTCTGAGATATAAGTTTGTGTGAAAGCCGTACTTCAACAAGCTTGTTGGGAACACAAATTTTCTTTTCAGTTGCAAACAACACTCCATAAAAATATATGGGGAGGTACTAGCTCCAAATTGGTT
The DNA here is from genome assembly GCF_036321535.1 of Camelus dromedarius. Classification (NCBI taxonomy): domain Eukaryota; kingdom Metazoa; phylum Chordata; class Mammalia; order Artiodactyla; family Camelidae; genus Camelus; species Camelus dromedarius. The sequence goes on from NW_026989731.1 coordinate 4,216,207, forward strand.
TAACAGTGTAAATTGAATTAAACTCAAAACGGCACTAGGAAACAGACTGAGAAACCAGAGAAAAGTTTCTCCTGCAACCGATTCCATTTGTGCTGGTTGAATGAACGTCTCTCCACATGCTCATTTCTGAGAGATAATTGTGTGTAAAAGCCGTCCTTCACCTAGCTTGTTGGGAAAACATAGTTTCTTTTAAGTTGCAAACTTCTCTCCATACATATATATGGGTAGGTACTAGCTCCAAATCCCTTTTACAGTGAAAACTGCAGGAACTTCAAACCGGCACTAGAAAACAGGCTGTGAAACCAAAAAAAAGGTTCTCCTGCAAACCGTTCAATTTGTGCTTGCTGAAAGAACGTCTCTCCACATGCTCTCTTCAGAGATATAAGTGTGTGTGAAAGCCGTCCTTCACCTTGCTCTTTGGAAACACAAATTTTCTTTTCAGTTACAAATTACACTCCATAAATATTATATGGGTAGAGACAAGCTCCTAGTCGGTTTTACAGTGAAAACTGCAGGAACTTCAAACCGGCACTAGGAAATAGCATGAGAAACCAGAGTAAAAGTTTTTCCTACAACCGGTTCCCTTTGTGCTAGATGAACGAACGTCTCTCCACATAATAATTTCTAAGAGATATTTTGTGTGAAAGCCGTTCTTCACCTAGCATGTTGGGAAAACAGAGAATTTTTTCATTTGAATACTACACTGCATACATTTTATAAGGGGAGTGACTAGCTCCAACTCGGTTTTACAGTGAAAACAACAGGAACTTCAAACCGGCACTTGAAAACAGACTGAGAAACCACAAAAAAATTTCTCCTGCAACCCGTTCCCTTTGTGCTTGCTGAACAAACGTCTCTCCACATGCTATCTTCAGAGATATAAGTGTGTGTGAAAGCCGTACTTCACCTAGCTTTTTGGGAACACAAAATTTCTTTTCAGTTCCAAATTACACTCCATATATATTATATGGTTAGAGTCTAGCTCCTAGTCGGTTTTACAGTGAAAACTGCAGGAACTTCAAACCGGCACTAGGAAACAGCATGAGAAACCAGAGTAATAGTTTTTCCTACAACCGGTTCCCTTTGTGCTAGATGAACGTACGTCTCTCCACATAATAATTTCTAAGAGATACTTTGTGTGAAAGCCGTTCTTCACCTAGCTTGTTGGGAACACAAAGAATCTTTTCAGTTGCATACTAAACTGCATACATTTTATAAGGGGAGTGACTAGTTCCAACTCGGTTTTACAGTGAAAACTGCAGGAAATTCAAACCGGACCTTGGAAACAGACTGAAAAACCAGAGAAAATGTTTTTCCTAAAACCCGTTCTTTGTACTATATGAACGAACGTCTCTCAACATGCTCAGTTCTGAGAGATATGTGTGTATGAATGCCGTCCTTCAACTTCCTTGTCGGGAACACATAGTTTCTTTTCAGTTGCAATATACAATCCTTACATATATATGGGGTGGTACTAGCTCCAACTCGGTATTACTGTGAAAATTGAGGGAACTTCAAACCGGAACTAGGAAACAGACTGAGAAACCAGAGTTAAAGATTCTCCTGCAAGCCGTTCAAGTTTTGCTGGTTGAATGAAGGTCTCTCCACATGCTCATTTCTGAGAGAGAGTTGTGTGTAAAAGCCGTCCATCACCTAGCTTGTTGGGAACACATAGTTTCTTTTAAGTTGCAAACTACATTCCATACATATACATGGGTAGGTACTAGCTCCAACTCGATTTTACAGTGAAAACTGCAGGAACTTCAACCCGGCACTAGGAAACAGACTGAAAACACAGAATAAGTGTTTCTCCTGCAACCCATTCCATTAGTGCTAGATGAATGAACATCTCTCCACATGCTCAGTTGTGAGAGATATTTGTGTGTGAAAGCCGTTCTTCAACTTGCTTGTTGGGAACACAAAGTTTCTTTTCAGTTGCAAACAACAACCCATACATATATATGGGGAGGTTCTAGCTCCAAACTGGTTTAACACTGAAACTGCATGAACTTCAAAATGGCACTAGGAAACAGAATGAGAAACCAGAGCATAAATTACTCTTGGAACCCGTTCCATTTGTGCTAGATGAACGAACATCTCTCCACATGCTCATTTCTTAGAGATAAGCGGGTATGAAAGCCGTCCTTCAACAAGCTTGTCGGGAAAACAAAGTTTCTTTTCAGTTGAAAACTACACTTAATACATATATATGCGGAGGTAATAGCTCCAAATCGGTTTTACAGTGAAAACTGCAGGAACATAAAACCGGCACTAGGAAACAGACTGAGAAACCAAAGTAAAAGTTTTTTCTGCAACCCGTTCCATTAGTGATAGTTAAACGAACGTCTCTCCACATGCTCAGTTCTGGGAGATAAGTGTGAGTGAAAGCCGTCCTTCACATAGCTTTTCAGGAAAACAAAGTTTCTTTTCAATTGCAAACTACAATCTATACATATATATGGGGAGGTACTAGCTGCAACAAGGTTTTACCGAGAAAACTGCAGGAACTTCAAACTGGCACAATGAAACTGTGTGAGAACCCAGAGTAAGGATTTCTCCTGCAAACCGATCCTTTTGTGCTAGATGAACGAACTTCTCTACACATGCTCAGTTCTGAGAGTAATGTGTGTGTCAAAGCTGTCCTTCACGTAGCATGTTGGGAACACAAAATTTCTTTTCAGTTGCAAACTACACTCCATAAATGAATATGCGGACGTACTAGTTCCAACTCTGTTTTACAGTGAAAACTGCAAGAACTTCAAACCGGCACTAGGAAAAAAACTGAAAAACCAGATTAAAAGTTTCTCCAGCAAACCGTTCCCTTTATGCAAGATGAACGAATGTCTCTCCACATGTTCAGTTCTGAGAGATAAGTGTGAGTGAAAGCCGTGATTCACCTAGCTTGTTGGGAAAACAAAGTTTCTTTTTAGTTGCAAACAACACTCCATAAATATATATGGGGAGGTAATAGCTCCAACTCGCTTTTACAGTGAAAACTGCAGGAACTTCATACCGGCACTAGGAAACAGTCTGAGATATCAGAATAAAAGTTTCTCCTGAAAACCGTTCCCTTTGTGCTAGATGAATGAACGTCTCTCCACATGCTCAGTTCTGAGAGAAAAATGTGTATGAAAGCCGCCTTCACCTAGTATGTAGGGAACAGAAAGTTTCTTTCCAGTTACAAACTACACTCCATATATATATATGGGGACGTAATTGATCCAACTCGGTTTTACAGAGAAAACTGCATGAACCTGAAAACGGCACTAGGAAACAGACTGAGCAACGAGCTTAAAATTTCTCCTGTAACCCGTTCCCTTTGTGCTTGCTGAACGAAAGTCTCTCCACATGCTCTCTTCAGAGATATATGTGTGTGTGAAAGCCGTCCTTCACCTAGATTTTGGGAACACAAAGTTTCTTTTCAGTTACAAATTACACTCCATATATATTATATGGGTAGAGTCTAGCTCCTAGTCGGTTTTACACTGAAAACTGCAGGAACTTCAAACCGGCACTAGTAAACAGCATGAGAAAGCAGAGAAAAAGTTTTTCCTACAACCGGTTCCCTTTGTGCAAGATGAACGAACGTCTCTCCACATAATAATTTCTAAGAGATACTTTGTGTGAAAGCCTTTCTTCACCTAGCTTGTTGGGAACACAATGTATCTTTTCAGTTGCATACTACACTGTATACATTTTATAAGGGGTGTGACAAGCTCCAACTCGGTTTTACAGTGAAAACTGCAGGAAATTCAAATCGGCACTTGGAAACAGACTGAAAAACCAGAGAAAATGTTTCTCCTATAACCCGTTCTTCGTACTATATGAACGAACGTCTCTCTACATGCTCAGTTCTGAGAGATAACTGTGTATGAAAGCCGTCCTTCACCTTCCTTGTCGGGAACACAAAGTTTCTTTCAGTTGCAATATACACTCCATACATATATATGGGGTGGTACTAGCTCCAAATCGGTATTACGGTGAAAATTGAGGGAACTTCAAACCGGAACTAGGAAACAGACTGAGAAACCAGAGTAAAAGTTTCCCCTGCAACCAGTTCCCTTTGTGCTAGATGAACGAACGTCTCTCCACATGCTCATTTCTGAGAGATAATTGTGAGTAAAAGCCGTCCATCACCTAGCTTGTTGGGAACACATAGTTTCTTTTAAGTTGCAAACTACACTCCATACATATATAAGGATAGGTACAAGCTCCAACTCGGTATTACAGTGAAAACTGCAGGAACTTCAAACCGGCACTAGGAAACAGACTGAAAACACAGAATAAGTGTTTCTCCTGCAACCCGTTCCATTTGAGCTAGATGAACGAACGTCTCTCCACATGCTCACTTCTGAGATATAAGTGTGTGTGAAAGCCGTACTTCACCAATCTGTTGGGAACACAAATTTCCCTTCCAGTTGCAAACTACACTCCATACAAATATATGGGTAAGTTCTAGCTCCAACTCTGTTTTACAGTGAAAACTGCAGGAAATTCAAACCGGACCTTGGAAACAGACTGAAAAACCAGAGAAAATGTTTTTCCTAAAACCCGTTCTTTGTACTATATGAACGAACGTCTCTCAACATGCTCAGTTCTGAGAGATATGTGTGTATGAATGCCGTCCTTCAACTTCCTTGTCGGGAACACATAGTTTCTTTTCAGTTGCAATATACAATCCTTACATATATATGGGGTGGTACTAGCTCCAACTCGGTATTACTGTGAAAATTGAGGGAACTTCAAACCGGAACTAGGAAACAGACTGAGAAACCAGAGTTAAAGATTCTCCTGCAACCCGTTCAAGTTTTGCTGGTTGAATGAAGGTCTCTCCACATGCTCATTTCTGAGAGAGAGTTGTGTGTAAAAGCCGTCCATCACCTAGCTTGTTGGGAACACATAGTTTCTTTTAAGTTGCAAACTACATTCCATACATATACATGGGTAGGTACTAGCTCCAACTCGATTTTACAGTGAAAACTGCAGGAACTTCAACCTGGCACTAGGAAACAGACTGAAAACACAGAATAAGTGTTTCTCCTGCAACCCATTCCATTAGTGCTAGATGAATGAACATCTCTCCACATGCTCAGTTGTGAGAGATATTTGTGTGTGAAAGCCATTCTTCAACTTGCTTGTTGGGAACACAAAGTTTCTTTTCAGTTGCAAACAACAACCCATACATATATATGGGGAGGTTCTAGCTCCAAACTGGTTTAACACTGAAACTGCATGAACTTCAAAATGGCACTAGGAAACAGAATGAGAAACCAGAGCATAAATTACTCTTGGAACCCGTTCCATTTGTGCTAGATGAACGAACATCTCTCCACATGCTCATTTCTTAGAGATAAGCGGGTATGAAAGCCGTCCTTCAACAAGCTTGTCGGGAAAACAAAGTTTCTTTTCAGTTGAAATCTACACTTAATACATATATATGCGGAGGTAATAGCTCCAAATCGGTTTTACAGTGAAAACTGCAGGAACATAAAACCGGCACTAGGAAACAGACTGAGAAACCAAAGTAAAAGTTTTTTCTGCAACCCGTTCCATTAGTGATAGTTAAACGAACGTCTCTCCACATGCTCAGTTCTGGGAGATAAGTGTGAGTGAAAGCCGTCCTTCACATAGCTTTTCAGGAAAACAAAGTTTCTTTTCAATTGCAAACTACAATCTATACATATATATGGGGAGGTACTAGCTGCAACAAGGTTTTACCGAGAAAACTGCAGGAACTTCAAACTGGCACAATGAAACTGTGTGAGAACCCAGAGTAAGGATTTCTCCTGCAAACCGATCCTTTTGTGCTAGATGAACGAACTTCTCTACACATGCTCAGTTCTGAGAGTAATGTGTGTGTCAAAGCTGTCCTTCACGTAGCATGTTGGGAACACAAAATTTCTTTTCAGTTGCAAACTACACTCCATAAATGAATATGCGGACGTACTAGTTCCAACTCTGTTTTACAGTGAAAACTGCAAGAACTTCAAACCGGCACTAGGAAAAAAACTGAAAAACCAGATTAAAAGTTTCTCCAGCAAACCGTTCCCTTTATGCAAGATGAACGAATGTCTCTCCACATGTTCAGTTCTGAGAGATAAGTGTGAGTGAAAGCCGTGATTCACCTAGCTTGTTGGGAAAACAAAGTTTCTTTTTAGTTGCAAACAACACTCCATAAATATATATGGGGAGGTAATAGCTCCAACTCGCTTTTACAGTGAAAACTGCAGGAACTTCATACCGGCACTAGGAAACAGTCTGAGATATCAGAATAAAAGTTTCTCCTGAAAACCGTTCCCTTTGTGCTAGATGAATGAACGTCTCTCCACATGCTCAGTTCTGAGAGAAAAATGTGTATGAAAGCCGCCTTCACCTAGTATGTAGGGAACAGAAAGTTTCTTTCCAGTTGCAAACTACACTCCATATATATATATGGGGACGTAATTGATCCAACTCGGTTTTACAGAGAAAACTGCATGAACCTGAAAACGGCACTAGGAAACAGACTGAGCAACGAGCTTAAAATTTCTCCTGTAACCCGTTCCCTTTGTGCTTGCTGAACGAAAGTCTCTCCACATGCTCTCTTCAGAGATATATGTGTGTGTGAAAGCCGTCCTTCACCTAGATTTTGGGAACACAAAGTTTCTTTTCAGTTACAAATTACACTCCATATATATTATATGGGTAGAGTCTAGCTCCTAGTCGGTTTTACACTGAAAACTGCAGGAACTACAAACCGGCACTAGTAAACAGCATGAGAAAGCAGAGAAAAATTTTTTCCTACAACCGGTTCCCTTTGTGCAAGATGAACGAACGTCTCTCCACATAATAATTTCTAAGAGATACTTTGTGTGAAAGCCTTTCTTCACCTAGCTTGTTGGGAACACAATGTATCTTTTCAGTTGCATACTACACTGTATACATTTTATAAGGGGTGTGACAAGCTCCAACTCGGTTTTACAGTGAAAACTGCAGGAAATTCAAATCGGCACTTGGAAACAGACTGAAAAACCAGAGAAAATGTTTCTCCTATAACCCGTTCTTTGTACTATATGAACGAACGTCTCTCTACATGCTCAGTTCTGAGAGATAACTGTGTATGAAAGCCGTCCTTCACCTTCCTTGTCGGGAACACAAAGTTTCTTTCAGTTGCAATATACACTCCATACATATATATGGGGTGGTACTAGCTCCAAATCGGTATTGCGGTGAAAATTGAGGGAACTTCAAACCGGAACTAGGAAACAGACTGAGAAACCAGAGTAAAAGTTTCCCCTGCAACCAGTTCCCTTTGTGCTAGATGAACGAACGTCTCTCCACATGCTCATTTCTGAGAGATAATTGTGAGTAAAAGCCGTCCATCACCTAGCTTGTTGGGAACACATAGTTTCTTTTAAGTTGCAAACTACACTCCATACATATATAAGGATAGGTACAAGCTCCAAATCGGTATTACAGTGAAAACTGCAGGAACTTCAAACCGGCACTAGGAAACAGACTGAAAACACAGAATAAGTGTTTCTCCTGCAACCCGTTCCATTTGAGCTAGATGAACGAACGTCTCTCCACATGCTCACTTCTGAGATATAAGTGTGTGTGAAAGCCGTACTTCACCAATCTGTTGGGAACACAAATTTCCCTTCCAGTTGCAAACTACACTCCATACAAATATATGGGTAGGTTCTAGCTCCAACTCTGTTTTACAGTGTAAAGTGCAAGAAACTCAAATCGACACTAGGAAACAGACTGAGACACCAGAGAAAAAGATTTCCCTGAAAACTGTTCCATGTGTGCTGGATGAACGAACGTCTCTCCACATGCTCAGTTCTCAGAGATAAGTTTATGTGAAAGCCGTCCTTCACCTAGCTTTTTGGGAACACAAAGTTTCTTTTCAGTTGCAAACAACACTCCATACTTATATATGGGAAGTACTAGCTCCAACTCGGTTTTAAAGTGAAAATTGCCGGAACTTCAAACAGGCATTAGGAAACAGACTGAGAAACCAGAGAAAAAGTTTCTCATGAATCCTGTTCCATGTGTGCTGGATGAACGAACGTCTCTCCACATGCCCAGTTCTGAGAGATATTTTTGTATGAAAGCCTTTCTTCACCTAGGTTGTTGGGAACACAAAGTTTATTTTCATTGGCAAACAACCCTCCATTCATATATAAGTGGAGGTACTAGCTCCAAATAGGTTTTAGAGTGAAAACTGCAGGAACTTCAAACCGGCACTAGGAAACATTCTGAGAAACCAGAATAAGAGTTTCTCCCACAACCCATTCCATTTGTGCTAGATGAATGAACGTCTCTCCACATGCTCACTTCTGAGATATAAGTTTGTGTGAAAGCCGTACTTCAACAAGCTTGTTGGGAACACAAATTTTCTTTTCAGTTGCAAACAACACTCCATAAAAATATATGGGGAGGTACTAGCTCCAAATTGGTTTAACAGTGTAAATTGAATTAAACTCAAAACGGCACTAGGAAACAGACTGAGAAACCAGAGAAAAGTTTCTCCTGCAACCGATTCCATTTGTGCTGGTTGAATGAACGTCTCTCCACATGCTCATTTCTGAGAGATAATTGTGTGTAAAAGCCGTCCTTCACCTAGCTTGTTGGGAAAACATAGTTTCTTTTAAGTTGCAAACTTCTCTCCATACATATATATGGGTAGGTACTAGCTCCAAATCCCTTTTACAGTGAAAACTGCAGGAACTTCAAACCGGCACTAGAAAACAGGCTGTGAAACCAAAAAAAAGGTTCTCCTGCAAACCGTTCAATTTGTGCTTGCTGAACGAACGTCTCTCCACATGCTCTCTTCAGAGATATAAGTGTGTGTGAAAGCCGTCCTTCACCTTGCTCTTTGGAAACACAAATTTTCTTTTCAGTTACAAATTACACTCCATAAATATTATATGGGTAGAGACAAGCTCCTAGTCGGTTTTACAGTGAAAACTGCAGGAATTTCAAACCGGCACTAGGAAATAGCATGAGAAACCAGAGTAAAAGTTTTTCCTACAACCGGTTCCCTTTGTGCTAGATGAACGAACGTCTCTCCACATAATAATTTCTAAGAGATATTTTGTGTGAAAGCCGTTCTTCACCTAGCATGTTGGGAACACAAAGAATTTTTTCATTTGAATACTACACTGCATACATTTTATAAGGGGAGTGACTAGCTCCAACTCGGTTTTACAGTGAAAACAACAGGAACTTCAAACCGGCACTTGAAAACAGACTGAGAAACCACAAAAAAATTTCTCCTGCAACCCGTTCCCTTTGTGCTTGCTGAACAAACGTCTCTCCACATGCTATCTTCAGAGATATAAGTGTGTGTGAAAGCCGTACTTCACCTAGCTTTTTGGGAACACAAAATTTCTTTTCAGTTCCAAATTACACTCCATATATATTATATGGTTAGAGTCTAGCTCCTAGTCGGTTTTACAGTGAAAACTGCAGGAACTTCAAACCTGCACTAGGAAACAGCATGAGAAACCAGAGTAATAGTTTTTCCTACAACCGGTTCCCTTTGTGCTAGATGAACGTACGTCTCTCCACATAATAATTTCTAAGAGATACTTTGTGTGAAAGCCGTTCTTCACCTAGCTTGTTGGGAACACAAAGAATCTTTTCAGTTGCATACTAAACTGCATACATTTTATAAGGGGAGTGACTAGCTCCAACTCGGTTTTACAGTGAAAACTGCAGGAAATTCAAACCGGACCTTGGAAACAGACTGAAAAACCAGAGAAAATGTTTTTCCTAAAACCCGTTCTTTGTACTATATGAACGAACGTCTCTCAACATGCTCAGTTCTGAGAGATATGTGTGTATGAATGCCGTCCTTCAACTTCCTTGTCGGGAACACATAGTTTCTTTTCAGTTGCAATATACAATCCTTACATATATATGGGGTGGTACTAGCTCCAACTCGGTATTACTGTGAAAATTGAGGGAACTTCAAACCGGAACTAGGAAACAGACTGAGAAACCAGAGTTAAAGATTCTCCTGCAAACCGTTCAAGTTTTGCTGGTTGAATGAAGGTCTCTCCACATGCTCATTTCTGAGAGAGAGTTGTGTGTAAAAGCCGTCCATCACCTAGCTTGTTGGGAACACATAGTTTCTTTTAAGTTGCAAACTACATTCCATACATATACATGGGTAGGTACTAGCTCCAACTCGATTTTACAGTGAAAACTGCAGGAACTTCAACCCGGCACTAGGAAACAGACTGAAAACACAGAATAAGTGTTTCTCCTGCAACCCATTCCATTAGTGCTAGATGAATGAACATCTCTCCACATGCTCAGTTGTGAGAGATATTTGTGTGTGAAAGCCGTTCTTCAACTTGCTTGTTGGGAACACAAAGTTTCTTTTCAGTTGCAAACAACAACCCATACATATATATGGGGAGGTTCTAGCTCCAAACTGGTTTAACACTGAAACTGCATGAACTTCAAAATGGCACTAGGAAACAGAATGAGAAACCAGAGCATAAATTACTCTTGGAACCCGTTCCATTTGTGCTAGATGAACGAACATCTCTCCACATGCTCATTTCTTAGAGATAAGCGGGTATGAAAGCCGTCCTTCAACAAGCTTGTCGGGAAAACAAAGTTTCTTTTCAGTTGAAAACTACACTTAATACATATATATGCGGAGGTAATAGCTCCAAATCGGTTTTACAGTGAAAACTGCAGGAACATAAAACCGGCACTAGGAAACAGACTGAGAAACCAAAGTAAAAGTTTTTTCTGCAACCCGTTCCATTAGTGATAGTTAAACGAACGTCTCTCCACATGCTCAGTTCTGGGAGATAAGTGTGAGTGAAAGCCGTCCTTCACATAGCTTTTCAGGAAAACAAAGTTTCTTTTCAATTGCAAACTACAATCTATACATATATATGGGGAGGTACTAGCTGCAACAAGGTTTTACCGAGAAAACTGCAGGAACTTCAAACTGGCACAATGAAACTGTGTGAGAACCCAGAGTAAGGATTTCTCCTGCAAACCGATCCTTTTGTGCTAGATGAACGAACTTCTCTACACATGCTCAGTTCTGAGAGTAATGTGTGTGTCAAAGCTGTCCTTCACGTAGCATGTTGGGAACACAAAATTTCTTTTCAGTTGCAAACTACACTCCATAAATGAATATGCGGACGTACTAGTTCCAACTCTGTTTTACAGTGAAAACTGCAAGAACTTCAAACCGGCACTAGGAAAAAAACTGAAAAACCAGATTAAAAGTTTCTCCAGCAAACCGTTCCCTTTATGCAAGATGAACGAATGTCTCTCCACATGTTCAGTTCTGAGAGATAAGTGTGAGTGAAAGCCGTGATTCACCTAGCTTGTTGGGAAAACAAAGTTTCTTTTTAGTTGCAAACAACACTCCATAAATATATATGGGGAGGTAATAGCTCCAACTCGCTTTTACAGTGAAAACTGCAGGAACTTCATACCGGCACTAGGAAACAGTCTGAGATATCAGAATAAAAGTTTCTCCTGAAAACCGTTCCCTTTGTGCTAGATGAATGAACGTCTCTCCACATGCTCAGTTCTGAGAGAAAAATGTGTATGAAAGCCGCCTTCACCTAGTATGTAGGGAACAGAAAGTTTCTTTCCAGTTGCAAACTACACTCCATATATATATATGGGGACGTAATTGATCCAACTCGGTTTTACAGAGAAAACTGCATGAACCTGAAAACGGCACTAGGAAACAGACTGAGCAACGAGCTTAAAATTTCTCCTGTAACCCGTTCCCTTTGTGCTTGCTGAACGAAAGTCTCTCCACATGCTCTCTTCAGAGATATATGTGTGTGTGAAAGCCGTCCTTCACCTAGATTTTGGGAACACAAAGTTTCTTTTCAGTTACAAATTACACTCCATATATATTATATGGGTAGAGTCTAGCTCCTAGTCGGTTTTACACTGAAAACTGCAGGAACTTCAAACCGGCACTAGTAAACAGCATGAGAAAGCAGAGAAAAAGTTTTTCCTACAACCGGTTCCCTTTGTGCAAGATGAACGAACGTCTCTCCACATAATAATTTCTAAGAGATACTTTGTGTGAAAGCCTTTCTTCACCTAGCTTGTTGGGAACACAATGTATCTTTTCAGTTGCATACTACACTGTATACATTTTATAAGGGGTGTGACAAGCTCCAACTCGGTTTTACAGTGAAAACTGCAGGAAATTCAAATCGGCACTTGGAAACAGACTGAAAAACCAGAGAAAATGTTTCTCCTATAACCCGTTCTTTGTACTATATGAACGAACGTCTCTCTACATGCTCAGTTCTGAGAGATAACTGTGTATGAAAGCCGTCCTTCACCTTCCTTGTCGGGAACACAAAGTTTCTTTCAGTTGCAATATACACTCCATACATATATATGGGGTGGTACTAGCTCCAAATCGGTATTGCGGTGAAAATTGAGGGAACTTCAAACCGGAACTAGGAAACAGACTGAGAAACCAGAGTAAAAGTTTCCCCTGCAACCAGTTCCCTTTGTGCTAGATGAACGAACGTCTCTCCACATGCTCATTTCTGAGAGATAATTGTGAGTAAAAGCCGTCCATCACCTAGCTTGTTGGGAACACATAGTTTCTTTTAAGTTGCAAACTACACTCCATACATATATAAGGATAGGTACAAGCTCCAAATCGGTATTACAGTGAAAACTGCAGGAACTTCAAACCGGCACTAGGAAACAGACTGAAAACACAGAATAAGTGTTTCTCCTGCAACCCGTTCCATTTGAGCTAGATGAACGAACGTCTCTCCACATGCTCACTTCTGAGATATAAGTGTGTGTGAAAGCCGTACTTCACCAATCTGTTGGGAACACAAATTTCCCTTCCAGTTGCAAACTACACTCCATACAAATATATGGGTAGGTTCTAGCTCCAACTCTGTTTTACAGTGTAAAGTGCAAGAAACTCAAATCGACACTAGGAAACAGACTGAGACACCAGAGAAAAAGATTTCCCTGAAAACTGTTCCATGTGTGCTGGATGAACGAACGTCTCTCCACATGCTCAGTTCTCAGAGATAAGTTTATGTGAAAGCCGTCCTTCACCTAGCTTTTTGGGAACACAAAGTTTCTTTTCAGTTGCAAACAACACTCCATACTTATATATGGGAAGTACTAGCTCCAACTCGGTTTTAAAGTGAAAATTGCCGGAACTTCAAACAGGCATTAGGAAACAGACTGAGAAACCAGAGAAAAAGTTTCTCATGAATCCTGTTCCATGTGTGCTGGATGAACGAACGTCTCTCCACATGCCCAGTTCTGAGAGATATTTTTGTATGAAAGCCGTTCTTCACCTAGGTTGTTGGGAACACAAAGTTTATTTTCATTTGCAAACAACCCTCCATTCATATATAAGTGGAGGTACTAGCTCCAAATAGGTTTTAGAGTGAAAACTGCAGGAACTTCAAACCGGCACTAGGAAACATTCTGAGAAACCAGAATAAGAGTTTCTCCCACAACCCATTCCATTTGTGCTAGATGAATGAACGTCTCTCCACATGCTCACTTCTGAGATATAAGTGTGTGTGAAAGCCGTACTTCAACAAGCTTGTTGGGAACACAAATTTTCTTTTCAGTTGCAAACAACACTCCATAAAAATATATGGGGAGGTACTAGCTCCAAATTGGTTTAACAGTGTAAATTGAATTAAACTCAAAACGGCACTAGGAAACAGACTGAGAAACCAGAGAAAAGTTTCTCCTGCAACCGATTCCATTTGTGCTGGTTGAATGAACGTCTCTCCACATGCTCACTTCTGAGAGATAGTTGTGTGTAAAAGCCGTCCTTCACCTAGCTTGTTGGGAAAACATAGTTTCTTTTAAGTTGCAAACTTCTCTCCATACATATATATGGGTAGGTACTAGCTCCAAATCCCTTTTACAGTGAAAACTGCAGGAACTTCAAACCGGCACTAGAAAACAGGCTGTGAAACCAAAAAAAAGGTTCTCCTGCAAACCGTTCAATTTGTGCTTGCTGAACGAACGTCTCTCCACATGCTCTCTTCAGAGATATAAGTGTGTGTGAAAGCCGTCCTTCACCTTGCTCTTTGGAAACACAAATTTTCTTTTCAGTTACAAATTACACTCCATAAATATTATATGGGTAGAGACAAGCTCCTAGTCGGTTTTACAGTGAAAACTGCAGGAATTTCAAACCGGCACTAGGAAATAGCATGAGAAACCAGAGTAAAAGTTTTTCCTACAACCGGTTCCCTTTGTGCTAGATGAACGAACGTCTCTCCACATAATAATTTCTAAGAGATATTTTGTGTGAAAGCCGTTCTTCACCTAGCATGTTGGGAACACAAAGAATTTTTTCATTTGAATACTACACTGCATACATTTTATAAGGGGAGTGACTAGCTCCAACTCGGTTTTACAGTGAAAACAACAGGAACTTCAAACCGGCACTTGAAAACAGACTGAGAAACCACAAAAAAATTTCTCCTGCAACCCGTTCCCTTTGTGCTTGCTGAACAAACGTCTCTCCACACGCTATCTTCAGAGATATAAGTGTGTGTGAAAGCCGTACTTCACCTAGCTTTTTGGGAACACAAAATTTCTTTTCAGTTCCAAATTACACTCCATATATATTATATGGTTAGAGTCTAGCTCCTAGTCGGTTTTACAGTGAAAACTGCAGGAACTTCAAACTGGCACTTAAAAACAGCATGAGAAACCAGAGTAATAGTTTTTCCTACAACCGGTTCCCTTTGTGCTAGATGAACGTACGTCTCTCCACATAATAATTTCTAAGAGATACTTTGTGTGAAAGCCGTTCTTCACCTAGCTTGTTGGGAACACAAAGAATCTTTTCAGTTGCATACTAAACTGCATACATTTTATAAGGGGAGTGACTAGCTCCAACTCGGTTTTACAGTGAAAACTGCAGGAAATTCAAACCGGACCTTGGAAACAGACTGAAAAACCAGAGAAAATGTTTTTCCTAAAACCCGTTCTTTGTACTATATGAACGAACGTCTCTCAACATGCTCAGTTCTGAGAGATATGTGTGTATGAATGCCGTCCTTCAACTTCCTTGTCGGGAACACATAGTTTCTTTTCAGTTGCAATATACAATCCTTACATATATATGGGGTGGTACTAGCTCCAACTCGGTATTACTGTGAAAATTGAGGGAACTTCAAACCGGAACTAGGAAACAGACTGAGAAACCAGAGTTAAAGATTCTCCTGCAAGCCGTTCAAGTTTTGCTGGTTGAATGAAGGTCTCTCCACATGCTCATTTCTGAGAGAGAGTTGTGTGTAAAAGCCGTCCATCACCTAGCTTGTTGGGAACACATAGTTTCTTTTAAGTTGCAAACTACATTCCATACATATACATGGGTAGGTACTAGCTCCAACTCGATTTTACAGTGAAAACTGCAGGAACTTCAACCCGGCACTAGGAAACAGACTGAAAACACAGAATAAGTGTTTCTCCTGCAACCCATTCCATTAGTGCTAGATGAATGAACATCTCTCCACATGCTCAGTTGTGAGAGATATTTGTGTGTGAAAGCCGTTCTTCAACTTGCTTGTTGGGAACACAAAGTTTCTTTTCAGTTGCAAACAACAACCCATACATATATATGGGGAGGTTCTAGCTCCAAACTGGTTTAACACTGAAACTGCATGAACTTCAAAATGGCACTAGGAAACAGAATGAGAAACCAGAGCATAAATTACTCTTGGAACCCGTTCCATTTGTGCTAGATGAACGAACATCTCTCCACATGCTCATTTCTTAGAGATAAGCGGGTATGAAAGCCGTCCTTCAACAAGCTTGTCGGGAAAACAAAGTTTCTTTTCAGTTGAAAACTACACTTAATACATATATATGCGGAGGTAATAGCTCCAAATCGGTTTTACAGTGAAAACTGCAGGAACATAAAACCGGCACTAGGAAACAGACTGAGAAACCAAAGTAAAAGTTTTTTCTGCAACCCGTTCCATTAGTGATAGTTAAACGAACGTCTCTCCACATGCTCAGTTCTGGGAGATAAGTGTGAGTGAAAGCCGTCCTTCACATAGCTTTTCAGGAAAACAAAGTTTCTTTTCAATTGCAAACTACAATCTATACATATATATGGGGAGGTACTAGCTGCAACAAGGTTTTACCGAGAAAACTGCAGGAACTTCAAACTGGCACAATGAAACTGTGTGAGAACCCAGAGTAAGGATTTCTCCTGCAAACCGATCCTTTTGTGCTAGATGAACGAACTTCTCTACACATGCTCAGTTCTGAGAGTAATGTGTGTGTCAAAGCTGTCCTTCACGTAGCATGTTGGGAACACAAAATTTCTTTTCAGTTGCAAACTACACTCCATAAATGAATATGCGGACGTACTAGTTCCAACTCTGTTTTACAGTGAAAACTGCAAGAACTTCAAACCGGCACTAGGAAAAAAACTGAAAAACCAGATTAAAAGTTTCTCCAGCAAACCGTTCCCTTTATGCAAGATGAACGAATGTCTCTCCACATGTTCAGTTCTGAGAGATAAGTGTGAGTGAAAGCCGTGATTCACCTAGCTTGTTGGGAAAACAAAGTTTCTTTTTAGTTGCAAACAACACTCCATAAATATATATGGGGAGGTAATAGCTCCAACTCGCTTTTACAGTGAAAACTGCAGGAACTTCATACCGGCACTAGGAAACAGTCTGAGATATCAGAATAAAAGTTTCTCCTGAAAACCGTTCCCTTTGTGCTAGATGAATGAACGTCTCTCCACATGCTCAGTTCTGAGAGAAAAATGTGTATGAAAGCCGCCTTCACCTAGTATGTAGGGAACAGAAAGTTTCTTTCCAGTTGCAAACTACACTCCATATATATATATGGGGACGTAATTGATCCAACTCGGTTTTACAGAGAAAACTGCATGAACCTGAAAACGGCACTAGGAAACAGACTGAGCAACGAGCTTAAAATTTCTCCTGTAACCCGTTCCCTTTGTGCTTGCTGAACGAAAGTCTCTCCACATGCTCTCTTCAGAGATATATGTGTGTGTGAAAGCCGTCCTTCACCTAGATTTTGGGAACACAAAGTTTCTTTTCAGTTACAAATTACACTCCATATATATTATATGGGTAGAGTCTAGCTCCTAGTCGGTTTTACACTGAAAACTGCAGGAACTTCAAACCGGCACTAGTAAACAGCATGAGAAAGCAGAGAAAAAGTTTTTCCTACAACCGGTTCCCTTTGTGCAAGATGAACGAACGTCTCTCCACATAATAATTTCTAAGAGATACTTTGTGTGAAAGCCTTTCTTCACCTAGCTTGTTGGGAACACAATGTATCTTTTCAGTTGCATACTACACTGTATACATTTTATAAGGGGTGTGACAAGCTCCAACTCGGTTTTACAGTGAAAACTGCAGGAAATTCAAATCGGCACTTGGAAACAGACTGAAAAACCAGAGAAAATGTTTCTCCTATAACCCGTTCTTTGTACTATATGAACGAACGTCTCTCTACATGCTCAGTTCTGAGAGATAACTGTGTATGAAAGCCGTCCTTCACCTTCCTTGTCGGGAACACAAAGTTTCTTTCAGTTGCAATATACACTCCATACATATATATGTGGTGGTACTAGCTCCAAATCGGTATTACGGTGAAAATTGAGGGAACTTCAAACCGGAACTAGGAAACAGACTGAGAAACCAGAGTAAAAGTTTCCCCTGCAACCAGTTCCCTTTGTGCTAGATGAACGAACGTCTCTCCACATGCTCATTTCTGAGAGATAATTGTGAGTAAAAGCCGTCCATCACCTAGCTTGTTGGGAACACATAGTTTCTTTTAAGTTGCAAACTACACTCCATACATATATAAGGATAGGTACAAGCTCCAACTCGGTATTACAGTGAAAACTGCAGGAACTTCAAACCGGCACTAGGAAACAGACTGAAAACACAGAATAAGTGTTTCTCCTGCAACCCGTTCCATTTGAGCTAGATGAACGAACGTCTCTCCACATGCTCACTTCTGAGATATAAGTGTGTGTGAAAGCCGTACTTCACCAATCTGTTGGGAACACAAATTTCCCTTCCAGTTGCAAACTACACTCCATACAAATATATGGGTAGGTTCTAGCTCCAACTCTGTTTTACAGTGTAAAGTGCAAGAAACTCAAATCGACACTAGGAAACAGACTGAGACACCAGAGAAAAAGATTTCCCTGAAAACTGTTCCATGTGTGCTGGATGAACGAACGTCTCTCCACATGCTCAGTTCTCAGAGATAAGTTTATGTGAAAGCCGTCCTTCACCTAGCTTTTTGGGAACACAAAGTTTCTTTTCAGTTGCAAACAACACTCCATACTTATATATGGGAAGTACTAGCTCCAACTCGGTTTTAAAGTGAAAATTGCCGGAACTTCAAACAGGCATTAGGAAACAGACTGAGAAACCAGAGAAAAAGTTTCTCATGAATCCTGTTCCATGTCTGCTGGATGAACGAACGTCTCTCCACATGCCCAGTTCTGAGAGATATTTTTGTATGAAAGCCGTTCTTCACCTAGGTTGTTGGGAACACAAAGTTTATTTTCATTTGCAAACAACCCTCCATTCATATATAAGTGGAGGTACTAGCTCCAAATAGGTTTTAGAGTGAAAACTGCAGGAACTTCAAACCGGCACTAGGAAACATTCTGAGAAACCAGAATAAGAGTTTCTCCCACAACCCATTCCATTTGTGCTAGATGAATGAACGTCTCTCCACATGCTCACTTCTGAGATATAAGTGTGTGTGAAAGCCGTACTTCAACAAGCTTGTTGGGAACACAAATTTTCTTTTCAGTTGCAAACAACACTCCATAAAAATATATGGGGAGGTACTAGCTCCAAATTGGTTTAACAGTGTAAATTGAATTAAACTCAAAACGGCACTAGGAAACAGACTGAGAAACCAGAGAAAAGTTTCTCCTGCAACCGATTCCATTTGTGCTGGTTGAATGAACGTCTCTCCACATGCTCACTTCTGAGAGATAGTTGTGTGTAAAAGCCGTCCTTCACCTAGCTTGTTGGGAAAACATAGTTTCTTTTAAGTTGCAAACTTCTCTCCATACATATATATGGGTAGGTACTAGCTCCAAATCCCTTTTACAGTGAAAACTGCAGGAACTTCAAACCGGCACTAGAAAACAGGCTGTGAAACCAAAAAAAAAGGTTCTCCTGCAAACCGTTCAATTTGTGCTTGCTGAACGAACGTCTCTCCACATGATCTCTTCAGAGATATAAGTGTGTGTTAAAGCCGTCCTTCACCTTGCTCTTTGGAAACACAAATTTTCTTTTCAGTTACAAATTACACTCCATAAATATTATATGGGTAGAGACAAGCTCCTAGTCGGTTTTACAGTGAAAACTGCAGGAATTTCAAACCGGCACTAGGAAATAGCATGAGAAACCAGAGTAAAAGTTTTTCCTACAACCGGTTCCCTTTGTGCTAGATGAACGAACGTCTCTCCACATAATAATTTCTAAGAGATATTTTGTGTGAAAGCCGTTCTTCACCTAGCATGTTGGGAACACAAAGAATTTTTTCATTTGAATACTACACTGCATACATTTTATAAGGGGAGTGACTAGCTCCAACTCGGTTTTACAGTGAAAACAACAGGAACTTCAAACCGGCACTTGAAAACAGACTGAGAAACCACAAAAACATTTCTCCTGCAACCCGTTCCCTTTGTGCTTGCTGAACAAACGTCTCTCCACATGCTATCTTCAGAGATATAAGTGTGTGTGAAAGCCGTACTTCACCTAGCTTTTTGGGAACACAAAATTTCTTTTCAGTTCCAAATTACACTCCATATATATTATATGGTTAGAGTCTAGCTCCTAGTCGGTTTTACAGTGAAAACTGCAGGAAATTCAAACCGGCACTTGGAAACAGACTAAAAAACCAGAGAAAATGTTTCTCCTACAACTCGTTCTTTGTACTATATGAACGAACGTCTCTCCACATGCTGATTTCTGAGAGATAATTTTGAATGAAAGCCGTCCTTGACCTAGCTTTTTGGGAAAACAAAGTTTCTTTTCAGTGGCAATATATACTCCAAACATATATATGGGGTGGTACTAGCTCCAACTCAATATTACTGTGAAAATTGAGGTAACTTCAAACCAGAACTAGGAAACAGACTGAGAAACCAGAGTAAAAGTTTCTCATGCAAACCGTTCCCTTGGTGCTAGATGAACGAACGTCTCTCAACATGCTCAGTTCTGAGAGATATGTGTGTATGAATGCCGTCCTTCAAATTCCTTGTCGGGAACACATAGTTTCTTTTCAGTTGCAATATACAATCCTTACATATATATGGGGTGGTACTAGCTCCAACTCGGTATTACTGTGAAAATTGAGGGAACTTCAAACCGGAACTAGGAAACAGACTGAGAAACCAGAGTTAAAGATACTCCTGCAACCCGTTCAAGTTTTGCTGGTTGAATGAAGGTCTCTCCACATGCTCATTTCTGAGAGATAAGTGTGTGTGAAAGCCGTCCTTCACCTAGCTTGTTGGGAACACAAAGTTTCTTTTCAGTTGCAAACTCCATTCCATACATATATATGGGGAGGTACTAGCTCCAAATCGGTTTTACAGTGAAAACTGCAGGAACTTCAAACCGGCACTAGGAAACAGACTGAGAAAGCAGAGAAAAAGTGTCTCCTGCAACCCGTTCCCTTGGTGCTAGATGAACGAACGTCTCTCCACTTGCTCAGTTCTGAGAGATAAGTGTGTGTGAAAGCCGTCCTTCACCTAGCTTGTTGGGAACACAAAGTTTCTTTTCAGTTGCAAGCTCCATTCCATACATATATATGGGGAGGTACAAGCTCCAACTCGGCTTTACACTGAAAACTGCAGGAACTTCAAACCGGCACTAGGAAACAGACTGAGAAAGCAGAGAAAAAGTGTCTCCTGCAACCCGTTCCCTTGGTGCTAGATGAACGAACGTCTCTCCACTTGCTCAGTTCTGAGAGATAAGTGTGTGTGAAAGCCGTCCTTCACCTAGCTTGTTGGGAACACAAAGTTTCTTTTCAGTTGCAAACTCCATTCCATACATATATATGGGGAGGTACTAGCTCCAACTCGGTTTTACAGTGAAAACTGCAGGAACTTCAAACCGGCACTAGGAAACAGACTGAGAAAGCAGTGTAAAAGTTTCTCCTGCAACCCGTTCCCTTGGTGCTAGATGAACGAACGTGTCTCCACATGCTCAGTTCTGAGAGATAAGTGTGTGTGAAAGCGGAACTTCACCTATTTTGTTGGGAACATAAAGTTTCTTTTCAGTTGCAAACTCCACTCCATATATATATATGAGGAGGTACAAGCTCCAACTCGGTTTTACAGTGAAAACTGCAGGAACTTCAAACCGGCACGAGGAAACTGTCTGAGTGTCAAGAATAAGAGTTTCTCCTGCAACCCGTTCCATTTGTGCTAGATGAATGAACGTCTCTCCACATGCTCACTTCTGAGATAAAAGTGTGTGTGAAAGCCGTACTTCACCTAGCTTGTTGGGAAAACAAAGTTTCTTTTCAGTTGTGAACTCCACTCCATACATATATATGGGGAGGTATTAGCTCCAACTCGTTTTTACAGTGAATACAACAGGAACTTCAAACCGGCACTTGAATAGAGACTGAGAAACCACAAAAAAATTTCTCCTGCAACCCGTTCCCTTTGTGCTTGCTGAACGAACGTCTCTCCATATGTTCTCTTCAGAGATATAAGTGTGTGTGAAAGCCGTATTTCACCTAGATTTTTGGGAACACAAAGTTTCTTTTCAGTTCCAAATTACACACCATATATATTATATGGTTAGAGTCTATCTCCTAGTCGGTTTTACAGTGAAAACTGCAGGAACTTCAAACCGGCACTTAAAAACAGCATGAGAAACCAGAGTAATAGTTTTTCATACAACCGGTTCCCTTTGTGCTAGATGAACGAACGTCTCTCCACATAATAATTTCTAAGAGATAATTTGTGTGAAAGCCGTACTTCACCTAGCTTGTTGGGAACACAAAGAATTTTTTCAGTTGCATTGTATACTGCATACATATTATAAGCGGAGTGACTAGCTCCAACTCGGTTTTACAGTGAAAAATGCAGGAAATTCAAACCGGCACTTGGAAACAGACTGAAAAACCAGAGAAAATGTTTTTCCTAAAACCCGTTCATTGTACTATATGAATGAACGTCTCTCAACATGCTCAGTTCTGAGAGATAAGTGTGTATGAAAGCCGTCCTTCAACTTCCTTGTCGGGTACACAAAGTTTCTTTTCAGTTGCAATATACAATCCTTACATATATATGGGGTGGTACTAGCTCCAACTCGGTATTACTGTGAAAATTGAGGGAACTTCAAACCGGAACTAGGAAACAGACTGAGAAACCAGAGTTAAAGATACTCCTGCAACCCGTTCAAGTTTTGCTGGTTGAATGAAGGTCTCTCCACATGCTCATTTCTGAGAGATAATTGTGTATAAAAGCCGTCCATCACCTAGCTTGTTGGGAACACATAGTTTCTTTTAAGTTGCGAACTACACTCCATACATATATATGGGTAGGTACTAGCTCCAACTCGATTTTACAGTGAAAACTGCAGGAACTTCTACCCGGCACTAGGAAACAGACTGAAAACACAGAATAAGTGTTTCTACTGCAACCCGTTCCATTTGTGCTACATGAATGAACATCTCTCCACATGCTCAGTTCTGAGAGATAATTGTGTGTGAAAGCCGTTCTTCAACTTGCCTGTTGGGAACACAAAGTTTCTTTTCAGTTGCAAAGAACAACCCATACATATATATGGGGAGGTACTAGCTCCCAACTGGTTTAACACTGAAACTGCATGAACTTCAAAATGGCACTAGGAAACAGACTGAGAAACCAGAGCAAAAGTTTCTCCTGGAACCCGTTCCATTTGTGCTAGATGAACGAACATCTCTCCACATGCTCAGTTCTGAGAAATAATTGTGTGTGAAAGCCGTTCTTCAACTTGCCTGTTGGGAACACAAAGTTTCTTTTCAGTTGCAATATACACTCCATACATATATATGGGTTGGTACTAGCACCAACTCGTTATTACAGTGAAAATTGAGGGATCTTCAAACCGGAACTAGGAAACAAACTGAAAAACCAGAGTTAAAATTTCCTCTGCAACACGTTCCATTTGTACTAGTTGAACGAACGAATCTCCACATGCCCTGTTCTGAGAGATATGTGTGTATGAAAGCATTTCTTTACCTAGCATGTTGGGAACACAAAGTTCCTTTTCAGTTGCAAACAACCATCCGTTCATATCTATGGGGAGGTACTAGCTCCAAATCGGATTTACAGTGAAAACTGCAGGAACTTCTAACCGGCAGTAGGAACCAGACTGAGAAACCAGAATAAGAGTTTCTCCAGCAACCCGTTCCAATTGTGCTAGATGAACGAACGTCTCTCCACATTCTCACTACAGAAAGATAAGTGTCTTTGAAAGCCGTCCTTCACCAAGCTTGTTGGGAACACAAAGTTTCTTTTCAGTTGCAAACTACACTCCATAAACATATATGGAGAGGTACTAGCTCCAACTCGGTTTTACAGTGAAAAGTGCAAGAACTTCAAATCGGCCCTATTAAACAGACTGAGAAACCAGAGTAATAGTTTCCATACAACCCGAGAATTTTGTGCTATATGGACGAAAGTCTCTCCACATTCTCAGATCTGAGAGATAATTGTGTGTGAAAGCCGTACTTCACCTAGTTTTTCGGGAACACTAAATTACTTTTAAATTGCAAACTGCATTTCAAACATATATATGGTGAGGTACTAACTCCAACTAGGTTTTACTGTGAAAAATGCAGGAACTTCAAACCGGCACTACGAAACAGACTGAGAAACCAGAATAAAAGTTTCCAATTCAAACCGTTCCCTTTGTGCTAGATGAACGAAAGTCTCTCCACATGCTCAATTATGAAGAATAACTGTGTGTGAAAGCCGCCTTTCAACAAGCTAGTTGGGAACACAAAGTTTCTTTTCAGTTGCAAACTACAATCCATACATATATATGAGTAGGTACTAACTCCAACTCGGTTTTACAGTGAAAACTGCAGGAACTTCAAACCGGCACTAGGAAACAGACTGAGAATCCAGAGTAAAATTTTCTACTGCAACTCATTTTTGTGCTATATGAACGAACGTCTTTCCACATGCTCAGTTCTAAGAGATAAGTGTGTGTGAAAGCTGAACTTCACCTAGCTTGTTGGGAATACAAAGTTTTTTTTTTATTTGCAAACAACACTCCATTAATATATATGGGTAGGTACTAGGTCCAACTCGCTTTTACACTGCAAACAGCAGGAACATCAAACCTGCACTAGGAAACAGACTGAGAAAACAGAGTAATAGTTTCTCCTGCAACCCTTTCCCTTTGTGCTAGATGAATGAACGACTATCCACATGTAGAGTTCTAAGAGATAACTGTGTGTTAAAGATGCCCATGACATAGCTTGTTGGAAAAACAAAGTTTATTTTCAGTTGCTAAATACACTCCATACATATATATGGGGACGTACAAGATCCAACTCGATTTTACAGTGAAAACTGCAGGAAGTTCAACCCGGCACTAGGAAACAGAATGAGAAAGCAGAGTAAAATTTTTAATGCAACCTGTTCCCTTTTTGCTAGATGAATGAAATTCTCTCCACATGCCATGTTCTGAGAGATATGTGTGTGGTATGCCGTCCTTCACCTAGCTTGTTGGGAACACAAATTTTCTTTTCAGTTGCAAACAACACTCCATACATATATATGGGGAGGTACTAGCTCCAAATCGGTTTAATAGTGTAAAGTGCATGAAACTCAAAACGGCACTAGGAAACAGACTGAGAAACCAGAATAAATGTTTTTACTGAAAACTGTTCCATTTGTGCTAGATGAACGAACGTCTCTCCACATGCTCAGTTCTGAGAGATACGTTTATATGAAAGCCGACCTTCACCTAGCTTGTTGGGAACACAAAGTTTCTTTTCAGGAGCAAACAACACTCCATACTTGTATACGGGGAAGTACAATCTCCAACTCGGTTTTAAAGTGAAAATTGCAGGAACTTCAAACCGACACTTGGAAACAGACTGAGAAACCAGATTAAAAGTTTCTCCTGCAATCCTTTCCATTTCTACTAGTTGAACGAACGTCTCTCCACATGCCCAGTTCTGAGAGATATGTGTGTATGAAAGCCGTACTTCACATATCTCATTGGGAACACAAAGTTAATTTTCAGTTGCAAACTCCACTCCATACATATATATGGGGAGGTACTAGCTACAAATCGGTTTAACAGTGAAAACTGCATGAACCTCAAAACGGCACTAGGAAACAGACTGAGAAACCAGAGCAAAAATTTCTCCTGAAACCCGTTCCATTTGTGCTAGAGGAACGAACGTCTCTCCGCATGCTCAGTTCTGAGAGATACGTTTGTGTTAAAGCCGAACTTCACCTAGCTTGTTGGGAATACATAGTTTTTTTTATTTGCAAACAAAACTCCATAAATATATATGGGTAGCTACTAGCTCCAACTCGCTTTTACACTGCAAACTGCAGGAACATCAAACTGGCACTAGGAAACAGACTGAGAAACCAGAGTAATAGTTTCTCCTGCAACCCTTTCCCTTTGTGCTAGATGAACGAACGTCTCTCCACATGCTCAATTCTGAGGGATAACTGTGTGTTAAAGCCACCCTTCAACAAGCTAGTTGGGAACACAAAGTTTCTTTTCAGTTGCAAACTCCACTCCATAAATATATATGGGAAGGTACTAGCTCCAACTCTGTTTTACAGTGATAATTGCTGGAACATCCAACCGGCCATAGGAAAGAGACTGAGATACCAGAGTAAAAGTTGAACATGCAACCTGTTCCATTTGTGCTAGATGAATGAACGTCTCTCGATATGTTCTGTTCTGAGAGATAAGTGTGTGTGAAAGCCGTCCTTCACCTAGCTTTTTGGGAACACAAAGATTCTTTTCAGTTACTCACTACACTCCATGCATATATATCGGTAGGTACTAGTACCAAATCGGTTTTACAGTGAAAACTGCAAGAACTTCAAATCGTCACTAGGAAAGAGACTCAGAAACAATTGTAATAGTTTCTCCTGCAACCCGTTCCATTTGTGCTAGATGAACGAACGTCACTGCACATGTTCAGTTCTGAGAGATATGTGTGTGTGAAAGCCTTCCATCACCTAGCTTGTTGGGAACAGAAAATGTCTTTTTAGTTGCAAACTACACTCCATAAATATATATGGGGTGGTACTAGCTCCAATTCGGTTTTCAGTGAAAACTGCAGGAAATTCAAATCTGCACTAGGAAAAAGACTGAGAAAACGGAGTAAAAGTTTCTTCTGCATACCGTTCCTTTTGTGCTAGATGAACAAACGTCTATTCACAAGCTAATTTCTGAGAGATAAATGTGTGTGAAAGCCTTCCATCACCTAGCTTGTTGGGAACAGAAAGTGTATTTTTAGTTGCAAACTTCACTCCATACATATAAATGGGGAGGTACTTGCTCCAATTCGATTTTTCAGTGAAAACTGCATGAACTTCAAACCGGCACTAGGAAACAGACTGAGAAACAAAAGTAAAATTTTCTTCTGCTACCCGTTCATTTGGGGTGATATGAAAACGCAGCATAATCAGAGTAAATGTTTTAGGTGAAAATATGGCTTCAATGGGTTATTAAAGATTTGTAATTCACATGCTAAAGACTCAGCAATGAATATTTGTTGAATCTGTGGTGCATGTATCGTTTTCGGAAAACGGAATATTACGGTGACGGTATCTATGAAAATGAGATATTTATTGGATAGAACATGCACCAAGAGAATTTTTCTGCAAAAACTGCCTGATTTTCGTAACTGACGTTAGGAAAACCTGCGAAATGTAAGTAAATGTTTCTAGGTGTATATATGCCTTGTATTGTGGTTGAAAAATCGGTAATCCACATGCTCATGTTCATTAAATAATGTTTGTCGAAGCCGTGATGAATGCCACGTTTTCGGAACACGGAATGTCTCGGTGATTGAATCTCTGAAAATAACAATTCTACTGGATAGAACTCGCTTGAATTGAATGTTTCTGTGAAAATTTCATGATTTTCGAAACTGGATGTTAGGAAAAACCTGCGAAATCAGAATAACTACTTCTAGGTGTAAATATGCCTTGTATGGTGGATGAAAGTTCGGTAATCCACATGCTCACACTCATTAAAGAATATTTGTCGAACTCGTGATGCATGTAACGTGTTCGGAATACGGAATGTCATAGTGAAGGAAACAATGTAATTTACATGTCTATTGGGTAGAACTCACTTGAAGAGAATTTTTCTGCAAATTGGGCCTCATTTTGAAAACTGCCATTAGGAGAACCCTGTGAAATCTGAGAAAATGCTTCTAAGTGGGAATATGCCTTGAATGGTGAATGAAAGTCCGGTAATCCACATGTTAATAACAGTGTAGTAATTATTTTTTAAACCGTGATTCATGTAGCGCCTTTGAAAAACGGAATTTCACGGTAATGAAACTATGGAAATTACAATTTTATTGAGTAGAAGGAGCTAGAAGAAAATTTTTCTGCGAAAATTGCATGATTATCGAATGTGAAGTTTGGAAAAAGCTGCAAAAAGGGAGTAAATATTTGCAGGCGTAAATGTGCCTTTATGTTGCAAGAAAGTTCGGTAATCCACATTTTCACAACATATTAAAGAATCTTTTTCTAATCCGAGATGCATGTAGCGTGTTCAGATCGTGGAATTTCACGATGATTGAAACAATATAAATGACTTCTCTATTGGGTAGAACTCGCTCCGAGAATGTTTTTCTGTGAAAACTTCGTCATTTTAAACCTAGCGTTTAGAAAACGCTGCAAAATCTGAGAAAATACTTCTAAGAATCAATATTCAATGTATTGAGATAAAAATTCGGTAATCCACATGTTAACAAATTTTTAGTGAATATTTGTCGAATTTTTATGCATGTAACTTGTTCGGAACACGGAATTTCACGGCCAGGGAATTTATTTAAATTACATTTCCCTTGCTTATAAATCACACCAAGAGATTTTTCCTGAGAAATCGGCCTGATATTCGAAACTGGCGTTAGGAAAAACCTGTGAACCCAGATTACTAGATTCTCGGTGTACATCTGCCTTTTATGGTGGATGAAATTTCGGTAATCCGCATGTTAAATACTCTGGAGTGAATATTTGTCGAATCCGAGATACGTGAAGTGTGTTCGGAACACAGAATATCACGGTGAGCGAATCTATGTAAAATACAGGTCTCTTGGGTGGAATTTGCTCTAAGAGATTTTTCTCAGAAATCTGCCTCATTTTTGAACCTGGCGTTTGAAAATCTCTGCAAAATCAGAGAAAATGCTTCAAAGTGTCAATATGCTTTATATTGTGATGCAAGATCGTAAAACCACATGCAAACAAATCTGTGGTGAATATTTTTAGAAAGGGTTATGCATGCAGTGTGATAGTGTCACAGATAATCCCGGCGATGGAATCTATGTAAATTACACACCTATTGGTTAGAATTCGCTCCAAAATTTTTCCCTCATTAAACGGCCTGATTTTCCAAACTGGCATTAGGAAAAAGCTGCAAATTCAGAATTAATGTTTCTTGTTGTAAATATGCAATATATGGTGGAATGAAAGTTCGGTAATTCTAATGCTAACAACTCTGTAGTGAATATTTGTCGAATCCGTGATGCATGTAGCTTTTTCGGAACACGGAATTTCACGATGACGGGTTCTATGTAAATTGCATGTCTATTGGGTAGAAGTCCCTCCAAGAGGATTTTTCTGTGGAAACATTAGGAGAAATCTACTAAATCAAAATAAAATTTCTATGTATATATATGCACTGTAAGGTGGATTAAAGTTCGTTAAATCACATGTTCACAACTCATTAAAGAATAATTTTTGAATCATGGTGCATGTAACATGTTAAGAACACAGAATGTCACGGTGATTGAAAGTAGGTAAATTACAGATCTTTAGGTTAGAACAGGCTCCCAGAGCATTTTTCTGCCAAATCTGAGTCACCTTCAAAACTGGCGTACAAACAAACGTGTGAAACCTGAGAAAATTCTTCAAAGTGTCTGTAAGCATTGTATGGTGGATGAAAGTGCAGTAATCCACTTGCTAACAACTCTGTAGTGAATATTTGTCACATCTGAGATGCATGTAGCGTGTTCGGAACACGGAAATTGACGGTGAGCGAATCCATGTAAATTACATATCTATTGGTTAGAACCTGCTCCAAGAGGTTTTTGCCGTGAAATCTGCCTCATTTTAGAAACTGGCATTTGGAAAACTCTGTGAAATCACAGAAAATGCTTCTAAGCATCTATATGCTTTCTATAGTGAGAAAGTCCTGTAATCCACATGCAAAAAACTGTGTAGTGTATATTTGTTGAAACTTTTCTGCATGTAGCATGTTCGAAACACGTAATTTCACAGCGGGAGAATCTATGTAATTTACATATCTATTGGGTAGAACACGATCCAAAAGTTTTTTCCTTTGAAAACTGCCTGATTTTCGAAACTGCAATTAGGAAATATCTGCGAACTCAGTGTTAATGTTTCTAGGTGTCAATATGCCCTGTATGGTGGATGAAAGTTTTATAATACACATGTACAGAACTCATTAAGAATGTTTGTCAAATCCGTGATGTGTGTAGCACGTTCGGATCATGGACTGTCACGGTGCGGCAAACTATGAAAATGACATATCTATAGGTCAGAACACGCACCAGGAGCATTTTACTGAAAAACCTGCCTCAGTTTGAAAACTGTTGTTATGAAAACGCTGCAAAATCTGAGTAAATGCTTTAAGGTGACAATATGTATTCAATGGGTTATTAAAGATGTGTAATTCACATGCTAAGAAATCAGCAGTGAATATTTGTTGAATCCGTGGTGCATGGACCGTTTTCGGAACACGGAATGTTACGGAGAAGGTATCTATGAAAATGAGATGTCTATTGGATAGAACATGCACCAAGAGAATTTTTCTGCGAAAACTGCCTGATTTTCTTAAATGACGTTAGGAAAACCTGCGAAATGTAAGTATATGTTTCTAGGTGTAAATATACCTTGTATTGTGGTTGAAAAATCGGTAATCAACATGCTCACGGTCATTAAATAATGTTTGTCGAAGCCGTGATGAATGTAACGTTTTCGGAACACGGAATGTCTCGGTCAGTGAAGCTCTGAAAATAAAAATTCTACTGCATAGAACTCGCTTGAATTGAATGTTTCTGTGAAAATTTCATGATTTTCGAAACTGGATGTAAGGAAAAACCTGTGAAATAATAATAACTACTTCTACGTGTAAATATGCCTTGTATGGTGGATGAAAGTTCGGTAATCCACATGCTCACACTCATTAAAGAATGTTTGTCGAACTCGTGATGCATGTAACGTGTTCGGAATACGGAATGTCATAGTGAAGGAAACTAT
This sequence comes from Camelus dromedarius, assembly GCF_036321535.1. Lineage (NCBI taxonomy): Eukaryota > Metazoa > Chordata > Mammalia > Artiodactyla > Camelidae > Camelus > Camelus dromedarius. The sequence goes on from NW_026989731.1 coordinate 4,246,742, forward strand.
GTAAGTTACATGTCTATTGGGTAGAACTCGCTTGAAGAGAATATTTCTGTGAAATATGCCTCATTTTGAAAACTGACATTAGGAGAACACTTTGAAATCTGAAAAAATGCTTCTAAGTGTCAATATGCCTTGAATGGTGAATGAAAGTCCGGTCATCCACATGTTAATAACAGTGTAGTAATTATTTTTTAAACCGTGATTCATGTAGCGCCTTTGAAAAGCGGAATTTCACGGTAATGAAACTATGGAAATTACAATTCTATTGAGTAGAACGAGCTAGAAGAGAATTTTTCTGCGAAAATTGCATGATTATCGAATCTGAAATTTGGAAAAAGCTGCAAAAAGGGAGTAAATATTTGCAGGTGTAAATGTGCCTTTATGATGCAAGAAAGTTCGGTAATCCACATTTTCACAATATATTAAAGAATCTTTTTCTAATCCGTGATGCATTTAGCGTGTTCAGATCGTGGAATTTCACGGTGATTGAAACAATGTAAATGACTTCTCTATTGGGTAGAACTCGCTCCGAGAGTGTTTTTCTGTGAAAACTTCGTCATTTTTGAAACTGGCGTTAAGAAAATGCTGCAAAATCTGAGAAAATACTTCTAAGAATCAATATGCAAAGTTTTGTGATGAAAGTTCTGTAATCCACATGCTAACAAATTTGTAGTGAATATTTGTCGAATCTTTTATGCATGTAACATGTTCGGAGCACGGAATTTCACGGCCAGGGAATTTATGTAAATTACATTTCCCTCGGTTAGAAATCACTCCAAGAGATTTTTCCTGAGAAATCGGCCTGATTTTCGAAACTGGCTTTAGGAAAATCCTGCGAAGCCTCCTTACTAGATTCTCGGTGTACATCTGCCTTTTATGGTGGATGAAAGTTCAGTAATCTGCATGCTAACTACTCTGTAGTGAATATTTGTCGAATCCGAGATACGTGAAGTGTGTTCGGAACACACAATATCACGGTGAGCGAATCTATGTAAAATACAGGTCTCTTGGGTAGAATTTGCTCTAAGAGTTTTTTCTGAGAAATCTGCCTCATTTTTGAACCTGGCGTTTGAAAATCTCTGCAAAATCAGAGAATTTGCTTCAAAGTGTCAATATGCCTTGTATTGTGATGCAAGATCGTAAAACCACATGCAAACAAATCTGTGGTGAATATTTTTAGAAAGCGTTATGCATGAAGTGGGATCGTATCACGGAAAATCCCGGCGATGAAATCTATGTAAATTACACACCTATTGGTTAGAATTCGCTCCAAAATTTTTTCCCTGTGAAAACGGCCTGATTTTCCAAACTGGCATTAGGAAAAACCTGCAAATTCAGAGTTAATGTTTCTAGTTGTAAATATGCCATGTATGGCGGATGAAATTTCTGTAATCTACATGTTCACAACTCATTCGAGAAAGTTTGTTGAAACCTTGATGCATGTAGCGTGTTCGGAAAATGGAATGTCACTGTGAGGGAAACTATGTAAATTACATTTCTATTGGGAAGTACTCGCTCCATGAGAATTTTTCTGCCAAATCTGCCTCCTTTTCAAAACTGGCATTAGGAAAAACTTTTGAAATGGGAGAAAATGCTTCAAATTGTCAACATGGCTTTTATGGTGGATGAAAGTTCTGTAATCCTAATGCTAACAACTCTGTAGTGAATATTTGTCGAATCCGTGATGCATGTAGCGTGTTCGGAACACGGAATTTCACGATGACGGGTTCTAAGTAAATTGCATGTCTATTGGGTAGAACTCGCTCCAAGAGGATTTTTCTGAGGAAACTGCATGATTTTAGAGACTGACATTAGGAGAATACTACTAAATCAGAATAAAATTTCTATGTATAAATATGCACTGTAAGGTGGATTAAAGTTCGTTAATACACATGTTCACAACTCATTAAAGAATGTTTGTTGAATCCGTGGTGCATGTAACGTGTTCAGAACACGGAATATCACGGTGATTGAAAGTAGGCAAATTACCTATCTTTTGGGTAGAACTGGCTCCAAGAGCATTTTTCTGCCAAATCTGCCTCATTTTCAAACTGGCGTTCAAACTAACGTGTGAAATCTGAGAAAATTCTTCAAAGTGTCAGTAAGCCTTTTATGGTGAATGAAAGTGCTGTAATCCACTTGCTAACAACTCTGTAGTGAATATTTGTCACATCTGAGATGCATGTAGCGTGTTCGGAACACGGAATTTGACGGTGAGCGAATCCATGTAAATTACATATCTATTGGTTAGAACCTGCTCCAAGAGGTTTTTGCCATGAAATCTGCCTCATTTTAGAAACTGGCATTTGGAAATCTCTGTGAAATCACAGAAAATGCTTCTAAGCATCTATATGCTTTCTATAGTGAGAAAGTCCTGTAATCCACATGCAAACAACTGTGTAGTGTATATTTGTCGAAACTTTTCTGCATGTAGCATGTTCGAAACACGTATTTTCACAGCGGGAGAATCTATGTAATTTACATATCTATTGGGTAGAACACGCTCCAAAAGTTTTTTCCTTTGAAAACTGCCTGATTTTCGAAACTGCAATTAGGAAATATCTGCGAACTCAGTGTTAATGTTTCTAGGTGTCAATATGCCCTGTATGGTGGATGAAAGTTGTGTAATACACATATACACAACTCATTAAGAATGTTTCTCAAATCCGTGATGTGTGTAGTGCGTTCGGAACATGGACTATCACGGTGAGGCAAACTATGTAAATTACATATCTATTGGTTAGAACACGCTCCAGGAGCATTTTACTGAAAAATCTGCCTCAGTTTGGAAACTGTTGTTATGAAACCCTGCAAAATCTGAGTAAATGCTTTAAGGTGATAATATGTATTCAATGGGTTATTAAAGATGTGTAATTCACATGCTAAGAACTCAGCAGTGAATATTTGTTGAATCCGTGGTGCATGGACCGTTTTCGGAACACGGAATGTTACGGGGAAGGTATCTATGAAAATGAGATGTCTATTGTATACAACATGCACCAAGAGAATTTTTCTGCGAAAACTGCCTGATTTTCTTAACTGACGTTAGGAAAACCTGCGAAATGTAAGTAAATGTTTCTAGGTGTAAATATACCTTGTATTGTGGTTGAAAAATCGGTAATCAACATGCTCACGGTCATTAAATAATGTTTGTCGAAGCCGTGATGAATGTAACGTTTTCGGAACACGGAATGTCTCGTTCAGTGAAGCTCTGAAAATAACAATTCTACTGCATAGAACTCGCTTGAATTGAATGTTTCTGTGAAAATTTCATGATTTTCGAAACTGGATGTAAGGAAAAACCTGTGAAATCAGAATAACTACTTCTAGGTGTAAATATGCCTTGTATGGTGGATGAAAGTTCGGTAATCCACATGCTCTCACTCATTAAAGAATGTTTGTCGAACTCTTGATGCATGTAACTTGTTCGGAATACGGAATGTCATAGTGAAGGAAACAATGTAAGTTACATGTCTATTGGGTAGAACTCGCTTGAAGAGAATATTTCTGTGAAATGTGCCTCATTTTTAAAACTGACATTAGGAGAACACTGTGAAATCTGAGAAAATGCTTCTAAGTGTCAATATGCCTTGAATGGTGAATGAAAGTCCGGTCATCCACATGTTAATAACAGTGTAGTAATTATTTTTTAAACCGTGATTCATGTAGCGCCTTTGAAAAATGGAATTTCACGGTAATGAAACTATGGAAATTACAATTCTATTGAGTAGAACGAGCTAGAAGAGAATTTTTCTGCGAAAATTGCATGATTATCGAATGTGAAGTTTGGAAAAAGCTGCAAAAAGGGAGTAAATATTTGCAGGTGTAAATGTGCCTTTATGATGCAAGAAAGTTCGGTAATCCACATTTTCACAATATATTAAAGAATCTTTTTCTAATCCGTGATGCATTTAGCGTGTTCAGATCGTGGAATTTCACGGTGATTGAAACAATGTAAATGACTTCTCTATTGGGTAGAACTCGCTCCGAGAGTGTTTTTCTGTGAAAACTTCGTCATTTTTGAAACTGGCGTTAAGAAAACGCTGCAAAATCTGAGAAAATTCTTCTAAGAATCAATATGCAAAGTTTTGTGATGAAAGTTCTGTAATCCACATGCTAACAAATTTGTAGTGAATATTTGTCGAATCTTTTATGCATGTAACATGTTCGGAGCACGGAATTTCACGGCCAGGGAATTTATGTAAATTACATTTCCCTTGGTTAGAAATCACTCCAAGAGATTTTTCCTGAGAAATCGGCCTGATTTTCGAAACTGGCTTTAGGAAAATCCTGCGAAGCCTCCTTACTAGATTCTCGGTGTACATCTGCCTTTTATGGTGGATGAAAGTTCAGTAATCTGCATGCTAACTACTCTGTAGTGAATATTTGTCGAATCCGAGATACGTGAAGTGTGTTCGGAACACACAATATCACGGTGAGCGAATCTATGTAAAATACAGGTCTCTTGGGTAGAATTTGCTCTAAGAGTTTTTTCTGAGAAATCTGCCTCATTTTTGAACCTGGCGTTTGAAAATCTCTGCAAAATCAGAGAATTTGCTTCAAAGTGTCAATATGCCTAGTATTGTGATGCAAGATCGTAAAACCACATGCAAACAAATCTGTGGTGAATATTTTTAGAAAGCGTTATGCATGAAGTGGGATCGTATCACGGAAAATCCCGGCGATGAAATCTATGTAAATTACACACCTATTGGTTAGAATTCGCTCCAAAATTTTTTCCCTGTGAAAACGGCCTGATTTTCCAAACTGGCATTAGGAAAAACCTGCAAATTCAGAGTTAATGTTTCTAGTTGTAAATATGCCATGTATGGCGGATGAAATTTCTGTAATCTACATGTTCACAACTCATTCGAGAAAGTTTGTTGAAACCTTGATGCATGTAGCGTGTTCGGAAAATGGAATGTCACTGTGAGGGAAACTATGTAAATTACATTTCTATTGGGAAGTACTCGCTCCACGAGAATTTTTCTGACAAATCTGCCTCCTTTTCAAAACTGGCATTAGGAAAAACTTTTGAAATGGGAGAAAATGCTTCAAATTGTCAACATGGCTTTTATGGTGGATGAAAGTTCTGTAATCCTAATGCTAACAACTCTGTAGTGAATATTTGTCGAATCCGTGATGCATGTAGCGTGTTCGGAACACGGAATTTCACGATGACGGGTTCTAAGTAAATTGCATGTCTATTGGGTAGAACTCGCTCCAAGAGGATTTTTCTGAGGAAACTGCATGATTTTAGAGACTGACATTAGGAGAATACTACTAAATCAGAATAAAATTTCTATGTATAAATATGCACTGTAAGGTGGATTAAAGTTCGTTAATACACATGTTCACAACTCATTAAAGAATGTTTGTTGAATCCGTGGTGCATGTAACGTGTTCAGAACACGGAATATCACGGTGATTGAAAGTAGGCAAGTTACCTATCTTTTGGGTAGAACTGGCTCCAAGAGCATTTTTCTGCCAAATCTGCCTCATTTTCAAACTGGCGTTCAAACTAACGTGTGAAATCTGAGAAAATTCTTCAAAGTGTCAGTAAGCCTTTTATGGTGAATGAAAGTGCTGTAATCCACTTGCTAACAACTCTGTAGTGAATATTTGTCACATCTGAGATGCATGTAGCGTGTTCGGAACACGGAATTTGACGGTGAGCGAATCCATGTAAATTACATATCTATTGGTTAGAACCTGCTCCAAGAGGTTTTTGCCATGAAATCTGCCTCATTTTAGAAACTGGCATTTGGAAATCTCTGTGAAATCACAGAAAATGCTTCTAAGCATCTATATGCTTTCTATAGTGAGAAAGTCCTGTAATCCACATGCAAACAACTGTGTAGTGTATATTTGTCGAAACTTTTCTGCATGTAGCATGTTCGAAACACGTATTTTCACAGCGGGAGAATCTATGTAATTTACATATCTATTGGGTAGAACACGCTCCAAAAGTTTTTTCCTTTGAAAACTGCCTGATTTTCGAAACTGCAATTAGGAAATATCTGCGAACTCAGTGTTAATGTTTCTAGGTGTCAATATGCCCTGTATGGTGGATGAAAGTTGTGTAATACACATATACACAACTCATTAAGAATGTTTCTCAAATCCGTGATGTGTGTAGTGCGTTCGGAACATGGACTATCACGGTGAGGCAAACTATGTAAATTACATATCTATTGGTTAGAACACGCTCCAGGAGCATTTTACTGAAAAATCTGCCTCAGTTTGGAAACTGTTGTTATGAAACCCTGCAAAATCTGAGTAAATGCTTTAAGGTGATAATATGTATTCAATGGGTTATTAAAGATGTGTAATTCACATGCTAAGAACTCAGCAGTGAATATTTGTTGAATCCGTGGTGCATGGACCGTTTTCGGAACACGGAATGTTACGGGGAAGGTATCTATGAAAATGAGATGTCTATTGTATACAACATGCACCAAGAGAATTTTTCTGCGAAAACTGCCTGATTTTCTTAACTGACGTTAGGAAAACCTGCGAAATGTAAGTAAATGTTTCTAGGTGTAAATATACCTTGTATTGTGGTTGAAAAATCGGTAATCAACATGCTCACGGTCATTAAATAATGTTTGTCGAAGCCGTGATGAATGTAACGTTTTCGGAACACGGAATGTCTCGTTCAGTGAAGCTCTGAAAATAACAATTCTACTGCATAGAACTCGCTTGAATTGAATGTTTCTGTGAAAATTTCATGATTTTCGAAACTGGATGTAAGGAAAAACCTGTGAAATCAGAATAACTACTTCTAGGTGTAAATATGCCTTGTATGGTGGATGAAAGTTCGGTAATCCACATGCTCTCACTCATTAAAGAATGTTTGTCGAACTCTTGATGCATGTAACGTGTTCGGAATACGGAATGTCATAGTGAAGGAAACAATGTAAGTTACATGTCTATTGGGTAGAACTCGCTTGAAGAGAATATTTCTGCGAAATGTGCCTCATTTTTAAAACTGACATTAGGAGAACACTGTGAAATCTGAGAAAATGCTTCTAAGTGTCAATATGCCTTGAATGGTGAATGAAAGTCCGGTCATCCACATGTTAATAACAGTGTAGTAATTATTTTTTAAACCGTGATTCATGTAGCGCCTTTGAAAAATGGAATTTCACGGTAATGAAACTATGGAAATTACAATTCTATTGAGTAGAACGAGCTAGAAGAGAATTTTTCTGCGAAAATTGCATGATTATCGAATGTGAAGTTTGGAAAAAGCTGCAAAAAGGGAGTAAATATTTGCAGGTGTAAATGTGCCTTTATGATGCAAGAAAGTTCGGTAATCCACATTTTCACAATATATTAAAGAATCTTTTTCTAATCCGTGATGCATTTAGCGTGTTCAGATCGTGGAATTTCACGGTGATTGAAACAATGTAAATGACTTCTCTATTGGGTAGAACTCGCTCCGAGAGTGTTTTTCTGTGAAAACTTCGTCATTTTTGAAACTGGCGTTAAGAAAACGCTGCAAAATCTGAGAAAATTCTTCTAAGAATCAATATGCAAAGTTTTGTGATGAAAGTTCTGTATTCCACATGCTAACAAATTTGTAGTGAATATTTGTCGAATCTTTTATGCATGTAACATGTTCGGAGCACGGAATTTCACGGCCAGGGAATTTATGTAAATTACATTTCCCTTGGTTAGAAATCACTCCAAGAGATTTTTCCTGAGAAATCGGCCTGATTTTCGAAACTGGCTTTAGGAAAATCCTGCGAAGCCTCCTTACTAGATTCTCGGTGTACATCTGCCTTTTATGGTGGATGAAAGTTCAGTAATCTGCATGCTAACTACTCTGTAGTGAATATTTGTCGAATCCGAGATACGTGAAGTGTGTTCGGAACACACAATATCACGGTGAGCGAATCTATGTAAAATACAGGTCTCTTGGGTAGAATTTGCTCTAAGAGTTTTTTCTGAGAAATCTGCCTCATTTTTGAACCTGGCGTTTGAAAATCTCTGCAAAATCAGAGAATTTGCTTCAAAGTGTCAATATGCCTTGTATTGTGATGCAAGATCGTAAAACCACATGCAAACAAATCTGTGGTGAATATTTTTAGAAAGCGTTATGCATGAAGTGGGATCGTATCACGGAAAATCCCGGCGATGAAATCTATGTAAATTACACACCTATTGGTTAGAATTCGCTCCAAAATTTTTTCCCTGTGAAAACGGCCTGATTTTCCAAACTGGCTTTAGGAAAAACCTGCAAATTCAGAGTTAATGTTTCTAGTTGTAAATATGCCATGTATGGCGGATGAAATTTCTGTAATCTACATGTTCACAACTCATTCGAGAAAGTTTGTTGAAACCTTGATGCATGTAGCGTGTTCGGAAAATGGAATGTCACTGTGAGGGAAACTATGTAAATTACATTTCTATTGGGAAGTACTCGCTCCACGAGAATTTTTCTGACAAATCTGCCTCCTTTTCAAAACTGGCATTAGGAAAAACTTTTGAAATGGGAGAAAATGCTTCAAATTGTCAACATGGCTTTTATGGTGGATGAAAGTTCTGTAATCCTAATGCTAACAACTCTGTAGTGAATATTTGTCGAATCCGTGATGCATGTAGCGTGTTCGGAACACGGAATTTCACGATGACGGGTTCTAAGTAAATTGCATGTCTATTGGGTAGAACTCGCTCCAAGAGGATTTTTCTGAGGAAACTGCATGATTTTAGAGACTGACATTAGGAGAATACTACTAAATCAGAATAAAATTTCTATGTATAAATATGCACTGTAAGGTGGATTAAAGTTCGTTAATACACATGTTCACAACTCATTAAAGAATGTTTGTTGAATCCGTGGTGCATGTAACGTGTTCAGAACACGGAATATCACGGTGATTGAAAGTAGGCAAATTACCTATCTTTTGGGTAGAACTGGCTCCAAGAGCATTTTTCTGCCAAATCTGCCTCATTTTCAAACTGGCGTTCAAACTAACGTGTGAAATCTGAGAAAATTCTTCAAAGTGTCAGTAAGCCTTTTATGGTGAATGAAAGTGCTGTAATCCACTTGCTAACAACTCTGTAGTGAATATTTGTCACATCTGAGATGCATGTAGCGTGTTCGGAACACGGAATTTGACGGTGAGCGAATCCATGTAAATTACATATCTATTGGTTAGAACCTGCTCCAAGAGGTTTTTGCCATGAAATCTGCCTCATTTTAGAAACTGGCATTTGGAAATCTCTGTGAAATCACAGAAAATGCTTCTAAGCATCTATATGCTTTCTATAGTGAGAAAGTCCTGTAATCCACATGCAAACAACTGTGTAGTGTATATTTGTCGAAACTTTTCTGCATGTAGCATGTTCGAAACACGTATTTTCACAGCGGGAGAATCTATGTAATTTACATATCTATTGGGTAGAACACGCTCCAAAAGTTTTTTCCTTTGAAAACTGCCTGATTTTCGAAACTGCAATTAGGAAATATCTGCGAACTCAGTGTTAATGTTTCTAGGTGTCAATATGCCCTGTATGGTGGATGAAAGTTGTGTAATACACATATACACAACTCATTAAGAATGTTTCTCAAATCCGTGATGTGTGTAGTGCGTTCGGAACATGGACTATCACGGTGAGGCAAACTATGTAAATTACATATCTATTGGTTAGAACACGCTCCAGGAGCATTTTACTGAAAAATCTGCCTCAGTTTGGAAACTGTTGTTATGAAACCCTGCAAAATCTGACTAAATGCTTTAAGGTGATAATATGTATTCAATGGGTTATTAAAGATGTGTAATTCACATGCTAAGAACTCAGCAGTGAATATTTGTTGAATCCGTGGTGCATGGACCGTTTTCGGAACACGGAATGTTACGGGGAAGGTATCTATGAAAATGAGATGTCTATTGTATACAACATGCACCAAGAGAATTTTTCTGCGAAAACTGCCTGATTTTCTTAACTGACGTTAGGAAAACCTGCGAAATGTAAGTAAATGTTTCTAGGTGTAAATATACCTTGTATTGTGGTTGAAAAATCGGTAATCAACATGCTCACGGTCATTAAATAATGTTTGTCAAAGCCGTGATGAATGTAACGTTTTTGGAACACGGAATGTCTCGTTCAGTGAAGCTCTGAAAATAACAATTCTACTGCATAGAACTCGCTTGAATTGAATGTTTCTGTGAAAATTTCATGATTTTCGAAACTGGATGTTAGGAAAAACCTGTGAAATCAGAATAACTACTTCTAGGTGTAAATATGCCTTGTATGGTGGATGAAAGTTCGGTAATCCACATGCTCTCACTCATTAAAGAATGTTTGTCGAACTCTTGATGCATGTAACGTGTTCGGAATACGGAATGTCATAGTGAAGGAAACAATGTAAGTTACATGTCTATTGGGTAGAACTCGCTTGAAGAGAATATTTCTGCGAAATGTGCCTCATTTTTAAAACTGACATTAGGAGAACACTGTGAAATCTGAGAAAATGCTTCTAAGTGTCAATATGCCTTGAATGGTGAATGAAAGTCCGGTCATCCACATGTTAATAACAGTGTAGTAATTATTTTTTAAACCGTGATTCATGTAGCGCCTTTGAAAAATGGAATTTCACGGTAATGAAACTATGGAAATTACAATTCTATTGAGTAGAACGAGCTAGAAGAGAATTTTTCTGCGAAAATTGCATGATTATCGAATCTGAAATTTGGAAAAAGCTGCAAAAAGGGAGTAAATATTTGCAGGTGTAAATGTGCCTTTATGATGCAAGAAAGTTCGGTAATCCACATTTTCACAATATATTAAAGAATCTTTTTCTAATCCGTGATGCATTTAGCGTGTTCAGATCGTGGAATTTCACGGTGATTGAAACAATGTAAATGACTTCTCTATTGGGTAGAACTCGCTCCGAGAGTGTTTTTCTGTGAAAACTTCGTCATTTTTGAAACTGGCGTTAAGAAAACGCTGCAAAATCTGAGAAAATACTTCTAAGAATCAATATGCAAAGTTTTGTGATGAAAGTTCTGTAATCCACATGCTAACAAATTTGTAGTGAATATTTGTCGAATCTTTTATGCATGTAACATGTTCGGAGCACGGAATTTCACGGCCAGGGAATTTATGTAAATTACATTTCCCTTGGTTAGAAATCACTCCAAGAGATTTTTCCTGAGAAATCGGCCTGATTTTCGAAACTGGCTTTAGGAAAATCCTGCGAAGCCTCCTTACTAGATTCTCGGTGTACATCTGCCTTTTATGGTGGATGAAAGTTCAGTAATCTGCATGCTAACTACTCTGTAGTGAATATTTGTCGAATCCGAGATACGTGAAGTGTGTTCGGAACACACAATATCACGGTGAGCGAATCTATGTAAAATACAGGTCTCTTGGGTAGAATTTGCTCTAAGAGTTTTTTCTGAGAAATCTGCCTCATTTTTGAACCTGGCGTTTGAAAATCTCTGCAAAATCAGAGAATTTGCTTCAAAGTGTCAATATGCCTTGTATTGTGATGCAAGATCGTAAAACCACATGCAAACAAATCTGTGGTGAATATTTTTAGAAAGCGTTATGCATGAAGTGGGATCGTATCACGGAAAATCCCGGCGATGAAATCTATGTAAATTACACACCTATTGGTTAGAATTCGCTCCAAAATTTTTTCCCTGTGAAAACGGCCTGATTTTCCAAACTGGCTTTAGGAAAAACCTGCAAATTCAGAGTTAATGTTTCTAGTTGTAAATATGCCATGTATGGCGGATGAAATTTCTGTAATCTACATGTTCACAACTCATTCGAGAAAGTTTGTTGAAACCTTGATGCATGTAGCGTGTTCGGAAAATGGAATGTCACTGTGAGGGAAACTATGTAAATTACATTTCTATTGGGAAGTACTCGCTCCACGAGAATTTTTCTGACAAATCTGCCTCCTTTTCAAAACTGGCATTAGGAAAAACTTTTGAAATGGGAGAAAATGCTTCAAATTGTCAACATGGCTTTTATGGTGGATGAAAGTTCTGTAATCCTAATGCTAACAACTCTGTAGTGAATATTTGTCGAATCCGTGATGCATGTAGCGTGTTCGGAACACGGAATTTCACGATGACGGGTTCTAAGTAAATTGCATGTCTATTGGGTAGAACTCGCTCCAAGAGGATTTTTCTGAGGAAACTGCATGATTTTAGAGACTGACATTAGGAGAATACTACTAAATCAGAATAAAATTTCTATGTATAAATATGCACTGTAAGGTGGATTAAAGTTCGTTAATACACATGTTCACAACTCATTAAAGAATGTTTGTTGAATCCGTGGTGCATGTAACGTGTTCAGAACACGGAATATCACGGTGATTGAAAGTAGGCAAATTACCTATCTTTTGGGTAGAACTGGCTCCAAGAGCATTTTTCTGCCAAATCTGCCTCATTTTCAAACTGGCGTTCAAACTAACGTGTGAAATCTGAGAAAATTCTTCAAAGTGTCAGTAAGCCTTTTATGGTGAATGAAAGTGCTGTAATCCACTTGCTAACAACTCTGTAGTGAATATTTGTCACATCTGAGATGCATGTAGCGTGTTCGGAACACGGAATTTGACGGTGAGCGAATCCATGTAAATTACATATCTATTGGTTAGAACCTGCTCCAAGAGGTTTTTGCCATGAAATCTGCCTCATTTTAGAAACTGGCATTTGGAAATCTCTGTGAAATCACAGAAAATGCTTCTAAGCATCTATATGCTTTCTATAGTGAGAAAGTCCTGTAATCCACATGCAAACAACTGTGTAGTGTATATTTGTCGAAACTTTTCTGCATGTAGCATGTTTGAAACACGTATTTTCACAGCGGGAGAATCTATGTAATTTACATATCTATTGGGTAGAACACGCTCCAAAAGTTTTTTCCTTTGAAAACTGCCTGATTTTCGAAACTGCAATTAGGAAATATCTGCGAACTCAGTGTTAATGTTTCTAGGTGTCAATATGCCCTGTATGGTGGATGAAAGTTGTGTAATACACATATACACAACTCATTAAGAATGTTTCTCAAATCCGTGATGTGTGTAGTGCGTTCGGAACATGGACTATCACGGTGAGGCAAACTATGTAAATTACATATCTATTGGTTAGAACACGCTCCAGGAGCATTTTACTGAAAAATCTGCCTCAGTTTGGAAACTGTTGTTATGAAACCCTGCAAAATCTGACTAAATGCTTTAAGGTGATAATATGTATTCAATGGGTTATTAAAGATGTGTAATTCACATGCTAAGAACTCAGCAGTGAATATTTGTTGAATCCGTGGTGCATGGACCGTTTTCGGAACACGGAATGTTACGGGGAAGGTATCTATGAAAATGAGATGTCTATTGTATACAACATGCACCAAGAGAATTTTTCTGCGAAAACTGCCTGATTTTCTTAACTGACGTTAGGAAAACCTGCGAAATGTAAGTAAATGTTTCTAGGTGTAAATATACCTTGTATTGTGGTTGAAAAATCGGTAATCAACATGCTCACGGTCATTAAATAATGTTTGTCGAAGCCGTGATGAATGTAACGTTTTCGGAACACGGAATGTCTCGGTCAGTGAAGCTCTGAAAATAAAAATTCTACTGCATAGAACTCGCTTGAATTGAATGTTTCTGTGAAAATTTCATGATTTTCGAAACTGGATGTAAGGAAAAACCTGTGAAATAATAATAACTACTTCTACGTGTAAATATGCCTTGTATGGTGGATGAAAGTTCGGTAATCCACATGTTCACACTCATTAAAGAATGTTTGTCGAACTCGTGATGCATGTAACGTGTTCGGAATACGGAATGTCATAGTGAAGGAAACTATGTAAGTTACATGTCTATTGGGTAGAACTCGCTTGAAGAGAATATTTCTGTGAAATATGCCTCATTTTGAAAACTGACATTAGGAGAACACTTTGAAATCTGAAAAAATGCTTCTAAGTGTCAATATGCCTTGAATGGTGAATGAAAGTCCGGTCATCCACATGTTAATAACAGTGTAGTAATTATTTTTTAAACCGTGATTCATGTAGCGCCTTTGAAAAGCGGAATTTCACGGTAATGAAACTATGGAAATTACAATTCTATTGAGTAGAACGAGCTAGAAGAGAATTTTTCTGCGAAAATTGCATGATTATCGAATCTGAAATTTGGAAAAAGCTGCAAAAAGGGAGTAAATATTTGCAGGTGTAAATGTGCCTTTATGATGCAAGAAAGTTCGGTAATCCACATTTTCACAATATATTAAAGAATCTTTTTCTAATCCGTGATGCATTTAGCGTGTTCAGATCGTGGAATTTCACGGTGATTGAAACAATGTAAATGACTTCTCTATTGGGTAGAACTCGCTCCGAGAGTGTTTTTCTGTGAAAACTTCGTCATTTTTGAAACTGGCGTTAAGAAAACGCTGCAAAATCTGAGAAAATACTTCTAAGAATCAATATGCAAAGTTTTGTGATGAAAGTTCTGTAATCCACATGCTAACAAATTTGTAGTGAATATTTGTCGAATCTTTTATGCATGTAACATGTTCGGAGCACGGAATTTCACGGCCAGGGAATTTATGTAAATTACATTTCCCTTGGTTAGAAATCACTCCAAGAGATTTTTCCTGAGAAATCGGCCTGATTTTCGAAACTGGCTTTAGGAAAATCCTGCGAAGCCTCCTTACTAGATTCTCGGTGTACATCTGCCTTTTATGGTGGATGAAAGTTCAGTAATCTGCATGCTAACTACTCTGTAGTGAATATTTGTCGAATCCGAGATACGTGAAGTGTGTTCGGAACACACAATATCACGGTGAGCGAATCTATGTAAAATACAGGTCTCTTGGGTAGAATTTGCTCTAAGAGTTTTTTCTGAGAAATCTGCCTCATTTTTGAACCTGGCGTTTGAAAATCTCTGCAAAATCAGAGAATTTGCTTCAAAGTGTCAATATGCCTTGTATTGTGATGCAAGATCGTAAAACCACATGCAAACAAATCTGTGGTGAATATTTTTAGAAAGCGTTATGCATGAAGTGGGATCGTATCACGGAAAATCCCGGCGATGAAATCTATGTAAATTACACACCTATTGGTTAGAATTCGCTCCAAAATTTTTTCCCTGTGAAAACGGCCTGATTTTCCAAACTGGCATTAGGAAAAACCTGCAAATTCAGAGTTAATGTTTCTAGTTGTAAATATGCCATGTATGGCGGATGAAATTTCTGTAATCTACATGTTCACAACTCATTCGAGAAAGTTTGTTGAAACCTTGATGCATGTAGCGTGTTCGGAAAATGGAATGTCACTGTGAGGGAAACTATGTAAATTACATTTCTATTGGGAAGTACTCGCTCCACGAGAATTTTTCTGCCAAATCTGCCTCCTTTTCAAAACTGGCATTAGGAAAAACTTTTGAAATGGGAGAAAATGCTTCAAATTGTCAACATGGCTTTTATGGTGGATGAAAGTTCTGTAATCCTAATGCTAACAACTCTGTAGTGAATATTTGTCGAATCCGTGATGCATGTAGCGTGTTCGGAACACGGAATTTCACGATGACGGGTTCTAAGTAAATTGCATGTCTATTTGGTAGAACTCGCTCCAAGAGGATTTTTCTGAGGAAACTGCATGATTTTAGAGACTGACATTAGGAGAATACTACTAAATCAGAATAAAATTTCTATGTATAAATATGCACTGTAAGGTGGATTAAAGTTCGTTAATACACATGTTCACAACTCATTAAAGAATGTTTGTTGAATCCGTGGTGCATGTAACGTGTTCAGAACACGGAATATCACGGTGATTGAAAGTAGGCAAATTACCTATCTTTTGGGTAGAACTGGCTCCAAGAGCATTTTTCTGCCAAATCTGCCTCATTTTCAAACTGGCGTTCAAACTAACGTGTGAAATCTGAGAAAATTCTTCAAAGTGTCAGTAAGCCTTTTATGGTGAATGAAAGTGCTGTAATCCACTTGCTAACAACTCTGTAGTGAATATTTGTCACATCTGAGATGCATGTAGCGTGTTCGGAACACGGAATTTGACGGTGAGCGAATCCATGTAAATTACATATCTATTGGTTAGAACCTGCTCCAAGAGGTTTTTGCCATGAAATCTGCCTCATTTTAGAAACTGGCATTTGGAAATCTCTGTGAAATCACAGAAAATGCTTCTAAGCATCTATATGCTTTCTATAGTGAGAAAGTCCTGTAATCCACATGCAAACAACTGTGTAGTGTATATTTGTCGAAACTTTTCTGCATGTAGCATGTTCGAAACACGTATTTTCACAGCGGGAGAATCTATGTAATTTACATATCTATTGGGTAGAACACGCTCCAAAAGTTTTTTCCTTTGAAAACTGCCTGATTTTCGAAACTGCAATTAGGAAATATCTGCGAACTCAGTGTTAATGTTTCTAGGTGTCAATATGCCCTGTATGGTGGATGAAAGTTGTGTAATACACATATACACAACTCATTAAGAATGTTTCTCAAATCCGTGATGTGTGTAGTGCGTTCGGAACATGGACTATCACGGTGAGGCAAACTATGTAAATTACATATCTATTGGTTAGAACACGCTCCAGGAGCATTTTACTGAAAAATCTGCCTCAGTTTGGAAACTGTTGTTATGAAACCCTGCAAAATCTGAGTAAATGCTTTAAGGTGATAATATGTATTCAATGGGTTATTAAAGATGTGTAATTCACATGCTAAGAACTCAGCAGTGAATATTTGTTGAATCCGTGGTGCATGGACCGTTTTCGGAACACGGAATGTTACGGGGAAGGTATCTATGAAAATGAGATGTCTATTGTATACAACATGCACCAAGAGAATTTTTCTGCGAAAACTGCCTGATTTTCTTAACTGACGTTAGGAAAACCTGCGAAATGTAAGTAAATGTTTCTAGGTGTAAATATACCTTGTATTGTGGTTGAAAAATCGGTAATCAACATGCTCACGGTCATTAAATAATGTTTGTCGAAGCCGTGATGAATGTAACGTTTTCGGAACACGGAATGTCTCGGTCAGTGAAGCTCTGAAAATAAAAATTCTACTGCATAGAACTCGCTTGAATTGAATGTTTCTGTGAAAATTTCATGATTTTCGAAACTGGATGTAAGGAAAAACCTGTGAAATAATAATAACTACTTCTACGTGTAAATATGCCTTGTATGGTGGATGAAAGTTCGGTAATCCACATGTTCACACTCATTAAAGAATGTTTGTCGAACTCGTGATGCATGTAACGTGTTCGGAATACGGAATGTCATAGTGAAGGAAACTATGTAAGTTACATGTCTATTGGGTAGAACTCGCTTGAAGAGAATATTTCTGTGAAATATGCCTCATTTTGAAAACTGACATTAGGAGAACACTTTGAAATCTGAAAAAATGCTTCTAAGTGTCAATATGCCTTGAATGGTGAATGAAAGTCCGGTCATCCACATGTTAATAACAGTGTAGTAATTATTTTTTAAACCGTGATTCATGTAGCGCCTTTGAAAAGCGGAATTTCACGGTAATGAAACTATGGAAATTACAATTCTATTGAGTAGAACGAGCTAGAAGAGAATTTTTCTGCGAAAATTGCATGATTATCGAATCTGAAATTTGGAAAAAGCTGCAAAAAGGGAGTAAATATTTGCAGGTGTAAATGTGCCTTTATGATGCAAGAAAGTTCGGTAATCCACATTTTCACAATATATTAAAGAATCTTTTTCTAATCCGTGATGCATTTAGCGTGTTCAGATCGTGGAATTTCACGGTGATTGAAACAATGTAAATGACTTCTCTATTGGGTAGAACTCGCTCCGAGAGTGTTTTTCTGTGAAAACTTCGTCATTTTTGAAACTGGCGTTAAGAAAACGCTGCAAAATCTGAGAAAATACTTCTAAGAATCAATATGCAAAGTTTTGTGATGAAAGTTCTGTAATCCACATGCTAACAAATTTGTAGTGAATATTTGTCGAATCTTTTATGCATGTAACATGTTCGGAGCACGGAATTTCACGGCCAGGGAATTTATGTAAATTACATTTCCCTTGGTTAGAAATCACTCCAAGAGATTTTTCCTGAGAAATCGGCCTGATTTTCGAAACTGGCTTTAGGAAAATCCTGCGAAGCCTCCTTACTAGATTCTCGGTGTACATCTGCCTTTTATGGTGGATGAAAGTTCAGTAATCTGCATGCTAACTACTCTGTAGTGAATATTTGTCGAATCCGAGATACGTGAAGTGTGTTCGGAACACACAATATCACGGTGAGCGAATCTATGTAAAATACAGGTCTCTTGGGTAGAATTTGCTCTAAGAGTTTTTTCTGAGAAATCTGCCTCATTTTTGAACCTGGCGTTTGAAAATCTCTGCAAAATCAGAGAATTTGCTTCAAAGTGTCAATATGCCTTGTATTGTGATGCAAGATCGTAAAACCACATGCAAACAAATCTGTGGTGAATATTTTTAGAAAGCGTTATGCATGAAGTGGGATCGTATCACGGAAAATCCCGGCGATGAAATCTATGTAAATTACACACCTATTGGTTAGAATTCGCTCCAAAACTTTTTCCCTGTGAAAACGGCCTGATTTTCCAAACTGGCATTAGGAAAAACCTGCAAATTCAGAGTTAATGTTTCTAGTTGTAAATATGCCATGTATGGCGGATGAAATTTCTGTAATCTACATGTTCACAACTCATTCGAGAAAGTTTGTTGAAACCTTGATGCATGTAGCGTGTTCGGAAAATGGAATGTCACTGTGAGGGAAACTATGTAAATTACATTTCTATTGGGAAGTACTCGCTCCACGAGAATTTTTCTGCCAAATCTGCCTCCTTTTCAAAACTGGCATTAGGAAAAACTTTTGAAATGGGAGAAAATGCTTCAAATTGTCAACATGGCTTTTATGGTGGATGAAAGTTCCTTAATCCTAATGCTAACAACTCTGTAGTGAATATTTGTCGAATCCGTGATGCATGTAGCGTGTTCGGAACACGGAATTTCACGATGACGGGTTCTAAGTAAATTGCATGTCTATTGGGTAGAACTCGCTCCAAGAGGATTTTTCTGAGGAAACTGCATGATTTTAGAGACTGACATTAGGAGAATACTACTAAATCAGAATAAAATTTCTATGTATAAATATGCACTGTAAGGTGGATTAAAGTTCGTTAATACACATGTTCACAACTCATTAAAGAATGTTTGTTGAATCCGTGGTGCATGTAACGTGTTCAGAACACGGAATATCACGGTGATTGAAAGTAGGCAAATTACCTATCTTTTGGGTAGAACTGGCTCCAAGAGCATTTTTCTGCCAAATCTGCCTCATTTTCAAACTGGCGTTCAAACTAACGTGTGAAATCTGAGAAAATTCTTCAAAGTGTCAGTAAGCCTTTTATGGTGAATGAAAGTGCTGTAATCCACTTGCTAACAACTCTGTAGTGAATATTTGTCACATCTGAGATGCATGTAGCGTGTTCGGAACACGGAATTTGACGGTGAGCGAATCCATGTAAATTACATATCTATTGGTTAGAACCTGCTCCAAGAGGTTTTTGCCATGAAATCTGCCTCATTTTAGAAACTGGCATTTGGAAATCTCTGTGAAATCACAGAAAATGCTTCTAAGCATCTATATGCTTTCTATAGTGAGAAAGTCCTGTAATCCACATGCAAACAACTGTGTAGTGTATATTTGTCGAAACTTTTCTGCATGTAGCATGTTCGAAACACGTATTTTCACAGCGGGAGAATCTATGTAATTTACATATCTATTGGGTAGAACACGCTCCAAAAGTTTTTTCCTTTGAAAACTGCCTGATTTTCGAAACTGCAATTAGGAAATATCTGCGAACTCAGTGTTAATGTTTCTAGGTGTCAATATGCCCTGTATGGTGGATGAAAGTTGTGTAATACACATATACACAACTCATTAAGAATGTTTCTCAAATCCGTGATGTGTGTAGTGCGTTCGGAACATGGACTATCACGGTGAGGCAAACTATGTAAATTACATATCTATTGGTTAGAACACGCTCCAGGAGCATTTTACTGAAAAATCTGCCTCAGTTTGGAAACTGTTGTTATGAAACCCTGCAAAATCTGAGTAAATGCTTTAAGGTGATAATATGTATTCAATGGGTTATTAAAGATGTGTAATTCACATGCTAAGAACTCAGCAGTGAATATTTGTTGAATCCGTGGTGCATGGACCGTTTTCGGAACACGGAATGTTACGGGGAAGGTATCTATGAAAATGAGATGTCTATTGTATACAACATGCACCAAGAGAATTTTTCTGCGAAAACTGCCTGATTTTCTTAACTGACGTTAGGAAAACCTGCGAAATGTAAGTAAATGTTTCTAGGTGTAAATATACCTTGTATTGTGGTTGAAAAATCGGTAATCAACATGCTCACGGTCATTAAATAATGTTTGTCGAAGCCGTGATGAATGTAACGTTTTCGGAACACGGAATGTCTCGGTCAGTGAAGCTCTGAAAATAACAATTCTACTGCATAGAACTCGCTTGAATTGAATGTTTCTGTGAAAATTTCATGATTTTCGAAACTGGATGTTAGGAAAAACCTGTGAAATCAGAATAACTACTTCTAGGTGTAAATATGCCTTGTATGGTGGATGAAAGTTCGGTAATCCACATGCTCTCACTCATTAAAGAATGTTTGTCGAACTCTTGATGCATGTAACGTGTTCGGAATACGGAATGTCATAGTGAAGGAAACAATGTAAGTTACATGTCTATTGGGTAGAACTCGCTTGAAGAGAATATTTCTGCGAAATGTGCCTCATTTTTAAAACTGACATTAGGAGAACACTGTGAAATCTGAGAAAATGCTTCTAAGTGTCAATATGCCTTGAATGGTGAATGAAAGTCCGGTCATCCACATGTTAATAACAGTGTAGTAATTATTTTTTAAACCGTGATTCATGTAGCGCCTTTGAAAAATGGAATTTCACGGTAATGAAACTATGGAAATTACAATTCTATTGAGTAGAACGAGCTAGAAGAGAATTTTTCTGCGAAAATTGCATGATTATCGAATGTGAAGTTTGGAAAAAGCTGCAAAAAGGGAGTAAATATTTGCAGGTGTAAATGTGCCTTTATGATGCAAGAAAGTTCGGTAATCCACATTTTCACAATATATTAAAGAATCTTTTTCTAATCCGTGATGCATTTAGCGTGTTCAGATCGTGGAATTTCACGGTGATTGAAACAATGTAAATGACTTCTCTATTGGGTAGAACTCGCTCCGAGAGTGTTTTTCTGTGAAAACTTCGTCATTTTTGAAACTGGGGTTAAGAAAACGCTGCAAAATCTGAGAAAATACTTCTAAGAATCAATATGCAAAGTTTTGTGATGAAAGTTCTGTAATCCACATGCTAACAAATTTGTAGTGAATATTTGTCGAATCTTTTATGCATGTAACATGTTCGGAGCACGGAATTTCACGGCCAGGGAATTTATGTAAATTACATTTCCCTTGGTTAGAAATCACTCCAAGAGATTTTTCCTGAGAAATCGGCCTGATTTTCGAAACTGGCTTTAGGAAAATCCTGCGAAGCCTCCTTACTAGATTCTCGGTGTACATCTGCCTTTTATGGTGGATGAAAGTTCAGTAATCTGCATGCTAACTACTCTGTAGTGAATATTTGTCGAATCCGAGATACGTGAAGTGTGTTCGGAACACACAATATCACGGTGAGCGAATCTATGTAAAATACAGGTCTCTTGGGTAGAATTTGCTCTAAGAGTTTTTTCTGAGAAATCTGCCTCATTTTTGAACCTGGCGTTTGAAAATCTCTGCAAAATCAGAGAATTTGCTTCAAAGTGTCAATATGCCTTGTATTGTGATGCAAGATCGTAAAACCACATGCAAACAAATCTGTGGTGAATATTTTTAGAAAGCGTTATGCATGAAGTGGGATCGTATCACGGAAAATCCCGGCGATGAAATCTATGTAAATTACACACCTATTGGTTAGAATTCGCTCCAAAATTTTTTCCCTGTGAAAACGGCCTGATTTTCCAAACTGGCTTTAGGAAAAACCTGCAAATTCAGAGTTAATGTTTCTAGTTGTAAATATGCCATGTATGGCAGATGAAATTTCTGTAATCTACATGTTCACAACTCATTCGAGAAAGTTTGTTGAAACCTTGATGCATGTAGCGTGTTCGGAAAATGGAATGTCACTGTGAGGGAAACTATGTAAATTACATTTCTATTGGGAAGTACTCGCTCCACGAGAATTTTTCTGCCAAATCTGCCTCCTTTTCAAAACTGGCATTAGGAAAAACTTTTGAAATGGGAGAAAATGCTTCAAATTGTCAACATGGCTTTTATGGTGGATGAAAGTTCTGTAATCCTAATGCTAACAACTCTGTAGTGAATATTTGTCGAATCCGTGATGCATGTAGCGTGTTCGGAACACGGAATTTCACGATGACGGGTTCTAAGTAAATTGCATGTCTATTGGGTAGAACTCGCTCCAAGAGGATTTTTCTGAGGAAACTGCATGATTTTAGAGACTGACATTAGGAGAATACTACTAAATCAGAATAAAATTTCTATGTATAAATATGCACTGTAAGGTGGATTAAAGTTCGTTAATACACATGTTCACAACTCATTAAAGAATGTTTGTTGAATCCGTGGTGCATGTAACGTGTTCAGAACACGGAATATCACGGTGATTGAAAGTAGGCAAATTACCTATCTTTTGGGTAGAACTGGCTCCAAGAGCATTTTTCTGCCAAATCTGCCTCATTTTCAAACTGGCGTTCAAACTAACGTGTGAAATCTGAGAAAATTCTTCAAAGTGTCAGTAAGCCTTTTATGGTGAATGAAAGTGCTGTAATCCACTTGCTAACAACTCTGTAGTGAATATTTGTCACATCTGAGATGCATGTAGCGTGTTCGGAACACGGAATTTGACGGTGAGCGAATCCATGTAAATTACATATCTATTGGTTAGAACCTGCTCCAAGAGGTTTTTGCCATGAAATCTGCCTCATTTTAGAAACTGGCATTTGGAAATCTCTGTGAAATCACAGAAAATGCTTCTAAGCATCTATATGCTTTCTATAGTGAGAAAGTCCTGTAATCCACATGCAAACAACTGTGTAGTGTATATTTGTCGAAACTTTTCTGCATGTAGCATGTTCGAAACACGTATTTTCACAGCGGGAGAATCTATGTAATTTACATATCTATTGGGTAGAACACGCTCCAAAAGTTTTTTCCTTTGAAAACTGCCTGATTTTCGAAACTGCAATTAGGAAATATCTGCGAACTCAGTGTTAATGTTTCTAGGTGTCAATATGCCCTGTATGGTGGATGAAAGTTGTGTAATACACATATACACAACTCATTAAGAATGTTTCTCAAATCCGTGATGTGTGTAGTGCGTTCGGAACATGGACTATCACGGTGAGGCAAACTATGTAAATTACATATCTATTGGTTAGAACACGCTCCAGGAGCATTTTACTGAAAAATCTGCCTCAGTTTGGAAACTGTTGTTATGAAACCCTGCAAAATCTGAGTAAATGCTTTAAGGTGATAATATGTATTCAATGGGTTATTAAAGATGTGTAATTCACATGCTAAGAACTCAGCAGTGAATATTTGTTGAATCCGTGGTGCATGGACCGTTTTCGGAACACGGAATGTTACGGGGAAGGTATCTATGAAAATGAGATGTCTATTGTATACAACATGCACCAAGAGAATTTTTCTGCGAAAACTGCCTGATTTTCTTAACTGACGTTAGGAAAACCTGCGAAATGTAAGTAAATGTTTCTAGGTGTAAATATACCTTGTATTGTGGTTGAAAAATCGGTAATCAACATGCTCACGGTCATTAAATAATGTTTGTCGAAGCCGTGATGAATGTAACGTTTTCGGAACACGGAATGTCTCGGTCAGTGAAGCTCTGAAAATAAAAATTCTACTGCATAGAACTCGCTTGAATTGAATGTTTCTGTGAAAATTTCATGATTTTCGAAACTGGATGTAAGGAAAAACCTGTGAAATAATAATAACTACTTCTACGTGTAAATATGCCTTGTATGGTGGATGAAAGTTCGGTAATCCACATGTTCACACTCATTAAAGAATGTTTGTCGAACTCGTGATGCATGTAACGTGTTCGGAATACGGAATGTCATAGTGAAGGAAACTATGTAAGTTACATGTCTATTGGGTAGAACTCGCTTGAAGAGAATATTTCTGTGAAATATGCCTCATTTTGAAAACTGACATTAGGAGAACACTTTGAAATCTGAAAAAATGCTTCTAAGTGTCAATATGCCTTGAATGGTGAATGAAAGTCCGGTCATCCACATGTTAATAACAGTGTAGTAATTATTTTTTAAACCGTGATTCATGTAGCGCCTTTGAAAAGCGGAATTTCACGGTAATGAAACTATGGAAATTACAATTCTATTGAGTAGAACGAGCTAGAAGAGAATTTTTCTGCGAAAATTGCATGATTATCGAATCTGAAATTTGGAAAAAGCTGCAAAAAGGGAGTAAATATTTGCAGGTGTAAATGTGCCTTTATGATGCAAGAAAGTTCGGTAATCCACATTTTCACAATATATTAAAGAATCTTTTTCTAATCCGTGATGCATTTAGCGTGTTCAGATCGTGGAATTTCACGGTGATTGAAACAATGTAAATGACTTCTCTATTGGGTAGAACTCGCTCCGAGAGTGTTTTTCTGTGAAAACTTCGTCATTTTTGAAACTGGCGTTAAGAAAACGCTGCAAAATCTGAGAAAATACTTCTAAGAATCAATATGCAAAGTTTTGTGATGAAAGTTCTGTAATCCACATGCTAACAAATTTGTAGTGAATATTTGTCGAATCTTTTATGCATGTAACATGTTCGGAGCACGGAATTTCACGGCCAGGGAATTTATGTAAATTACATTTCCCTTGGTTAGAAATCACTCCAAGAGATTTTTCCTGAGAAATCGGCCTGATTTTCGAAACTGGCTTTAGGAAAATCCTGCGAAGCCTCCTTACTAGATTCTCGGTGTACATCTGCCTTTTATGGTGGATGAAAGTTCAGTAATCTGCATGCTAACTACTCTGTAGTGAATATTTGTCGAATCCGAGATACGTGAAGTGTGTTCGGAACACACAATATCACGGTGAGCGAATCTATGTAAAATACAGGTCTCTTGGGTAGAATTTGCTCTAAGAGTTTTTTCTGAGAAATCTGCCTCATTTTTGAACCTGGCGTTTGAAAATCTCTGCAAAATCAGAGAATTTGCTTCAAAGTGTCAATATGCCTTGTATTGTGATGCAAGATCGTAAAACCACATGCAAACAAATCTGTGGTGAATATTTTTAGAAAGCGTTATGCATGAAGTGGGATCGTATCACGGAAAATCCCGGCGATGAAATCTATGTAAATTACACACCTATTGGTTAGAATTCGCTCCAAAACTTTTTCCCTGTGAAAACGGCCTGATTTTCCAAACTGGCATTAGGAAAAACCTGCAAATTCAGAGTTAATGTTTCTAGTTGTAAATATGCCATGTATGGCGGATGAAATTTCTGTAATCTACATGTTCACAACTCATTCGAGAAAGTTTGTTGAAACCTTGATGCATGTAGCGTGTTCGGAAAATGGAATGTCACTGTGAGGGAAACTATGTAAATTACATTTCTATTGGGAAGTACTCGCTCCACGAGAATTTTTCTGCCAAATCTGCCTCCTTTTCAAAACTGGCATTAGGAAAAACTTTTGAAATGGGAGAAAATGCTTCAAATTGTCAACATGGCTTTTATGGTGGATGAAAGTTCCTTAATCCTAATGCTAACAACTCTGTAGTGAATATTTGTCGAATCCGTGATGCATGTAGTGTGTTCGGAACACGGAATTTCACGATGACGGGTTCTAAGTAAATTGCATGTCTATTGGGTAGAACTCGCTCCAAGAGGATTTTTCTGAGGAAACTGCATGATTTTAGAGACTGACATTAGGAGAATACTACTAAATCAGAATAAAATTTCTATGTATAAATATGCACTGTAAGGTGGATTAAAGTTCGTTAATACACATGTTCACAACTCATTAAAGAATGTTTGTTGAATCCGTGGTGCATGTAACGTGTTCAGAACACGGAATATCACGGTGATTGAAAGTAGGCAAATTACCTATCTTTTGGGTAGAACTGGCTCCAAGAGCATTTTTCTGCCAAATCTGCCTCATTTTCAAACTGGCGTTCAAACTAACGTGTGAAATCTGAGAAAATTCTTCAAAGTGTCAGTAAGCCTTTTATGGTGAATGAAAGTGCTGTAATCCACTTGCTAACAACTCTGTAGTGAATATTTGTCACATCTGAGATGCATGTAGCGTGTTCGGAACACGGAATTTGACGGTGAGCGAATCCATGTAAATTACATATCTATTGGTTAGAACCTGCTCCAAGAGGTTTTTGCCATGAAATCTGCCTCATTTTAGAAACTGGCATTTGGAAATCTCTGTGAAATCACAGAAAATGCTTCTAAGCATCTATATGCTTTCTATAGTGAGAAAGTCCTGTAATCCACATGCAAACAACTGTGTAGTGTATATTTGTCGAAACTTTTCTGCATGTAGCATGTTCGAAACACGTATTTTCACAGCGGGAGAATCTATGTAATTTACATATCTATTGGGTAGAACACGCTCCAAAAGTTTTTTCCTTTGAAAACTGCCTGATTTTCGAAACTGCAATTAGGAAATATCTGCGAACTCAGTGTTAATGTTTCTAGGTGTCAATATGCCCTGTATGGTGGATGAAAGTTGTGTAATACACATATACACAACTCATTAAGAATGTTTCTCAAATCCGTGATGTGTGTAGTGCGTTCGGAACATGGACTATCACGGTGAGGCAAACTATGTAAATTACATATCTATTGGTTAGAACACGCTCCAGGAGCATTTTACTGAAAAATCTGCCTCAGTTTGGAAACTGTTGTTATGAAACCCTGCAAAATCTGAGTAAATGCTTTAAGGTGATAATATGTATTCAATGGGTTATTAAAGATGTGTAATTCACATGCTAAGAACTCAGCAGTGAATATTTGTTGAATCCGTGGTGCATGGACCGTTTTCGGAACACGGAATGTTACGGGGAAGGTATCTATGAAAATGAGATGTCTATTGTATACAACATGCACCAAGAGAATTTTTCTGCGAAAACTGCCTGATTTTCTTAACTGACGTTAGGAAAACCTGCGAAATGTAAGTAAATGTTTCTAGGTGTAAATATACCTTGTATTGTGGTTGAAAAATCGGTAATCAACATGCTCACGGTCATTAAATAATGTTTGTCGAAGCCGTGATGAATGTAACGTTTTCGGAACACGGAATGTCTCGGTCAGTGAAGCTCTGAAAATAACAATTCTACTGCATAGAACTCGCTTGAATTGAATGTTTCTGTGAAAATTTCATGATTTTCGAAACTGGATGTTAGGAAAAACCTGTGAAATCAGAATAACTACTTCTAGGTGTAAATATGCCTTGTATGGTGGATGAAAGTTCGGTAATCCACATGCTCTCACTCATTAAAGAATGTTTGTCGAACTCTTGATGCATGTAACGTGTTCGGAATACGGAATGTCATAGTGAAGGAAACAATGTAAGTTACATGTCTATTGGGTAGAACTCGCTTGAAGAGAATATTTCTGCGAAATGTGCCTCATTTTTAAAACTGACATTAGGAGAACACTGTGAAATCTGAGAAAATGCTTCTAAGTGTCAATATGCCTTGAATGGTGAATGAAAGTCCGGTCATCCACATGTTAATAACAGTGTAGTAATTATTTTTTAAACCGTGATTCATGTAGCGCCTTTGAAAAATGGAATTTCACGGTAATGAAACTATGGAAATTACAATTCTATTGAGTAGAACGAGCTAGAAGAGAATTTTTCTGCGAAAATTGCATGATTATCGAATGTGAAGTTTGGAAAAAGCTGCAAAAAGGGAGTAAATATTTGCAGGTGTAAATGTGCCTTTATGATGCAAGAAAGTTCGGTAATCCACATTTTCACAATATATTAAAGAATCTTTTTCTAATCCGTGATGCATTTAGCGTGTTCAGATCGTGGAATTTCACGGTGATTGAAACAATGTAAATGACTTCTCTATTGGGTAGAACTCGCTCCGAGAGTGTTTTTCTGTGAAAACTTCGTCATTTTTGAAACTGGGGTTAAGAAAACGCTGCAAAATCTGAGAAAATACTTCTAAGAATCAATATGCAAAGTTTTGTGATGAAAGTTCTGTAATCCACATGCTAACAAATTTGTAGTGAATATTTGTCAAATCTTTTATGCATGTAACATGTTCGGAGCACGGAATTTCACGGCCAGGGAATTTATGTAAATTACATTTCCCTTGGTTAGAAATCACTCCAAGAGATTTTTCCTGAGAAATCGGCCTGATTTTCGAAACTGGCTTTAGGAAAATCCTGCGAAGCCTCCTTACTAGATTCTCGGTGTACATCTGCCTTTTATGGTGGATGAAAGTTCAGTAATCTGCATGCTAACTACTCTGTAGTGAATATTTGTCGAATCCGAGATACGTGAAGTGTGTTCGGAACACACAATATCACGGTGAGCGAATCTATGTAAAATACAGGTCTCTTGGGTAGAATTTGCTCTAAGAGTTTTTTCTGAGAAATCTGCCTCATTTTTGAACCTGGCGTTTGAAAATCTCTGCAAAATCAGAGAATTTGCTTCAAAGTGTCAATATGCCTTGTATTGTGATGCAAGATCGTAAAACCACATGCAAACAAATCTGTGGTGAATATTTTTAGAAAGCGTTATGCATGAAGTGGGATCGTATCACGGAAAATCCCGGCGATGAAATCTATGTAAATTACACACCTATTGGTTAGAATTCGCTCCAAAATTTTTTCCCTGTGAAAACGGCCTGATTTTCCAAACTGGCTTTAGGAAAAACCTGCAAATTCAGAGTTAATGTTTCTAGTTGTAAATATGCCATGTATGGCAGATGAAATTTCTGTAATCTACATGTTCACAACTCATTCGAGAAAGTTTGTTGAAACCTTGATGCATGTAGCGTGTTCGGAAAATGGAATGTCACTGTGAGGGAAACTATGTAAATTACATTTCTATTGGGAAGTACTCGCTCCACGAGAATTTTTCTGCCAAATCTGCCTCCTTTTCAAAACTGGCATTAGGAAAAACTTTTGAAATGGGAGAAAATGCTTCAAATTGTCAACATGGCTTTTATGGTGGATGAAAGTTCTGTAATCCTAATGCTAACAACTCTGTAGTGAATATTTGTCGAATCCGTGATGCATGTAGCGTGTTCGGAACACGGAATTTCACGATGACGGGTTCTAAGTAAATTGCATGTCTATTGGGTAGAACTCGCTCCAAGAGGATTTTTCTGAGGAAACTGCATGATTTTAGAGACTGACATTAGGAGAATACTACTAAATCAGAATAAAATTTCTATGTATAAATATGCACTGTAAGGTGGATTAAAGTTCGTTAATACACATGTTCACAACTCATTAAAGAATGTTTGTTGAATCCGTGGTGCATGTAACGTGTTCAGAACACGGAATATCACGGTGATTGAAAGTAGGCAAATTACCTATCTTTTGGGTAGAACTGGCTCCAAGAGCATTTTTCTGCCAAATCTGCCTCATTTTCAAACTGGCGTTCAAACTAACGTGTGAAATCTGAGAAAATTCTTCAAAGTGTCAGTAAGCCTTTTATGGTGAATGAAAGTGCTGTAATCCACTTGCTAACAACTCTGTAGTGAATATTTGTCACATCTGAGATGCATGTAGCGTGTTCGGAACACGGAATTTGACGGTGAGCGAATCCATGTAAATTACATATCTATTGGTTAGAACCTGCTCCAAGAGGTTTTTGCCATGAAATCTGCCTCATTTTAGAAACTGGCATTTGGAAAACTCTGTGAAATCACAGAAAATGCTTCTAAGCATCTATATGCTTTCTATAGTGAGAAAGTCCTGTAATCCACATGCAAACAACTGTGTAGTGTATATTTGTCGAAACTTTTCTGCATGTAGCATGTTCGAAACACGTATTTTCACAGCGGGAGAATCTATGTAATTTACATATCTATTGGGTAGAACACGCTCCAAAAGTTTTTTCCTTTGAAAACTGCCTGATTTTCGAAACTGCAATTAGGAAATATCTGCGAACTCAGTGTTAATGTTTCTAGGTGTCAATATGCCCTGTATGGTGGATGAAAGTTGTGTAATACACATATACACAACTCATTAAGAATGTTTCTCAAATCCGTGATGTGTGTAGTGCGTTCGGAACATGGACTATCACGGTGAGGCAAACTATGTAAATTACATATCTATTGGTTAGAACACGCTCCAGGAGCATTTTACTGAAAAATCTGCCTCAGTTTGGAAACTGTTGTTATGAAACCCTGCAAAATCTGAGTAAATGCTTTAAGGTGATAATATGTATTCAATGGGTTATTAAAGATGTGTAATTCACATGCTAAGAACTCAGCAGTGAATATTTGTTGAATCCGTGGTGCATGGACCGTTTTCGGAACACGGAATGTTACGGGGAAGGTATCTATGAAAATGAGATGTCTATTGTATACAACATGCACCAAGAGAATTTTTCTGCGAAAACTGCCTGATTTTCTTAACTGACGTTAGGAAAACCTGCGAAATGTAAGTAAATGTTTCTAGGTGTAAATATACCTTGTATTGTGGTTGAAAAATCGGTAATCAACATGCTCACGGTCATTAAATAATGTTTGTCGAAGCCGTGATGAATGTAACGTTTTCGGAACACGGAATGTCTCGGTCAGTGAAGCTCTGAAAATAAAAATTCTACTGCATAGAACTCGCTTGAATTGAATGTTTCTGTGAAAATTTCATGATTTTCGAAACTGGATGTAAGGAAAAACCTGTGAAATAATAATAACTACTTCTACGTGTAAATATGCCTTGTATGGTGGATGAAAGTTCGGTAATCCACATGTTCACACTCATTAAAGAATGTTTGTCGAACTCGTGATGCATGTAACGTGTTCGGAATACGGAATGTCATAGTGAAGGAAACTATGTAAGTTACATGTCTATTGGGTAGAACTCGCTTGAAGAGAATATTTCTGTGAAATATGCCTCATTTTGAAAACTGACATTAGGAGAACACTTTGAAATCTGAAAAAATGCTTCTAAGTGTCAATATGCCTTGAATGGTGAATGAAAGTCCGGTCATCCACATGTTAATAACAGTGTAGTAATTATTTTTTAAACCGTGATTCATGTAGCGCCTTTGAAAAGCGGAATTTCACGGTAATGAAACTATGGAAATTACAATTCTATTGAGTAGAACGAGCTAGAAGAGAATTTTTCTGCGAAAATTGCATGATTATCGAATCTGAAATTTGGAAAAAGCTGCAAAAAGGGAGTAAATATTTGCAGGTGTAAATGTGCCTTTATGATGCAAGAAAGTTCGGTAATCCACATTTTCACAATATATTAAAGAATCTTTTTCTAATCCGTGATGCATTTAGCGTGTTCAGATCGTGGAATTTCACGGTGATTGAAACAATGTAAATGACTTCTCTATTGGGTAGAACTCGCTCCGAGAGTGTTTTTCTGTGAAAACTTCGTCATTTTTGAAACTGGCGTTAAGAAAACGCTGCAAAATCTGAGAAAATACTTCTAAGAATCAATATGCAAAGTTTTGTGATGAAAGTTCTGTAATCCACATGCTAACAAATTTGTAGTGAATATTTGTCGAATCTTTTATGCATGTAACATGTTCGGAGCACGGAATTTCACGGCCAGGGAATTTATGTAAATTACATTTCCCTTGGTTAGAAATCACTCCAAGAGATTTTTCCTGAGAAATCGGCCTGATTTTCGAAACTGGCTTTAGGAAAATCCTGCGAAGCCTCCTTACTAGATTCTCGGTGTACATCTGCCTTTTATGGTGGATGAAAGTTCAGTAATCTGCATGCTAACTACTCTGTAGTGAATATTTGTCGAATCCGAGATACGTGAAGTGTGTTCGGAACACACAATATCACGGTGAGCGAATCTATGTAAAATACAGGTCTCTTGGGTAGAATTTGCTCTAAGAGTTTTTTCTGAGAAATCTGCCTCATTTTTGAACCTGGCGTTTGAAAATCTCTGCAAAATCAGAGAATTTGCTTCAAAGTGTCAATATGCCTTGTATTGTGATGCAAGATCGTAAAACCACATGCAAACAAATCTGTGGTGAATATTTTTAGAAAGCGTTATGCATGAAGTGGGATCGTATCACGGAAAATCCCGGCGATGAAATCTATGTAAATTACACACCTATTGGTTAGAATTCGCTCCAAAATTTTTTCCCTGTGAAAACGGCCTGATTTTCCAAACTGGCATTAGGAAAAACCTGCAAATTCAGAGTTAATGTTTCTAGTTGTAAATATGCCATGTATGGCGGATGAAATTTCTGTAATCTACATGTTCACAACTCATTCGAGAAAGTTTGTTGAAACCTTGATGCATGTAGCGTGTTCGGAAAATGGAATGTCACTGTGAGGGAAACTATGTAAATTACATTTCTATTGGGAAGTACTCGCTCCACGAGAATTTTTCTGACAAATCTGCCTCCTTTTCAAAACTGGCATTAGGAAAAACTTTTGAAATGGGAGAAAATGCTTCAAATTGTCAACATGGCTTTTATGGTGGATGAAAGTTCTGTAATCCTAATGCTAACAACTCTGTAGTGAATATTTGTCGAATCCGTGATGCATGTAGCGTGTTCGGAACACGGAATTTCACGATGACGGGTTCTAAGTAAATTGCATGTCTATTGGGTAGAACTCGCTCCAAGAGGATTTTTCTGAGGAAACTGCATGATTTTAGAGACTGACATTAGGAGAATACTACTAAATCAGAATAAAATTTCTATGTATAAATATGCACTGTAAGGTGGATTAAAGTTCGTTAATACACATGTTCACAACTCATTAAAGAATGTTTGTTGAATCCGTGGTGCATGTAACGTGTTCAGAACACGGAATATCACGGTGATTGAAAGTAGGCAAATTACCTATCTTTTGGGTAGAACTGGCTCCAAGAGCATTTTTCTGCCAAATCTGCCTCATTTTCAAACTGGCGTTCAAACTAACGTGTGAAATCTGAGAAAATTCTTCAAAGTGTCAGTAAGCCTTTTATGGTGAATGAAAGTGCTGTAATCCACTTGCTAACAACTCTGTAGTGAATATTTGTCACATCTGAGATGCATGTAGCGTGTTCGGAACACGGAATTTGACGGTGAGCGAATCCATGTAAATTACATATCTATTGGTTAGAACCTGCTCCAAGAGGTTTTTGCCATGAAATCTGCCTCATTTTAGAAACTGGCATTTGGAAAACTCTGTGAAATCACAGAAAATGCTTCTAAGCATCTATATGCTTTCTATAGTGAGAAAGTCCTGTAATCCACATGCAAACAACTGTGTAGTGTATATTTGTCGAAACTTTTCTGCATGTAGCATGTTCGAAACACGTATTTTCACAGCGGGAGAATCTATGTAATTTACATATCTATTGGGTAGAACACGCTCCAAAAGTTTTTTCCTTTGAAAACTGCCTGATTTTCGAAACTGCAATTAGGAAATATCTGCGAACTCAGTGTTAATGTTTCTAGGTGTCAATATGCCCTGTATGGTGGATGAAAGTTGTGTAATACACATATACACAACTCATTAAGAATGTTTCTCAAATCCGTGATGTGTGTAGTGCGTTCGGAACATGGACTATCACGGTGAGGCAAACTATGTAAATTACATATCTATTGGTTAGAACACGCTCCAGGAGCATTTTACTGAAAAATCTGCCTCAGTTTGGAAACTGTTGTTATGAAACCCTGCAAAATCTGAGTAAATGCTTTAAGGTGATAATATGTATTCAATGGGTTATTAAAGATGTGTAATTCACATGCTAAGAACTCAGCAGTGAATATTTGTTGAATCCGTGGTGCATGGACTGTTTTCGGAACACGGAATGTTACGGGGAAGGTATCTATGAAAATGAGATGTCTATTGTATACAACATGCACCAAGAGAATTTTTCTGCGAAAACTGCCTGATTTTCTTAACTGACGTTAGGAAAACCTGCGAAATGTAAGTAAATGTTTCTAGGTGTAAATATACCTTGTATTGTGGTTGAAAAATCGGTAATCAACATGCTCACGGTCATTAAATAATGTTTGTCGAAGCCGTGATGAATGTAACGTTTTCGGAACACGGAATGTCTCGTTCAGTGAAGCTCTGAAAATAACAATTCTACTGCATAGAACTCGCTTGAATTGAATGTTTCTGTGAAAATTTCATGATTTTCGAAACTGGATGTAAGGAAAAACCTGTGAAATCAGAATAACTACTTCTAGGTGTAAATATGCCTTGTATGGTGGATGAAAGTTCGGTAATCCACATGCTCTCACTCATTAAAGAATGTTTGTCGAACTCTTGATGCATGTAACGTGTTCGGAATACGGAATGTCATAGTGAAGGAAACAATGTAAGTTACATGTCTATTGGGTAGAACTCGCTTGAAGAGAATATTTCTGCGAAATGTGCCTCATTTTTAAAACTGACATTAGGAGAACACTTTGAAATCTGAAAAAATGCTTCTAAGTGTCAATATGCCTTGAATGGTGAATGAAAGTCCGGTCATCCACATGTTAATAACAGTGTAGTAATTATTTTTTAAACCGTGATTCATGTAGCGCCTTTGAAAAGCGGAATTTCACGGTAATGAAACTATGGAAATTACAATTCTATTGAGTAGAACGAGCTAGAAGAGAATTTTTCTGCGAAAATTGCATGATTATCGAATCTGAAATTTGGAAAAAGCTGCAAAAAGGGAGTAAATATTTGCAGGTGTAAATGTGCCTTTATGATGCAAGAAAGTTCGGTAATCCACATTTTCACAATATATTAAAGAATCTTTTTCTAATCCGTGATGCATTTAGCGTGTTCAGATCGTGGAATTTCACGGTGATTGAAACAATGTAAATGACTTCTCTATTGGGTAGAACTCGCTCCGAGAGTGTTTTTCTGTGAAAACTTCGTCATTTTTGAAACTGGCGTTAAGAAAACGCTGCAAAATCTGAGAAAATACTTCTAAGAATCAATATGCAAAGTTTTGTGATGAAAGTTCTGTAATCCACATGCTAACAAATTTGTAGTGAATATTTGTCGAATCTTTTATGCATGTAACATGTTCGGAGCACGGAATTTCACGGCCAGGGAATTTATGTAAGTTACATTTCCCTTGGTTAGAAATCACTCCAAGAGATTTTTCCTGAGAAATCGGCCTGATTTTCGAAACTGGCTTTAGGAAAATCCTGCGAAGCCTCCTTACTAGATTCTCGGTGTACATCTGCCTTTTATGGTGGATGAAAGTTCAGTAATCTGCATGCTAACTACTCTGTAGTGAATATTTGTCGAATCCGAGATACGTGAAGTGTGTTCGGAACACACAATATCACGGTGAGCGAATCTATGTAAAATACAGGTCTCTTGGGTAGAATTTGCTCTAAGAGTTTTTTCTGAGAAATCTGCCTCATTTTTGAACCTGGCGTTTGAAAATCTCTGCAAAATCAGAGAATTTGCTTCAAAGTGTCAATATGCCTAGTATTGTGATGCAAGATCGTAAAACCACATGCAAACAAATCTGTGGTGAATATTTTTAGAAAGCGTTATGCATGAAGTGGGATCGTATCACGGAAAATCCCGGCGATGAAATCTATGTAAATTACACACCTATTGGTTAGAATTCGCTCCAAAATTTTTTCCCTGTGAAAACGGCCTGATTTTCCAAACTGGCTTTAGGAAAAACCTGCAAATTCAGAGTTAATGTTTCTAGTTGTAAATATGCCATGTATGGCAGATGAAATTTCTATAATCTACATGTTCACAACTCATTCGAGAAAGTTTGTTGAAACCTTGATGCATGTAGCGTGTTCGGAAAATGGAATGTCACTGTGAGGGAAACTATGTAAATTACATTTCTATTGGGAAGTACTCGCTCCATGAGAATTTTTCTGCCAAATCTGCCTCCTTTTCAAAACTGGCATTAGGAAAAACTTTTGAAATGGGAGAAAATGCTTCAAATTGTCAACATGGCTTTTATGGTGGATGAAAGTTCTGTAATCCTAATGCTAACAACTCTGTAGTGAATATTTGTCGAATCCGTGATGCATGTAGCGTGTTCGGAACACGGAATTTCACGATGACGGGTTCTAAGTAAATTGCATGTCTATTGGGTAGAACTCGCTCCAAGAGGATTTTTCTGAGGAAACTGCATGATTTTAGAGACTGACATTAGGAGAATACTACTAAATCAGAATAAAATTTCTATGTATAAATATGCACTGTAAGGTGGATTAAAGTTCGTTAATACACATGTTCACAACTCATTAAAGAATGTTTGTTGAATCCGTGGTGCATGTAACGTGTTCAGAACACGGAATATCACGGTGATTGAAAGTAGGCAAATTACCTATCTTTTGGGTAGAACTGGCTCCAAGAGCATTTTTCTGCCAAATCTGCCTCATTTTCAAACTGGCGTTCAAACTAACGTGTGAAATCTGAGAAAATTCTTCAAAGTGTCAGTAAGCCTTTTATGGTGAATGAAAGTGCTGTAATCCACTTGCTAACAACTCTGTAGTGAATATTTGTCACATCTGAGATGCATGTAGCGTGTTCGGAACACGGAATTTGACGGTGAGCGAATCCATGTAAATTACATATCTATTGGTTAGAACCTGCTCCAAGAGGTTTTTGCCATGAAATCTGCCTCATTTTAGAAACTGGCATTTGGAAATCTCTGTGAAATCACAGAAAATGCTTCTAAGCATCTATATGCTTTCTATAGTGAGAAAGTCCTGTAATCCACATGCAAACAACTGTGTAGTGTATATTTGTCGAAACTTTTCTGCATGTAGCATGTTCGAAACACGTATTTTCACAGCGGGAGAATCTATGTAATTTACATATCTATTGGGTAGAACACGCTCCAAAAGTTTTTTCCTTTGAAAACTGCCTGATTTTCGAAACTGCAATTAGGAAATATCTGCGAACTCAGTGTTAATGTTTCTAGGTGTCAATATGCCCTGTATGGTGGATGAAAGTTGTGTAATACACATATACACAACTCATTAAGAATGTTTCTCAAATCCGTGATGTGTGTAGTGCGTTCGGAACATGGACTATCACGGTGAGGCAAACTATGTAAATTACATATCTATTGGTTAGAACACGCTCCAGGAGCATTTTACTGAAAAATCTGCCTCAGTTTGGAAACTGTTGTTATGAAACCCTGCAAAATCTGAGTAAATGCTTTAAGGTGATAATATGTATTCAATGGGTTATTAAAGATGTGTAATTCACATGCTAAGAACTCAGCAGTGAATATTTGTTGAATCCGTGGTGCATGGACCGTTTTCGGAACACGGAATGTTACGGGGAAGGTATCTATGAAAATGAGATGTCTATTGTATACAACATGCACCAAGAGAATTTTTCTGCGAAAACTGCCTGATTTTCTTAACTGACGTTAGGAAAACCTGCGAAATGTAAGTAAATGTTTCTAGGTGTAAATATACCTTGTATTGTGGTTGAAAAATCGGTAATCAACATGCTCACGGTCATTAAATAATGTTTGTCGAAGCCGTGATGAATGTAACGTTTTCGGAACACGGAATGTCTCGGTCAGTGAAGCTCTGAAAATAAAAATTCTACTGCATAGAACTCGCTTGAATTGAATGTTTCTGTGAAAATTTCATGATTTTCGAAACTGGATGTAAGGAAAAACCTGTGAAATAATAATAACTACTTCTACGTGTAAATATGCCTTGTATGGTGGATGAAAGTTCGGTAATCCACATGTTCACACTCATTAAAGAATGTTTGTCGAACTCGTGATGCATGTAACGTGTTCGGAATACGGAATGTCATAGTGAAGGAAACTATGTAAGTTACATGTCTATTGGGTAGAACTCGCTTGAAGAGAATATTTCTGTGAAATATGCCTCATTTTGAAAACTGACATTAGGAGAACACTTTGAAATCTGAAAAAATGCTTCTAAGTGTCAATATGCCTTGAATGGTGAATGAAAGTCCGGTCATCCACATGTTAATAACAGTGTAGTAATTATTTTTTAAACCGTGATTCATGTAGCGCCTTTGAAAAGCGGAATTTCACGGTAATGAAACTATGGAAATTACAATTCTATTGAGTAGAACGAGCTAGAAGAGAATTTTTCTGCGAAAATTGCATGATTATCGAATCTGAAATTTGGAAAAAGCTGCAAAAAGGGAGTAAATATTTGCAGGTGTAAATGTGCCTTTATGATGCAAGAAAGTTCGGTAATCCACATTTTCACAATATATTAAAGAATCTTTTTCTAATCCGTGATGCATTTAGCGTGTTCAGATCGTGGAATTTCACGGTGATTGAAACAATGTAAATGACTTCTCTATTGGGTAGAACTCGCTCCGAGAGTGTTTTTCTGTGAAAACTTCGTCATTTTTGAAACTGGCGTTAAGAAAACGCTGCAAAATCTGAGAAAATACTTCTAAGAATCAATATGCAAAGTTTTGTGATGAAAGTTCTGTAATCCACATGCTAACAAATTTGTAGTGAATATTTGTCGAATCTTTTATGCATGTAACATGTTCGGAGCACGGAATTTCACGGCCAGGGAATTTATGTAAATTACATTTCCCTTGGTTAGAAATCACTCCAAGAGATTTTTCCTGAGAAATCGGCCTGATTTTCGAAACTGGCTTTAGGAAAATCCTGCGAAGCCTCCTTACTAGATTCTCGGTGTACATCTGCCTTTTATGGTGGATGAAAGTTCAGTAATCTGCATGCTAACTACTCTGTAGTGAATATTTGTCGAATCCGAGATACGTGAAGTGTGTTCGGAACACACAATATCACGGTGAGCGAATCTATGTAAAATACAGGTCTCTTGGGTAGAATTTGCTCTAAGAGTTTTTTCTGAGAAATCTGCCTCATTTTTGAACCTGGCGTTTGAAAATCTCTGCAAAATCAGAGAATTTGCTTCAAAGTGTCAATATGCCTTGTATTGTGATGCAAGATCGTAAAACCACATGCAAACAAATCTGTGGTGAATATTTTTAGAAAGCGTTATGCATGAAGTGGGATCGTATCACGGAAAATCCCGGCGATGAAATCTATGTAAATTACACACCTATTGGTTAGAATTCGCTCCAAAATTTTTTCCCTGTGAAAACGGCCTGATTTTCCAAACTGGCATTAGGAAAAACCTGCAAATTCAGAGTTAATGTTTCTAGTTGTAAATATGCCATGTATGGCGGATGAAATTTCTGTAATCTACATGTTCACAACTCATTCGAGAAAGTTTGTTGAAACCTTGATGCATGTAGCGTGTTCGGAAAATGGAATGTCACTGTGAGGGAAACTATGTAAATTACATTTCTATTGGGAAGTACTCGCTCCACGAGAATTTTTCTGCCAAATCTGCCTCCTTTTCAAAACTGGCATTAGGAAAAACTTTTGAAATGGGAGAAAATGCTTCAAATTGTCAACATGGCTTTTATGGTGGATGAAAGTTCTGTAATCCTAATGCTAACAACTCTGTAGTGAATATTTGTCGAATCCGTGATGCATGTAGCGTGTTCGGAACACGGAATTTCACGATGACGGGTTCTAAGTAAATTGCATGTCTATTGGGTAGAACTCGCTCCAAGAGGATTTTTCTGAGGAAACTGCATGATTTTAGAGACTGACATTAGGAGAATACTACTAAATCAGAATAAAATTTCTATGTATAAATATGCACTGTAAGGTGGATTAAAGTTCGTTAATACACATGTTCACAACTCATTAAAGAATGTTTGTTGAATCCGTGGTGCATGTAACGTGTTCAGAACACGGAATATCACGGTGATTGAAAGTAGGCAAATTACCTATCTTTTGGGTAGAACTGGCTCCAAGAGCATTTTTCTGCCAAATCTGCCTCATTTTCAAACTGGCGTTCAAACTAACGTGTGAAATCTGAGAAAATTCTTCAAAGTGTCAGTAAGCCTTTTATGGTGAATGAAAGTGCTGTAATCCACTTGCTAACAACTCTGTAGTGAATATTTGTCACATCTGAGATGCATGTAGCGTGTTCGGAACACGGAATTTGACGGTGAGCGAATCCATGTAAATTACATATCTATTGGTTAGAACCTGCTCCAAGAGGTTTTTGCCATGAAATCTGCCTCATTTTAGAAACTGGCATTTGGAAAACTCTGTGAAATCACAGAAAATGCTTCTAAGCATCTATATGCTTTCTATAGTG
The DNA here is from genome assembly GCF_036321535.1 of Camelus dromedarius. Taxonomy (NCBI): domain Eukaryota; kingdom Metazoa; phylum Chordata; class Mammalia; order Artiodactyla; family Camelidae; genus Camelus; species Camelus dromedarius. The sequence goes on from NW_026989731.1 coordinate 4,287,143, forward strand.
AGAAAGTCCTGTAATCCACATGCAAACAACTGTGTAGTGTATATTTGTCGAAACTTTTCTGCATGTAGCATGTTCGAAACACGTATTTTCACAGCGGGAGAATCTATGTAATTTACATATCTATTGGGTAGAACACGCTCCAAAAGTTTTTTCCTTTGAAAACTGCCTGATTTTCGAAACTGCAATTAGGAAATATCTGCGAACTCAGTGTTAATGTTTCTAGGTGTCAATATGCCCTGTATGGTGGATGAAAGTTGTGTAATACACATATACACAACTCATTAAGAATGTTTCTCAAATCCGTGATGTGTGTAGTGCGTTCGGAACATGGACTATCACGGTGAGGCAAACTATGTAAATTACATATCTATTGGTTAGAACACGCTCCAGGAGCATTTTACTGAAAAATCTGCCTCAGTTTGGAAACTGTTGTTATGAAACCCTGCAAAATCTGAGTAAATGCTTTAAGGTGATAATATGTATTCAATGGGTTATTAAAGATGTGTAATTCACATGCTAAGAACTCAGCAGTGAATATTTGTTGAATCCGTGGTGCATGGACCGTTTTCGGAACACGGAATGTTACGGGGAAGGTATCTATGAAAATGAGATGTCTATTGTATACAACATGCACCAAGAGAATTTTTCTGCGAAAACTGCCTGATTTTCTTAACTGACGTTAGGAAAACCTGCGAAATGTAAGTAAATGTTTCTAGGTGTAAATATACCTTGTATTGTGGTTGAAAAATCGGTAATCAACATGCTCACGGTCATTAAATAATGTTTGTCGAAGCCGTGATGAATGTAACGTTTTCGGAACACGGAATGTCTCGGTCAGTGAAGCTCTGAAAATAAAAATTCTACTGCATAGAACTCGCTTGAATTGAATGTTTCTGTGAAAATTTCATGATTTTCGAAACTGGATGTAAGGAAAAACCTGTGAAATAATAATAACTACTTCTACGTGTAAATATGCCTTGTATGGTGGATGAAAGTTCGGTAATCCACATGTTCACACTCATTAAAGAATGTTTGTCGAACTCGTGATGCATGTAACGTGTTCGGAATACGGAATGTCATAGTGAAGGAAACTATGTAAGTTACATGTCTATTGGGTAGAACTCGCTTGAAGAGAATATTTCTGTGAAATATGCCTCATTTTGAAAACTGACATTAGGAGAACACTTTGAAATCTGAAAAAATGCTTCTAAGTGTCAATATGCCTTGAATGGTGAATGAAAGTCCGGTCATCCACATGTTAATAACAGTGTAGTAATTATTTTTTAAACCGTGATTCATGTAGCGCCTTTGAAAAGCGGAATTTCACGGTAATGAAACTATGGAAATTACAATTCTATTGAGTAGAACGAGCTAGAAGAGAATTTTTCTGCGAAAATTGCATGATTATCGAATCTGAAATTTGGAAAAAGCTGCAAAAAGGGAGTAAATATTTGCAGGTGTAAATGTGCCTTTATGATGCAAGAAAGTTCGGTAATCCACATTTTCACAATATATTAAAGAATCTTTTTCTAATCCGTGATGCATTTAGCGTGTTCAGATCGTGGAATTTCACGGTGATTGAAACAATGTAAATGACTTCTCTATTGGGTAGAACTCGCTCCGAGAGTGTTTTTCTGTGAAAACTTCGTCATTTTTGAAACTGGCGTTAAGAAAACGCTGCAAAATCTGAGAAAATACTTCTAAGAATCAATATGCAAAGTTTTGTGATGAAAGTTCTGTAATCCACATGCTAACAAATTTGTAGTGAATATTTGTCGAATCTTTTATGCATGTAACATGTTCGGAGCACGGAATTTCACGGCCAGGGAATTTATGTAAATTACATTTCCCTTGGTTAGAAATCACTCCAAGAGATTTTTCCTGAGAAATCGGCCTGATTTTCGAAACTGGCTTTAGGAAAATCCTGCGAAGCCTCCTTACTAGATTCTCGGTGTACATCTGCCTTTTATGGTGGATGAAAGTTCAGTAATCTGCATGCTAACTACTCTGTAGTGAATATTTGTCGAATCCGAGATACGTGAAGTGTGTTCGGAACACACAATATCACGGTGAGCGAATCTATGTAAAATACAGGTCTCTTGGGTAGAATTTGCTCTAAGAGTTTTTTCTGAGAAATCTGCCTCATTTTTGAACCTGGCGTTTGAAAATCTCTGCAAAATCTGAGAATTTGCTTCAAAGTGTCAATATGCCTTGTATTGTGATGCAAGATCGTAAAACCACATGCAAACAAATCTGTGGTGAATATTTTTAGAAAGCGTTATGCATGAAGTGGGATCGTATCACGGAAAATCCCGGCGATGAAATCTATGTAAATTACACACCTATTGGTTAGAATTCGCTCCAAAATTTTTTCCCTGTGAAAACGGCCTGATTTTCCAAACTGGCATTAGGAAAAACCTGCAAATTCAGAGTTAATGTTTCTAGTTGTAAATATGCCATGTATGGCGGATGAAATTTCTGTAATCTACATGTTCACAACTCATTCGAGAAAGTTTGTTGAAACCTTGATGCATGTAGCGTGTTCGGAAAATGGAATGTCACTGTGAGGGAAACTATGTAAATTACATTTCTATTGGGAAGTACTCGCTCCACGAGAATTTTTCTGACAAATCTGCCTCCTTTTCAAAACTGGCATTAGGAAAAACTTTTGAAATGGGAGAAAATGCTTCAAATTGTCAACATGGCTTTTATGGTGGATGAAAGTTCCTTAATCCTAATGCTAACAACTCTGTAGTGAATATTTGTCGAATCCGTGATGCATGTAGCGTGTTCGGAACACGGAATTTCACGATGACGGGTTCTAAGTAAATTGCATGTCTATTGGGTAGAACTCGCTCCAAGAGGATTTTTCTGAGGAAACTGCATGATTTTAGAGACTGACATTAGGAGAATACTACTAAATCAGAATAAAATTTCTATGTATAAATATGCACTGTAAGGTGGATTAAAGTTCGTTAATACACATGTTCACAACTCATTAAAGAATGTTTGTTGAATCCGTGGTGCATGTAACGTGTTCAGAACACGGAATATCACGGTGATTGAAAGTAGGCAAATTACCTATCTTTTGGGTAGAACTGGCTCCAAGAGCATTTTTCTGCCAAATCTGCCTCATTTTCAAACTGGCGTTCAAACTAACGTGTGAAATCTGAGAAAATTCTTCAAAGTGTCAGTAAGCCTTTTATGGTGAATGAAAGTGCTGTAATCCACTTGCTAACAACTCTGTAGTGAATATTTGTCACATCTGAGATGCATGTAGCGTGTTCGGAACACGGAATTTGACGGTGAGCGAATCCATGTAAATTACATATCTATTGGTTAGAACCTGCTCCAAGAGGTTTTTGCCATGAAATCTGCCTCATTTTAGAAACTGGCATTTGGAAAACTCTGTGAAATCACAGAAAATGCTTCTAAGCATCTATATGCTTTCTATAGTGAGAAAGTCCTGTAATCCACATGCAAACAACTGTGTAGTGTATATTTGTCGAAACTTTTCTGCATGTAGCATGTTCGAAACACGTATTTTCACAGCGGGAGAATCTATGTAATTTACATATCTATTGGGTAGAACACGCTCCAAAAGTTTTTTCCTTTGAAAACTGCCTGATTTTCGAAACTGCAATTAGGAAATATCTGCGAACTCAGTGTTAATGTTTCTAGGTGTCAATATGCCCTGTATGGTGGATGAAAGTTGTGTAATACACATATACACAACTCATTAAGAATGTTTCTCAAATCCGTGATGTGTGTAGTGCGTTCGGAACATGGACTATCACGGTGAGGCAAACTATGTAAATTACATATCTATTGGTTAGAACACGCTCCAGGAGCATTTTACTGAAAAATCTGCCTCAGTTTGGAAACTGTTGTTATGAAACCCTGCAAAATCTGAGTAAATGCTTTAAGGTGATAATATGTATTCAATGGGTTATTAAAGATGTGTAATTCACATGCTAAGAACTCAGCAGTGAATATTTGTTGAATCCGTGGTGCATGGACCGTTTTCGGAACACGGAATGTTACGGGGAAGGTATCTATGAAAATGAGATGTCTATTGTATACAACATGCACCAAGAGAATTTTTCTGCGAAAACTGCCTGATTTTCTTAACTGACGTTAGGAAAACCTGCGAAATGTAAGTAAATGTTTCTAGGTGTAAATATACCTTGTATTGTGGTTGAAAAATCGGTAATCAACATGCTCACGGTCATTAAATAATGTTTGTCGAAGCCGTGATGAATGTAACGTTTTCGGAACACGGAATGTCTCGTTCAGTGAAGCTCTGAAAATAACAATTCTACTGCATAGAACTCGCTTGAATTGAATGTTTCTGTGAAAATTTCATGATTTTCGAAACTGGATGTAAGGAAAAACCTGTGAAATCAGAATAACTACATCTAGGTGTAAATATGCCTTGTATGGTGGATGAAAGTTCGGTAATCCACATGCTCTCACTCATTAAAGAATGTTTGTCGAACTCTTAATGCATGTAACGTGTTCGGAATACGGAATGTCATAGTGAAGGAAACAATGTAAGTTACATGTCTATTGGGTAGAACTCGCTTGAAGAGAATATTTCTGCGAAATGTGCCTCATTTTTAAAACTGACATTAGGAGAACACTTTGAAATCTGAAAAAATGCTTCTAAGTGTCAATATGCCTTGAATGGTGAATGAAAGTCCGGTCATCCACATGTTAATAACAGTGTAGTAATTATTTTTTAAACCGTGATTCATGTAGCGCCTTTGAAAAGCGGAATTTCACGGTAATGAAACTATGGAAATTACAATTCTATTGAGTAGAACGAGCTAGAAGAGAATTTTTCTGCGAAAATTGCATGATTATCGAATCTGAAATTTGGAAAAAGCTGCAAAAAGGGAGTAAATATTTGCAGGTGTAAATGTGCCTTTATGATGCAAGAAAGTTCGGTAATCCACATTTTCACAATATATTAAAGAATCTTTTTCTAATCCGTGATGCATTTAGCGTGTTCAGATCGTGGAATTTCACGGTGATTGAAACAATGTAAATGACTTCTCTATTGGGTAGAACTCGCTCCGAGAGTGTTTTTCTGTGAAAACTTCGTCATTTTTGAAACTGGCGTTAAGAAAACGCTGCAAAATCTGAGAAAATACTTCTAAGAATCAATATGCAAAGTTTTGTGATGAAAGTTCTGTAATCCACATGCTAACAAATTTGTAGTGAATATTTGTCGAATCTTTTATGCATGTAACATGTTCGGAGCACGGAATTTCACGGCCAGGGAATTTATGTAAATTACATTTCCCTTGGTTAGAAATCACTCCAAGAGATTTTTCCTGAGAAATCGGCCTGATTTTCGAAACTGGCTTTAGGAAAATCCTGCGAAGCCTCCTTACTAGATTCTCGGTGTACATCTGCCTTTTATGGTGGATGAAAGTTCAGTAATCTGCATGCTAACTACTCTGTAGTGAATATTTGTCGAATCCGAGATACGTGAAGTGTGTTCGGAACACACAATATCACGGTGAGCGAATCTATGTAAAATACAGGTCTCTTGGGTAGAATTTGCTCTAAGAGTTTTTTCTGAGAAATCTGCCTCATTTTTGAACCTGGCGTTTGAAAATCTCTGCAAAATCAGAGAATTTGCTTCAAAGTGTCAATATGCCTTGTATTGTGATGCAAGATCGTAAAACCACATGCAAACAAATCTGTGGTGAATATTTTTAGAAAGCGTTATGCATGAAGTGGGATCGTATCACGGAAAATCCCGGCGATGAAATCTATGTAAATTACACACCTATTGGTTAGAATTCGCTCCAAAATTTTTTCCCTGTGAAAACGGCCTGATTTTCCAAACTGGCATTAGGAAAAACCTGCAAATTCAGAGTTAATGTTTCTAGTTGTAAATATGCCATGTATGGCGGATGAAATTTCTGTAATCTACATGTTCACAACTCATTCGAGAAAGTTTGTTGAAACCTTGATGCATGTAGCGTGTTCGGAAAATGGAATGTCACTGTGAGGGAAACTATGTAAATTACATTTCTATTGGGAAGTACTCGCTCCACGAGAATTTTTCTGCCAAATCTGCCTCCTTTTCAAAACTGGCATTAGGAAAAACTTTTGAAATGGGAGAAAATGCTTCAAATTGTCAACATGGCTTTTATGGTGGATGAAAGTTCTGTAATCCTAATGCTAACAACTCTGTAGTGAATATTTGTCGAATCCGTGATGCATGTAGCGTGTTCGGAACACGGAATTTCACGATGACGGGTTCTAAGTAAATTGCATGTCTATTGGGTAGAACTCGCTCCAAGAGGATTTTTCTGAGGAAACTGCATGATTTTAGAGACTGACATTAGGAGAATACTACTAAATCAGAATAAAATTTCTATGTATAAATATGCACTGTAAGGTGGATTAAAGTTCGTTAATACACATGTTCACAACTCATTAAAGAATGTTTGTTGAATCCGTGGTGCATGTAACGTGTTCAGAACACGGAATATCACGGTGATTGAAAGTAGGCAAATTACCTATCTTTTGGGTAGAACTGGCTCCAAGAGCATTTTTCTGCCAAATCTGCCTCATTTTCAAACTGGCGTTCAAACTAACGTGTGAAATCTGAGAAAATTCTTCAAAGTGTCAGTAAGCCTTTTATGGTGAATGAAAGTGCTGTAATCCACTTGCTAACAACTCTGTAGTGAATATTTGTCACATCTGAGATGCATGTAGCGTGTTCGGAACACGGAATTTGACGGTGAGCGAATCCATGTAAATTACATATCTATTGGTTAGAACCTGCTCCAAGAGGTTTTTGCCATGAAATCTGCCTCATTTTAGAAACTGGCATTTGGAAATCTCTGTGAAATCACAGAAAATGCTTCTAAGCATCTATATGCTTTCTATAGTGAGAAAGTCCTGTAATCCACATGCAAACAACTGTGTAGTGTATATTTGTCGAAACTTTTCTGCATGTAGCATGTTCGAAACACGTATTTTCACAGCGGGAGAATCTATGTAATTTACATATCTATTGGGTAGAACACGCTCCAAAAGTTTTTTCCTTTGAAAACTGCCTGATTTTCGAAACTGCAATTAGGAAATATCTGCGAACTCAGTGTTAATGTTTCTAGGTGTCAATATGCCCTGTATGGTGGATGAAAGTTGTGTAATACACATATACACAACTCATTAAGAATGTTTCTCAAATCCGTGATGTGTGTAGTGCGTTCGGAACATGGACTATCACGGTGAGGCAAACTATGTAAATTACATATCTATTGGTTAGAACACGCTCCAGGAGCATTTTACTGAAAAATCTGCCTCAGTTTGGAAACTGTTGTTATGAAACCCTGCAAAATCTGAGTAAATGCTTTAAGGTGATAATATGTATTCAATGGGTTATTAAAGATGTGTAATTCACATGCTAAGAACTCAGCAGTGAATATTTGTTGAATCCGTGGTGCATGGACCGTTTTCGGAACACGGAATGTTACGGGGAAGGTATCTATGAAAATGAGATGTCTATTGTATACAACATGCACCAAGAGAATTTTTCTGCGAAAACTGCCTGATTTTCTTAACTGACGTTAGGAAAACCTGCGAAATGTAAGTAAATGTTTCTAGGTGTAAATATACCTTGTATTGTGGTTGAAAAATCGGTAATCAACATGCTCACGGTCATTAAATAATGTTTGTCGAAGCCGTGATGAATGTAACGTTTTCGGAACACGGAATGTCTCGTTCAGTGAAGCTCTGAAAATAACAATTCTACTGCATAGAACTCGCTTGAATTGAATGTTTCTGTGAAAATTTCATGATTTTCGAAACTGGATGTAAGGAAAAACCTGTGAAATCAGAATAACTACTTCTAGGTGTAAATATGCCTTGTATGGTGGATGAAAGTTCGGTAATCCACATGCTCTCACTCATTAAAGAATGTTTGTCGAACTCTTGATGCATGTAACGTGTTCGGAATACGGAATGTCATAGTGAAGGAAACAATGTAAGTTACATGTCTATTGGGTAGAACTCGCTTGAAGAGAATATTTCTGCGAAATGTGCCTCATTTTTAAAACTGACATTAGGAGAACACTGTGAAATCTGAGAAAATGCTTCTAAGTGTCAATATGCCTTGAGTGGTGAATGAAAGTCCGGTCATCCACATGTTAATAACAGTGTAGTAATTATTTTTTAAACCATGATTCATGTAGCGCCTTTGAAAAATGGAATTTCACGGTAATGAAACTATGGAAATTACAATTCTATTGAGTAGAACGAGCTAGAAGAGAATTTTTCTGCGAAAATTGCATGATTATCGAATGTGAAGTTTGGAAAAAGCTGCAAAAAGGGAGTAAATATTTGCAGGTGTAAATGTGCCTTTATGATGCAAGAAAGTTCGGTAATCCACATTTTCACAATATATTAAAGAATCTTTTTCTAATCCGTGATGCATTTAGCGTGTTCAGATCGTGGAATTTCACGGTGATTGAAACAATGTAAATGACTTCTCTATTGGGTAGAACTCGCTCCGAGAGTGTTTTTCTGTGAAAACTTCGTCATTTTTGAAACTGGCGTTAAGGAAACGCTGCAAAATCTGAGAAAATACTTCTAAGAATCAATATGCAAAGTTTTGTGATGAAAGTTCTGTAATCCACATGCTAACAAATTTGTAGTGAATATTTGTCGAATCTTTTATGCATGTAACATGTTCGGAGCACGGAATTTCACGGCCAGGGAATTTATGTAAATTACATTTCCCTTGGTTAGAAATCACTCCAAGAGATTTTTCCTGAGAAATCGGCCTGATTTTCGAAACTGGCTTTAGGAAAATCCTGCGAAGCCTCCTTACTAGATTCTCGGTGTACATCTGCCTTTTATGGTGGATGAAAGTTCAGTAATCTGCATGCTAACTACTCTGTAGTGAATATTTGTCGAATCCGAGATACGTGAAGTGTGTTCGGAACACACAATATCACGGTGAGCGAATCTATGTAAAATACAGGTCTCTTGGGTAGAATTTGCTCTAAGAGTTTTTTCTGAGAAATCTGCCTCATTTTTGAACCTGGCGTTTGAAAATCTCTGCAAAATCAGAGAATTTGCTTCAAAGTGTCAATATGCCTTGTATTGTGATGCAAGATCGTAAAACCACATGCAAACAAATCTGTGGTGAATATTTTTAGAAAGCGTTATGCATGAAGTGGGATCGTATCACGGAAAATCCCGGCGATGAAATCTATGTAAATTACACACCTATTGGTTAGAATTCGCTCCAAAATTTTTTCCCTGTGAAAACGGCCTGATTTTCCAAACTGGCATTAGGAAAAACCTGCAAATTCAGAGTTAATGTTTCTAGTTGTAAATATGCCATGTATGGCGGATGAAATTTCTGTAATCTACATGTTCACAACTCATTCGAGAAAGTTTGTTGAAACCTTGATGCATGTAGCGTGTTCGGAAAATGGAATGTCACTGTGAGGGAAACTATGTAAATTACATTTCTATTGGGAAGTACTCGCTCCACGAGAATTTTTCTGACAAATCTGCCTCCTTTTCAAAACTGGCATTAGGAAAAACTTTTGAAATGGGAGAAAATGCTTCAAATTGTCAACATGGCTTTTATGGTGGATGAAAGTTCTGTAATCCTAATGCTAACAACTCTGTAGTGAATATTTGTCGAATCCGTGATGCATGTAGCGTGTTCGGAACACGGAATTTCACGATGACGGGTTCTAAGTAAATTGCATGTCTATTGGGTAGAACTCGCTCCAAGAGGATTTTTCTGAGGAAACTGCATGATTTTAGAGACTGACATTAGGAGAATACTACTAAATCAGAATAAAATTTCTATGTATAAATATGCACTGTAAGGTGGATTAAAGTTCGTTAATACACATGTTCACAACTCATTAAAGAATGTTTGTTGAATCCGTGGTGCATGTAACGTGTTCAGAACACGGAATATCACGGTGATTGAAAGTAGGCAAATTACCTATCTTTTGGGTAGAACTGGCTCCAAGAGCATTTTTCTGCCAAATCTGCCTCATTTTCAAACTGGCGTTCAAACTAACGTGTGAAATCTGAGAAAATTCTTCAAAGTGTCAGTAAGCCTTTTATGGTGAATGAAAGTGCTGTAATCCACTTGCTAACAACTCTGTAGTGAATATTTGTCACATCTGAGATGCATGTAGCGTGTTCGGAACACGGAATTTGACGGTGAGCGAATCCATGTAAATTACATATCTATTGGTTAGAACCTGCTCCAAGAGGTTTTTGCCATGAAATCTGCCTCATTTTAGAAACTGGCATTTGGAAAACTCTGTGAAATCACAGAAAATGCTTCTAAGCATCTATATGCTTTCTATAGTGAGAAAGTCCTGTAATCCACATGCAAACAACTGTGTAGTGTATATTTGTCGAAACTTTTCTGCATGTAGCATGTTCGAAACACGTATTTTCACAGCGGGAGAATCTATGTAATTTACATATCTATTGGGTAGAACACGCTCCAAAAGTTTTTTCCTTTGAAAACTGCCTGATTTTCGAAACTGCAATTAGGAAATATCTGCGAACTCAGTGTTAATGTTTCTAGGTGTCAATATGCCCTGTATGGTGGATGAAAGTTGTGTAATACACATATACACAACTCATTAAGAATGTTTCTCAAATCCGTGATGTGTGTAGTGCGTTCGGAACATGGACTATCACGGTGAGGCAAACTATGTAAATTACATATCTATTGGTTAGAACACGCTCCAGGAGCATTTTACTGAAAAATCTGCCTCAGTTTGGAAACTGTTGTTATGAAACCCTGCAAAATCTGAGTAAATGCTTTAAGGTGATAATATGTATTCAATGGGTTATTAAAGATGTGTAATTCACATGCTAAGAACTCAGCAGTGAATATTTGTTGAATCCGTGGTGCATGGACCGTTTTCGGAACACGGAATGTTACGGGGAAGGTATCTATGAAAATGAGATGTCTATTGTATACAACATGCACCAAGAGAATTTTTCTGCGAAAACTGCCTGATTTTCTTAACTGACGTTAGGAAAACCTGCGAAATGTAAGTAAATGTTTCTAGGTGTAAATATACCTTGTATTGTGGTTGAAAAATCGGTAATCAACATGCTCACGGTCATTAAATAATGTTTGTCGAAGCCGTGATGAATGTAACGTTTTCGGAACACGGAATGTCTCGGTCAGTGAAGCTCTGAAAATAACAATTCTACTGCATAGAACTCGCTTGAATTGAATGTTTCTGTGAAAATTTCATGATTTTCGAAACTGGATGTAAGGAAAAACCTGTGAAATCAGAATAACTACTTCTAGGTGTAAATATGCCTTGTATGGTGGATGAAAGTTCGGTAATCCACATGCTCTCACTCATTAAAGAATGTTTGTCGAACTCTTGATGCATGTAACGTGTTCGGAATACGGAATGTCATAGTGAAGGAAACAATGTAAGTTACATGTCTATTGGGTAGAACTCGCTTGAAGAGAATATTTCTGCGAAATGTGCCTCATTTTTAAAACTGACATTAGGAGAACACTGTGAAATCTGAGAAAATGCTTCTAAGTGTCAATATGCCTTGAATGGTGAATGAAAGTCCGGTCATCCACATGTTAATAACAGTGTAGTAATTATTTTTTAAACCGTGATTCATGTAGCGCCTTTGAAAAATGGAATTTCACGGTAATGAAACTATGGAAATTACAATTCTATTGAGTAGAACGAGCTAGAAGAGAATTTTTCTGCGAAAATTGCATGATTATCGAATGTGAAGTTTGGAAAAAGCTGCAAAAAGGGAGTAAATATTTGCAGGTGTAAATGTGCCTTTATGATGCAAGAAAGTTCGGTAATCCACATTTTCACAATATATTAAAGAATCTTTTTCTAATCCGTGATGCATTTAGCGTGTTCAGATCGTGGAATTTCACGGTGATTGAAACAATGTAAATGACTTCTCTATTGGGTAGAACTCGCTCCGAGAGTGTTTTTCTGTGAAAACTTCGTCATTTTTGAAACTGGCGTTAAGAAAACGCTGCAAAATCTGAGAAAATTCTTCTAAGAATCAATATGCAAAGTTTTGTGATGAAAGTTCTGTAATCCACATGCTAACAAATTTGTAGTGAATATTTGTCGAATCTTTTATGCATGTAACATGTTCGGAGCACGGAATTTCACGGCCAGGGAATTTATGTAAATTACATTTCCCTTGGTTAGAAATCACTCCAAGAGATTTTTCCTGAGAAATCGGCCTGATTTTCGAAACTGGCTTTAGGAAAATCCTGCGAAGCCTCCTTACTAGATTCTCGGTGTACATCTGCCTTTTATGGTGGATGAAAGTTCAGTAATCTGCATGCTAACTACTCTGTAGTGAATATTTGTCGAATCCGAGATACGTGAAGTGTGTTCGGAACACACAATATCACGGTGAGCGAATCTATGTAAAATACAGGTCTCTTGGGTAGAATTTGCTCTAAGAGTTTTTTCTGAGAAATCTGCCTCATTTTTGAACCTGGCGTTTGAAAATCTCTGCAAAATCAGAGAATTTGCTTCAAAGTGTCAATATGCCTTGTATTGTGATGCAAGATCGTAAAACCACATGCAAACAAATCTGTGGTGAATATTTTTAGAAAGCGTTATGCATGAAGTGGGATCGTATCACGGAAAATCCCGGCGATGAAATCTATGTAAATTACACACCTATTGGTTAGAATTCGCTCCAAAATTTTTTCCCTGTGAAAACGGCCTGATTTTCCAAACTGGCATTAGGAAAAACCTGCAAATTCAGAGTTAATGTTTCTAGTTGTAAATATGCCATGTATGGCGGATGAAATTTCTGTAATCTACATGTTCACAACTCATTCGAGAAAGTTTGTTGAAACCTTGATGCATGTAGCGTGTTCGGAAAATGGAATGTCACTGTGAGGGAAACTATGTAAATTACATTTCTATTGGGAAGTACTCGCTCCACGAGAATTTTTCTGACAAATCTGCCTCCTTTTCAAAACTGGCATTAGGAAAAACTTTTGAAATGGGAGAAAATGCTTCAAATTGTCAACATGGCTTTTATGGTGGATGAAAGTTCTGTAATCCTAATGCTAACAACTCTGTAGTGAATATTTGTCGAATCCGTGATGCATGTAGCGTGTTCGGAACACGGAATTTCACGATGACGGGTTCTAAGTAAATTGCATGTCTATTGGGTAGAACTCGCTCCAAGAGGATTTTTCTGAGGAAACTGCATGATTTTAGAGACTGACATTAGGAGAATACTACTAAATCAGAATAAAATTTCTATGTATAAATATGCACTGTAAGGTGGATTAAAGTTCGTTAATACACATGTTCACAACTCATTAAAGAATGTTTGTTGAATCCGTGGTGCATGTAACGTGTTCAGAACACGGAATATCACGGTGATTGAAAGTAGGCAAATTACCTATCTTTTGGGTAGAACTGGCTCCAAGAGCATTTTTCTGCCAAATCTGCCTCATTTTCAAACTGGCGTTCAAACTAACGTGTGAAATCTGAGAAAATTCTTCAAAGTGTCAGTAAGCCTTTTATGGTGAATGAAAGTGCTGTAATCCACTTGCTAACAACTCTGTAGTGAATATTTGTCACATCTGAGATGCATGTAGCGTGTTCGGAACACGGAATTTGACGGTGAGCGAATCCATGTAAATTACATATCTATTGGTTAGAACCTGCTCCAAGAGGTTTTTGCCATGAAATCTGCCTCATTTTAGAAACTGGCATTTGGAAAACTCTGTGAAATCACAGAAAATGCTTCTAAGCATCTATATGCTTTCTATAGTGAGAAAGTCCTGTAATCCACATGCAAACAACTGTGTAGTGTATATTTGTCGAAACTTTTCTGCATGTAGCATGTTCGAAACACGTATTTTCACAGCGGGAGAATCTATGTAATTTACATATCTATTGGGTAGAACACGCTCCAAAAGTTTTTTCCTTTGAAAACTGCCTGATTTTCGAAACTGCAATTAGGAAATATCTGCGAACTCAGTGTTAATGTTTCTAGGTGTCAATATGCCCTGTATGGTGGATGAAAGTTGTGTAATACACATATACACAACTCATTAAGAATGTTTCTCAAATCCGTGATGTGTGTAGTGCGTTCGGAACATGGACTATCACGGTGAGGCAAACTATGTAAATTACATATCTATTGGTTAGAACACGCTCCAGGAGCATTTTACTGAAAAATCTGCCTCAGTTTGGAAACTGTTGTTATGAAACCCTGCAAAATCTGAGTAAATGCTTTAAGGTGATAATATGTATTCAATGGGTTATTAAAGATGTGTAATTCACATGCTAAGAACTCAGCAGTGAATATTTGTTGAATCCGTGGTGCATGGACCGTTTTCGGAACACGGAATGTTACGGGGAAGGTATCTATGAAAATGAGATGTCTATTGTATACAACATGCACCAAGAGAATTTTTCTGCGAAAACTGCCTGATTTTCTTAACTGACGTTAGGAAAACCTGCGAAATGTAAGTAAATGTTTCTAGGTGTAAATATACCTTGTATTGTGGTTGAAAAATCGGTAATCAACATGCTCACGGTCATTAAATAATGTTTGTCGAAGCCGTGATGAATGTAACGTTTTCGGAACACGGAATGTCTCGTTCAGTGAAGCTCTGAAAATAACAATTCTACTGCATAGAACTCGCTTGAATTGAATGTTTCTGTGAAAATTTCATGATTTTCGAAACTGGATGTAAGGAAAAACCTGTGAAATCAGAATAACTACTTCTAGGTGTAAATATGCCTTGTATGGTGGATGAAAGTTCGGTAATCCACATGCTCTCACTCATTAAAGAATGTTTGTCGAACTCTTGATGCATGTAACGTGTTCGGAATACGGAATGTCATAGTGAAGGAAACAATGTAAGTTACATGTCTATTGGGTAGAACTCGCTTGAAGAGAATATTTCTGCGAAATGTGCCTCATTTTTAAAACTGACATTAGGAGAACACTGTGAAATCTGAGAAAATGCTTCTAAGTGTCAATATGCCTTGAGTGGTGAATGAAAGTCCGGTCATCCACATGTTAATAACAGTGTAGTAATTATTTTTTAAACCGTGATTCATGTAGCGCCTTTGAAAAATGGAATTTCACGGTAATGAAACTATGGAAATTACAATTCTATTGAGTAGAACGAGCTAGAAGAGAATTTTTCTGCGAAAATTGCATGATTATCGAATGTGAAGTTTGGAAAAAGCTGCAAAAAGGGAGTAAATATTTGCAGGTGTAAATGTGCCTTTATGATGCAAGAAAGTTCGGTAATCCACATTTTCACAATATATTAAAGAATCTTTTTCTAATCCGTGATGCATTTAGCGTGTTCAGATCGTGGAATTTCACGGTGATTGAAACAATGTAAATGACTTCTCTATTGGGTAGAACTCGCTCCGAGAGTGTTTTTCTGTGAAAACTTCGTCATTTTTGAAACTGGCGTTAAGAAAACGCTGCAAAATCTGAGAAAATACTTCTAAGAATCAATATGCAAAGTTTTGTGATGAAAGTTCTGTAATCCACATGCTAACAAATTTGTAGTGAATATTTGTCGAATCTTTTATGCATGTAACATGTTCGGAGCACGGAATTTCACGGCCAGGGAATTTATGTAAATTACATTTCCCTTGGTTAGAAATCACTCCAAGAGATTTTTCCTGAGAAATCGGCCTGATTTTCGAAACTGGCTTTAGGAAAATCCTGCGAAGCCTCCTTACTAGATTCTCGGTGTACATCTGCCTTTTATGGTGGATGAAAGTTCAGTAATCTGCATGCTAACTACTCTGTAGTGAATATTTGTCGAATCCGAGATACGTGAAGTGTGTTCGGAACACACAATATCACGGTGAGCGAATCTATGTAAAATACAGGTCTCTTGGGTAGAATTTGCTCTAAGAGTTTTTTCTGAGAAATCTGCCTCATTTTTGAACCTGGCGTTTGAAAATCTCTGCAAAATCAGAGAATTTGCTTCAAAGTGTCAATATGCCTTGTATTGTGATGCAAGATCGTAAAACCACATGCAAACAAATCTGTGGTGAATATTTTTAGAAAGCGTTATGCATGAAGTGGGATCGTATCACGGAAAATCCCGGCGATGAAATCTATGTAAATTACACACCTATTGGTTAGAATTCGCTCCAAAATTTTTTCCCTGTGAAAACGGCCTGATTTTCCAAACTGGCATTAGGAAAAACCTGCAAATTCAGAGTTAATGTTTCTAGTTGTAAATATGCCATGTATGGCGGATGAAATTTCTGTAATCTACATGTTCACAACTCATTCGAGAAAGTTTGTTGAAACCTTGATGCATGTAGCGTGTTCGGAAAATGGAATGTCACTGTGAGGGAAACTATGTAAATTACATTTCTATTGGGAAGTACTCGCTCCACGAGAATTTTTCTGACAAATCTGCCTCCTTTTCAAAACTGGCATTAGGAAAAACTTTTGAAATGGGAGAAAATGCTTCAAATTGTCAACATGGCTTTTATGGTGGATGAAAGTTCTGTAATCCTAATGCTAACAACTCTGTAGTGAATATTTGTCGAATCCGTGATGCATGTAGCGTGTTCGGAACACGGAATTTCACGATGACGGGTTCTAAGTAAATTGCATGTCTATTGGGTAGAACTCGCTCCAAGAGGATTTTTCTGAGGAAACTGCATGATTTTAGAGACTGACATTAGGAGAATACTACTAAATCAGAATAAAATTTCTATGTATAAATATGCACTGTAAGGTGGATTAAAGTTCGTTAATACACATGTTCACAACTCATTAAAGAATGTTTGTTGAATCCGTGGTGCATGTAACGTGTTCAGAACACGGAATATCACGGTGATTGAAAGTAGGCAAATTACCTATCTTTTGGGTAGAACTGGCTCCAAGAGCATTTTTCTGCCAAATCTGCCTCATTTTCAAACTGGCGTTCAAACTAACGTGTGAAATCTGAGAAAATTCTTCAAAGTGTCAGTAAGCCTTTTATGGTGAATGAAAGTGCTGTAATCCACTTGCTAACAACTCTGTAGTGAATATTTGTCACATCTGAGATGCATGTAGCGTGTTCGGAACACGGAATTTGACGGTGAGCGAATCCATGTAAATTACATATCTATTGGTTAGAACCTGCTCCAAGAGGTTTTTGCCATGAAATCTGCCTCATTTTAGAAACTGGCATTTGGAAAACTCTGTGAAATCACAGAAAATGCTTCTAAGCATCTATATGCTTTCTATAGTGAGAAAGTCCTGTAATCCACATGCAAACAACTGTGTAGTGTATATTTGTCGAAACTTTTCTGCATGTAGCATGTTCGAAACACGTATTTTCACAGCGGGAGAATCTATGTAATTTACATATCTATTGGGTAGAACACGCTCCAAAAGTTTTTTCCTTTGAAAACTGCCTGATTTTCGAAACTGCAATTAGGAAATATCTGCGAACTCAGTGTTAATGTTTCTAGGTGTCAATATGCCCTGTATGGTGGATGAAAGTTGTGTAATACACATATACACAACTCATTAAGAATGTTTCTCAAATCCGTGATGTGTGTAGTGCGTTCGGAACATGGACTATCACGGTGAGGCAAACTATGTAAATTACATATCTATTGGTTAGAACACGCTCCAGGAGCATTTTACTGAAAAATCTGCCTCAGTTTGGAAACTGTTGTTATGAAACCCTGCAAAATCTGAGTAAATGCTTTAAGGTGATAATATGTATTCAATGGGTTATTAAAGATGTGTAATTCACATGCTAAGAACTCAGCAGTGAATATTTGTTGAATCCGTGGTGCATGGACCGTTTTCGGAACACGGAATGTTACGGGGAAGGTATCTATGAAAATGAGATGTCTATTGTATACAACATGCACCAAGAGAATTTTTCTGCGAAAACTGCCTGATTTTCTTAACTGACGTTAGGAAAACCTGCGAAATGTAAGTAAATGTTTCTAGGTGTAAATATACCTTGTATTGTGGTTGAAAAATCGGTAATCAACATGCTCACGGTCATTAAATAATGTTTGTCGAAGCCGTGATGAATGTAACGTTTTCGGAACACGGAATGTCTCGTTCAGTGAAGCTCTGAAAATAACAATTCTACTGCATAGAACTCGCTTGAATTGAATGTTTCTGTGAAAATTTCATGATTTTCGAAACTGGATGTAAGGAAAAACCTGTGAAATCAGAATAACTACTTCTAGGTGTAAATATGCCTTGTATGGTGGATGAAAGTTCGGTAATCCACATGCTCTCACTCATTAAAGAATGTTTGTCGAACTCTTGATGCATGTAACGTGTTCGGAATACGGAATGTCATAGTGAAGGAAACAATGTAAGTTACATGTCTATTGGGTAGAACTCGCTTGAAGAGAATATTTCTGCGAAATGTGCCTCATTTTTAAAACTGACATTAGGAGAACACTGTGAAATCTGAGAAAATGCTTCTAAGTGTCAATATGCCTTGAATGGTGAATGAAAGTCCGGTCATCCACATGTTAATAACAGTGTAGTAATTATTTTTTAAACCGTGATTCATGTAGCGCCTTTGAAAAATGGAATTTCACGGTAATGAAACTATGGAAATTACAATTCTATTGAGTAGAACGAGCTAGAAGAGAATTTTTCTGCGAAAATTGCATGATTATCGAATGTGAAGTTTGGAAAAAGCTGCAAAAAGGGAGTAAATATTTGCAGGTGTAAATGTGCCTTTATGATGCAAGAAAGTTCGGTAATCCACATTTTCACAATATATTAAAGAATCTTTTTCTAATCCGTGATGCATTTAGCGTGTTCAGATCGTGGAATTTCACGGTGATTGAAACAATGTAAATGACTTCTCTATTGGGTAGAACTCGCTCCGAGAGTGTTTTTCTGTGAAAACTTCGTCATTTTTGAAACTGGCGTTAAGAAAACGCTGCAAAATCTGAGAAAATTCTTCTAAGAATCAATATGCAAAGTTTTGTGATGAAAGTTCTGTAATCCACATGCTAACAAATTTGTAGTGAATATTTGTCGAATCTTTTATGCATGTAACATGTTCGGAGCACGGAATTTCACGGCCAGGGAATTTATGTAAATTACATTTCCCTTGGTTAGAAATCACTCCAAGAGATTTTTCCTGAGAAATCGGCCTGATTTTCGAAACTGGCTTTAGGAAAATCCTGCGAAGCCTCCTTACTAGATTCTCGGTGTACATCTGCCTTTTATGGTGGATGAAAGTTCAGTAATCTGCATGCTAACTACTCTGTAGTGAATATTTGTCGAATCCGAGATACGTGAAGTGTGTTCGGAACACACAATATCACGGTGAGCGAATCTATGTAAAATACAGGTCTCTTGGGTAGAATTTGCTCTAAGAGTTTTTTCTGAGAAATCTGCCTCATTTTTGAACCTGGCGTTTGAAAATCTCTGCAAAATCAGAGAATTTGCTTCAAAGTGTCAATATGCCTTGTATTGTGATGCAAGATCGTAAAACCACATGCAAACAAATCTGTGGTGAATATTTTTAGAAAGCGTTATGCATGAAGTGGGATCGTATCACGGAAAATCCCGGCGATGAAATCTATGTAAATTACACACCTATTGGTTAGAATTCGCTCCAAAATTTTTTCCCTGTGAAAACGGCCTGATTTTCCAAACTGGCTTTAGGAAAAACCTGCAAATTCAGAGTTAATGTTTCTAGTTGTAAATATGCCATGTATGGCGGATGAAATTTCTGTAATCTACATGTTCACAACTCATTCGAGAAAGTTTGTTGAAACCTTGATGCATGTAGCGTGTTCGGAAAATGGAATGTCACTGTGAGGGAAACTATGTAAATTACATTTCTATTGGGAAGTACTCGCTCCACGAGAATTTTTCTGCCAAATCTGCCTCCTTTTCAAAACTGGCATTAGGAAAAACTTTTGAAATGGGAGAAAATGCTTCAAATTGTCAACATGGCTTTTATGGTGGATGAAAGTTCTGTAATCCTAATGCTAACAACTCTGTAGTGAATATTTGTCGAATCCGTGATGCATGTAGCGTGTTCGGAACACGGAATTTCACGATGACGGGTTCTAAGTAAATTGCATGTCTATTGGGTAGAACTCGCTCCAAGAGGATTTTTCTGAGGAAACTGCATGATTTTAGAGACTGACATTAGGAGAATACTACTAAATCAGAATAAAATTTCTATGTATAAATATGCACTGTAAGGTGGATTAAAGTTCGTTAATACACATGTTCACAACTCATTAAAGAATGTTTGTTGAATCCGTGGTGCATGTAACGTGTTCAGAACACGGAATATCACGGTGATTGAAAGTAGGCAAATTACCTATCTTTTGGGTAGAACTGGCTCCAAGAGCATTTTTCTGCCAAATCTGCCTCATTTTCAAACTGGCGTTCAAACTAACGTGTGAAATCTGAGAAAATTCTTCAAAGTGTCAGTAAGCCTTTTATGGTGAATGAAAGTGCTGTAATCCACTTGCTAACAACTCTGTAGTGAATATTTGTCACATCTGAGATGCATGTAGCGTGTTCGGAACACGGAATTTGACGGTGAGCGAATCCATGTAAATTACATATCTATTGGTTAGAACCTGCTCCAAGAGGTTTTTGCCATGAAATCTGCCTCATTTTAGAAACTGGCATTTGGAAAACTCTGTGAAATCACAGAAAATGCTTCTAAGCATCTATATGCTTTCTATAGTGAGAAAGTCCTGTAATCCACATGCAAACAACTGTGTAGTGTATATTTGTCGAAACTTTTCTGCATGTAGCATGTTCGAAACACGTATTTTCACAGCGGGAGAATCTATGTAATTTACATATCTATTGGGTAGAACACGCTCCAAAAGTTTTTTCCTTTGAAAACTGCCTGATTTTCGAAACTGCAATTAGGAAATATCTGCGAACTCAGTGTTAATGTTTCTAGGTGTCAATATGCCCTGTATGGTGGATGAAAGTTGTGTAATACACATATACACAACTCATTAAGAATGTTTCTCAAATCCGTGATGTGTGTAGTGCGTTCGGAACATGGACTATCACGGTGAGGCAAACTATGTAAATTACATATCTATTGGTTAGAACACGCTCCAGGAGCATTTTACTGAAAAATCTGCCTCAGTTTGGAAACTGTTGTTATGAAACCCTGCAAAATCTGAGTAAATGCTTTAAGGTGATAATATGTATTCAATGGGTTATTAAAGATGTGTAATTCACATGCTAAGAACTCAGCAGTGAATATTTGTTGAATCCGTGGTGCATGGACCGTTTTCGGAACACGGAATGTTACGGGGAAGGTATCTATGAAAATGAGATGTCTATTGTATACAACATGCACCAAGAGAATTTTTCTGCGAAAACTGCCTGATTTTCTTAACTGACGTTAGGAAAACCTGCGAAATGTAAGTAAATGTTTCTAGGTGTAAATATACCTTGTATTGTGGTTGAAAAATCGGTAATCAACATGCTCACGGTCATTAAATAATGTTTGTCGAAGCCGTGATGAATGTAACGTTTTCGGAACACGGAATGTCTCGTTCAGTGAAGCTCTGAAAATAACAATTCTACTGCATAGAACTCGCTTGAATTGAATGTTTCTGTGAAAATTTCATGATTTTCGAAACTGGATGTAAGGAAAAACCTGTGAAATCAGAATAACTACTTCTAGGTGTAAATATGCCTTGTATGGTGGATGAAAGTTCGGTAATCCACATGCTCTCACTCATTAAAGAATGTTTGTCGAACTCTTGATGCATGTAACGTGTTCGGAATACGGAATGTCATAGTGAAGGAAACAATGTAAGTTACATGTCTATTGGGTAGAACTCGCTTGAAGAGAATATTTCTGCGAAATGTGCCTCATTTTTAAAACTGACATTAGGAGAACACTGTGAAATCTGAGAAAATGCTTCTAAGTGTCAATATGCCTTGAATGGTGAATGAAAGTCCGGTCATCCACATGTTAATAACAGTGTAGTAATTATTTTTTAAACCGTGATTCATGTAGCGCCTTTGAAAAATGGAATTTCACGGTAATGAGACTATGGAAATTACAATTCTATTGAGTAGAACGAGCTAGAAGAGAATTTTTCTGCGAAAATTGCATGATTATCGAATGTGAAGTTTGGAAAAAGCTGCAAAAAGGGAGTAAATATTTGCAGGTGTAAATGTGCCTTTATGATGCAAGAAAGTTCGGTAATCCACATTTTCACAATATATTAAAGAATCTTTTTCTAATCCGTGATGCATTTAGCGTGTTCAGATCGTGGAATTTCACGGTGATTGAAACAATGTAAATGACTTCTCTATTGGGTAGAACTCGCTCCGAGAGTGTTTTTCTGTGAAAACTTCGTCATTTTTGAAACTGGCGTTAAGAAAACGCTGCAAAATCTGAGAAAATACTTCTAAGAATCAATATGCAAAGTTTTGTGATGAAAGTTCTGTAATCCACATGCTAACAAATTTGTAGTGAATATTTGTCGAATCTTTTATGCATGTAACATGTTCGGAGCACGGAATTTCACGGCCAGGGAATTTATGTAAATTACATTTCCCTTGGTTAGAAATCACTCCAAGAGATTTTTCCTGAGAAATCGGCCTGATTTTCGAAACTGGCTTTAGGAAAATCCTGCGAAGCCTCCTTACTAGATTCTCGGTGTACATCTGCCTTTTATGGTGGATGAAAGTTCAGTAATCTGCATGCTAACTACTCTGTAGTGAATATTTGTCGAATCCGAGATACGTGAAGTGTGTTCGGAACACACAATATCACGGTGAGCGAATCTATGTAAAATACAGGTCTCTTGGGTAGAATTTGCTCTAAGAGTTTTTTCTGAGAAATCTGCCTCATTTTTGAACCTGGCGTTTGAAAATCTCTGCAAAATCAGAGAATTTGCTTCAAAGTGTCAATATGCCTTGTATTGTGATGCAAGATCGTAAAACCACATGCAAACAAATCTGTGGTGAATATTTTTAGAAAGCGTTATGCATGAAGTGGGATCGTATCACGGAAAATCCCGGCGATGAAATCTATGTAAATTACACACCTATTGGTTAGAATTCGCTCCAAAATTTTTTCCCTGTGAAAACGGCCTGATTTTCCAAACTGGCTTTAGGAAAAACCTGCAAATTCAGAGTTAATGTTTCTAGTTGTAAATATGCCATGTATGGCGGATGAAATTTCTGTAATCTACATGTTCACAACTCATTCGAGAAAGTTTGTTGAAACCTTGATGCATGTAGCGTGTTCGGAAAATGGAATGTCACTGTGAGGGAAACTATGTAAATTACATTTCTATTGGGAAGTACTCGCTCCACGAGAATTTTTCTGCCAAATCTGCCTCCTTTTCAAAACTGGCATTAGGAAAAACTTTTGAAATGGGAGAAAATGCTTCAAATTGTCAACATGGCTTTTATGGTGGATGAAAGTTCTGTAATCCTAATGCTAACAACTCTGTAGTGAATATTTGTCGAATCCGTGATGCATGTAGCGTGTTCGGAACACGGAATTTCACGATGACGGGTTCTAAGTAAATTGCATGTCTATTGGGTAGAACTCGCTCCAAGAGGATTTTTCTGAGGAAACTGCATGATTTTAGAGACTGACATTAGGAGAATACTACTAAATCAGAATAAAATTTCTATGTATAAATATGCACTGTAAGGTGGATTAAAGTTCGTTAATACACATGTTCACAACTCATTAAAGAATGTTTGTTGAATCCGTGGTGCATGTAACGTGTTCAGAACACGGAATATCACGGTGATTGAAAGTAGGCAAATTACCTATCTTTTGGGTAGAACTGGCTCCAAGAGCATTTTTCTGCCAAATCTGCCTCATTTTCAAACTGGCGTTCAAACTAACGTGTGAAATCTGAGAAAATTCTTCAAAGTGTCAGTAAGCCTTTTATGGTGAATGAAAGTGCTGTAATCCACTTGCTAACAACTCTGTAGTGAATATTTGTCACATCTGAGATGCATGTAGCGTGTTCGGAACACGGAATTTGACGGTGAGCGAATCCATGTAAATTACATATCTATTGGTTAGAACCTGCTCCAAGAGGTTTTTGCCATGAAATCTGCCTCATTTTAGAAACTGGCATTTGGAAATCTCTGTGAAATCACAGAAAATGCTTCTAAGCATCTATATGCTTTCTATAGTGAGAAAGTCCTGTAATCCACATGCAAACAACTGTGTAGTGTATATTTGTCGAAACTTTTCTGCATGTAGCATGTTCGAAACACGTATTTTCACAGCGGGAGAATCTATGTAATTTACATATCTATTGGGTAGAACACGCTCCAAAAGTTTTTTCCTTTGAAAACTGCCTGATTTTCGAAACTGCAATTAGGAAATATCTGCGAACTCAGTGTTAATGTTTCTAGGTGTCAATATGCCCTGTATGGTGGATGAAAGTTGTGTAATACACATATACACAACTCATTAAGAATGTTTCTCAAATCCGTGATGTGTGTAGTGCGTTCGGAACATGGACTATCACGGTGAGGCAAACTATGTAAATTACATATCTATTGGTTAGAACACGCTCCAGGAGCATTTTACTGAAAAATCTGCCTCAGTTTGGAAACTGTTGTTATGAAACCCTGCAAAATCTGAGTAAATGCTTTAAGGTGATAATATGTATTCAATGGGTTATTAAAGATGTGTAATTCACATGCTAAGAACTCAGCAGTGAATATTTGTTGAATCCGTGGTGCATGGACCGTTTTCGGAACACGGAATGTTACGGGGAAGGTATCTATGAAAATGAGATGTCTATTGTATACAACATGCACCAAGAGAATTTTTCTGCGAAAACTGCCTGATTTTCTTAACTGACGTTAGGAAAACCTGCGAAATGTAAGTAAATGTTTCTAGGTGTAAATATACCTTGTATTGTGGTTGAAAAATCGGTAATCAACATGCTCACGGTCATTAAATAATGTTTGTCGAAGCCGTGATGAATGTAACGTTTTCGGAACACGGAATGTCTCGCTCAGTGAAGCTCTGAAAATAACAATTCTACTGCATAGAACTCGCTTGAATTGAATGTTTCTGTGAAAATTTCATGATTTTCGAAACTGGATGTAAGGAAAAACCTGTGAAATCAGAATAACTACTTCTAGGTGTAAATATGCCTTGTATGGTGGATGAAAGTTCGGTAATCCACATGCTCTCACTCATTAAAGAATGTTTGTCGAACTCTTGATGCATGTAACGTGTTCGGAATACGGAATGTCATAGTGAAGGAAACAATGTAAGTTACATGTCTATTGGGTAGAACTCGCTTGAAGAGAATATTTCTGCGAAATGTGCCTCATTTTTAAAACTGACATTAGGAGAACACTGTGAAATCTGAGAAAATGCTTCTAAGTGTCAATATGCCTTGAATGGTGAATGAAAGTCCGGTCATCCACATGTTAATAACAGTGTAGTAATTATTTTTTAAACCGTGATTCATGTAGCGCCTTTGAAAAATGGAATTTCACGGTAATGAGACTATGGAAATTACAATTCTATTGAGTAGAACGAGCTAGAAGAGAATTTTTCTGCGAAAATTGCATGATTATCGAATGTGAAGTTTGGAAAAAGCTGCAAAAAGGGAGTAAATATTTGCAGGTGTAAATGTGCCTTTATGATGCAAGAAAGTTCGGTAATCCACATTTTCACAATATATTAAAGAATCTTTTTCTAATCCGTGATGCATTTAGCGTGTTCAGATCGTGGAATTTCACGGTGATTGAAACAATGTAAATGACTTCTCTATTGGGTAGAACTCGCTCCGAGAGTGTTTTTCTGTGAAAACTTCGTCATTTTTGAAACTGGCGTTAAGAAAACGCTGCAAAATCTGAGAAAATTCTTCTAAGAATCAATATGCAAAGTTTTGTGATGAAAGTTCTGTAATCCACATGCTAACAAATTTGTAGTGAATATTTGTCGAATCTTTTATGCATGTAACATGTTCGGAGCACAGAATTTCACGGCCAGGGAATTTATGTAAATTACATTTCCCTTGGTTAGAAATCACTCCAAGAGATTTTTCCTGAGAAATCGGCCTGATTTTCGAAACTGGCTTTAGGAAAATCCTGCGAAGCCTCCTTACTAGATTCTCGGTGTACATCTGCCTTTTATGGTGGATGAAAGTTCAGTAATCTGCATGCTAACTACTCTGTAGTGAATATTTGTCGAATCCGAGATACGTGAAGTGTGTTCGGAACACACAATATCACGGTGAGCGAATCTATGTAAAATACAGGTCTCTTGGGTAGAATTTGCTCTAAGAGTTTTTTCTGAGAAATCTGCCTCATTTTTGAACCTGGCGTTTGAAAATCTCTGCAAAATCAGAGAATTTGCTTCAAAGTGTCAATATGCCTTGTATTGTGATGCAAGATCGTAAAACCACATGCAAACAAATCTGTGGTGAATATTTTTAGAAAGCGTTATGCATGAAGTGGGATCGTATCACGGAAAATCCCGGCGATGAAATCTATGTAAATTACACACCTATTGGTTAGAATTCGCTCCAAAATTTTTTCCCTGTGAAAACGGCCTGATTTTCCAAACTGGCATTAGGAAAAACCTGCAAATTCAGAGTTAATGTTTCTAGTTGTAAATATGCCATGTATGGCGGATGAAATTTCTGTAATCTACATGTTCACAACTCATTCGAGAAAGTTTGTTGAAACCTTGATGCATGTAGCGTGTTCGGAAAATGGAATGTCACTGTGAGGGAAACTATGTAAATTACATTTCTATTGGGAAGTACTCGCTCCACGAGAATTTTTCTGCCAAATCTGCCTCCTTTTCAAAACTGGCATTAGGAAAAACTTTTGAAATGGGAGAAAATGCTTCAAATTGTCAACATGGCTTTTATGGTGGATGAAAGTTCTGTAATCCTAATGCTAACAACTCTGTAGTGAATATTTGTCGAATCCGTGATGCATGTAGCGTGTTCGGAACACGGAATTTCACGATGACGGGTTCTAAGTAAATTGCATGTCTATTGGGTAGAACTCGCTCCAAGAGGATTTTTCTGAGGAAACTGCATGATTTTAGAGACTGACATTAGGAGAATACTACTAAATCAGAATAAAATTTCTATGTATAAATATGCACTGTAAGGTGGATTAAAGTTCGTTAATACACATGTTCACAACTCATTAAAGAATGTTTGTTGAATCCGTGGTGCATGTAACGTGTTCAGAACACGGAATATCACGGTGATTGAAAGTAGGCAAATTACCTATCTTTTGGGTAGAACTGGCTCCAAGAGCATTTTTCTGCCAAATCTGCCTCATTTTCAAACTGGCGTTCAAACTAACGTGTGAAATCTGAGAAAATTCTTCAAAGTGTCAGTAAGCCTTTTATGGTGAATGAAAGTGCTGTAATCCACTTGCTAACAACTCTGTAGTGAATATTTGTCACATCTGAGATGCATGTAGCGTGTTCGGAACACGGAATTTGACGGTGAGCGAATCCATGTAAATTACATATCTATTGGTTAGAACCTGCTCCAAGAGGTTTTTGCCATGAAATCTGCCTCATTTTAGAAACTGGCATTTGGAAATCTCTGTGAAATCACAGAAAATGCTTCTAAGCATCTATATGCTTTCTATAGTGAGAAAGTCCTGTAATCCACATGCAAACAACTGTGTAGTGTATATTTGTCGAAACTTTTCTGCATGTAGCATGTTCGAAACACGTATTTTCACAGCGGGAGAATCTATGTAATTTACATATCTATTGGGTAGAACACGCTCCAAAAGTTTTTTCCTTTGAAAACTGCCTGATTTTCGAAACTGCAATTAGGAAATATCTGCGAACTCAGTGTTAATGTTTCTAGGTGTCAATATGCCCTGTATGGTGGATGAAAGTTGTGTAATACACATATACACAACTCATTAAGAATGTTTCTCAAATCCGTGATGTGTGTAGTGCGTTCGGAACATGGACTATCACGGTGAGGCAAACTATGTAAATTACATATCTATTGGTTAGAACACGCTCCAGGAGCATTTTACTGAAAAATCTGCCTCAGTTTGGAAACTGTTGTTATGAAACCCTGCAAAATCTGAGTAAATGCTTTAAGGTGATAATATGTATTCAATGGGTTATTAAAGATGTGTAATTCACATGCTAAGAACTCAGCAGTGAATATTTGTTGAATCCGTGGTGCATGGACCGTTTTCGGAACACGGAATGTTACGGGGAAGGTATCTATGAAAATGAGATGTCTATTGTATACAACATGCACCAAGAGAATTTTTCTGCGAAAACTGCCTGATTTTCTTAACTGACGTTAGGAAAACCTGCGAAATGTAAGTAAATGTTTCTAGGTGTAAATATACCTTGTATTGTGGTTGAAAAATCGGTAATCAACATGCTCACGGTCATTAAATAATGTTTGTCGAAGCCGTGATGAATGTAACGTTTTCGGAACACGGAATGTCTCGGTCAGTGAAGCTCTGAAAATAACAATTCTACTGCATAGAACTCGCTTGAATTGAATGTTTCTGTGAAAATTTCATGATTTTCGAAACTGGATGTAAGGAAAAACCTGTGAAATAATAATAACTACTTCTACGTGTAAATATGCCTTGTATGGTGGATGAAAGTTCGGTAATCCACATGTTCACACTCATTAAAGAATGTTTGTCGAACTCGTGATGCATGTAACGTGTTCGGAATACGGAATGTCATAGTGAAGGAAACTATGTAAGTTACATGTCTATTGGGTAGAACTCGCTTGAAGAGAATATTTCTGCGAAATATGCCTCATTTTTAAAACTGACATTAGGAGAACACTTTGAAATCTGAAAAAATGCTTCTAAGTGTCAATATGCCTTGAATGGTGAATGAAAGTCCGGTCATCCACATGTTAATAACAGTGTAGTAATTATTTTTTAAACCGTGATTCATGTAGCGCCTTTGAAAAGCGGAATTTCACGGTAATGAAACTATGGAAATTACAATTCTATTGAGTAGAACGAGCTAGAAGAGAATTTTTCTGCGAAAATTGCATGATTATCGAATCTGAAATTTGGAAAAAGCTGCAAAAAGGGAGTAAATATTTGCAGGTGTAAATGTGCCTTTATGATGCAAGAAAGTTCGGTAATCCACATTTTCACAATATATTAAAGAATCTTTTTCTAATCCGTGATGCATTTAGCGTGTTCAGATCGTGGAATTTCACGGTGATTGAAACAATGTAAATGACTTCTCTATTGGGTAGAACTCGCTCCGAGAGTGTTTTTCTGTGAAAACTTCGTCATTTTTGAAACTGGCGTTAAGAAAACGCTGCAAAATCTGAGAAAATACTTCTAAGAATCAATATGCAAAGTTTTGTGATGAAAGTTCTGTAATCCACATGCTAACAAATTTGTAGTGAATATTTGTCGAATCTTTTATGCATGTAACATGTTCGGAGCACGGAATTTCACGGCCAGGGAATTTATGTAAATTACATTTCCCTTGGTTAGAAATCACTCCAAGAGATTTTTCCTGAGAAATCGGCCTGATTTTCGAAACTGGCTTTAGGAAAATCCTGCGAAGCCTCCTTACTAGATTCTCGGTGTACATCTGCCTTTTATGGTGGATGAAAGTTCAGTAATCTGCATGCTAACTACTCTGTAGTGAATATTTGTCGAATCCGAGATACGTGAAGTGTGTTCGGAACACACAATATCACGGTGAGCGAATCTATGTAAAATACAGGTCTCTTGGGTAGAATTTGCTCTAAGAGTTTTTTCTGAGAAATCTGCCTCATTTTTGAACCTGGCGTTTGAAAATCTCTGCAAAATCAGAGAATTTGCTTCAAAGTGTCAATATGCCTTGTATTGTGATGCAAGATCGTAAAACCACATGCAAACAAATCTGTGGTGAATATTTTTAGAAAGCGTTATGCATGAAGTGGGATCGTATCACGGAAAATCCCGGCGATGAAATCTATGTAAATTACACACCTATTGGTTAGAATTCGCTCCAAAATTTTTTCCCTGTGAAAACGGCCTGATTTTCCAAACTGGCATTAGGAAAAACCTGCAAATTCAGAGTTAATGTTTCTAGTTGTAAATATGCCATGTATGGCGGATGAAATTTCTGTAATCTACATGTTCACAACTCATTCGAGAAAGTTTGTTGAAACCTTGATGCATGTAGCGTGTTCGGAAAATGGAATGTCACTGTGAGGGAAACTATGTAAATTACATTTCTATTGGGAAGTACTCGCTCCACGAGAATTTTTCTGACAAATCTGCCTCCTTTTCAAAACTGGCATTAGGAAAAACTTTTGAAATGGGAGAAAATGCTTCAAATTGTCAACATGGCTTTTATGGTGGATGAAAGTTCTGTAATCCTAATGCTAACAACTCTGTAGTGAATATTTGTCGAATCCGTGATGCATGTAGCGTGTTCGGAACACGGAATTTCACGATGACGGGTTCTAAGTAAATTGCATGTCTATTGGGTAGAACTCGCTCCAAGAGGATTTTTCTGAGGAAACTGCATGATTTTAGAGACTGACATTAGGAGAATACTACTAAATCAGAATAAAATTTCTATGTATAAATATGCACTGTAAGGTGGATTAAAGTTCGTTAATACACATGTTCACAACTCATTAAAGAATGTTTGTTGAATCCGTGGTGCATGTAACGTGTTCAGAACACGGAATATCACGGTGATTGAAAGTAGGCAAATTACCTATCTTTTGGGTAGAACTGGCTCCAAGAGCATTTTTCTGCCAAATCTGCCTCATTTTCAAACTGGCGTTCAAACTAACGTGTGAAATCTGAGAAAATTCTTCAAAGTGTCAGTAAGCCTTTTATGGTGAATGAAAGTGCTGTAATCCACTTGCTAACAACTCTGTAGTGAATATTTGTCACATCTGAGATGCATGTAGCGTGTTCGGAACACGGAATTTGACGGTGAGCGAATCCATGTAAATTACATATCTATTGGTTAGAACCTGCTCCAAGAGGTTTTTGCCATGAAATCTGCCTCATTTTAGAAACTGGCATTTGGAAATCTCTGTGAAATCACAGAAAATGCTTCTAAGCATCTATATGCTTTCTATAGTGAGAAAGTCCTGTAATCCACATGCAAACAACTGTGTAGTGTATATTTGTCGAAACTTTTCTGCATGTAGCATGTTCGAAACACGTATTTTCACAGCGGGAGAATCTATGTAATTTACATATCTATTGGGTAGAACACGCTCCAAAAGTTTTTTCCTTTGAAAACTGCCTGATTTTCGAAACTGCAATTAGGAAATATCTGCGAACTCAGTGTTAATGTTTCTAGGTGTCAATATGCCCTGTATGGTGGATGAAAGTTGTGTAATACACATATACACAACTCATTAAGAATGTTTCTCAAATCCGTGATGTGTGTAGTGCGTTCGGAACATGGACTATCACGGTGAGGCAAACTATGTAAATTACATATCTATTGGTTAGAACACGCTCCAGGAGCATTTTACTGAAAAATCTGCCTCAGTTTGGAAACTGTTGTTATGAAACCCTGCAAAATCTGAGTAAATGCTTTAAGGTGATAATATGTATTCAATGGGTTATTAAAGATGTGTAATTCACATGCTAAGAACTCAGCAGTGAATATTTGTTGAATCCGTGGTGCATGGACCGTTTTCGGAACACGGAATGTTACGGGGAAGGTATCTATGAAAATGAGATGTCTATTGTATACAACATGCACCAAGAGAATTTTTCTGCGAAAACTGCCTGATTTTCTTAACTGACGTTAGGAAAACCTGCGAAATGTAAGTAAATGTTTCTAGGTGTAAATATACCTTGTATTGTGGTTGAAAAATCGGTAATCAACATGCTCACGGTCATTAAATAATGTTTGTCGAAGCCGTGATGAATGTAACGTTTTCGGAACACGGAATGTCTCGGTCAGTGAAGCTCTGAAAATAACAATTCTACTGGATAGAACTCGCTTGAATTGAATGTTTCTGTGAAAATTTCATGATTTTCGAAACTGGATGTTAGGAAAAACCTGTGAAATCAGAATAACTACTTCTAGGTGTAAATATGCCTTGTATGGTGGATGAAAGTTCGGTAATCCACATGCTCTCACTCATTAAAGAATGTTTGTCGAACTCTTGATGCATGTAACGTGTTCGGAATACGGAATGTCATAGTGAAGGAAACTATGTAAGTTACATGTCTATTGGGTAGAACTCGCTTGAAGAGAATATTTCTGCGAAATGTGCCTCATTTTTAAAACTGACATTAGGAGAACACTGTGAAATCTGAGAAAATGCTTCTAAGTGTCAATATGCCTTGAATGGTGAATGAAAGTCCGGTCATCCACATGTTAATAACAGTGTAGTAATTATTTTTTAAACCGTGATTCATGTAGCGCCTTTGAAAAATGGAATTTCACGGTAATGAAACTATGGAAATTACAATTCTATTGAGTAGAACGAGCTAGAAGAGAATTTTTCTGCGAAAATTGCATGATTATCGAATGTGAAGTTTGGAAAAAGCTGCAAAAAGGGAGTAAATATTTGCAGGTGTAAATGTGCCTTTATGATGCAAGAAAGTTCGGTAATCCACATTTTCACAATATATTAAAGAATCTTTTTCTAATCCGTGATGCATTTAGCGTGTTCAGATCGTGGAATTTCACGGTGATTGAAACAATGTAAATGACTTCTCTATTGGGTAGAACTCGCTCCGAGAGTGTTTTTCTGTGAAAACTTCGTCATTTTTGAAACTGGGGTTAAGAAAACGCTGCAAAATCTGAGAAAATACTTCTAAGAATCAATATGCAAAGTTTTGTGATGAAAGTTCTGTAATCCACATGCTAACAAATTTGTAGTGAATATTTGTCGAATCTTTTATGCATGTAACATGTTCGGAGCACGGAATTTCACGGCCAGGGAATTTATGTAAATTACATTTCCCTTGGTTAGAAATCACTCCAAGAGATTTTTCCTGAGAAATCGGCCTGATTTTCGAAACTGGCTTTAGGAAAATCCTGCGAAGCCTCCTTACTAGATTCTCGGTGTACATCTGCCTTTTATGGTGGATGAAAGTTCAGTAATCTGCATGCTAACTACTCTGTAGTGAATATTTGTCGAATCCGAGATACGTGAAGTGTGTTCGGAACACACAATATCACGGTGAGCGAATCTATGTAAAATACAGGTCTCTTGGGTAGAATTTGCTCTAAGAGTTTTTTCTGAGAAATCTGCCTCATTTTTGAACCTGGCGTTTGAAAATCTCTGCAAAATCAGAGAATTTGCTTCAAAGTGTCAATATGCCTTGTATTGTGATGCAAGATCGTAAAACCACATGCAAACAAATCTGTGGTGAATATTTTTAGAAAGCGTTATGCATGAAGTGGGATCGTATCACGGAAAATCCCGGCGATGAAATCTATGTAAATTACACACCTATTGGTTAGAATTCGCTCCAAAATTTTTTCCCTGTGAAAACGGCCTGATTTTCCAAACTGGCTTTAGGAAAAACCTGCAAATTCAGAGTTAATGTTTCTAGTTGTAAATATGCCATGTATGGCGGATGAAATTTCTGTAATCTACATGTTCACAACTCATTCGAGAAAGTTTGTTGAAACCTTGATGCATGTAGCGTGTTCGGAAAATGGAATGTCACTGTGAGGGAAACTATGTAAATTACATTTCTATTGGGAAGTACTCGCTCCACGAGAATTTTTCTGACAAATCTGCCTCCTTTTCAAAACTGGCATTAGGAAAAACTTTTGAAATGGGAGAAAATGCTTCAAATTGTCAACATGGCTTTTATGGTGGATGAAAGTTCTGTAATCCTAATGCTAACAACTCTGTAGTGAATATTTGTCGAATCCGTGATGCATGTAGCGTGTTCGGAACACGGAATTTCACGATGACGGGTTCTAAGTAAATTGCATGTCTATTGGGTAGAACTCGCTCCAAGAGGATTTTTCTGAGGAAACTGCATGATTTTAGAGACTGACATTAGGAGAATACTACTAAATCAGAATAAAATTTCTATGTATAAATATGCACTGTAAGGTGGATTAAAGTTCGTTAATACACATGTTCACAACTCATTAAAGAATGTTTGTTGAATCCGTGGTGCATGTAACGTGTTCAGAACACGGAATATCACGGTGATTGAAAGTAGGCAAATTACCTATCTTTTGGGTAGAACTGGCTCCAAGAGCATTTTTCTGCCAAATCTGCCTCATTTTCAAACTGGCGTTCAAACTAACGTGTGAAATCTGAGAAAATTCTTCAAAGTGTCAGTAAGCCTTTTATGGTGAATGAAAGTGCTGTAATCCACTTGCTAACAACTCTGTAGTGAATATTTGTCACATCTGAGATGCATGTAGCGTGTTCGGAACACGGAATTTGACGGTGAGCGAATCCATGTAAATTACATATCTATTGGTTAGAACCTGCTCCAAGAGGTTTTTGCCATGAAATCTGCCTCATTTTAGAAACTGGCATTTGGAAATCTCTGTGAAATCACAGAAAATGCTTCTAAGCATCTATATGCTTTCTATAGTGAGAAAGTCCTGTAATCCACATGCAAACAACTGTGTAGTGTATATTTGTCGAAACTTTTCTGCATGTAGCATGTTCGAAACACGTATTTTCACAGCGGGAGAATCTATGTAATTTACATATCTATTGGGTAGAACACGCTCCAAAAGTTTTTTCCTTTGAAAACTGCCTGATTTTCGAAACTGCAATTAGGAAATATCTGCGAACTCAGTGTTAATGTTTCTAGGTGTCAATATGCCCTGTATGGTGGATGAAAGTTGTGTAATACACATATACACAACTCATTAAGAATGTTTCTCAAATCCGTGATGTGTGTAGTGCGTTCGGAACATGGACTATCACGGTGAGGCAAACTATGTAAATTACATATCTATTGGTTAGAACACGCTCCAGGAGCATTTTACTGAAAAATCTGCCTCAGTTTGGAAACTGTTGTTATGAAACCCTGCAAAATCTGAGTAAATGCTTTAAGGTGATAATATGTATTCAATGGGTTATTAAAGATGTGTAATTCACATGCTAAGAACTCAGCAGTGAATATTTGTTGAATCCGTGGTGCATGGACCGTTTTCGGAACACGGAATGTTACGGGGAAGGTATCTATGAAAATGAGATGTCTATTGTATACAACATGCACCAAGAGAATTTTTCTGCGAAAACTGCCTGATTTTCTTAACTGACGTTAGGAAAACCTGCGAAATGTAAGTAAATGTTTCTAGGTGTAAATATACCTTGTATTGTGGTTGAAAAATCGGTAATCAACATGCTCACGGTCATTAAATAATGTTTGTCGAAGCCG
The DNA here is from genome assembly GCF_036321535.1 of Camelus dromedarius. NCBI lineage: Eukaryota > Metazoa > Chordata > Mammalia > Artiodactyla > Camelidae > Camelus > Camelus dromedarius. The sequence continues at coordinate 4,322,519 of NW_026989731.1, forward strand.
TGATGAATGTAACGTTTTCGGAACACGGAATGTCTCGGTCAGTGAAGCTCTGAAAATAACAATTCTACTGGATAGAACTCGCTTGAATTGAATGTTTCTGTGAAAATTTCATGATTTTCGAAACTGGATGTTAGGAAAAACCTGTGAAATCAGAATAACTACTTCTAGGTGTAAATATGCCTTGTATGGTGGATGAAAGTTCGGTAATCCACATGCTCTCACTCATTAAAGAATGTTTGTCGAACTCTTGATGCATGTAACGTGTTCGGAATACGGAATGTCATAGTGAAGGAAACTATGTAAGTTACATGTCTATTGGGTAGAACTCGCTTGAAGAGAATATTTCTGCGAAATGTGCCTCATTTTTAAAACTGACATTAGGAGAACACTGTGAAATCTGAGAAAATGCTTCTAAGTGTCAATATGCCTTGAATGGTGAATGAAAGTCCGGTCATCCACATGTTAATAACAGTGTAGTAATTATTTTTTAAACCGTGATTCATGTAGCGCCTTTGAAAAATGGAATTTCACGGTAATGAAACTATGGAAATTACAATTCTATTGAGTAGAACGAGCTAGAAGAGAATTTTTCTGCGAAAATTGCATGATTATCGAATGTGAAGTTTGGAAAAAGCTGCAAAAAGGGAGTAAATATTTGCAGGTGTAAATGTGCCTTTATGATGCAAGAAAGTTCGGTAATCCACATTTTCACAATATATTAAAGAATCTTTTTCTAATCCGTGATGCATTTAGCGTGTTCAGATCGTGGAATTTCACGGTGATTGAAACAATGTAAATGACTTCTCTATTGGGTAGAACTCGCTCCGAGAGTGTTTTTCTGTGAAAACTTCGTCATTTTTGAAACTGGGGTTAAGAAAACGCTGCAAAATCTGAGAAAATACTTCTAAGAATCAATATGCAAAGTTTTGTGATGAAAGTTCTGTAATCCACATGCTAACAAATTTGTAGTGAATATTTGTCGAATCTTTTATGCATGTAACATGTTCGGAGCACGGAATTTCACGGCCAGGGAATTTATGTAAATTACATTTCCCTTGGTTAGAAATCACTCCAAGAGATTTTTCCTGAGAAATCGGCCTGATTTTCGAAACTGGCTTTAGGAAAATCCTGCGAAGCCTCCTTACTAGATTCTCGGTGTACATCTGCCTTTTATGGTGGATGAAAGTTCAGTAATCTGCATGCTAACTACTCTGTAGTGAATATTTGTCGAATCCGAGATACGTGAAGTGTGTTCGGAACACACAATATCACGGTGAGCGAATCTATGTAAAATACAGGTCTCTTGGGTAGAATTTGCTCTAAGAGTTTTTTCTGAGAAATCTGCCTCATTTTTGAACCTGGCGTTTGAAAATCTCTGCAAAATCAGAGAATTTGCTTCAAAGTGTCAATATGCCTTGTATTGTGATGCAAGATCGTAAAACCACATGCAAACAAATCTGTGGTGAATATTTTTAGAAAGCGTTATGCATGAAGTGGGATCGTATCACGGAAAATCCCGGCGATGAAATCTATGTAAATTACACACCTATTGGTTAGAATTCGCTCCAAAATTTTTTCCCTGTGAAAACGGCCTGATTTTCCAAACTGGCTTTAGGAAAAACCTGCAAATTCAGAGTTAATGTTTCTAGTTGTAAATATGCCATGTATGGCGGATGAAATTTCTGTAATCTACATGTTCACAACTCATTCGAGAAAGTTTGTTGAAACCTTGATGCATGTAGCGTGTTCGGAAAATGGAATGTCACTGTGAGGGAAACTATGTAAATTACATTTCTATTGGGAAGTACTCGCTCCACGAGAATTTTTCTGACAAATCTGCCTCCTTTTCAAAACTGGCATTAGGAAAAACTTTTGAAATGGGAGAAAATGCTTCAAATTGTCAACATGGCTTTTATGGTGGATGAAAGTTCTGTAATCCTAATGCTAACAACTCTGTAGTGAATATTTGTCGAATCCGTGATGCATGTAGCGTGTTCGGAACACGGAATTTCACGATGACGGGTTCTAAGTAAATTGCATGTCTATTGGGTAGAACTCGCTCCAAGAGGATTTTTCTGAGGAAACTGCATGATTTTAGAGACTGACATTAGGAGAATACTACTAAATCAGAATAAAATTTCTATGTATAAATATGCACTGTAAGGTGGATTAAAGTTCGTTAATACACATGTTCACAACTCATTAAAGAATGTTTGTTGAATCCGTGGTGCATGTAACGTGTTCAGAACACGGAATATCACGGTGATTGAAAGTAGGCAAATTACCTATCTTTTGGGTAGAACTGGCTCCAAGAGCATTTTTCTGCCAAATCTGCCTCATTTTCAAACTGGCGTTCAAACTAACGTGTGAAATCTGAGAAAATTCTTCAAAGTGTCAGTAAGCCTTTTATGGTGAATGAAAGTGCTGTAATCCACTTGCTAACAACTCTGTAGTGAATATTTGTCACATCTGAGATGCATGTAGCGTGTTCGGAACACGGAATTTGACGGTGAGCGAATCCATGTAAATTACATATCTATTGGTTAGAACCTGCTCCAAGAGGTTTTTGCCATGAAATCTGCCTCATTTTAGAAACTGGCATTTGGAAATCTCTGTGAAATCACAGAAAATGCTTCTAAGCATCTATATGCTTTCTATAGTGAGAAAGTCCTGTAATCCACATGCAAACAACTGTGTAGTGTATATTTGTCGAAACTTTTCTGCATGTAGCATGTTCGAAACACGTATTTTCACAGCGGGAGAATCTATGTAATTTACATATCTATTGGGTAGAACACGCTCCAAAAGTTTTTTCCTTTGAAAACTGCCTGATTTTCGAAACTGCAATTAGGAAATATCTGCGAACTCAGTGTTAATGTTTCTAGGTGTCAATATGCCCTGTATGGTGGATGAAAGTTGTGTAATACACATATACACAACTCATTAAGAATGTTTCTCAAATCCGTGATGTGTGTAGTGCGTTCGGAACATGGACTATCACGGTGAGGCAAACTATGTAAATTACATATCTATTGGTTAGAACACGCTCCAGGAGCATTTTACTGAAAAATCTGCCTCAGTTTGGAAACTGTTGTTATGAAACCCTGCAAAATCTGAGTAAATGCTTTAAGGTGATAATATGTATTCAATGGGTTATTAAAGATGTGTAATTCACATGCTAAGAACTCAGCAGTGAATATTTGTTGAATCCGTGGTGCATGGACCGTTTTCGGAACACGGAATGTTACGGGGAAGGTATCTATGAAAATGAGATGTCTATTGTATACAACATGCACCAAGAGAATTTTTCTGCGAAAACTGCCTGATTTTCTTAACTGACGTTAGGAAAACCTGCGAAATGTAAGTAAATGTTTCTAGGTGTAAATATACCTTGTATTGTGGTTGAAAAATCGGTAATCAACATGCTCACGGTCATTAAATAATGTTTGTCGAAGCCGTGATGAATGTAACGTTTTCGGAACACGGAATGTCTCGGTCAGTGAAGCTCTGAAAATAACAATTCTACTGGATAGAACTCGCTTGAATTGAATGTTTCTGTGAAAATTTCATGATTTTCGAAACTGGATGTTAGGAAAAACCTGTGAAATCAGAATAACTACTTCTAGGTGTAAATATGCCTTGTATGGTGGATGAAAGTTCGGTAATCCACATGCTCTCACTCATTAAAGAATGTTTGTCGAACTCTTGATGCATGTAACGTGTTCGGAATACGGAATGTCATAGTGAAGGAAACTATGTAAGTTACATGTCTATTGGGTAGAACTCGCTTGAAGAGAATATTTCTGCGAAATGTGCCTCATTTTTAAAACTGACATTAGGAGAACACTGTGAAATCTGAGAAAATGCTTCTAAGTGTCAATATGCCTTGAATGGTGAATGAAAGTCCGGTCATCCACATGTTAATAACAGTGTAGTAATTATTTTTTAAACCGTGATTCATGTAGCGCCTTTGAAAAATGGAATTTCACGGTAATGAAACTATGGAAATTACAATTCTATTGAGTAGAACGAGCTAGAAGAGAATTTTTCTGCGAAAATTGCATGATTATCGAATGTGAAGTTTGGAAAAAGCTGCAAAAAGGGAGTAAATATTTGCAGGTGTAAATGTGCCTTTATGATGCAAGAAAGTTCGGTAATCCACATTTTCACAATATATTAAAGAATCTTTTTCTAATCCGTGATGCATTTAGCGTGTTCAGATCGTGGAATTTCACGGTGATTGAAACAATGTAAATGACTTCTCTATTGGGTAGAACTCGCTCCGAGAGTGTTTTTCTGTGAAAACTTCGTCATTTTTGAAACTGGGGTTAAGAAAACGCTGCAAAATCTGAGAAAATACTTCTAAGAATCAATATGCAAAGTTTTGTGATGAAAGTTCTGTAATCCACATGCTAACAAATTTGTAGTGAATATTTGTCGAATCTTTTATGCATGTAACATGTTCGGAGCACGGAATTTCACGGCCAGGGAATTTATGTAAATTACATTTCCCTTGGTTAGAAATCACTCCAAGAGATTTTTCCTGAGAAATCGGCCTGATTTTCGAAACTGGCTTTAGGAAAATCCTGCGAAGCCTCCTTACTAGATTCTCGGTGTACATCTGCCTTTTATGGTGGATGAAAGTTCAGTAATCTGCATGCTAACTACTCTGTAGTGAATATTTGTCGAATCCGAGATACGTGAAGTGTGTTCGGAACACACAATATCACGGTGAGCGAATCTATGTAAAATACAGGTCTCTTGGGTAGAATTTGCTCTAAGAGTTTTTTCTGAGAAATCTGCCTCATTTTTGAACCTGGCGTTTGAAAATCTCTGCAAAATCTGAGAATTTGCTTCAAAGTGTCAATATGCCTTGTATTGTGATGCAAGATCGTAAAACCACATGCAAACAAATCTGTGGTGAATATTTTTAGAAAGCGTTATGCATGAAGTGGGATCGTATCACGGAAAATCCCGGCGATGAAATCTATGTAAATTACACACCTATTGGTTAGAATTCGCTCCAAAATTTTTTCCCTGTGAAAACGGCCTGATTTTCCAAACTGGCTTTAGGAAAAACCTGCAAATTCAGAGTTAATGTTTCTAGTTGTAAATATGCCATGTATGGCGGATGAAATTTCTGTAATCTACATGTTCACAACTCATTCGAGAAAGTTTGTTGAAACCTTGATGCATGTAGCGTGTTCGGAAAATGGAATGTCACTGTGAGGGAAACTATGTAAATTACATTTCTATTGGGAAGTACTCGCTCCACGAGAATTTTTCTGACAAATCTGCCTCCTTTTCAAAACTGGCATTAGGAAAAACTTTTGAAATGGGAGAAAATGCTTCAAATTGTCAACATGGCTTTTATGGTGGATGAAAGTTCTGTAATCCTAATGCTAACAACTCTGTAGTGAATATTTGTCGAATCCGTGATGCATGTAGCGTGTTCGGAACACGGAATTTCACGATGACGGGTTCTAAGTAAATTGCATGTCTATTGGGTAGAACTCGCTCCAAGAGGATTTTTCTGAGGAAACTGCATGATTTTAGAGACTGACATTAGGAGAATACTACTAAATCAGAATAAAATTTCTATGTATAAATATGCACTGTAAGGTGGATTAAAGTTCGTTAATACACATGTTCACAACTCATTAAAGAATGTTTGTTGAATCCGTGGTGCATGTAACGTGTTCAGAACACGGAATATCACGGTGATTGAAAGTAGGCAAATTACCTATCTTTTGGGTAGAACTGGCTCCAAGAGCATTTTTCTGCCAAATCTGCCTCATTTTCAAACTGGCGTTCAAACTAACGTGTGAAATCTGAGAAAATTCTTCAAAGTGTCAGTAAGCCTTTTATGGTGAATGAAAGTGCTGTAATCCACTTGCTAACAACTCTGTAGTGAATATTTGTCACATCTGAGATGCATGTAGCGTGTTCGGAACACGGAATTTGACGGTGAGCGAATCCATGTAAATTACATATCTATTGGTTAGAACCTGCTCCAAGAGGTTTTTGCCATGAAATCTGCCTCATTTTAGAAACTGGCATTTGGAAATCTCTGTGAAATCACAGAAAATGCTTCTAAGCATCTATATGCTTTCTATAGTGAGAAAGTCCTGTAATCCACATGCAAACAACTGTGTAGTGTATATTTGTCGAAACTTTTCTGCATGTAGCATGTTCGAAACACGTATTTTCACAGCGGGAGAATCTATGTAATTTACATATCTATTGGGTAGAACACGCTCCAAAAGTTTTTTCCTTTGAAAACAGCCTGATTTTCAAAACTGCAATTAGGAAATATCTGCGAACTCAGTGTTAATGTTTCTAGGTGTCAATATGCCCTGTATGGTGGATGAAAGTTGTGTAATACACATATACACAACTCATTAAGAATGTTTCTCAAATCCGTGATGTGTGTAGTGCGTTCGGAACATGGACTATCACGGTGAGGCAAACTATGTAAATTACATATCTATTGGTTAGAACACGCTCCAGGAGCATTTTACTGAAAAATCTGCCTCAGTTTGGAAACTGTTGTTATGAAACCCTGCAAAATCTGAGTAAATGCTTTAAGGTGATAATATGTATTCAATGGGTTATTAAAGATGTGTAATTCACATGCTAAGAACTCAGCAGTGAATATTTGTTGAATCCGTGGTGCATGGACCGTTTTCGGAACACGGAATGTTACGGGGAAGGTATCTATGAAAATGAGATGTCTATTGTATACAACATGCACCAAGAGAATTTTTCTGCGAAAACTGCCTGATTTTCTTAACTGACGTTAGGAAAACCTGCGAAATGTAAGTAAATGTTTCTAGGTGTAAATATACCTTGTATTGTGGTTGAAAAATCGGTAATCAACATGCTCACGGTCATTAAATAATGTTTGTCGAAGCCGTGATGAATGTAACGTTTTCGGAACACGGAATGTCTCGGTCAGTGAAGCTCTGAAAATAACAATTCTACTGGATAGAACTCGCTTGAATTGAATGTTTCTGTGAAAATTTCATGATTTTCGAAACTGGATGTTAGGAAAAACCTGTGAAATCAGAATAACTACTTCTAGGTGTAAATATGCCTTGTATGGTGGATGAAAGTTCGGTAATCCACATGCTCTCACTCATTAAAGAATGTTTGTCGAACTCTTGATGCATGTAACGTGTTCGGAATACGGAATGTCATAGTGAAGGAAACTATGTAAGTTACATGTCTATTGGGTAGAACTCGCTTGAAGAGAATATTTCTGCGAAATGTGCCTCATTTTTAAAACTGACATTAGGAGAACACTGTGAAATCTGAGAAAATGCTTCTAAGTGTCAATATGCCTTGAATGGTGAATGAAAGTCCGGTCATCCACATGTTAATAACAGTGTAGTAATTATTTTTTAAACCGTGATTCATGTAGCGCCTTTGAAAAATGGAATTTCACGGTAATGAAACTATGGAAATTACAATTCTATTGAGTAGAACGAGCTAGAAGAGAATTTTTCTGCGAAAATTGCATGATTATCGAATGTGAAGTTTGGAAAAAGCTGCAAAAAGGGAGTAAATATTTGCAGGTGTAAATGTGCCTTTATGATGCAAGAAAGTTCGGTAATCCACATTTTCACAATATATTAAAGAATCTTTTTCTAATCCGTGATGCATTTAGCGTGTTCAGATCGTGGAATTTCACGGTGATTGAAACAATGTAAATGACTTCTCTATTGGGTAGAACTCGCTCCGAGAGTGTTTTTCTGTGAAAACTTCGTCATTTTTGAAACTGGGGTTAAGAAAACGCTGCAAAATCTGAGAAAATACTTCTAAGAATCAATATGCAAAGTTTTGTGATGAAAGTTCTGTAATCCACATGCTAACAAATTTGTAGTGAATATTTGTCGAATCTTTTATGCATGTAACATGTTCGGAGCACGGAATTTCACGGCCAGGGAATTTATGTAAATTACATTTCCCTTGGTTAGAAATCACTCCAAGAGATTTTTCCTGAGAAATCGGCCTGATTTTCGAAACTGGCTTTAGGAAAATCCTGCGAAGCCTCCTTACTAGATTCTCGGTGTACATCTGCCTTTTATGGTGGATGAAAGTTCAGTAATCTGCATGCTAACTACTCTGTAGTGAATATTTGTCGAATCCGAGATACGTGAAGTGTGTTCGGAACACACAATATCACGGTGAGCGAATCTATGTAAAATACAGGTCTCTTGGGTAGAATTTGCTCTAAGAGTTTTTTCTGAGAAATCTGCCTCATTTTTGAACCTGGCGTTTGAAAATCTCTGCAAAATCAGAGAATTTGCTTCAAAGTGTCAATATGCCTTGTATTGTGATGCAAGATCGTAAAACCACATGCAAACAAATCTGTGGTGAATATTTTTAGAAAGCGTTATGCATGAAGTGGGATCGTATCACGGAAAATCCCGGCGATGAAATCTATGTAAATTACACACCTATTGGTTAGAATTCGCTCCAAAATTTTTTCCCTGTGAAAACGGCCTGATTTTCCAAACTGGCTTTAGGAAAAACCTGCAAATTCAGAGTTAATGTTTCTAGTTGTAAATATGCCATGTATGGCGGATGAAATTTCTGTAATCTACATGTTCACAACTCATTCGAGAAAGTTTGTTGAAACCTTGATGCATGTAGCGTGTTCGGAAAATGGAATGTCACTGTGAGGGAAACTATGTAAATTACATTTCTATTGGGAAGTACTCGCTCCACGAGAATTTTTCTGACAAATCTGCCTCCTTTTCAAAACTGGCATTAGGAAAAACTTTTGAAATGGGAGAAAATGCTTCAAATTGTCAACATGGCTTTTATGGTGGATGAAAGTTCTGTAATCCTAATGCTAACAACTCTGTAGTGAATATTTGTCGAATCCGTGATGCATGTAGCGTGTTCGGAACACGGAATTTCACGATGACGGGTTCTAAGTAAATTGCATGTCTATTGGGTAGAACTCGCTCCAAGAGGATTTTTCTGAGGAAACTGCATGATTTTAGAGACTGACATTAGGAGAATACTACTAAATCAGAATAAAATTTCTATGTATAAATATGCACTGTAAGGTGGATTAAAGTTCGTTAATACACATGTTCACAACTCATTAAAGAATGTTTGTTGAATCCGTGGTGCATGTAACGTGTTCAGAACACGGAATATCACGGTGATTGAAAGTAGGCAAATTACCTATCTTTTGGGTAGAACTGGCTCCAAGAGCATTTTTCTGCCAAATCTGCCTCATTTTCAAACTGGCGTTCAAACTAACGTGTGAAATCTGAGAAAATTCTTCAAAGTGTCAGTAAGCCTTTTATGGTGAATGAAAGTGCTGTAATCCACTTGCTAACAACTCTGTAGTGAATATTTGTCACATCTGAGATGCATGTAGCGTGTTCGGAACACGGAATTTGACGGTGAGCGAATCCATGTAAATTACATATCTATTGGTTAGAACCTGCTCCAAGAGGTTTTTGCCATGAAATCTGCCTCATTTTAGAAACTGGCATTTGGAAATCTCTGTGAAATCACAGAAAATGCTTCTAAGCATCTATATGCTTTCTATAGTGAGAAAGTCCTGTAATCCACATGCAAACAACTGTGTAGTGTATATTTGTCGAAACTTTTCTGCATGTAGCATGTTCGAAACACGTATTTTCACAGCGGGAGAATCTATGTAATTTACATATCTATTGGGTAGAACACGCTCCAAAAGTTTTTTCCTTTGAAAACAGCCTGATTTTCAAAACTGCAATTAGGAAATATCTGCGAACTCAGTGTTAATGTTTCTAGGTGTCAATATGCCCTGTATGGTGGATGAAAGTTGTGTAATACACATATACACAACTCATTAAGAATGTTTCTCAAATCCGTGATGTGTGTAGTGCGTTCGGAACATGGACTATCACGGTGAGGCAAACTATGTAAATTACATATCTATTGGTTAGAACACGCTCCAGGAGCATTTTACTGAAAAATCTGCCTCAGTTTGGAAACTGTTGTTATGAAACCCTGCAAAATCTGAGTAAATGCTTTAAGGTGATAATATGTATTCAATGGGTTATTAAAGATGTGTAATTCACATGCTAAGAACTCAGCAGTGAATATTTGTTGAATCCGTGGTGCATGGACCGTTTTCGGAACACGGAATGTTACGGGGAAGGTATCTATGAAAATGAGATGTCTATTGTATACAACATGCACCAAGAGAATTTTTCTGCGAAAACTGCCTGATTTTCTTAACTGACGTTAGGAAAACCTGCGAAATGTAAGTAAATGTTTCTAGGTGTAAATATACCTTGTATTGTGGTTGAAAAATCGGTAATCAACATGCTCACGGTCATTAAATAATGTTTGTCGAAGCCGTGATGAATGTAACGTTTTCGGAACACGGAATGTCTCGGTCAGTGAAGCTCTGAAAATAACAATTCTACTGGATAGAACTCGCTTGAATTGAATGTTTCTGTGAAAATTTCATGATTTTCGAAACTGGATGTTAGGAAAAACCTGTGAAATCAGAATAACTACTTCTAGGTGTAAATATGCCTTGTATGGTGGATGAAAGTTCGGTAATCCACATGCTCTCACTCATTAAAGAATGTTTGTCGAACTCTTGATGCATGTAACGTGTTCGGAATACGGAATGTCATAGTGAAGGAAACTATGTAAGTTACATGTCTATTGGGTAGAACTCGCTTGAAGAGAATATTTCTGCGAAATGTGCCTCATTTTTAAAACTGACATTAGGAGAACACTGTGAAATCTGAGAAAATGCTTCTAAGTGTCAATATGCCTTGAATGGTGAATGAAAGTCCGGTCATCCACATGTTAATAACAGTGTAGTAATTATTTTTTAAACCGTGATTCATGTAGCGCCTTTGAAAAATGGAATTTCACGGTAATGAAACTATGGAAATTACAATTCTATTGAGTAGAACGAGCTAGAAGAGAATTTTTCTGCGAAAATTGCATGATTATCGAATGTGAAGTTTGGAAAAAGCTGCAAAAAGGGAGTAAATATTTGCAGGTGTAAATGTGCCTTTATGATGCAAGAAAGTTCGGTAATCCACATTTTCACAATATATTAAAGAATCTTTTTCTAATCCGTGATGCATTTAGCGTGTTCAGATCGTGGAATTTCACGGTGATTGAAACAATGTAAATGACTTCTCTATTGGGTAGAACTCGCTCCGAGAGTGTTTTTCTGTGAAAACTTCGTCATTTTTGAAACTGGGGTTAAGAAAACGCTGCAAAATCTGAGAAAATACTTCTAAGAATCAATATGCAAAGTTTTGTGATGAAAGTTCTGTAATCCACATGCTAACAAATTTGTAGTGAATATTTGTCGAATCTTTTATGCATGTAACATGTTCGGAGCACGGAATTTCACGGCCAGGGAATTTATGTAAATTACATTTCCCTTGGTTAGAAATCACTCCAAGAGATTTTTCCTGAGAAATCGGCCTGATTTTCGAAACTGGCTTTAGGAAAATCCTGCGAAGCCTCCTTACTAGATTCTCGGTGTACATCTGCCTTTTATGGTGGATGAAAGTTCAGTAATCTGCATGCTAACTACTCTGTAGTGAATATTTGTCGAATCCGAGATACGTGAAGTGTGTTCGGAACACACAATATCACGGTGAGCGAATCTATGTAAAATACAGGTCTCTTGGGTAGAATTTGCTCTAAGAGTTTTTTCTGAGAAATCTGCCTCATTTTTGAACCTGGCGTTTGAAAATCTCTGCAAAATCAGAGAATTTGCTTCAAAGTGTCAATATGCCTTGTATTGTGATGCAAGATCGTAAAACCACATGCAAACAAATCTGTGGTGAATATTTTTAGAAAGCGTTATGCATGAAGTGGGATCGTATCACGGAAAATCCCGGCGATGAAATCTATGTAAATTACACACCTATTGGTTAGAATTCGCTCCAAAATTTTTTCCCTGTGAAAACGGCCTGATTTTCCAAACTGGCTTTAGGAAAAACCTGCAAATTCAGAGTTAATGTTTCTAGTTGTAAATATGCCATGTATGGCGGATGAAATTTCTGTAATCTACATGTTCACAACTCATTCGAGAAAGTTTGTTGAAACCTTGATGCATGTAGCGTGTTCGGAAAATGGAATGTCACTGTGAGGGAAACTATGTAAATTACATTTCTATTGGGAAGTACTCGCTCCACGAGAATTTTTCTGACAAATCTGCCTCCTTTTCAAAACTGGCATTAGGAAAAACTTTTGAAATGGGAGAAAATGCTTCAAATTGTCAACATGGCTTTTATGGTGGATGAAAGTTCTGTAATCCTAATGCTAACAACTCTGTAGTGAATATTTGTCGAATCCGTGATGCATGTAGCGTGTTCGGAACACGGAATTTCACGATGACGGGTTCTAAGTAAATTGCATGTCTATTGGGTAGAACTCGCTCCAAGAGGATTTTTCTGAGGAAACTGCATGATTTTAGAGACTGACATTAGGAGAATACTACTAAATCAGAATAAAATTTCTATGTATAAATATGCACTGTAAGGTGGATTAAAGTTCGTTAATACACATGTTCACAACTCATTAAAGAATGTTTGTTGAATCCGTGGTGCATGTAACGTGTTCAGAACACGGAATATCACGGTGATTGAAAGTAGGCAAATTACCTATCTTTTGGGTAGAACTGGCTCCAAGAGCATTTTTCTGCCAAATCTGCCTCATTTTCAAACTGGCGTTCAAACTAACGTGTGAAATCTGAGAAAATTCTTCAAAGTGTCAGTAAGCCTTTTATGGTGAATGAAAGTGCTGTAATCCACTTGCTAACAACTCTGTAGTGAATATTTGTCACATCTGAGATGCATGTAGCGTGTTCGGAACACGGAATTTGACGGTGAGCGAATCCATGTAAATTACATATCTATTGGTTAGAACCTGCTCCAAGAGGTTTTTGCCATGAAATCTGCCTCATTTTAGAAACTGGCATTTGGAAATCTCTGTGAAATCACAGAAAATGCTTCTAAGCATCTATATGCTTTCTATAGTGAGAAAGTCCTGTAATCCACATGCAAACAACTGTGTAGTGTATATTTGTCGAAACTTTTCTGCATGTAGCATGTTCGAAACACGTATTTTCACAGCGGGAGAATCTATGTAATTTACATATCTATTGGGTAGAACACGCTCCAAAAGTTTTTTCCTTTGAAAACTGCCTGATTTTCGAAACTGCAATTAGGAAATATCTGCGAACTCAGTGTTAATGTTTCTAGGTGTCAATATGCCCTGTATGGTGGATGAAAGTTGTGTAATACACATATACACAACTCATTAAAAATGTTTCTCAAATCCGTGATGTGTGTAGTGCGTTCGGAACATGGACTATCACGGTGAGGCAAACTATGTAAATTACATATCTATTGGTTAGAACACGCTCCAGGAGCATTTTACTGAAAAATCTGCCTCAGTTTGGAAACTGTTGTTATGAAACCCTGCAAAATCTGAGTAAATGCTTTAAGGTGATAATATGTATTCAATGGGTTATTAAAGATGTGTAATTCACATGCTAAGAACTCAGCAGTGAATATTTGTTGAATCCGTGGTGCATGGACCGTTTTTGGAACACGGAATGTTACGGGGAAGGTATCTATGAAAATGAGATGTCTATTGTATACAACATGCACCAAGAGAATTTTTCTGCGAAAACTGCCTGATTTTCTTAACTGACGTTAGGAAAACCTGCGAAATGTAAGTAAATGTTTCTAGGTGTAAATATACCTTGTATTGTGGTTGAAAAATCGGTAATCAACATGCTCACGGTCATTAAATAATGTTTGTCGAAGCCGTGATGAATGTAACGTTTTCGGAACACGGAATGTCTCGGTCAGTGAAGCTCTGAAAATAAAAATTCTACTGCATAGAACTCGCTTGAACTGAATGTTTCTGTGAAAATTTCATGATTTTCGAAACTGGATGTAAGGAAAAACCTGTGAAATAATAATAACTACTTCTACGTGTAAATATGCCTTGTATGGTGGATGAAAGTTCGGTAATCCACATGTTCACACTCATTAAAGAATGTTTGTCGAACTCGTGATGCATGTAACGTGTTCGGAATACGGAATGTCATAGTGAAGGAAACTATGTAAGTTACATGTCTATTGGGTAGAACTCGCTTGAAGAGAATATTTCTGTGAAATATGCCTCATTTTGAAAACTGACATTAGGAGAACACTTTGAAATCTGAAAAAATGCTTCTAAGTGTCAATATGCCTTGAATGGTGAATGAAAGTCCGGTCATCCACATGTTAATAACAGTGTAGTAATTATTTTTTAAACCGTGATTCATGTAGCGCCTTTGAAAAGCGGAATTTCACGGTAATGAAACTATGGAAATTACAATTCTATTGAGTAGAACGAGCTAGAAGAGAATTTTTCTGCGAAAATTGCATGATTATCGAATCTGAAATTTGGAAAAAGCTGCAAAAAGGGAGTAAATATTTGCAGGTGTAAATGTGCCTTTATGATGCAAGAAAGTTCGGTAATCCACATTTTCACAATATATTAAAGAATCTTTTTCTAATCCGTGATGCATTTAGCGTGTTCAGATCGTGGAATTTCACGGTGATTGAAACAATGTAAATGACTTCTCTATTGGGTAGAACTCGCTCCGAGAGTGTTTTTCTGTGAAAACTTCGTCATTTTTGAAACTGGCGTTAAGAAAACGCTGCAAAATCTGAGAAAATACTTCTAAGAATCAATATGCAAAGTTTTGTGATGAAAGTTCTATAATCCACATGCTAACAAATTTGTAGTGAATATTTGTCGAATCTTTTATGCATGTAACATGTTCGGAGCACGGAATTTCACGGCCAGGGAATTTATGTAAATTACATTTCCCTTGGTTAGAAATCACTCCAAGAGATTTTTCCTGAGAAATCGGCCTGATTTTCGAAACTGGCTTTAGGAAAATCCTGCGAAGCCTCCTTACTAGATTCTCGGTGTACATCTGCCTTTTATGGTGGATGAAAGTTCAGTAATCTGCATGCTAACTACTCTGTAGTGAATATTTGTCGAATCCGAGATACGTGAAGTGTGTTCGGAACACACAATATCACGGTGAGCGAATCTATGTAAAATACAGGTCTCTTGGGTAGAATTTGCTCTAAGAGTTTTTTCTGAGAAATCTGCCTCATTTTTGAACCTGGCGTTTGAAAATCTCTGCAAAATCAGAGAATTTGCTTCAAAGTGTCAATATGCCTTGTATTGTGATGCAAGATCGTAAAACCACATGCAAACAAATCTGTGGTGAATATTTTTAGAAAGCGTTATGCATGAAGTGGGATCGTATCACGGAAAATCCCGGCGATGAAATCTATGTAAATTACACACCTATTGGTTAGAATTCGCTCCAAAATTTTTTCCCTGTGAAAACGGCCTGATTTTCCAAACTGGCATTAGGAAAAACCTGCAAATTCAGAGTTAATGTTTCTAGTTGTAAATATGCCATGTATGGCGGATGAAATTTCTGTAATCTACATGTTCACAACTCATTCGAGAAAGTTTGTTGAAACCTTGATGCATGTAGCGTGTTCGGAAAATGGAATGTCACTGTGAGGGAAACTATGTAAATTACATTTCTATTGGGAAGTACTCGCTCCACGAGAATTTTTCTGACAAATCTGCCTCCTTTTCAAAACTGGCATTAGGAAAAACTTTTGAAATGGGAGAAAATGCTTCAAATTGTCAACATGGCTTTTATGGTGGATGAAAGTTCTGTAATCCTAATGCTAACAACTCTGTAGTGAATATTTGTCGAATCCGTGATGCATGTAGCGTGTTCGGAACACGGAATTTCACGATGACGGGTTCTAAGTAAATTGCATGTCTATTGGGTAGAACTCGCTCCAAGAGGATTTTTCTGAGGAAACTGCATGATTTTAGAGACTGACATTAGGAGAATACTACTAAATCAGAATAAAATTTCTATGTATAAATATGCACTGTAAGGTGGATTAAAGTTCGTTAATACACATGTTCACAACTCATTAAAGAATGTTTGTTGAATCCGTGGTGCATGTAACGTGTTCAGAACACGGAATATCACGGTGATTGAAAGTAGGCAAATTACCTATCTTTTGGGTAGAACTGGCTCCAAGAGCATTTTTCTGCCAAATCTGCCTCATTTTCAAACTGGCGTTCAAACTAACGTGTGAAATCTGAGAAAATTCTTCAAAGTGTCAGTAAGCCTTTTATGGTGAATGAAAGTGCTGTAATCCACTTGCTAACAACTCTGTAGTGAATATTTGTCACATCTGAGATGCATGTAGCGTGTTCGGAACACGGAATTTGACGGTGAGCGAATCCATGTAAATTACATATCTATTGGTTAGAACCTGCTCCAAGAGGTTTTGCCATGAAATCTGCCTCATTTTAGAAACTGGCATTTGGAAATCTCTGTGAAATCACAGAAAATGCTTCTAAGCATCTATATGCTTTCTATAGTGAGAAAGTCCTGTAATCCACATGCAAACAACTGTGTAGTGTATATTTGTCGAAACTTTTCTGCATGTAGCATGTTCGAAACACGTATTTTCACAGCGGGAGAATCTATGTAATTTACATATCTATTGGGTAGAACACGCTCCAAAAGTTTTTTCCTTTGAAAACTGCCTGATTTTCGAAACTGCAATTAGGAAATATCTGCGAACTCAGTGTTAATGTTTCTAGGTGTCAATATGCCCTGTATGGTGGATGAAAGTTGTGTAATACACATATACACAACTCATTAAGAATGTTTCTCAAATCCGTGATGTGTGTAGTGCGTTCGGAACATGGACTATCACGGTGAGGCAAACTATGTAAATTACATATCTATTGGTTAGAACACGCTCCAGGAGCATTTTACTGAAAAATCTGCCTCAGTTTGGAAACTGTTGTTATGAAACCCTGCAAAATCTGACTAAATGCTTTAAGGTGATAATATGTATTCAATGGGTTATTAAAGATGTGTAATTCACATGCTAAGAACTCAGCAGTGAATATTTGTTGAATCCGTGGTGCATGGACCGTTTTCGGAACACGGAATGTTACGGGGAAGGTATCTATGAAAATGAGATGTCTATTGTATACAACATGCACCAAGAGAATTTTTCTGCGAAAACTGCCTGATTTTCTTAACTGACGTTAGGAAAACCTGCGAAATGTAAGTAAATGTTTCTAGGTGTAAATATACCTTGTATTGTGGTTGAAAAATCGGTAATCAACATGCTCACGGTCATTAAATAATGTTTGTCGAAGCCGTGATGAATGTAACGTTTTCGGAACACGGAATGTCTCGGTCAGTGAAGCTCTGAAAATAAAAATTCTACTGCATAGAACTCGCTTGAACTGAATGTTTCTGTGAAAATTTCATGATTTTCGAAACTGGATGTAAGGAAAAACCTGTGAAATAATAATAACTACTTCTACGTGTAAATATGCCTTGTATGGTGGATGAAAGTTCGGTAATCCACATGTTCACACTCATTAAAGAATGTTTGTCGAACTCGTGATGCATGTAACGTGTTCGGAATACGGAATGTCATAGTGAAGGAAACTATGTAAGTTACATGTCTATTGGGTAGAACTCGCTTGAAGAGAATATTTCTGTGAAATATGCCTCATTTTGAAAACTGACATTAGGAGAACACTTTGAAATCTGAAAAAATGCTTCTAAGTGTCAATATGCCTTGAATGGTGAATGAAAGTCCGGTCATCCACATGTTAATAACAGTGTAGTAATTATTTTTTAAACCGTGATTCATGTAGCGCCTTTGAAAAGCGGAATTTCACGGTAATGAAACTATGGAAATTACAATTCTATTGAGTAGAACGAGCTAGAAGAGAATTTTTCTGCGAAAATTGCATGATTATCGAATCTGAAATTTGGAAAAAGCTGCAAAAAGGGAGTAAATATTTGCAGGTGTAAATGTGCCTTTATGATGCAAGAAAGTTCGGTAATCCACATTTTCACAATATATTAAAGAATCTTTTTCTAATCCGTGATGCATTTAGCGTGTTCAGATCGTGGAATTTCACGGTGATTGAAACAATGTAAATGACTTCTCTATTGGGTAGAACTCGCTCCGAGAGTGTTTTTCTGTGAAAACTTCGTCATTTTTGAAACTGGCGTTAAGAAAACGCTGCAAAATCTGAGAAAATACTTCTAAGAATCAATATGCAAAGTTTTGTGATGAAAGTTCTATAATCCACATGCTAACAAATTTGTAGTGAATATTTGTCGAATCTTTTATGCATGTAACATGTTCGGAGCACGGAATTTCACGGCCAGGGAATTTATGTAAATTACATTTCCCTTGGTTAGAAATCACTCCAAGAGATTTTTCCTGAGAAATCGGCCTGATTTTCGAAACTGGCTTTAGGAAAATCCTGCGAAGCCTCCTTACTAGATTCTCGGTGTACATCTGCCTTTTATGGTGGATGAAAGTTCAGTAATCTGCATGCTAACTACTCTGTAGTGAATATTTGTCGAATCCGAGATACGTGAAGTGTGTTCGGAACACACAATATCACGGTGAGCGAATCTATGTAAAATACAGGTCTCTTGGGTAGAATTTGCTCTAAGAGTTTTTTCTGAGAAATCTGCCTCATTTTTGAACCTGGCGTTTGAAAATCTCTGCAAAATCAGAGAATTTGCTTCAAAGTGTCAATATGCCTTGTATTGTGATGCAAGATCGTAAAACCACATGCAAACAAATCTGTGGTGAATATTTTTAGAAAGCGTTATGCATGAAGTGGGATCGTATCACGGAAAATCCCGGCGATGAAATCTATGTAAATTACACACCTATTGGTTAGAATTCGCTCCAAAATTTTTTCCCTGTGAAAACGGCCTGATTTTCCAAACTGGCATTAGGAAAAACCTGCAAATTCAGAGTTAATGTTTCTAGTTGTAAATATGCCATGTATGGCGGATGAAATTTCTGTAATCTACATGTTCACAACTCATTCGAGAAAGTTTGTTGAAACCTTGATGCATGTAGCGTGTTCGGAAAATGGAATGTCACTGTGAGGGAAACTATGTAAATTACATTTCTATTGGGAAGTACTCGCTCCACGAGAATTTTTCTGCCAAATCTGCCTCCTTTTCAAAACTGGCATTAGGAAAAACTTTTGAAATGGGAGAAAATGCTTCAAATTGTCAACATGGCTTTTATGGTGGATGAAAGTTCTGTAATCCTAATGCTAACAACTCTGTAGTGAATATTTGTCGAATCCGTGATGCATGTAGCGTGTTCGGAACACGGAATTTCACGATGACGGGTTCTAAGTAAATTGCATGTCTATTGGGTAGAACTCGCTCCAAGAGGATTTTTCTGAGGAAACTGCATGATTTTAGAGACTGACATTAGGAGAATACTACTAAATCAGAATAAAATTTCTATGTATAAATATGCACTGTAAGGTGGATTAAAGTTCGTTAATACACATGTTCACAACTCATTAAAGAATGTTTGTTGAATCCGTGGTGCATGTAACGTGTTCAGAACACGGAATATCACGGTGATTGAAAGTAGGCAAATTACCTATCTTTTGGGTAGAACTGGCTCCAAGAGAATTTTTCTGCCAAATCTGCCTCATTTTCAAACTGGCGTTCAAACTAACGTGTGAAATCTGAGAAAATTCTTCAAAGTGTCAGTAAGCCTTTTATGGTGAATGAAAGTGCTGTAATCCACTTGCTAACAACTCTGTAGTGAATATTTGTCACATCTGAGATGCATGTAGCGTGTTCGGAACACGGAATTTGACGGTGAGCGAATCCATGTAAATTACATATCTATTGGTTAGAACCTGCTCCAAGAGGTTTTTGCCATGAAATCTGCCTCATTTTAGAAACTGGCATTTGGAAATCTCTGTGAAATCACAGAAAATGCTTCTAAGCATCTATATGCTTTCTATAGTGAGAAAGTCCTGTAATCCACATGCAAACAACTGTGTAGTGTATATTTGTCGAAACTTTTCTGCATGTAGCATGTTCGAAACACGTATTTTCACAGCGGGAGAATCTATGTAATTTACATATCTATTGGGTAGAACACGCTCCAAAAGTTTTTTCCTTTGAAAACTGCCTGATTTTCGAAACTGCAATTAGGAAATATCTGCGAACTCAGTGTTAATGTTTCTAGGTGTCAATATGCCCTGTATGGTGGATGAAAGTTGTGTAATACACATATACACAACTCATTAAGAATGTTTCTCAAATCCGTGATGTGTGTAGTGCGTTCGGAACATGGACTATCACGGTGAGGCAAACTATGTAAATTACATATCTATTGGTTAGAACACGCTCCAGGAGCATTTTACTGAAAAATCTGCCTCAGTTTGGAAACTGTTGTTATGAAACCCTGCAAAATCTGAGTAAATGCTTTAAGGTGATAATATGTATTCAATGGGTTATTAAAGATGTGTAATTCACATGCTAAGAACTCAGCAGTGAATATTTGTTGAATCCGTGGTGCATGGACCGTTTTCGGAACACGGAATGTTACGGGGAAGGTATCTATGAAAATGAGATGTCTATTGTATACAACATGCACCAAGAGAATTTTTCTGCGAAAACTGCCTGATTTTCTTAACTGACGTTAGGAAAACCTGCGAAATGTAAGTAAATGTTTCTAGGTGTAAATATACCTTGTATTGTGGTTGAAAAATCGGTAATCAACATGCTCACGGTCATTAAATAATGTTTGTCGAAGCCGTGATGAATGTAACGTTTTCGGAACACGGAATGTCTCGGTCAGTGAAGCTCTGAAAATAACAATTCTACTGGATAGAACTCGCTTGAATTGAATGTTTCTGTGAAAATTTCATGATTTTCGAAACTGGATGTTAGGAAAAACCTGTGAAATCAGAATAACTACTTCTAGGTGTAAATATGCCTTGTATGGTGGATGAAAGTTCGGTAATCCACATGCTCTCACTCATTAAAGAATGTTTGTCGAACTCTTGATGCATGTAACGTGTTCGGAATACGGAATGTCATAGTGAAGGAAACTATGTAAGTTACATGTCTATTGGGTAGAACTCGCTTGAAGAGAATATTTCTGCGAAATGTGCCTCATTTTTAAAACTGACATTAGGAGAACACTGTGAAATCTGAGAAAATGCTTCTAAGTGTCAATATGCCTTGAATGGTGAATGAAAGTCCGGTCATCCACATGTTAATAACAGTGTAGTAATTATTTTTTAAACCGTGATTCATGTAGCGCCTTTGAAAAATGGAATTTCACGGTAATGAAACTATGGAAATTACAATTCTATTGAGTAGAACGAGCTAGAAGAGAATTTTTCTGCGAAAATTGCATGATTATCGAATGTGAAGTTTGGAAAAAGCTGCAAAAAGGGAGTAAATATTTGCAGGTGTAAATGTGCCTTTATGATGCAAGAAAGTTCGGTAATCCACATTTTCACAATATATTAAAGAATCTTTTTCTAATCCGTGATGCATTTAGCGTGTTCAGATCGTGGAATTTCACGGTGATTGAAACAATGTAAATGACTTCTCTATTGGGTAGAACTCGCTCCGAGAGTGTTTTTCTGTGAAAACTTCGTCATTTTTGAAACTGGGGTTAAGAAAACGCTGCAAAATCTGAGAAAATACTTCTAAGAATCAATATGCAAAGTTTTGTGATGAAAGTTCTGTAATCCACATGCTAACAAATTTGTAGTGAATATTTGTCGAATCTTTTATGCATGTAACATGTTCGGAGCACGGAATTTCACGGCCAGGGAATTTATGTAAATTACATTTCCCTTGGTTAGAAATCACTCCAAGAGATTTTTCCTGAGAAATCGGCCTGATTTTCGAAACTGGCTTTAGGAAAATCCTGCGAAGCCTCCTTACTAGATTCTCGGTGTACATCTGCCTTTTATGGTGGATGAAAGTTCAGTAATCTGCATGCTAACTACTCTGTAGTGAATATTTGTCGAATCCGAGATACGTGAAGTGTGTTCGGAACACACAATATCACGGTGAGCGAATCTATGTAAAATACAGGTCTCTTGGGTAGAATTTGCTCTAAGAGTTTTTTCTGAGAAATCTGCCTCATTTTTGAACCTGGCGTTTGAAAATCTCTGCAAAATCAGAGAATTTGCTTCAAAGTGTCAATATGCCTTGTATTGTGATGCAAGATCGTAAAACCACATGCAAACAAATCTGTGGTGAATATTTTTAGAAAGCGTTATGCATGAAGTGGGATCGTATCACGGAAAATCCCGGCGATGAAATCTATGTAAATTACACACCTATTGGTTAGAATTCGCTCCAAAATTTTTTCCCTGTGAAAACGGCCTGATTTTCCAAACTGGCATTAGGAAAAACCTGCAAATTCAGAGTTAATGTTTCTAGTTGTAAATATGCCATGTATGGCGGATGAAATTTCTGTAATCTACATGTTCACAACTCATTCGAGAAAGTTTGTTGAAACCTTGATGCATGTAGCGTGTTCGGAAAATGGAATGTCACTGTGAGGGAAACTATGTAAATTACATTTCTATTGGGAAGTACTCGCTCCACGAGAATTTTTCTGCCAAATCTGCCTCCTTTTCAAAACTGGCATTAGGAAAAACTTTTGAAATGGGAGAAAATGCTTCAAATTGTCAACATGGCTTTTATGGTGGATGAAAGTTCTGTAATCCTAATGCTAACAACTCTGTAGTGAATATTTGTCGAATCCGTGATGCATGTAGCGTGTTCGGAACACGGAATTTCACGATGACGGGTTCTAAGTAAATTGCATGTCTATTGGGTAGAACTCGCTCCAAGAGGATTTTTCTGAGGAAACTGCATGATTTTAGAGACTGACATTAGGAGAATACTACTAAATCAGAATAAAATTTCTATGTATAAATATGCACTGTAAGGTGGATTAAAGTTCGTTAATACACATGTTCACAACTCATTAAAGAATGTTTGTTGAATCCGTGGTGCATGTAACGTGTTCAGAACACGGAATATCACGGTGATTGAAAGTAGGCAAATTACCTATCTTTTGGGTAGAACTGGCTCCAAGAGCATTTTTCTGCCAAATCTGCCTCATTTTCAAACTGGCGTTCAAACTAAAGTGTGAAATCTGAGAAAATTCTTCAAAGTGTCAGTAAGCCTTTTATGGTGAATGAAAGTGCTGTAATCCACTTGCTAACAACTCTGTAGTGAATATTTGTCACATCTGAGATGCATGTAGCGTGTTCGGAACACGGAATTTGACGGTGAGCGAATCCATGTAAATTACATATCTATTGGTTAGAACCTGCTCCAAGAGGTTTTTGCCATGAAATCTGCCTCATTTTAGAAACTGGCATTTGGAAATCTCTGTGAAATCACAGAAAATGCTTCTAAGCATCTATATGCTTTCTATAGTGAGAAAGTCCTGTAATCCACATGCAAACAACTGTGTAGTGTATATTTGTCGAAACTTTTCTGCATGTAGCATGTTCGAAACACGTATTTTCACAGCGGGAGAATCTATGTAATTTACATATCTATTGGGTAGAACACGCTCCAAAAGTTTTTTCCTTTGAAAACTGCCTGATTTTCGAAACTGCAATTAGGAAATATCTGCGAACTCAGTGTTAATGTTTCTAGGTGTCAATATGCCCTGTATGGTGGATGAAAGTTGTGTAATACACATATACACAACTCATTAAGAATGTTTCTCAAATCCGTGATGTGTGTAGTGCGTTCGGAACATGGACTATCACGGTGAGGCAAACTATGTAAATTACATATCTATTGGTTAGAACACGCTCCAGGAGCATTTTACTGAAAAATCTGCCTCAGTTTGGAAACTGTTGTTATGAAACCCTGCAAAATCTGAGTAAATGCTTTAAGGTGATAATATGTATTCAATGGGTTATTAAAGATGTGTAATTCACATGCTAAGAACTCAGCAGTGAATATTTGTTGAATCCGTGGTGCATGGACCGTTTTCGGAACACGGAATGTTACGGGGAAGGTATCTATGAAAATGAGATGTCTATTGTATACAACATGCACCAAGAGAATTTTTCTGCGAAAACTGCCTGATTTTCTTAACTGACGTTAGGAAAACCTGCGAAATGTAAGTAAATGTTTCTAGGTGTAAATATACCTTGTATTGTGGTTGAAAAATCGGTAATCAACATGCTCACGGTCATTAAATAATGTTTGTCGAAGCCGTGATGAATGTAACGTTTTCGGAACACGGAATGTCTCGGTCAGTGAAGCTCTGAAAATAAAAATTCTACTGCATAGAACTCGCTTGAACTGAATGTTTCTGTGAAAATTTCATGATTTTCGAAACTGGATGTAAGGAAAAACCTGTGAAATAATAATAACTACTTCTACGTGTAAATATGCCTTGTATGGTGGATGAAAGTTCGGTAATCCACATGTTCACACTCATTAAAGAATGTTTGTCGAACTCGTGATGCATGTAACGTGTTCGGAATACGGAATGTCATAGTGAAGGAAACTATGTAAGTTACATGTCTATTGGGTAGAACTCGCTTGAAGAGTATATTTCTGTGAAATATGCCTCATTTTGAAAACTGACATTAGGAGAACACTTTGAAATCTGAAAAAATGCTTCTAAGTGTCAATATGCCTTGAATGGTGAATGAAAGTCCGGTCATCCACATGTTAATAACAGTGTAGTAATTATTTTTTAAACCGTGATTCATGTAGCGCCTTTGAAAAGCGGAATTTCACGGTAATGAAACTATGGAAATTACAATTCTATTGAGTAGAACGAGCTAGAAGAGAATTTTTCTGCGAAAATTGCATGATTATCGAATCTGAAATTTGGAAAAAGCTGCAAAAAGGGAGTAAATATTTGCAGGTGTAAATGTGCCTTTATGATGCAAGAAAGTTCGGTAATCCACATTTTCACAATATATTAAAGAATCTTTTTCTAATCCGTGATGCATTTAGCGTGTTCAGATCGTGGAATTTCACGGTGATTGAAACAATGTAAATGACTTCTCTATTGGGTAGAACTCGCTCCGAGAGTGTTTTTCTGTGAAAACTTCGTCATTTTTGAAACTGGCGTTAAGAAAACGCTGCAAAATCTGAGAAAATACTTCTAAGAATCAATATGCAAAGTTTTGTGATGAAAGTTCTGTAATCCACATGCTAACAAATTTGTAGTGAATATTTGTCGAATCTTTTATGCATGTAACATGTTCGGAGCACGGAATTTCACGGCCAGGGAATTTATGTAAATTACATTTCCCTTGGTTAGAAATCACTCCAAGAGATTTTTCCTGAGAAATCGGCCTGATTTTCGAAACTGGCTTTAGGAAAATCCTGCGAAGCCTCCTTACTAGATTCTCGGTGTACATCTGCCTTTTATGGTGGATGAAAGTTCAGTAATCTGCATGCTAACTACTCTGTAGTGAATATTTGTCGAATCCGAGATACGTGAAGTGTGTTCGGAACACACAATATCACGGTGAGCGAATCTATGTAAAATACAGGTCTCTTGGGTAGAATTTGCTCTAAGAGTTTTTTCTGAGAAATCTGCCTCATTTTTGAACCTGGCGTTTGAAAATCTCTGCAAAATCAGAGAATTTGCTTCAAAGTGTCAATATGCCTTGTATTGTGATGCAAGATCGTAAAACCACATGCAAACAAATCTGTGGTGAATATTTTTAGAAAGCGTTATGCATGAAGTGGGATCGTATCACGGAAAATCCCGGCGATGAAATCTATGTAAATTACACACCTATTGGTTAGAATTCGCTCCAAAATTTTTTCCCTGTGAAAACGGCCTGATTTTCCAAACTGGCATTAGGAAAAACCTGCAAATTCAGAGTTAATGTTTCTAGTTGTAAATATGCCATGTATGGCGGATGAAATTTCTGTAATCTACATGTTCACAACTCATTCGAGAAAGTTTGTTGAAACCTTGATGCATGTAGCGTGTTCGGAAAATGGAATGTCACTGTGAGGGAAACTATGTAAATTACATTTCTATTGGGAAGTACTCGCTCCACGAGAATTTTTCTGCCAAATCTGCCTCCTTTTCAAAACTGGCATTAGGAAAAACTTTTGAAATGGGAGAAAATGCTTCAAATTGTCAACATGGCTTTTATGGTGGATGAAAGTTCTGTAATCCTAATGCTAACAACTCTGTAGTGAATATTTGTCGAATCCGTGATGCATGTAGCGTGTTCGGAACACGGAATTTCACGATGACGGGTTCTAAGTAAATTGCATGTCTATTGGGTAGAACTCGCTCCAAGAGGATTTTTCTGAGGAAACTGCATGATTTTAGAGACTGACATTAGGAGAATACTACTAAATCAGAATAAAATTTCTATGTATAAATATGCACTGTAAGGTGGATTAAAGTTCGTTAATACACATGTTCACAACTCATTAAAGAATGTTTGTTGAATCCGTGGTGCATGTAACGTGTTCAGAACACGGAATATCACGGTGATTGAAAGTAGGCAAATTACCTATCTTTTGGGTAGAACTGGCTCCAAGAGCATTTTTCTGCCAAATCTGCCTCATTTTCAAACTGGCGTTCAAACTAACGTGTGAAATCTGAGAAAATTCTTCAAAGTGTCAGTAAGCCTTTTATGGTGAATGAAAGTGCTGTAATCCACTTGCTAACAACTCTGTAGTGAATATTTGTCACATCTGAGATGCATGTAGCGTGTTCGGAACACGGAATTTGACGGTGAGCGAATCCATGTAAATTACATATCTATTGGTTAGAACCTGCTCCAAGAGGTTTTTGCCATGAAATCTGCCTCATTTTAGAAACTGGCATTTGGAAATCTCTGTGAAATCACAGAAAATGCTTCTAAGCATCTATATGCTTTCTATAGTGAGAAAGTCCTGTAATCCACATGCAAACAACTGTGTAGTGTATATTTGTCGAAACTTTTCTGCATGTAGCATGTTCGAAACACGTATTTTCACAGCGGGAGAATCTATGTAATTTACATATCTATTGGGTAGAACACGCTCCAAAAGTTTTTTCCTTTGAAAACTGCCTGATTTTCGAAACTGCAATTAGGAAATATCTGCGAACTCAGTGTTAATGTTTCTAGGTGTCAATATGCCCTGTATGGTGGATGAAAGTTGTGTAATACACATATACACAACTCATTAAGAATGTTTCTCAAATCCGTGATGTGTGTAGTGCGTTCGGAACATGGACTATCACGGTGAGGCAAACTATGTAAATTACATATCTATTGGTTAGAACACGCTCCAGGAGCATTTTACTGAAAAATCTGCCTCAGTTTGGAAACTGTTGTTATGAAACCCTGCAAAATCTGAGTAAATGCTTTAAGGTGATAATATGTATTCAATGGGTTATTAAAGATGTGTAATTCACATGCTAAGAACTCAGCAGTGAATATTTGTTGAATCCGTGGTGCATGGACCGTTTTCGGAACACGGAATGTTACGGGGAAGGTATCTATGAAAATGAGATGTCTATTGTATACAACATGCACCAAGAGAATTTTTCTGCGAAAACTGCCTGATTTTCTTAACTGACGTTAGGAAAACCTGCGAAATGTAAGTAAATGTTTCTAGGTGTAAATATACCTTGTATTGTGGTTGAAAAATCGGTAATCAACATGCTCACGGTCATTAAATAATGTTTGTCGAAGCCGTGATGAATGTAACGTTTTCGGAACACGGAATGTCTCGGTCAGTGAAGCTCTGAAAATAACAATTCTACTGCATAGAACTCGCTTGAATTGAATGTTTCTGTGAAAATTTCATGATTTTCGAAACTGGATGTTAGGAAAAACCTGTGAAATCAGAATAACTACTTCTAGGTGTAAATATGCCTTGTATGGTGGATGAAAGTTCGGTAATCCACATGCTCTCACTCATTAAAGAATGTTTGTCGAACTCTTGATGCATGTAACGTGTTCGGAATACGGAATGTCATAGTGAAGGAAACTATGTAAGTTACATGTCTATTGGGTAGAACTCGCTTGAAGAGAATATTTCTGCGAAATGTGCCTCATTTTTAAAACTGACATTAGGAGAACACTGTGAAATCTGAGAAAATGCTTCTAAGTGTCAATATGCCTTGAATGGTGAATGAAAGTCCGGTCATCCACATGTTAATAACAGTGTAGTAATTATTTTTTAAACCGTGATTCATGTAGCGCCTTTGAAAAGCGGAATTTCACGGTAATGAAACTATGGAAATTACAATTCTATTGAGTAGAACGAGCTAGAAGAGAATTTTTCTGCGAAAATTGCATGATTATCGAATCTGAAATTTGGAAAAAGCTGCAAAAAGGGAGTAAATATTTGCAGGTGTAAATGTGCCTTTATGATGCAAGAAAGTTCGGTAATCCACATTTTCACAATATATTAAAGAATCTTTTTCTAATCCGTGATGCATTTAGCGTGTTCAGATCGTGGAATTTCACGGTGATTGAAACAATGTAAATGACTTCTCTATTGGGTAGAACTCGCTCCGAGAGTGTTTTTCTGTGAAAACTTCGTCATTTTTGAAACTGGCGTTAAGAAAACGCTGCAAAATCTGAGAAAATACTTCTAAGAATCAATATGCAAAGTTTTGTGATGAAAGTTCTGTAATCCACATGCTAACAAATTTGTAGTGAATATTTGTCGAATCTTTTATGCATGTAACATGTTCGGAGCACGGAATTTCACGGCCAGGGAATTTATGTAAATTACATTTCCCTTGGTTAGAAATCACTCCAAGAGATTTTTCCTGAGAAATCGGCCTGATTTTCGAAACTGGCTTTAGGAAAATCCTGCGAAGCCTCCTTACTAGATTCTCGGTGTACATCTGCCTTTTATGGTGGATGAAAGTTCAGTAATCTGCATGCTAACTACTCTGTAGTGAATATTTGTCGAATCCGAGATACGTGAAGTGTGTTCGGAACACACAATATCACGGTGAGCGAATCTATGTAAAATACAGGTCTCTTGGGTAGAATTTGCTCTAAGAGTTTTTTCTGAGAAATCTGCCTCATTTTTGAACCTGGCGTTTGAAAATCTCTGCAAAATCAGAGAATTTGCTTCAAAGTGTCAATATGCCTTGTATTGTGATGCAAGATCGTAAAACCACATGCAAACAAATCTGTGGTGAATATTTTTAGAAAGCGTTATGCATGAAGTGGGATCGTATCACGGAAAATCCCGGCGATGAAATCTATGTAAATTACACACCTATTGGTTAGAATTCGCTCCAAAATTTTTTCCCTGTGAAAACGGCCTGATTTTCCAAACTGGCATTAGGAAAAACCTGCAAATTCAGAGTTAATGTTTCTAGTTGTAAATATGCCATGTATGGCGGATGAAATTTCTGTAATCTACATGTTCACAACTCATTCGAGAAAGTTTGTTGAAACCTTGATGCATGTAGCGTGTTCGGAAAATGGAATGTCACTGTGAGGGAAACTATGTAAATTACATTTCTATTGGGAAGTACTCGCTCCACGAGAATTTTTCTGACAAATCTGCCTCCTTTTCAAAACTGGCATTAGGAAAAACTTTTGAAATGGGAGAAAATGCTTCAAATTGTCAACATGGCTTTTATGGTGGATGAAAGTTCTGTAATCCTAATGCTAACAACTCTGTAGTGAATATTTGTCGAATCCGTGATGCATGTAGCGTGTTCGGAACACGGAATTTCACGATGACGGGTTCTAAGTAAATTGCATGTCTATTGGGTAGAACTCGCTCCAAGAGGATTTTTCTGAGGAAACTGCATGATTTTAGAGACTGACATTAGGAGAATACTACTAAATCAGAATAAAATTTCTATGTATAAATATGCACTGTAAGGTGGATTAAAGTTCGTTAATACACATGTTCACAACTCATTAAAGAATGTTTGTTGAATCCGTGGTGCATGTAACGTGTTCAGAACACGGAATATCACGGTGATTGAAAGTAGGCAAATTACCTATCTTTTGGGTAGAACTGGCTCCAAGAGCATTTTTCTGCCAAATCTGCCTCATTTTCAAACTGGCGTTCAAACTAACGTGTGAAATCTGAGAAAATTCTTCAAAGTGTCAGTAAGCCTTTTATGGTGAATGAAAGTGCTGTAATCCACTTGCTAACAACTCTGTAGTGAATATTTGTCACATCTGAGATGCATGTAGCGTGTTCGGAACACGGAATTTGACGGTGAGCGAATCCATGTAAATTACATATCTATTGGTTAGAACCTGCTCCAAGAGGTTTTTGCCATGAAATCTGCCTCATTTTAGAAACTGGCATTTGGAAATCTCTGTGAAATCACAGAAAATGCTTCTAAGCATCTATATGCTTTCTATAGTGAGAAAGTCCTGTAATCCACATGCAAACAACTGTGTAGTGTATATTTGTCGAAACTTTTCTGCATGTAGCATGTTCGAAACACGTATTTTCACAGCGGGAGAATCTATGTAATTTACATATCTATTGGGTAGAACACGCTCCAAAAGTTTTTTCCTTTGAAAACTGCCTGATTTTCGAAACTGCAATTAGGAAATATCTGCGAACTCAGTGTTAATGTTTCTAGGTGTCAATATGCCCTGTATGGTGGATGAAAGTTGTGTAATACACATATACACAACTCATTAAGAATGTTTCTCAAATCCGTGATGTGTGTAGTGCGTTCGGAACATGGACTATCACGGTGAGGCAAACTATGTAAATTACATATCTATTGGTTAGAACACGCTCCAGGAGCATTTTACTGAAAAATCTGCCTCAGTTTGGAAACTGTTGTTATGAAACCCTGCAAAATCTGAGTAAATGCTTTAAGGTGATAATATGTATTCAATGGGTTATTAAAGATGTGTAATTCACATGCTAAGAACTCAGCAGTGAATATTTGTTGAATCCGTGGTGCATGGACCGTTTTCGGAACACGGAATGTTACGGGGAAGGTATCTATGAAAATGAGATGTCTATTGTATACAACATGCACCAAGAGAATTTTTCTGCGAAAACTGCCTGATTTTCTTAACTGACGTTAGGAAAACCTGCGAAATGTAAGTAAATGTTTCTAGGTGTAAATATACCTTGTATTGTGGTTGAAAAATCGGTAATCAACATGCTCACGGTCATTAAATAATGTTTGTCGAAGCCGTGATGAATGTAACGTTTTCGGAACACGGAATGTCTCGGTCAGTGAAGCTCTGAAAATAACAATTCTACTGCATAGAACTCGCTTGAATTGAATGTTTCTGTGAAAATTTCATGATTTTCGAAACTGGATGTTAGGAAAAACCTGTGAAATCAGAATAACTACTTCTAGGTGTAAATATGCCTTGTATGGTGGATGAAAGTTCGGTAATCCACATGCTCTCACTCATTAAAGAATGTTTGTCGAACTCTTGATGCATGTAACGTGTTCGGAATACGGAATGTCATAGTGAAGGAAACTATGTAAGTTACATGTCTATTGGGTAGAACTCGCTTGAAGAGAATATTTCTGCGAAATGTGCCTCATTTTTAAAACTGACATTAGGAGAACACTGTGAAATCTGAGAAAATGCTTCTAAGTGTCAATATGCCTTGAATGGTGAATGAAAGTCCGGTCATCCACATGTTAATAACAGTGTAGTAATTATTTTTTAAACCGTGATTCATGTAGCGCCTTTGAAAAGCGGAATTTCACGGTAATGAAACTATGGAAATTACAATTCTATTGAGTAGAACGAGCTAGAAGAGAATTTTTCTGCGAAAATTGCATGATTATCGAATCTGAAATTTGGAAAAAGCTGCAAAAAGGGAGTAAATATTTGCAGGTGTAAATGTGCCTTTATGATGCAAGAAAGTTCGGTAATCCACATTTTCACAATATATTAAAGAATCTTTTTCTAATCCGTGATGCATTTAGCGTGTTCAGATCGTGGAATTTCACGGTGATTGAAACAATGTAAATGACTTCTCTATTGGGTAGAACTCGCTCCGAGAGTGTTTTTCTGTGAAAACTTCGTCATTTTTGAAACTGGCGTTAAGAAAACGCTGCAAAATCTGAGAAAATACTTCTAAGAATCAATATGCAAAGTTTTGTGATGAAAGTTCTGTAATCCACATGCTAACAAATTTGTAGTGAATATTTGTCGAATCTTTTATGCATGTAACATGTTCGGAGCACGGAATTTCACGGCCAGGGAATTTATGTAAATTACATTTCCCTTGGTTAGAAATCACTCCAAGAGATTTTTCCTGAGAAATCGGCCTGATTTTCGAAACTGGCTTTAGGAAAATCCTGCGAAGCCTCCTTACTAGATTCTCGGTGTACATCTGCCTTTTATGGTGGATGAAAGTTCAGTAATCTGCATGCTAACTACTCTGTAGTGAATATTTGTCGAATCCGAGATACGTGAAGTGTGTTCGGAACACACAATATCACGGTGAGCGAATCTATGTAAAATACAGGTCTCTTGGGTAGAATTTGCTCTAAGAGTTTTTTTCTGAGAAATCTGCCTCATTTTTGAACCTGGCGTTTGAAAATCTCTGCAAAATCAGAGAATTTGCTTCAAAGTGTCAATATGCCTTGTATTGTGATGCAAGATCGTAAAACCACATGCAAACAAATCTGTGGTGAATATTTTTAGAAAGCGTTATGCATGAAGTGGGATCGTATCACGGAAAATCCCGGCGATGAAATCTATGTAAATTACACACCTATTGGTTAGAATTCGCTCCAAAATTTTTTTCCCTGTGAAAACGGCCTGATTTTCCAAACTGGCATTAGGAAAAACCTGCAAATTCAGAGTTAATGTTTCTAGTTGTAAATATGCCATGTATGGCGGATGAAATTTCTGTAATCTACATGTTCACAACTCATTCGAGAAAGTTTGTTGAAACCTTGATGCATGTAGCGTGTTCGGAAAATGGAATGTCACTGTGAGGGAAACTATGTAAATTACATTTCTATTGGGAAGTACTCGCTCCACGAGAATTTTTCTGACAAATCTGCCTCCTTTTCAAAACTGGCATTAGGAAAAAACTTTTGAAATGGGAGAAAATGCTTCAAATTGTCAACATGGCTTTTATGGTGGATGAAAGTTCTGTAATCCTAATGCTAACAACTCTGTAGTGAATATTTGTCGAATCCGTGATGCATGTAGCGTGTTCGGAACACGGAATTTCACGATGACGGGTTCTAAGTAAATTGCATGTCTATTGGGTAGAACTCGCTCCAAGAGGATTTTTCTGAGGAAACTGCATGATTTTAGAGACTGACATTAGGAGAATACTACTAAATCAGAATAAAATTTCTATGTATAAATATGCACTGTAAGGTGGATTAAAGTTCGTTAATACACATGTTCACAACTCATTAAAGAATGTTTGTTGAATCCGTGGTGCATGTAACGTGTTCAGAACACGGAATATCACGGTGATTGAAAGTAGGCAAATTACCTATCTTTTGGGTAGAACTGGCTCCAAGAGCATTTTTCTGCCAAATCTGCCTCATTTTCAAACTGGCGTTCAAACTAACGTGTGAAATCTGAGAAAATTCTTCAAAGTGTCAGTAAGCCTTTTATGGTGAATGAAAGTGCTGTAATCCACTTGCTAACAACTCTGTAGTGAATATTTGTCACATCTGAGATGCATGTAGCGTGTTCGGAACACGGAATTTGACGGTGAGCGAATCCATGTAAATTACATATCTATTGGTTAGAACCTGCTCCAAGAGGTTTTTGCCATGAAATCTGCCTCATTTTAGAAACTGGCATTTGGAAATCTCTGTGAAAATCACAGAAAATGCTTCTAAGCATCTATATGCTTTCTATAGTGAGAAAGTCCTGTAATCCACATGCAAACAACTGTGTAGTGTATATTTGTCGAAACTTTTCTGCATGTAGCATGTTCGAAACACGTATTTTCACAGCGGGAGAATCTATGTAATTTACATATCTATTGGGTAGAACACGCTCCAAAAGTTTTTTCCTTTGAAAACTGCCTGATTTTCGAAACTGCAATTAGGAAATATCTGCGAACTCAGTGTTAATGTTTCTAGGTGTCAATATGCCCTGTATGGTGGATGAAAGTTGTGTAATACACATATACACAACTCATTAAGAATGTTTCTCAAATCCGTGATGTGTGTAGTGCGTTCGGAACATGGACTATCACGGTGAGGCAAACTATGTAAATTACATATCTATTGGTTAGAACACGCTCCAGGAGCATTTTACTGAAAAATCTGCCTCAGTTTGGAAACTGTTGTTATGAAACCCTGCAAAATCTGAGTAAATGCTTTAAGGTGATAATATGTATTCAATGGGTTATTAAAGATGTGTAATTCACATGCTAAGAACTCAGCAGTGAATATTTGTTGAATCCGTGGTGCATGGACCGTTTTCGGAACACGGAATGTTACGGGGAAGGTATCTATGAAAATGAGATGTCTATTGTATACAACATGCACCAAGAGAATTTTTCTGCGAAAACTGCCTGATTTTCTTAACTGACGTTAGGAAAACCTGCGAAATGTAAGTAAATGTTTCTAGGTGTAAATATACCTTGTATTGTGGTTGAAAAATCGGTAATCAACATGCTCACGGTCATTAAATAATGTTTGTCGAAGCCGTGATGAATGTAACGTTTTCGGAACACGGAATGTCTCGGTCAGTGAAGCTCTGAAAATAACAATTCTACTGCATAGAACTCGCTTGAATTGAATGTTTCTGTGAAAATTTCATGATTTTCGAAACTGGATGTTAGGAAAAACCTGTGAAATCAGAATAACTACTTCTAGGTGTAAATATGCCTTGTATGGTGGATGAAAGTTCGGTAATCCACATGCTCTCACTCATTAAAGAATGTTTGTCGAACTCTTGATGCATGTAACGTGTTCGGAATACGGAATGTCATAGTGAAGGAAACTATGTAAGTTACATGTCTATTGGGTAGAACTCGCTTGAAGAGAATATTTCTGCGAAATGTGCCTCATTTTTAAAACTGACATTAGGAGAACACTGTGAAATCTGAGAAAATGCTTCTAAGTGTCAATATGCCTTGAATGGTGAATGAAAGTCCGGTCATCCACATGTTAATAACAGTGTAGTAATTATTTTTTAAACCGTGATTCATGTAGCGCCTTTGAAAAGCGGAATTTCACGGTAATGAAACTATGGAAATTACAATTCTATTGAGTAGAACGAGCTAGAAGAGAATTTTTCTGCGAAAATTGCATGATTATCGAATCTGAAATTTGGAAAAAGCTGCAAAAAGGGAGTAAATATTTGCAGGTGTAAATGTGCCTTTATGATGCAAGAAAGTTCGGTAATCCACATTTTCACAATATATTAAAGAATCTTTTTCTAATCCGTGATGCATTTAGCGTGTTCAGATCGTGGAATTTCACGGTGATTGAAACAATGTAAATGACTTCTCTATTGGGTAGAACTCGCTCCGAGAGTGTTTTTCTGTGAAAACTTCGTCATTTTTGAAACTGGCGTTAAGAAAACGCTGCAAAATCTGAGAAAATACTTCTAAGAATCAATATGCAAAGTTTTGTGATGAAAGTTCTGTAATCCACATGCTAACAAATTTGTAGTGAATATTTGTCGAATCTTTTATGCATGTAACATGTTCGGAGCACGGAATTTCACGGCCAGGGAATTTATGTAAATTACATTTCCCTTGGTTAGAAATCACTCCAAGAGATTTTTCCTGAGAAATCGGCCTGATTTTCGAAACTGGCTTTAGGAAAATCCTGCGAAGCCTCCTTACTAGATTCTCGGTGTACATCTGCCTTTTATGGTGGATGAAAGTTCAGTAATCTGCATGCTAACTACTCTGTAGTGAATATTTGTCGAATCCGAGATACGTGAAGTGTGTTCGGAACACACAATATCACGGTGAGCGAATCTATGTAAAATACAGGTCTCTTGGGTAGAATTTGCTCTAAGAGTTTTTTCTGAGAAATCTGCCTCATTTTTGAACCTGGCGTTTGAAAATCTCTGCAAAATCAGAGAATTTGCTTCAAAGTGTCAATATGCCTTGTATTGTGATGCAAGATCGTAAAACCACATGCAAACAAATCTGTGGTGAATATTTTTAGAAAGCGTTATGCATGAAGTGGGATCGTATCACGGAAAATCCCGGCGATGAAATCTATGTAAATTACACACCTATTGGTTAGAATTCGCTCCAAAATTTTTTCCCTGTGAAAACGGCCTGATTTTCCAAACTGGCATTAGGAAAAACCTGCAAATTCAGAGTTAATGTTTCTAGTTGTAAATATGCCATGTATGGCGGATGAAATTTCTGTAATCTACATGTTCACAACTCATTCGAGAAAGTTTGTTGAAACCTTGATGCATGTAGCGTGTTCGGAAAATGGAATGTCACTGTGAGGGAAACTATGTAAATTACATTTCTATTGGGAAGTACTCGCTCCACGAGAATTTTTCTGACAAATCTGCCTCCTTTTCAAAACTGGCATTAGGAAAAACTTTTGAAATGGGAGAAAATGCTTCAAATTGTCAACATGGCTTTTATGGTGGATGAAAGTTCTGTAATCCTAATGCTAACAACTCTGTAGTGAATATTTGTCGAATCCGTGATGCATGTAGCGTGTTCGGAACACGGAATTTCACGATGACGGGTTCTAAGTAAATTGCATGTCTATTGGGTAGAACTCGCTCCAAGAGGATTTTTCTGAGGAAACTGCATGATTTTAGAGACTGACATTAGGAGAATACTACTAAATCAGAATAAAATTTCTATGTATAAATATGCACTGTAAGGTGGATTAAAGTTCGTTAATACACATGTTCACAACTCATTAAAGAATGTTTGTTGAATCCGTGGTGCATGTAACGTGTTCAGAACACGGAATATCACGGTGATTGAAAGTAGGCAAATTACCTATCTTTTGGGTAGAACTGGCTCCAAGAGCATTTTTCTGCCAAATCTGCCTCATTTTCAAACTGGCGTTCAAACTAACGTGTGAAATCTGAGAAAATTCTTCAAAGTGTCAGTAAGCCTTTTATGGTGAATGAAAGTGCTGTAATCCACTTGCTAACAACTCTGTAGTGAATATTTGTCACATCTGAGATGCATGTAGCGTGTTCGGAACACGGAATTTGACGGTGAGCGAATCCATGTAAATTACATATCTATTGGTTAGAACCTGCTCCAAGAGGTTTTTGCCATGAAATCTGCCTCATTTTAGAAACTGGCATTTGGAAATCTCTGTGAAATCACAGAAAATGCTTCTAAGCATCTATATGCTTTCTATAGTGAGAAAGTCCTGTAATCCACATGCAAACAACTGTGTAGTGTATATTTGTCGAAACTTTTCTGCATGTAGCATGTTCGAAACACGTATTTTCACAGCGGGAGAATCTATGTAATTTACATATCTATTGGGTAGAACACGCTCCAAAAGTTTTTTCCTTTGAAAACTGCCTGATTTTCGAAACTGCAATTAGGAAATATCTGCGAACTCAGTGTTAATGTTTCTAGGTGTCAATATGCCCTGTATGGTGGATGAAAGTTGTGTAATACACATATACACAACTCATTAAGAATGTTTCTCAAATCCGTGATGTGTGTAGTGCGTTCGGAACATGGACTATCACGGTGAGGCAAACTATGTAAATTACATATCTATTGGTTAGAACACGCTCCAGGAGCATTTTACTGAAAAATCTGCCTCAGTTTGGAAACTGTTGTTATGAAACCCTGCAAAATCTGAGTAAATGCTTTAAGGTGATAATATGTATTCAATGGGTTATTAAAGATGTGTAATTCACATGCTAAGAACTCAGCAGTGAATATTTGTTGAATCCGTGGTGCATGGACCGTTTTCGGAA
Organism: Camelus dromedarius; assembly: GCF_036321535.1. Taxonomy (NCBI): domain Eukaryota; kingdom Metazoa; phylum Chordata; class Mammalia; order Artiodactyla; family Camelidae; genus Camelus; species Camelus dromedarius. The sequence continues at coordinate 4,360,337 of NW_026989731.1, forward strand.
CACGGAATGTTACGGGGAAGGTATCTATGAAAATGAGATGTCTATTGTATACAACATGCACCAAGAGAATTTTTCTGCGAAAACTGCCTGATTTTCTTAACTGACGTTAGGAAAACCTGCGAAATGTAAGTAAATGTTTCTAGGTGTAAATATACCTTGTATTGTGGTTGAAAAATCGGTAATCAACATGCTCACGGTCATTAAATAATGTTTGTCGAAGCCGTGATGAATGTAACGTTTTCGGAACACGGAATGTCTCGGTCAGTGAAGCTCTGAAAATAACAATTCTACTGGATAGAACTCGCTTGAATTGAATGTTTCTGTGAAAATTTCATGATTTTCGAAACTGGATGTTAGGAAAAACCTGTGAAATCAGAATAACTACTTCTAGGTGTAAATATGCCTTGTATGGTGGATGAAAGTTCGGTAATCCACATGCTCTCACTCATTAAAGAATGTTTGTCGAACTCTTGATGCATGTAACGTGTTCGGAATACGGAATGTCATAGTGAAGGAAACTATGTAAGTTACATGTCTATTGGGTAGAACTCGCTTGAAGAGAATATTTCTGTGAAATGTGCCTCATTTTTAAAACTGACATTAGGAGAACACTGTGAAATCTGAGAAAATGCTTCGAAGTGTCAATATGCCTTGAATGGTGAATGAAAGTCCAGTCATCCACATGTTAATAACAGTGTAGTAATTATTTTTTAAACCGTGATTCATGTAGCGCCTTTGAAAAATGGAATTTCACGGTAATGAAACTATGGAAATTACAATTCTATTGAGTAGAACGAGCTAGAAGAGAATTTTTTCTGCGAAAATTGCATGATTATCGAATGTGAAGTTTGGAAAAAGCTGCAAAAAGGGAGTAAGTATTTGCAGGTGTAAATGTGCCTTTATGATGCAAGAAAGTTCGGTAATCCACATTTTCACAATATATTAAAGAATCTTTTTCTAATCCGTGATGCATTTAGCGTGTTCAGATCGTGGAATTTCACGGTGATTGAAACAATGTAAATGACTTCTCTATTGGGTAGAACTCGCTCCGAGAGTGTTTTTCTGTGAAAACTTCGTCATTTTTGAAACTGGGGTTAAGAAAACGCTGCAAAATCTGAGAAAATACTTCTAAGAATCAATATGCAAAGTTTTGTGATGAAAGTTCTGTAATCCACATGCTAACAAATTTGTAGTGAATATTTGTCGAATCTTTTATGCATGTAACATGTTCGGAGCACGGAATTTCACGGCCAGGGAATTTATGTAAATTACATTTCCCTTGGTTAGAAATCACTCCAAGAGATTTTTCCTGAGAAATCGGCCTGATTTTCGAAACTGGCTTTAGGAAAATCCTGCGAAGCCTCCTTACTAGATTCTCGGTGTACATCTGCCTTTTATGGTGGATGAAAGTTCAGTAATCTGCATGCTAACTACTCTGTAGTGAATATTTGTCGAATCCGAGATACGTGAAGTGTGTTCGGAACACACAATATCACGGTGAGCGAATCTATGTAAAATACAGGTCTCTTGGGTAGAATTTGCTCTAAGAGTTTTTTCTGAGAAATCTGCCTCATTTTTGAACCTGGCGTTTGAAAATCTCTGCAAAATCAGAGAATTTGCTTCAAAGTGTCAATATGCCTTGTATTGTGATGCAAGATCGTAAAACCACATGCAAACAAATCTGTGGTGAATATTTTTAGAAAGCGTTATGCATGAAGTGGGATCGTATCACGGAAAATCCCGGCGATGAAATCTATGTAAATTACACACCTATTGGTTAGAATTCGCTCCAAAATTTTTTCCCTGTGAAAACGGCCTGATTTTCCAAACTGGCTTTAGGAAAAACCTGCAAATTCAGAGTTAATGTTTCTAGTTGTAAATATGCCATGTATGGCGGATGAAATTTCTGTAATCTACATGTTCACAACTCATTCGAGAAAGTTTGTTGAAACCTTGATGCATGTAGCGTGTTCGGAAAATGGAATGTCACTGTGAGGGAAACTATGTAAATTACATTTCTATTGGGAAGTACTCGCTCCACGAGAATTTTTCTGACAAATCTGCCTCCTTTTCAAAACTGGCATTAGGAAAAACTTTTGAAATGGGAGAAAATGCTTCAAATTGTCAACATGGCTTTTATGGTGGATGAAAGTTCTGTAATCCTAATGCTAACAACTCTGTAGTGAATATTTGTCGAATCCGTGATGCATGTAGCGTGTTCGGAACACGGAATTTCACGATGACGGGTTCTAAGTAAATTGCATGTCTATTGGGTAGAACTCGCTCCAAGAGGATTTTTCTGAGGAAACTGCATGATTTTAGAGACTGACATTAGGAGAATACTACTAAATCAGAATAAAATTTCTATGTATAAATATGCACTGTAAGGTGGATTAAAGTTCGTTAATACACATGTTCACAACTCATTAAAGAATGTTTGTTGAATCCGTGGTGCATGTAACGTGTTCAGAACACGGAATATCACGGTGATTGAAAGTAGGCAAATTACCTATCTTTTGGGTAGAACTGGCTCCAAGAGCATTTTTCTGCCAAATCTGCCTCATTTTCAAACTGGCGTTCAAACTAACGTGTGAAATCTGAGAAAATTCTTCAAAGTGTCAGTAAGCCTTTTATGGTGAATGAAAGTCCTGTAATCCACTTGCTAACAACTCTGTAGTGAATATTTGTCACATCTGAGATGCATGTAGCGTGTTCGGAACACGGAATTTGACGGTGAGCGAATCCATGTAAATTACATATCTATTGGTTAGAACCTGCTCCAAGAGGTTTTTGCCATGAAATCTGCCTCATTTTAGAAACTGGCATTTGGAAATCTCTGTGAAATCACAGAAAATGCTTCTAAGCATCTATATGCTTTCTATAGTGAGAAAGTCCTGTAATCCACATGCAAACAACTGTGTAGTGTATATTTGTCGAAACTTTTCTGCATGTAGCATGTTCGAAACACGTATTTTCACAGCGGGAGAATCTATGTAATTTACATATCTATTGGGTAGAACACGCTCCAAAAGTTTTTTCCTTTGAAAACTGCCTGATTTTCGAAACTGCTATTAGGAAATATCTGCGAACTCAGTGTTAATGTTTCTAGGTGTCAATATGCCCTGTATGGTGGATGAAAGTTGTGTAATACACATATACACAACTCATTAAGAATGTTTCTCAAATCCGTGATGTGTGTAGTGCGTTCGGAACATGGACTATCACGGTGAGGCAAACTATGTAAATTACATATCTATTGGTTAGAACACGCTCCAGGAGCATTTTACTGAAAAATCTGCCTCAGTTTGGAAACTGTTGTTATGAAACCCTGCAAAATCTGAGTAAATGCTTTAAGGTGATAATATGTATTCAATGGGTTATTAAAGATGTGTAATTCACATGCTAAGAACTCAGCAGTGAATATTTGTTGAATCCGTGGTGCATGGACCGTTTTCGGAACACGGAATGTTACGGGGAAGGTATCTATGAAAATGAGATGTCTATTGTATACAACATGCACCAAGAGAATTTTTCTGCGAAAACTGCCTGATTTTCTTAACTGACGTTAGGAAAACCTGCGAAATGTAAGTAAATGTTTCTAGGTGTAAATATACCTTGTATTGTGGTTGAAAAATCGGTAATCAACATGCTCACGGTCATTAAATAATGTTTGTCGAAGCCGTGATGAATGTAACGTTTTCGGAACACGGAATGTCTCGGTCAGTGAAGCTCTGAAAATAAAAATTCTACTGCATAGAACTCGCTTGAACTGAATGTTTCTGTGAAAATTTCATGATTTTCGAAACTGGATGTAAGGAAAAACCTGTGAAATAATAATAACTACTTCTACGTGTAAATATGCCTTGTATGGTGGATGAAAGTTCGGTAATCCACATGTTCACACTCATTAAAGAATGTTTGTCGAACTCGTGATGCATGTAACGTGTTCGGAATACGGAATGTCATAGTGAAGGAAACTATGTAAGTTACATGTCTATTGGGTAGAACTCGCTTGAAGAGAATATTTCTGTGAAATATGCCTCATTTTGAAAACTGACATTAGGAGAACACTTTGAAATCTGAAAAAATGCTTCTAAGTGTCAATATGCCTTGAATGGTGAATGAAAGTCCGGTCATCCACATGTTAATAACAGTGTAGTAATTATTTTTTAAACCGTGATTCATGTAGCGCCTTTGAAAAGCGGAATTTCACGGTAATGAAACTATGGAAATTACAATTCTATTGAGTAGAACGAGCTAGAAGAGAATTTTTCTGCGAAAATTGCATGATTATCGAATCTGAAATTTGGAAAAAGCTGCAAAAAGGGAGTAAATATTTGCAGGTGTAAATGTGCCTTTATGATGCAAGAAAGTTCGGTAATCCACATTTTCACAATATATTAAAGAATCTTTTTCTAATCCGTGATGCATTTAGCGTGTTCAGATCGTGGAATTTCACGGTGATTGAAACAATGTAAATGACTTCTCTATTGGGTAGAACTCGCTCCGAGAGTGTTTTTCTGTGAAAACTTCGTCATTTTTGAAACTGGCGTTAAGAAAACGCTGCAAAATCTGAGAAAATTCTTCTAAGAATCAATATGCAAAGTTTTGTGATGAAAGTTCTGTAATCCACATGCTAACAAATTTGTAGTGAATATTTGTCGAATCTTTTATGCATGTAACATGTTCGGAGCACGGAATTTCACGGCCAGGGAATTTATGTAAATTACATTTCCCTTGGTTAGAAATCACTCCAAGAGATTTTTCCTGAGAAATCGGCCTGATTTTCGAAACTGGCTTTAGGAAAATCCTGCGAAGCCTCCTTACTAGATTCTCGGTGTACATCTGCCTTTTATGGTGGATGAAAGTTCAGTAATCTGCATGCTAACTACTCTGTAGTGAATATTTGTCGAATCCGAGATACGTGAAGTGTGTTCGGAACACACAATATCACGGTGAGCGAATCTATGTAAAATACAGGTCTCTTGGGTAGAATTTGCTCTAAGAGTTTTTTCTGAGAAATCTGCCTCATTTTTGAACCTGGCGTTTGAAAATCTCTGCAAAATCAGAGAATTTGCTTCAAAGTGTCAATATGCCTTGTATTGTGATGCAAGATCGTAAAACCACATGCAAACAAATCTGTGGTGAATATTTTTAGAAAGCGTTATGCATGAAGTGGGATCGTATCACGGAAAATCCCGGCGATGAAATCTATGTAAATTACACACCTATTGGTTAGAATTCGCTCCAAAATTTTTTCCCTGTGAAAACGGCCTGATTTTCCAAACTGGCATTAGGAAAAACCTGCAAATTCAGAGTTAATGTTTCTAGTTGTAAATATGCCATGTATGGCGGATGAAATTTCTGTAATCTACATGTTCACAACTCATTCGAGAAAGTTTGTTGAAACCTTGATGCATGTAGCGTGTTCGGAAAATGGAATGTCACTGTGAGGGAAACTATGTAAATTACATTTCTATTGGGAAGTACTCGCTCCACGAGAATTTTTCTGACAAATCTGCCTCCTTTTCAAAACTGGCATTAGGAAAAACTTTTGAAATGGGAGAAAATGCTTCAAATTGTCAACATGGCTTTTATGGTGGATGAAAGTTCTGTAATCCTAATGCTAACAACTCTGTAGTGAATATTTGTCGAATCCGTGATGCATGTAGCGTGTTCGGAACACGGAATTTCACGATGACGGGTTCTAAGTAAATTGCATGTCTATTGGGTAGAACTCGCTCCAAGAGGATTTTTCTGAGGAAACTGCATGATTTTAGAGACTGACATTAGGAGAATACTACTAAATCAGAATAAAATTTCTATGTATAAATATGCACTGTAAGGTGGATTAAAGTTCGTTAATACACATGTTCACAACTCATTAAAGAATGTTTGTTGAATCCGTGGTGCATGTAACGTGTTCAGAACACGGAATATCACGGTGATTGAAAGTAGGCAAATTACCTATCTTTTGGGTAGAACTGGCTCCAAGAGCATTTTTCTGCCAAATCTGCCTCATTTTCAAACTGGCGTTCAAACTAACGTGTGAAATCTGAGAAAATTCTTCAAAGTGTCAGTAAGCCTTTTATGGTGAATGAAAGTGCTGTAATCCACTTGCTAACAACTCTGTAGTGAATATTTGTCACATCTGAGATGCATGTAGCGTGTTCGGAACACGGAATTTGACGGTGAGCGAATCCATGTAAATTACATATCTATTGGTTAGAACCTGCTCCAAGAGGTTTTTGCCATGAAATCTGCCTCATTTTAGAAACTGGCATTTGGAAATCTCTGTGAAATCACAGAAAATGCTTCTAAGCATCTATATGCTTTCTATAGTGAGAAAGTCCTGTAATCCACATGCAAACAACTGTGTAGTGTATATTTGTCGAAACTTTTCTGCATGTAGCATGTTCGAAACACGTATTTTCACAGCGGGAGAATCTATGTAATTTACATATCTATTGGGTAGAACACGCTCCAAAAGTTTTTTCCTTTGAAAACTGCCTGATTTTCGAAACTGCAATTAGGAAATATCTGCGAACTCAGTGTTAATGTTTCTAGGTGTCAATATGCCCTGTATGGTGGATGAAAGTTGTGTAATACACATATACACAACTCATTAAGAATGTTTCTCAAATCCGTGATGTGTGTAGTGCGTTCGGAACATGGACTATCACGGTGAGGCAAACTATGTAAATTACATATCTATTGGTTAGAACACGCTCCAGGAGCATTTTACTGAAAAATCTGCCTCAGTTTGGAAACTGTTGTTATGAAACCCTGCAAAATCTGAGTAAATGCTTTAAGGTGATAATATGTATTCAATGGGTTATTAAAGATGTGTAATTCACATGCTAAGAACTCAGCAGTGAATATTTGTTGAATCCGTGGTGCATGGACCGTTTTCGGAACACGGAATGTTACGGGGAAGGTATCTATGAAAATGAGATGTCTATTGTATACAACATGCACCAAGAGAATTTTTCTGCGAAAACTGCCTGATTTTCTTAACTGACGTTAGGAAAACCTGCGAAATGTAAGTAAATGTTTCTAGGTGTAAATATACCTTGTATTGTGGTTGAAAAATCGGTAATCAACATGCTCACGGTCATTAAATAATGTTTGTCGAAGCCGTGATGAATGTAACGTTTTCGGAACACGGAATGTCTCGGTCAGTGAAGCTCTGAAAATAAGAATTCTACTGCATAGAACTCGCTTGAATTGAATGTTTCTGCGAAAATTTCATGATTTTCGAAACTGGATGTTAGGAAAAACCTGTGAAATCAGAATAACTACTTCTAGGTGTAAATATGCCTTGTATGGTGGATGAAAGTTCGGTAATCCACATGCTCTCACTCATTAAAGAATGTTTGTCGAACTCTTGATGCATGTAACGTGTTCGGAATACGGAATGTCATAGTGAAGGAAACTATGTAAGTTACATGTCTATTGGGTAGAACTCGCTTGAAGAGAATATTTCTGCGAAATGTGCCTCATTTTTAAAACTGACATTAGGAGAACACTTTGAAATCTGAGAAAATGCTTCTAAGTGTCAATATGCCTTGAATGGTGAATGAAAGTCCGGTCATCCACATGTTAATAACAGTGTAGTAATTATTTTTTAAACCGTGATTCATGTAGCGCCTTTGAAAAGCGGAATTTCACGGTAATGAAACTATGGAAATTACAATTCTATTGAGTAGAACGAGCTAGAAGAGAATTTTTCTGCGAAAATTGCATGATTATCGAATCTGAAATTTGGAAAAAGCTGCAAAAAGGGAGTAAATATTTGCAGGTGTAAATGTGCCTTTATGATGCAAGAAAGTTCGGTAATCCACATTTTCACAATATATTAAAGAATCTTTTTCTAATCCGTGATGCATTTAGCGTGTTCAGATCGTGGAATTTCACGGTGATTGAAACAATGTAAATGACTTCTCTATTGGGTAGAACTCGCTCCGAGAGTGTTTTTCTGTGAAAACTTCGTCATTTTTGAAACTGGCGTTAAGAAAACGCTGCAAAATCTGAGAAAATACTTCTAAGAATCAATATGCAAAGTTTTGTGATGAAAGTTCTGTAATCCACATGCTAACAAATTTGTAGTGAATATTTGTCGAATCTTTTATGCATGTAACATGTTCGGAGCACGGAATTTCACGGCCAGGGAATTTATGTAAATTACATTTCCCTTGGTTAGAAATCACTCCAAGAGATTTTTCCTGAGAAATCGGCCTGATTTTCGAAACTGGCTTTAGGAAAATCCTGCGAAGCCTCCTTACTAGATTCTCGGTGTACATCTGCCTTTTATGGTGGATGAAAGTTCAGTAATCTGCATGCTAACTACTCTGTAGTGAATATTTGTCGAATCCGAGATACGTGAAGTGTGTTCGGAACACACAATATCACGGTGAGCGAATCTATGTAAAATACAGGTCTCTTGGGTAGAATTTGCTCTAAGAGTTTTTTCTGAGAAATCTGCCTCATTTTTGAACCTGGCGTTTGAAAATCTCTGCAAAATCAGAGAATTTGCTTCAAAGTGTCAATATGCCTTGTATTGTGATGCAAGATCGTAAAACCACATGCAAACAAATCTGTGGTGAATATTTTTAGAAAGCGTTATGCATGAAGTGGGATCGTATCACGGAAAATCCCGGCGATGAAATCTATGTAAATTACACACCTATTGGTTAGAATTCGCTCCAAAATTTTTTCCCTGTGAAAACGGCCTGATTTTCCAAACTGGCATTAGGAAAAACCTGCAAATTCAGAGTTAATGTTTCTAGTTGTAAATATGCCATGTATGGCGGATGAAATTTCTGTAATCTACATGTTCACAACTCATTCGAGAAAGTTTGTTGAAACCTTGATGCATGTAGCGTGTTCGGAAAATGGAATGTCACTGTGAGGGAAACTATGTAAATTACATTTCTATTGGGAAGTACTCGCTCCACGAGAATTTTTCTGACAAATCTGCCTCCTTTTCAAAACTGGCATTAGGAAAAACTTTTGAAATGGGAGAAAATGCTTCAAATTGTCAACATGGCTTTTATGGTGGATGAAAGTTCTGTAATCCTAATGCTAACAACTCTGTAGTGAATATTTGTCGAATCCGTGATGCATGCAGCGTGTTCGGAACACGGAATTTCACGATGACGGGTTCTAAGTAAATTGCATGTCTATTGGGTAGAACTCGCTCCAAGAGGATTTTTCTGAGGAAACTGCATGATTTTAGAGACTGACATTAGGAGAATACTACTAAATCAGAATAAAATTTCTATGTATAAATATGCACTGTAAGGTGGATTAAAGTTCGTTAATACACATGTTCACAACTCATTAAAGAATGTTTGTTGAATCCGTGGTGCATGTAACGTGTTCAGAACACGGAATATCACGGTGATTGAAAGTAGGCAAATTACCTATCTTTTGGGTAGAACTGGCTCCAAGAGCATTTTTCTGCCAAATCTGCCTCATTTTCAAACTGGCGTTCAAACTAACGTGTGAAATCTGAGAAAATTCTTCAAAGTGTCAGTAAGCCTTTTATGGTGAATGAAAGTGCTGTAATCCACTTGCTAACAACTCTGTAGTGAATATTTGTCACATCTGAGATGCATGTAGCGTGTTCGGAACACGGAATTTGACGGTGAGCGAATCCATGTAAATTACATATCTATTGGTTAGAACCTGCTCCAAGAGGTTTTTGCCATGAAATCTGCCTCATTTTAGAAACTGGCATTTGGAAATCTCTGTGAAATCACAGAAAATGCTTCTAAGCATCTATATGCTTTCTATAGTGAGAAAGTCCTGTAATCCACATGCAAACAACTGTGTAGTGTATATTTGTCGAAACTTTTCTGCATGTAGCATGTTCGAAACACGTATTTTCACAGCGGGAGAATCTATGTAATTTACATATCTATTGGGTAGAAAACGCTCCAAAAGTTTTTTCCTTTGAAAACTGCCTGATTTTCGAAACTGCAATTAGGAAATATCTGCGAACACAGTGTTAATGTTTCTAGGTGTCAATATGCCCTGTATGGTGGATGAAAGTTGTGTAATACACATATACACAACTCATTAAGAATGTTTCTCAAATCCGTGATGTGTGTAGTGCGTTCGGAACATGGACTATCACGGTGAGGCAAACTATGTAAATTACATATCTATTGGTTAGAACACGCTCCAGGAGCATTTTACTGAAAAATCTGCCTCAGTTTGGAAACTGTTGTTATGAAACCCTGCAAAATCTGAGTAAATGCTTTAAGGTGATAATATGTATTCAATGGGTTATTAAAGATGTGTAATTCACATGCTAAGAACTCAGCAGTGAATATTTGTTGAATCCGTGGTGCATGGACCGTTTTCGGAACACGGAATGTTACGGGGAAGGTATCTATGAAAATGAGATGTCTATTGTATACAACATGCACCAAGAGAATTTTTCTGCGAAAACTGCCTGATTTTCTTAACTGACGTTAGGAAAACCTGCGAAATGTAAGTAAATGTTTCTAGGTGTAAATATACCTTGTATTGTGGTTGAAAAATCGGTAATCAACATGCTCACGGTCATTAAATAATGTTTGTCGAAGCCGTGATGAATGTAACGTTTTCGGAACACGGAATGTCTCGGTCAGTGAAGCTCTGAAAATAAAAATTCTACTGCATAGAACTCGCTTGAATTGAATGTTTCTGTGAAAATTTCATGATTTTCGAAACTGGATGTAAGGAAAAACCTGTGAAATAATAATAACTACTTCTACGTGTAAATATGCCTTGTATGGTGGATGAAAGTTCGGTAATCCACATGTTCACACTCATTAAAGAATGTTTGTCGAACTCGTGATGCATGTAAAGTGTTCGGAATACGGAATGTCATAGTGAAGGAAACTATGTAAGTTACATGTCTATTGGGTAGAACTCGCTTGAAGAGAATATTTCTGTGAAATATGCCTCATTTTGAAAACTGACATTAGGAGAACACTTTGAAATCTGAAAAAATGCTTCTAAGTGTCAATATGCCTTGAATGGTGAATGAAAGTCCGGTCATCCACATGTTAATAACAGTGTAGTAATTATTTTTTAAACCGTGATTCATGTAGCGCCTTTGAAAAATGGAATTTCACGGTAATGAAACTATGGAAATTACAATTCTATTGAGTAGAACGAGCTAGAAGAGAATTTTTCTGCGAAAATTGCATGATTATCGAATCTGAAATTTGGAAAAAGCTGCAAAAAGGGAGTAAATATTTGCAGGTGTAAATGTGCCTTTATGATGCAAGAAAGTTCGGTAATCCACATTTTCACAATATATTAAAGAATCTTTTTCTAATCCGTGATGCATTTAGCGTGTTCAGATCGTGGAATTTCACGGTGATTGAAACAATGTAAATGACTTCTCTATTGGGTAGAACTCGCTCCGAGAGTGTTTTTCTGTGAAAACTTCGTCATTTTTGAAACTGGCGTTAAGAAAACGCTGCAAAATCTGAGAAAATACTTCTAAGAATCAATATGCAAAGTTTTGTGATGAAAGTTCTGTAATCCACATGCTAACAAATTTGTAGTGAATATTTGTCGAATCTTTTATGCATGTAACATGTTCGGAGCACGGAATTTCACGGCCAGGGAATTTATGTAAATTACATTTCCCTTGGTTAGAAATCACTCCAAGAGATTTTTCCTGAGAAATCGGCCTGATTTTCGAAACTGGCTTTAGGAAAATCCTGCGAAGCCTCCTTACTAGATTCTCGGTGTACATCTGCCTTTTATGGTGGATGAAAGTTCAGTAATCTGCATGCTAACTACTCTGTAGTGAATATTTGTCGAATCCGAGATACGTGAAGTGTGTTCGGAACACACAATATCACGGTGAGCGAATCTATGTAAAATACAGGTCTCTTGGGTAGAATTTGCTCTAAGAGTTTTTTCTGAGAAATCTGCCTCATTTTTGAACCTGGCGTTTGAAAATCTCTGCAAAATCAGAGAATTTGCTTCAAAGTGTCAATATGCCTTGTATTGTGATGCAAGATCGTAAAACCACATGCAAACAAATCTGTGGTGAATATTTTTAGAAAGCGTTATGCATGAAGTGGGATCGTATCACGGAAAATCCCGGCGATGAAATCTATGTAAATTACACACCTATTGGTTAGAATTCGCTCCAAAATTTTTTCCCTGTGAAAACGGCCTGATTTTCCAAACTGGCATTAGGAAAAACCTGCAAATTCAGAGTTAATGTTTCTAGTTGTAAATATGCCATGTATGGCGGATGAAATTTCTGTAATCTACATGTTCACAACTCATTCGAGAAAGTTTGTTGAAACCTTGATGCATGTAGCGTGTTCGGAAAATGGAATGTCACTGTGAGGGAAACTATGTAAATTACATTTCTATTGGGAAGTACTCGCTCCACGAGAATTTTTCTGACAAATCTGCCTCCTTTTCAAAACTGGCATTAGGAAAAACTTTTGAAATGGGAGAAAATGCTTCAAATTGTCAACATGGCTTTTATGGTGGATGAAAGTTCTGTAATCCTAATGCTAACAACTCTGTAGTGAATATTTGTCGAATCCGTGATGCATGTAGCGTGTTCGGAACACGGAATTTCACGATGACGGGTTCTAAGTAAATTGCATGTCTATTGGGTAGAACTCGCTCCAAGAGGATTTTTCTGAGGAAACTGCATGATTTTAGAGACTGACATTAGGAGAATACTACTAAATCAGAATAAAATTTCTATGTATAAATATGCACTGTAAGGTGGATTAAAGTTCGTTAATACACATGTTCACAACTCATTAAAGAATGTTTGTTGAATCCGTGGTGCATGTAACGTGTTCAGAACACGGAATATCACGGTGATTGAAAGTAGGCAAATTACCTATCTTTTGGGTAGAACTGGCTCCAAGAGCATTTTTCTGCCAAATCTGCCTCATTTTCAAACTGGCGTTCAAACTAACGTGTGAAATCTGAGAAAATTCTTCAAAGTGTCAGTAAGCCTTTTATGGTGAATGAAAGTGCTGTAATCCACTTGCTAACAACTCTGTAGTGAATATTTGTCACATCTGAGATGCATGTAGCGTGTTCGGAACACGGAATTTGACGGTGAGCGAATCCATGTAAATTACATATCTATTGGTTAGAACCTGCTCCAAGAGGTTTTTGCCATGAAATCTGCCTCATTTTAGAAACTGGCATTTGGAAATCTCTGTGAAATCACAGAAAATGCTTCTAAGCATCTATATGCTTTCTATAGTGAGAAAGTCCTGTAATCCACATGCAAACAACTGTGTAGTGTATATTTGTCGAAACTTTTCTGCATGTAGCATGTTCGAAACACGTATTTTCACAGCGGGAGAATCTATGTAATTTACATATCTATTGGGTAGAACACGCTCCAAAAGTTTTTTCCTTTGAAAACTGCCTGATTTTCGAAACTGCAATTAGGAAATATCTGCGAACTCAGTGTTAATGTTTCTAGGTGTCAATATGCCCTGTATGGTGGATGAAAGTTGTGTAATACACATATACACAACTCATTAAGAATGTTTCTCAAATCCGTGATGTGTGTAGTGCGTTCGGAACATGGACTATCACGGTGAGGCAAACTATGTAAATTACATATCTATTGGTTAGAACACGCTCCAGGAGCATTTTACTGAAAAATCTGCCTCAGTTTGGAAACTGTTGTTATGAAACCCTGCAAAATCTGAGTAAATGCTTTAAGGTGATAATATGTATTCAATGGGTTATTAAAGATGTGTAATTCACATGCTAAGAACTCAGCAGTGAATATTTGTTGAATCCGTGGTGCATGGACCGTTTTCGGAACACGGAATGTTACGGGGAAGGTATCTATGAAAATGAGATGTCTATTGTATACAACATGCACCAAGAGAATTTTTCTGCGAAAACTGCCTGATTTTCTTAACTGACGTTAGGAAAACCTGCGAAATGTAAGTAAATGTTTCTAGGTGTAAATATACCTTGTATTGTGGTTGAAAAATCGGTAATCAACATGCTCACGGTCATTAAATAATGTTTGTCGAAGCCGTGATGAATGTAACGTTTTCGGAACACGGAATGTCTCGGTCAGTGAAGCTCTGAAAATAAAAATTCTACTGCATAGAACTCGCTTGAATTGAATGTTTCTGTGAAAATTTCATGATTTTCGAAACTGGATGTAAGGAAAAACCTGTGAAATAATAATAACTACTTCTACGTGTAAATATGCCTTGTATGGTGGATGAAAGTTCGGTAATCCACATGTTCACACTCATTAAAGAATGTTTGTCGAACTCGTGATGCATGTAACGTGTTCGGAATACGGAATGTCATAGTGAAGGAAACTATGTAAGTTACATGTCTATTGGGTAGAACTCGCTTGAAGAGAATATTTCTGTGAAATATGCCTCATTTTGAAAACTGACATTAGGAGAACACTTTGAAATCTGAAAAAATGCTTCTAAGTGTCAATATGCCTTGAATGGTGAATGAAAGTCCGGTCATCCACATGTTAATAACAGTGTAGTAATTATTTTTTAAACCGTGATTCATGTAGCGCCTTTGAAAAATGGAATTTCACGGTAATGAAACTATGGAAATTACAATTCTATTGAGTAGAACGAGCTAGAAGAGAATTTTTCTGCGAAAATTGCATGATTATCGAATGTGAAGTTTGGAAAAAGCTGCAAAAAGGGAGTAAATATTTGCAGGTGTAAATGTGCCTTTATGATGCAAGAAAGTTCGGTAATCCACATTTTCACAATATATTAAAGAATCTTTTTCTAATCCGTGATGCATTTAGCGTGTTCAGATCGTGGAATTTCACGGTGATTGAAACAATGTAAATGACTTCTCTATTGGGTAGAACTCGCTCCGAGAGTGTTTTTCTGTGAAAACTTCGTCATTTTTGAAACTGGCGTTAAGAAAACGCTGCAAAATCTGAGAAAATACTTCTAAGAATCAATATGCAAAGTTTTGTGATGAAAGTTCTGTAATCCACATGCTAACAAATTTGTAGTGAATATTTGTCGAATCTTTTATGCATGTAACATGTTCGGAGCACGGAATTTCACGGCCAGGGAATTTATGTAAATTACATTTCCCTTGGTTAGAAATCACTCCAAGAGATTTTTCCTGAGAAATCGGCCTGATTTTCGAAACTGGCTTTAGGAAAATCCTGCGAAGCCTCCTTACTAGATTCTCGGTGTACATCTGCCTTTTATGGTGGATGAAAGTTCAGTAATCTGCATGCTAACTACTCTGTAGTGAATATTTGTCGAATCCGAGATACGTGAAGTGTGTTCGGAACACACAATATCACGGTGAGCGAATCTATGTAAAATACAGGTCTCTTGGGTAGAATTTGCTCTAAGAGTTTTTTCTGAGAAATCTGCCTCATTTTTGAACCTGGCGTTTGAAAATCTCTGCAAAATCAGAGAATTTGCTTCAAAGTGTCAATATGCCTTGTATTGTGATGCAAGATCGTAAAACCACATGCAAACAAATCTGTGGTGAATATTTTTAGAAAGCGTTATGCATGAAGTGGGATCGTATCACGGAAAATCCCGGCGATGAAATCTATGTAAATTACACACCTATTGGTTAGAATTCGCTCCAAAATTTTTTCCCTGTGAAAACGGCCTGATTTTCCAAACTGGCATTAGGAAAAACCTGCAAATTCAGAGTTAATGTTTCTAGTTGTAAATATGCCATGTATGGCGGATGAAATTTCTGTAATCTACATGTTCACAACTCATTCGAGAAAGTTTGTTGAAACCTTGATGCATGTAGCGTGTTCGGAAAATGGAATGTCACTGTGAGGGAAACTATGTAAATTACATTTCTATTGGGAAGTACTCGCTCCACGAGAATTTTTCTGCCAAATCTGCCTCCTTTTCAAAACTGGCATTAGGAAAAACTTTTGAAATGGGAGAAAATGCTTCAAATTGTCAACATGGCTTTTATGGTGGATGAAAGTTCTGTAATCCTAATGCTAACAACTCTGTAGTGAATATTTGTCGAATCCGTGATGCATGTAGCGTGTTCGGAACACGGAATTTCACGATGACGGGTTCTAAGTAAATTGCATGTCTATTGGGTAGAACTCGCTCCAAGAGGATTTTTCTGAGGAAACTGCATGATTTTAGAGACTGACATTAGGAGAATACTACTAAATCAGAATAAAATTTCTATGTATAAATATGCACTGTAAGGTGGATTAAAGTTCGTTAATACACATGTTCACAACTCATTAAAGAATGTTTGTTGAATCCGTGGTGCATGTAACGTGTTCAGAACACGGAATATCACGGTGATTGAAAGTAGGCAAATTACCTATCTTTTGGGTAGAACTGGCTCCAAGAGCATTTTTCTGCCAAATCTGCCTCATTTTCAAACTGGCGTTCAAACTAACGTGTGAAATCTGAGAAAATTCTTCAAAGTGTCAGTAAGCCTTTTATGGTGAATGAAAGTGCTGTAATCCACTTGCTAACAACTCTGTAGTGAATATTTGTCACATCTGAGATGCATGTAGCGTGTTCGGAACACGGAATTTGACGGTGAGCGAATCCATGTAAATTACATATCTATTGGTTAGAACCTGCTCCAAGAGGTTTTTGCCATGAAATCTGCCTCATTTTAGAAACTGGCATTTGGAAATCTCTGTGAAATCACAGAAAATGCTTCTAAGCATCTATATGCTTTCTATAGTGAGAAAGTCCTGTAATCCACATGCAAACAACTGTGTAGTGTATATTTGTCGAAACTTTTCTGCATGTAGCATGTTCGAAACACGTATTTTCACAGCGGGAGAATCTATGTAATTTACATATCTATTGGGTAGAACACGCTCCAAAAGTTTTTTCCTTTGAAAACTGCCTGATTTTCGAAACTGCAATTAGGAAATATCTGCGAACTCAGTGTTAATGTTTCTAGGTGTCAATATGCCCTGTATGGTGGATGAAAGTTGTGTAATACACATATACACAACTCATTAAGAATGTTTCTCAAATCCGTGATGTGTGTAGTGCGTTCGGAACATGGACTATCACGGTGAGGCAAACTATGTAAATTACATATCTATTGGTTAGAACACGCTCCAGGAGCATTTTACTGAAAAATCTGCCTCAGTTTGGAAACTGTTGTTATGAAACCCTGCAAAATCTGAGTAAATGCTTTAAGGTGATAATATGTATTCAATGGGTTATTAAAGATGTGTAATTCACATGCTAAGAACTCAGCAGTGAATATTTGTTGAATCCGTGGTGCATGGACCGTTTTCGGAACACGGAATGTTACGGGGAAGGTATCTATGAAAATGAGATGTCTATTGTATACAACATGCACCAAGAGAATTTTTCTGCGAAAACTGCCTGATTTTCTTAACTGACGTTAGGAAAACCTGCGAAATGTAAGTAAATGTTTCTAGGTGTAAATATACCTTGTATTGTGGTTGAAAAATCGGTAATCAACATGCTCACGGTCATTAAATAATGTTTGTCGAAGCCGTGATGAATGTAACGTTTTCGGAACACGGAATGTCTCGGTCAGTGAAGCTCTGAAAATAAAAATTCTACTGCATAGAACTCGCTTGAATTGAATGTTTCTGTGAAAATTTCATGATTTTCGAAACTGGATGTAAGGAAAATCCTGTGAAATAATAATAACTACTTCTACGTGTAAATATGCCTTGTATGGTGGATGAAAGTTCGGTAATCCACATGTTCACACTCATTAAAGAATGTTTGTCGAACTCGTGATGCATGTAACGTGTTCGGAATACGGAATGTCATAGTGAAGGAAACTATGTAAGTTACATGTCTATTGGGTAGAACTCGCTTGAAGAGAATATTTCTGTGAAATATGCCTCATTTTGAAAACTGACATTAGGAGAACACTTTGAAATCTGAAAAAATGCTTCTAAGTGTCAATATGCCTTGAATGGTGAATGAAAGTCCGGTCATCCACATGTTAATAACAGTGTAGTAATTATTTTTTAAACCGTGATTCATGTAGCGCCTTTGAAAAGCGGAATTTCACGGTAATGAAACTATGGAAATTACAATTCTATTGAGTAGAACGAGCTAGAAGAGAATTTTTCTGCGAAAATTGCATGATTATCGAATCTGAAATTTGGAAAAAGCTGCAAAAAGGGAGTAAATATTTGCAGGTGTAAATGTGCCTTTATGATGCAAGAAAGTTCGGTAATCCACATTTTCACAATATATTAAAGAATCTTTTTCTAATCCGTGATGCATTTAGCGTGTTCAGATCGTGGAATTTCACGGTGATTGAAACAATGTAAATGACTTCTCTATTGGGTAGAACTCGCTCCGAGAGTGTTTTTCTGTGAAAACTTCGTCATTTTTGAAACTGGCGTTAAGAAAACGCTGCAAAATCTGAGAAAATACTTCTAAGAATCAATATGCAAAGTTTTGTGATGAAAGTTCTGTAATCCACATGCTAACAAATTTGTAGTGAATATTTGTCAAATCTTTTATGCATGTAACATGTTCGGAGCACGGAATTTCACGGCCAGGGAATTTATGTAAATTACATTTCCCTTGGTTAGAAATCACTCCAAGAGATTTTTCCTGAGAAATCGGCCTGATTTTCGAAACTGGCTTTAGGAAAATCCTGCGAAGCCTCCTTACTAGATTCTCGGTGTACATCTGCCTTTTATGGTGGATGAAAGTTCAGTAATCTGCATGCTAACTACTCTGTAGTGAATATTTGTCGAATCCGAGATACGTGAAGTGTGTTCGGAACACACAATATCACGGTGAGCGAATCTATGTAAAATACAGGTCTCTTGGGTAGAATTTGCTCTAAGAGTTTTTTCTGAGAAATCTGCCTCATTTTTGAACCTGGCGTTTGAAAATCTCTGCAAAATCAGAGAATTTGCTTCAAAGTGTCAATATGCCTTGTATTGTGATGCAAGATCGTAAAACCACATGCAAACAAATCTGTGGTGAATATTTTTAGAAAGCGTTATGCATGAAGTGGGATCGTATCACGGAAAATCCCGGCGATGAAATCTATGTAAATTACACACCTATTGGTTAGAATTCGCTCCAAAATTTTTTCCCTGTGAAAACGGCCTGATTTTCCAAACTGGCATTAGGAAAAACCTGCAAATTCAGAGTTAATGTTTCTAGTTGTAAATATGCCATGTATGGCGGATGAAATTTCTGTAATCTACATGTTCACAACTCATTCGAGAAAGTTTGTTGAAACCTTGATGCATGTAGCGTGTTCGGAAAATGGAATGTCACTGTGAGGGAAACTATGTAAATTACATTTCTATTGGGAAGTACTCGCTCCACGAGAATTTTTCTGACAAATCTGCCTCCTTTTCAAAACTGGCATTAGGAAAAACTTTTGAAATGGGAGAAAATGCTTCAAATTGTCAACATGGCTTTTATGGTGGATGAAAGTTCTGTAATCCTAATGCTAACAACTCTGTAGTGAATATTTGTCGAATCCGTGATGCATGTAGCGTGTTCGGAACACGGAATTTCACGATGACGGGTTCTAAGTAAATTGCATGTCTATTGGGTAGAACTCGCTCCAAGAGGATTTTTCTGAGGAAACTGCATGATTTTAGAGACTGACATTAGGAGAATACTACTAAATCAGAATAAAATTTCTATGTATAAATATGCACTGTAAGGTGGATTAAAGTTCGTTAATACACATGTTCACAACTCATTAAAGAATGTTTGTTGAATCCGTGGTGCATGTAACGTGTTCAGAACACGGAATATCACGGTGATTGAAAGTAGGCAAATTACCTATCTTTTGGGTAGAACTGGCTCCAAGAGCATTTTTCTGCCAAATCTGCCTCATTTTCAAACTGGCGTTCAAACTAACGTGTGAAATCTGAGAAAATTCTTCAAAGTGTCAGTAAGCCTTTTATGGTGAATGAAAGTGCTGTAATCCACTTGCTAACAACTCTGTAGTGAATATTTGTCACATCTGAGATGCATGTAGCGTGTTCGGAACACGGAATTTGACGGTGAGCGAATCCATGTAAATTACATATCTATTGGTTAGAACCTGCTCCAAGAGGTTTTTGCCATGAAATCTGCCTCATTTTAGAAACTGGCATTTGGAAATCTCTGTGAAATCACAGAAAATGCTTCTAAGCATCTATATGCTTTCTATAGTGAGAAAGTCCTGTAATCCACATGCAAACAACTGTGTAGTGTATATTTGTCGAAACTTTTCTGCATGTAGCATGTTCGAAACACGTATTTTCACAGCGGGAGAATCTATGTAATTTACATATCTATTGGGTAGAACACGCTCCAAAAGTTTTTTCCTTTGAAAACAGCCTGATTTTCAAAACTGCAATTAGGAAATATCTGCGAACTCAGTGTTAATGTTTCTAGGTGTCAATATGCCCTGTATGGTGGATGAAAGTTGTGTAATACACATATACACAACTCATTAAGAATGTTTCTCAAATCCGTGATGTGTGTAGTGCGTTCGGAACATGGACTATCACGGTGAGGCAAACTATGTAAATTACATATCTATTGGTTAGAACACGCTCCAGGAGCATTTTACTGAAAAATCTGCCTCAGTTTGGAAACTGTTGTTATGAAACCCTGCAAAATCTGAGTAAATGCTTTAAGGTGATAATATGTATTCAATGGGTTATTAAAGATGTGTAATTCACATGCTAAGAACTCAGCAGTGAATATTTGTTGAATCCGTGGTGCATGGACCGTTTTCGGAACACGGAATGTTACGGGGAAGGTATCTATGAAAATGAGATGTCTATTGTATACAACATGCACCAAGAGAATTTTTCTGCGAAAACTGCCTGATTTTCTTAACTGACGTTAGGAAAACCTGCGAAATGTAAGTAAATGTTTCTAGGTGTAAATATACCTTGTATTGTGGTTGAAAAATCGGTAATCAACATGCTCACGGTCATTAAATAATGTTTGTCGAAGCCGTGATGAATGTAACGTTTTCGGAACACGGAATGTCTCGGTCAGTGAAGCTCTGAAAATAACAATTCTACTGCATAGAACTCGCTTGAATTGAATGTTTCTGTGAAAATTTCATGATTTTCGAAACTGGATGTTAGGAAAAACCTGTGAAATCAGAATAACTACTTCTAGGTGTAAATATGCCTTGTATGGTGGATGAAAGTTCGGTAATCCACATGCTCTCACTCATTAAAGAATGTTTGTCGAACTCTTGATGCATGTAACGTGTTCGGAATACGGAATGTCATAGTGAAGGAAACAATGTAAGTTACATGTCTATTGGGTAGAACTCGCTTGAAGAGAATATTTCTGCGAAATGTGCCTCATTTTTAAAACTGACATTAGGAGAACACTGTGAAATCTGAGAAAATGCTTCTAAGTGTCAATATGCCTTGAATGGTGAATGAAAGTCCGGTCATCCACATGTTAATAACAGTGTAGTAATTATTTTTTAAACCGTGATTCATGTAGCGCCTTTGAAAAATGGAATTTCACGGTAATGAAACTATGGAAATTACAATTCTATTGAGTAGAACGAGCTAGAAGAGAATTTTTCTGCGAAAATTGCATGATTATCGAATGTGAAGTTTGGAAAAAGCTGCAAAAAGGGAGTAAATATTTGCAGGTGTAAATGTGCCTTTATGATGCAAGAAAGTTCGGTAATCCACATTTTCACAATATATTAAAGAATCTTTTTCTAATCCGTGATGCATTTAGCGTGTTCAGATCGTGGAATTTCACGGTGATTGAAACAATGTAAATGACTTCTCTATTGGGTAGAACTCGCTCCGAGAGTGTTTTTCTGTGAAAACTTCGTCATTTTTGAAACTGGGGTTAAGAAAACGCTGCAAAATCTGAGAAAATACTTCTAAGAATCAATATGCAAAGTTTTGTGATGAAAGTTCTGTAATCCACATGCTAACAAATTTGTAGTGAATATTTGTCGAATCTTTTATGCATGTAACATGTTCGGAGCACGGAATTTCACGGCCAGGGAATTTATGTAAATTACATTTCCCTTGGTTAGAAATCACTCCAAGAGATTTTTCCTGAGAAATCGGCCTGATTTTCGAAACTGGCTTTAGGAAAATCCTGCGAAGCCTCCTTACTAGATTCTCGGTGTACATCTGCCTTTTATGGTGGATGAAAGTTCAGTAATCTGCATGCTAACTACTCTGTAGTGAATATTTGTCGAATCCGAGATACGTGAAGTGTGTTCGGAACACACAATATCACGGTGAGCGAATCTATGTAAAATACAGGTCTCTTGGGTAGAATTTGCTCTAAGAGTTTTTTCTGAGAAATCTGCCTCATTTTTGAACCTGGCGTTTGAAAATCTCTGCAAAATCAGAGAATTTGCTTCAAAGTGTCAATATGCCTTGTATTGTGATGCAAGATCGTAAAACCACATGCAAACAAATCTGTGGTGAATATTTTTAGAAAGCGTTATGCATGAAGTGGGATCGTATCACGGAAAATCCCGGCGATGAAATCTATGTAAATTACACACCTATTGGTTAGAATTCGCTCCAAAATTTTTTCCCTGTGAAAACGGCCTGATTTTCCAAACTGGCATTAGGAAAAACCTGCAAATTCAGAGTTAATGTTTCTAGTTGTAAATATGCCATGTATGGCGGATGAAATTTCTGTAATCTACATGTTCACAACTCATTCGAGAAAGTTTGTTGAAACCTTGATGCATGTAGCGTGTTCGGAAAATGGAATGTCACTGTGAGGGAAACTATGTAAATTACATTTCTATTGGGAAGTACTCGCTCCACGAGAATTTTTCTGACAAATCTGCCTCCTTTTCAAAACTGGCATTAGGAAAAACTTTTGAAATGGGAGAAAATGCTTCAAATTGTCAACATGGCTTTTATGGTGGATGAAAGTTCTGTAATCCTAATGCTAACAACTCTGTAGTGAATATTTGTCGAATCCGTGATGCATGTAGCGTGTTCGGAACACGGAATTTCACGATGACGGGTTCTAAGTAAATTGCATGTCTATTGGGTAGAACTCGCTCCAAGAGGATTTTTCTGAGGAAACTGCATGATTTTAGAGACTGACATTAGGAGAATACTACTAAATCAGAATAAAATTTCTATGTATAAATATGCACTGTAAGGTGGATTAAAGTTCGTTAATACACATGTTCACAACTCATTAAAGAATGTTTGTTGAATCCGTGGTGCATGTAACGTGTTCAGAACACGGAATATCACGGTGATTGAAAGTAGGCAAATTACCTATCTTTTGGGTAGAACTGGCTCCAAGAGCATTTTTCTGCCAAATCTGCCTCATTTTCAAACTGGCGTTCAAACTAACGTGTGAAATCTGAGAAAATTCTTCAAAGTGTCAGTAAGCCTTTTATGGTGAATGAAAGTGCTGTAATCCACTTGCTAACAACTCTGTAGTGAATATTTGTCACATCTGAGATGCATGTAGCGTGTTCGGAACACGGAATTTGACGGTGAGCGAATCCATGTAAATTACATATCTATTGGTTAGAACCTGCTCCAAGAGGTTTTTGCCATGAAATCTGCCTCATTTTAGAAACTGGCATTTGGAAATCTCTGTGAAATCACAGAAAATGCTTCTAAGCATCTATATGCTTTCTATAGTGAGAAAGTCCTGTAATCCACATGCAAACAACTGTGTAGTGTATATTTGTCGAAACTTTTCTGCATGTAGCATGTTCGAAACACGTATTTTCACAGCGGGAGAATCTATGTAATTTACATATCTATTGGGTAGAACACGCTCCAAAAGTTTTTTCCTTTGAAAACTGCCTGATTTTCGAAACTGCAATTAGGAAATATCTGCGAACTCAGTGTTAATGTTTCTAGGTGTCAATATGCCCTGTATGGTGGATGAAAGTTGTGTAATACACATATACACAACTCATTAAGAATGTTTCTCAAATCCGTGATGTGTGTAGTGCGTTCGGAACATGGACTATCACGGTGAGGCAAACTATGTAAATTACATATCTATTGGTTAGAACACGCTCCAGGAGCATTTTACTGAAAAATCTGCCTCAGTTTGGAAACTGTTGTTATGAAACCCTGCAAAATCTGAGTAAATGCTTTAAGGTGATAATATGTATTCAATGGGTTATTAAAGATGTGTAATTCACATGCTAAGAACTCAGCAGTGAATATTTGTTGAATCCGTGGTGCATGGACCGTTTTCGGAACACGGAATGTTACGGGGAAGGTATCTATGAAAATGAGATGTCTATTGTATACAACATGCACCAAGAGAATTTTTCTGCGAAAACTGCCTGATTTTCTTAACTGACGTTAGGAAAACCTGCGAAATGTAAGTAAATGTTTCTAGGTGTAAATATACCTTGTATTGTGGTTGAAAAATCGGTAATCAACATGCTCACGGTCATTAAATAATGTTTGTCGAAGCCGTGATGAATGTAACGTTTTCGGAACACGGAATGTCTCGGTCAGTGAAGCTCTGAAAATAACAATTCTACTGCATAGAACTCGCTTGAATTGAATGTTTCTGTGAAAATTTCATGATTTTCGAAACTGGATGTTAGGAAAAACCTGTGAAATCAGAATAACTACTTCTAGGTGTAAATATGCCTTGTATGGTGGATGAAAGTTCGGTAATCCACATGCTCTCACTCATTAAAGAATGTTTGTCGAACTCTTGATGCATGTAACGTGTTCGGAATACGGAATGTCATAGTGAAGGAAACAATGTAAGTTACATGTCTATTGGGTAGAACTCGCTTGAAGAGAATATTTCTGCGAAATGTGCCTCATTTTTAAAACTGACATTAGGAGAACACTGTGAAATCTGAGAAAATGCTTCTAAGTGTCAATATGCCTTGAATGGTGAATGAAAGTCCGGTCATCCACATGTTAATAACAGTGTAGTAATTATTTTTTAAACCGTGATTCATGTAGCGCCTTTGAAAAGCGGAATTTCACGGTAATGAAACTATGGAAATTACAATTCTATTGAGTAGAACGAGCTAGAAGAGAATTTTTCTGCGAAAATTGCATGATTATCGAATCTGAAATTTGGAAAAAGCTGCAAAAAGGGAGTAAATATTTGCAGGTGTAAATGTGCCTTTATGATGCAAGAAAGTTCGGTAATCCACATTTTCACAATATATTAAAGAATCTTTTTCTAATCCGTGATGCATTTAGCGTGTTCAGATCGTGGAATTTCACGGTGATTGAAACAATGTAAATGACTTCTCTATTGGGTAGAACTCGCTCCGAGAGTGTTTTTCTGTGAAAACTTCGTCATTTTTGAAACTGGGGTTAAGAAAACGCTGCAAAATCTGAGAAAATACTTCTAAGAATCAATATGCAAAGTTTTGTGATGAAAGTTCTGTAATCCACATGCTAACAAATTTGTAGTGAATATTTGTCGAATCTTTTATGCATGTAACATGTTCGGAGCACGGAATTTCACGGCCAGGGAATTTATGTAAATTACATTTCCCTTGGTTAGAAATCACTCCAAGAGATTTTTCCTGAGAAATCGGCCTGATTTTCGAAACTGGCTTTAGGAAAATCCTGCGAAGCCTCCTTACTAGATTCTCGGTGTACATCTGCCTTTTATGGTGGATGAAAGTTCAGTAATCTGCATGCTAACTACTCTGTAGTGAATATTTGTCGAATCCGAGATACGTGAAGTGTGTTCGGAACACACAATATCACGGTGAGCGAATCTATGTAAAATACAGGTCTCTTGGGTAGAATTTGCTCTAAGAGTTTTTTCTGAGAAATCTGCCTCATTTTTGAACCTGGCGTTTGAAAATCTCTGCAAAATCAGAGAATTTGCTTCAAAGTGTCAATATGCCTTGTATTGTGATGCAAGATCGTAAAACCACATGCAAACAAATCTGTGGTGAATATTTTTAGAAAGCGTTATGCATGAAGTGGGATCGTATCACGGAAAATCCCGGCGATGAAATCTATGTAAATTACACACCTATTGGTTAGAATTCGCTCCAAAATTTTTTCCCTGTGAAAACGGCCTGATTTTCCAAACTGGCATTAGGAAAAACCTGCAAATTCAGAGTTAATGTTTCTAGTTGTAAATATGCCATGTATGGCGGATGAAATTTCTGTAATCTACATGTTCACAACTCATTCGAGAAAGTTTGTTGAAACCTTGATGCATGTAGCGTGTTCGGAAAATGGAATGTCACTGTGAGGGAAACTATGTAAATTACATTTCTATTGGGAAGTACTCGCTCCACGAGAATTTTTCTGCCAAATCTGCCTCCTTTTCAAAACTGGCATTAGGAAAAACTTTTGAAATGGGAGAAAATGCTTCAAATTGTCAACATGGCTTTTATGGTGGATGAAAGTTCTGTAATCCTAATGCTAACAACTCTGTAGTGAATATTTGTCGAATCCGTGATGCATGTAGCGTGTTCGGAACACGGAATTTCACGATGACGGGTTCTAAGTAAATTGCATGTCTATTGGGTAGAACTCGCTCCAAGAGGATTTTTCTGAGGAAACTGCATGATTTTAGAGACTGACATTAGGAGAATACTACTAAATCAGAATAAAATTTCTATGTATAAATATGCACTGTAAGGTGGATTAAAGTTCGTTAATACACATGTTCACAACTCATTAAAGAATGTTTGTTGAATCCGTGGTGCATGTAACGTGTTCAGAACACGGAATATCACGGTGATTGAAAGTAGGCAAATTACCTATCTTTTGGGTAGAACTGGCTCCAAGAGCATTTTTCTGCCAAATCTGCCTCATTTTCAAACTGGCGTTCAAACTAACGTGTGAAATCTGAGAAAATTCTTCAAAGTGTCAGTAAGCCTTTTATGGTGAATGAAAGTGCTGTAATCCACTTGCTAACAACTCTGTAGTGAATATTTGTCACATCTGAGATGCATGTAGCGTGTTCGGAACACGGAATTTGACGGTGAGCGAATCCATGTAAATTACATATCTATTGGTTAGAACCTGCTCCAAGAGGTTTTTGCCATGAAATCTGCCTCATTTTAGAAACTGGCATTTGGAAATCTCTGTGAAATCACAGAAAATGCTTCTAAGCATCTATATGCTTTCTATAGTGAGAAAGTCCTGTAATCCACATGCAAACAACTGTGTAGTGTATATTTGTCGAAACTTTTCTGCATGTAGCATGTTCGAAACACGTATTTTCACAGCGGGAGAATCTATGTAATTTACATATCTATTGGGTAGAACACGCTCCAAAAGTTTTTTCCTTTGAAAACTGCCTGATTTTCGAAACTGCAATTAGGAAATATCTGCGAACTCAGTGTTAATGTTTCTAGGTGTCAATATGCCCTGTATGGTGGATGAAAGTTGTGTAATACACATATACACAACTCATTAAGAATGTTTCTCAAATCCGTGATGTGTGTAGTGCGTTCGGAACATGGACTATCACGGTGAGGCAATCTATGTAAATTACATATCTATTGGTTAGAACACGCTCCAGGAGCATTTTACTGAAAAATCTGCCTCAGTTTGGAAACTGTTGTTATGAAACCCTGCAAAATCTGAGTAAATGCTTTAAGGTGATAATATGTATTCAATGGGTTATTAAAGATGTGTAATTCACATGCTAAGAACTCAGCAGTGAATATTTGTTGAATCCGTGGTGCATGGACCGTTTTCGGAACACGGAATGTTACGGGGAAGGTATCTATGAAAATGAGATGTCTATTGTATACAACATGCACCAAGAGAATTTTTCTGCGAAAACTGCCTGATTTTCTTAACTGACGTTAGGAAAACCTGCGAAATGTAAGTAAATGTTTCTAGGTGTAAATATACCTTGTATTGTGGTTGAAAAATCGGTAATCAACATGCTCACGGTCATTAAATAATGTTTGTCGAAGCCGTGATGAATGTAACGTTTTCGGAACACGGAATGTCTCGGTCAGTGAAGCTCTGAAAATAACAATTCTACTGCATAGAACTCGCTTGAATTGAATGTTTCTGTGAAAATTTCATGATTTTCGAAACTGGATGTTAGGAAAAACCTGTGAAATCAGAATAACTACTTCTAGGTGTAAATATGCCTTGTATGGTGGATGAAAGTTCGGTAATCCACATGCTCTCACTCATTAAAGAATGTTTGTCGAACTCTTGATGCATGTAACGTGTTCGGAATACGGAATGTCATAGTGAAGGAAACAATGTAAGTTACATGTCTATTGGGTAGAACTCGCTTGAAGAGAATATTTCTGCGAAATGTGCCTCATTTTTAAAACTGACATTAGGAGAACACTGTGAAATCTGAGAAAATGCTTCTAAGTGTCAATATGCCTTGAATGGTGAATGAAAGTCCGGTCATCCACATGTTAATAACAGTGTAGTAATTATTTTTTAAACCGTGATTCATGTAGCGCCTTTGAAAAATGGAATTTCACGGTAATGAAACTATGGAAATTACAATTCTATTGAGTAGAACGAGCTAGAAGAGAATTTTTCTGCGAAAATTGCATGATTATCGAATGTGAAGTTTGGAAAAAGCTGCAAAAAGGGAGTAAATATTTGCAGGTGTAAATGTGCCTTTATGATGCAAGAAAGTTCGGTAATCCACATTTTCACAATATATTAAAGAATCTTTTTCTAATCCGTGATGCATTTAGCGTGTTCAGATCGTGGAATTTCACGGTGATTGAAACAATGTAAATGACTTCTCTATTGGGTAGAACTCGCTCCGAGAGTGTTTTTCTGTGAAAACTTCGTCATTTTTGAAACTGGGGTTAAGAAAACGCTGCAAAATCTGAGAAAATACTTCTAAGAATCAATATGCAAAGTTTTGTGATGAAAGTTCTGTAATCCACATGCTAACAAATTTGTAGTGAATATTTGTCGAATCTTTTATGCATGTAACATGTTCGGAGCACGGAATTTCACGGCCAGGGAATTTATGTAAATTACATTTCCCTTGGTTAGAAATCACTCCAAGAGATTTTTCCTGAGAAATCGGCCTGATTTTCGAAACTGGCTTTAGGAAAATCCTGCGAAGCCTCCTTACTAGATTCTCGGTGTACATCTGCCTTTTATGGTGGATGAAAGTTCAGTAATCTGCATGCTAACTACTCTGTAGTGAATATTTGTCGAATCCGAGATACGTGAAGTGTGTTCAGAACACACAATATCACGGTGAGCGAATCTATGTAAAATACAGGTCTCTTGGGTAGAATTTGCTCTAAGAGTTTTTTCTGAGAAATCTGCCTCATTTTTGAACCTGGCGTTTGAAAATCTCTGCAAAATCAGAGAATTTGCTTCAAAGTGTCAATATGCCTTGTATTGTGATGCAAGATCGTAAAACCACATGCAAACAAATCTGTGGTGAATATTTTTAGAAAGCGTTATGCATGAAGTGGGATCGTATCACGGAAAATCCCGGCGATGAAATCTATGTAAATTACACACCTATTGGTTAGAATTCGCTCCAAAATTTTTTCCCTGTGAAAACGGCCTGATTTTCCAAACTGGCATTAGGAAAAACCTGCAAATTCAGAGTTAATGTTTCTAGTTGTAAATATGCCATGTATGGCGGATGAAATTTCTGTAATCTACATGTTCACAACTCATTCGAGAAAGTTTGTTGAAACCTTGATGCATGTAGCGTGTTCGGAAAATGGAATGTCACTGTGAGGGAAACTATGTAAATTACATTTCTATTGGGAAGTACTCACTCCACGAGAATTTTTCTGCCAAATCTGCCTCCTTTTCAAAACTGGCATTAGGAAAAACTTTTGAAATGGGAGAAAATGCTTCAAATTGTCAACATGGCTTTTATGGTGGATGAAAGTTCTGTAATCCTAATGCTAACAACTCTGTAGTGAATATTTGTCGAATCCGTGATGCATGTAGCGTGTTCGGAACACGGAATTTCACGATGACGGGTTCTAAGTAAATTGCATGTCTATTGGGTAGAACTCGCTCCAAGAGGATTTTTCTGAGGAAACTGCATGATTTTAGAGACTGACATTAGGAGAATACTACTAAATCAGAATAAAATTTCTATGTATAAATATGCACTGTAAGGTGGATTAAAGTTCGTTAATACACATGTTCACAACTCATTAAAGAATGTTTGTTGAATCCGTGGTGCATGTAACGTGTTCAGAACACGGAATATCACGGTGATTGAAAGTAGGCAAATTACCTATCTTTTGGGTAGAACTGGCTCCAAGAGCATTTTTCTGCCAAATCTGCCTCATTTTCAAACTGGCGTTCAAACTAACGTGTGAAATCTGAGAAAATTCTTCAAAGTGTCAGTAAGCCTTTTATGGTGAATGAAAGTGCTGTAATCCACTTGCTAACAACTCTGTAGTGAATATTTGTCACATCTGAGATGCATGTAGCGTGTTCGGAACACGGAATTTGACGGTGAGCGAATCCATGTAAATTACATATCTATTGGTTAGAACCTGCTCCAAGAGGTTTTTGCCATGAAATCTGCCTCATTTTAGAAACTGGCATTTGGAAATCTCTGTGAAATCACAGAAAATGCTTCTAAGCATCTATATGCTTTCTATAGTGAGAAAGTCCTGTAATCCACATGCAAACAACTGTGTAGTGTATATTTGTCGAAACTTTTCTGCATGTAGCATGTTCGAAACACGTATTTTCACAGCGGGAGAATCTATGTAATTTACATATCTATTGGGTAGAACACGCTCCAAAAGTTTTTTCCTTTGAAAACTGCCTGATTTTCGAAACTGCAATTAGGAAATATCTGCGAACTCAGTGTTAATGTTTCTAGGTGTCAATATGCCCTGTATGGTGGATGAAAGTTGTGTAATACACATATACACAACTCATTAAGAATGTTTCTCAAATCCGTGATGTGTGTAGTGCGTTCGGAACATGGACTATCACGGTGAGGCAAACTATGTAAATTACATATCTATTGGTTAGAACACGCTCCAGGAGCATTTTACTGAAAAATCTGCCTCAGTTTGGAAACTGTTGTTATGAAAACGCTGCAAAATCTGAGTAAATGCTTTAAGGTGATAATATGTATTCAATGGGTTATTAAAGATGTGTAATTCACATGCTAAGAACTCAGCAGTGAATATTTGTTGAATCCGTGGTGCATGGACCGTTTTCGGAACACGGAATGTTACGGTGAAGGTATCTATGAAAATGAGATGTCTATTGGATAGAACATGCACCAAGAGAATTTTTCTGCGAAAACTGCCTGATTTTCATAACTGACGTTAGGAAAACCTGCGAAATGTAAGTAAATGTTTCTAGGTGTAAATATACCTTGTATTGTGGTTGAAAAATCGGTAATCAACATGCTCACGGTCATTAAATAATGTTTGTCGAAGCCGTGATGAATGTAACGTTTTCGGAACACGGAATGTCTCGGTCAGTGAAGCTCTGAAAATAACAATTCTACTGCATAGAACTCGCTTGAATTGAATGTTTCTGTGAAAATTTCATGATTTTCGAAACTGGATGTTAGGAAAAACCTGTGAAATCAGAATAACTACTTCTAGGTGTAAATATGCCTTGTATGGTGGATGAAAGTTCGGTAATCCACATGCTCTCACTCATTAAAGAATGTTTGTCGAACTCTTGATGCATGTAACGTGTTCGGAATACGGAATGTCATAGTGAAGGAAACAATGTAAGTTACATGTCTATTGGGTAGAACTCGCTTGAAGAGAATATTTCTGCGAAATGTGCCTCATTTTTAAAACTGACATTAGGAGAACACTGTGAAATCTGAGAAAATGCTTCTAAGTGTCAATATGCCTTGAATGGTGAATGAAAGTCCGGTCATCCACATGTTAATAACAGTGTAGTAATTATTTTTTAAACCGTGATTCATGTAGCGCCTTTGAAAAATGGAATTTCACGGTAATGAAACTATGGAAATTACAATTCTATTGAGTAGAACGAGCTAGAAGAGAATTTTTCTGCGAAAATTGCATGATTATCGAATGTGAAGTTTGGAAAAAGCTGCAAAAAGGGAGTAAATATTTGCAGGTGTAAATGTGCCTTTATGATGCAAGAAAGTTCGGTAATCCACATTTTCACAATATATTAAAGAATCTTTTTCTAATCCGTGATGCATTTAGCGTGTTCAGATCGTGGAATTTCACGGTGATTGAAACAATGTAAATGACTTCTCTATTGGGTAGAACTCGCTCCGAGAGTGTTTTTCTGTGAAAACTTCGTCATTTTTGAAACTGGGGTTAAGAAAACGCTGCAAAATCTGAGAAAATACTTCTAAGAATCAATATGCAAAGTTTTGTGATGAAAGTTCTGTAATCCACATGCTAACAAATTTGTAGCGAATATTTGTCGAATCATTTATGCATGTAACATGTTCGGAGCACGGAATTTCACGGCCAGGGAATTTATGTAAATTACATTTCCCTTGGTTAGAAATCACTCCAAGAGATTTTTCCTGAGAAATCGGCCTGATTTTCGAAACTGGCTTTAGGAAAATCCTGCGAAGCCTCCTTACTAGATTCTCGGTGTACATCTGCCTTTTATGGTGGATGAAAGTTCAGTAATCTGCATGCTAACTACTCTGTAGTGAATATTTGTCGAATCCGAGATACGTGAAGTGTGTTCGGAACACACAATATCACGGTGAGCGAATCTATGTAAAATACAGGTCTCTTGGGTAGAATTTGCTCTAAGAGTTTTTTCTGAGAAATCTGCCTCATTTTTGAACCTGGCGTTTGAAAATCTCTGCAAAATCAGAGAATTTGCTTCAAAGTGTCAATATGCCTTGTATTGTGATGCAAGATCGTAAAACCACATGCAAACAAATCTGTGGTGAATATTTTTAGAAAGCGTTATGCATGAAGTGGGATCGTATCACGGAAAATCCCGGCGATGAAATCTATGTAAATTACACACCTATTGGTTAGAATTCGCTCCAAAATTTTTTCCCTGTGAAAACGGCCTGATTTTCCAAACTGGCATTAGGAAAAACCTGCAAATTCAGAGTTAATGTTTCTAGTTGTAAATATGCCATGTATGGCGGATGAAATTTCTGTAATCTACATGTTCACAACTCATTCGAGAAAGTTTGTTGAAACCTTGATGCATGTAGCGTGTTCGGAAAATGGAATGTCACTGTGAGGGAAACTGTGTAAATTACATTTCTATTGGGAAGTACTCGCTCCATGAGAATTTTTCTGACAAATCTGCCTCCTTTTCAAAACTGGCATTAGGAAAAACTTTTGAAATGGGAGAAAATGCTTCAAATTGTCAACATGGCTTTTATGGTGGATGAAAGTTCTGTAATCCTAATGCTAACAACTCTGTAGTGAATATTTGTCGAATCCGTGATGCATGTAGCGTGTTCGGAACACGGAATTTCACGATGACGGGTTCTAAGTAAATTGCATGTCTATTGGGTAGAACTCGCTCCAAGAGGATTTTTCTGAGGAAACTGCATGATTTTAGAGACTGACATTAGGAGAATACTACTAAATCAGAATAAAATTTCTATGTATAAATATGCACTGTAAGGTGGATTAAAGTTCGTTAATACACATGTTCACAACTCATTAAAGAATGTTTGTTGAATCCGTGGTGCATGTAACGTGTTCAGAACACGGAATATCACGGTGATTGAAAGTAGGCAAATTACCTATCTTTTGGGTAGAACTGGCTCCAAGAGCATTTTTCTGCCAAATCTGCCTCATTTTCAAACTGGCGTTCAAACTAACGTGTGAAATCTGAGAAAATTCTTCAAAGTGTCAGTAAGCCTTTTATGGTGAATGAAAGTGCTGTAATCCACTTGCTAACAACTCTGTAGTGAATATTTGTCACATCTGAGATGCATGTAGCGTGTTCGGAACACGGAATTTGACGGTGAGCGAATCCATGTAAATTACATATCTATTGGTTAGAACCTGCTCCAAGAGGTTTTTGCCATGAAATCTGCCTCATTTTAGAAACTGGCATTTGGAAATCTCTGTGAAATCACAGAAAATGCTTCTAAGCATCTATATGCTTTCTATAGTGAGAAAGTCCTGTAATCCACATGCAAACAACTGTGTAGTGTATATTTGTCGAAACTTTTCTGCATGTAGCATGTTCGAAACACGTATTTTCACAGCGGGAGAATCTATGTAATTTACATATCTATTGGGTAGAACACGCTCCAAAAGTTTTTTCCTTTGAAAACTGCCTGATTTTCGAAACTGCAATTAGGAAATATCTGCGAACTCAGTGTTAATGTTTCTAGGTGTCAATATGCCCTGTATGGTGGATGAAAGTTGTGTAATACACATATACACAACTCATTAAGAATGTTTCTCAAATCCGTGATGTGTGTAGTGCGTTCGGAACATGGACTATCACGGTGAGGCAAACTATGTAAATTACATATCTATTGGTTAGAACACGCTCCAGGAGCATTTTACTGAAAAATCTGCCTCAGTTTGGAAACTGTTGTTATGAAAACGCTGCAAAATCTGAGTAAATGCTTTAAGGTGATAATATGTATTCAATGGGTTATTAAAGATGTGTAATTCACATGCTAAGAACTCAGCAGTGAATATTTGTTGAATCCGTGGTGCATGGACCGTTTTCGGAACACGGAATGTTACGGTGAAGGTATCTATGAAAATGAGATGTCTATTGGATAGAACATGCACCAAGAGAATTTTTCTGCGAAAACTGCCTGATTTTCATAACTGACGTTAGGAAAACCTGCGAAATGTAAGTAAATGTTTCTAGGTGTAAATATACCTTGTATTGTGGTTGAAAAATCGGTAATCAACATGCTCACGGTCATTAAATAATGTTTGTCGAAGCCGTGATGAATGTAACGTTTTCGGAACACGGAATGTCTCGGTCAGTGAAGCTCTGAAAATAACAATTCTACTGCATAGAACTCGCTTGAATTGAATGTTTCTGTGAAAATTTCATGATTTTCGAAACTGGATGTTAGGAAAAACCTGTGAAATCAGAATAACTACTTCTAGGTGTAAATATGCCTTGTATGGTGGATGAAAGTTCGGTAATCCACATGCTCTCACTCATTAAAGAATGTTTGTCGAACTCTTGATGCATGTAACGTGTTCGGAATACGGAATGTCATAGTGAAGGAAACAATGTAAGTTACATGTCTATTGGGTAGAACTCGCTTGAAGAGAATATTTCTGCGAAATGTGCCTCATTTTTAAAACTGACATTAGGAGAACACTGTGAAATCTGAGAAAATGCTTCTAAGTGTCAATATGCCTTGAATGGTGAATGAAAGTC
Organism: Camelus dromedarius; assembly: GCF_036321535.1. Classification (NCBI taxonomy): domain Eukaryota; kingdom Metazoa; phylum Chordata; class Mammalia; order Artiodactyla; family Camelidae; genus Camelus; species Camelus dromedarius. The sequence continues at coordinate 4,395,591 of NW_026989731.1, forward strand.
CGGTCATCCACATGTTAATAACAGTGTAGTAATTATTTTTTAAACCGTGATTCATGTAGCGCCTTTGAAAAATGGAATTTCACGGTAATGAAACTATGGAAATTACAATTCTATTGAGTAGAACGAGCTAGAAGAGAATTTTTCTGCGAAAATTGCATGATTATCGAATGTGAAGTTTGGAAAAAGCTGCAAAAAGGGAGTAAATATTTGCAGGTGTAAATGTGCCTTTATGATGCAAGAAAGTTCGGTAATCCACATTTTCACAATATATTAAAGAATCTTTTTCTAATCCGTGATGCATTTAGCGTGTTCAGATCGTGGAATTTCACGGTGATTGAAACAATGTAAATGACTTCTCTATTGGGTAGAACTCGCTCCGAGAGTGTTTTTCTGTGAAAACTTCGTCATTTTTGAAACTGGGGTTAAGAAAACGCTGCAAAATCTGAGAAAATACTTCTAAGAATCAATATGCAAAGTTTTGTGATGAAAGTTCTGTAATCCACATGCTAACAAATTTGTAGCGAATATTTGTCGAATCATTTATGCATGTAACATGTTCGGAGCACGGAATTTCACGGCCAGGGAATTTATGTAAATTACATTTCCCTTGGTTAGAAATCACTCCAAGAGATTTTTCCTGAGAAATCGGCCTGATTTTCGAAACTGGCTTTAGGAAAATCCTGCGAAGCCTCCTTACTAGATTCTCGGTGTACATCTGCCTTTTATGGTGGATGAAAGTTCAGTAATCTGCATGCTAACTACTCTGTAGTGAATATTTGTCGAATCCGAGATACGTGAAGTGTGTTCGGAACACACAATATCACGGTGAGCGAATCTATGTAAAATACAGGTCTCTTGGGTAGAATTTGCTCTAAGAGTTTTTTCTGAGAAATCTGCCTCATTTTTGAACCTGGCGTTTGAAAATCTCTGCAAAATCAGAGAATTTGCTTCAAAGTGTCAATATGCCTTGTATTGTGATGCAAGATCGTAAAACCACATGCAAACAAATCTGTGGTGAATATTTTTAGAAAGCGTTATGCATGAAGTGGGATCGTATCACGGAAAATCCCGGCGATGAAATCTATGTAAATTACACACCTATTGGTTAGAATTCGCTCCAAAATTTTTTCCCTGTGAAAACGGCCTGATTTTCCAAACTGGCATTAGGAAAAACCTGCAAATTCAGAGTTAATGTTTCTAGTTGTAAATATGCCATGTATGGCGGATGAAATTTCTGTAATCTACATGTTCACAACTCATTCGAGAAAGTTTGTTGAAACCTTGATGCATGTAGCGTGTTCGGAAAATGGAATGTCACTGTGAGGGAAACTGTGTAAATTACATTTCTATTGGGAAGTACTCGCTCCATGAGAATTTTTCTGACAAATCTGCCTCCTTTTCAAAACTGGCATTAGGAAAAACTTTTGAAATGGGAGAAAATGCTTCAAATTGTCAACATGGCTTTTATGGTGGATGAAAGTTCTGTAATCCTAATGCTAACAACTCTGTAGTGAATATTTGTCGAATCCGTGATGCATGTAGCGTGTTCGGAACACGGAATTTCACGATGACGGGTTCTAAGTAAATTGCATGTCTATTGGGTAGAACTCGCTCCAAGAGGATTTTTCTGAGGAAACTGCATGATTTTAGAGACTGACATTAGGAGAATACTACTAAATCAGAATAAAATTTCTATGTATAAATATGCACTGTAAGGTGGATTAAAGTTCGTTAATACACATGTTCACAACTCATTAAAGAATGTTTGTTGAATCCGTGGTGCATGTAACGTGTTCAGAACACGGAATATCACGGTGATTGAAAGTAGGCAAATTACCTATCTTTTGGGTAGAACTGGCTCCAAGAGCATTTTTCTGCCAAATCTGCCTCATTTTCAAACTGGCGTTCAAACTAACGTGTGAAATCTGAGAAAATTCTTCAAAGTGTCAGTAAGCCTTTTATGGTGAATGAAAGTGCTGTAATCCACTTGCTAACAACTCTGTAGTGAATATTTGTCACATCTGAGATGCATGTAGCGTGTTCGGAACACGGAATTTGACGGTGAGCGAATCCATGTAAATTACATATCTATTGGTTAGAACCTGCTCCAAGAGGTTTTTGCCATGAAATCTGCCTCATTTTAGAAACTGGCATTTGGAAAACTCTGTGAAATCACAGAAAATGCTTCTAAGCATCTATATGCTTTCTATAGTGAGAAAGTCCTGTAATCCACATGCAAACAACTGTGTAGTGTATATTTGTCGAAACTTTTCTGCATGTAGCATGTTCGAAACACGTATTTTCACAGCGGGAGAATCTATGTAATTTACATATCTATTGGGTAGAACACGCTCCAAAAGTTTTTTCCTTTGAAAACTGCCTGATTTTCGAAACTGCAATTAGGAAATATCTGCGAACTCAGTGTTAATGTTTCTAGGTGTCAATATGCCCTGTATGGTGGATGAAAGTTGTGTAATACACATATACACAACTCATTAAGAATGTTTCTCAAATCCGTGATGTGTGTAGTGCGTTCGGAACATGGACTATCACGGTGAGGCAAACTATGTAAATTACATATCTATTGGTTAGAACACGCTCCAGGAGCATTTTACTGAAAAATCTGCCTCAGTTTGGAAACTGTTGTTATGAAAACGCTGCAAAATCTGAGTAAATGCTTTAAGGTGATAATATGTATTCAATGGGTTATTAAAGATGTGTAATTCACATGCTAAGAACTCAGCAGTGAATATTTGTTGAATCCGTGGTGCATGGACCGTTTTCGGAACACGGAATGTTACGGTGAAGGTATCTATGAAAATGAGATGTCTATTGGATAGAACATGCACCAAGAGAATTTTTCTGCGAAAACTGCCTGATTTTCATAACTGATGTTAGGAAAACCTGCGAAATGTAAGTAAATGTTTCTAGGTGTAAATATACCTTGTATTGTGGTTGAAAAATCGGTAATCAACATGCTCACGGTCATTAAATAATGTATGTCGAAGCCGTGATTAATGTAACGTTTTCGGAACACGGAATGTCTCGGTCAGTGAAGCTCTGAAAATAACAATTCTACTGGATAGAACTCGCTTGAATTGAATGTTTCTGTGAAAATTTCATGATTTTCGAAACTGGATGTTAGGAAAAACCTGTGAAATCAGAATAACTACTTCTAGGTGTAAATATGCCTTGTATGGTGGATGAAAGTTCGGTAATCCACATGCTCTCACTCATTAAAGAATGTTTGTCGAACTCGTGATGCATGTAACGTGTTCGGAATACGGAATGTCATAGTGAAGGAAACAATGTAAGTTACATGTCTATTGGGTAGAACTCGCTTGAAGAGAATATTTCTGCGAAATGTGCCTCATTTTTAAAACTGATATTAGGAGAACACTGTGAAATCTGAAAAAATGCTTCTAAGTGTCAATATGCCTTGAATGGTGAATGAAAGTCCGGTCATCCACATGTTAATAACAGTGTAGTAATTATTTTTTAAACCGTGATTCATGTAGCGCCTTTGAAAAACGGAATTTCACGGTAATGAAACTATGGAAATTACAATTCTATTGAGTAGAACGAGCTAGAAGAGAATTTTTCTGCGAAAATTGCATGATTATCGAATGTGAAGTTTGGAAAAAGCTGCAAAAAGGGAGTAAATATTTGCAGGTGTAAATGTGCCTTTATGATGCAAGAAAGTTCGGTAATCCACATTTTCACAATATATTAAAGAATCTTTTTCTAATCCGTGATGCATTTAGCGTGTTCAGATCGTGGAATTTCACGGTGATTGAAACAATATAAATGACTACTCTATTGGGTAGAACTCGCTCCGAGAGTGTTTTTCTGCGAAAACTTCGTCATTTTTGAAACTGGCGTTAAGAAAACGCTGCAAAATCTGAGAAAATACTTCTAAGAATCAATATGCAAAGTTTTGTGATGAAAGTTCTGTAATCCACATGCTAACAAATTTGTAGTGAATATTTGTCGAATCTTTTATGCATGTAACATGTTCGGAGCATGGAATTTCACGGCCAGGGAATTTATGTAAATTACATTTCCCTTGGTTAGAAATCACTCCAAGAGATTTTTCCTGAGAAATCGGCCTGATTTTCGAAACTGGCTTTAGGAAAATCCTGCGAAGCCTCCTTACTAGATTCTCGGTGTACATCTGCCTTTTATGGTGGATGAAAGTTCAGTAATCTGCATGCTAACTACTCTGTAGTGAATATTTGTTGAATCCGAGATACGTGAAGTGTGTTCAGAACACACAATATCACGGTGAGCGAATCTATGTAAAATACAGGTCTCTTGGGTAGAATTTGCTCTAAGAGTTTTTTCTGAGAAATCTGCCTCATTTTTGAACCTGGCGTTTGAAAATCTCTGCAAAATCAGAGAATTTGCTTCAAAGTGTCAATATGCCTTGTATTGTGATGCAAGATCGTAAAACCACATGCAAACAAATCTGTGGTGAATATTTTTAGAAAGCGTTATGCATGAAGTGGGATCGTATCACGGAAAATCCCGGCGATGAAATCTATGTAAATTACACACCTATTGGTTAGAATTCGCTCCAAAATTTTTTCCCTGTGAAAACGGCCTGATTTTCCAAACTGGCATTAGGAAAAACCTGCAAATTCAGAGTTAATGTTTCTAGTTGTAAATATGCCATGTATGGCGGATGAAATTTCTGTAATCTACATGTTCACAACTCATTCGAGAAAGTTTGTTGAAACCTTGATGCATGTAGCGTGTTCGGAAAATGGAATGTCACTGTGAGGGAAACTATGTAAATTACATTTCTATTGGGAAGTACTCGCTCCACGAGAATTTTTCTGCCAAATCTGCCTCCTTTTCAAAACTGGCATTAGGAAAATCTTTTGAAATGGGAGAAAATGCTTCAAATTGTCAACATGGCTTTTGTGGTGGATGAAAGTTCTGTAATCCTAATGCTAACAACTCTGTAGTGAATATTTGTCGAATCCGTGATGCATGTAGCGTGTTCGGAACACGGAATTTCACGATGACGGGTTCTAAGTAAATTGCATGTCTATTGGGTAGAACTCGCTCCAAGAGGATTTTTCTGTGGAAACTGCATGATTTTAGAGACTGACATTAGGAGAATACTACTAAATCAGAATAAAATTTCTATGTATAAATATGCACTGTAAGGTGGATTAAAGTTCGTTAATACACATGTTCGCAACTCATTAAAGAATGTTTGTTGAATCCGTGGTGCATGTAACGTGTTCAGAACACGGAATATCACGGTGATTGAAAGTAGGCAAATTACCTATCTTTTGGGTAGAACTGGCTCCAAGAGCATTTTTCTGCCAAATCTGCCTCATTTTCAAACTGGCGTTCAAACTAACGTGTGAAATCTGAGAAAATTCTTCAAAGTGTCAGTAAGCCTTTTATGGTGAATGAAAGTGCTGTAATCCACTTGCTAACAACTCTGTAGTGAATATTTGTCACATCTGAGATGCATGTAGCGTGTTCGGAACACGGAATTTGACGATGAGCGAATCCATGTAAATTACATATCTATTGGTTAGAACCTGCTCCAAGAGGTTTTTGCCATGAAATCTGCCTCATTTTAGAAACTGGCATTTGGAAAACTCTGTGAAATCACAGAAAATGCTTCTAAGCATCTATATGCTTTCTATAGTGAGAAAGTCCTGTAATCCACATGCAAACAACTGTGTAGTGTATATTTGTCGAAACTTTTCTGCATGTAGCATGTTCGAAACACGTATTTTCACAGCGGGAGAATCTATGTAATTTACATATCTATTGGGTAGAACACGCTCCAACAGTTTTTTCCTTTGAAAACTGCCTGATTTTCGAAACTGCTATTAGGAAATATCTGCGAACTCAGTGTTAATATTTCTAGGTGTCAATATGCCCTGTATGGTGGATGAAAGTTTTGTAATACACATATACACAACTCATTAAGAATGTTTCTCAAATCCGTGATGTGTGTAGTGCGTTCGGAACATGGACTATCACGGTGAGGCAAACTATGTAAATTACATATCTATTGGTTAGAACACGCTCCAGGAGCATTTTACTGAAAAATCTGCCTCAGTTTGGAAACTGTTGTTATGAAAACGCTGCAAAATCTGAGTAAATGCTTTAAGGTGATAATATGTATTCAATGGGTTATTAAAGATGTGTAATTCACATGCTAAGAACTCAGCAGTGAATATTTGTTGAATCCGTGGTGCATGGACCGTTTTCGGAACACGGAATGTTACGGGGAAGGTATCTATGAAAATGAGATGTCTATTGGATAGAACATGCACCAAGAGAATTTTTCTGCGAAAACTGCCTGATTTTCATAACTGACGTTAGGAAAACCTGCGAAATGTAAGTAAATGTTTCTAGGTGTAAATATACCTTGTATTGTGGTTGAAAAATCAGTAATCAATATGCTCACAGTCATTAAATAATGTTTGTCGAAGCCGTGATGAATGTAACGTTTTCGGAACACGGAATGTCTCGTTCAGTGAAGCTCTGAAAATAACAATTCTACTGCATAGAACTCGCTTGAATTGAATGTTTCTGTGAAAATTTCATGATTTTCGAAACTGGATGTTAGGAAAAACCTGTGAAATCAGAATAACTACTTCTAGGTGTAAATATGCCTTGTATGGTGGATGAAAGTTCGGTAATCCACATGCTCTCACTCATTAAAGAATGTTTGTCGAACTCGTGATGCATGTAACGTGTTCGGAATACGAAATGTCATAGTGAAGGAAACAATGTAAGTTACATGTCTATTGGGTAGAACTCGCTTGAAGAGAATATTTCTGCGAAATGTGCCTCATTTTTAAAACTGACATTAGGAGAACACTGTGAAATCTGAGAAAATGCTTCTAAGTGTCAATATGCCTTGAATGGTGAATGAAAGTCCGGTCATCAACATGTTAATAACAGTGTAGTAATTATTTTTTAAACCGTGATTCATGTAGCGCCTTTGAAAAACGGAATTTCACGGTAATGAAACTATGGAAATTACAATTCTATTGAGTAGAACGAGCTAGAAGAGAATTTTTCTGCGAAAATTGCATGATTATCGAATGTGAAGTTTGGAAAAAGCTGCAAAAAGGGAGTAAATATTTGCAGGTGTAAATGTGCCTTTATGATGCAAGAAAGTTCGGTAATCCACATTTTCACAATATATTAAAGAATCTTTTTCTAATCCGTGATGCATTTAGCGTGTTCAGATCGTGGAATTTCACGGTGATTGAAACAATGTAAATGACTTCTCTATTGGGTAGAACTCGCTCCGAGAGTGTTTTTCTGCGAAAACTTCGTCATTTTTGAAACTGGCGTTTAGAAAATGCTGCAAATCTGAGAAAATACTTCTAAGAATCAATATGCAATGTTTTGTGATGAAAGTTCTGTAATCCACATGCTAACAAATTTGTAGTGAATATTTTTCGAATCTTTTATGCATGTAACATGTTCGGAGCATGGAATTTCACGGCCAGGGAATTTATGTAAATTACATTTCCCTTGGTTAGAAATCACTCCAAGAGATTTTTCCTGAGAAATCGGCCTGATTTTCGAAACTGGCTTTAGGAAAAACCTGCGAACCCACATTACTAGATTCTCGGTGTACATCTGCCTTTTATGGTGGATGAAAGTTCGGTAATCCGCATGCTAACTACTCTGTAGTGAATATTTGTCAAATCCGAGATACGTGAAGTGTGTTCGGAACACACAATATCACGGTGAGCGAATCTATGTAAAATACAGGTCTCTTGGGTAGAATTTGCTCTAAGAGTTTTTTCTGAGAAATCTGCCTCATTTTTGAACCTGGCGTTTGAAAATCTCTGCAAAATCAGAGAAAATGCTTCAAAGTGTCAATATGCCTTGTATTGTGATGCAAGATCGTAAAACCACATGCAAACAAATCTGTGGTGAATATTTTTAGAAAGCGTTATGCATGAAGTGGGATCGTATCACGGAAAATCCCGGCGATGAAATCTATGTAAATTACACACCTATTGGTTAGAATTCGCTCCAAAATTTTTTCCCTGTGAAAACGGCCTGATTTTCCAAACTGGCATTAGGAAAAACCTGCAAATTCAGAGTTAATGTTTCTAGTTGTAAATATGCCATGTATGGCGGATGAAATTTCTGTAATCTACATGTTCACAACTCATTCGAGAAAGTTTGTTGAAACCTTGATGCATGTAGCGTGTTCGGAAAATGGAATGTCACTGTGAGGGAAACTATGTAAATTACATTTCTATTGGGAAGTACTCGCTCCACGAGAATTTTTCTGCCAAATCTGCCTCCTTTTCAAAACTGGCATTAGGAAAATCTTTTGAAATGGGAGAAAATGCTTCAAATTGTCAACATGGCTTTTGTGGTGGATGAAAGTTCTGTAATCCTAATGCTAACAACTCTGTAGTGAATATTTGTCGAATCCGTGATGCATGTAGCGTGTTCGGAACACGGAATTTCACGATGACGGGTTCTAAGTAAATTGCATGTCTATTGGGTAGAACTCGCTCCAAGAGGATTTTTCTGTGGAAACTGCATGATTTTAGAGACTGACATTAGGAGAATACTACTAAATCAGAATAAAATTTCTATGTATAAATATGCACTGTAAGGTGGATTAAAGTTCGTTAATACACATGTTCACAACTCATTAAAGAATGTTTGTTGAATCCGTGGTGCATGTAACGTGTTCAGAACACGGAATATCACGGTGATTGAAAGTAGGCAAATTACCTATCTTTTGGGTAGAACTGGCTCCAAGAGCATTTTTCTGCCAAATCTGCCTCATTTTCAAACTGGCGTTCAAACTAACGTGTGAAATCTGAGAAAATTCTTCAAAGTGTCAGTAAGCCTTTTATGGTGAATGAAAGTGCTGTAATCCACTTGCTAACAACTCTGTAGTGAATATTTGTCACATCTGAGATGCATGTAGCGTGTTCGGAACACGGAATTTGACGGTGAGCGAATCCATGTAAATTACATATCTATTGGTTAGAACCTGCTCCAAGAGGTTTTTGCCATGAAATCTGCCTCATTTTAGAAACTGGCATTTGGAAATCTCTGTGAAATCACAGAAAATGCTTCTAAGCATCTATATGCTTTCTATAGTGAGAAAGTCCTGTAATCCACATGCAAACAACTGTGTAGTGTATATTTGTCGAAACTTTTCTGCATGTAGCATGTTCGAAACACGTATTTTCACAGCGGGAGAATCTATGTAATTTACATATCTATTGGGTAGAACACGCTCCAAAAGTTTTTTCCTTTGAAAACTGCCTGATTTTCGAAACTGCAATTAGGAAATATCTGCGAACTCAGTGTTAATGTTTCTAGGTGTCAATATGCCCTGTATGGTGGATGAAAGTTGTGTAATACACATATACACAACTCATTAAGAATGTTTCTCAAATCCGTGATGTGTGTAGTGCGTTCGGAACATGGACTATCACGGTGAGGCAAACTATGTAAATTACATATCTATTGGTTAGAACACGCTCCAGGAGCATTTTACTGAAAAATCTGCCTCAGTTTGGAAACTGTTGTTATGAAAACGCTGCAAAATCTGAGTAAATGCTTTAAGGTGATAATATGTATTCAATGGGTTATTAAAGATGTGTAATTCACATGCTAAGAACTCAGCAGTGAATATTTGTTGAATCCGTGGTGCATGGACCGTTTTCGGAACACGGAATGTTACGGGGAAGGTATCTATGAAAATGAGATGTCTATTGGATAGAACATTCACCAAGAGAATTTTTCTGCGAAAACTGCCTGATTTTCGTAACTGACGTTAGGAAAACCTGCGAAATGTAAGTAAATGTTTCTAGGTGTAAATATACCTTGTATTGTGGTTGAAAAATCAGTAATCAACATGCTCACAGTCATTAAATAATGTTTGTCGAAGCCGTGATGAATGTAACGTTTTCGGAACACGGAATGTCTCGTTCAGTGAAGCTCTGAAAATAACAATTCTACTGCATAGAACTCGCTTGAATTGAATGTTTCTGTGAAAATTTCATGATTTTCGAAACTGGATGTTAGGAAAAACCTGTGAAATCAGAATAACTACTTCTAGGTGTAAATATGCCTTGTATGGTGGATGAAAGTTCGGTAATCCACATGCTCTCACTCATTAAAGAATGTTTGTCGAACTCTTGATGCATGTAACGTGTTCGGAATACGGAATGTCATAGTGAAGGAAACAATGTAAGTTACATGTCTATTGGGTAGAACTCGCTTGAAGAGAATATTTCTGCGAAATGTGCCTCATTTTTAAAACTGACATTAGGAGAACACTGTGAAATCTGAGAAAATGCTTCTAAGTGTCAATATGCCTTGAATGGTGAATGAAAGTCCGGTCATCCACATGTTAATAACAGTGTAGTAATTATTTTTTAAACCGTGATTCATGTAGCGCCTTTGAAAAACGGAATTTCACGGTAATGAAACTATGGAAATTACAATTCTATTGAGTAGAAGGAGAAAGAAGAGAATTTTTCTGCGAAAATTGCATGATTATCGAATGTGAAGTTTGGAAAAAGCTGCAAAAAGGGAGTAAATATTTGCAGGTGTAAATGTGCCTTTATGATGCAAGAAAGTTCCTTAATCCACATTTTCACAATATATTAAAGAATCTTTTTCTAATCCGTGATGCATTTAGCGTGTTCAGATCGTGGAATTTCACGGTGATTGAAACAATGTAAATGACTTCTCTATTGGGTAGAACTCGCTCCGAGAGTGTTTTTCTGTGAAAACTTCGTCATTTTTGAAACTGGGGTTAAGAAAACGCTGCAAAATCTGAGAAAATACTTCTAAGAATCAATATGCAAAGTTTTGTGATGAAAGTTCTGTAATCCACATGCTAACAAATTTGTAGCGAATATTTGTCGAATCATTTATGCATGTAACATGTTCGGAGCACGGAATTTCACGGCCAGGGAATTTATGTAAATTACATTTCCCTTGGTTAGAAATCACTCCAAGAGATTTTTCCTGAGAAATCGGCCTGATTTTCGAAACTGGCTTTAGGAAAATCCTGCGAAGCCTCCTTACTAGATTCTCGGTGTACATCTGCCTTTTATGGTGGATGAAAGTTCAGTAATCTGCATGCTAACTACTCTGTAGTGAATATTTGTCGAATCCGAGATACGTGAAGTGTGTTCGGAACACACAATATCACGGTGAGCGAATCTATGTAAAATACAGGTCTCTTGGGTAGAATTTGCTCTAAGAGTTTTTTCTGAGAAATCTGCCTCATTTTTGAACCTGGCGTTTGAAAATCTCTGCAAAATCAGAGAATTTGCTTCAAAGTGTCAATATGCCTTGTATTGTGATGCAAGATCGTAAAACCACATGCAAACAAATCTGTGGTGAATATTTTTAGAAAGCGTTATGCATGAAGTGGGATCGTATCACGGAAAATCCCGGCGATGAAATCTATGTAAATTACACACCTATTGGTTAGAATTCGCTCCAAAATTTTTTCCCTGTGAAAACGGCCTGATTTTCCAAACTGGCATTAGGAAAAACCTGCAAATTCAGAGTTAATGTTTCTAGTTGTAAATATGCCATGTATGGCGGATGAAATTTCTGTAATCTACATGTTCACAACTCATTCGAGAAAGTTTGTTGAAACCTTGATGCATGTAGCGTGTTCGGAAAATGGAATGTCACTGTGAGGGAAACTGTGTAAATTACATTTCTATTGGGAAGTACTCGCTCCATGAGAATTTTTCTGACAAATCTGCCTCCTTTTCAAAACTGGCATTAGGAAAAACTTTTGAAATGGGAGAAAATGCTTCAAATTGTCAACATGGCTTTTATGGTGGATGAAAGTTCTGTAATCCTAATGCTAACAACTCTGTAGTGAATATTTGTCGAATCCGTGATGCATGTAGCGTGTTCGGAACACGGAATTTCACGATGACGGGTTCTAAGTAAATTGCATGTCTATTGGGTAGAACTCGCTCCAAGAGGATTTTTCTGAGGAAACTGCATGATTTTAGAGACTGACATTAGGAGAATACTACTAAATCAGAATAAAATTTCTATGTATAAATATGCACTGTAAGGTGGATTAAAGTTCGTTAATACACATGTTCACAACTCATTAAAGAATGTTTGTTGAATCCGTGGTGCATGTAACGTGTTCAGAACACGGAATATCACGGTGATTGAAAGTAGGCAAATTACCTATCTTTTGGGTAGAACTGGCTCCAAGAGCATTTTTCTGCCAAATCTGCCTCATTTTCAAACTGGCGTTCAAACTAACGTGTGAAATCTGAGAAAATTCTTCAAAGTGTCAGTAAGCCTTTTATGGTGAATGAAAGTGCTGTAATCCACTTGCTAACAACTCTGTAGTGAATATTTGTCACATCTGAGATGCATGTAGCGTGTTCGGAACACGGAATTTGACGGTGAGCGAATCCATGTAAATTACATATCTATTGGTTAGAACCTGCTCCAAGAGGTTTTTGCCATGAAATCTGCCTCATTTTAGAAACTGGCATTTGGAAAACTCTGTGAAATCACAGAAAATGCTTCTAAGCATCTATATGCTTTCTATAGTGAGAAAGTCCTGTAATCCACATGCAAACAACTGTGTAGTGTATATTTGTCGAAACTTTTCTGCATGTAGCATGTTCGAAACACGTATTTTCACAGCGGGAGAATCTATGTAATTTACATATCTATTGGGTAGAACACGCTCCAAAAGTTTTTTCCTTTGAAAACTGCCTGATTTTCGAAACTGCAATTAGGAAATATCTGCGAACTCAGTGTTAATGTTTCTAGGTGTCAATATGCCCTGTATGGTGGATGAAAGTTGTGTAATACACATATACACAACTCATTAAGAATGTTTCTCAAATCCGTGATGTGTGTAGTGCGTTCGGAACATGGACTATCACGGTGAGGCAAACTATGTAAATTACATATCTATTGGTTAGAACACGCTCCAGGAGCATTTTACTGAAAAATCTGCCTCAGTTTGGAAACTGTTGTTATGAAAACGCTGCAAAATCTGAGTAAATGCTTTAAGGTGATAATATGTATTCAATGGGTTATTAAAGATGTGTAATTCACATGCTAAGAACTCAGCAGTGAATATTTGTTGAATCCGTGGTGCATGGACCGTTTTCGGAACACGGAATGTTACGGTGAAGGTATCTATGAAAATGAGATGTCTATTGGATAGAACATGCACCAAGAGAATTTTTCTGCGAAAACTGCCTGATTTTCATAACTGATGTTAGGAAAACCTGCGAAATGTAAGTAAATGTTTCTAGGTGTAAATATACCTTGTATTGTGGTTGAAAAATCGGTAATCAACATGCTCACGGTCATTAAATAATGTATGTCGAAGCCGTGATTAATGTAACGTTTTCGGAACACGGAATGTCTCGGTCAGTGAAGCTCTGAAAATAACAATTCTACTGGATAGAACTCGCTTGAATTGAATGTTTCTGTGAAAATTTCATGATTTTCGAAACTGGATGTTAGGAAAAACCTGTGAAATCAGAATAACTACTTCTAGGTGTAAATATGCCTTGTATGGTGGATGAAAGTTCGGTAATCCACATGCTCTCACTCATTAAAGAATGTTTGTCGAACTCGTGATGCATGTAACGTGTTCGGAATACGGAATGTCATAGTGAAGGAAACAATGTAAGTTACATGTCTATTGGGTAGAACTCGCTTGAAGAGAATATTTCTGCGAAATGTGCCTCATTTTTAAAACTGATATTAGGAGAACACTGTGAAATCTGAAAAAATGCTTCTAAGTGTCAATATGCCTTGAATGGTGAATGAAAGTCCGGTCATCCACATGTTAATAACAGTGTAGTAATTATTTTTTAAACCGTGATTCATGTAGCGCCTTTGAAAAACGGAATTTCACGGTAATGAAACTATGGAAATTACAATTCTATTGAGTAGAACGAGCTAGAAGAGAATTTTTCTGCGAAAATTGCATGATTATCGAATGTGAAGTTTGGAAAAAGCTGCAAAAAGGGAGTAAATATTTGCAGGTGTAAATGTGCCTTTATGATGCAAGAAAGTTCGGTAATCCACATTTTCACAATATATTAAAGAATCTTTTTCTAATCCGTGATGCATTTAGCGTGTTCAGATCGTGGAATTTCACGGTGATTGAAACAATATAAATGACTACTCTATTGGGTAGAACTCGCTCCGAGAGTGTTTTTCTGCGAAAACTTCGTCATTTTTGAAACTGGCGTTAAGAAAACGCTGCAAAATCTGAGAAAATACTTCTAAGAATCAATATGCAAAGTTTTGTGATGAAAGTTCTGTAATCCACATGCTAACAAATTTGTAGTGAATATTTGTCGAATCTTTTATGCATGTAACATGTTCGGAGCATGGAATTTCACGGCCAGGGAATTTATGTAAATTACATTTCCCTTGGTTAGAAATCACTCCAAGAGATTTTTCCTGAGAAATCGGCCTGATTTTCGAAACTGGCTTTAGGAAAATCCTGCGAAGCCTCCTTACTAGATTCTCGGTGTACATCTGCCTTTTATGGTGGATGAAAGTTCAGTAATCTGCATGCTAACTACTCTGTAGTGAATATTTGTTGAATCCGAGATACGTGAAGTGTGTTCAGAACACACAATATCACGGTGAGCGAATCTATGTAAAATACAGGTCTCTTGGGTAGAATTTGCTCTAAGAGTTTTTTCTGAGAAATCTGCCTCATTTTTGAACCTGGCGTTTGAAAATCTCTGCAAAATCAGAGAATTTGCTTCAAAGTGTCAATATGCCTTGTATTGTGATGCAAGATCGTAAAACCACATGCAAACAAATCTGTGGTGAATATTTTTAGAAAGCGTTATGCATGAAGTGGGATCGTATCACGGAAAATCCCGGCGATGAAATCTATGTAAATTACACACCTATTGGTTAGAATTCGCTCCAAAATTTTTTCCCTGTGAAAACGGCCTGATTTTCCAAACTGGCATTAGGAAAAACCTGCAAATTCAGAGTTAATGTTTCTAGTTGTAAATATGCCATGTATGGCGGATGAAATTTCTGTAATCTACATGTTCACAACTCATTCGAGAAAGTTTGTTGAAACCTTGATGCATGTAGCGTGTTCGGAAAATGGAATGTCACTGTGAGGGAAACTATGTAAATTACATTTCTATTGGGAAGTACTCGCTCCACGAGAATTTTTCTGCCAAATCTGCCTCCTTTTCAAAACTGGCATTAGGAAAATCTTTTGAAATGGGAGAAAATGCTTCAAATTGTCAACATGGCTTTTGTGGTGGATGAAAGTTCTGTAATCCTAATGCTAACAACTCTGTAGTGAATATTTGTCGAATCCGTGATGCATGTAGCGTGTTCGGAACACGGAATTTCACGATGACGGGTTCTAAGTAAATTGCATGTCTATTGGGTAGAACTCGCTCCAAGAGGATTTTTCTGTGGAAACTGCATGATTTTAGAGACTGACATTAGGAGAATACTACTAAATCAGAATAAAATTTCTATGTATAAATATGCACTGTAAGGTGGATTAAAGTTCGTTAATACACATGTTCGCAACTCATTAAAGAATGTTTGTTGAATCCGTGGTGCATGTAACGTGTTCAGAACACGGAATATCACGGTGATTGAAAGTAGGCAAATTACCTATCTTTTGGGTAGAACTGGCTCCAAGAGCATTTTTCTGCCAAATCTGCCTCATTTTCAAACTGGCGTTCAAACTAACGTGTGAAATCTGAGAAAATTCTTCAAAGTGTCAGTAAGCCTTTTATGGTGAATGAAAGTGCTGTAATCCACTTGCTAACAACTCTGTAGTGAATATTTGTCACATCTGAGATGCATGTAGCGTGTTCGGAACACGGAATTTGACGATGAGCGAATCCATGTAAATTACATATCTATTGGTTAGAACCTGCTCCAAGAGGTTTTTGCCATGAAATCTGCCTCATTTTAGAAACTGGCATTTGGAAAACTCTGTGAAATCACAGAAAATGCTTCTAAGCATCTATATGCTTTCTATAGTGAGAAAGTCCTGTAATCCACATGCAAACAACTGTGTAGTGTATATTTGTCGAAACTTTTCTGCATGTAGCATGTTCGAAACACGTATTTTCACAGCGGGAGAATCTATGTAATTTACATATCTATTGGGTAGAACACGCTCCAACAGTTTTTTCCTTTGAAAACTGCCTGATTTTCGAAACTGCTATTAGGAAATATCTGCGAACTCAGTGTTAATATTTCTAGGTGTCAATATGCCCTGTATGGTGGATGAAAGTTTTGTAATACACATATACACAACTCATTAAGAATGTTTCTCAAATCCGTGATGTGTGTAGTGCGTTCGGAACATGGACTATCACGGTGAGGCAAACTATGTAAATTACATATCTATTGGTTAGAACACGCTCCAGGAGCATTTTACTGAAAAATCTGCCTCAGTTTGGAAACTGTTGTTATGAAAACGCTGCAAAATCTGAGTAAATGCTTTAAGGTGATAATATGTATTCAATGGGTTATTAAAGATGTGTAATTCACATGCTAAGAACTCAGCAGTGAATATTTGTTGAATCCGTGGTGCATGGACCGTTTTCGGAACACGGAATGTTACGGTGAAGGTATCTATGAAAATGAGATGTCTATTGGATAGAACATGCACCAAGAGAATTTTTCTGCGAAAACTGCCTGATTTTCATAACTGACGTTAGGAAAACCTGCGAAATGTAAGTAAATGTTTCTAGGTGTAAATATACCTTGTATTGTGGTTGAAAAATCAGTAATCAATATGCTCACAGTCATTAAATAATGTTTGTCGAAGCCGTGATGAATGTAACGTTTTCGGAACACGGAATGTCTCGTTCAGTGAAGCTCTGAAAATAACAATTCTACTGCATAGAACTCGCTTGAATTGAATGTTTCTGTGAAAATTTCATGATTTTCGAAACTGGATGTTAGGAAAAACCTGTGAAATCAGAATAACTACTTCTAGGTGTAAATATGCCTTGTATGGTGGATGAAAGTTCGGTAATCCACATGCTCTCACTCATTAAAGAATGTTTGTCGAACTCGTGATGCATGTAACGTGTTCGGAATACGAAATGTCATAGTGAAGGAAACAATGTAAGTTACATGTCTATTGGGTAGAACTCGCTTGAAGAGAATATTTCTGCGAAATGTGCCTCATTTTTAAAACTGACATTAGGAGAACACTGTGAAATCTGAGAAAATGCTTCTAAGTGTCAATATGCCTTGAATGGTGAATGAAAGTCCGGTCATCAACATGTTAATAACAGTGTAGTAATTATTTTTTAAACCGTGATTCATGTAGCGCCTTTGAAAAACGGAATTTCACGGTAATGAAACTATGGAAATTACAATTCTATTGAGTAGAACGAGCTAGAAGAGAATTTTTCTGCGAAAATTGCATGATTATCGAATGTGAAGTTTGGAAAAAGCTGCAAAAAGGGAGTAAATATTTGCAGGTGTAAATGTGCCTTTATGATGCAAGAAAGTTCGGTAATCCACATTTTCACAATATATTAAAGAATCTTTTTCTAATCCGTGATGCATTTAGCGTGTTCAGATCGTGGAATTTCACGGTGATTGAAACAATGTAAATGACTTCTCTATTGGGTAGAACTCGCTCCGAGAGTGTTTTTCTGCGAAAACTTCGTCATTTTTGAAACTGGCGTTTAGAAAATGCTGCAAATCTGGGAAAATACTTCTAAGAATCAATATGCAATGTTTTGTGATGAAAGTTCTGTAATCCACATGCTAACAAATTTGTAGTGAATATTTTTCGAATCTTTTATGCATGTAACATGTTCGGAGCATGGAATTTCACGGCCAGGGAATTTATGTAAATTACATTTCCCTTGGTTAGAAATCACTCCAAGAGATTTTTCCTGAGAAATCGGCCTGATTTTCGAAACTGGCTTTAGGAAAAACCTGCGAACCCACATTACTAGATTCTCGGTGTACATCTGCCTTTTATGGTGGATGAAAGTTCGGTAATCCGCATGCTAACTACTCTGTAGTGAATATTTGTCAAATCCGAGATACGTGAAGTGTGTTCGGAACACACAATATCACGGTGAGCGAATCTATGTAAAATACAGGTCTCTTGGGTAGAATTTGCTCTAAGAGTTTTTTCTGAGAAATCTGCCTCATTTTTGAACCTGGCGTTTGAAAATCTCTGCAAAATCAGAGAAAATGCTTCAAAGTGTCAATATGCCTTGTATTGTGATGCAAGATCGTAAAACCACATGCAAACAAATCTGTGGTGAATATTTTTAGAAAGCGTTATGCATGAAGTGGGATCGTATCACGGAAAATCCCGGCGATGAAATCTATGTAAATTACACACCTATTGGTTAGAATTCGCTCCAAAATTTTTTCCCTGTGAAAACGGCCTGATTTTCCAAACTGGCATTAGGAAAAACCTGCAAATTCAGAGTTAATGTTTCTAGTTGTAAATATGCCATGTATGGCGGATGAAATTTCTGTAATCTACATGTTCACAACTCATTCGAGAAAGTTTGTTGAAACCTTGATGCATGTAGCGTGTTCGGAAAATGGAATGTCACTGTGAGGGAAACTATGTAAATTACATTTCTATTGGGAAGTACTCGCTCCACGAGAATTTTTCTGCCAAATCTGCCTCCTTTTCAAAACTGGCATTAGGAAAATCTTTTGAAATGGGAGAAAATGCTTCAAATTGTCAACATGGCTTTTGTGGTGGATGAAAGTTCTGTAATCCTAATGCTAACAACTCTGTAGTGAATATTTGTCGAATCCGTGATGCATGTAGCGTGTTCGGAACACGGAATTTCACGATGACGGGTTCTAAGTAAATTGCATGTCTATTGGGTAGAACTCGCTCCAAGAGGATTTTTCTGTGGAAACTGCATGATTTTAGAGACTGACATTAGGAGAATACTACTAAATCAGAATAAAATTTCTATGTATAAATATGCACTGTAAGGTGGATTAAAGTTCGTTAATACACATGTTCACAACTCATTAAAGAATGTTTGTTGAATCCGTGGTGCATGTAACGTGTTCAGAACACGGAATATCACGGTGATTGAAAGTAGGCAAATTACCTATCTTTTGGGTAGAACTGGCTCCAAGAGCATTTTTCTGCCAAATCTGCCTCATTTTCAAACTGGCGTTCAAACTAACGTGTGAAATCTGAGAAAATTCTTCAAAGTGTCAGTAAGCCTTTTATGGTGAATGAAAGTGCTGTAATCCACTTGCTAACAACTCTGTAGTGAATATTTGTCACATCTGAGATGCATGTAGCGTGTTCGGAACACGGAATTTGACGGTGAGCGAATCCATGTAAATTACATATCTATTGGTTAGAACCTGCTCCAAGAGGTTTTTGCCATGAAATCTGCCTCATTTTAGAAACTGGCATTTGGAAATCTCTGTGAAATCACAGAAAATGCTTCTAAGCATCTATATGCTTTCTATAGTGAGAAAGTCCTGTAATCCACATGCAAACAACTGTGTAGTGTATATTTGTCGAAACTTTTCTGCATGTAGCATGTTCGAAACACGTATTTTCACAGCGGGAGAATCTATGTAATTTACATATCTATTGGGTAGAACACGCTCCAAAAGTTTTTTCCTTTGAAAACTGCCTGATTTTCGAAACTGCAATTAGGAAATATCTGCGAACTCAGTGTTAATGTTTCTAGGTGTCAATATGCCCTGTATGGTGGATGAAAGTTGTGTAATACACATATACACAACTCATTAAGAATGTTTCTCAAATCCGTGATGTGTGTAGTGCGTTCGGAACATGGACTATCACGGTGAGGCAAACTATGTAAATTACATATCTATTGGTTAGAACACGCTCCAGGAGCATTTTACTGAAAAATCTGCCTCAGTTTGGAAACTGTTGTTATGAAAACGCTGCAAAATCTGAGTAAATGCTTTAAGGTGATAATATGTATTCAATGGGTTATTAAAGATGTGTAATTCACATGCTAAGAACTCAGCAGTGAATATTTGTTGAATCCGTGGTGCATGGACCGTTTTCGGAACACGGAATGTTACGGGGAAGGTATCTATGAAAATGAGATGTCTATTGGATAGAACATTCACCAAGAGAATTTTTCTGCGAAAACTGCCTGATTTTCGTAACTGACGTTAGGAAAACCTGCGAAATGTAAGTAAATGTTTCTAGGTGTAAATATACCTTGTATTGTGGTTGAAAAATCAGTAATCAACATGCTCACAGTCATTAAATAATGTTTGTCGAAGCCGTGATGAATGTAACGTTTTCGGAACACGGAATGTCTCGTTCAGTGAAGCTCTGAAAATAACAATTCTACTGCATAGAACTCGCTTGAATTGAATGTTTCTGTGAAAATTTCATGATTTTCGAAACTGGATGTTAGGAAAAACCTGTGAAATCAGAATAACTACTTCTAGGTGTAAATATGCCTTGTATGGTGGATGAAAGTTCGGTAATCCACATGCTCTCACTCATTAAAGAATGTTTGTCGAACTCTTGATGCATGTAACGTGTTCGGAATACGGAATGTCATAGTGAAGGAAACAATGTAAGTTACATGTCTATTGGGTAGAACTCGCTTGAAGAGAATATTTCTGCGAAATGTGCCTCATTTTTAAAACTGACATTAGGAGAACACTGTGAAATCTGAGAAAATGCTTCTAAGTGTCAATATGCCTTGAATGGTGAATGAAAGTCCGGTCATCCACATGTTAATAACAGTGTAGTAATTATTTTTTAAACCGTGATTCATGTAGCGCCTTTGAAAAACGGAATTTCACGGTAATGAAACTATGGAAATTACAATTCTATTGAGTAGAAGGAGATAGAAGAGAATTTTTCTGCGAAAATTGCATGATTATCGAATGTGAAGTTTGGAAAAAGCTGCAAAAAGGGAGTAAATATTTGCAGGTGTAAATGTGCCTTTATGATGCAAGAAAGTTCCTTAATCCACATTTTCACAATATATTAAAGAATCTTTTTCTAATCCGTGATGCATTTAGCGTGTTCAGATCGTGGAATTTCACGGTGATTGAAACAATGTAAATGACTTCTCTATTGGGTAGAACTCGCTCCGAGAGTGTTTTTCTGTGAAAACTTCATCATTTTTGAAACTGGCGTTAAGAAAACGCTGCAAAATCTGAGAAAATACTTCTAAGAATCAATATTCAATGTATTGAGATGAAAGTTCGGTAATCCACATGCTAACAAATTTGTAGTGAATATTTGTCGAATCTTTTATGCATGTAACATGTTCGGAGCATGGAATTTCACGGCCAGGGAATTTATGTAAATTACATTTCCCTTGGTTAGAAATCACTCCAAGAGTTTTTTCCTGAGAAATCGGCCTGATTTTCGAAACTGGCTTTAGGAAAAACCTGCGAACCCACATTACTAGATTCTCGGTGTACATCTGCCTTTTATGGTGGATGAAAGTTCGGTAATCCGCATGCTAACTACTCTGTAGTGAATATTTGTCGAATCCGAGATACGTGAAGTGTGTTCGGAACACACAATATCACGGTGAGCGAATCTATGTAAAATACAGGTCTCTTGGGTAGAATTTGCTCTAAGAGTTTTTTCTGAGAAATCTGCCTCATTTTTGAACCTGGCGTTTGAAAATCTCTGCAAAATCAGAGAATTTGCTTCAAAGTGTCAATATGCCTTGTATTGTGATGCAAGATCGTAAAACCACATGCAAACAACTCTGTGGTGAATATTTTTAGAAAGCGTTATGCATGAAGTGGGATCGTATCACGGAAAATCCCGGCGATGAAATCAATGTAAATTACACACCTATTGGTTAGAATTCGCTCCAAAATTTTTTCCCTGTGAAAACGGCCTGATTTTCCAAACTGGCATTAGGAAAAACCTGCAAATTCAGAGTTAATGTTTCTAGTTGTAAATATGCCATGTATGGCGGATGAAATTTCTGTAATCTACATGTTCACAACTCATTCGAGAAAGTTTGTTGAAACCTTGATGCATGTAGCGTGTTCGGAAAATGGAATGTCACTGTGAGGGAAACTATGTAAATTACATTTCTATTGGGAAGTACTCGCTCCACGAGAATTTTTCTGACAAATCTGCCTCCTTTTCAAAACTGGCATTAGGAAAAACTTTTGAAATGGGAGAAAATGCTTCAAATTGTCAACATGGCTTTTATGGTGGATGAAAGTTCTGTAATCCTAATGCTAACAACTCTGTAGTGAATATTTGTCGAATCCGTGATGCATGTAGCGTGTTCGGAACACGGAATTTCACGATGACGGGTTCTAAGTAAATTGCATGTCTATTGGGTAGAACTCGCTCCAAGAGGATTTTTCTGAGGAAACTGCATGATTTTAGAGACTGACATTAGGAGAATACTACTAAATCAGAATAAAATTTCTATGTATAAATATGCACTGTAAGGTGGATTAAAGTTCGTTAATACACATGTTCACAACTCATTAAAGAATGTTTGTTGAATCCGTGGTGCATGTAACGTGTTCAGAACACGGAATATCACGGTGATTGAAAGTAGGCAAATTACCTATCTTTTGGGTAGAACTGGCTCCAAGAGCATTTTTCTGCCAAATCTGCCTCATTTTCAAACTGGCGTTCAAACTAACGTGTGAAATCTGAGAAAATTCTTCAAAGTGTCAGTAAGCCTTTTATGGTGAATGAAAGTGCTGTAATCCACTTGCTAACAACTCTGTAGTGAATATTTGTCACATCTGAGATGCATGTAGCGTGTTCGGAACACGGAATTTGACGGTGAGCGAATCCATGTAAATTACATATCTATTGGTTAGAACCTGCTCCAAGAGGTTTTTGCCATGAAATCTGCCTCATTTTAGAAACTGGCATTTGGAAAACTCTGTGAAATCACAGAAAATGCTTCTAAGCATCTATATGCTTTCTATAGTGAGAAAGTCCTGTAATCCACATGCAAACAACTGTGTAGTGTATATTTGTCGAAACTTTTCTGCATGTAGCATGTTCGAAACACGTATTTTCACAGCGGGAGAATCTATGTAATTTACATATCTATTGGGTAGAACACGCTCCAAAAGTTTTTTCCTTTGAAAACTGCCTGATTTTCGAAACTGCAATTAGGAAATATCTGCGAACTCAGTGTTAATGTTTCTAGGTGTCAATATGCCCTGTATGGTGGATGAAAGTTGTGTAATACACATATAGACAACTCATTAAGAATGTTTCTCAAATCCGTGATGTGTGTAGTGCGTTCGGAACATGGACTATCACGGTGAGGCAAACTATGTAAATTACATATCTATTGGTTAGAACACGCTCCAGGAGCATTTTACTGAAAAATCTGCCTCAGTTTGGAAACTGTTGTTATGAAAACGCTGCAAAATCTGAGTAAATGCTTTAAGGTGATAATATGTATTCAATGGGTTATTAAAGATGTGTAATTCACATGCTAAGAACTCAGCAGTGAATATTTGTTGAATCCGTGGTGCATGGACCGTTTTCGGAACACGGAATGTTACGGGGAAGGTATCTATGAAAATGAGATGTCTATTGGATAGAACATGCACCAAGAGAATTTTTCTGCGAAAACTGCCTGATTTTCATAACTGACGTTAGGAAAACCTGCGAAATGTAAGTAAATGTTTCTAGGTGTAAATATACCTTGTATTGTGGTTGAAAAATCAGTAATCAACATGCTCACAGTCATTAAATAATGTTTGTCGAAGCCGTGATGAATGTAACGTTTTCGGAACACGGAATGTCTCGTTCAGTGAAGCTCTGAAAATAACAATTCTACTGCATAGAACTCGCTTGAATTGAATGTTTCTGTGAAAATTTCATGATTTTCGAAACTGGATGTTAGGAAAAACCTGTGAAATCAGAATAACTACTTCTAGGTGTAAATATGCCTTGTATGGTGGATGAAAGTTCAGTAATCAACATGCTCTCACTCATTAAAGAATGTTTGTCGAACTCGTGATGCATGTAACGTGTTCGGAATACGGAATGTCATAGTGAAGGAAACAATGTAAGTTACATGTCTATTGGGTAGAACTCGCTTGAAGAGTATATTTCTGCGAAATGTGCCTCATTTTTAAAACTGAGATTAGGAGAACACTGTGAAATCTGAAAAAATGCTTCTAAGTGTCAATATGCCTTGAATGGTGAATGAAAGTCCGGTCATCCACATGTTAATAACAGTGTAGTAATTATTTTTTAAACCGTGATTCATGTAGCGCCTTTGAAAAACGGAATTTCACGGTAATGAAACTATGGAAATTACAATTCTATTGAGTAGAACGAGCTAGAAGAGAATTTTTCTGCGAAAATTGCATGATTATCGAATGTGAAGTTTGGAAAAAGCTGCAAAAAGGGAGTAAATATTTGCAGGTGTAAATGTGCCTTTATGATGCAAGAAAGTTCGGTAATCCACATTTTCACAATATATTAAAGAATCTTTTTCTAATCCGTGATGCATTTAGCGTGTTCAGATCGTGGAATTTCACGGTGATTGAAACAATGTAAATGACTTCTCTATTGGGTAGAACTCGCTCCGAGAGTGTTTTTCTGCGAAAACTTCGTCATTTTTGAAACTGGCGTTAAGAAAACGCTGCAAAATCTGAGAAAATACTTCTAAGAATCAATATGCAAAGTTTTGTGATGAAAGTTCTGTAATCCACATGCTAACAAATTTGTAGTGAATATTTGTCGAATCTTTTATGCATGTAACATGTTCGGAGCATGGAATTTCACGGCCAGGGAATTTATGTAAATTACATTTCCCTTGGTTAGAAATCACTCCAAGAGTTTTTTCCTGAGAAATCGGCCTGATTTTCGAAACTGGCTTTAGGAAAATCCTGCGAAGCCTCATTACTAGATTCTCGGTGTACATCTGCCTTTTATGGTGGATGAAAGTTCAGTAATCTGCATGCTAACTACTCTGTAGTGAATATTTGTCGAATCCGAGATACGTGAAGTGTGTTCGGAACACACAATATCACGGTGAGCGAATCTATGTAAAATACAGGTCTCTTGGGTAGAATTTGATCTAAGAGATTTTTCTGAGAAATCTGCCTCATTTTTGAACCTGGCGTTTGAAAATCTCTGCAAAATCAGAGAATTTGCTTCAAAGTGTCAATATGCCTTGTATTGTGATGCAAGATCGTAAAACCACATGCAAACAAATCTGTGGTGAATATTTTTAGAAAGCGTTATGCATGAAGTGGGATCGTATCACGGAAAATCCCGGCGATGAAATCTATGTAAATTACACACCTATTGGTTAGAATTCGCTCCAAAATTTTTTCCCTGTGAAAACGGCCTGATTTTCCAAACTGGCATTAGGAAAAACCTGCAAATTCAGAGTTAATGTTTCTAGTTGTAAATATGCCATGTATGGCGGATGAAATTTCTGTAATCTACATGTTCACAACTCATTCGAGAAAGTTTGTTGAAACCTTGATGCATGTAGCGTGTTCGGAAAATGGAATGTCACTGTGAGGGAAACTATGTAAATTACATTTCTATTGGGAAGTACTCGCTCCACGAGAATTTTTCTGCCAAATCTGCCTCCTTTTCTAAACTGGCAATAGGAAAATCTTTTGAAATGGGAGAAAATGCTTCAAATTGTCAACATGGCTTTTGTGGTGGATGAAAGTTCTGTAATCCTAATGCTAACAACTCTGTAGTGAATATTTGTCGAATCCGTGATGCATGTAGCGTGTTCGGAACACGGAATTTCACGATGACGGGTTCTAAGTAAATTGCATGTCTATTGGGTAGAACTCGCTCCAAGAGGATTTTTCTGTGGAAACTGCATGATTTTAGAGACTGACATTAGGAGAATACTACTAAATCAGAATAAAATTTCTATGTATAAATATGCACTGTAAGGTGGATTAAAGTTCGTTAATACACATGTTCACAACTCATTAAAGAATGTTTGTTGAATCCGTGGTGCATGTAACGTGTTCAGAACACGGAATATCACGGTGATTGAAAGTAGGCAAATTACCTATCTTTTGGGTAGAACTGGCTCCAAGAGCATTTTTCTGCCAAATCTGCCTCATTTTCAAACTGGCGTTCAAACTAACGTGTGAAATCTGAGAAAATTCTTCAAAGTGTCAGTAAGCCTTTTATGGTGAATGAAAGTGCTGTAATTGACTTGCTAACAACTCTGTAGTGAATATTTGTCACATCTGAGATGCATGTAGCGTGTTCGGAACACGGAATTTGACGGTGAGCGAATCCATGTAAATTACATATCTATTGGTTAGAACCTGCTCCAAGAGGTTTTTGCCATGAAATCTGCCTCATTTTAGAAACTGGCATTTGGAAAACTCTGTGAAATCACAGAAAATGCTTCTAAGCATCTATATGCTTTCTATAGTGAGAAAGTCCTGTAATCCACATGCAAACAACTGTGTAGTGTATATTTGTCGAAACTTTTCTGCATGTAGCATGTTCGAAACACGTATTTTCACAGCGGGAGAATCTATGTAATTTACATATCTATTG
Organism: Camelus dromedarius; assembly: GCF_036321535.1. Lineage (NCBI taxonomy): Eukaryota > Metazoa > Chordata > Mammalia > Artiodactyla > Camelidae > Camelus > Camelus dromedarius. The sequence continues at coordinate 4,422,142 of NW_026989731.1, forward strand.
GGTAGAACACGCTCCAACAGTTTTTTCCTTTGAAAACTGCCTGATTTTCGAAACTGCAATTAGGAAATATCTGCGAACTCAGTGTTAATGTTTCTAGGTGTCAATATGCCCTGTATGGTGGATGAAAGTTGTGTAATACACATATACACAACTCATTAAGAATGTTTCTCAAATCCGTGATGTGTGTAGTGCGTTCGGAACATGGACTATCACAGTGAGGCAAACTATGTAAATTACATATCTATTGGTTAGAACACGCTCCAGGAGCATTTTACTGAAAAATCTGCCTCAGTTTGGAAACTGTTGTTATGAAAACGCTGCAAAATCTGAGTAAATGCTTTAAGGTGATAATATGTATTCAATGGGTTATTAAAGATGTGTAATTCACATGCTAAGAACTCAGCAGTGAATATTTGTTGAATCCGTGGTGCATGGACCGTTTTCGGAACACGGAATGTTACGGTGAAGGTATCTATGAAAATGAGATGTCTATTGGATAGAACATGCACCAAGAGAATTTTTCTGCGAAAACTGCCTGATTTTCATAACTGACGTTAGGAAAACCTGCGAAATGTAAGTAAATGTTTCTAGGTGTAAATATACCTTGTATTGTGGTTGAAAAATCAGTAATCAATATGCTCACAGTCATTAAATAATGTTTGTCGAAGCCGTGATGAATGTAACGTTTTCGGAACACGGAATGTCTCGTTCAGTGAAGCTCTGAAAATAACAATTCTACTGCATAGAACTCGCTTGAATTGAATGTTTCTGTGAAAATTTCATGATTTTCGAAACTGGATGTTAGGAAAAACCTGTGAAATCAGAATAACTACTTCTAGGTGTAAATATGCCTTGTATGGTGGATGAAAGTTCGGTAATCCACATGCTCTCACTCATTAAAGAATGTTTGTCGAACTCGTGATGCATGTAACGTGTTCGGAATACGGAATGTCATAGTGAAGGAAACAATGTAAGTTACATGTCTATTGGGAAGAACTCGCTTGAAGAGAATATTTCTGCGAAATGTGCCTCATTTTTAAAACTGACATTAGGAGAACACTGTGAAATCTGAGAAAATGCTTCTAAGTGTCAATATGCCTTGAATGGTGAATGAAAGTCCGGTCATCCACATGTTAATAACAGTGTAGTAATTATTTTTTAAACCGTGATTCATGTAGCGCCTTTGAAAAACGGAATTTCACGGTAATGAAACTATGGAAATTACAATTCTATTGAGTAGAACGAGCTAGAAGAGAATTTTTCTGCGAAAATTGCATGATTATCGAATGTGAAGTTTGGAAAAAGCTGCAAAAAGGGAGTAAATATTTGCAGGTGTAAATGTGCCTTTATGATGCAAGAAAGTTCGGTAATCCACATTTTCACAATATATTAAAGAATCTTTTTCTAATCCGTGATGCATTTAGCGTGTTCAGATCGTGGAATTTCACGGTGATTGAAACAATGTAAATGACTTCTCTATTGGGTAGAACTCGCTCCGAGAGTGTTTTTCTGCGAAAACTTCGTCATTTTTGAAACTGGCGTTTAGAAAACGCTGCAAAATCTGAGAAAATACTTCTAAGAATCAATATGCAATGTTTTGTGATGAAAGTTCTGTAATCCACATGCTAACAAATTTGTAGTGAATATTTTTCGAATCTTTTATGCATGTAACATGTTCGGAGCATGGAATTTCACGGCCAGGGAATTTATGTAAATTACATTTCCCTTGGTTAGAAATCACTCCAAGAGATTTTTCCTGAGAAATCGGCCTGATTTTCGAAACTGGCTTTAGGAAAAACCTGCGAACCCACATTACTAGATTCTCGGTGTACATCTGCCTTTTATGGTGGATGAAAGTTCGGTAATCCGCATGCTAACTACTCTGTAGTGAATATTTGTCGAATCCGAGATACGTGAAGTGTGTTCGGAACACACAATATCACGGTGAGCGAATCTATGTAAAATACAGGTCTCTTGGGTAGAATTTGCTCTAAGAGTTTTTTCTGAGAAATCTGCCTCATTTTTGAACCTGGCGTTTGAAAATCTCTGCAAAATCAGAGAAAATGCTTCAAAGTGTCAATATGCCTTGTATTGTGATGCAAGATCGTAAAACCACATGCAAACAAATCTGTGGTGAATATTTTTAGAAAGCGTTATGCATGAAGTGGGATCGTATCACGGAAAATCCCGGCGATGAAATCTATGTAAATTACACACCTATTGGTTAGAATTCGCTCCAAAACTTTTTCCCTGTGAAAACGGCCTGATTTTCCAAACTGGCATTAGGAAAAACCTGCAAATTCAGAGTTAATGTTTCTAGTTGTAAATATGCCATGTATGGCAGATGAAATTTCTGTAATCTACATGTTCACAACTCATTCGAGAAAGTTTGTTGAAACCTTGATGCATGTAGCGTGTTCGGAAAATGGAATGTCACTGTGAGGGAAACTATGTAAATTACATTTCTATTGGGAAGTACTCGCTCCACGAGAATTTTTCTGCCAAATCTGCCTCCTTTTCAAAACTGGCATTAGGAAAATCTTTTGAAATGGGAGAAAATGCTTCAAATTGTCAACATGGCTTTTGTGGTGGATGAAAGTTCTGTAATCCTAATGCTAACAACTCTGTAGTGAATATTTGTCGAATCCGTGATGCATGTAGCGTGTTCGGAACACGGAATTTCACGATGACGGGTTCTAAGTAAATTGCATGTCTATTGGGTAGAACTCGCTCCAAGAGGATTTTTCTGTGGAAACTGCATGATTTTAGAGACTGACATTAGGAGAATACTACTAAATCAGAATAAAATTTCTATGTATAAATATGCACTGTAAGGTGGATTAAAGTTCGTTAATACACATGTTCACAACTCATTAAAGAATGTTTGTTGAATCCGTGGTGCATGTAACGTGTTCAGAACACGGAATATCACGGTGATTGAAAGTAGGCAAATTACCTATCTTTTGGGTAGAACTGGCTCCAAGAGCATTTTTCTGCCAAATCTGCCTCATTTTCAAACTGGCGTTCAAACTAACGTGTGAAATCTGAGAAAATTCTTCAAAGTGTCAGTAAGCCTTGTATGGTGAATGAAAGTGCTGTAATCCACTTGCTAACAACTCTGTAGTGAATATTTGTCACATCTGAGATGCATGTAGCGTGTTCGGAACACGGAATTTGACGGTGAGCGAATCCATGTAAATTACATATCTATTGGTTAGAACCTGCTCCAAGAGGTTTTTGCCATGAAATCTGCCTCATTTTAGAAACTGGCATTTGGAAAACTCTGTGAAATCACAGAAAATGCTTCTAAGCATCTATATGCTTTCTATAGTGAGAAAGTCCTGTAATCCACATGCAAACAACTGTGTAGTGTATATTTGTCGAAACTTTTTTGCATGTAGCATGTTCGAAACACGTATTTTCACAGCGGGAGAATCTATGTAATTTATATATCTATTGGGTAGAACACATTCCAACAGTTTTTTCCTTTGAAAACTGCCTGATTTTCGAAACTGCAATTAGGAAATATCTGCGAACTCAGTGTTAATGTTTCTAGGTGTCAATATGCCCTGTATGGTAGATGAAAGTTGTGTAATACACATATACACAACTCATTAAGAATGTTTCTCAAATCCGTGATGTGTGTAGTGCGTTCGGAACATGGACTATCACGGTGAGGCAAACTATGTAAATTACATATCTATTGGTTAGAACATGCTCCAGGAGCATTTTACTGAAAAATCTGCCTCAGTTTGGAAACTGTTGTTATGAAAACGCTGCAAAATCTGAGTAAATGCTTTAAGGTGATAATATGTATTCAATGGGTTATTAAAGATGTGTAATTCACATGCTAAGAACTCAGCAGTGAATATTTGTTGAATCCGTGGTGCATGGACCGTTTTCGGAACACGGAATGTTACGGGGAAGGTATCTATGAAAATGAGATGTCTATTTAATAGAACATGCACCAAGAGAATTTTTCTGCAAAAACTGCCTGATTTTCATAACTGACGTTAGGAAAACCTGCGAAATGTAAGTAAATGTTTCTAGGTGTAAATATACCTTGTATTGTGGTTGAAAAATCACTAATCAACATGCTCACAGTCATTAAATAATGTTTGTCGAAGCCGTGATGAATGTAACGTTTTCGGAACACGGAATGTCTCGTTCAGTGAAGCTCTGAAAATAACAATTCTACTGCATAGAACTCGCTTGAATTGAATGTTTCTGTGAAAATTTCATGATTTTCGAAACTGGATGTTAGGAAAAACCTGTGAAATCAGAATAACTACTTCTAGGTGTAAATATGCCTTGTATGGTGGATGAAAGTTCGGTAATCCACATGCTCTCACTCATTAAAGAATGTTTGTCGAACTCGTGATGCATGTAACGTGTTCGGAATACGGAATGTCATAGTGAAGGAAACAATGTAAGTTACATGTCTATTGGGTAGAACTCGCTTGAAGAGAATATTTCTGCGAAATGTGCCTCATTTTTAAAACTGACATTAGGAGAACACTGTGAAATCTGAGAAAATGCTTCTAAGTGTCAATATGCCTTGAATGGTGAATGAAAGTCCGGTCATCCACATGTTAATAACAGTGTAGTAATTATTTTTTAAACCGTGATTCATGTAGCGCCTTTGAAAAACGGAATTTCACGGTAATGAAACTATGGAAATTACAATTCTATTGAGTAGAACGAGCTAGAAGAGAATTTTTCTGCGAAAATTGCATGATTATCGAATGTGAAGTTTGGAAAAAGCTGCAAAAAGGGAGTAAATATTTGCAGGTGTAAATGTGCCTTTATGATGCAAGAAAGTTCGGTAATCCACATTTTCACAATATATTAAAGAATCTTTTTCTAATCCGTGATGCATTTAGCGTGTTCAGATCGTGGAATTTCACGGTGATTGAAACAATGTAAATGACTTCTCTATTGGGTAGAACTCGCTCCGAGAGTTTTTTTCTGCGAAAACTTCGTCATTTTTGAAACTGGCGTTAAGAAAACGCTGCAAAATCTGAGAAAATACTTCTAAGAATCAATATGCAAAGTTTTGTGATGAAAGTTCTGTAATCCACATGCTAACAAATTTGTAGTGAATATTTGTCGAATCTTTTATGCATGTAACATGTTCGGAGCATGGAATTTCACGGCCAGGGAATTTATGTAAATTACATTTCCCTTGGTTAGAAATCACTCCAAGAGATTTTTCCTGAGAAATCGGCCTGATTTTCGAAACTGGCTTTAGGAAAAACCTGCGAACCCACATTACTAGATTCTCGGTGTACATCTGCCTTTTATGGTGGATGAAAGTTCGGTAATCCGCATGCTAACTACTCTGTAGTGAATATTTGTCGAATCCGAGATACGTGAAGTGTGTTCGGAACACACAATATCACGGTGAGCGAATCTATGTAAAATACAGGTCTCTTGGGTAGAATTTGCTCTAAGAGTTTTTTCTGAGAAATCTGCCTCATTTTTGAACCTGGCGTTTGAAAATCTCTGCAAAATCAGAGAAAATGCTTCAAAGTGTCAATATGCCTTGTATTGTGATGCAAGATCGTAAAACCACATGCAAACAAATCTGTGGTGAATATTTTTAGAAAGCGTTATGCATGAAGTGGGATCGTATCACGGAAAATCCCGGCGATGAAATCTATGTAAATTACACACCTATTGGTTAGAATTCGCTCCAAAACTTTTTCCCTGTGAAAACGGCCTGATTTTCCAAACTGGCATTAGGAAAAACCTGCAAATTCAGAGTTAATGTTTCTAGTTGTAAATATGCCATGTATGGCAGATGAAATTTCTGTAATCTACATGTTCACAACTCATTCGAGAAAGTTTGTTGAAACCTTGATGCATGTAGCGTGTTCGGAAAATGGAATGTCACTGTGAGGGAAACTATGTAAATTACATTTCTATTGGGAAGTACTCGCTCCACGAGAATTTTTCTGCCAAATCTGCCTCCTTTTCAAAACTGGCATTAGGAAAATCTTTTGAAATGGGAGAAAATGCTTCAAATTGTCAACATGGCTTTTGTGGTGGATGAAAGTTCTGTAATCCTAATGCTAACAACTCTGTAGTGAATATTTGTCGAATCCGTGATGCATGTAGCGTGTTCGGAACACGGAATTTCACGATGACGGGTTCTAAGTAAATTGCATGTCTATTGGGTAGAACTCGCTCCAAGAGGATTTTTCTGTGGAAACTGCATGATTTTAGAGACTGACATTAGGAGAATACTACTAAATCAGAATAAAATTTCTATGTATAAATATGCACTGTAAGGTGGATTAAAGTTCGTTAATACACATGTTCACAACTCATTAAAGAATGTTTGTTGAATCCGTGGTGCATGTAACGTGTTCAGAACACGGAATATCACGGTGATTGAAAGTAGGCAAATTACCTATCTTTTGGGTAGAACTGGCTCCAAGAGCATTTTTCTGCCAAATCTGCCTCATTTTCAAACTGGCGTTCAAACTAACGTGTGAAATCTGAGAAAATTCTTCAAAGTGTCAGTAAGCCTTGTATGGTGAATGAAAGTGCTGTAATCCACTTGCTAACAACTCTGTAGTGAATATTTGTCACATCTGAGATGCATGTAGCGTGTTCGGAACACGGAATTTGACGGTGAGCGAATCCATGTAAATTACATATCTATTGGTTAGAACCTGCTCCAAGAGGTTTTTGCCATGAAATCTGCCTCATTTTAGAAACTGGCATTTGGAAAACTCTGTGAAATCACAGAAAATGCTTCTAAGCATCTATATGCTTTCTATAGTGAGAAAGTCCTGTAATCCACATGCAAACAACTGTGTAGTGTATATTTGTCGAAACTTTTTTGCATGTAGCATGTTCGAAACACGTATTTTCACAGCGGGAGAATCTATGTAATTTATATATCTATTGGGTAGAACACATTCCAACAGTTTTTTCCTTTGAAAACTGCCTGATTTTCGAAACTGCAATTAGGAAATATCTGCGAACTCAGTGTTAATGTTTCTAGGTGTCAATATGCCCTGTATGGTAGATGAAAGTTGTGTAATACACATATACACAACTCATTAAGAATGTTTCTCAAATCCGTGATGTGTGTAGTGCGTTCGGAACATGGACTATCACGGTGAGGCAAACTATGTAAATTACATATCTATTGGTTAGAACACGCTCCAGGAGCATTTTACTGAAAAATCTGCCTCAGTTTGGAAACTGTTGTTATGAAAACGCTGCAAAATCTGAGTAAATGCTTTAAGGTGATAATATGTATTCAATGGGTTATTAAAGATGTGTAATTCACATGCTAAGAACTCAGCAGTGAATATTTGTTGAATCCGTGGTGCATGGACCGTTTTCGGAACACGGAATGTTACGGGGAAGGTATCTATGAAAATGAGATGTCTATTTAATAGAACATGCACCAAGAGAATTTTTCTGCAAAAACTGCCTGATTTTCATAACTGACGTTAGGAAAACCTGCGAAATGTAAGTAAATGTTTCTAGGTGTAAATATACCTTGTATTGTGGTTGAAAAATCACTAATCAACATGCTCACAGTCATTAAATAATGTTTGTCGAAGCCGTGATGAATGTAACGTTTTCGGAACACGGAATGTCTCGTTCAGTGAAGCTCTGAAAATAACAATTCTACTGCATAGAACTCGCTTGAATTGAATGTTTCTGTGAAAATTTCATGATTTTCGAAACTGGATGTTAGGAAAAACCTGTGAAATCAGAATAACTACTTCTAGGTGTAAATATGCCTTGTATGGTGGATGAAAGTTCGGTAATCCACATGCTCTCACTCATTAAAGAATGTTTGTCGAACTCGTGATGCATGTAACGTGTTCGGAATACGGAATGTCATAGTGAAGGAAACAATGTAAGTTACATGTCTATTGGGTAGAACTCGCTTGAAGAGAATATTTCTGCGAAATGTGCCTCATTTTTAAAACTGACATTAGGAGAACACTGTGAAATCTGAGAAAATGCTTCTAAGTGTCAATATGCCTTGAATGGTGAATGAAAGTCCGGTCATCCACATGTTAATAACAGTGTAGTAATTATTTTTTAAACCGTGATTCATGTAGCGCCTTTGAAAAACGGAATTTCACGGTAATGAAACTATGGAAATTACAATTCTATTGAGTAGAACGAGCTAGAAGAGAATTTTTCTGCGAAAATTGCATGATTATCGAATGTGAAGTTTGGAAAAAGCTGCAAAAAGGGAGTAAATATTTGCAGGTGTAAATGTGCCTTTATGATGCAAGAAAGTTCGGTAATCCACATTTTCACAATATATTAAAGAATCTTTTTCTAATCCGTGATGCATTTAGCGTGTTCAGATCGTGGAATTTCACGGTGATTGAAACAATGTAAATGACTTCTCTATTGGGTAGAACTCGCTCCGAGAGTTTTTTTCTGCGAAAACTTCGTCATTTTTGAAACTGGCGTTTAGAAAACGCTGCAAAATCTGAGAAAATACTTCTAAGAATCAATATGCAAAGTTTTGTGATGAAAGTTCTGTAATCCACATGCTAACAAATTTGTAGTGAATATTTGTCGAATCTTTTATGCATGTAACATGTTCGGAGCATGGAATTTCACGGCCAGGGAATTTATGTAAATTACATTTCCCTTGGTTAGAAATCACTCCAAGAGATTTTTCCTGAGAAATCGGCCTGATTTTCGAAACTGGCTTTAGGAAAAACCTGCGAACCCACATTACTAGATTCTCGGTGTACATCTGCCTTTTATGGTGGATGAAAGTTCGGTAATCCGCATGCTAACTACTCTGTAGTGAATATTTGTCGAATCCGAGATACGTGAAGTGTGTTCGGAACACACAATATCACGGTGAGCGAATCTATGTAAAATACAGGTCTCTTGGGTAGAATTTGCTCTAAGAGTTTTTTCTGAGAAATCTGCCTCATTTTTGAACCTGGCGTTTGAAAATCTCTGCAAAATCAGAGAAAATGCTTCAAAGTGTCAATATGCCTTGTATTGTGATGCAAGATCGTAAAACCACATGCAAACAAATCTGTGGTGAATATTTTTAGAAAGCGTTATGCATGAAGTGGGATCGTATCACGGAAAATCCCGGCGATGAAATCTATGTAAATTACACACCTATTGGTTAGAATTCGCTCCAAAACTTTTTCCCTGTGAAAACGGCCTGATTTTCCAAACTGGCATTAGGAAAAACCTGCAAATTCAGAGTTAATGTTTCTAGTTGTAAATATGCCATGTATGGCAGATGAAATTTCTGTAATCTACATGTTCACAACTCATTCGAGAAAGTTTGTTGAAACCTTGATGCATGTAGCGTGTTCGGAAAATGGAATGTCACTGTGAGGGAAACTATGTAAATTACATTTCTATTGGGAAGTACTCGCTCCACGAGAATTTTTCTGCCAAATCTGCCTCCTTTTCAAAACTGGCATTAGGAAAATCTTTTGAAATGGGAGAAAATGCTTCAAATTGTCAACATGGCTTTTGTGGTGGATGAAAGTTCTGTAATCCTAATGCTAACAACTCTGTAGTGAATATTTGTCGAATCCGTGATGCATGTAGCGTGTTCGGAACACGGAATTTCACGATGACGGGTTCTAAGTAAATTGCATGTCTATTGGGTAGAACTCGCTCCAAGAGGATTTTTCTGAGGAAACTGCATGATTTTAGAGACTGACATTAGGAGAATACTACTAAATCAGAATAAAATTTCTATGTATAAATATGCACTGTAAGGTGGATTAAAGTTCGTTAATACACATGTTCACAACTCATTAAAGAATGTTTGTTGAATCCGTGGTGCATGTAACGTGTTCAGAACACGGAATATCACGGTGATTGAAAGTAGGCAAATTACCTATCTTTTGGGTAGAACTGGCTCCAAGAGCATTTTTCTGCCAAATCTGCCTCATTTTCAAACTGGCGTTCAAACTAACGTGTGAAATCTGAGAAAATTCTTCAAAGTGTCAGTAAGCCTTGTATGGTGAATGAAAGTGCTGTAATCCACTTGCTAACAACTCTGTAGTGAATATTTGTCACATCTGAGATGCATGTAGCGTGTTCGGAACACGGAATTTGACGGTGAGCGAATCCATGTAAATTACATATCTATTGGTTAGAACCTGCTCCAAGAGGTTTTTGCCATGAAATCTGCCTCATTTTAGAAACTGGCATTTGGAAAACTCTGTGAAATCACAGAAAATGCTTCTAAGCATCTATATGCTTTCTATAGTGAGAAAGTCCTGTAATCCACATGCAAACAACTGTGTAGTGTATATTTGTCGAAACTTTTTTGCATGTAGCATGTTCGAAACACGTATTTTCACAGCGGGAGAATCTATGTAATTTATATATCTATTGGGTAGAACACATTCCAACAGTTTTTTCCTTTGAAAACTGCCTGATTTTCGAAACTGCAATTAGGAAATATCTGCGAACTCAGTGTTAATGTTTCTAGGTGTCAATATGCCCTGTATGGTAGATGAAAGTTGTGTAATACACATATACACAACTCATTAAGAATGTTTCTCAAATCCGTGATGTGTGTAGTGTGTTCGGAACATGGACTATCACGGTGAGGCAAACTATGTAAATTACATATCTATTGGTTAGAACACGCTCCAGGAGCATTTTACTGAAAAATCTGCCTCAGTTTGGAAACTGTTGTTATGAAAACGCTGCAAAATCTGAGTAAATGCTTTAAGGTGATAATATGTATTCAATGGGTTATTAAAGATGTGTAATTCACATGCTAAGAACTCAGCAGTGAATATTTGTTGAATCCGTGGTGCATGGACCGTTTTCGGAACACGGAATGTTACGGGGAAGGTATCTATGAAAATGAGATGTCTATTTAATAGAACATGCACCAAGAGAATTTTTCTGCAAAAACTGCCTGATTTTCATAACTGACGTTAGGAAAACCTGCGAAATGTAAGTAAATGTTTCTAGGTGTAAATATACCTTGTATTGTGGTTGAAAAATCACTAATCAACATGCTCACAGTCATTAAATAATGTTTGTCGAAGCCGTGATGAATGTAACGTTTTCGGAACACGGAATGTCTCGTTCAGTGAAGCTCTGAAAATAACAATTCTACTGCATAGAACTCGCTTGAATTGAATGTTTCTGTGAAAATTTCATGATTTTCGAAACTGGATGTTAGGAAAAACCTGTGAAATCAGAATAACTACTTCTAGGTGTAAATATGCCTTGTATGGTGGATGAAAGTTCGGTAATCCACATGCTCTCACTCATTAAAGAATGTTTGTCGAACTCGTGATGCATGTAACGTGTTCGGAATACGGAATGTCATAGTGAAGGAAACAATGTAAGTTACATGTCTATTGGGTAGAACTCGCTTGAAGAGAATATTTCTGCGAAATGTGCCTCATTTTTAAAACTGACATTAGGAGAACACTGTGAAATCTGAGAAAATGCTTCTAAGTGTCAATATGCCTTGAATGGTGAATGAAAGTCCGGTCATCCACATGTTAATAACAGTGTAGTAATTATTTTTTAAACCGTGATTCATGTAGCGCCTTTGAAAAACGGAATTTCACGGTAATGAAACTATGGAAATTACAATTCTATTGAGTAGAACGAGCTAGAAGAGAATTTTTCTGCGAAAATTGCATGATTATCGAATGTGAAGTTTGGAAAAAGCTGCAAAAAGGGAGTAAATATTTGCAGGTGTAAATGTGCCTTTATGATGCAAGAAAGTTCGGTAATCCACATTTTCACAATATATTAAAGAATCTTTTTCTAATCCGTGATGCATTTAGCGTGTTCAGATCGTGGAATTTCACGGTGATTGAAACAATGTAAATGACTTCTCTATTGGGTAGAACTCGCTCCGAGAGTTTTTTCTGCGAAAACTTCGTCATTTTTGAAACTGGCGTTTAGAAAACGCTGCAAAATCTGAGAAAATACTTCTAAGAATCAATATGCAAAGTTTTGTGATGAAAGTTCTGTAATCCACATGCTAACAAATTTGTAGTGAATATTTGTCGAATATTTTATGCATGTAACATGTTCGGAGCATGGAATTTCACGGCCAGGGAATTTATGTAAATTACATTTCCCTTGGTTAGAAATCACTCCAAGAGATTTTTCCTGAGAAATCGGCCTGATTTTCGAAACTGGCTTTAGGAAAAACCTGCGAACCCACATTACTAGATTCTCGGTGTACATCTGCCTTTTATGGTGGATGAAAGTTCAGTAATCCGCATGCTAACTACTCTGTAGTGAATATTTGTCGAATCCGAGATACGTGAAGTGTGTTCGGAACACACAATATCACGGTGAGCGAATCTATGTAAAATACAGGTCTCTTGGGTAGAATTTGCTCTAAGAGATTTTTCTGAGAAATCTGCCTCATTTTTGAACCTGGCGTTTGAAAATCTCTGCAAAATCAGAGAAAATGCTTCAAAGTGTCAATATGCCTTGTATTGTGATGCAAGATTGTAAAACAACATGCAAACAAATCTGTGGTGAATATTTTTAGAAAGTGTTATGCATGAAGTGGGATCGTATCACGGAAAATCCCGGCGATGGAATCTATGTAAATTACACACCTATTGGTTAGAATTCGCTCCAAAAATTTTTCCCTGTGAAAACGGCCTGATTTTCCAAACTGGCATTAGGAAAAACCTGCAAATTCAGAGTTAATGTTTCTAGTTGTAAATATGCCATGTATGGCGGATGAAATTTCTGTAATCTACATGTTCACAACTCATTCGAGAAAGTTTGTTGAAACCTTGATGCATGTAGCATGTTCGGAAAATGGAATGTCACTGTGAGGGAAACTATGTAAATTACATTTCTATTGGGAAGTACTCGCTCCACGAGAATTTTTCTGCCAAATCTGCCTCCTTTTCAAAACTGGCATTAGGAAAAACTATTGAAATTTGAGAAAATGCTTCAAATTGTCAACATGGATTTTATGGTGGATGAAAGTTCTGTAATCCTAATGCTAACAACTCTGTAGTGAATATTTGTCGAATCCGTGATGCATGTAGCGTGTTCGGAACACGGAATTTCACGATGACGGGTTCTAAGTAAATTGCATGTCTATTGGGTAGAACTCGCTCCAAGAGGATTTTTCTGTGGAAACTGCATGATTTTAGAGACTGACATTAGGAGAATACTACTAAATCAGAATAAAATTTCTATGTATAAATATGCACTGTAAGGTGGATTAAAGTTCGTTAATACACATGTTCACAACTCATTAAAGAATGTTTGTTGAATCCGTGGTGCATGTAACGTGTTCAGAACACGGAATATCACGGTGATTGAAAGTAGGCAAATTACCTATCTTTTGGGTAGAACTGGCTCCAAGAGCATTTTTCTGCCAAATCTGCCTCATTTTCAAACTGGCGTTCAAACTAAAGTGTGAAATCTGAGAAAATTCTTCAAAGTGTCAGTAAGCCTTTTATGGTGAATGAAAGTGCTGTAATCCACTTGCTAACAACTCTGTAGTGAATATTTGTCACATCTGAGATGCATGTAGCGTGTTCGGAACACAGAATTTGACGGTGAGCGAATCCATGTAAATTACATATCTATTGGTTAGAACCTGCTCCAAGAGGTTTTTGCCATGAAATCTGCCTCATTTTAGAAACTGGCATTTGGAAAACTCTGTGAAATCACAGAAAATGCTTCTAAGCATCTATATGCTTTCTATAGTGAGAAAGTCCTGTAATCCACATGCAAACAACTCTGTAGTGTATATTTGTCGAAACTTTTCTGCATGTAGCATGTTCGAAACACGTATTTTCACAGCGGGAGAATCTATGTAATTTACATATCTATTGGGTAGAACACGCTCCAACAGTTTTTTCCGTTGAAAACTGCCTGATTTTCGAAACTGCTATTAGGAAATATCTGCGAACTCAGTGTTAATGTTTCTAGGTGTCAATATGCCCTGTATGGTGGATGAAAGTTGTGTAATACACATATACACAACTCATTAAGAATGTTTCTCAAATCCGTGATGTGTGTAGTGCGTTCGGAACATGGACTATCACGGTGAGGCAAACTATGTAAATTACATATCTATTGGTTAGAACACGCTCCAGGAGCATTTTACTGAAAAATCTGCCTCAGTTTGGAAACTGTTGTTATGAAAACGCTGCAAAATCTGAGTAAATGCTTTAAGGTGATAATATGTATTCAATGGGTTATTAAAGATGTGTAATTCACATGCTAAGAACTCAGCAGTGAATATTTGTTGAATCCGTGGTGCATGGACCGTTTTCGGAACACGGAATGTTACGGTGAAGGTATCTATGAAAATGAGATGTCTATTGGATAGAACATGCACCAAGAGAATTTTTCTGCGAAAACTGCCTGATTTTCATAACTGACGTTAGGAAAACCTGCGAAATGTAAGTAAATGTTTCTAGGTGTAAATATACCTTGTATTGTGGTTGAAAAATCAGTAATCAATATGCTCACAGTCATTAAATAATGTTTGTCGAAGCCGTGATGAATGTAACGTTTTCGGAACACGGAATGTCTCGGTCAGTGAAGCTCTGAAAATAACAATTCTACTGCATAGAACTCGCTTGAATTGAATGTTTCTGTGAAAATTTCATGATTTTCGAAACTGGATGTTAGGAAAAACCTGTGAAATCAGAATAACTACTTCTAGGTGTAAATATGCCTTGTATGGTGGATGAAAGTTCGGTAATCCACATGCTCTCACTCATTAAAGAATGTTTGTCGAACTCGTGATGCATGTAACGTGTTCGGAATACGGAATGTCATAGTGAAGGAAACAAAGTAAGTTACATGTCTATTGGGTAGAACTCGCTTGAAGAGAATATTTCTGCGAAATGTGCCTCATTTTTAAAACTGACATTAGGAGAACACTGTGAAATCTGAGAAAATGCTTCTAAGTGTCAATATGCCTTGAATGGTGAATGAAAGTCCGGTCATCCACATGTTAATAACAGTGTAGTAATTATTTTTTAAACCGTGATTCATGTAGCGCCTTTGAAAAACGGAATTTCACGGTAATGAAACTATGGAAATTACAATTCTACTGAGTAGAACGAGCTAGAAGAGAATTTTTCTGCGAAAATTGCATGATTATCGAATGTGAAGTTTGGAAAAAGCTGCAAAAAGGGAGTAAATATTTGCAGGTGTAAATGTGCCTTTATGATGCAAGAAAGTTCGGTAATCCACATTTTCACAATATATTAAAGAATCTTTTACTAATCCGTGATGCATTTAGCGTGTTCAGATCGTGGAATTTCACGGTGATTGAAACAATGTAAATGACTTCTCTATTGGGTAGAACTCGCTCCGAGAGTGTTTTTCTGCGAAAACTTCGTCATTTTTGAAACTGGCGTTTAGAAAACGCTGCAAAATCTGAGAAAATACTTCTAAGAATCAATATGCAAAGTTTTGTGATGAAAGTTCTGTAATCCACATGCTAACAAATTTGTAGTGAATATTTGTCGAATCTTTTATGCATGTAACATGTTCGGAGCATGGAATTTCACGGCCAGGGAATTTATGTAAATTATATTTCCCTTGGTTAGAAATCACTCCAAGAGATTTTTCCTGAGAAATCGGCCTGATTTTCGAAACTGGCTTTAGGAAAAACCTGCGAACCCACATTACTAGATTCTCGGTGTACATCTGCCTTTTATGGTGGATGAAAGTTCGGTAATCCGCATGCTAACTACTCTGTAGTGAATATTTGTCGAATCCGAGATACGTGAAGTGTGTTCGGAACACACAATATCACGGTGAGCGAATCTATGTAAAATACAGGTCTCTTGGGTAGAATTTGCTCTAAGAGATTTTTCTGAGAAATCTGCCTCATTTTTGAACCTGGCGTTTGAAAATCTCTGCAAAATCAGAGAAAATGCTTCAAAGTGTCAATATGCCTTGTATTGTGATGCAAGATCGTAAAACCACATGCAAACAAATCTGTGGTGAATATTTTTAGAAAGCGTTATGCATGAAGTGGGATCGTATCACGGAAAATCCCGGCGATGAAATCTATGTAAATTACACACCTATTGGTTAGAATTCGCTCCAAAATTTTTTCCCTGTGAAAACGGCCTGATTTTCCAAACTGGCATTAGGAAAAACCTGCAAATTCAGAGTTAATGTTTCTAGTTGTAAATATGCCATGTATGGTGGATGAAATTTCTGTAATCTACATGTTCACAACTCATTCGAGAAAGTTTGTTGAAACCTTGATGCATGTAGCGTGTTCAGAAAATGGAATGTCACTGTGAGGGAAACTATGTAAATTACATTTCTATTGGGAAGTACTCGCTCCACGAGAATTTTTCTGCCAAATCTGCCTCCTTTTCAAAACTGGCATTAGGAAAAACTTTTGAAATGGGAGAAAATGCTTCAAATTGTCAACATGGCTTTTATGGTGGATGAAAGTTCTGTAATCCTAATGCTAACAACTCTGTAGTGAATATTTGTCGAATCCGTGATGCATGTAGCGTGTTCGGAACACGGAATTTCACGATGACGGGTTCTAAGTAAATTGCATGTCTATTGGGTAGAACTCGCTCCAAGAGGATTTTTCTGTGGAAACTGCATGATTTTAGAGACTGACATTAGGAGAATACTACTAAATCAGAATAAAATTTCTATGTATAAATATGCACTGTAAGGTGGATTAAAGTTCGTTAATACACATGTTCACAACTCATTAAAGAATGTTTGTTGAATCCGTGGTGCATGTAACGTGTTCAGAACACGGAATATCACGGTGATTGAAAGTAGGCAAATTACCTATCTTTTGGGTAGAACTGGCTCCAAGAGCATTTTTCTGCCAAATCTGCCTCATTTTCAAACTGGCGTTCAAACTAAAGTGTGAAATCTGAGAAAATTCTTCAAAGTGTCAGTAAGCCTTTTATGGTGAATGAAAGTGCTGTAATCCACTTGCTAACAACTCTGTAGTGAATATTTGTCACATCTGAGATGCATGTAGCGTGTTCGGAACACGGAATTTGACGGTGAGCGAATCCATGTAAATTACATATCTATTGGTTAGAACCTGCTCCAAGAGGTTTTTGCCATGAAATCTGCCTCATTTTAGAAACTGGCATTTGGAAAACTCTGTGAAATCACAGAAAATGCTTCTAAGCATCTATATGCTTTCTATAGTGAGAAAGTCCTGTAATCCACATGCAAACAACTCTGTAGTGTATATTTGTCGAAACTTTTCTGCATGTAGCATGTTCGAAACACGTATTTTCACAGCGGGAGAATCTATGTAATTTACATATCTATTGGGTAGAACACGCTCCAACAGTTTTTTCCTTTGAAAACTGCCTGATTTTCGAAACTGCTATTAGGAAATATCTGCGAACTCAGTGTTAATGTTTCTAGGTGTCAATATGCCCTGTATGGTGGATGAAAGTTGTGTAATACACATATAGACAACTCATTAAGAATGTTTCTCAAATCCGTGATGTGTGTAGTGCGTTCGGAACATGGACTATCACGGTGAGGCAAACTATGTAAATTACATATCTATTGGTTAGAACACGCTCCAGGAGCATTTTACTGAAAAATCTGCCTCAGTTTGGAAACTGTTGTTATGAAAACGCTGCAAAATCTGAGTAAATGCTTTAAGGTGATAATATGTATTCAATGGGTTATTAAAGATGTGTAATTCACATGCTAAGAACTCAGCAGTGAATATTTGTTGAATCCGTGGTGCATGGACCGTTTTCGGAACACGGAATGTTACGGTGAAGGTATCTATGAAAATGAGATGTCTATTGGATAGAACATGCACCAAGAGAATTTTTCTGCGAAAACTGCCTGATTTTCATAACTGACGTTAGGAAAACCTGCGAAATGTAAGTAAATGTTTCTAGGTGTAAATATACCTTGTATTGTGGTTGAAAAATCAGTAATCAATATGCTCACAGTCATTAAATAATGTTTGTCGAAGCCGTGATGAATGTAACGTTTTCGGAACACGGAATGTCTCGGTCAGTGAAGCTCTGAAAATAACAATTCTACTGCATAGAACTCGCTTGAATTGAATGTTTCTGTGAAAATTTCATGATTTTCGAAACTGGATGTTAGGAAAAACCTGTGAAATCAGAATAACTACTTCTAGGTGTAAATATGCCTTGTATGGTGGATGAAAGTTCGGTAATCCACATGCTCTCACTCATTAAAGAATGTTTGTCGAACTCGTGATGCATGTAACGTGTTCGGAATACGGAATGTCATAGTGAAGGAAACAATGTAAGTTACATGTCTATTGGGTAGAACTCGCTTGAAGAGAATATTTCTGCGAAATGTGCCTCATTTTTAAAACTGACATTAGGAGAACACTGTGAAATCTGAGAAAATGCTTCTAAGTGTCAATATGCCTTGAATGGTGAATGAAAGTCCGGTCATCCACATGTTAATAACAGTGTAGTAATTATTTTTTAAACCGTGATTCATGTAGCGCCTTTGAAAAACGGAATTTCACGGTAATGAAACTATGGAAATTACAATTCTATTGAGTAGAACGAGCTAGAAGAGAATTTTTCTGCGAAAATTGCATGATTATCGAATGTGAAGTTTGGAAAAAGCTGCAAAAAGGGAGTAAATATTTGCAGGTGTAAATGTGCCTTTATGATGCAAGAAAGTTCGGTAATCCACATTTTCACAATATATTAAAGAATCTTTTACTAATCCGTGATGCATTTAGCGTGTTCAGATCGTGGAATTTCACGGTGATTGAAACAATGTAAATGACTTCTCTATTGGGTAGAACTCGCTCCGAGAGTGTTTTTCTGCGAAAACTTCGTCATTTTTGAAACTGGCGTTTAGAAAACGCTGCAAAATCTGAGAAAATACTTCTAAGAATCAATATGCAAAGTTTTGTGATGAAAGTTCTGTAATCCACATGCTAACAAATTTGTAGTGAATATTTGTCGAATCTTTTATGCATGTAACATGTTCGGAGCATGGAATTTCACGGCCAGGGAATTTATGTAAATTATATTTCCCTTGGTTAGAAATCACTCCAAGAGATTTTTCCTGAGAAATCGGCCTGATTTTCGAAACTGGCTTTAGGAAAAACCTGCGAACCCACATTACTAGATTCTCGGTGTACATCTGCCTTTTATGGTGGATGAAAGTTCGGTAATCCGCATGCTAACTACTCTGTAGTGAATATTAGTCGAATCCGAGATACGTGAAGTGTGTTCGGAACACACAATATCACGGTGAGCGAATCTATGTAAAATACATGTCTCTTGGGTAGAATTTGCTCTAAGAGATTTTTCTGAGAAATCTGCCTCATTTTTGAACCTGGCGTATGAAAATCTCTGCAAAATCAGAGAAAATGCTTCAAAGTGTCAATATGCCTTGTATTGTGATGCAAGATCGTAAAACCACATGCAAACAAATCTGTGGTGAATATTTTTAGAAAGCGTTATGCATGAAGTGGGATCGTATCACGGAAAATCCCGGCGATGAAATCTATGTAAATTACACACCTATTGGTTAGAATTCGCTCCAAAATTTTTTCCCTGTGAAAACGGCCTGATTTTCCAAACTGGCATTAGGAAAAACCTGCAAATTCAGAGTTAATGTTTCTAGTTGTAAATATGCCATGTATGGTGGATGAAATTTCTGTAATCTACATGTTCACAACTCATTCGAGAAAGTTTGTTGAAACCTTGATGCATGTAGCGTGTTCAGAAAATGGAATGTCACTGTGAGGGAAACTATGTAAATTACATTTCTATTGGGAAGTACTCGCTCCACGAGAATTTTTCTGCCAAATCTGCCTCCTTTTCAAAACTGGCATTAGGAAAAACTTTTGAAATGGGAGAAAATGCTTCAAATTGTCAATATGGCTTTTATGGTGGATGAAAGTTCTGTAATCCTAATGCTAACAACTCTGTAGTGAATATTTGTCGAATCCGTGATGCATGTAGCGTGTTCGGAACACGGAATTTCACGATGACGGGTTCTAAGTTAATTGCATGTCTATTGGGTAGAACTCGCTCCAAGAGGATTTTTCTGTGGAAACTGCATGATTTTAGAGACTGACATTAGGAGAATACTACTAAATCAGAATAAAATTTCTATGTATAAATATGCACTGTAAGGTGGATTAAAGTTCGTTAATACACATGTTCACAACTCATTAAAGAATGTTTGTTGAATCCGTGGTGCATGTAACGTGTTCAGAACACGGAATATCACCGTGATTGAAAGTAGGCAAATTACCTATCTTTTGGGTAGAACTGGCTCCAAGAGCATTTTTCTGCCAAATTTGCCTCATTTTCAAACTGGCGTTCAAACTAACGTGTGAAATCTGAGAAAATTCTTCAAAGTGTCAGTAAGCCTTTTATGGTGAATGAAAGTGCTGTAATCCACTTGCTAACAACTCTGTAGTGAATATTTGTCACATCTGAGATGCATGTAGCGTGTTCGGAACACGGAATTTGACGGTGAGCGAATCCATGTAAATTACATATCTATTGGTTAGAACCTGCTCCAAGAGGTTTTTGCCATGAAATCTGCCTCATTTTAGAAACTGGCATTTGGAAAACTCTGTGAAATCACAGAAAATGCTTCTAAGCATCTATATGCTTTCTATAGTGAGAAAGTCCTGTAATCCACATGCAAACAACTCTGTAGTGTATATTTGTTGAAACTTTTCTGCATGTAGCATGTTCGAAACACGTATTTTCACAGCGGGAGAATCTATGTAATTTACATATCTATTGGGTAGAATACGCTCCAACAGTTTTTTCCTTTGAAAACTGCCTGATTTTCGAAACTGCTATTAGGAAATATCTGCGAACTCAGTGTTAATGTTTCTAGGTGTCAATATGCCCTGTATGGTGGATGAAAGTTGTGTAATACACATATACACAACTCATTAAGAATGTTTCTCAAATCCGTGATGTGTGTAGTGCGTTCGGAACATGGACTATCACGGTGAGGCAAACTATGTAAATTACATATCTATTGGTTAGAACACGCTCCAGGAGCATTTTACTGAAAAATCTGCCTCAGTTTGGAAACTGTTGTTATGAAAACGCTGCAAAATCTGAGTAAATGCTTTAAGGTGATAATATGTATTCAATGGGATATTAAAGATGTGTAATTCACATGCTAAGAACTCAGCAGTGAATATTTGTTGAATCCGTGGTGCATGGACCGTTTTCGGAACACGGAATGTTACGGTGAAGGTATCTATGAAAATGAGATGTCTATTGGATAGAACATGCACCAAGAGAATTTTTCTGCGAAAACTGCCTGATTTTCATAACTGACGTTAGGAAAACCTGCGAAATGTAAGTAAATGTTTCTAGGTGTAAATATACCTTGTATTGTGGTTGAAAAATCGGTAATCAATATGCTCACAGTCATTAAATAATGTTTGTCGAAGCCGTGATGAATGTAACGTTTTCAGAACACGGAATGTCTCGTTCAGTGAAGCTCTGAAAATAACAATTCTACTGCATAGAACTCGCTTGAATTGAATGTTTCTGTGAAAATTTCATGATTTTCGAAACTGGATGTTAGGAAAAACCTGTGAAATCAGAATAACTACTTCTAGGTGTAAATATGCCTTGTATGGTGGATGAAAGTTCGGTAATCCACATGCTCTCACTCATTAAAGAATGTTTGTCGAACTCGTGATGCATGTAACGTGTTCGGAATACGGAATGTCATAGTGAAGGAAACAATGTAAGTTACATGTCTATTGGGTAGAACTCGCTTGAAGAGAATATTTCTGCGAAATGTGCCTCATTTTTAAAACTGACATTAGGAGAACACTGTGAAATCTGAGAAAATGCTTCTAAGTGTCAATATGCCTTGAATGGTGAATGAAAGTCCGGTCATCCACATGTTAATAACAGTGTAGTAATTATTTTTTAAACCGTGATTCATGTAGCGCCTTTGAAAAACGGAATTTCACGGTAATGAAACTATGGAAATTACAATTCTATTGAGTAGAAGGAGCTAGAAGAGAATTTTTCTGCGAAAATTGCATGATTATCGAATGTGAAGTTTGGAAAAAGCTGCAAAAAGGGAGTAAATATTTGCAGGTGTAAATGTGCCTTTATGATGCAAGAAAGTTCGGTAATCCACATTTCCACAATATATTAAAGAATCTTTTTCTAATCCGTGATGCATTTAGCGTGTTCAGATCGTGGAATTTCACGGTGATTGAAACAATGTAAATGACTTCTCTATTGGGTAGAACTCGCTCCGAGAGTGTTTTTCTGCGAAAACTTCGTCATTTTTGAAACTGGCGTTTAGAAAACGCTGCAAAATCTGAGAAAATACTTCTAAGAAACAATATGCAAAGTTTTGTGATGAAAGTTCTGTAATCCACATGCTAACAAATTTGTAGTGAATATTTGTCGAATCTTTTATGCATGTAACATGTTCGGAGCATGGAATTTCACGGCCAGGGAATTTATGTAAATTACATTTCCCTCGGTTAGAAATCACTCCAAGAGATTTTTCCTGAGAAATCGGCCTGATTTTCGAAACTGGCTTTAGGAAAATCCTGCGAACCCACATTACTAGATTCTCGGTGTACATCTGCCTTTTATGGTGGATGAAAGTTCGGTAATCCGCATGCTAACTACTCTGTAGTGAATATTTGTCGAATCCGAGATACGTGAAGTGTGTTCGGAACACACAATATCACGGTGAGCGAATCTATGTAAAATACAGGTCTCTTGGGTAGAATTTGCTCTAAGAGTTTTTTCTGAGAAATCTGCCTCATTTTTGAACCTGGCGTTTGAAAATCTCTGCAAAATCAGAGAAAATGCTTCAAAGTGTCAATATGCCTTGTATTGTGATGCAAGATCGTAAAACCACATGCAAACAAATCTGTGGTGAATATTTTTAGAAAGTGTTATGCATGAAGTGGGATCGTATCACGGAAAATCCCGGCGATGGAATCTATGTAAATTACACACCTATTGGTTAGAATTCGCTCCAAAATTTTTTCCCTGTGAAAACGGCCTGATTTTCCAAACTGGCTTTAGGAAAAACCTGCAAATTCAGAGTTAATGTTTCTAGTTGTAAATATGCCATGTATGGCGGATGAAATTTCTGTAATCTACATGTTCACAACTCATTCGAGAAAGTTTGTTGAAACCTTGATGCATGTAGCGTGTTCGGAAAATGGAATGTCACTGTGAGGGAAACTATGTAAATTACATTTCTATTGGGAAGTACTCGCTCCACGAGAATTTTTCTGACAAATCTGCCTCCTTTTCAAAACTGGCATTAGGAAAAACTTTTGAAATGGGAGAAAATGCTTCAAATTGTCAACATGGCTTTTATGGTGGATGAAAGTTCTGTAATCCTAATGCTAACAACTCTGTAGTGAATATTTGTCGAATCCGTGATGCATGTAGCGTGTTCGGAACACAGAATTTCACGATGACGGGTTCTAAGTAAATTGCATGTCTATTGGGTAGAAATCGCTCCAAGAGGATTTTTCTGTGTAAACTGCATGATTTTAGAGACTGACATTAGGAGAATACTACTAAATCAGAATAAAATTTCTATGTATAAATATGCACTGTAAGGTGGATTAAAGTTCGTTAATACACATGTTCACAACTCATTAAAGAATGTATGTTGAATCCGTGGTGCATGTAACGTGTTCAGAACACGGAATGTCACGGTGATTGAAAGTAGGCAAATTACCTATCTTTTGAGTAGAACTGGCTCCAAGAGCATTTTTCTGCCAAATCTGCCTCATTTTCAAACTGGCGTTCAAACTAAAGTGTGAAATCTGAGAAAATTCTTCAAAGTGTCAGTAAGCCTTTTATGGTGAATGAAAGTGCTGTAATCCACTTGCTAACAACTCTGTAGTGAATATTTGTCACATCTGAGATGCATGTAGCGTGTTCGGAACACGGAATTTGACGGTGAGCGAATCCATGTAAATTACATATCTATTGGTTAGAACCTGCTCCAAGAGGTTTTTGCCATGAAATCTGCCTCATTTTAGAAACTGGCATTTGGAAAACTCTGTGAAATCACAGAAAATGCTTCTAAGCATCTATATGCTTTCTATAGTGAGAAAGTCCTGTAATCCACATGCAAACAAATCTGTAGTGTATATTTGTTGAAACTTTTCTGCATGTAGCATGTTCAAAACACGTATTTTCACAGCGGGAGAATCTATGTAATTTACATATCTATTGGGTAGAATACGCTCCAACAGTTTTTTCCTTTGAAAACTGCCTGATTTTCGAAACTGCTATTAGGAAATATCTGCGAACTCAGTGTTAATGTTTCTAGGTGTCAATATGCCCTGTATGGTGGATGAAAGTTGTGTAATACACATATACACAACTCATTAAGAATGTTTCTCAAATCCGTGATGTGTGTAGTGCGTTCGGAACATGGACTATCACGGTGAGGCAAACTATGTAAATTACATATCTATTGGTTAGAACACGCTCCAGGAGCATTTTACTGAAAAATCTGCCTCAGTTTGGAAACTGTTGTTATGAAAACGCTGCAAAATCTGAGTAAATGCTTTAAGGTGATAATATGTATTCAATGGGTTATTAAAGATGTGTAATTCACATGCTAAGAACTCAGCAGTGAATATTTGTTGAATCCGTGGTGCATGGACCGTTTTCGGAACACGGAATGTTACGGTGAAGGTATCTATGAAAATGAGATGTCTATTGGATAGAACATGCACCAAGAGAATTTTTCTGCGAAAACTGCCTGATTTTCATAACTGACGTTAGGAAAACCTGCGAAATGTAAGTAAATGTTTCTAGGTGTAAATATACCTTGTATTGTGGTTGAAAAATCAGTAATCAATATGCTCAAAGTCATTAAATAATGTTTGTCGAAGCCGTGATGAATGTAACGTTTTCGGAACACGGAATGTCTCGTTCAGTGAAGCTCTGAAAATAACAATTCTACTGCATAGAACTCGCTTGAATTGAATGTTTCTGTGAAAATTTCATGATTTTCGAAACTGGATGTTAGGAAAAACCTGTGAAATCAGAATAACTACTTCTAGGTGTAAATATGCCTTGTATGGTGGATGAAAGTTCGGTAATCCACATGCTCTCACTCATTAAAGAATGTTTGTCGAACTCGTGATGCATGTAACGTGTTCGGAATACGGAATGTCATAGTGAAGGAAACAATGTAAGTTACATGTCTATTGGGTAGAACTCGCTTGAAGAGAATATTTCTGAGAAATGTGCCTCATTTTTAAAACTGACATTAGGAGAACACTGTGAAATCTGAGAAAATGCTTCTAAGTGTCAATATGCCTTGAATGGTGAATGAAAGTCCGGTCATCCACATGTTAATAACAGTGTAGTAATTATTTTTTAAACCGTGATTCATGTAGCGCCTTTGAAAAATGGAATTTCACGGTAATGAAACTATGGAAATTACAATTCTATTGAGTAGAACGAGCTAGAAGAGAATTTTTCTGCGAAAATTGCATGATTATCGAATGTGAAGTTTGGAAAAAGCTGCAAAAAGGGAGTAAATATTTGCAGGTGTAAATGTGCCTTTATGATGCAAGAAAGTTCGGTAATCCACTTTTTCACAATATATTAAAGAATCTTTTTCTAATCCGTGATGCATTTAGCGTGTTCAGATCGTGGAATTTCACGGTGATTGAAACAATGTAAATGACTTCTCTATTGGGTAGAACTCGCTCCGAGAGTGTTTTTCTGCGAAAACTTCGTCATTTTTGAAACTGGCGTTTAGAAAACGCTGCAAAATCAGAGAAAATACTTCTAAGAATCAATATTCAATGTATTGAGATGAAAGTTCGGTAATCCACATGCTAACAAATTTGTAGTGAATATTTGTCGAATCTTTTATGCATGTAACATGTTCGGAGCATGGAATTTCACGGCCAGGGAATTTATGTAAATTACATTTCCCTTGGTTAGAAATCACTCCAAGAGATTTTTCCTGAGAAATCGGCCTGATTTTCGAAACTGGCTTTAGGAAAAACCTGCGAACCCACATTACTAGATTCTCGGTGTACATCTGCCTTTTATGGTGGATGAAAGTTCGGTAATCCGCATGCTAACTACTCTGTAGTGAATATTTGTCGAATCCGAGATACGTGAAGTGTGTTCGGAACACACAATATCACGGTGAGCGAATCTATGTAAAATACAGGTCTCTTGGGTAGAATTTGCTCTAAGAGATTTTTCTGAGAAATCTGCCTCATTTTTGAACCTGGCGTTTGAAAATCTCTGCAAAATCAGAGAAAATGCTTCAAAGTGTCAATATGCCTTGTATTGTGATGCAAGATCGTAAAACCACATGCAAACAAATCTGTGGTGAATATTTTTAGAAAGTGTTATGCATGAAGTGGGATCGTATCACGGAAAATCCCGGCGATGGAATCTATGTAAATTACACACCTATTGGTTAGAATTCGCTCCAAAAGTTTTTCCCTGTGAAAACGGCCTGATTTTCCAAACTGGCATTAGGAAAAACCTGCAAATTCAGAGTTAATGTTTCTAGTTGTAAATATGCCATGTATGGCGGATGAAATTTCTGTAATCTACATGTTCACAACTCATTCGAGAAAGTTTGTTGAAACCTTGATGCATGTAGCGTGTTCGGAAAATGGAATGTCACTGTGAGGGAAACTATGTAAATTACATTTCTATTGGGAAGTACTCGCTCCACGAGAATTTTTCTGCCAAATCTGCCTCCTTTTCAAAACTGGCATTAGGAAAAACTTTTGAAATGGGAGAAAATGCTTCAAATTTTCAACATGGCTTTTGTGGTGGATGAAAGTTCTGTAATCCTAATGCTAACAACTCTGTAGTGAATATTTGTCGAATCCGTGATGCATGTAGCGTGTTCGGAACACGGAATTTCACGATGACGGGTTCTAAGTAAATTGCATGTCTATTGGGTAGAACTCGCTCCAAGAGGATTTTTCTGTGGAAACTGCATGATTTTAGAGACTGACATTAGGAGAATACTACTAAATCAGAATAAAATTTCTATGTATAAATATGCACTGTAAGGTGGATTAAAGTTCGTTAATACACATGTTCACAACTCATTAAAGAATGTTTGTTGAATCCGTGGTGCATGTAACGTGTTCAGAACACGGAATATCACGGTGATTGAAAGTAGGCAAATTACCTATCTTTTGGGTAGAACTGGCTCCAAGAGCATTTTTCTGCCAAATCTGCTTCATTTTCAAACTGGCATTCAAACTAACGTGTGAAATCTGAGAAAATTCTTCAAAGTGTCAGTAAGCCTTTTATGGTGAATGAAAGTGCTGTAATCCACTTGCTAACAACTCTGTAGTGAATATTTGTCACATCTGAGATGCATGTAGCGTGTTCGGAACACGGAATTTGACGGTGAGCGAATCCATGTAAATTACATATCTATTGGTTAGAACCTGCTCCAAGAGGTTTTTGCCATGAAATCTGCCTCATTTTAGAAACTGGCATTTGGAAAACTCTGTGAAATCACAGAAAATGCTTCTAAGCATCTATATGCTTTCTATAGTGAGAAAGTCCTGTAATCCACATGCAAACAAATCTGTAGTGTATATTTGTTGAAACTTTTCTGCATGTAGCATGTTCAAAACACGTATTTTCACAGCGGGAGAATCTATGTAATTTACATATCTATTGGGTAGAATACGCTCCAACAGTTTTTTCCTTTGAAAACTGCCTGATTTTCGAAACTGCTATTAGGAAATATCTGCGAACTCAGTGTTAATGTTTCTAGGTGTCAATATGCCCTGTATGGTGGATGAAAGTTGTGTAATACACATATACACAACTCATTAAGAATGTTTCTCAAATCCGTGATGTGTGTAGTGCGTTCGGAACATGGACTATCACGGTGAGGCAAACTATGTAAATTACATATCTATTGGTTAGAACACGCTCCAGGAGCATTTTACTGAAAAATCTGCCTCAGTTTGGAAACTGTTGTTATGAAAACGCTGCAAAATCTGAGTAAATGCTTTAAGGTGATAATATGTATTCAATGGGTTATTAAAGATGTGTAATTCACATGCTAAGAACTCAGCAGTGAATATTTGTTGAATCCGTGGTGCATGGACCGTTTTCGGAACACGGAATGTTACGGTGAAGGTATCTATGAAAATGAGATGTCTATTGGATAGAACATGCACCAAGAGAATTTTTCTGCGAAAACTGCCTGATTTTCATAACTGACGTTAGGAAAACCTGCGAAATGTAAGTAAATGTTTCTAGGTGTAAATATACCTTGTATTGTGGTTGAAAAATCAGTAATCAATATGCTCAAAGTCATTAAATAATGTTTGTCGAAGCCGTGATGAATGTAACGTTTTCGGAACACGGAATGTCTCGTTCAGTGAAGCTCTGAAAATAACAATTCTACTGCATAGAACTCGCTTGAATTGAATGTTTCTGTGAAAATTTCATGATTTTCGAAACTGGATGTTAGGAAAAACCTGTGAAATCAGAATAACTACTTCTAGGTGTAAATATGCCTTGTATGGTGGATGAAAGTTCGGTAATCCACATGCTCTCACTCATTAAAGAATGTTTGTCGAACTCGTGATGCATGTAACGTGTTCGGAATACGGAATGTCATAGTGAAGGAAACAATGTAAGTTACATGTCTATTGGGTAGAACTCGCTTGAAGAGAATATTTCTGAGAAATGTGCCTCATTTTTAAAACTGACATTAGGAGAACACTGTGAAATCTGAGAAAATGCTTCTAAGTGTCAATATGCCTTGAATGGTGAATGAAAGTCCGGTCATCCACATGTTAATAACAGTGTAGTAATTATTTTTTAAACCGTGATTCATGTAGCGCCTTTGAAAAATGGAATTTCACGGTAATGAAACTATGGAAATTACAATTCTATTGAGTAGAACGAGCTAGAAGAGAATTTTTCTGCGAAAATTGCATGATTATCGAATGTGAAGTTTGGAAAAAGCTGCAAAAAGGGAGTAAATATTTGCAGGTGTAAATGTGCCTTTATGATGCAAGAAAGTTCGGTAATCCACTTTTTCACAATATATTAAAGAATCTTTTTCTAATCCGTGATGCATTTAGCGTGTTCAGATCGTGGAATTTCACGGTGATTGAAACAATGTAAATGACTTCTCTATTGGGTAGAACTCGCTCCGAGAGTGTTTTTCTGCGAAAACTTCGTCATTTTTGAAACTGGCGTTTAGAAAACGCTGCAAAATCAGAGAAAATACTTCTAAGAATCAATATTCAATGTATTGAGATGAAAGTTCGGTAATCCACATGCTAACAAATTTGTAGTGAATATTTGTCGAATCTTTTATGCATGTAACATGTTCGGAGCATGGAATTTCACGGCCAGGGAATTTATGTAAATTACATTTCCCTTGGTTAGAAATCACTCCAAGAGATTTTTCCTGAGAAATCGGCCTGATTTTCGAAACTGGCTTTAGGAAAAACCTGCGAACCCACATTACTAGATTCTCGGTGTACATCTGCCTTTTATGGTGGATGAAAGTTCGGTAATCCGCATGCTAACTACTCTGTAGTGAATATTTGTCGAATCCGAGATACGTGAAGTGTGTTCGGAACACACAATATCACGGTGAGCGAATCTATGTAAAATACAGGTCTCTTGGGTAGAATTTGCTCTAAGAGATTTTTCTGAGAAATCTGCCTCATTTTTGAACCTGGCGTTTGAAAATCTCTGCAAAATCAGAGAAAATGCTTCAAAGTGTCAATATGCCTTGTATTGTGATGCAAGATCGTAAAACCACATGCAAACAAATCTGTGGTGAATATTTTTAGAAAGTGTTATGCATGAAGTGGGATCGTATCACGGAAAATCCCGGCGATGGAATCTATGTAAATTACACACCTATTGGTTAGAATTCGCTCCAAAAGTTTTTCCCTGTGAAAACGGCCTGATTTTCCAAACTGGCATTAGGAAAAACCTGCAAATTCAGAGTTAATGTTTCTAGTTGTAAATATGCCATGTATGGCGGATGAAATTTCTGTAATCTACATGTTCACAACTCATTCGAGAAAGTTTGTTGAAACCTTGATGCATGTAGCGTGTTCGGAAAATGGAATGTCACTGTGAGGGAAACTATGTAAATTACATTTCTATTGGGAAGTACTCGCTCCACGAGAATTTTTCTGCCAAATCTGCCTCCTTTTCAAAACTGGCATTAGGAAAAACTTTTGAAATGGGAGAAAATGCTTCAAATTTTCAACATGGCTTTTGTGGTGGATGAAAGTTCTGTAATCCTAATGCTAACAACTCTGTAGTGAATATTTGTCGAATCCGTGATGCATGTAGCGTGTTCGGAACACGGAATTTCACGATGACGGGTTCTAAGTAAATTGCATGTCTATTGGGTAGAACTCGCTCCAAGAGGATTTTTCTGTGGAAACTGCATGATTTTAGAGACTGACATTAGGAGAATACTACTAAATCAGAATAAAATTTCTATGTATAAATATGCACTGTAAGGTGGATTAAAGTTCGTTAATACACATGTTCACAACTCATTAAAGAATGTTTGTTGAATCCGTGGTGCATGTAACGTGTTCAGAACACGGAATATCACGGTGATTGAAAGTAGGCAAATTACCTATCTTTTGGGTAGAACTGGCTCCAAGAGCATTTTTCTGCCAAATCTGCTTCATTTTCAAACTGGCATTCAAACTAACGTGTGAAATCTGAGAAAATTCTTCAAAGTGTCAGTAAGCCTTTTATGGTGAATGAAAGTGCTGTAATCCACTTGCTAACAACTCTGTAGTGAATATTTGTCACATCTGAGATGCATGTAGCGTGTTCGGAACACGGAATTTGACGGTGAGCGAATCCATGTAAATTACATATCTATTGGTTAGAACCTGCTCCAAGAGGTTTTTGCCATGAAATCTGCCTCATTTTAGAAACTGGCATTTGGAAAACTCTGTGAAATCACAGAAAATGCTTCTAAGCATCTATATGCTTTCTATAGTGAGAAAGTCCTCTAATCCACATGCAAACAACTGTGTAGTGTATATTTGTCGAAACTTTTCTGCATGTAGCATGTTCGAAACACGTATTTTCACAGCGGGAGAATCTATGTAATTTACATATCTATTGGGTAGAATACGCTCCAACAGTTTTTTCCTTTGAAAACTGCCTGATTTTCGAAACTGCTATTAGGAAATATCTGCGAACTCAGTGTTAATGTTTCTAGGTGTCAATATGCCCTGTATGGTGGATGAAAGTTGTGTAATACACATATACACAACTCATTAAGAATGTTTCTCAAATCCGTGATGTGTGTAGTGCGTTCGGAACATGGACTATCACGGTGAGGCAAACTATGTAAATTACATATCTATTGGTTAGAACACGCTCCAGGAGCATTTTACTGAAAAATCTGCCTCAGTTTGGAAACTGTTGTTATGAAAACGCTGCAAAATCTGAGTAAATGCTTTAAGGTGATAATATGTATTCAATGGGTTATTAAAGATGTGTAATTCACATGCTAAGAACTCAGCAGTGAATATTTGTTGAATCCGTGGTGCATGGACCGTTTTCGGAACACGGAATGTTACGGGGAAGGTATCTATGAAAATGAGATGTCTATTGGATAGAACATGCACCAAGAGAATTTTTCTGCGAAAACTGCCTGATTTTCATAACTGACGTTAGGAAAACCTGCGAAATGTAAGTAAATGTTTCTAGGTGTAAATATACCTTGTATTGTGGTTGAAAAATCAGTAATCAACATGCTCACAGTCATTAAATAATTATTGTCGAAGCCGTGATGAATGTAACGTTTTCGGAACACGGAATGTCTCGTTCAGTGAAGCTCTGAAAATAACAATTCTACTGCATAGAACTCGCTTGAATTGAATGTTTCTGTGAAAATTTCATGATTTTCGAAACTGGATGTTAGGAAAAACCTGTGAAATCAGAATAACTACTTCTAGGTGTAAATATGCCTTGTATGGTGGATGAAAGTTCGGTAATCCACATGCTCTCACTCATTAAAGAATGTTTGTCGAACTCGTGATGCATGTAACGTGTTCGGAATACGGAATGTCATAGTGAAGGAAACAATGTAAGTTACAAGTCTATTGGGTAGAACTCGCTTGAAGAGAATATTTCTGCGAAATGTGCCTCATTTTTAAAACTGACATTAGGAGAACACTGTGAAATCGGAGAAAATGCTTCTAAGTGTCAATATGCCTTGAATGGTGAATGAAAGTCCGGTCGTCCACATGTTAATAACAGTGTAGTAATTATTTTTTAAACCGTGATTCATGTAGCGCCTTTGAAAAACGGAATTTCACGGTAATGAAACTATGGAAATTACAATTCTATTGAGTACAACGAGCTAGAAGAGAATTTTTCTGCGAAAATTGCATGATTATCGAATGTGAAGTTTGGAAAAAGCTGCAAAAAGGGAGTAAATATTTGCTGGTGTAAATGTGCCTTTATGATGCAAGAAAGTTCGGTAATCCACTTTTTCACAATATATTAAAGAATCTTTTTCTAATCCGTGATGCATTTAGCGTGTTCAGATCGTGGAATTTCACGGTGATTGAAACAATGTAAATGACTTCTCTATTGGGTAGAACTCGCTCCGAGAGTGTTTTTCTGCGAAAACTTCGTCATTTTTGAAACTGGCGTTTAGAAAACGCTGCAAAATCTGAGAAAATACTTCTAAGAATCAATATTCAATGTATTGAGATGAAAGTTCGGTAATCCACATGCTAACAAATTTGTAGTGAATATTTGTCGAATCTTTTATGCATGTAACATGTTCGGAGCATGGAATTTCACGGCCAGGGAATTTATGTAAATTACATTTCCCTTGGTTAGAAATCACTCCAAGAGATTTTTCCTGAGAAATCGGCCTGATTTTCGAAACTGGCTTTAGGAAAAACCTGCGAACCCACATTACTAGATTCTCGGTGTACATCTGCCTTTTATGGTGGATGAAAGTTCGGTAATCTGCATGCTAACTACTCTGTAGTGAATATTTGTCGAATCCGAGATACGTGAAGTGTGTTCGGAACACACAATATCACGGTGAGCGAATCTATGTAAAATACAGGTCTCTTGGGTAGAATTTGCTCTAAGAGATTTTTCTGAGAAATCTGCCTCATTTTTGAACCTGGCGTTTGAAAATCTCTGCAAAATCAGAGAAAATGCTTCAAAGTGTCAATATGCCTTGTATTGTGATGCAAGATCGTAAAACCACATGCAGACAAATCTGTGGTGAATATTTTTAGAAAGTGTTATGCATGAAGTGGGATCGTATCACGGAAAATCCCGGCGATGGAATCTATGTAAATTACACACCTATTGGTTAGAATTCGCTCCAAAATTTTTTCCCTGTGAAAACGGCCTGATTTTCCAAACTGGCTTTAGGAAAAACCTGCAAATTCAGAGTTAATGTTTCTAGTTGTAAATATGCCATGTATGGCAGATGAAATTTCTGTAATCTACATGTTCACAACTCATTCGAGAAAGTTTGTTGAAACCTTGATGCATGTAGCGTGTTCGGAAAATGGAATGTCACTGTGAGGGAAACTATGTAAATTACATTTCTATTGGGAAGTACTCGCTCCACGAGAATTTTTCTGCCAAATCTGCCTCCTTTTCAAAACTGGCACTAGGAAAAACTTTTGAAATGGGAGGAAATGTTTCAAATTGTCAACATGGCTTTTATGGTGGATGAAAGTTCTGTAATCCTAATGCTAACAACTCTGTAGTGAATATTTGTCGAATCCGAGATGCATGTAGCGTGTTCGGAACACGGAATTTCACGATGACGGGTTCTAAGTAAATTGCATGTCTATTGGGTAGAACTCGCTCCAAGAGGATTTTTCTGTGGAAACTGCGTGATTTTAGAGACTGACATTAGGAGAATACTACTAAATCAGAATAAAATTTCTATGTATAAATATGCACTGTAAGGTGGATTAAAGTTCGTTAATACACATGTTCACAACTCATTAAAGAATGTTTGTTGAATCCGTGGTGCATGTAACGTGTTCAGAACACGGAATATCACGGTGATTGAAAGTAGGCAAATTACCTATCTTTTGGGTAGAACTGGCTCCAAGAGCATTTTTCTGCCAAATCTGCCTCATTTTCAAACTGGCGTTCAAACTAACGTGTGAAATCTGAGAAAATTCTTCAAAGTGTCAGTAAGCCTTTTATGGTGAATGAAAGTGCTGTAATCCACTTGCTGACAACTCTGTAGTGAATATTTGTCACATCTGAGATGCATGTAGCGTGTTCGGAACACGGAATTTGACGGTGAGCGAATCCATGTAAATTACATATCTATTGGTTAGAACCTGCTCCAAGAGGTTTTTGCCATGAAATCTGCCTCATTTTAGAAACTGGCATTTGGAAAACTCTGTGAAATCACAGAAAATGCTTCTAAGCATCTATATGCTTTCTATAGTGAGAAAGTCCTGTAATCCACATGCAAACAACTCTGTAGTGTATATTTGTCGAAACTTTTCTGCATGTAGCATGTTCGAAACACGTATTTTCACAGCGGGAGAATCTATGTAATTTACATATCTATTGGGTAGAATACGCTCCAACAGTTTTTTCCTTTGAAAACTGCCTGATTTTCGAAACTGCTATTAGGAAATATCTGCGAACTCAGTGTTAATGTTTCTAGGTGTCAATATGCCCTGTATGGTGGATGAAAGTTGTATAATACACATATACACAACTCATTAAGAATGTTTCTCAAATCCGTGATGTGTGTAGTGCGTTCGGAACATGGACTATCACGGTGAGGCAAACTATGTAAATTACATATCTATTGGTTAGAACACGCTCCAGGAGCATTTTACTGAAAAATCTGCCTCAGTTTGGAAACTGTTGTTATGAAAACGCTGCAAAATCTGAGTAAATGCTTTAAGGTGATAATATGTATTCAATGGGTTATTAAAGATGTGTAATTCACATGCTAAGAACTCAGCAGTGAATATTTGTTGAATCCGTGGTGCATGGACCGTTTTCGGAACACGGAATGTTACGGTGAAGGTATCTATGAAAATGAGATGTCTATTGGATAGAACATGCACCAAGAGAATTTTTCTGCGAAAACTGCCTGATTTTCATAACTGACGTTAGGAAAACCTGCGAAATGTAAGTAAATGTTTCTAGGTGTAAATATACCTTGTATTGTGGTTGAAAAATCAGTAATCAATATGCTCACAGTCATTAAATAATGTTTGTCGAAGCCGTGATGAATGTAACGTTTTCGGAACACGGAATGTCTCGGTCAGTGAAGCTCTGAAAATAACAATTCTACTGCATAGAACTCGCTTGAATTGAATGTTTCTGTGAAAATTTCATGATTTTCGAAACTGGATGTTAGGTAAAACCTGTGAAATCAGAATAACTACTTCTAGGTGTAAATATGCCTTGTATGGTGGATGAAAGTTCGGTAATCCACATGCTCTCACTCATTAAAGAATGTTTGTCGAACTCGTGATGCATGTAACGTGTTCGGAATACGGAATGTCATAGTGAAGGAAACAATGTAAGTTACATGTCTATTGGGTAGAACTCGCTTGAAGAGAATA
Organism: Camelus dromedarius; assembly: GCF_036321535.1. Classification (NCBI taxonomy): domain Eukaryota; kingdom Metazoa; phylum Chordata; class Mammalia; order Artiodactyla; family Camelidae; genus Camelus; species Camelus dromedarius. The sequence goes on from NW_026989731.1 coordinate 4,457,744, forward strand.
TTTCTGCGAAATGTGCCTCATTTTTAAAACTGACATTAGGAGAACACTGTGAAATCTGAGAAAATGCTTCTAAGTGTCAATATGCCTTGAATGGTGAATGAAAGTCCGGTCATCCACATGTTAATAACAGTGTAGTAATTATTTTTTAAACCGTGATTCATGTAGCGCCTTTGAAAAATGGAATTTCACGGTAATGAAACTATGGAAATTACAATTCTATTGAGTAGAACGAGCTAGAAGAGAATTTTTCTGCGAAAATTGCATGATTATCGAATGTGAAGTTTGGAAAAAGCTGCAAAAACGGAGTAAATATTTGCAGGTGTAAATGTGCCTTTATGATGCAAGAAAGTTCGGTAATCCACATTTTCACAATATATTAAAGAAACTTTTTCTAATCCGTGATGCATTTAGCGTGTTCAGATCGTGGAATTTCACGGTGATTGAAACAATGTAAATGACTACTCTATTGGGTAGAACTCGCTCCGAGAGTGTTTTTCTGAAAAAACTTCGTCATTTTTGAAACTGGCGTTTAGAAAACGCTGCAAAATCTGAGAAAATACTTCTAAGAATCAATATGCAAAGTTTTGTGATGAAAGTTCTGTAATCCATATGCTAACAAATTTGTAGTGAATATTTGTCGAAACTTTTATGCATGTAACATGTTCGGAGCACGGAATTTCACGGCCAGGGAATTTATGTAAATTACATTTCCCTTGGTTAGAAATCACTCCAAGAGATTTTTCCTGAGAAATCGGCCTGATTTTCGAAACTGGCTTTAGGAAAAACCTGCGAACCCACATTACTAGATTCTCGGTGTACATCTGCCTTTTATGGTGGATGAAAGTTCGGTAATCCGCATGCTAACTACTCTGTAGTGAATATTTGTTGAATCCGAGATACGTGAAGTGTGTTCGGAACACACAATATCACGGTGAGCGAATCTATGTAAAATACAGGTCTCTTGGGTAGAATTTGCTCTAAGAGATTTTTCTGAGAAATCTGCCTCATTTTTGAACCTGGCGTTTGAAAATCTCTGCAAAATCAGAGAAAATGCTTCAAAGTGTCAATATGCCTTGTATTGTGATGCAAGATCGTAAAACCACATGCAAACAAATCTGTGGTGAATATTTTTAGAAAGTGTTATGCATGAAGTGGGATCGTATCACGGAAAATCCCGGCGATGGAATCTATGTAAATTACACACCTATTGGTTAGAATTCGCTCCAAAAGTTTTTCCCTGTGAAAACGGCCTGATTTTCCAAACTGGCATTAGGAAAAACCTGCATATTCAGAGTTAATGTTTCTAGTTGTAAATATGCCATGTATGGCGGATGAAATTTCTGTAATCTACATGTTCACAACTCATTCGAGAAAGTTTGTTGAAACCTTGATGCATGTAGCGTGTTCGGAAAATGGAATGTCACTGTGAGGGAAACTATGTAAATTACATTTCTATTGGGAAGTACTCGCTCCACGAGAATTTTTCTGCCAAATCTGCCTCCTTTTCAAAACTGGCATTAGGAAAAACTTTTGAAATGGGAGAAAATGCTTCAAATTGTCAACATGGCTTTTGTGGTGGATGAAAGTTCTGTAATCCTAATGCTAACAACTCTGTAGTGAATATTTGTCGAATCCGTGATGCATGTAGCGTGTTCGGAACACGGAATTTCACGATGACGGGTTCTAAGTAAATTGCATGTCTATTGGGTAGAACTCGCTCCAAGAGGATTTTTCTGTGGAAACTGCATGATTTTAGAGACTGACATTAGGAGAATACTACTAAATCAGAATAAAATTTCTATGTATAAATATGCACTGTAAGGTGGATTAAAGTTCGTTAATACACATGTTCACAACTCATTAAAGAATGTTTGTTGAATCCGTGGTGCATGTAACGTGTTCAGAACACGGAATATCACGGTGATTGAAAGTAGGCAAATTACCTATCTTTTGGGTAGAACTGGCTCCAAGAGCATTTTTCTGCCAAATCTGCCTCATTTTCAAACTGGCGTTCAAACTAACGTGTGAAATCTGAGAAAATTCTTCAAAGTGTCAGTAAGCCTTGTATGGTGAATGAAAGTGCTGTAATCCACTTGCTAACAACTCTGTAGTGAATATTTGTCACATCTGAGATGCATGTAGCGTGTTCGGAACACGGAATTTGACGGTGAGCGAATCCATGTAAATTACATATCTATTGGTTAGAACCTGCTCCAAGAGGTTTTTGCCATGAAATCTGCCTCATTTTAGAAACTGGCATTTGGAAAACTCTGTGAAATCACAGAAAATGCTTCTAAGCATCTATATGCTTTCTATAGTGAGAAAGTCCTGTAATCCACATGCAAACAACTCTGTAGTGTATATTTGTCGAAACTTTTCTGCATGTAGCATGTTCGAAACACGTATTTTCACAGCGGGAGAATCTATGTAATTTACATATCTATTGGGTAGAATACGCTCCAACAGTTTTTTCCTTTGAAAACTGCCTGATTTTCGAAACTGCTATTAGGAAATATCTGCGAACTCAGTGTTAATGTTTCTAGGTGTCAATATGCCCTGTATGGTGGATGAAAGTTGTGTAATACACATATAGACAACTCATTGAGAATGTTTCTCAAATCCGTGATGTGTGTAGTGCGTTCGGAACATGGACTATCACGGTGAGGCAAACTATGTAAATTACATATCTATTGGTTAGAACACGCTCCAGGAGCATTTTACTGGAAAATCTGCCTCAGTTTGGAAACTGTTGTTATGAAAACGCTGCAAAATCTGAGTAAATGATTTAAGGTGATAATATGTATTCAATGGGTTATTAAAGATGTGTAATTCACATGCCAAAAACTCAGCAGTGAATATTTGTTGAATCCGTGGTGCATGGACCGTTTTCGGGACACGGAATGTTACGGTGAAGGTATCTATGAAAATGAGATGTCTATTGGATAGAACATGCACCAAGAGAATTTTTCTGTGAAAACTGCCTGATTTTCGTAACTGACGTTAGGAAAACCTGCGAAATGTAAGTAAATGTTTCTAGGTGTAAATATGCCTTGTATTGTGGTTGAAAAATCGGTAATCAACATGCTCACGGTCATTAAATAATGTTTGTCGAAGCCGTGATGAATGTAACGTTTTCGGAACACGGAATGTCTCGGTGAGTGAAGCTCTGAAAATAACAATTCTACTGGATAGAACTGGCTTGAATTGAATGTTTCTGTGAAAATTTCATGATTTTCGAAACTGGATGTTAGGAAAAACCTGTGAAATCAGATTAACTACTTCTAGTTGTAAATATGCCTTGTATGGTGGATGAAAGTTCGGTAATCCACATCCTCTCACTCATTAAAGAATGTTTGTTGAACTCGTGATGCATGTAACGTGTTCGGAATACGGAATGTCTTAGTGAAGGAAACAATGTAAGTTACATGTCTATTGGGTAGAACTCGCTTGAAGAGAATATTTCTGTGATATGTGCCTCATTTTGAAAACTGCCATTAGGAGAACACTGTGAAATCTGAGAAAATGCTTCTAAGGGTCAATATGCCTTGAATGGTGAATGAAAGTCCGGTCATCCACATGTTAATAACAGTGTAGTAATTATTTTTTAAACCGTGATTCATGTAGCGCCTTTGAAAAACGGAATTTCACGGTAATGAAACTATGGAAATTACAATTCTATTGAGTAGAAGGAGCTAGAAGAGAATTTTTCTGCGAAAATTGCATGATTATCGAATGTGAAGTTTGGAAAATGCTGCAAAAAGGGAGTAAATATTTGCAGGTGTAAATGTGCCTTTATGATGCAAGAAAGTTCGGTAATCCACATTTTCACAATATATTAAAGAATCTTTTTCTAATCCGTGATGCATTTAGCGTGTTCAGATCGTGGAATTTCACGGTGATTGAAACAATGTAAATGACTACTCTATTGGGTAGAACTCGCTCCGAGAGTGTTTTTCTGAAAAAACTTCGTCATTTTTGAAACTGGCGTTTAGAAAACGCTGCAAAATCTGAGAAAATACTTCTAAGAATCAATATGCAAAGTTTTGTGATGAAAGTTCTGTAATCCATATGCTAACAAATTTGTAGTGAATATTTGTCGAAACTTTTATGCATGTAACATGTTCGGAGCACGGAATTTCACGGCCAGGGAATTTATGTAAATTACATTTCCCTTGGTTAGAAATCACTCCAAGAGATTTTTCCTGAGAAATCGGCCTGATTTTCGAAACTGGCTTTAGGAAAAACCTGCGAACCCACATTACTAGATTCTCGGTGTACATCTGCCTTTTATGGTGGATGAAAGTTCGGTAATCCGCATGCTAACTACTCTGTAGTGAATATTTGTCGAATCCGAGATACGTGAAGTGTGTTCGGAACACACAATATCACGGTGAGCGAATCTATGTAAAATACAGGTCTCTTGGGTAGAATTTGCTCTAAGAGATTTTTCTGAGAAATCTGCCTCATTTTTGAACCTGGCGTTTGAAAATCTCTGCAAAATCAGAGAAAATGCTTCAAAGTGTCAATATGCCTTGTATTGTGATGCAAGATCGTAAAACCACATGCAAATAAATCTGTGGTGAATATTTTTAGAAAGTGTTATGCATGAAGTGGGATCGTATCACGGAAAATCCCGGCGATGGAATCTATGTAAATTACACACCTATTGGTTAGAATTCGCTCCAAAATTTTTCCCTGTGAAAACGGCCTGATTTTCCAAACTGGCATTAGGAAAAACCTGCAAATTCAGAGTTAATGTTTCTAGTTGTAAATATGCCATGTATGGCGGATGAAATTTCTGTAATCTACATGTTCACAACTCATTCGAGAAAGTTTGTTGAAACCTTGATGCATGTAGCGTGTTCGGAAAATGGAATGTCACTGTGAGGGAAACTATGTAAATTACATTTCTATTGGGAAGTACTCGCTCCACGAGAATTTTTCTGCCAAATCTGCCTCCTTTTCAAAACTGGCATTAGGAAAAACTTTTGAAATGGGAGAAAATGCTTCAAATTGTCAACATGGCTTTTGTGGTGGATGAAAGTTCTGTAATCCTAATGCTAACAACTCTGTAGTGAATATTTGTCGAATCCGTGATGCATGTAGCGTGTTCGGAACACGGAATTTCACGATGACGGGTTCTAAGTAAATTGCATGTCTATTGGGTAGAACTCGCTCCAAGAGGATTTTTCTGTGGAAACTGCATGATTTTAGAGACTGACATTAGGAGAATACTACTAAATCAGAATAAAATTTCTATGTATAAATATGCACTGTAAGGTGGATTAAAGTTCGTTAATACACATGTTCACAACTCATTAAAGAATGTTTGTTGAATCCGTGGTGCATGTAACGTGTTCAGAACACGGAATATCACGGTGATTGAAAGTAGGCAAATTACCTATCTTTTGGGTAGAACTGGCTCCAAGAGCATTTTTCTGCCAAATCTGCCTCATTTTCAAACTGGCGTTCAAACTAACGTGTGAAATCTGAGAAAATTCTTCAAAGTGTCAGTAAGCCTTGTATGGTGAATGAAAGTGCTGTAATCCACTTGCTAACAACTCTGTAGTGAATATTTGTCACATCTGAGATGCATGTAGCGTGTTCGGAACACGGAATTTGACGGTGAGCGAATCCATGTAAATTACATATCTATTGGTTAGAACCTGCTCCAAGAGGTTTTTGCCATGAAATCTGCCTCATTTTAGAAACTGGCATTTGGAAAACTCTGTGAAATCACAGAAAATGCTTCTAAGCATCTATATGCTTTCTATAGTGAGAAAGTCCTGTAATCCACATGCAAACAACTCTGTAGTGTATATTTGTCGAAACTTTTCTGCATGTAGCATGTTCGAAACACGTATTTTCACAGCGGGAGAATCTATGTAATTTACATATCTATTGGGTAGAATACGCTCCAACAGTTTTTTCCTTTGAAAACTGCCTGATTTTCGAAACTGCTATTAGGAAATATCTGCGAACTCAGTGTTAATGTTTCTAGGTGTCAATATGCCCTGTATGGTGGATGAAAGTTGTGTAATACACATATAGACAACTCATTGAGAATGTTTCTCAAATCCGTGATGTGTGTAGTGCGTTCAGAACATGGACTATCACGGTGAGGCAAACTATGTAAATTACATATCTATTGGTTAGAACACGCTCCAGGAGCATTTTACTGGAAAATCTGCCTCAGTTTGGAAACTGTTGTTATGAAAACGCTGCAAAATCTGAGTAAATGATTTAAGGTGATAATATGTATTCAATGGGTTATTAAAGATGTGTAATTCACATGCCAAAAACTCAGCAGTGAATATTTGTTGAATCCGTGGTGCATGGACCGTTTTCGGGACACGGAATGTTACGGTGAAGGTATCTATGAAAATGAGATGTCTATTGGATAGAACATGCACCAAGAGAATTTTTCTGTGAAAACTGCCTGATTTTCGTAACTGACGTTAGGAAAACCTGCGAAATGTAAGTAAATGTTTCTAGGTGTAAATATGCCTTGTATTGTGGTTGAAAAATCGGTAATCAACATGCTCACGGTCATTAAATAATGTTTGTCGAAGCCGTGATGAATGTAACGTTTTCGGAACACGGAATGTCTCGGTGAGTGAAGCTCTGAAAATAACAATTCTACTGGATAGAACTGGCTTGAATTGAATGTTTCTGTGAAAATTTCATGATTTTCGAAACTGGATGTTAGGAAAAACCTGTGAAATCAGATTAACTACTTCTAGTTGTAAATATGCCTTGTATGGTGGATGAAAGTTCGGTAATCCACATCCTCTCACTCATTAAAGAATGTTTGTTGAACTCGTGATGCATGTAACGTGTTCGGAATACGGAATGTCTTAGTGAAGGAAACAATGTAAGTTACATGTCTATTGGGTAGAACTCGCTTGAAGAGAATATTTCTGTGATATGTGCCTCATTTTGAAAACTGCCATTAGGAGAACACTGTGAAATCTGAGAAAATGCTTCTAAGGGTCAATATGCCTTGAATGGTGAATGAAAGTCCGGTCATCCACATGTTAATAACAGTGTAGTAATTATTTTTTAAACCGTGATTCATGTAGCGCCTTTGAAAAATGGAATTTCACGGTAATGAAACTATGGAAATTACAATTCTATTGAGTAGAAGGAGCTAGAAGAGAATTTTTCTGCGAAAATTGCATGATTATCGAATGTGAAGTTTGGAAAATGCTGCAAAAAGGGAGTAAATATTTGCAGGTGTAAATGTGCCTTTATGATGCAAGAAAGTTCGGTAATCCACATTTTCACAATATATTAAAGAATCTTTTTCTAATCCGTGATGCATTTAGCGTGTTCAGATCGTGGAATTTCACGGTGATTGAAACAATGTAAATGACTACTCTATTGGGTAGAACTCGCTCCGAGAGTGTTTTTCTGAAAAAACTTCGTCATTTTTGAAACTGGCGTTTAGAAAACGCTGCAAAATCTGAGAAAATACTTCTAAGAATCAATATGCAAAGTTTTGTGATGAAAGTTCTGTAATCCATATGCTAACAAATTTGTAGTGAATATTTGTCGAAACTTTTATGCATGTAACATGTTCGGAGCACGGAATTTCACGGCCAGGGAATTTATGTAAATTACATTTCCCTTGGTTAGAAATCACTCCAAGAGATTTTTCCTGAGAAATCGGCCTGATTTTCGAAACTGGCTTTAGGAAAAACCTGCGAACCCACATTACTAGATTCTCGGTGTACATCTGCCTTTTATGGTGGATGAAAGTTCGGTAATCCGCATGCTAACTACTCTGTAGTGAATATTTGTCGAATCCGAGATACGTGAAGTGTGTTCGGAACACACAATATCACGGTGAGCGAATCTATGTAAAATACAGGTCTCTTGGGTAGAATTTGCTCTAAGAGATTTTTCTGAGAAATCTGCCTCATTTTTGAACCTGGCGTTTGAAAATATCTGCAAAATCAGAGAAAATGCTTCAAAGTGTCAATATGCCTTGTATTGTGATGCAAGATCGTAAAACCACATGCAAATAAATCTGTGGTGAATATTTTTAGAAAGTGTTATGCATGAAGTGGGATCGTATCACGGAAAATCCCGGCGATGGAATCTATGTAAATTACACACCTATTGGTTAGAATTCGCTCCAAAATTTTTCCCTGTGAAAACGGCCTGATTTTCCAAACTGGCATTAGGAAAAACCTGCAAATTCAGAGTTAATGTTTCTAGTTGTAAATATGCCATGTATGGCGGATGAAATTTCTGTAATCTACATGTTCACAACTCATTCGAGAAAGTTTGTTGAAACCTTGATGCATGTAGCGTGTTCGGAAAATGGAATGTCACTGTGAGGGAAACTATGTAAATTACATTTCTATTGGGAAGTACTCGCTCCACGAGAATTTTTCTGCCAAATCTGCCTCCTTTTCAAAACTGGCATTAGGAAAAACTTTTGAAATGGGAGAAAATGCTTCAAATTGTCAACATGGCTTTTGTGGTGGATGAAAGTTCTGTAATCCTAATGCTAACAACTCTGTAGTGAATATTTGTCGAATCCGTGATGCATGTAGCGTGTTCGGAACACGGAATTTCACGATGACGGGTTCTAAGTAAATTGCATGTCTATTGGGTAGAACTCGCTCCAAGAGGATTTTTCTGTGGAAACTGCATGATTTTAGAGACTGACATTAGGAGAATACTACTAAATCAGAATAAAATTTCTATGTATAAATATGCACTGTAAGGTGGATTAAAGTTCGTTAATACACATGTTCACAACTCATTAAAGAATGTTTGTTGAATCCGTGGTGCATGTAACGTGTTCAGAACACGGAATATCACGGTGATTGAAAGTAGGCAAATTACCTATCTTTTGGGTAGAACTGGCTCCAAGAGCATTTTTCTGCCAAATCTGCCTCATTTTCAAACTGGCGTTCAAACTAACGTGTGAAATCTGAGAAAATTCTTCAAAGTGTCAGTAAGCCTTGTATGGTGAATGAAAGTGCTGTAATCCACTTGCTAACAACTCTGTAGTGAATATTTGTCACATCTGAGATGCATGTAGCGTGTTCGGAACACGGAATTTGACGGTGAGCGAATCCATGTAAATTACATATCTATTGGTTAGAACCTGCTCCAAGAGGTTTTTGCCATGAAATCTGCCTCATTTTAGAAACTGGCATTTGGAAAACTCTGTGAAATCACAGAAAATGCTTCTAAGCATCTATATGCTTTCTATAGTGAGAAAGTCCTGTAATCCACATGCAAACAACTCTGTAGTGTATATTTGTCGAAACTTTTCTGCATGTAGCATGTTCGAAACACGTATTTTCACAGCGGGAGAATCTATGTAATTTACATATCTATTGGGTAGAATACGCTCCAACAGTTTTTTCCTTTGAAAACTGCCTGATTTTCGAAACTGCTATTAGGAAATATCTGCGAACTCAGTGTTAATGTTTCTAGGTGTCAATATGCCCTGTATGGTGGATGAAAGTTGTGTAATACACATATAGACAACTCATTGAGAATGTTTCTCAAATCCGTGATGTGTGTAGTGCGTTCGGAACATGGACTATCACGGTGAGGCAAACTATGTAAATTACATATCTATTGGTTAGAACACGCTCCAGGAGCATTTTACTGGAAAATCTGCCTCAGTTTGGAAACTGTTGTTATGAAAACGCTGCAAAATCTGAGTAAATGATTTAAGGTGATAATATGTATTCAATGGGTTATTAAAGATGTGTAATTCACATGCCAAAAACTCAGCAGTGAATATTTGTTGAATCCGTGGTGCATGGACCGTTTTCGGGACACGGAATGTTACGGTGAAGGTATCTATGAAAATGAGATGTCTATTGGATAGAACATGCACCAAGAGAATTTTTCTGTGAAAACTGCCTGATTTTCGTAACTGACGTTAGGAAAACCTGCGAAATGTAAGTAAATGTTTCTAGGTGTAAATATGCCTTGTATTGTGGTTGAAAAATCGGTAATCAACATGCTCACGGTCATTAAATAATGTTTGTCGAAGCCGTGATGAATGTAACGTTTTCGGAACACGGAATGTCTCGGTGAGTGAAGCTCTGAAAATAACAATTCTACTGGATAGAACTGGCTTGAATTGAATGTTTCTGTGAAAATTTCATGATTTTCGAAACTGGATGTTAGGAAAAACCTGTGAAATCAGATTAACTACTTCTAGTTGTAAATATGCCTTGTATGGTGGATGAAAGTTCGGTAATCCACATCCTCTCACTCATTAAAGAATGTTTGTTGAACTCGTGATGCATGTAACGTGTTCGGAATACGGAATGTCTTAGTGAAGGAAACAATGTAAGTTACATGTCTATTGGGTAGAACTCGCTTGAAGAGAATATTTCTGTGATATGTGCCTCATTTTGAAAACTGCCATTAGGAGAACACTGTGAAATCTGAGAAAATGCTTCTAAGGGTCAATATGCCTTGAATGGTGAATGAAAGTCCGGTCATCCACATGTTAATAACAGTGTAGTAATTATTTTTTAAACCGTGATTCATGTAGCGCCTTTGAAAAATGGAATTTCACGGTAATGAAACTATGGAAATTACAATTCTATTGAGTAGAAGGAGCTAGAAGAGAATTTTTCTGCGAAAATTGCATGATTATCGAATGTGAAGTTTGGAAAATGCTGCAAAAAGGGAGTAAATATTTGCAGGTGTAAATGTGCCTTTATGATGCAAGAAAGTTCGGTAATCCACATTTTCACAATATATTAAAGAATCTTTTTCTAATCCGTGATGCATTTAGCGTGTTCAGATCGTGGAATTTCACGGTGATTGAAACAATGTAAATGACTACTCTATTGGGTAGAACTCGCTCCGAGAGTGTTTTTCTGAAAAAACTTCGTCATTTTTGAAACTGGCGTTTAGAAAACGCTGCAAAATCTGAGAAAATACTTCTAAGAATCAATATGCAAAGTTTTGTGATGAAAGTTCTGTAATCCATATGCTAACAAATTTGTAGTGAATATTTGTCGAAACTTTTATGCATGTAACATGTTCGGAGCACGGAATTTCACGGCCAGGGAATTTATGTAAATTACATTTCCCTTGGTTAGAAATCACTCCAAGATATTTTTCCTGAGAAATCGGCCTGATTTTCGAAACTGGCTTTAGGAAAAACCTGCGAACCCACATTACTAGATTCTCGGTGTACATCTGCCTTTTATGGTGGATGAAAGTTCGGTAATCCGCATGCTAACTACTCTGTAGTGAATATTTGTCGAATCCGAGATACGTGAAGTGTGTTCGGAACACACAATATCACGGTGAGCGAATCTATGTAAAATACAGGTCTCTTGGGTAGAATTTGCTCTAAGAGATTTTTCTGAGAAATCTGCCTCATTTTTGAACCTGGCGTTTGAAAATCTCTGCAAAATCAGAGAAAATGCTTCAAAGTGTCAATATGCCTTGTATTGTGATGCAAGATCGTAAAACCACATGCAAACAAATCTGTGGTGAATATTTTTAGAAAGTGTTATGCATGAAGTGGGATCGTATCACGGAAAATCCCGGCGATGGAATCTATGTAAATTACACACCTATTGGTTAGAATTCGCTCCAAAATTTTTCCCTGTGAAAACGGCCTGATTTTCCAAACTGGCATTAGGAAAAACCTGCAAATTCAGAGTTAATGTTTCTAGTTGTAAATATGCCATGTATGGCGGATGAAATTTCTGTAATCTACATGTTCACAACTCATTCGAGAAAGTTTGTTGAAACCTTGATGCATGTAGCGTGTTCGGAAAATGGAATGTCACTGTGAGGGAAACTATGTAAATTACATTTCTATTGGGAAGTACTCGCTCCACGAGAATTTTTCTGCCAAATCTGCCTCCTTTTCAAAACTGGCATTAGGAAAAACTTTTGAAATGGGAGAAAATGCTTCAAATTGTCAACATGGCTTTTGTGGTGGATGAAAGTTCTGTAATCCTAATGCTAACAACTCTGTAGTGAATATTTGTCGAATCCGTGATGCATGTAGCGTGTTCGGAACACGGAATTTCACGATGACGGGTTCTAAGTAAATTGCATGTCTATTGGGTAGAACTCGCTCCAAGAGGATTTTTCTGTGGAAACTGCATGATTTTAGAGACTGACATTAGGAGAATACTACTAAATCAGAATAAAATTTCTATGTATAAATATGCACTGTAAGGTGGATTAAAGTTCGTTAATACACATGTTCACAACTCATTAAAGAATGTTTGTTGAATCCGTGGTGCATGTAACGTGTTCAGAACACGGAATATCACGGTGATTGAAAGTAGGCAAATTACCTATCTTTTGGGTAGAACTGGCTCCAAGAGCATTTTTCTGCCAAATCTGCCTCATTTTCAAACTGGCGTTCAAACTAACGTGTGAAATCTGAGAAAATTCTTCAAAGTGTCAGTAAGCCTTGTATGGTGAATGAAAGTGCTGTAATCCACTTGCTAACAACTCTGTAGTGAATATTTGTCACATCTGAGATGCATGTAGCGTGTTCGGAACACGGAATTTGACGGTGAGCGAATCCATGTAAATTACATATCTATTGGTTAGAACCTGCTCCAAGAGGTTTTTGCCATGAAATCTGCCTCATTTTAGAAACTGGCATTTGGAAAACTCTGTGAAATCACAGAAAATGCTTCTAAGCATCTATATGCTTTCTATAGTGAGAAAGTCCTGTAATCCACATGCAAACAACTCTGTAGTGTATATTTGTCGAAACTTTTCTGCATGTAGCATGTTCGAAACACGTATTTTCACAGCGGGAGAATCTATGTAATTTACATATCTATTGGGTAGAATACGCTCCAACAGTTTTTTCCTTTGAAAACTGCCTGATTTTCGAAACTGCTATTAGGAAATATCTGCGAACTCAGTGTTAATGTTTCTAGGTGTCAATATGCCCTGTATGGTGGATGAAAGTTGTGTAATACACATATAGACAACTCATTGAGAATGTTTCTCAAATCCGTGATGTGTGTAGTGCGTTCGGAACATGGACTATCACGGTGAGGCAAACTATGTAAATTACATATCTATTGGTTAGAACACGCTCCAGGAGCATTTTACTGGAAAATCTGCCTCAGTTTGGAAACTGTTGTTATGAAAACGCTGCAAAATCTGAGTAAATGATTTAAGGTGATAATATGTATTCAATGGGTTATTAAAGATGTGTAATTCACATGCCAAAAACTCAGCAGTGAATATTTGTTGAATCCGTGGTGCATGGACCGTTTTCGGGACACGGAATGTTACGGTGAAGGTATCTATGAAAATGAGATGTCTATTGGATAGAACATGCACCAAGAGAATTTTTCTGTGAAAACTGCCTGATTTTCGTAACTGACGTTAGGAAAACCTGCGAAATGTAAGTAAATGTTTCTAGGTGTAAATATGCCTTGTATTGTGGTTGAAAAATCGGTAATCAACATGCTCACGGTCATTAAATAATGTTTGTCGAAGCCGTGATGAATGTAACGTTTTCGGAACACGGAATGTCTCGGTGAGTGAAGCTCTGAAAATAACAATTCTACTGGATAGAACTGGCTTGAATTGAATGTTTCTGTGAAAATTTCATGATTTTCGAAACTGGATGTTAGGAAAAACCTGTGAAATCAGATTAACTACTTCTAGTTGTAAATATGCCTTGTATGGTGGATGAAAGTTCGGTAATCCACATCCTCTCACTCATTAAAGAATGTTTGTTGAACTCGTGATGCATGTAACGTGTTCGGAATACGGAATGTCTTAGTGAAGGAAACAATGTAAGTTACATGTCTATTGGGTAGAACTCGCTTGAAGAGAATATTTCTGTGATATGTGCCTCATTTTGAAAACTGCCATTAGGAGAACACTGTGAAATCTGAGAAAATGCTTCTAAGGGTCAATATGCCTTGAATGGTGAATGAAAGTCCGGTCATCCACATGTTAATAACAGTGTAGTAATTATTTTTTAAACCGTGATTCATGTAGCGCCTTTGAAAAATGGAATTTCACGGTAATGAAACTATGGAAATTACAATTCTATTGAGTAGAAGGAGCTAGAAGAGAATTTTTCTGCGAAAATTGCATGATTATCGAATGTGAAGTTTGGAAAATGCTGCAAAAAGGGAGTAAATATTTGCAGGTGTAAATGTGCCTTTATGATGCAAGAAAGTTCGGTAATCCACATTTTCACAATATATTAAAGAATCTTTTTCTAATCCGTGATGCATTTAGCGTGTTCAGATCGTGGAATTTCACGGTGATTGAAACAATGTAAATGACTACTCTATTGGGTAGAACTCGCTCCGAGAGTGTTTTTCTGAAAAAACTTCGTCATTTTTGAAACTGGCGTTTAGAAAACGCTGCAAAATCTGAGAAAATACTTCTAAGAATCAATATGCAAAGTTTTGTGATGAAAGTTCTGTAATCCATATGCTAACAAATTTGTAGTGAATATTTGTCGAAACTTTTATGCATGTAACATGTTCGGAGCACGGAATTTCACGGCCAGGGAATTTATGTAAATTACATTTCCCTTGGTTAGAAATCACTCCAAGAGATTTTTCCTGAGAAATCGGCCTGATTTTCGAAACTGGCTTTAGGAAAAACCTGCGAACCCACATTACTAGATTCTCGGTGTACATCTGCCTTTTATGGTGGATGAAAGTTCGGTAATCCGCATGCTAACTACTCTGTAGTGAATATTTGTCGAATCCGAGATACGTGAAGTGTGTTCGGAACACACAATATCACGGTGAGCGAATCTATGTAAAATACAGGTCTCTTGGGTAGAATTTGCTCTAAGAGATTTTTCTGAGAAATCTGCCTCATTTTTGAACCTGGCGTTTGAAAATCTCTGCAAAATCAGAGAAAATGCTTCAAAGTGTCAATATGCCTTGTATTGTGATGCAAGATCGTAAAACCACATGCAAACAAATCTGTGGTGAATATTTTTAGAAAGTGTTATGCATGAAGTGGGATCGTATCACGGAAAATCCCGGCGATGGAATCTATGTAAATTACACACCTATTGGTTAGAATTCGCTCCAAAATTTTTCCCTGTGAAAACGGCCTGATTTTCCAAACTGGCATTAGGAAAAACCTGCAAATTCAGAGTTAATGTTTCTAGTTGTAAATATGCCATGTATGGCGGATGAAATTTCTGTAATCTACATGTTCACAACTCATTCGAGAAAGTTTGTTGAAACCTTGATGCATGTAGCGTGTTCGGAAAATGGAATGTCACTGTGAGGGAAACTATGTAAATTACATTTCTATTGGGAAGTACTCGCTCCACGAGAATTTTTCTGCCAAATCTGCCTCCTTTTCAAAACTGGCATTAGGAAAAACTTTTGAAATGGGAGAAAATGCTTCAAATTGTCAACATGGCTTTTGTGGTGGATGAAAGTTCTGTAATCCTAATGCTAACAACTCTGTAGTGAATATTTGTCGAATCCGTGATGCATGTAGCGTGTTCGGAACACGGAATTTCACGATGACGGGTTCTAAGTAAATTGCATGTCTATTGGGTAGAACTCGCTCCAAGAGGATTTTTCTGTGGAAACTGCATGATTTTAGAGACTGACATTAGGAGAATACTACTAAATCAGAATAAAATTTCTATGTATAAATATGCACTGTAAGGTGGATTAAAGTTCGTTAATACACATGTTCACAACTCATTAAAGAATGTTTGTTGAATCCGTGGTGCATGTAACGTGTTCAGAACACGGAATATCACGGTGATTGAAAGTAGGCAAATTACCTATCTTTTGGGTAGAACTGGCTCCAAGAGCATTTTTCTGCCAAATCTGCCTCATTTTCAAACTGGCGTTCAAACTAACGTGTGAAATCTGAGAAAATTCTTCAAAGTGTCAGTAAGCCTTGTATGGTGAATGAAAGTGCTGTAATCCACTTGCTAACAACTCTGTAGTGAATATTTGTCACATCTGAGATGCATGTAGCGTGTTCGGAACACGGAATTTGACGGTGAGCGAATCCATGTAAATTACATATCTATTGGTTAGAACCTGCTCCAAGAGGTTTTTGCCATGAAATCTGCCTCATTTTAGAAACTGGCATTTGGAAAACTCTGTGAAATCACAGAAAATGCTTCTAAGCATCTATATGCTTTCTATAGTGAGAAAGTCCTGTAATCCACATGCAAACAACTCTGTAGTGTATATTTGTCGAAACTTTTCTGCATGTAGCATGTTCGAAACACGTATTTTCACAGCGGGAGAATCTATGTAATTTACATATCTATTGGGTAGAATACGCTCCAACAGTTTTTTCCTTTGAAAACTGCCTGATTTTCGAAACTGCTTTTAGGAAATATCTGCGAACTCAGTGTTAATGTTTCTAGGTGTCAATATGCCCTGTATGGTGGATGAAAGTTGTGTAATACACATATAGACAACTCATTAAGAATGTTTCTCAAATCCGTGATGTGTGTAGTGCGTTCGGAACATGGACTATCACGGTGAGGCAAACTATGTAAATTACATATCTATTGGTTAGAACACGCTCCAGGAGCATTTTACTGGAAAATCTGCCTCAGTTTGGAAACTGTTGTTATGAAAACGCTGCAAAATCTGAGTAAATGATTTAAGGTGATAATATGTATTCAATGGGTTATTAAAGATGTGTAATTCACATGCCAAAAACTCAGCAGTGAATATTTGTTGAATCCGTGGTGCATGGACCGTTTTCGGGACACGGAATGTTACGGTGAAGGTATCTATGAAAATGAGATGTCTATTGGATAGAACATGCACCAAGAGAATTTTTCTGTGAAAACTGCCTGATTTTCGTAACTGACGTTAGGAAAACCTGCGAAATGTAAGTAAATGTTTCTAGGTGTAAATATGCCTTGTATTGTGGTTGAAAAATCGGTAATCAACATGCTCACGGTCATTAAATAATGTTTGTCGAAGCCGTGATGAATGTAACGTTTTCGGAACACGGAATGTCTCGGTGAGTGAAGCTCTGAAAATAACAATTCTACTGGATAGAACTGGCTTGAAT
This sequence comes from Camelus dromedarius, assembly GCF_036321535.1. Lineage (NCBI taxonomy): Eukaryota > Metazoa > Chordata > Mammalia > Artiodactyla > Camelidae > Camelus > Camelus dromedarius. The sequence continues at coordinate 4,474,781 of NW_026989731.1, forward strand.
TGAATGTTTCTGTGAAAATTTCATGATTTTCGAAACTGGATGTTAGGAAAAACCTGTGAAATCAGATTAACTACTTCTAGTTGTAAATATGCCTTGTATGGTGGATGAAAGTTCGGTAATCCACATCCTCTCACTCATTAAAGAATGTTTGTTGAACTCGTGATGCATGTAACGTGTTCGGAATACGGAATGTCTTAGTGAAGGAAACAATGTAAGTTACATGTCTATTGGGTAGAACTCGCTTGAAGAGAATATTTCTGTGATATGTGCCTCATTTTGAAAACTGCCATTAGGAGAACACTGTGAAATCTGAGAAAATGCTTCTAAGGGTCAATATGCCTTGAATGGTGAATGAAAGTCCGGTCATCCACATGTTAATAACAGTGTAGTAATTATTTTTTAAACCGTGATTCATGTAGCGCCTTTGAAAAACGGAATTTCACGGTAATGAAACTATGGAAATTACAATTCTATTGAGTAGAAGGAGCTAGAAGAGAATTTTTCTGCGAAAATTGCATGATTATCGAATGTGAAGTTTGGAAAATGCTGCAAAAAGGGAGTAAATATTTGCAGGTGTAAATGTGCCTTTATGATGCAAGAAAGTTCGGTAATCCACATTTTCACAATATATTAAAGAATCTTTTTCTAATCCGTGATGCATTTAGCGTGTTCAGATCGTGGAAATTCACGGTGATTGAAACAATGTAAATGACTACTCTATTGGGTAGAACTCGCTCCGAGAGTGTTTTTCTGAAAAAACTTCGTCATTTTTGAAACTGGCGTTTAGAAAACGCTGCAAAATCTGAGAAAATACTTCTAAGAATCAATATGCAAAGTTTTGTGATGAAAGTTCTGTAATCCATATGCTAACAAATTTGTAGTGAATATTTGTCGAAACTTTTATGCATGTAACATGTTCGGAGCACGGAATTTCACGGCCAGGGAATTTATGTAAATTACATTTCCCTTGGTTAGAAATCACTCCAAGAGATTTTTCCTGAGAAATCGGCCTGATTTTCGAAACTGGCTTTAGGAAAAACCTGCGAACCCACATTACTAGATTCTCGGTGTACATCTGCCTTTTATGGTGGATGAAAGTTCGGTAATCCGCATGCTAACTACTCTGTAGTGAATATTTGTCGAATCCGAGATACGTGAAGTGTGTTCGGAACACACAATATCACGGTGAGCGAATCTATGTAAAATACAGGTCTCTTGGGTAGAATTTGCTCTAAGAGATTTTTCTGAGAAATCTGCCTCATTTTTGAACCTGGCGTTTGAAAATCTCTGCAAAATCAGAGAAAATGCTTCAAAGTGTCAATATGCCTTGTATTGTGATGCAAGATCGTAAAACCACATGCAAACAAATCTGTGGTGAATATTTTTAGAAAGTGTTATGCATGAAGTGGGATCGTATCACGGAAAATCCCGGCGATGGAATCTATGTAAATTACACACCTATTGGTTAGAATTCGCTCCAAAATTTTTCCCTGTGAAAACGGCCTGATTTTCCAAACTGGCATTAGGAAAAACCTGCAAATTCAGAGTTAATGTTTCTAGTTGTAAATATGCCATGTATGGCGGATGAAATTTCTGTAATCTACATGTTCACAACTCATTCGAGAAAGTTTGTTGAAACCTTGATGCATGTAGCGTGTTCGGAAAATGGAATGTCACTGTGAGGGAAACTATGTAAATTACATTTCTATTGGGAAGTACTCGCTCCACGAGAATTTTTCTGCCAAATCTGCCTCCTTTTCAAAACTGGCATTAGGAAAAACTTTTGAAATGGGAGAAAATGCTTCAAATTGTCAACATGGCTTTTGTGGTGGATGAAAGTTCTGTAATCCTAATGCTAACAACTCTGTAGTGAATATTTGTCGAATCCGTGATGCATGTAGCGTGTTCGGAACACGGAATTTCACGATGACGGGTTCTAAGTAAATTGCATGTCTATTGGGTAGAACTCGCTCCAAGAGGATTTTTCTGTGGAAACTGCATGATTTTAGAGACTGACATTAGGAGAATACTACTAAATCAGAATAAAATTTCTATGTATAAATATGCACTGTAAGGTGGATTAAAGTTCGTTTAATACACATGTTCACAACTCATTAAAGAATGTTTGTTGAATCCGTGGTGCATGTAACGTGTTCAGAACACGGAATATCACGGTGATTGAAAGTAGGCAAATTACCTATCTTTTGGGTAGAACTGGCTCCAAGAGCATTTTTCTGCAAATCTGCCCTCATTTTCAAACTGGCGTTCAAACTAACGTGTGAAATCTGAGAAAATTCTTCAAAGTGTCAGTAAGCCTTGTATGGTGAATGAAAGTGCTGTAATCCACTTGCTAACAACTCTGTAGTGAATATTTGTCACATCTGAGATGCATGTAGCGTGTTCGGAACACGGAATTTGACGGTGAGCGAATCCATGTAAATTACATATCTATTGGTTAAGAACCTGCTCCAAGAGGTTGTTGCCATGAAATCTGCCTCATTTTAGAAACTGGCATTTGGAAAACTCTGTGAAATCACAGAAAATGCACCAAGCCAAGCGAAAAAATCAAAAAAAAAGAAAAAGAAGGAAAAAAATTGCACGCAGCGCTCGACTGTATTTGTCGAAACTTTTCTGCATGTAGCATGTTCGAAACACGTATTTTCACAGCGGGAGAATCTATGTAATTTACATATCTATTGGGTAGAATACGCTCCAACAGTTTTTTCCTTTGAAAACTGCCTGATTTTCGAAACTGCTTTTAGGAAATATCTGCGAACTCAGTGTTAATGTTTCTAGGTGTCAATATGCCCTGTATGGTGGATGAAAGTTGTGTAATACACATATAGACAACTCATTAAGAATGTTTCTCAAATCCGTGATGTGTGTAGTGCGTTCGGAACATGGACTATCACGGTGAGGCAAACTATGTAAATTACATATCTATTGGTTAGAACACGCTCCAGGAGCATTTTACTGGAAAATCTGCCTCAGTTTGGAAACTGTTGTTATGAAAACGCTGCAAAATCTGAGTAAATGATTTAAGGTGATAATATGTATTCAATGGGTTATTAAAGATGTGTAATTCACATGCCAAAAACTCAGCAGTGAATATTTGTTGAATCCGTGGTGCATGGACCGTTTTCGGGACACGGAATGTTACGGTGAAGGTATCTATGAAAATGAGATGTCTATTGGATAGAACATGCACCAAGAGAATTTTTCTGTGAAAACTGCCTGATTTTCGTAACTGACGTTAGGAAAACCTGCGAAATGTAAGTAAATGTTTCTAGGTGTAAATATGCCTTGTATTGTGGTTGAAAAATCGGTAATCAACATGCTCACGGTCATTAAATAATGTTTGTCGAAGCCGTGATGAATGTAACGTTTTCGGAACACGGAATGTCTCGGTGAGTGAAGCTCTGAAAATAACAATTCTACTGGATAGAACTGGCTTGAATTGAATGTTTCTGTGAAAATTTCATGATTTTCGAAACTGGATGTTAGGAAAAACCTGTGAAATCAGATTAACTACTTCTAGTTGTAAATATGCCTTGTATGGTGGATGAAAGTTCGGTAATCCACATCCTCTCACTCATTAAAGAATGTTTGTTGAACTCGTGATGCATGTAACGTGTTCGGAATACGGAATGTCTTAGTGAAGGAAACAATGTAAGTTACATGTCTATTGGGTAGAACTTGCTTGAAGAGAATATTTCTGTGATATGTGCCTCATTTTGAAAACTGCCATTAGGAGAACACTGTGAAATCTGAGAAAATGCTTCTAAGGGTCAATATGCCTTGAATGGTGAATGAAAGTCCGGTCATCCACATGTTAATAACAGTGTAGTAATTATTTTTTAAACCGTGATTCATGTAGCGCCTTTGAAAAACGGAATTTCACGGTAATGAAACTATGGAAATTACAATTCTATTGAGTAGAAGGAGCTAGAAGAGAATTTTTCTGCGAAAATTGCATGATTATCGAATGTGAAGTTTGGAAAATGCTGCAAAAAGGGAGTAAATATTTGCAGGTGTAAATGTGCCTTTATGATGCAAGAAAGTTCGGTAATCCACATTTTCACAATATATTAAAGAATCTTTTTCTAATCCGTGATGCATTTAGCGTGTTCAGATCGTGGAATTTCACGGTGATTGAAACAATGTAAATGACTACTCTATTGGGTAGAACTCGCTCCGAGAGTGTTTTTCTGAAAAAACTTCGTCATTTTTGAAACTGGCGTTTAGAAAACGCTGCAAAATCTGAGAAAATACTTCTAAGAATCAATATGCAAAGTTTTGTGATGAAAGTTCTGTAATCCATATGCTAACAAATTTGTAGTGAATATTTGTCGAAACTTTTATGCATGTAACATGTTCGGAGCACGGAATTTCACGGCCAGGGAATTTATGTAAATTACATTTCCCTTGGTTAGAAATCACTCCAAGAGATTTTTCCTGAGAAATCGGCCTGATTTTCGAAACTGGCTTTAGGAAAAACCTGCGAACCCACATTACTAGATTCTCGGTGTACATCTGCCTTTTATGGTGGATGAAAGTTCGGTAATCCGCATGCTAACTACTCTGTAGTGAATATTTGTCGAATCCGAGATACGTGAAGTGTGTTCGGAACACACAATATCACGGTGAGCGAATCTATGTAAAATACAGGTCTCTTGGGTAGAATTTGCTCTAAGAGATTTTTCTGAGAAATCTGCCTCATTTTTGAACCTGGCGTTTGAAAATCTCTGCAAAATCAGAGAAAATGCTTCAAAGTGTCAATATGCCTTGTATTGTGATGCAAGATCGTAAAACCACATGCAAACAAATCTGTGGTGAATATTTTTAGAAAGTGTTATGCATGAAGTGGGATCGTATCACGGAAAATCCCGGCGATGGAATCTATGTAAATTACACACCTATTGGTTAGAATTCGCTCCAAAATTTTTCCCTGTGAAAACGGCCTGATTTTCCAAACTGGCATTAGGAAAAACCTGCAAATTCAGAGTTAATGTTTCTAGTTGTAAATATGCCATGTATGGCGGATGAAATTTCTGTAATCTACATGTTCACAACTCATTCGAGAAAGTTTGTTGAAACCTTGATGCATGTAGCGTGTTCGGAAAATGGAATGTCACTGTGAGGGAAACTATGTAAATTACATTTCTATTGGGAAGTACTCGCTCCACGAGAATTTTTCTGCCAAATCTGCCTCCTTTTCAAAACTGGCATTAGGAAAAACTTTTGAAATGGGAGAAAATGCTTCAAATTGTCAACATGGCTTTTGTGGTGGATGAAAGTTCTGTAATCCTAATGCTAACAACTCTGTAGTGAATATTTGTCGAATCCGTGATGCATGTAGCGTGTTCGGAACACGGAATATCACGGTGATTGAAAGTAGGCAAATTACCTATCTTTTGGGTAGAACTGGCTCCAAGAGCATTTTTCTGCCAAATCTGCCTCATTTTCAAACTGGCGTTCAAACTAACGTGTGAAATCTGAGAAAATTCTTCAAAGTGTCAGTAAGCCTTGTATGGTGAATGAAAGTGCTGTAATCCACTTGCTAACAACTCTGTAGTGAATATTTGTCACATCTGAGATGCATGTAGCGTGTTCGGAACACGGAATTTGACGGTGAGCGAATCCATGTAAATTACATATCTATTGGTTAGAACCTGCTCCAAGAGGTTTTTGCCATGAAATCTGCCTCATTTTAGAAACTGGCATTTGGAAAACTCTGTGAAATCACAGAAAATGCTTCTAAGCATCTATATGCTTTCTATAGTGAGAAAGTCCTGTAATCCACATGCAAACAACTCTGTAGTGTATATTTGTCGAAACTTTTCTGCATATAGCATGTTCGAAACACGTATTTTCACAGCGGGAGAATCTATGTAATTTACATATCTATTGGGTAGAATACGCTCCAACAGTTTTTTCCTTTGAAAACTGCCTGATTTTCGAAACTGCTATTAGGAAATATCTGCGAACTCAGTGTTAATGTTTCTAGGTGTCAATATGCCCTGTATGGTGGATGAAAGTTGTGTAATACACATATACACAACTCATTAAGAATGTTTCTCAAATCCGTGATGTGTGTAGTGCGTTCGGAACATGGACTATCACGGTGAGGCAAACTATGTAAATTACATATCTATTGGTTAGAACACGCTCCAGGAGCATTTTACTGAAAAATCTGCCTCAGTTTGGAAACTGTTGTTATGAAAACGCTGCAAAATCTGAGTAAATGCTTATGGTGATAATATGTATTCAATGGGTTATTAAAGATGTGTAATTCACATGCTAAGAACTCAGCAGTGAATATTTGTTGAATTCGTGCTGCATGGACCGTTTTCGGAACACGGAATGTTACGGGGAAGGTATCTATGAAAATGAGATGTCTATTGGATAGAACATGCACCAAGAGAATTTTTCTGCGAAAACTGCCTGATTTTCATAACTGACGTTAGGAAAACCTGCGAAATGTAAGTAAATGTTTCTAGGTGTAAATATACCTTGTATTGTGGTTGAAAAATCGGTAATCAACATGCTCACGGTCATTAAATAATGTTTGTCGAAGCCGTGATGAATGTAACGTTTTCGGAACATGGAATGTCTCGGTCAGTGAAGCTCTGAAAATAACAATTCTACTGGATAGAACTGGCTTGAATTGAATGTTTCTGTGAAAATTTCATGATTTTCGAAATTGGATGTTAGGAAAAACCTGTGAAATCAGAATAACTACTTCTAGGTGTAAATATGCCTTGTATGGTGGATGAAAGTTCGGTAATCCACATGCTCTCACTCATTAAAGAATGTTTGTCGAACTCGTGATGCATGTAACGTGTTCGGAATACGGAATGTCATAGTGAAGGAAACAATGTAAGTTACATGTCTATTGGGTAGAACTCGCTTGAAGAGAATATTTCTGTGAAATGTGCCTCATTTTGAAAACTGCCATTAGGAGAACACTGTGAAATCTGAGAAAATGCTTCTAAGGGTCAATATGCCTTGAATGGTGAATGAAAGTCCGGTCATCCACATGTTAATAACAGTGTAGTAATTATTTTTTAAACCGTGATTCATATAGCGCCTTTGAAAAACGGAATTTCACGGTAATGAAACTATGGAAATTACAATTCTATTGAGTAGAACCAGCTAGAAGAGAATTTTTCTGCGAAAATTGCATGATTATCGAATGTGAAGTTTGGAAAAAGCTGCAAAAATGGAGTAAATATTTGCAGGTGTAAATGTGCCTTTATGATGCAAGAAAGTTCGGTAATCCACATTTTCACAATATATTAAAGAATCTTTTTCTAATCCGTGATGCATTTAGCGTGTTCATATCGTGGAATTTCCACGGTGATTGAAACAATGTAAATGACTACTCTATTGGGTAGAACTCGCTCCAAGAGTGTTTTTCTGCAAAAACTTCGTCATTTTTGAAACTGGCGTTTAGAAAACGCTGCAAAATCTGAGAAAATACTTCTAAGATACAATATGCAAAGTTTTGTGATGAAAGTTCTGTAATCCATATGCTAACAAATTTGTAGTGAATATTTGTCGAAACTTTTATGCATGTAACATTTTCGGAGCACCCAATTTCACGGCCAGGAAATTTATGTAAATTACATTTCCCTTGGTTAGAAATCACTCCAAGAGATTTTTCCTGAGAAATCAGCCTGATTTTACGAAACTGAGTTTAGGAAAAACCTGCGAACCCACATTACTAGATTCTCGGTGTACATCTGCCTTTTATGGTGGATGAAAGTTCGGTAATCCGCATGCTAACTACTCTGTAGTGAATATTTGTCAAATCCGAGATACGTGAAGTGTGTTCGGAACACACAATATCACGGTGAGCGAATCTATGTAAAATACAGTTCTCTTGGGTAGAATTTGCGCTAAGAGATTTTTCTGAGAAATCTGCCTCATTTTTATACCTGGCATTTGAAAATCTCTGCAAAATCAGAGAAAATGCTTCAAAGTGTCAATATGCCTTGTATTGTGATGCAAGATCGTAAAACCACATGCAAACAAATCTGTGGTGAATATTTTTAGAAAGCGTTATGCATGAAGTGGGATTGTATCACGGAAAATCCCGGCGATGGAATCTATGTAAATTACACACCTATTGGTTAGAATTCGCTCCAAAATTTTTTCCCTGTGAAAACGGCCTTATTTTCCAAACTGGCTTTAGGAAAAACCTGCAAATTCAGAGTTAAAGTTTCTAGTTGTAAATATGCCGTGTATGGCAGATGAAATTTCTGTAATCTACATGTTCACAACTCATTCGAGAAAGTTTGTTGAAACCTTGATGCATGTAGCGTGTTCGGAAAATGGAATGTCACTGTGAGGGAAACTATGTAAATTACATTTCTATTGGGAAGTACTCGCTCCACGAGAATTTTTCTGCCAAATCTGCCTCCTTTTCAAAACTGGCATTAGGAAAAACTTTTGAAATGGGAGAAAATGCTTCAAATTGTCAACATGGCTTTTGTGGTGGATGAAAGTTCTGTAATCCTAATGCTAACAACTCTGTAGTGAATATTTGTCGAATCCGTGATGCATGTAGCGTGTTCGGAACACGGAATTTCACGATGACGGGTTCTAAGTAAATTGCATGTCTATTGGGTAGAACTCGCTCCAAGAGGATTTTTCTGTGGAAACTGCATGATTTTAGAGACTGACATTAGGAGAATACTACTAAATCAGAATAAAATTTCTATGTATAAATATGCACTGTAAGGTGGATTAAAGTTCGTTAATACACATGTTCACAACTCATTAAAGAATGTTTGTTGAATCCGTGGTGCATGTAACGTGTTCAGAACACGGAATATCACGGTGATTGAAAGTAGGCAAATTACCTATCTTTTGGGTAGAACTGGCTCCAAGAGCATTTTTCTGCCAAATCTGCCTCATTTTCAAACTGGCGTTCAAACTAACGTGTGAAATCTGAGAAAATTCTTCAAAGTGTCAGTAAGCCTTGTATGGTGAATGAAAGTGCTGTAATCCACTTGCTAACAACTCTGTAGTGAATATTTGTCACATCTGAGATGCATGTAGCGTGTTCGGAACACGGAATTTGACGGTGAGCGAATCCATGTAAATTACATATCTATTGGTTAGAACCTGCTCCAAGAGGTTTTTGCCATGAAATCTGCCTCATTTTAGAAACTGGCATTTGGAAAACTCTGTGAAATCACAGAAAATGCTTCTAAGCATCTATATGCTTTCTATAGTGAGAAAGTCCTGTAATCCACATGCAAACAACTCTGTAGTGTATATTTGTCGAAACTTTTCTGCATGTAGCATGTTCGAAACACGTATTTTCACAGCGGGAGAATCTATGTAATTTACATATCTATTGGGTAGAATACGCTCCAACAGTTTTTTCCTTTGAAAACTGCCTGATTTTCGAAACTGCTATTAGGAAATATCTGCGAACTCAGTGTTAATGTTTCTAGGTGTCAATATGCCCTGTATGGTGGATGAAAGTTGTGTAATACACATATAGACAACTCATTAAGAATGTTTCTCAAATCCGTGATGTGTGTAGTGCGTTCGGAACATGGACTATCACGGTGAGGCAAACTATGTAAATTACATATCTATTGGTTAGAACACGCTCCAGGAGCATTTTACTGGAAAATCTGCCTCAGTTTGGAAACTGTTGTTATGAAAACGCTGCAAAATCTGAGTAAATGATTTAAGGTGATAATATGTATTCAATGGGTTATTAAAGATGTGTAATTCACATGCCAAAAACTCAGCAGTGAATATTTGTTGAATCCGTGGTGCATGGACCGTTTTCGGGACACGGAATGTTACGGTGAAGGTATCTATGAAAATGAGATGTCTATTGGATAGAACATGCACCAAGAGAATTTTTCTGTGAAAATTGCCTGATTTTCGTAACTGACGTTAGGAAAACCTGCGAAATGTAAGTAAATGTTTCTAGGTGTAAATATGCCTTGTATTGTGGTTGAAAAATCGGTAATCAACATGCTCACGGTCATTAAATAATGTTTGTCGAAGCCGTGATGAATGTAACGTTTTCGGAACACGGAATGTCTCGGTCAGTGAAGCTCTGAAAATAACAATTCTACTGGATAGAACTGGCTTGAATTGAATGTTTCTGTGAAAATTTCATGATTTTCGAAACTGGATGTTAGGAAAAACCTGTGAAATCAGAATAACTACTTCTAGGTGTAAATATGCCTTGTATGGTGGATGAAAGTTCGGTAATCCACATGCTCTCACTCATTAAAGAATGTTTGTCGAACTCGTGATGCATGTAACGTGTTCGGAATACGGAATGTCATAGTGAAGGAAACAATGTAAGTTACATGTCTATTGGGTAGAACTCGCTTGAAGAGAATATTTCTGTGAAATGTGCCTCATTTTGAAAACTGCCATTAGGAGAACACTGTGAAATCTGAGAAAATGCTTCTAAGTGTCAATATGCCTAGTATTGTGATGCAAGATCGTAAAACCACATGCAAAAAAATCTGTGGTGAATATTTTTAGAAAGCGTTATGCATGAAGTGGGATTGTATCACGGAAAATCCCGGCGATGGAATCTATGTAAATTACACACCTATTGGTTAGAATTCGCTCCAAAATTTTTTCCCTGTGAAAACGGCCTGATTTTCCAAACTGGCATTAGGAAAAACCTGCAAATTCAGAGTTAATGTTTCTAGTTGTAAATATGCCATGTATGGCAGATGAAATTTCTGGAATCTACATGTTCACAACTCATTCGAGAAAGTTTGTTGAAACCTTGATGCATGTAGCGTGTTCGGAAAATGGAATGTCACTGTGAGGGAAACTATGTAAATTACATTTCTATTGGGAAGTACTCGCTCCAAGAAAATTTTTCTGACAAATCTGCCTCCTTTTCAAAACTGGCATTAGGAAAAACTTTTGAAATGGGAGAAAATGCTTCAAATTGTCAACATGGCTTTTATGGTGGATGAAAGTTCTGTAATCCTAATGCTAACAACTCTGTAGTGAATATTTGTCGAATCCGTGATGCATGTAGCGTGTTCGGAACACGGAATTTCACGATGACGGGTTCTAAGTAAATTGCATGTCTATTGGGTAGAACTCGCTCCAAGAGGATTTTTCTGTGGAAACTGCATGATTTTAGAGACTGACATTAGGAGAATACTACTAAATCAGAATAAAATTTCTATGTATAAATATGCACTGTAAGGTGGATTAAAGTTCGTTAATACACATGTTCACAACTCATTAAAGAATGTTTGTTGAATCCGTGGTGCATGTAACGTGTTCAGAACACGGAATATCACGGTGATTGAAAGTAGGCAAATTACCTATCTTTTGGGTAGAACTGGCTCCAAGAGCATTTTTCTGCCAAATCTGCCTCATTTTCAAACTGGCGTTCAAACTAACGTGTGAAATCTGAGAAAATTCTTCAAAGTGTCAGTAAGCCTTGTATGGTGAATGAAAGTGCTGTAATCCACTTGCTAACAACTCTGTAGTGAATATTTGTCACATCTGAGATGCATGTAGCGTGTTCGGAACACGGAATTTGACGGTGAGCGAATCCATGTAAATTACATATCTATTGGTTAGAACCTGCTCCAAGAGGTTTTTGCCATGAAATCTGCCTCATTTTAGAAACTGGCATTTGGAAAACTCTGTGAAATCACAGAAAATGCTTCTAAGCATCTATATGCTTTCTATAGTGAGAAAGTCCTGTAATCCACATGCAAACAACTCTGTAGTGTATATTTGTCGAAACTTTTCTGCATGTAGCATGTTCGAAACACGTATTTTCACAGCGGGAGAATCTATGTAATTTACATATCTATTGGGTAGAATACGCTCCAACAGTTTTTTCCTTTGAAAACTGCCTGATTTTCGAAACTGCTATTAGGAAATATCTGCGAACTCAGTGTTAATGTTTCTAGGTGTCAATATGCCCTGTATGGTGGATGAAAGTTGTGTAATACACATATAGACAACTCATTAAGAATGTTTCTCAAATCCGTGATGTGTGTAGTGCGTTCGGAACATGGACTATCACGGTGAGGCAAACTATGTAAATTACATATCTATTGGTTAGAACACGCTCCAGGAGCATTTTACTGGAAAATCTGCCTCAGTTTGGAAACTGTTGTTATGAAAACGCTGCAAAATCTGAGTAAATGATTTAAGGTGATAATATGTATTCAATGGGTTATTAAAGATGTGTAATTCACATGCCAAAAACTCAGCAGTGAATATTTGTTGAATCCGTGGTGCATGGACCGTTTTCGGGACACGGAATGTTACGGTGAAGGTATCTATGAAAATGAGATGTCTATTGGATAGAACATGCACCAAGAGAATTTTTCTGTGAAAATTGCCTGATTTTCGTAACTGACGTTAGGAAAACCTGCGAAATGTAAGTAAATGTTTCTAGGTGTAAATATGCCTTGTATTGTGGTTGAAAAATCGGTAATCAACATGCTCATGGTCATTAAATAATGTTTGTCGAAGCCGTGATGAATGTAACGTTTTCGGAACACGGAATGTCTCGGTCAGTGAAGCTCTGAAAATAACAATTCTACTGGATAGAACTGGCTTGAATTGAATGTTTCTGTGAAAATTTCATGATTTTCGAAACTGGATGTTAGGAAAAACCTGTGAAATCAGAATAACTACTTCTAGGTGTAAATATGCCTTGTATGGTGGATGAAAGTTCGGTAATCCACATGCTCTCACTCATTAAAGAATGTTTGTCGAACTCGTGATGCATGTAACGTGTTCGGAATACGGAATGTCATAGTGAAGGAAACAATGTAAGTTACATGTCTATTGGGTAGAACTCGCTTGAAGAGAATATTTCTGTGAAATGTGCCTCATTTTGAAAACTGCCATTAGGAGAACACTGTGAAATCTGAGAAAATGCTTCTAAGTGTCAATATGCCTAGTATTGTGATGCAAGATCGTAAAACCACATGCAAAAAAATCTGTGGTGAATATTTTTAGAAAGCGTTATGCATGAAGTGGGATTGTATCACGGAAAATCCCGGCGATGGAATCTATGTAAATTACACACCTATTGGTTAGAATTCGCTCCAAAATTTTTTCCCTGTGAAAACGGCCTGATTTTCCAAACTGGCATTAGGAAAAACCTGCAAATTCAGAGTTAATGTTTCTAGTTGTAAATATGCCATGTATGGCAGATGAAATTTCTGGAATCTACATGTTCACAACTCATTCGAGAAAGTTTGTTGAAACCTTGATGCATGTAGCGTGTTCGGAAAATGGAATGTCACTGTGAGGGAAACTATGTAAATTACATTTCTATTGGGAAGTACTCGCTCCAAGAAAATTTTTCTGACAAATCTGCCTCCTTTTCAAAACTGGCATTAGGAAAAACTTTTGAAATGGGAGAAAATGCTTCAAATTGTCAACATGGCTTTTATGGTGGATGAAAGTTCTGTAATCCTAATGCTAACAACTCTGTAGTGAATATTTGTCGAATCCGTGATGCATGTAGCGTGTTCGGAACACGGAATTTCACGATGACGGGTTCTAAGTAAATTGCATGTCTATTGGGTAGAACTCGCTCCAAGAGGATTTTTCTGTGGAAACTGCATGATTTTAGAGACTGACATTAGGAGAATACTACTAAATCAGAATAAAATTTCTATGTATAAATATGCACTGTAAGGTGGATTAAAGTTCGTTAATACACATGTTCACAACTCATTAAAGAATGTTTGTTGAATCCGTGGTGCATGTAACGTGTTCAGAACACGGAATATCACGGTGATTGAAAGTAGGCAAATTACCTATCTTTTGGGTAGAACTGGCTCCAAGAGCATTTTTCTGCCAAATCTGCCTCATTTTCAAACTGGCGTTCAAACTAACGTGTGAAATCTGAGAAAATTCTTCAAAGTGTCAGTAAGCCTTGTATGGTGAATGAAAGTGCTGTAATCCACTTGCTAACAACTCTGTAGTGAATATTTGTCACATCTGAGATGCATGTAGCGTGTTCGGAACACGGAATTTGACGGTGAGCGAATCCATGTAAATTACATATCTATTGGTTAGAACCTGCTCCAAGAGGTTTTTGCCATGAAATCTGCCTCATTTTAGAAACTGGCATTTGGAAAACTCTGTGAAATCACAGAAAATGCTTCTAAGCATCTATATGCTTTCTATAGTGAGAAAGTCCTGTAATCCACATGCAAACAACTCTGTAGTGTATATTTGTCGAAACTTTTCTGCATGTAGCATGTTCGAAACACGTATTTTCACAGCGGGAGAATCTATGTAATTTACATATCTATTGGGTAGAATACGCTCCAACAGTTTTTTCCTTTGAAAACTGCCTGATTTTCGAAACTGCTATTAGGAAATATCTGCGAACTCAGTGTTAATGTTTCTAGGTGTCAATATGCCCTGTATGGTGGATGAAAGTTGTGTAATACACATATAGACAACTCATTAAGAATGTTTCTCAAATCCGTGATGTGTGTAGTGCGTTCGGAACATGGACTATCACGGTGAGGCAAACTATGTAAATTACATATCTATTGGTTAGAACACGCTCCAGGAGCATTTTACTGGAAAATCTGCCTCAGTTTGGAAACTGTTGTTATGAAAACGCTGCAAAATCTGAGTAAATGATTTAAGGTGATAATATGTATTCAATGGGTTATTAAAGATGTGTAATTCACATGCCAAAAACTCAGCAGTGAATATTTGTTGAATCCGTGGTGCATGGACCGTTTTCGGGACACGGAATGTTACGGTGAAGGTATCTATGAAAATGAGATGTCTATTGGATAGAACATGCACCAAGAGAATTTTTCTGTGAAAATTGCCTGATTTTCGTAACTGACGTTAGGAAAACCTGCGAAATGTAAGTAAATGTTTCTAGGTGTAAATATGCCTTGTATTGTGGTTGAAAAATCGGTAATCAACATGCTCATGGTCATTAAATAATGTTTGTCGAAGCCGTGATGAATGTAACGTTTTCGGAACACGGAATGTCTCGGTCAGTGAAGCTCTGAAAATAACAATTCTACTGGATAGAACTGGCTTGAATTGAATGTTTCTGTGAAAATTTCATGATTTTCGAAACTGGATGTTAGGAAAAACCTGTGAAATCAGAATAACTACTTCTAGGTGTAAATATGCCTTGTATGGTGGATGAAAGTTCGGTAATCCACATGCTCTCACTCATTAAAGAATGTTTGTCGAACTCGTGATGCATGTAACGTGTTCGGAATACGGAATGTCATAGTGAAGGAAACAATGTAAGTTACATGTCTATTGGGTAGAACTCGCTTGAAGAGAATATTTCTGTGAAATGTGCCTCATTTTGAAAACTGCCATTAGGAGAACACTGTGAAATCTGAGAAAATGCTTCTAAGTGTCAATATGCCTAGTATTGTGATGCAAGATCGTAAAACCACATGCAAAAAAATCTGTGGTGAATATTTTTAGAAAGCGTTATGCATGAAGTGGGATTGTATCACGGAAAATCCCGGCGATGGAATCTATGTAAATTACACACCTATTGGTTAGAATTCGCTCCAAAATTTTTTCCCTGTGAAAACGGCCTGATTTTCCAAACTGGCATTAGGAAAAACCTGCAAATTCAGAGTTAATGTTTCTAGTTGTAAATATGCCATGTATGGCAGATGAAATTTCTGGAATCTACATGTTCACAACTCATTCGAGAAAGTTTGTTGAAACCTTGATGCATGTAGCGTGTTCGGAAAATGGAATGTCACTGTGAGGGAAACTATGTAAATTACATTTCTATTGGGAAGTACTCGCTCCAAGAAAATTTTTCTGACAAATCTGCCTCCTTTTCAAAACTGGCATTAGGAAAAACTTTTGAAATGGGAGAAAATGCTTCAAATTGTCAACATGGCTTTTATGGTGGATGAAAGTTCTGTAATCCTAATGCTAACAACTCTGTAGTGAATATTTGTCGAATCCGTGATGCATGTAGCGTGTTCGGAACACGGAATTTCACGATGACGGGTTCTAAGTAAATTGCATGTCTATTGGGTAGAACTCGCTCCAAGAGGATTTTTCTGTGGAAACTGCATGATTTTAGAGACTGACATTAGGAGAATACTACTAAATCAGAATAAAATTTCTATGTATAAATATGCACTGTAAGGTGGATTAAAGTTCGTTAATACACATGTTCACAACTCATTAAAGAATGTTTGTTGAATCCGTGGTGCATGTAACGTGTTCAGAACACGGAATATCACGGTGATTGAAAGTAGGCAAATTACCTATCTTTTGGGTAGAACTGGCTCCAAGAGCATTTTTCTGCCAAATCTGCCTCATTTTCAAACTGGCGTTCAAACTAACGTGTGAAATCTGAGAAAATTCTTCAAAGTGTCAGTAAGCCTTGTATGGTGAATGAAAGTGCTGTAATCCACTTGCTAACAACTCTGTAGTGAATATTTGTCACATCTGAGATGCATGTAGCGTGTTCGGAACACGGAATTTGACGGTGAGCGAATCCATGTAAATTACATATCTATTGGTTAGAACCTGCTCCAAGAGGTTTTTGCCATGAAATCTGCCTCATTTTAGAAACTGGCATTTGGAAAACTCTGTGAAATCACAGAAAATGCTTCTAAGCATCTATATGCTTTCTATAGTGAGAAAGTCCTGTAATCCACATGCAAACAACTCTGTAGTGTATATTTGTCGAAACTTTTCTGCATGTAGCATGTTCGAAACACGTATTTTCACAGCGGGAGAATCTATGTAATTTACATATCTATTGGGTAGAATACGCTCCAACAGTTTTTTCCTTTGAAAACTGCCTGATTTTCGAAACTGCTATTAGGAAATATCTGCGAACTCAGTGTTAATGTTTCTAGGTGTCAATATGCCCTGTATGGTGGATGAAAGTTGTGTAATACACATATAGACAACTCATTAAGAATGTTTCTCAAATCCGTGATGTGTGTAGTGCGTTCGGAACATGGACTATCACGGTGAGGCAAACTATGTAAATTACATATCTATTGGTTAGAACACGCTCCAGGAGCATTTTACTGGAAAATCTGCCTCAGTTTGGAAACTGTTGTTATGAAAACGCTGCAAAATCTGAGTAAATGATTTAAGGTGATAATATGTATTCAATGGGTTATTAAAGATGTGTAATTCACATGCCAAAAACTCAGCAGTGAATATTTGTTGAATCCGTGGTGCATGGACCGTTTTCGGGACACGGAATGTTACGGTGAAGGTATCTATGAAAATGAGATGTCTATTGGATAGAACATGCACCAAGAGAATTTTTCTGTGAAAATTGCCTGATTTTCGTAACTGACGTTAGGAAAACCTGCGAAATGTAAGTAAATGTTTCTAGGTGTAAATATGCCTTGTATTGTGGTTGAAAAATCGGTAATCAACATGCTCATGGTCATTAAATAATGTTTGTCGAAGCCGTGATGAATGTAACGTTTTCGGAACACGGAATGTCTCGGTCAGTGAAGCTCTGAAAATAACAATTCTACTGGATAGAACTGGCTTGAATTGAATGTTTCTGTGAAAATTTCATGATTTTCGAAACTGGATGTTAGGAAAAACCTGTGAAATCAGAATAACTACTTCTAGGTGTAAATATGCCTTGTATGGTGGATGAAAGTTCGGTAATCCACATGCTCTCACTCATTAAAGAATGTTTGTCGAACTCGTGATGCATGTAACGTGTTCGGAATACGGAATGTCATAGTGAAGGAAACAATGTAAGTTACATGTCTATTGGGTAGAACTCGCTTGAAGAGAATATTTCTGTGAAATGTGCCTCATTTTGAAAACTGCCATTAGGAGAACACTGTGAAATCTGAGAAAATGCTTCTAAGTGTCAATATGCCTAGTATTGTGATGCAAGATCGTAAAACCACATGCAAAAAAATCTGTGGTGAATATTTTTAGAAAGCGTTATGCATGAAGTGGGATTGTATCACGGAAAATCCCGGCGATGGAATCTATGTAAATTACACACCTATTGGTTAGAATTCGCTCCAAAATTTTTTCCCTGTGAAAACGGCCTGATTTTCCAAACTGGCATTAGGAAAAACCTGCAAATTCAGAGTTAATGTTTCTAGTTGTAAATATGCCATGTATGGCAGATGAAATTTCTGGAATCTACATGTTCACAACTCATTCGAGAAAGTTTGTTGAAACCTTGATGCATGTAGCGTGTTCGGAAAATGGAATGTCACTGTGAGGGAAACTATGTAAATTACATTTCTATTGGGAAGTACTCGCTCCAAGAAAATTTTTCTGACAAATCTGCCTCCTTTTCAAAACTGGCATTAGGAAAAACTTTTGAAATGGGAGAAAATGCTTCAAATTGTCAACATGGCTTTTATGGTGGATGAAAGTTCTGTAATCCTAATGCTAACAACTCTGTAGTGAATATTTGTCGAATCCGTGATGCATGTAGCGTGTTCGGAACACGGAATTTCACGATGACGGGTTCTAAGTAAATTGCATGTCTATTGGGTAGAACTCGCTCCAAGAGGATTTTTCTGTGGAAACTGCATGATTTTAGAGACTGACATTAGGAGAATACTACTAAATCAGAATAAAATTTCTATGTATAAATATGCACTGTAAGGTGGATTAAAGTTCGTTAATACACATGTTCACAACTCATTAAAGAATGTTTGTTGAATCCGTGGTGCATGTAACGTGTTCAGAACACGGAATATCACGGTGATTGAAAGTAGGCAAATTACCTATCTTTTGGGTAGAACTGGCTCCAAGAGCATTTTTCTGCCAAATCTGCCTCATTTTCAAACTGGCGTTCAAACTAACGTGTGAAATCTGAGAAAATTCTTCAAAGTGTCAGTAAGCCTTGTATGGTGAATGAAAGTGCTGTAATCCACTTGCTAACAACTCTGTAGTGAATATTTGTCACATCTGAGATGCATGTAGCGTGTTCGGAACACGGAATTTGACGGTGAGCGAATCCATGTAAATTACATATCTATTGGTTAGAACCTGCTCCAAGAGGTTTTTGCCATGAAATCTGCCTCATTTTAGAAACTGGCATTTGGAAAACTCTGTGAAATCACAGAAAATGCTTCTAAGCATCTATATGCTTTCTATAGTGAGAAAGTCCTGTAATCCACATGCAAACAACTCTGTAGTGTATATTTGTCGAAACTTTTCTGCATGTAGCATGTTCGAAACACGTATTTTCACAGCGGGAGAATCTATGTAATTTACATATCTATTGGGTAGAATACGCTCCAACAGTTTTTTCCTTTGAAAACTGCCTGATTTTCGAAACTGCTATTAGGAAATATCTGCGAACTCAGTGTTAATGTTTCTAGGTGTCAATATGCCCTGTATGGTGGATGAAAGTTGTGTAATACACATATAGACAACTCATTAAGAATGTTTCTCAAATCCGTGATGTGTGTAGTGCGTTCGGAACATGGACTATCACGGTGAGGCAAACTATGTAAATTACATATCTATTGGTTAGAACACGCTCCAGGAGCATTTTACTGGAAAATCTGCCTCAGTTTGGAAACTGTTGTTATGAAAACGCTGCAAAATCTGAGTAAATGATTTAAGGTGATAATATGTATTCAATGGGTTATTAAAGATGTGTAATTCACATGCCAAAAACTCAGCAGTGAATATTTGTTGAATCCGTGGTGCATGGACCGTTTTCGGGACACGGAATGTTACGGTGAAGGTATCTATGAAAATGAGATGTCTATTGGATAGAACATGCACCAAGAGAATTTTTCTGTGAAAATTGCCTGATTTTCGTAACTGACGTTAGGAAAACCTGCGAAATGTAAGTAAATGTTTCTAGGTGTAAATATGCCTTGTATTGTGGTTGAAAAATCGGTAATCAACATGCTCATGGTCATTAAATAATGTTTGTCGAAGCCGTGATGAATGTAACGTTTTCGGAACACGGAATGTCTCGGTCAGTGAAGCTCTGAAAATAACAATTCTACTGGATAGAACTGGCTTGAATTGAATGTTTCTGTGAAAATTTCATGATTTTCGAAACTGGATGTTAGGAAAAACCTGTGAAATCAGAATAACTACTTCTAGGTGTAAATATGCCTTGTATGGTGGATGAAAGTTCGGTAATCCACATGCTCTCACTCATTAAAGAATGTTTGTCGAACTCGTGATGCATGTAACGTGTTCGGAATACGGAATGTCATAGTGAAGGAAACAATGTAAGTTACATGTCTATTGGGTAGAACTCGCTTGAAGAGAATATTTCTGTGAAATGTGCCTCATTTTGAAAACTGCCATTAGGAGAACACTGTGAAATCTGAGAAAATGCTTCTAAGTGTCAATATGCCTAGTATTGTGATGCAAGATCGTAAAACCACATGCAAAAAAATCTGTGGTGAATATTTTTAGAAAGCGTTATGCATGAAGTGGGATTGTATCACGGAAAATCCCGGCGATGGAATCTATGTAAATTACACACCTATTGGTTAGAATTCGCTCCAAAATTTTTTCCCTGTGAAAACGGCCTGATTTTCCAAACTGGCATTAGGAAAAACCTGCAAATTCAGAGTTAATGTTTCTAGTTGTAAATATGCCATGTATGGCAGATGAAATT
Source organism: Camelus dromedarius (assembly GCF_036321535.1). Lineage (NCBI taxonomy): Eukaryota > Metazoa > Chordata > Mammalia > Artiodactyla > Camelidae > Camelus > Camelus dromedarius. The sequence goes on from NW_026989731.1 coordinate 4,495,404, forward strand.
TCTGGAATCTACATGTTCACAACTCATTCGAGAAAGTTTGTTGAAACCTTGATGCATGTAGCGTGTTCGGAAAATGGAATGTCACTGTGAGGGAAACTATGTAAATTACATTTCTATTGGGAAGTACTCGCTCCAAGAAAATTTTTCTGACAAATCTGCCTCCTTTTCAAAACTGGCATTAGGAAAAACTTTTGAAATGGGAGAAAATGCTTCAAATTGTCAACATGGCTTTTATGGTGGATGAAAGTTCTGTAATCCTAATGCTAACAACTCTGTAGTGAATATTTGTCGAATCCGTGATGCATGTAGCGTGTTCGGAACACGGAATTTCACGATGACGGGTTCTAAGTAAATTGCATGTCTATTGGGTAGAACTCGCTCCAAGAGGATTTTTCTGTGGAAACTGCATGATTTTAGAGACTGACATTAGGAGAATACTACTAAATCAGAATAAAATTTCTATGTATAAATATGCACTGTAAGGTGGATTAAAGTTCGTTAATACACATGTTCACAACTCATTAAAGAATGTTTGTTGAATCCGTGGTGCATGTAACGTGTTCAGAACACGGAATATCACGGTGATTGAAAGTAGGCAAATTACCTATCTTTTGGGTAGAACTGGCTCCAAGAGCATTTTTCTGCCAAATCTGCCTCATTTTCAAACTGGCGTTCAAACTAACGTGTGAAATCTGAGAAAATTCTTCAAAGTGTCAGTAAGCCTTGTATGGTGAATGAAAGTGCTGTAATCCACTTGCTAACAACTCTGTAGTGAATATTTGTCACATCTGAGATGCATGTAGCGTGTTCGGAACACGGAATTTGACGGTGAGCGAATCCATGTAAATTACATATCTATTGGTTAGAACCTGCTCCAAGAGGTTTTTGCCATGAAATCTGCCTCATTTTAGAAACTGGCATTTGGAAAACTCTGTGAAATCACAGAAAATGCTTCTAAGCATCTATATGCTTTCTATAGTGAGAAAGTCCTGTAATCCACATGCAAACAACTCTGTAGTGTATATTTGTCGAAACTTTTCTGCATGTAGCATGTTCGAAACACGTATTTTCACAGCGGGAGAATCTATGTAATTTACATATCTATTGGGTAGAATACGCTCCAACAGTTTTTTCCTTTGAAAACTGCCTGATTTTCGAAACTGCTATTAGGAAATATCTGCGAACTCAGTGTTAATGTTTCTAGGTGTCAATATGCCCTGTATGGTGGATGAAAGTTGTGTAATACACATATAGACAACTCATTAAGAATGTTTCTCAAATCCGTGATGTGTGTAGTGCGTTCGGAACATGGACTATCACGGTGAGGCAAACTATGTAAATTACATATCTATTGGTTAGAACACGCTCCAGGAGCATTTTACTGGAAAATCTGCCTCAGTTTGGAAACTGTTGTTATGAAAACGCTGCAAAATCTGAGTAAATGATTTAAGGTGATAATATGTATTCAATGGGTTATTAAAGATGTGTAATTCACATGCCAAAAACTCAGCAGTGAATATTTGTTGAATCCGTGGTGCATGGACCGTTTTCGGGACACGGAATGTTACGGTGAAGGTATCTATGAAAATGAGATGTCTATTGGATAGAACATGCACCAAGAGAATTTTTCTGTGAAAATTGCCTGATTTTCGTAACTGACGTTAGGAAAACCTGCGAAATGTAAGTAAATGTTTCTAGGTGTAAATATGCCTTGTATTGTGGTTGAAAAATCGGTAATCAACATGCTCATGGTCATTAAATAATGTTTGTCGAAGCCGTGATGAATGTAACGTTTTCGGAACACGGAATGTCTCGGTCAGTGAAGCTCTGAAAATAACAATTCTACTGGATAGAACTGGCTTGAATTGAATGTTTCTGTGAAAATTTCATGATTTTCGAAACTGGATGTTAGGAAAAACCTGTGAAATCAGAATAACTACTTCTAGGTGTAAATATGCCTTGTATGGTGGATGAAAGTTCGGTAATCCACATGCTCTCACTCATTAAAGAATGTTTGTCGAACTCGTGATGCATGTAACGTGTTCGGAATACGGAATGTCATAGTGAAGGAAACAATGTAAGTTACATGTCTATTGGGTAGAACTCGCTTGAAGAGAATATTTCTGTGAAATGTGCCTCATTTTGAAAACTGCCATTAGGAGAACACTGTGAAATCTGAGAAAATGCTTCTAAGTGTCAATATGCCTAGTATTGTGATGCAAGATCGTAAAACCACATGCAAACAAATCTGTGGTGAATATTTTTAGAAAGCGTTATGCATGAAGTGGGATTGTATCACGGAAAATCCCGGCGATGGAATCTATGTAAATTACACACCTATTGGTTAGAATTCGCTCCAAAATTTTTTCCCTGTGAAAACGGCCTGATTTTCCAAACTGGCATTAGGAAAAACCTGCAAATTCAGAGTTAATGTTTCTAGTTGTAAATATGCCATGTATGGCAGATGAAATTTCTGGAATCTACATGTTCACAACTCATTCGAGAAAGTTTGTTGAAACCTTGATGCATGTAGCGTGTTCGGAAAATGGAATGTCACTGTGAGGGAAACTATGTAAATTACATTTCTATTGGGAAGTACTCGCTCCAAGAAAATTTTTCTGACAAATCTGCCTCCTTTTCAAAACTGGCATTAGGAAAAACTTTTGAAATGGGAGAAAATGCTTCAAATTGTCAACATGGCTTTTATGGTGGATGAAAGTTCTGTAATCCTAATGCTAACAACTCTGTAGTGAATATTTGTCGAATCCGTGATGCATGTAGCGTGTTCGGAACACGGAATTTCACGATGACGGGTTCTAAGTAAATTGCATGTCTATTGGGTAGAACTCGCTCCAAGAGGATTTTTCTGTGGAAACTGCATGATTTTAGAGACTGACATTAGGAGAATACTACTAAATCAGAATAAAATTTCTATGTATAAATATGCACTGTAAGGTGGATTAAAGTTCGTTAATACACATGTTCACAACTCATTAAAGAATGTTTGTTGAATCCGTGGTGCATATAACGTGTTCAGAACACGGAATATCACGGTGATTGAAAGTAGGCAAATTACCTATCTTTTGGGTAGAACTGGCTCCAAGAGCATTTTTCTGCCAAATCTGCCTCATTTTCAAACTGGCGTTCAAACTAACGTGTGAAATCTGAGAAAATTCTTCAAAGTGTCAGTAAGCCTTTTATGGTGAATGAAAGTGCTATAATCCACTTGCTAACAACTCTGTAGTGAATATTTGTCACATCTGAGATGCATGTAGCGTGTGCGGAACACGGAATTTGACGGTGAGCGAATCCATGTAAATTACATATCTATTGGTTAGAACCTGCTCCAAGAGGTTTTTGCCATGAAATCTGCCTCATTTTAGAAACTGGCATTTGGAAAACTCTGTGAAATCACAGAAAATGCTTCTAAGCATCTATATGCTTTCTATATTGAGAAAGTCCTGTAATCCACATGCAAACAACTCTGTAGTGTATATTTGTTGAAACCTTTCTACATGTAGCATGGTCGAAACACGTATTTTCACAGCGGGAGAATCTATGTAATTTACATATCTATTGGGTAGAATACGCTCCAACAGTTTTTTCCTTTGAAAACTGCCTGATTTTCGAAACTGCAATTAGGAAATATTTGCGAACTCAGTGTTAATATTTCTAGGTGTCAATATGCCCTGTATGGTGGATGAAAGTTGTGTAATACACATATACACAACTCATTAAGAATGTTTCTCAAATCCGTGATGTGTGTAGTGCGTTCGGAACATGGACTATCACGGTGAGGCAAACTATGTAAATTACATATCTATTGGTTAGAACACGCTCCAGGAGCATTTTACTGAAAAATCTGCCTCAGTTTGGAAACTGTTGTTATGAAAACGCTGCAAAATCTGAGTAAATGCTTTAAGGTGATAATATGTATTCAATGGGTTATTAAAGATGTGTAATTCACATGCTAAGAACTCAGCAGTGAATATTTGTTGAATCCGTGGTGCATGGACCGTTTTCGGAACACGGAATGTTACGGTGAAGGTATCTATGAAAATGAGATGTCTATTGGATAGAACATGCACCAAGAGAATTTTTCTGCGAAAACTGCCTGATTTTCATAACTGACGTTAGGAAAACCTGCGAAATGTAAGTAAATGTTTCTAGGTGTAAATATACCTTGTATTGTGGTTGAAAAATCGGTAATCAACATGCTCACGGTCATTAAATAATGTATGTCGAAGCCGTGATTAATGTAACGTTTTCGGAACACGGAATGTCTCGGTCAGTGAAGCTCTGAAAATAACAATTCTACTGGATAGAACTCGCTTGAATTGAATGTTTCTGTGAAAATTTCATGATTTTCGAAACTGGATGTTAGGAAAAACCTGTGAAATCAGAATAACTACTTCTAGGTGTAAATATGCCTTGTATGGTGGATGAAAGTTCGGTAATCCACATGCTCTCACTCATTAAAGAATGTTTGTCGAACTCGTGATGCATGTAACGTGTTCGGAATACGGAATGTCATAGTGAAGGAAACAATGTAAGTTACATGTCTATTGGGTAGAACTTGCTTGAAGAGAATATTTCTGTGAAATGTGCCTCTTTTTGAAAACTGCCATTAGGAGAACACTGTGAAATCTGAGAAAATGCTTCTAAGGGTCAATATGCCTTGAATGGTGAATGAAAGTCCAGTCATCCACATGTTAATAACAGTGTAGTAATTATTTTTTAAACCGTGATTCATGTAGCGCCTTTGAAAAACGGAATTTCACGGTAATGAAACTATGGAAATTATAATTCTATTGAGTAGAACCAGCTAGAAGAGAATTTTTCTGCGAAAATTGCATGATTATCGAATGTGAAGTTTGGAAAAAGCTGCAAAAAGGGAGTAAATATTTGCAGGTGTAAATGTGCCTTTATGATGCAAGAAAGTTCGGTAATCCACATTTTCACAATATATTAAAGAATCTTTTTCTAATCCGTGATGCATTTAGCGTGTTCATATCGTGGAATTTCACGGTGATTGAAACAATGTAAATGACTACTCTATTGGGTAGAACTCGCTCCGAGAGTGTTTTTCTGCAAAAACTTCGTCATTTTTGAAACTGGCGTTTAGAAAACTCTGCAAAATCTGAGAAAATACTTCTAAGAATCAATATGCAAAGTTTTGTGATGAAAGTTCTGTAATCCATATGCTAACAAATTTGTAGTGAATATTTGTCGAAACTTTTATGCATGTAACATGTTCGGAGCACGGAATTTCATGGCCAGGGAATTTATGTAAATTACATTTCCCTTGGTTAGAAATCACTCCAAGAGATTTTTCCTGAGAAATCAGCCTGATTTTCCGAAACTGAGTTTAGGAAAAACCTGCGAACCCACATTACTAGATTCTCGGTGTACATCTGCCTTTTATGGTGGATGAAAGTTCGGTAATCCGCATGCTAAATACTCTGTAGTGAATATTTGTCGAATCCGAGATACGTGAAGTGTGTTCGGAACACACAATATCACGGTGAGCGAATCTATGTAAAATACAGTTCTCTTGGGTAGAATTTGCTCTAAGAGATTTTTCTGAGAAATCTGCCTCATTTTTATACCTGGCGTTTGAAAATCTCTGCAAAATCAGAGAAAATGCTTCAAAGTGTCAATATGCCTTGTATTGTGATGCAAGATCGTAAAACCACATGCAAACAAATCTGTGGTGAATATTTTTAGAAAGCGTTATGCATGAAGTGGGATTGTATCACGGAAAATCCCGGCGATGGAATCTATGTAAATTACACACCTATTGGTTAGAATTCGCTCCAAAATTTTTTCCCTGTGAAAACGGCCTGATTTTCCAAACTGGCATTAGGAAAAACCTGCAAATTCAGAGTTAATGTTTCTAGTTGTAAATATGCCATGTATGGCGGATGAAATTTCTGTAATCTACATGTTCACAACTCATTCGAGAAAGTTTGTTGAAACCTTGATGCATGTAGCGTGTTCGGAAAATGGAATGTCACTGTGAGGGAAACTATGTAAATTACATTTCTATTGGGAAGTACTCGCTCCACGAGAATTTTTCTGCCAAATCTGCCTCCTTTTCAAAACTGGCATTAGGAAAAACTTTTGAAATGGGAGAAAATGCTTCAAATTGTCAACATGGCTTTTATGGTGGATGAAAGTTTTGTAATCCTAATGCTAACAACTCTGTAGTGAATATTTGTCGAATCCGTGATGCATGTAGCGTGTTCGGAACACGGAATTTCACGATGATGGGTTCTAAGTAAATTGCATGTCTATTGGGTAGAACTCGCTCCAAGAGGATTTTTCTGTGGAAACTGCATGATTTTAGAGACTGACATTAGGAGAATACTACTAAATCAGAATAAAATTTCTATGTATAAATATGCACTGTAAGGTGGATTAAAGTTCGTTAATACACATATTCACAACTCATTAAAGAATGTTTGTTGAATCCGTGGTGCATGTAACGTGTTCAGAACACGGAATATCACGGTGATTGAAAGTAGGCAAACTACCTATCTTTTGGGTAGGACTGGCTCCAAGAGCATTTTTCTGCCAAATCTGCCTCATTTTCAAACTGGCGTTCAAACTAACGTGTGAAATCTGAGAAAATTCTTCAAAGTGTCAGTAAGCCTTTTATGGTGAATGAAAGTGCTGTAATCCACTTGCTAACAACTCTGTAGTGAATATTTGTCACATCTGAGATGCATGTAGCGTGTTCGGAACACGGAATTTGACGGTGAGCGAATCCATGTAAATTACATATCTATTGGTTAGAACCTGCTCCAAGAGGTTTTTGCCATGAAATCTGCCTCATTTTAGAAACTGGCATTTGGAAAACTCTGTGAAATCACAGAAAATGCTTCTAAGCATCTATATGCTTTCTATATTGAGAAAGTCCTGTAATCCACATGCAAACAACTCTGTAGTGTATATTTGTTGAAACTTTTCTGCATGTAGCATGTTCGAAACACGTATTTTCACAGCGGGAGAATCTATGTAATTTACATATCTATTCGGTAGAATACGCTCCAACAGTTTTTTCCTTTGAAAACTGCCTGATTTTCGAAACTGCAATTAGGAAATATTTGCGAACTCAGTGTTAATATTTCTAGGTGTCAATATGCCCTGTATGGTGGATGAAAGTTGTGTAATACACATATACACAACTCATTAAGAATGTTTCTCAAATCCGTGATGTGTGTAGTGCGTTCGGAACATGGACTATCACGGTGAGGCAAACTATGTAAATTACATATCTATTGGTTAGAACACGCTCCAGGAGCATTTTACTGAAAAATCTGCCTCAGTTTGGAAACTGTTGTTATGAAAACGCTGCAAAATCTGAGTAAATGCTTTAAGGTGATAATATGTATTCAATGGGTTATTAAAGATGTGTAATTCACATGCTAAGAACTCAGCAGTGAATATTTGTTGAATCCGTGGTGCATGGACCATTTTCGGAACACGGAATGTTACGGTGAAGGTATCTATGAAAATGAGATGTCTATTGGATAGAACATGCACCAAGAGAATTTTTCTGCGAAAACTGCCTGATTTTCATAACTGACGTTAGGAAAACCTGCGAAATGTAAGTAAATGTTTCTAGGTGTAAATATACCTTGTATTGTGGTTGAAAAATCGGTAATCAACATGCTCACGGTCATTAAATAATGTATGTCGAAGCCGTGATTAATGTAACGTTTTCGGAACACGGAATGTCTCGGTCAGTGAAGCTCTGAAAATAACAATTCTACTGGATAGAACTCGCTTGAATTGAATGTTTCTGTGAAAATTTCATGATTTTCGAAACTGGATGTTAGGAAAAACCTGTGAAATCAGAATAACTACTTCTAGGTGTAAATATGCCTTGTATGGTGGATGAAAGTTCGGTAATCCACATGCTCTCACTCATTAAAGAATGTTTGTCGAACTCGTGATGCATGTAACGTGTTCGGAATACGGAATGTCATAGTGAAGGAAACAATGTAAGTTACATGTCTATTGGGTAGAACTTGCTTGAAGAGAATATTTCTGTGAAATGTGCCTCTTTTTGAAAACTGCCATTAGGAGAACACTGTGAAATCTGAGAAAATGCTTCTAAGGGTCAATATGCCTTGAATGGTGAATGAAAGTCCAGTCATCCACATGTTAATAACAGTGTAGTAATTATTTTTTAAACCGTGATTCATGTAGCGCCTTTGAAAAACGGAATTTCACGGTAATGAAACTATGGAAATTACAATTCTATTGAGTAGAACCAGCTAGAAGAGAATTTTTCTGCGAAAATTGCATGATTATCGAATGTGAAGTTTGGAAAAAGCTGCAAAAAGGGAGTAAATATTTGCAGGTGTAAATGTGCCTTTATGATGCAAGAAAGTTCGGTAATCCACATTTTCACAATATATTAAAGAATCTTTTTCTAATCCGTGATGCATTTAGCGTGTTCATATCGTGGAATTTCACGGTGATTGAAACAATGTAAATGACTACTCTATTGGGTAGAACTCGCTCCGAGAGAGTTTTTCTGCAAAAACTTCGTCATTTTTGAAACTGGCGTTTAGAAAACTCTGCAAAATCTGAGAAAATACTTCTAAGAATCAATATGCAAAGTTTTGTGATGAAAGTTCTGTAATCCATATGCTAACAAATTTGTAGTGAATATTTGTCGAAACTTTTATGCATGTAACATGTTCGGAGCACGGAATTTCACGGCCAGGGAATTTATGTAAATTACATTTCCCTTGGTTAGAAATCACTCCAAGAGATTTTTCCTGAGAAATCAGCCTGATTTTCCGAAACTGAGTTTAGGAAAAACCTGCGAACCCACATTACTAGATTCTCGGTGTACATCTGCCTTTTATGGTGGATGAAAGTTCGGTAATCCGCATGCTAAATACTCTGTAGTGAATATTTGTCGAATCCGAGATACGTGAAGTGTGTTCGGAACACACAATATCACGGTGAGCGAATCTATGTAAAATACAGTTCTCTTGGGTAGAATTTGCTCTAAGAGATTTTTCTGAGAAATCTGCCTCATTTTTATACCTGGCGTTTGAAAATCTCTGCAAAATCAGAGAAAATGCTTCAAAGTGTCAATATGCCTTGTATTGTGATGCAAGATCGTAAAACCACATGCAAACAAATCTGTGGTGAATATTTTTAGAAAGCGTTATGCATGAAGTGGGATTGTATCACGGAAAATCCCGGCGATGGAATCTATGTAAATTACACACCTATTGGTTAGAATTCGCTCCAAAATTTTTTCCCTGTGAAAACGGCCTGATTTTCCAAACTGGCTTTAGGAAAAACCTGCAAATTCAGAGTTAATGTTTCTAGTTGTAAATATGCCATGTATGGCAGATGAAATTTCTGTAATCTACATGTTCACAACTCATTCGAGAAAGTTTGTTGAAACCTTGATGCATGTAGCGTGTTCGGAAAATGGAATGTCACTGTGAGGGAAACTATGTAAATTACATTTCTATTGGGAAGTACTCGCTCCACGAGAATTTTTCTGCCAAATCTGCCTCCTTTTCAAAACTGACATTAGGAAAAACTTTTGAAATGGGAGAAAATGCTTCAAATTGTCAACATGGCTTTTATGGTGGATGAAAGTTCTGTAATCCTAATGCTAACAACTCTGTAGTGAATATTTGTCGAATCCGTGATGCATGTAGCGTGTTCGGAACATGGAATTTCACGATGACGGGTTCTAAGTAAATTGCATGTCTATTGGGTAGAACTCGCTCCAAGAGGATTTTTCTGTGGAAACTGCATGATTTTAGAGACTGACATTAGGAGAATACTACTAAATCAGAATAAAATTTCTATGTATAAATATGCACTGTAAGGTGGATTAAAGTTCGTTAATACACATGTTCACAACTCATTAAAGAATGTTTGTTGAATCCGTGGTGCATGTAACGTGTTCAGAACACGGAATATCACGGTGATTGAAAGTAGGCAAATTACCTATCTTTTGGGTAGAACTGGCTCCAAGAGCATTTTTCTGCCAAATCTGCCTCATTTTCAAACTGGCGTTCAAACTAACGTGTGAAATCTGAGAAAATTCTTCAAAGTGTCAGTAAGCCTTTTATGGTGAATGAAAGTGCTGTAATCCACTTGCTAACAACTCTGTAGTGAATATTTGTCACATCTGAGATGCATGTAGCGTGTTCGGAACACGGAATTTGACGGTGAGCGAATCCATGTAAATTACATATCTATTGGTTAGAACCTGCTCCAAGAGGTTTTTGCCATGAAATCTGCCTCGTTTTAGAAACTGGCATTTGGAAAACTCTGTGAAATCACAGAAAATGCTTCTAAGCATCTATATGCTTTCTATATTGAGAAAGTCCTGTAATCCACATGCAAACAACTCTGTAGTGTATATTTGTTGAAACTTTTCTGCATGTAGCATGTTCGAAACACGTATTTTCACAGCGGGAGAATCTATGTAATTTACATATCTATTCGGTAGAATACGCTCCAACAGTTTTTTCCTTTGAAAACTGCCTGATTTTCGAAACTGCAATTAGGAAATATTTGCGAACTCAGTGTTAATATTTCTAGGTGTCAATATGCCCTGTATGGTGGATGAAAGTTGTGTAATACACATATACACAACTCATTAAGAATGTTTCTCAAATCCGTGATGTGTGTAGTGCGTTCGGAACATGGACTATCACGGTGAGGCAAACTATGTAAATTACATATCTATTGGTTAGAACACGCTCCAGGAGCATTTTACTGAAAAATCTGCCTCAGTTTGGAAACTGTTGTTATGAAAACGCTGCAAAATCTGAGTAAATGCTTTAAGGTGATAATATGTATTCAATGGGTTATTAAAGATGTGTAATTCACATGCTAAGAACTCAGCAGTGAATATTTGTTGAATCCGTGGTGCATGGACCGTTTTCGGAACACGGAATGTTACGGTGAAGGTATCTATGAAAATGAGATGTCTATTGGATAGAACATGCACCAAGAGAATTTTTCTGCGAAAACTGCCTGATTTTCATAACTGACGTTAGGAAAACCTGCGAAATGTAAGTAAATGTTTCTAGGTGTAAATATACCTTGTATTGTGGTTGAAAAATCGGTAATCAACATGCTCACGGTCATTAAATAATGTATGTCGAAGCCGTGATTAATGTAACGTTTTCGGAACACGGAATGTCTCGGTCAGTGAAGCTCTGAAAATAACAATTCTACTGGATAGAACTCGCTTGAATTGAATGTTTCTGTGAAAATTTCATGATTTTCGAAACTGGATGTTAGGAAAAACCTGTGAAATCAGAATAACTACTTCTAGGTGTAAATATGCCTTGTATGGTGGATGAAAGTTCGGTAATCCACATGCTCTCACTCATTAAAGAATGTTTGTCGAACTCGTGATGCATGTAACGTGTTCGGAATACGGAATGTCATAGTGAAGGAAACAATGTAAGTTACATGTCTATTGGGTAGAACTTGCTTGAAGAGAATATTTCTGTGAAATGTGCCTCTTTTTGAAAACTGCCATTAGGAGAACACTGTGAAATCTGAGAAAATGCTTCTAAGGGTCAATATGCCTTGAATGGTGAATGAAAGTCCAGTCATCCACATGTTAATAACAGTGTAGTAATTATTTTTTAAACCGTGATTCATGTAGCGCCTTTGAAAAACGGAATTTCACGGTAATGAAACTATGGAAATTACAATTCTATTGAGTAGAACCAGCTAGAAGAGAATTTTTCTGCGAAAATTGCATGATTATCGAATGTGAAGTTTGGAAAAAGCTGCAAAAAGGGAGTAAATATTTGCAGGTGTAAATGTGCCTTTATGATGCAAGAAAGTTCGGTAATCCACATTTTCACAATATATTAAAGAATCTTTTTCTAATCCGTGATGCATTTAGCGTGTTCATATCGTGGAATTTCACGGTGATTGAAACAATGTAAATGACTACTCTATTGGGTAGAACTCGCTCCGAGAGAGTTTTTCTGCAAAAACTTCGTCATTTTTGAAACTGGCGTTTAGAAAACTCTGCAAAATCTGAGAAAATACTTCTAAGAATCAATATGCAAAGTTTTGTGATGAAAGTTCTGTAATCCATATGCTAACAAATTTGTAGTGAATATTTGTCGAAACTTTTATGCATGTAACATGTTCGGAGCACGGAATTTCACGGCCAGGGAATTTATGTAAATTACATTTCCCTTGGTTAGAAATCACTCCAAGAGATTTTTCCTGAGAAATCAGCCTGATTTTCCGAAACTGAGTTTAGGAAAAACCTGCGAACCCACATTACTAGATTCTCGGTGTACATCTGCCTTTTATGGTGGATGAAAGTTCGGTAATCCGCATGCTAAATACTCTGTAGTGAATATTTGTCGAATCCGAGATACGTGAAGTGTGTTCGGAACACACAATATCACGGTGAGCGAATCTATGTAAAATACAGTTCTCTTGGGTAGAATTTGCTCTAAGAGATTTTTCTGAGAAATCTGCCTCATTTTTATACCTGGCGTTTGAAAATCTCTGCAAAATCAGAGAAAATGCTTCAAAGTGTCAATATGCCTTGTATTGTGATGCAAGATCGTAAAACCACATGCAAACAAATCTGTGGTGAATATTTTTAGAAAGCGTTATGCATGAAGTGGGATTGTATCACGGAAAATCCCGGCGATGGAATCTATGTAAATTACACACCTATTGGTTAGAATTCGCTCCAAAATTTTTTCCCTGTGAAAACGGCCTGATTTTCCAAACTGGCTTTAGGAAAAACCTGCAAATTCAGAGTTAATGTTTCTAGTTGTAAATATGCCATGTATGGCAGATGAAATTTCTGTAATCTACATGTTCACAACTCATTCGAGAAAGTTTGTTGAAACCTTGATGCATGTAGCGTGTTCGGAAAATGGAATGTCACTGTGAGGGAAACTATGTAAATTACATTTCTATTGGGAAGTACTCGCTCCACGAGAATTTTTCTGCCAAATCTGCCTCCTTTTCAAAACTGGCATTAGGAAAAACTTTTGAAATGGGAGAAAATGCTTCAAATTGTCAACATGGCTTTTATGGTGGATGAAAGTTCTGTAATCCTAATGCTAACAACTCTGTAGTGAATATTTGTCGAATCCGTGATGCATGTAGCGTGTTCGGAACATGGAATTTCACGATGACGGGTTCTAAGTAAATTGCATGTCTATTGGGTAGAACTCGCTCCAAGAGGATTTTTCTGTGGAAACTGCATGATTTTAGAGACTGACATTAGGAGAATACTACTAAATCAGAATAAAATTTCTATGTATAAATATGCACTGTAAGGTGGATTAAAGTTCGTTAATACACATGTTCACAACTCATTAAAGAATGTTTGTTGAATCCGTGGTGCATGTAACGTGTTCAGAACACGGAATATCACGGTGATTGAAAGTAGGCAAATTACCTATCTTTTGGGTAGAACTGGCTCCAAGAGCATTTTTCTGCCAAATCTGCCTCATTTTCAAACTGGCGTTCAAACTAACGTGTGAAATCTGAGAAAATTCTTCAAAGTGTCAGTAAGCCTTTTATGGTGAATGAAAGTGCTGTAATCCACTTGCTAACAACTCTGTAGTGAATATTTGTCACATGTGAGATGCATGTAGCGTGTTCGGAACACGGAATTTGACGGTGAGCGAATCCATGTAAATTACATATCTATTGGTTAGAACCTGCTCCAAGAGGTTTTTGCCATGAAATCTGCCTCATTTTAGAAACTGGCATTTGGAAAACTCTGTGAAATCACAGAAAATGCTTCTAAGCATCTATATGCTTTCTATATTGAGAAAGTCCTGTAATCCACATGCAAACAACTCTGTAGTGTATATTTGTTGAAACTTTTCTGCATGTAGCATGTTCGAAACACGTATTTTCACAGCGGGAGAATCTATGTAATTTACATATCTATTCGGTAGAATACGCTCCAACAGTTTTTTCCTTTGAAAACTGCCTGATTTTCGAAACTGCAATTAGGAAATATTTGCGAACTCAGTGTTAATATTTCTAGGTGTCAATATGCCCTGTATGGTGGATGAAAGTTGTGTAATACACATATACACAACTCATTAAGAATGTTTCTCAAATCCGTGATGTGTGTAGTGCGTTCGGAACATGGACTATCACGGTGAGGCAAACTATGTAAATTACATATCTATTGGTTAGAACACGCTCCAGGAGCATTTTACTGAAAAATCTGCCTCAGTTTGGAAACTGTTGTTATGAAAACGCTGCAAAATCTGAGTAAATGCTTTAAGGTGATAATATGTATTCAATGGGTTATTAAAGATGTGTAATTCACATGCTAAGAACTCAGCAGTGAATATTTGTTGAATCCGTGGTGCATGGACCGTTTTCGGAACACGGAATGTTACGGTGAAGGTATCTATGAAAATGAGATGTCTATTGGATAGAACATGCACCAAGAGAATTTTTCTGCGAAAACTGCCTGATTTTCATAACTGACGTTAGGAAAACCTGCGAAATGTAAGTAAATGTTTCTAGGTGTAAATATACCTTGTATTGTGGTTGAAAAATCGGTAATCAACATGCTCACGGTCATTAAATAATGTATGTCGAAGCCGTGATTAATGTAACGTTTTCGGAACACGGAATGTCTCGGTCAGTGAAGCTCTGAAAATAACAATTCTACTGGATAGAACTCGCTTGAATTGAATGTTTCTGTGAAAATTTCATGATTTTCGAAACTGGATGTTAGGAAAAACCTGTGAAATCAGAATAACTACTTCTAGGTGTAAATATGCCTTGTATGGTGGATGAAAGTTCGGTAATCCACATGCTCTCACTCATTAAAGAATGTTTGTCGAACTCGTGATGCATGTAACGTGTTCGGAATACGGAATGTCATAGTGAAGGAAACAATGTAAGTTACATGTCTATTGGGTAGAACTTGCTTGAAGAGAATATTTCTGTGAAATGTGCCTCTTTTTGAAAACTGCCATTAGGAGAACACTGTGAAATCTGAGAAAATGCTTCTAAGGGTCAATATGCCTTGAATGGTGAATGAAAGTCCAGTCATCCACATGTTAATAACAGTGTAGTAATTATTTTTTAAACCGTGATTCATGTAGCGCCTTTGAAAAACGGAATTTCACGGTAATGAAACTATGGAAATTACAATTCTATTGAGTAGAACCAGCTAGAAGAGAATTTTTCTGCGAAAATTGCATGATTATCGAATGTGAAGTTTGGAAAAAGCTGCAAAAAGGGAGTAAATATTTGCAGGTGTAAATGTGCCTTTATGATGCAAGAAAGTTCGGTAATCCACATTTTCACAATATATTAAAGAATCTTTTTCTAATCCGTGATGCATTTAGCGTGTTCATATCGTGGAATTTCACGGTGATTGAAACAATGTAAATGACTACTCTATTGGGTAGAACTCGCTCCGAGAGAGTTTTTCTGCAAAAACTTCGTCATTTTTGAAACTGGCGTTTAGAAAACTCTGCAAAATCTGAGAAAATACTTCTAAGAATCAATATGCAAAGTTTTGTGATGAAAGTTCTGTAATCCATATGCTAACAAATTTGTAGTGAATATTTGTCGAAACTTTTATGCATGTAACATGTTCGGAGCACGGAATTTCACGGCCAGGGAATTTATGTAAATTACATTTCCCTTGGTTAGAAATCACTCCAAGAGATTTTTCCTGAGAAATCAGCCTGATTTTCCGAAACTGAGTTTAGGAAAAACCTGCGAACCCACATTACTAGATTCTCGGTGTACATCTGCCTTTTATGGTGGATGAAAGTTCGGTAATCCGCATGCTAAATACTCTGTAGTGAATATTTGTCGAATCCGAGATACGTGAAGTGTGTTCGGAACACACAATATCACGGTGAGCGAATCTATGTAAAATACAGTTCTCTTGGGTAGAATTTGCTCTAAGAGATTTTTCTGAGAAATCTGCCTCATTTTTATACCTGGCGTTTGAAAATCTCTGCAAAATCAGAGAAAATGCTTCAAAGTGTCAATATGCCTTGTATTGTGATGCAAGATCGTAAAACCACATGCAAACAAATCTGTGGTGAATATTTTTAGAAAGCGTTATGCATGAAGTGGGATTGTATCACGGAAAATCCCGGCGATGGAATCTATGTAAATTACACACCTATTGGTTAGAATTCGCTCCAAAATTTTTTCCCTGTGAAAACGGCCTGATTTTCCAAACTGGCTTTAGGAAAAACCTGCAAATTCAGAGTTAATGTTTCTAGTTGTAAATATGCCATGTATGGCAGATGAAATTTCTGTAATCTACATGTTCACAACTCATTCGAGAAAGTTTGTTGAAACCTTGATGCATGTAGCGTGTTCGGAAAATGGAATGTCACTGTGAGGGAAACTATGTAAATTACATTTCTATTGGGAAGTACTCGCTCCACGAGAATTTTTCTGCCAAATCTGCCTCCTTTTCAAAACTGGCATTAGGAAAAACTTTTGAAATGGGAGAAAATGCTTCAAATTGTCAACATGGCTTTTATGGTGGATGAAAGTTCTGTAATCCTAATGCTAACAACTCTGTAGTGAATATTTGTCGAATCCGTGATGCATGTAGCGTGTTCGGAACATGGAATTTCACGATGACGGGTTCTAAGTAAATTGCATGTCTATTGGGTAGAACTCGCTCCAAGAGGATTTTTCTGTGGAAACTGCATGATTTTAGAGACTGACATTAGGAGAATACTACTAAATCAGAATAAAATTTCTATGTATAAATATGCACTGTAAGGTGGATTAAAGTTCGTTAATACACATGTTCACAACTCATTAAAGAATGTTTGTTGAATCCGTGGTGCATGTAACGTGTTCAGAACACGGAATATCACGGTGATTGAAAGTAGGCAAATTACCTATCTTTTGGGTAGAACTGGCTCCAAGAGCATTTTTCTGCCAAATCTGCCTCATTTTCAAACTGGCGTTCAAACTAACGTGTGAAATCTGAGAAAATTCTTCAAAGTGTCAGTAAGCCTTTTATGGTGAATGAAAGTGCTGTAATCCACTTGCTAACAACTCTGTAGTGAATATTTGTCACATCTGAGATGCATGTAGCGTGTTCGGAACACGGAATTTGACGGTGAGCGAATCCATGTAAATTACATATCTATTGGTTAGAACCTGCTCCAAGAGGTTTTTGCCATGAAATCTGCCTCATTTTAGAAACTGGCATTTGGAAAACTCTGTGAAATCACAGAAAATGCTTCTAAGCATCTATATGCTTTCTATATTGAGAAAGTCCTGTAATCCACATGCAAACAACTCTGTAGTGTATATTTGTTGAAACCTTTCTGCATGTAGCATGTTCGAAACACGTATTTTCACAGCGGGAGAATCTATGTAATTTACATATCTATTCGGTAGAATACGCTCCAACAGTTTTTTCCTTTGAAAACTGCCTGATTTTCGAAACTGCAATTAGGAAATATTTGCGAACTCAGTGTTAATATTTCTAGGTGTCAATATGCCCTGTATGGTGGATGAAAGTTGTGTAATACACATATACACAACTCATTAAGAATGTTTCTCAAATCCGTGATGTGTGTAGTGCGTTCGGAACATGGACTATCACGGTGAGGCAAACTATGTAAATTACATATCTATTGGTTAGAACACGCTCCAGGAGCATTTTACTGAAAAATCTGCCTCAGTTTGGAAACTGTTGTTATGAAAACGCTGCAAAATCTGAGTAAATGCTTTAAGGTGATAATATGTATTCAATGGGTTATTAAAGATGTGTAATTCACATGCTAAGAACTCAGCAGTGAATATTTGTTGAATCCGTGGTGCATGGACCGTTTTCGGAACACGGAATGTTACGGTGAAGGTATCTATGAAAATGAGATGTCTATTGGATAGAACATGCACCAAGAGAATTTTTCTGCGAAAACTGCCTGATTTTCATAACTGACGTTAGGAAAACCTGCGAAATGTAAGTAAATGTTTCTAGGTGTAAATATACCTTGTATTGTGGTTGAAAAATCGGTAATCAACATGCTCACGGTCATTAAATAATGTATGTCGAAGCCGTGATTAATGTAACGTTTTCGGAACACGGAATGTCTCGGTCAGTGAAGCTCTGAAAATAACAATTCTACTGCATAGAACTCGCTTGAATTGAATGTTTCTGTGAAAATTTCATGATTTTCGAAACTGGATGTTAGGAAAAACCTGTGAAATCAGAATAACTACTTCTAGGTGTAAATATGCCTTGTATGGTGGATGAAAGTTCGGTAATCCACATGCTCTCACTCATTAAAGAATGTTTGTCGAACTCGTGATGCATGTAACGTGTTCGGAATACGGAATGTCATAGTGAAGGAAACAATGTAAGTTACATGTCTATTGGGTAGAACTTGCTTGAAGAGAATATTTCTGTGAAATGTGCCTCTTTTTGAAAACTGCCATTAGGAGAACACTGTGAAATCTGAGAAAATGCTTCTAAGGGTCAATATGCCTTGAATGGTGAATGAAAGTCCAGTCATCCTCATGTTAATAACAGTGTAGTAATTATTTTTTAAACCGTGATTCATGTAGCGCCTTTGAAAAACGGAATTTCACGGTAATGAAACTATGGAAATTACAATTCTATTGAGTAGAACCAGCTAGAAGAGAATTTTTCTGCGAAAATTGCATGATTATCGAATGTGAAGTTTGGAAAAAGCTGCAAAAAGGGAGTAAATATTTGCAGGTGTAAATGTGCCTTTATGATGCAAGAAAGTTCGGTAATCCACATTTTCACAATATATTAAAGAATCTTTTTCTAATCCGTGATGCATTTAGCGTGTTCATATCGTGGAATTTCACGGTGATTGAAACAATGTAAATGACTACTCTATTGGGTAGAACTCGCTCCGAGAGAGTTTTTCTGCAAAAACTTCGTCATTTTTGAAACTGGCGTTTAGAAAACTCTGCAAAATCTGAGAAAATACTTCTAAGAATCAATATGCAAAGTTTTGTGATGAAAGTTCTGTAATCCATATGCTAACAAATTTGTAGTGAATATTTGTCGAAACTTTTATGCATGTAACATGTTCGGAGCACGGAATTTCACGGCCAGGGAATTTATGTAAATTACATTTCCCTTGGTTAGAAATCACTCCAAGAGATTTTTCCTGAGAAATCAGCCTGATTTTCCGAAACTGAGTTTAGGAAAAACCTGCGAACCCACATTACTAGATTCTCGGTGTACATCTGCCTTTTATGGTGGATGAAAGTTCGGTAATCCGCATGCTAAATACTCTGTAGTGAATATTTGTCGAATCCGAGATACGTGAAGTGTGTTCGGAACACACAATATCACGGTGAGCGAATCTATGTAAAATACAGTTCTCTTGGCTAGAATTTGCTCTAAGAGATTTTTCTGAGAAATCTGCCTCATTTTTATACCTGGCGTTTGAAAATCTCTGCAAAATCAGAGAAAATGCTTCAAAGTGTCAATATGCCTTGTATTGTGATGCAAGATCGTAAAACCACATGCAAACAAATCTGTGGTGAATATTTTTAGAAAGCATTATGCATGAAGTGGGATTGTATCACGGAAAATCCCGGCGATGGAATCTATGCAAATTACACACCTTTTGGTTAGAATTCGCCCCAAAATTTTTTCCCTGTGAAAACGGCCTGATTTTCCAAACTGGCTTTAGGAAAAACCTGCAAATTCAGAGTTAATGTTTCTAGTTGTAAATATGCCATGTATGGCAGATGAAATTTCTGTAATCTACATGTTCACAACTCATTCGAGAAAGTTTGTTGAAACCTTGATGCATGTAGCGTGTTCGGAAAATGGAATGTCACTGTGAGGGAAACTATGTAAATTACATTTCTATTGGGAAGTACTCGCTCCACGAGAATTTTTCTGCCAAATCTGCCTCCTTTTCAAAACTGGCATTAGGAAAAACTTTTGAAATGGGAGAAAATGCTTCAAATTGTCAACATGGCTTTTATGGTGGATGAAAGTTCTGTAATCCTAATGCTAACAACTCTGTAGTGAATATTTGTCGAATCCGTGATGCATGTAGCGTGTTCGGAACACGGAATTTCACGATGACGGGTTCTAAGTAAATTGCATGTCTATTGGGTAGAACTCGCTCCAAGAGGATTTTTCTGTGGAAACTGCATGATTTTAGAGACTGACATTAGGAGAATACTACTAAATCAGAATAAAATTTCTATGTATAAATATGCACTGTAAGGTGGATTAAAGTTCGTTAATACACATGTTCACAACTCATTAAAGAATGTTTGTTGAATCCGTGGTGCATGTAACGTGTTCAGAACACGGAATATCACGGTGATTGAAAGTAGGCAAATTACCTATCTTTTGGGTAGAACTGGCTCCAAGAGCATTTTTCTGCCAAATCTGCCTCATTTTCAAACTGGCGTTCAAACTAACGTGTGAAATCTGAGAAAATTCTTCAAAGTGTCAGTAAGCCTTTTATGGTGAATGAAAGTGCTGTAATCCACTTGCTAACAACTCTGTAGTGAATATTTGTCACATGTGAGATGCATGTAGCGTGTTCGGAACACGGAATTTGACGGTGAGCGAATCCATGTAAATTACATATCTATTGGTTAGAACCTGCTCCAAGAGGTTTTTGCCATGAAATCTGCCTCATTTTAGAAACTGGCATTTGGAAAACTCTGTGAAATCACAGAAAATGCTTCTAAGCATCTATATGCTTTCTATATTGAGAAAGTCCTGTAATCCACATGCAAACAACTCTGTAGTGTATATTTGTTGAAACTTTTCTGCATGTAGCATGTTCGAAACACGTATTTTCACAGCGGGAGAATCTATGTAATTTACATATCTATTGGGTAGAATACGCTCCAACAGTTTTTTCCTTTGAAAACTGCCTGATTTTCGAAACTGCAATTAGGAAATATTTGCAAACTCAGTGTTAATATTTCTAGGTGTCAATATGCCCTGTATGGTGGATGAAAGTTGTGTAATACACATATACACAACTCATTAAGAATGTTTCTCAAATCCGTGATGTGTGTAGTGCGTTCGGAACATGGACTATCACGGTGAGGCAAACTATGTAAATTACATATCTATTGGTTAGAACACGCTCCAGGAGCATTTTACTGAAAAATCTGCCTCAGTTTGGAAACTGTTGTTATGAAAACGCTGCAAAATCTGAGTAAATGCTTTAAGGTGATAATATGTATTCAATGGGTTATTAAAGATGTGTAATTCACATGCTAAGAATTCAGCAGTGAATATTTGTTGAATCCGTGGTGCATGGACCGTTTTCGGAACACGGAATGTTACGGTGAAGGTATCTATGAAAATGAGATGTCTATTGGATAGAACATGCACCAAGAGAATTTTTCTGCGAAAACTGCCTGATTTTCGTAACTGACGTTAGGAAAACCTGCGAAATGTAAGTAAATGTTTCTAGGTGTTAATATACCTTGTATTGTGGTTGAAAAATCGGTAAACAACATGCTCACGGTCATTAAATAATGTTTGTCGAAGCCGTGATTAATGTAACGTTTTCGGAACACGGAATGTCTCGGTCAGTGAAGCTCTGAAAATAACAATTCTACTGGATAGAACTGGCTTGAATTGAATGTTTCTGTGAAAATTTCATGATTTTCGAAACTGGATGTTAGGAAAAACCTGTGAAATCAGAATAACTACTTCTAGGTGTAAATATGCCTTGTATGGTGGATGAAAGTTTGGTAATCCACATGCTCTCACTCATTAAAGAATGTTTGTCGAACTCATGATGCATGTAACGTGTTCGGAATACGGAATGTCATAGTGAAGGAAACAATGTAAGTTACATGTCTATTGGGTAGAACTCGCTTGAAGAGAATATTTCTGTGAAATGTGCCTCATTTTGAAAACTGCCATTAGGAGAACACTGTGAAATCTGAGAAAATGCTTCTAAGTGTCAATATGCCTTGAATGGTGAATGAAAGTCCGGTCATTCACATGTTAATAACAGTGTAGTAATTATTTTTTAAACCGTGATTCATATAGCGCCTTTGAAAAACGGAATTTCACGGTAATGAAACTATGGAAATTACAATTCTATTGAGTAGAACGAGCTAGAAGAGAATTTTTTGCGAAAATTGCATGATTATCGAATGTGAAGTTTGCAAAAAGCTGCAAAAATGGAGTAAATATTTGCAGGTGTAAATGTGCCTTTATGATGCAAGAAAGTTCGGTAATCCACATTTTCACAATATATTAAAGAATCTTTTTCTAATCCGTGATGCATTTAGCGTGTTCATATCGTGGAATTTCCACGGTGATTGAAACAATGTAAATGACTACTCTATTGGGTAGAACTCGATCCGAGAGTGTTTTTCTGCAAAAACTTCGTCATTTTTGAAACTGGCGTTTAGAAAACGCTGCAAAATCTGAGAAAATACTTCTAAGAATCAATATGCAAAGTTTTGTGATGAAAGTTCTGTAATCCATATGCTAACAAATTTGTAGTGAATATTTGTCGAAACTTTTATGCATGTAACATGTTCGGAGCACGGAATTTCACGGCCAGGGAATTTATGTAAATTACATTTCCCTTGGTTAGAAATCACTCCAAGATATTTTTCCTGAGAAATCAGCCTGATTTTACGAAACTGAGTTTAGGAAAATCCTGCGAACCCACATTACTAGATTCTCGGTGTACATCTGCCTTTTATGGTGGATGAAAGTTCGGTAATCCGCATGCTAAATACTCTGTAGTGAATATTTGTCGAATCCGAGATACGTGAAGTGTGTTCGGAACACACAATATCACGGTGAGCGAATCTATGTAAAATACAGTTCTCTTGGCTAGAATTTGCTCTAAGAGATTTTTCTGAGAAATCTGCCTCATTTTTGAACCTGGCGTTTGAAAATCTCTGCAAAATCAGAGAAAATGCTTCAAAGTGTCAATATGCCTTGTATTGTGATGCAAGATCGTAAAACCACATGCAAACAAATCTGTGGTGAATATTTTTAGAAAGCGTTATGCATGAAGTGGGATTGTATCACGGAAAATCCCGGCGATGGAATCTATGTAAATTACACACCTATTGGTTAGAATTCGCTCCAAAATTTTTTCCCTGTGAAAACGGCCTGATTTTCCAAACTGGCTTTAGGAAAAACCTGCAAATTCAGAGTTAATGTTTCTAGTTGTAAATATGCCATGTATGGCAGATGAAATTTCTGTAATCTACATGTTCACAACTCATTCGAGAAAGTTTGTTGAAACCTTGATGCATGTAGCGTGTTCGGAAAATGGAATGTCACTGTGAGGGAAACTATGTAAATTACATTTCTATTGGGAAGTACTCGCTCCAAGAAAATTTTTCTGACAAATCTGCCTCCTTTTCAAAACTGGCATTAGGAAAAACTTTTGAAATGGGAGAAAATGCTTCAAATTGTCAACATGGCTTTTATGGTGGATGAAAGTTCTGTAATCCTAATGCTAACAACTCTGTAGTGAATATTTGTCGAATCCGTGATGCATGTAGCGTGTTCGGAACACGGAATTTCACGATGACGGGTTCTAAGTAAATTGCATGTCTATTGGGTAGAACTCGCTCCAAGAGGATTTTTCTGTGGAAACTGCATGATTTTAGAGACTGACATTAGGAGAATACTACTAAATCAGAATAAAATTTCTATGTATAAATATGCACTGTAAGGTGGATTAAAGTTCGTTAATACACATGTTCACAACTCATTAAAGAATGTTTGTTGAATCCGTGGTGCATGTAACGTGTTCAGAACACGGAATATCACGGTGATTGAAAGTAGGCAAATTACCTATCTTTTGGGTAGAACTGGCTCCAAGAGCATTTTTCTGCCAAATCTGCCTCATTTTCAAACTGGCGTTCAAACTAATGTGTGAAATCTGAGAAAATTCTTCAAAGTGTCAGTAAGCCTTTTATGGTGAATGAAAGTGCTGTAATCCACTTGCTAACAACTCTGTAGTGAATATTTGTCACATCTGAGATGCATGTAGCGTGTTCGGAACACGGAATTTGACGGTGAGCGAATCCATGTAAATTAAATATCTATTGGTTAGAACCCGCTCCAAGAGGTTTTTGCCGTGAAATCTGCCTCATTTTCGAAACTGGTGTTTGGAAAATTCTGTGAAATCACAGAAAATACTTCTAAGCATCTATATGCTTTCTATAGTGAGATAGTCCTGTAATTCACATGCAAAAAATTCTGTACTGTATTTTTTCGAAACATTTCTGCATGTAGCATGTAGGAATCACTTAATTTCACAGCGGGAGAATCTATGTAATTTACATATCTATTGGGTAGAACATGCTCCAACTGTTTTTCCCTTTGAAAACAGCCTGACTTTCGAGACTGCTAGTAGGAAATATCTGCGAACTCAGTGTTAATGTTTCTAGGTGTCAATATGCCTAGTATGGTGGATGAAAGTTGTGTAATACACATATACACAACTCATTAAGAATGTTTCTCATATCCGTGATGTGTGTAGTGCGTTCGGAACATGGACTGTCACGGTGAGGCAAACTATGTAAATTATATATCTATTGGTTAGAATATGCTTCAGGAGAATTTTACTGAAAAATCTGCCTCAGTTTGGAATCTGGTGTTATGAAAACACTGCAAAATCTGAGTAAAAGTTTTAAGGTGACAATATGTATTCAATGGGTTATTAAAGATGTGTAATTCACATGCTAATAACTCAGCAGTGAATATTTGTTGAATCCGTGGTGCATGGACCGTTTTCGGAACACGGAATGTTACGGTGAAGGTATCTATGAAAATGAGATGTCTATTGGATAGAACATGCACCAAGAGAATTTTTCTGCGAAAACTGCCTGATTTTCGTAACTGATGTTAGGAAAACCTGCGAAATGTAAGTAAATGTTTCTAGGTGTAAATATACCTTGTATTGTGTTTGAAAAATCGGTAATCCACATGCTCACGGTCATTAAATAATGTTTGTCGAAGCCGTGATGAATCTAACGTTTTCGGAACACTGAATGTCTCGGTCAGTGAAGCTCTGAAAATAAAAATTCTACTGCATAGAACTCGCTTGAATTGAATGTTTCTGTGAAAATTTCATGACTTTCGAAACTGGATGTTAGGAAAAACCTGTGAAATCAGAATAACTACTTCTAGGTGTAAATATGCCTTGTATGGTGGATGAAAGTTCGGTAATCCACATGCTCTCACTCATTAAAGAATGTTTGTCGAACTCGTGATGCATGTAACGTGTTCGGAATACGGAATGTCATAGTGAAGGAAACTATGTAAGTTACATGTCTATTGGGTAGAACTCGCTTGAAGAGAATATTTCTGCGAAATGTGCCTCATTTTTAAAACTGCCTTTAGGAGAACACTGTGAAATCTGAGAAAATGATTCTTAGTGTCAATATGCCTTGAATGGTGAATGAAAGTCCGGTCATCCACATGTTAATAACAGTGTAGTAATTATTTTTTAAACCGTGATTCATGTAGCGCCTTTGAAAAACGGAATTTCACGGTAATGAAACTATGGAAATTTCAATTCTATTGAGTAGAACGAGCTAGAAGAGTATTTTTCTGCGAAAATTGCATGATTATCGACTCTGAAGTATGGAAAAAGCTGCAAAAAGGGAGTAAATATTTGCAGGTGTAAATGTGCCTTTATGATGCAAGAAAGTTCGGTAATCCACATTTTCACAATATATTAAAGAATCTTTTTCTAAACCGTGATGCATGTAGCGTGTCCAGATCATGGAATTTCACGGTGATTGAAACAATGTAAATGACTTTTCTATTGGGTAGAACTCGCTCCGAGAGTGTTTTCTGCGAGAACTTCGTCATTTTTGAAACTGGCGTTTAGAAAACGATGAGAAAATACTTCTAAGAATCAATATGCAATGTTTTGTGATGAAAGTTCTGTAATCCACTTGCTAACAAATTTGTAGTGAATATTTGTCGAATCATTTATGCATGTAACATGTTCGGAGCACGGAATTTCACGGCCAGGGAATTTATGTAAATTTCATTTCCCTTGGTTAGAAATCACCCCAAGAGATTTTTCCTGAGAAATCGGCCTGATTTTCGAAACTGGCTTTAGGAAAAACCTGCGAAACCATATTACTAGATTCTCGGTGTACATCTGCCTTTTATGGTGGATGAAAGTTCGGTAATCCGCATGCTAAATACTCTGTAGTGAATATTTGTCGAATCCGAGATACGTGAAGTGTGTTCGGAACACACAATATCACGGTGAGCGAATCTATGTAAAATACAGTTCTTTTGGGTAGAATTTGCTCTAAGAGTTTATTCTGAGTAATCTGCCTCATTTTTGGACCTGGCGTTTGAAAATCTCTGCAAAATCAAAGAAAATGCTTCAAAGTGTCAATATGCCTTTTATTGTGATGCAAGATTGTAAAACCACATGCAAACAAATCTGTGGTGAATATTTTTAGAAAGCGTTATGCATGAAGTGGGATCGTATCACGGAAAATCCCGGCGATGGAATCTATGTAAATTACACACCTATTGGTTAGAATTCGCTCCAAAATTTTTTCCCTGTGAAAACGGCCTGATTTTCCAAACTGGCATTAGGAAAAATCTACAAATTCAGAGTTAATGTTTCTAGTTGTAAATATGCCATGTATGGCGGATGAAATTTCTGTAATGTACATGTTCACAACTCATTCGAGAAAGTTTGTTGAAACCTTGATGCATGTAGCGTGTTCGGAAAATGGAATGTCACTGTGAGGGAAACTATGTAAATTACATTTCTATTGGGAAGTACTCACTCCACGAGAATTTTTCTGCCAAATCTGCCTCCTTATCAATACTGGCATTAGGAAAAACTTTTGAAATGGGAGAAAATGCTTCAAATTGTCAACATGGCTTTTATGGTGGATGAAAGTACTGTAATCCTAATGCTAACAACTCTGTAGTGAATATTTGTCGAATCCGTGATGCATGTATCATGTTCGGAACACGGAATTTCATGATGACGGGTTCTAAGAAAATTGCATGTCTATTGGGTAGAACTCGCTCCAAGAGGATTTTTCTGTGGAAACTGCATGATTTTAGAGACTGACATTAGGAGAATACTACTAAATCAGAATAAAATTTCTATGTATAAATATGCACTGTAAGGTGGATTAAAGTTCGTTAATACACATGTTCAAAACTCATAAAGAATGTTTGTTGAAACTGCGGTGCATGTAACGTGTTCAGAACACGGAATATCACGGTGATTGAAAGTAGGCAAATTACCTATCTTTTGGGTAGAACTGGCTCCAAGAGCATTTTTCTGCCAAATCTGCCTCATTTTCAAAACTGGTGTTCAAACTAACGTGTGAAATCTGAAAAATATTTCAAAGTGTCAGTAAGCCTTGTATGTTGGATGAAAGTGCTGTAATGCACTTGCTAATAACTCTTTAGTGAATATTTGTTGCATCCGCATTGCATGTAGCGTGTTCGGATCACGGAATTTGACGGTGAGCGAATCCATGTAAATTAAATATCTATTGGTTAGAACCTGCTCCAAGAGGTTTTTGCCATGAAATCTGCCTCATTTTAGAAACTGGCATTTGGAAAATTCTGTGAAATCACAGAAAATGCTTCTAAGCATCTATATGCTTTCTATAGTGAGAAAGTCCTGTAATCCACATGCAAACATCTCTGTAGTGTATATTTGTCA
This sequence comes from Camelus dromedarius, assembly GCF_036321535.1. Lineage (NCBI taxonomy): Eukaryota > Metazoa > Chordata > Mammalia > Artiodactyla > Camelidae > Camelus > Camelus dromedarius. The sequence goes on from NW_026989731.1 coordinate 4,523,114, forward strand.
AAACTTTTCTGCATGTAGCATGTTCAAAACACGTAATTTCACAGCGGGAGAATCTATGTAATTTACATATCTATTGGGTAGAACACGCTTCAACATTTTTTTCCTTTGAAAACTGCCTGATTTTCGAAACTGCTATTAGGAAATATCTGCGAACTCAGTGTTAATGTTTCTAGGTGTCAATATGCCTTCTATGGTGGATGAAAGTCTTGTAATACAAATGCACACAACTCATTAAGAATGTTTGTCAAATACGTGATGTGTGTAGCAGGTCCGGAACATGGACTGACACGGTGAGGCAAACTATGTAAATGACATATCTATAGGTTAGAACATGCTCCAGGAGCATTTTACAGAAAAATCTGCCTCAGTTTGCAAACTGGTGTTTTGAAAAAGCTGCAAAATCTGAGTAAATGCTTTAAGGTGATAATATGTATTCAATGTGTTGTTAAAGATGTGTAATTCACATGCTAAGAACTCAGCAGTGAATATTTGTTGAATCCTTGGTGCATGGACCGTTTTCGGAACACGGAATGTTACGGAGAAGGTATCTATGAAAATGAGATGTCTATTGGATAGAACATGCACCAAGAGAATTTTTCTGAGAAAACTGCCTGATTTTCGCAACTGACATTAGGAAAACCTGCGAAATGTAAGTAAATGTTTCTAGGTGTAAATATACTTTTTTATTGTGGTTGAAAAATCGGTAATCCACATGCTGACGGTTATTAAATAATGTTTGTCGAAGCCGTGATGAATGTAACGTTTTCGGAACACGGAATGTCTCGGTCAGTGAAGCTCTGAAAATAACAATTCTACTGGATAGAACTCGCTTGAATTGAATGTTTCTGTGAAAATTTCATGATTTTCGAAACTGGATGTTAGGAAAAACCTGTGAAATCAGAATAATTACTTCTAGGTGTAAATATGCCTTGTATGGTGGATGAAAGTTCGGTAATCCACATGCTAACACTCATTAAAGAATGATTGTCGAACTAGTGATGCATGTAACGTGTTCGGAATACGGAATGTCATAGTGAAGGAAACAATGTAAGTTACATGTCTATTGGGTAGAACTCGCTTGAAGAATATATTTCTGCGAAATGAGCCTCATTTTGAAAACTGCCTTTAGGAGAACACTGTGAAATCTGAGAAAATGCTTCTAAGGGTCAATATGCCTTGAATGGTGAATGAAAGTCCGGTCATCCACATGTTAATAACAGTGTAGTAATTATTTTTTAAACCGTGATTCATTTAGCGCCTTTGAAAAACGGAATTTCACGGTAATCAATCTATGGAAATTACAATTCTATTGAGTAGAACGAGCTAGAAGAGAATTTTTCTGCGAAAATTGCATGATTATCGAATGTGAAGTTTGGAAAAAGCTGCAAAAAGGGAGTAAATATTTGCAGGTGTAAATGTGCCTTTATGATGCAAGAAAGTTCGGTAATCCACATTTTCACAATATATTAAAGAATCTTTTTCTAATCCGTGATGCATTTAGCGTGTTCAGAACATGGAATTTCACGGTGATTGAAACAATGTAAATGACTTCTCTTTTGGGTAGAACTCGCTCTGAGAGTGTTTTTCTGTGAAAACTTCGTCATTTTTGAAACTGGCGTTTAGAAAACCCAGCAAAATCTGAGAAAATACTTCTAAGAATCAATATGCAAAATTTTGTGATGAAAGTTCTGTAATCCACATGCTAACAAATTTGTAGTGAATATATGTCGAATCATTTATGCATGTAACATGTTCGGAGCACGGAATTTCACGGCCAGGGAATTTATGTAAATTACATTTCCCTTGGTTAGTAATCACTCCAAGAGATTTATCCTGAGAAATCGGCCTGATTTTCAAAACTGGCTTTAGGAAATTCCTGCGAACCCACATTACTAGATTCTCGGTGTACATCTGCCTTTTATGGTGGATGAAAGTTCGGTAATCCGCATGCTAAATACTCTGTAGTGAATATTTGTCGAATCCGAGATACGTGAAGTGTGTTCCGAACACACAATATCACGGTGAGCAAATCTATTTAAAATACAGGTTTCTTGGGTAGAATTTGCTCTAAGAGTTTTTTCTGAGAAATCTGCCTCATTTTTGAACCTGGCGTTTGAAAATCTCTGCAAAATCAGAGAAAATGCTTCAAAGTGTCAATATGCCTTATATTGTGATACAAGATCGTAAAACCACATGCAAACAAATCTGTGGTGAATATTTTTAGAAAGCGTTGTGCATGAATTGGGATCGTATCACGGAAAATCCCGGCGATGGAATCTATGTAAATTACATACCTATTGGTTAGAATTCGCTCCAAAATATTTTCCCTGTGAAAACGGCCTGATTTTCCAAACTGGCATTAGGAAAAACATGCAAATTCAGAGTTAATGTTTCTATTTGTAAATATGCCATGTATGGCGGATGAAAGTTCTGTAATATACATGTTCACAACTCATTCGAGAAAGTTTGTTGAAACCTTGATGCATGTAGCGTGTTCGGAAAATGGAATGTCACTGTGAGGGAAACTATGTAAATTACATTTCTATTGGGAAGTTCTCGCTCCACGAGAATTTTTCTGCCATATCTGCCTCCTTTTCAAAACTGGCCTTAGGAAAAACTTTCGAAATGTGAAAAAATGCTTCAAATTGTTAACATGGATTTTATGGTGGATGAAAGTTCTGTAATCCTTATGCTAACAACTCTGTAGTGAATATTTGTCGAATCCATGATGCATGTAGTGTGTTCGGAACACGGAATTTCACGATGACGGGTTCTATGTAAATTGCATGTCTATTGGGTAAAACTCGTTCCAAGAGAATTTTTCTGTGGAAACTGCATGATTTTAGAGACTGACATTAGGAGAATACTTCTAAATCAGAATAAAATTTCTATGTATAAGTATGCACTGTAAGGTGGATTAAAGTTCGTTAATACACATGCTCAAAACTCATAAAGAATGTTTGTTGAATCTGCGGTGCATGTAACTTGTTCAGAACACGGAATATCACGGTGATTGAAAGTAGGCAAATTACCTATCTTTTGGGTAGAACTGGCTCCAAGAGCATTTTTCTGCCAAATCTGCCTCATTTTCAAAACTGGTGTTCAATCTAACGTGTGAAATCTGAGAAAATATTTCAAAGTGTCAGTAAGCCTTGTATGTTGGATGAAAGTGCTGTAATGCACTTGCTAATAACTCTTTAGTGAATATTTGTTGCATCCACGTTGCATGTAGCGTGTTCGGATCACGGAATTTGACGGTGAGCGAATCCATGTAAATTACATGTCTTTTGGTTAGAACCCGCTCCAAGAGGTTTTTGCCGTGAAATCTGCCTCATTTTCGAAACTGGTGTTTGGAAATTTCTGTGAAATCACAGAAAATGCTTCTAAGCATCTATATGCTTTCTATAGTGAGAAAGTCCTGTAATTCACATGCAAAAAATTTTGTACTGTATTTTTGTCGAATATTTTCTGCATGTAGCATGTTCGAAAAACGTAATTTCACAGCTGGAGAATCTATGTAATTTACATATCTATTGGGTAGAACACGCTCCAAATGTTTTTGCCTTTGAAAACAGCCTGATTTTCTAAACTGCTAGTAGGAAATATCTGCGAACTCAGTGTTAATGTTTCTAGGTGTCAATTTGCCTTGTATGTTGGATGAAAGTATTGAAATACACATGTACACAACTCATTAAGAATGTTTGTCAAATCCGTGATGTGTGTAGCGCGTTCGGATCATGGACTGTCATGGTGAGGCAAACTATGTAAATTATATATCTATTGGTTAGAACACGCTTCAGGAGCATTTTACTGAAAAATCTGCCTCAGTTTGGAATATGGTGTTATGAAAACACTGCAAAATATGAGTAAAAATTTTAAGGTGACAATATGTATTCAATGTGTTATTAAAGATGTGTAATTCACATGCTAAGAACTTAGAAGTGAATATTTATTTAATCCGTGGTGCATGTATCGTTTTCGAAACACAGAATGTTACGGTGAATGTATCTATGAAAATGAGATGTCTATTGGATAGAACATGCACCAAGAATATTTTTCTGCGAAAACTGCCTGATTTTACTAACTGACGTTAGGAAACCCTGCAAAATATAAGTAAATGTTTCAGGGTGTAAATATGCCTTGTATTGTGGTTGAAAAATCGGTAATCCACATGCTCACGGTCATTAAATAATGTTTGTCGAAGCCGTGATGAATGTTACTTTTTCAGAACACGGAATGTCTCAGTGAGTGAAGCTCTGGAAATAACAATTCTACTGGATAGAACTCGCTTGAATTTAATGTTTCTGTGAAAATTTCATGATTTTCGAAACTGGATGTAAGGAAAAACCTGCGAAATCAGAATAACTACTTCTAGGTGTAAATATGCCTTGTATGGTGGATGAAAGTTCGGTAATCCACATGCTCTCACTCATTAAAGAATGTTTGTCAAACTCGTGATGCATGTAACGTGTTCGGAATACGGAATGACATAGTGAAGGAAACAATGTAAGTTACATGTCTATTGGGTAGAACTCGCTTGAAGAGAAAATTTCTGTGAAATGTGCCTCATTTTGAAATCTGCCTTTAGGAGGATCCGGTGAAATCTGAGAAAATGCTTCTAAGTGTGAATATGCCTTGAATGGTGAATGAAAGTCCGGTCATCCACATGTTAATAACAGTGTAGTAATTATTTTTTAAACCATGATTCATGTTGCGATTTTGGAAAATGGAATTTCATGGTAATGAAACTATGTAAATTAAAATTCTATTGAGCAGAACGAGCTAGAAGATTATTTTTCTGCGAAAATTGCATTATTATCGAATGTCAATTTTGGAAAAAGTTGCAAAAAGGGAGTAAATATTTGCAGGTGTAAATGTGACTTTATGTTGCAAGAAAGTTCGGCAATCCACAATTTCACAACATATTAAAGAATCTTTTTCTAATCCGTGATGCATGTAGCGTGTTCAGAACGGGGAATTTCACGGTGATTGAAACAATGTAAAAGTCTCCTCTATTGGGTAGAACTCGCTCCGTGGGTGTTTTTCTGAGAAAACTTCGTCATTTTTTAACCTGGTGTTTAGAAAACGCTGCAAAATATGAGAAAATACTTTTAAGAATCAATATTCAATGTATTGTGATGAAAGTTCGGTAATTCACATGCTGACAAATTTGTAGTGAATATTTGTTGAATAATTTATGCATGTAACATGTTCGGAACACGGAATTTCACGGCCAGTGAATTTATGTAAATTACATTTCCCTTGGTTAGAAATCACACCAAGAGATTTTTCCTGAGAAATTGGCCTGATTTTCGAAACTGGCGTTATGAAAAACCTGCAAACCCAGATTTCTAGATTCTCGGTGTACATCTGCCTTTTATGGTGGATGACAGTTAGGTAATCCGCATGCTAACTACTCTGTAGTGAATATTTGTCGAATCCGAGATACGTGAATTGTGTTTGGAACACAGACAATCACGGTGAGCGTATCTATGTAAAATACAGGTCTCTTGGGTAGAATTTGCTCTAAGAGATTTTTCTGAGAAATCTGCCTCATTTTTGAACCTGGCGTTTGAAAATCCCTGCAAAATCAGAGAAAATGCTTCAAAGTGTCAATATGCCTTGTATTGTGATGCAAGATCGTAAAACCACATGCAAACAAATCTGTGGTGAATATTTTTAGAAAGCATTATGCATGCAGTGTGATCGTATCACGGAAAATCCCAGCGATGGATTCTATGAAAATTACACACGTATTGGTTAGAATTCGCTCCAAAAATTTTTCCCTGAGAAAAAGGCCTGATTTTCCAAACTGGCATTAGGAAAAAGCTGCAAATTCAGAGTTAATGTTTCTAGTTGTAAATATGCCATGTATGGTGGATGAAAGTTCTGTAATATACATGTTCACAACTCATTCGAGAAAGTTTGTTGAAACCTTGATGCATGTAGCGTGTTCGGAAAATGGAATGTCACTGTGAGGGAAACTATGTTAATTACATTTCTATTGGGAAGTACTCGCTCCACGAGAATTTTTCTGCCAAATCTGCCTCCTTTTCAAAACTGGCATTAGGAAAAACTTTTGAAATGGGAGAAAATGCTTCAAATTTTCAACATGGCTTATATGGTGGATGAAAGTTCGGTAATCCTTATGCTAACAACTCTGTAGTGAATATTTGTCAAATCCGTGATGCATATAGCATGTTCGGAACACGGAATTTCACGATGACGGGTTCTATGTAAATTGCATGTCTATTGGGTAGAACTCGCTCCAAGAGGATTTTTCTGTGGAAACTGCATGAATTTAGAGACTGACATTAGGAGAATACTACTATATAAGAATAAAATTTCTATGTATAAATATGCACTGTAAGGTGGATTAAAGTTCGTTAATACACATGTTCAAACCTCATTAAAGAATGTTTGCTGAATCCGTGGTGAATGTAACATTTCCAGAACACAGAATGTCACGGTGATTGAAAGTAGGGAAATTACCTATCTTTTGGGTAGAATTGGCCCCAAGAGCATTTTTCTGCCATATCTGCCTCATTTTCAAAACTGGCATTCAAACTAACGTGTGAAATCAGAAAATCCTTCAAAGTGTCAGTAAGCCTTTTATGGTGAATGAAAGTGCTGTAATTCACTTGCTAACAACTCTGTAGTGAATATTTGTCGCATCCGAGATGCATGTAGCGTGTTCGGAACACGGAATTTGACGGTGAGCGAATCCATGTAAATTACATGTCTATTGGTTAGAACCCGCTCCAAGACTTTTTTGCCGTGAAATCTGCCTCATTTTCGAAACTGCGTTTGGAAAGCCCTGTGAAATCACAGAAAATGCTTCTAAGCATCTATATGCCTTCTATAGTTAGAAAGACCTGTAATCTACATGCAAACAACTCTGTAGTGTATTTTTGTCGAAACTTTTCTGCATGTAGCATGTTCGAAACACGTAATTTCACAGCGGGAGAATCCTTGTAATTTACATATCTATTGGGTAGAACACGCTCCAACAGTTTTTTCCTTTGAAAACTGCCTGATTTTCGAAACTGCTATAAGGAAATACTTGCGAACTCAGTGTTAATGTTTCTAGGTGTCAATATGCCCTGTATGGTGGATGAAAGTTGTGTAATACACATATACACAACTCATTAAAAATGTTTCTCAAATCCGTGTTGTGTGTAGCGCATTCGGAACATGGACTGTCAAGGTGAGGCAAACTATGTAAATTACATATCTATTGGTTAGAACACGCTCCAGGAGAATTTTACTGATATATCTCCCTCAGTTTGGAAACTGATGTTATGAAAACGCTGCAAAATCTGAGTAAATGCTTTAAGATGACAATATGTCTTCAATGGGTTATTAAAGATGTGTAATTCACATGCTAAGAACTCAGCAGTGAATATTTATTGAATCCTTGGTGCATGTACCGTTTTCGGAACACGGAATGTTACGGTGAAGGTATCTATGAAAATGAGATGTCTATTGGATACAACATGCACCAAGAGAATTTTTCTATGAAAACTCCCTGGTTTTTGCAACTGACCATAGGAAAACCGGCGAAATCTATGTAAATGTTTCTAGGTGTAAATATGCCTTGTATTGTGGTTGAAAAATCAGTAATCCACATGCTAACAGTCATTAAAAAATATTTGTCGAAGCCATGATTAATGTAACGTTTTCGGAACACGGAATATATCGGTGAGTGAAGCTCTGAAAATAACAATTCTGCTTGTTAGAACTCGCTTGAATTGAATGTTTCTGTCGAAAATTTCATGATTTTCGAAACTGGATGTTAGGAAAAACCTGCGAAATCAGAATAACTACTTCTAGGTGTAAATATGCCTTTTATGGTGGATGAAAGTTCGGTAATCCACATGCTCACACTCATTAAAGAATATTTGTCGAACTCGTGATGCATGTAACGTGTTCCGAATACGGAATGTTATAGTGAAGGAAACAATGTAAGTTACATGTCTATTGGGTAGAACTCGCTTGAAGAGTATTTTTCTGCTAAATGTGCCTCATTTTGAAAACTGCCTTTAGGAGAACCCGGTGAAATCTAAGAAAATGCTTCTAAGTGTCAATATGCCTTGAATGGTGAATGAAATTCCGGGCATCCACATGTTAATAACAGTGTAGTAATTATTTTTTAAACTGTGATTCATGTTGCGATTTTGGAAAATGGAATTTCATGGTAATGAAACTATGTAAATTAAATTTCTATTGAGTAGAATGAGCTAAAAGAGAATATTTCTGCGAATATTGAATGAATATCGAATCTGAACTTTGCAAAAAGCTACAAAAAGGGAGTAAATATTTGCAGGTCTAAATGTGCCTTTATGATGCAAGAAAGTTCGGTAATCCACGTTTTCACAACATATTAAAGAATCGTTTTCTAATCCGTGATGCATATAGCGTGTTCAGATCGTGAAATTTCACTATGATTGAAACAATGTAAAAGAGTTCTATATTGGGTAGAACACGCTCCGTGGGTGTTTTTCTGCGAAAACTTCGTCATTTTTGAACCTGGCGTTTAAAAAACCCTGCAAAATCTGTGAAAATACTTCTAAGAATCAATATTCAATTTATTGTGATGAAAGTTCGGTAATCCACATGCTAACAAATTTGTACTGAATATTTGTCGAATCATTTATGCATGTAACATGTTCGGAACACGGAATTTCACGGCCAGGGATTTTATGTAAATTACATTTCCCTTGGTTAGAAATCACTCCAAGAGATTTTTCCTGAGAAATTGGCCTGAATTTCGAAACTGGCTTTAGGAAATACCTGCAAACCCAGATTACTAGATTCTCGGTGTACATCTGCCTTTTATGGTGGATGACAGTTAGGTAATCCGCATGTTAACTACTCTGTAGTGAATATTTGTCTAATCCGAGATACTTGAAGTGTGTTCGGAACACAGACTATCACGGTGAGCGAATCTATGTAAAATACAGGTCTCTTGGGTAGAATTTGCTCTAAGAGATTTTTCTGAGAAATCTGCCTCATTTTTGAAACTGGCATTTGAAAATCTCTGCAAAATCAGAGAAAATGCTTCAAAGTGTCAATATGCCTTGTATTGTGATGCAAGATCATAAAACCACATGCAAACAAATCTGTGGTGAATATTTTTAGAAAGCGTTATGCATGCAGTGTGATCGTATCATGGAAAATCCCGGCGATGGAATCTATGTAAATTACACACCTATTGTTTAGAATACGCTCCAAAAGTTTTTCCCTCATAAAACGGCCTGATTTTCCAAACTGGCATTAAGAAATATCTGCAAATTCAGAGTTAATGTTTCTAGTTGTAAATATGCCATGTATGGTGGATGAAAGTTCTGTAATATACATGTTCACAACTCATTCGAGAAAGTTTGTTGAAACCTTGATGCATGTAGCGTGTTCGGAAAATGGAATGTCACTTTGAGGGAAACTATGTAAATTATATTTCTATTGGGAAGTACTCGCTCCACGAGAATTTTTCTGCCAAATCTGCCTCCTTTTCAAAACTGGCATTAGGAAAAACTTTTGAAATGGGAGAAAATGCTTCAAATTGTCAACATGGCTTTTATGGTGGATGAAAGATCGGTAATCTTTATGCAAACAACTCTGTAGTGAATATTTGTCGAATCCGTGATGCATGAAGCTTTTTCGGAACACGGAATTTCACGATAATGGGTTCTATGTAAATTGCATGTCTATTGGGTAGAACTCGCTCCAAGAGGATTTTTCTCTGGAAACTGCATGAATTTAGAGACTGACATTAGGAGAATACTACTAAATAATAATAAAATTTCTATGTATAAATATGCACTGTAAGGTGGATTAAAGTTCGTTAATACACATGTTCACAAATCATTAAAGTATATTTTTGAATCCGTGGTGCATGTAACATGTTCAGAATACAGAATGTCACGGTGATTGAAAGTAGGGAAATTACCTATCTTTTGGGTAGAACTGGCCCCAAGAGCATTTTTCTGCCATATCTGCCTCATTTTCAAAACTGGCATTCAAACTAACGTGTGAAATCAGAAAATTCTTCAAAGTGTCAGTAAGCCTGGTATGGTGGATGAAAGTGCTGTAATCCACTTGCTAACAACTCTGTAGTGAATATTTGTCGCATCCGAGCTGCATGTAGCGTGTTCGGAACACGGAATTTGACGGTGAGCGAATCCATGTAAATTACATGTCTATTGGTTAGAACCCGCTCCAAGAGGTTTTTGCTGTGAAATCTGCCTCATTTTCGAAACTGGCGTTTGGAAAGCCCTGTGAAATAACAGAAAATGCTTCTAAGCATCTATATGCCTTCTATAGTGAGAAAGTCTGTAATCCACATGCAAACAACTGTGTAGTGTATATTTGTCGAAACTTTTCTGCATGTAGCATGTTCGAAACACGTAATTTCACAGAGGGAGAATCCTTGTAATTTACATATCTTTTGGGTAGAACACGCTCCAACAGTTTTTTCCTTTGAAAACTGCCTGATTTTCGAAACTGCTATAAGGAAATATTTGCGAACTCAGTGTTAATGTTTCTAGGTGACAATATGCCCTGTATAGTGGATGAAAGTTGTGTAATACACATATACACAACTCATTAAGAATGTTTCTCAAATCCGTGATGTGGTAGCGCGTTCGGGGCATGGAACATCACGGTGAGGCAAACTATGTAAATTACATATCTATTGGTTAGAACAGGCTCCAGGAGAATTTTACTAAAAAATCTGCCTCAGTTTGGAAACTGTTGTTATGAAAACGCTGCAAAATCTGAGTAAATGCTTTAAGGTGACAATATGTCTTCAATGGGTTATTAAAGATGTGTAATTCACATGCTAAGAATTCAGCAGATAATATATGTTGAATCCGTGGTGCATGTACAGTTTTCGGAACACGGAATGTTACGGTGAAGGTATCTATGTAAATGAGATGTCTATTGGATAGAACATGCACCAAGAGAATTATTCTGCGAAAACTGCCTGATTTTCGCAACTGACGTTAGGAAAACCGGCGAAAACTAAGTAAAACTTTCTAGGGGTAAATATGCCTTGTATTGTGGTTGAAAAATCGGTAATCCACATGCTCACAGTCATTAAAAAATATTTGTCGAAGCCATGATGAATGTAACGTTTTCGGAACACGGAATGTCTCGGTGACTGAAGCTCTGGAAATAACAATTCTGCTTGATAGAACTCGCTTGAATTGAATGTTTCTGTGAAAATTTCATGATTTTCGAAACTGGATGTTAGGAAAAACCTGCGAAATCAGAATAACTACTTCTAGGTGTAAATATGCCTTTTATGGTGGATGAAAGTTCGGTAATCCACATGCTCACACTCATTAAAGAATGTTTGTCGAACTCGTGATGCATGTAATGTGTTCGGAATACGGAATGTCATAGTGAAGGAAACAATGTAAGTTACATGTCTATTGGGTAGAACTCGCTTGAAGAGAATTTTTCTGCGAAATGTGCCTCATTTTGTAAACTGCCTTTAGGAGAACCCGGTGAAATCTAAGAAAATGCTTCTAAGTGTGAATATGCCTTGAATGGTGAATGAAAGTCCGGCCATCCACATGTTAATAACAGTGTAGTAATTATTTTTTAAACTGTGATTCATGTAGCGCTTTTGGAAAATGGAATTTCATGGTAATGTAACTATGTAAATTAAAATTCTATTGAGTAGAATGAGCTAGAAGAGAATATATCTGCGAAAATTTCATGATTATCGAATCTGAAGTTTGGAAAAAGCTGCAAAAATGTAGTAAATATTTGCAGGTGTAAATGTGCCTTTATGTTGCAAGAAAGTTCGGCAATCCACATTTCACAACATATTAAAGAATCGTTTTCTAATCCGTGATGCATATAGCGTGTTCAGATCGTGAAATTTCACGGTGATTGAAACAATGTTAAAGAGTTCTCTAATGTGTAGAACTCGCTCCGAGAGTGTTTTTCTGCGAAAAGTTCGTCATTTTTGAACCTGGCGTTTAAACAACGCTGTAAAATCTGAGAAAATACTTCTAAGAATCAATATTCAATGTATTGTGATGAAAGTTCGGTAATCCACATGCTAACAAATTTGTACTGAATATTTGTCGAATCATATATGCATGTAACATGTTCGGAACACGGAATTTCACGGCCAGGGAATTTATGTAAATTACATTTCCCTTGGTTAGAAATCACTCCAAGAGATTTTTCCTGAGAAATCGGCCTGATTTTCGAAACTGGCTTTAGGAAAAATCTGCAAACCAAGATTACTAGATTCTCGGTGTACATCTGCCTTTTATGGTGGATGACAGTTAGGTAATCCGCATGTTAACTACTCTGTAGTGAATATTTGTCGAATCCGAGATACGTGAAATATGTTCGGAACACAGACTATCACGGTGAGCGAATCTATTTAAAATACATATCTCTTGGGTAGAATTTGCTCTAAGAGATTTTTCTGAGAAATCTGCCTCATTTTTGAACCTGGCGTTTGAAAATCTCTGCAAAATCAGAGAAAATGCTTCAAAGTGTCAATATGCATTGTATTGTGATGCAAGATCATAAAACCACATGCAAACAAATCTGTGGTGTATATTTTAAGAAAGTGTTATGCATGTAGTGTGATCGTATCACGGAATTTCCCGGCGACGGAATCTATGTAAATTACACACCTATTGTTTAGAATTCGCTCCAAAAATTTTTCCCTGAGAAAACGGCCTGATTTTCCAAACTGGCATTAGGAAAAAGCTGCAAATTCAGAGTTAATGTTTCTAGTTGTAAATATGCCATGTATGGTGGATGAAAGTTCTGTAATCTACATGTTCACAACTCATTCGAGAAAGTTTGTTGAAACCTTGATGCATGTAGCGTGTTCGGAAAATGGAATGTCACTGTGAGGGAAACTATGTTAATTACATTTCTATTGGGAAGTACTCGCTCCACGAGAATTTTTCTGCCAAATCTGCCTCCTTTTCAAAACTGGCATTAGGAAAAACTTTTGAAATGGGAGAAAATGCTTCAAATTTTCAACATGGCTTATATGGTGGATGAAAGTTCGGTAATCCTTATGCTAACAACTCTGTAGTGAATATTTGTCAAATCCGTGATGCATATAGCATGTTCGGAACACGGAATTTCACGATGACGGGTTCTATGTAAATTGCATGTCTATTGGGTAGAACTCGCTCCAAGAGGATTTTTCTGTGGAAACGGCATGAATTTAGAGACGGACATTAGGAGAATACTACTAAATAAGAATAAAATTTCTATGTATAAATATGCACTGTAAGGTGGATTAAAGTTCGTTAATACACATGTTCTCAACTCATTAAGTATATATTTTGAATCCGTGGTTCATGTAACATGTTCAGAACACAGAATGTCACGGTGATTGAAAGTAGGGAAATTACCTATCTTTTGGGTAGAACTGGCCCCAAGAGCATTTTTCTGCCATATCTGCCTCATTTTCAAAACTGGCATTCAAACTAACGTGTGAAATCAGAAAATTCTTCAAAGTGTCAGTAAGCCTGGTATGGTGGATGAAAGTGCTGTAATCCACTTGCTAACAACTCTGTAGTGAATATTTGTCGCATCCGAGATGCATGTAGCGTGATCGGAAAACGGAATTTGATGGTGAGCGAATCTATGTAAATTACATGTCTTTTGGTTAGAACCCGCTCCAAGAGGTTTTTGCCGTGAAATCTGCCTCATTTTCGAAACTGGCGTTTGGAAAGCACTGTGAAATCACAGAAAATGGTTCTAAGCATCTATATGCCTTCTATAGTGAGAAAGTCCTGTAATCCACATGCAAACAACTCTGTAGTGTATTTTTGTCGAAACTTTTCTGCATGTAGCATGTTCGAAACACGTAATTTCACAGCGGGAGATTCCTTGTAATTTACATATCTATTTGGTAGAACACGCTCCAACAGTTTTTTCCTTTGAAAACTGCCTGATTTTCGAAACTGCTATAAGGAAATATTTGCGATCTCAGTGTTAATGTTTCTAGGAGACAATATGCCCTGTATCGTGGATGAAAGTTGTGTAATACACATATACACAACTCATTAAGAATGTTTCTCAAATCCGTGATGTGGTAGCGCGTTCGGAGCATGGACTATCACGGTGAGGCTAACTATGTAAATTACATATCTATTGGTTAGAACAGGCTCCAGGAGAATTTTACTAAAAAATCTGCCTCAGTTTGGAAACTGTTGTTATGAAAACGCTGCAAAATCTGAGTAAATGCTTTAAGGTGACAATATGTCTTCAATGGGTTATTAAAGATGTGTAATTCACATGCTAAGAATTGAGCAGAGAATATTTTTGAATCCGTGGTGCATGTACAGTTTTCGGGACACGGAATGTTACGGTGAAGGTATCTATGTAAATGAGATGTCTATTGGATAGAACATGCACCAAGAGAATTTTTCTGCGAAAACTGCCTGATTTTCTCAACTGACGTTAGGAAAACCGGCGAAAACTAAGTAAAATTTTCTAGGGGTAAATATGCCTTGTATTGTGGTTGAAAAATCGGTAATCCACATGCTCACAGTCATTAAAAAATATTTGTCGAAGCCATGATGAATGTAACGTTTTCGGAACACGGAATGTCTCGGTGAGTGAAGCTCTGGAAATAACAATTCTGCTTGATAGAACTCGCTAGAATTTAATGTTTCTGTGAAAATTTCATGATTTTCGAAACTGGATGTTAGGAAAAACCTGCGAAATCAGAATAACTACTTCTAGGTGTAAATATGCCTTGTATGGTGGATGAAAGTTCGGTAATCCACATGCTCACACTCATTAAAGAATATTTGTCGAACTCGTGATGCATGTAACGTGTTAGGAATACGGAATGTCATAGTGAAGGAAACAATGCAAGTTACATGTCTATTGGGTAGAACTCGCTTGAAGAGAATTTTTCTGCGAAATGTGCCTCATTTTGAAAACTGCCTTTAGGAGAACCCGGTGAAATCTGAGAAAATGCTTCTAAGTGTGAATATGCCTTGAATGGTGAATGAAAGTCCGGTCATCCACATGTTAATAACAGTGTAGTAATTATTTTTTAAACTGTGATTCATGTAGCGATTTTGGAAAATGGAATTTCATGGTAATGAATCTATGTAAATTAAAATTCTATTGAGTAGAATGAGCTAAAAGAGAATATTTCTGCGAATATTGAATGAATATCGAATCTGAATTTTGGAAAAAGCTGCAAAATGGGAGTAAATATTTGCAGGTGTAAATGTGCCTTTATGATGCAAGAAAGTTCGGTAATCCACATTTTCACAACATATTAAAGAATCATTTTCTAATCCGTGATGCATATAGCGTGTTCAGATCGTGAAATTTCACGGTGATTGAAATAATGTAAAAGAGTTCTCTATTGGGTAGAACTCGCTCCGAGAGTGTTTTTCTGCGAAAACTTCGTCATTTTTGAATCTGGCGTTTAAAAAACGCTGCAAAATCTGAGAAAATACTTCTAAGAATCAATATTCAATGTATTGTGATGAAAGTTCGGTAATCCACATGCTAACAAATTTGTACTGAATATTTTCGGAACATATATGCATGTAACATGTTCGGAACACGGAATTTCACGGCCAGGGAATTTATGTAAATTACATTTCCCTTGGTTAGAAATCACTCCAAGAGATTTTTCCTGAGAAATTGGCCTGATTTTCGAAACTGGCTTTAGGAAAAACCTGTAAACCCAGATTACTAGATTCTAGGTGTACATCTGCCTTTTATGGTGGATGACAGTTAGGTAATCCGCATGTTAACTACTCTGTAGTGAATATATGTCGAATCCGAGATACTTGAAGTGTGTTCGGAACACAGACTATCACGGTGAGCGAATCTATGTAAAATACATGTCTCTTGGGTAGAATTTGCTCTAAGAGATTTTTCTGAGAAATCTGCCTCATTTTTGAACCTGGCGTTTGAAAATCTCTGCAAAATCAGAGAAAATGCTTCAAAGTGTCAATATACCTTGTACTGTGATGCAAGATCGTAAAACCACATGCAAACAAATCTGTGGTGAATATTTTTAGAAAGCGTTATGCATGCAGTGTGATCGTATCACGGAAAATCCCGGCGATGTAATCTATGTAAATTACACACCTATTGTTTAGAATACGCTCCAAAAGTTTTTCCCTCATAAAACGGCCTGATTTTCCAAACTGGCATTAGGAAAAATCTGCAAATTCAGAGTTAATGTTTCTAGTTGTAAATATGCCATGTATGGTGGATGAAAGTTCTGTAATCTAAATGTTCACAACTCATTTGAGAAAGTTTGTTGAAACCTTGATGCATGTAGCGTGTTCGGAAAATGGAATGTTACTGTGAGGGAAACTATGTAAATTACATTTCTATTGGGAAGTACTCGCTCCACGTGAATTTTTCTGCCAAATCTGCCTCCTTTTCAAAACTTGCATTAGGAAAAACTTTTGAAATGGGAGAAAATGCTTCAAATTGTCAACATGGCTTTTATGGTGGATGAAAGTTCGGTAATACTTATGCTAACAACTCTGTAGTGAATATTTGTCGAATCCGTGATGCATGCAGCTTTTTCGGAACACGGAATTTCACGATGACGGGTTCTATGTAAATTGCATGTCTATTGGGTAGAACCCGCTCCAAGAGGATTTTTCTGTGGAAACTGCATGTATTCAGAGACTGACATTAGGAGAATACTACTAAATAAGAATAAAATTTCTATGTATAAATATGCACTGTAAGGTGGATTAAAGTTCGTTAATACACATGTTCACAACTCATTAAAGTATATATTTTGAATCCGTGGTGCATGTAACATGTTCAGAACACAGAATGTCACGGTGATTGAAAGTAGGAAAATTACCTATCTTTTGGGTAGAACCGGCCCCAAGAGCATTTTTCTGCCATATCTGCCTCATTTTCAAAACTGGCATTCAAACTAACGTGTGAAATCAAAAAATTCTTCAAAGTGTCAGTAAGCCTGGTATGGTGGATGAAAGTGCTGTAATCCACTTGCTAACAACTCTGTAGTGAATGTTTGTCGCATCCGAGATGCATGTAGCGTGTTCGGAACACGGAATTTGACGGTGAGCGAATCCATGTAAATTACATGTCTATTGGTTAGAACCCGCTCCAAGAGGTTTTTGCCGTGAAATCTGCCTCATTTTCAAAACTGGCGTTTGGAAAGCCCTGTGAAATCACAGAAAATGCTTCTAAGCATCTATATGCCTTCTATAGTGAGAAAGTCCTGTAATCCACATGCAAACAACCCTGTAGTGTATTTTTGTCGAAACTTTTCTGCATGTAGCATGTTCGAAACATGTAATTTCACAGCAGGAGAATCTATGTAATTTACATATCTATTGGGTAGAACACGCTCCAACAGTTTTTTCCTTTGAAAACTGCCTGATTTTCGAATCTGCTATAAGGAAATTATTGCGAACTCAGTGTTAAAGTTTCTAAGTGTCAATATGCCCTTTATGGTGGATGAAAGTTGTGTAATACACATATACACAACTCATTAAGAATGTTTCTCAAATCCGTGATGTGTGTAGCGCGTTCGGAACATGGACTATCACGGTGAGGCAAATTATGTAAATTACATATCTATTGGTTAGAACACGCTCCAGGAGCATTTTACTAAAAAATCTGCCTCAGTTTGGAAACTGTTGTTATGAAAACGCTGCAAAATCTGAGTAAATGCTTTAAGGTGACAATATGTCTTCAATGGGTTATTAAAGATGTGTAATTCACATGCTAAGAATTCAGCAGAGAATATTTGTTGAATCCGTGGTGCATGTACAGTTTTCGGAACACGGATTGTTACGGTGAAGGTATCTATGTAAATGAGATGTCTATTGGATAGAACATGCACCAAGAGAATTTTTCTGCGAAAACTGCCTGATTTTCGCAACTGACGTTAGGAAAACCGGCGAAAACTAAGTAAAATTTTCTAGGGGTAAATATGCCTTGTATTGTGGTTGAAAAATCGGTAATCCACATGCTCACAGTCATTAAAAAATATTTGTCGAAGCTATGATGAATGTAACGTTTTCGGAACATGGAATGTCTCGGTGAGTGAAGCTCTGGAAATAACAATTCTGCTTGATAGAACTCGCTAGAATTTAATGTTTCTGTGAAAATTTCATGATTTTCGAAACTGGATGTTAGGAACAACCTGCGAAATCAGAATAACTACTTCTAGGTGTAAATATGCCTTGTATGGTGGATGAAAGTTCGGTAATCCACATGCTCACACTCATTAAAGAATATTTGTCGAACTCGTGATGCATGTAACGTGTTAGGAATACGGAATGTCATAGTGAAGGAAACAATGCAAGTTACATGTCTATTGGGTAGAACTCGCTTGAAGAGAATTTTTCTGCGAAATGTGCCTCATTTTGAAAACTGCCTTTAGGAGAACCCGGTGAAATCTGAGAAAATGCTTCTAAGTGTGAATATGCCTTGAATGGTGAATGAAAGTCCGGTCATCCACATGTTAATAACAGTGTAGTAATTATTTTTTATACTGTGATTCATGTAGCGCTTTTGGAAAATGGAATTTCATTGTAATGTAAGTATGTAAATTAAAATTCTATTGAGCAGAACGAGCTAGAAAACTATTTTTCTGCGAAAATTGCATGATTATCGAATCTGAAGTTTGGAAATAGCTGCAAAAAGGGAGTAAATATTTGCAGGTGTAAATGTGCCTTTATGATGCAAGAAAGTTCGGTAATCCACATTTTCACAACATATTAAAGAATCATTTTCTAATCCGTGATGCATATAGCGTGTTCAGATCGTGAAATTTCACGGTGATTGAAACAATGTAAAAGAGTTCTCTATTGGGTAGAACTCGCTCCGAGAGTGTTTTTCTGCGAAAACTTCGTCATTTTTGAACCTGGCGTTTAGAAAACGCTGCAAAATCTGAGAAAATACTTCTAAGAATCAATATTCAATGTATTGTGATGAAAGTTCGGTAATCCACATGCTAACAAATTTGTAGAGAGTAATTTTTGAGTCATTTATGCATGTAACATGTTCGGAACACGGAATTTCACGGCCAGGGAATTTATGTAGATTACATTTCCCTTGGTTAGAAATCACTCCAAGAGATTTTTCCTGAGAAATCTGCCTGATTTTCGAACCCGGCGTTAGGAAAAACTTGTGAACCCAGATTACTAGATTCTCGGTGTACATCTGCCTTTTATGGTGGATGAACGTTCGGTAATCCGCATGCTAACTACTCTGTAGTGAATATTTGTCGAATCCGAGATACGTGAAGTGTGTTCGGAACACAGAATATCACGGTGAGCGAATCTATGTAAAATACAGGTTTCTTGGGTAGAATTTGCTCTAAGAGATTTTTCTGAGAAATCTGCCTCATTTTTGAACCTGGCGTTTGAAAATCTCTGCAAAATCAGAGAAAATGCTTCAAAGTGTCAATATGCCTTGTATTGTGATGCAAGATCGTAAAGCCACATGCAAACAAATCTGTGGTGAATATATTTAGAAAGCGTTATGCATGCAGTGTGATCGTATCACGGAAAATCCCAGCGATGGAATCTATGTAAACTACACACCTGTTGTTTAGAATACACTTCAAAAGTTTTTCCCTCAAAAAACGGCCTGATTTTCCAAACTGGCATTAGGAAAAATCTGCAAATTCAGAGTTAATGTTTCTAGTTGTAAATATGCCATGTATGGTGGATGAAAGTTCTGTAATCTACATGTTCACAACTCATTCGAGAAAGTTTGTTGAAACCTTGATGCATGTAGCGTGTTCGGAAAATGGAATGTCACTGTGTGGGAAACTATGTAAATTACATTTCTATTGGGAAGTACTCGCTCCACATGAATTTTTCTGCCAAAACTGTCTCATTTTCAAAACTGGTATTAGGAAAATCTTTTGAAATGGGAGAAAATGCTTCAAATTGTCAACATGGCTTTTATGGTGGATGAAAGATCGGTAATCCTTATGCAAACAACTCTGTAGTGAATATTTGTCGAATCCGTGATGCATGTAGCTGTTTCGGAACACGGAATTTCACGATGACGGGTTCTATGTAAATTGCATGTCTATTGGGTAGAACCCGCTCCAAGAGAATTTTTCTGTGGAAACTGCATGAATTTAGAGACTGACATTAGGAGAATACTACTAAATAAGATTAAAATTTCTATGTATAAGTATGCACTGTAAGGTGGATTAAAGTTCGTTAATACACATGTTCACAACTCATTAAAGTATATATTTTGAATCCGTGGTGCATGTAACATGTTCAGAACACAGAATGTCACGGTGATTGAAAGTAGGAAAATTACCTATCTTTTGGGTAGAACTGGCCCCAAGAGCATTTTTCTGCCATATCTGCCTCATTTTCAAAACTGGCTTTCAAACTAACGTGTGAAATCTGAGAAAATTCTTCAAAGTGTCATTAAGCCTGGTATGGTGGATGAAAGTGCTGTAATCCACTTGCTAACAACTCTGTAGTGAATATTTGTCGCATCCGAGATGCATGTAGCGTGTTCGGAACACGGAATTTGACGGTGAGCGAATCCATGTAAATTACATGTCTATTGGTTAGAACCCGCTCCAAGAGGTTTTTGCCGTGAAATCTGCCTCATTTTCGAAACTGGCGTTTGGAAAGCCCTGTGAAATCACAGAAAATGCTTCTAAGCATCTATATGCCTTCTATAGTGAGAAAGTCCTGTAATCCACATGCAAACAACCCTGTAGTGTATTTTTGTCGAAACTTTTCTGCATGTAGCATGTTCGAAACATGTAATTTCACAGCAGGAGAATCTATGTAATTTACATATCTATTGGGTAGAACACGCTCCAACAGTTTTTTCCTTTGAAAACTGCCTGATTTTCGAATCTGCTATAAGGAAATTATTGCGAACTCAGTGTTAAAGTTTCTAAGTGTCAATATGCCCTGTATGGTGGATGAAAGTTGTGTAATACACATATACACAACTCATTAAGAATGTTTCTCAAATCCGTGATGTGTGTAGCGCGTTCGGAACATGGACTATCACGGTGAGGCAAATTATGTAAATTACATATCTATTGGTTAGAACACGCTCCAGGAGCATTTTACTAAAAAATCTGCCTCAGTTTGGAAACTGTTGTTATGAAAACGCTGCAAAATCTGAGTAAATGCTTTAAGGTGACAATATGTCTTCAATGGGTTATTAAAGATGTGTAATTCACATGCTAAGAATTCAGCAGAGAATATTTGTTGAATCCGTGGTGCATGTACAGTTTTCGGAACACGGATTGTTACGGTGAAGGTATCTATGTAAATGAGATGTCTATTGGATAGAACATGCACCAAGAGAATTTTTCTGCGAAAACTGCCTGATTTTCGCAACTGACGTTAGGAAAACCGGCGAAAACTAAGTAAAATTTTCTAGGGGTAAATATGCCTTGTATTGTGGTTGAAAAATCGGTAATCCACATGCTCACAGTCATTAAAAAATATTTGTCGAAGCTATGATGAATGTAACGTTTTCGGAACATGGAATGTCTCGGTGAGTGAAGCTCTGGAAATAACAATTCTGCTTGATAGAACTCGCTAGAATTTAATGTTTCTGTGAAAATTTCATGATTTTCGAAACTGGATGTTAGGAAAAACCTGCGAAATCAGAATAACTACTTCTAGGTGTAAATATGCCTTGTATGGTGGATGAAAGTTCGGTAATCCACATGCTCACACTCATTAAAGAATATTTGTCGAACTCGTGATGCATGTAACGTGTTAGGAATACGGAATGTCATAGTGAAGGAAACAATGCAAGTTACATGTCTATTGGGTAGAACTCGCTTGAAGAGAATTTTTCTGCGAAATGTGCCTCATTTTGAAAACTGCCTTTAGGAGAACCCGGTGAAATCTGAGAAAATGCTTCTAAGTGTGAATATGCCTTGAATGGTGAATGAAAGTCCGGTCATCCACATGTTAATAACAGTGTAGTAATTATTTTTTAAACTGTGATTCATGTAGCGCTTTTGGAAAATGGAATTTCATTGTAATGTAAGTATGTAAATTAAAATTCTATTGAGCAGAACGAGCTAGAAAACTATTTTTCTGCGAAAATTGCATGATTATCGAATCTGAAGTTTGGAAATAGCTGCAAAAAGGGAGTAAATATTTGCAGGTGTAAATGTGCCTTTATGATGCAAGAAAGTTCGGTAATCCACATTTTCACAACATATTAAAGAATCATTTTCTAATCCGTGATGCATATAGCGTGTTCAGATCGTGAAATTTCACGGTGATTGAAACAATGTAAAAGAGTTCTCTATTGGGTAGAACTCGCTCCGAGAGTGTTTTTCTGCGAAAACTTCGTCATTTTTGAACCTGGCGTTTAGAAAACGCTGCAAAATCTGAGAAAATACTTCTAAGAATCAATATTCAATGTATTGTGATGAAAGTTCGGTAATCCACATGCTAACAAATTTGTAGAGAGTAATTTTTGAGTCATTTATGCATGTAACATGTTCGGAACACGGAATTTCACGGCCAGGGAATTTATGTAGATTACATTTCCCTTGGTTAGAAATCACTCCAAGAGATTTTTCCTGAGAAATCTGCCTGATTTTCGAACCCGGCGTTAGGAAAAACTTGTGAACCCAGATTACTAGATTCTCGGTGTACATCTGCCTTTTATGGTGGATGAACGTTCGGTAATCCGCATGCTAACTACTCTGTAGTGAATATTTGTCGAATCCGAGATACGTGAAGTGTGTTCGGAACACAGAATATCACGGTGAGCGAATCTATGTAAAATACAGGTTTCTTGGGTAGAATTTGCTCTAAGAGATTTTTCTGAGAAATCTGCCTCATTTTTGAACCTGGCGTTTGAAAATCTCTGCAAAATCAGAGAAAATGCTTCAAAGTGTCAATATGCCTTGTATTGTGATGCAAGATCGTAAAGCCACATGCAAACAAATCTGTGGTGAATATATTTAGAAAGCGTTATGCATGCAGTGTGATCGTATCACGGAAAATCCCAGCGATGGAATCTATGTAAACTACACACCTGTTGTTTAGAATACACTTCAAAAGTTTTTCCCTCAAAAAACGGCCTGATTTTCCAAACTGGCATTAGGAAAAATCTGCAAATTCAGAGTTAATGTTTCTAGTTGTAAATATGCCATGTATGGTGGATGAAAGTTCTGTAATCTACATGTTCACAACTCATTCGAGAAAGTTTGTTGAAACCTTGATGCATGTAGCGTGTTCGGAAAATGGAATGTCACTGTGTGGGAAACTATGTAAATTACATTTCTATTGGGAAGTACTCGCTCCACATGAATTTTTCTGCCAAAACTGTCTCATTTTCAAAACTGGTATTAGGAAAATCTTTTGAAATGGGAGAAAATGCTTCAAATTGTCAACATGGCTTTTATGGTGGATGAAAGATCGGTAATCCTTATGCAAACAACTCTGTAGTGAATATTTGTCGAATCCGTGATGCATGTAGCTGTTTCGGAACACGGAATTTCACGATGACGGGTTCTATGTAAATTGCATGTCTATTGGGTAGAACCCGCTCCAAGAGAATTTTTCTGTGGAAACTGCATGAATTTAGAGACTGACATTAGGAGAATACTACTAAATAAGATTAAAATTTCTATGTATAAGTATGCACTGTAAGGTGGATTAAAGTTCGTTAATACACATGTTCACAACTCATTAAAGTATATATTTTGAATCCGTGGTGCATGTAACATGTTCAGAACACAGAATGTCACGGTGATTGAAAGTAGGGAAATTACCTATCTTTTGGGTAGAACTGGCCCCAAGAGCATTTTTCTGCCATATCTGCCTCATTTTCAAAACTGGCTTTCAAACTAACGTGTGAAATCTGAGAAAATTCTTCAAAGTGTCAGTAAGCCTGGTATGGTGGATGAAAGTGCTGTAATCCACTTGCTAACAACTCTGTAGTGAATATTTGTCGCATCCGAGATGCATGTAGCGTGTTCGGAACACGGAATTTGACGGTGAGCGAATCCATGTAAATTACATGTCTATTGGTTAGAACCCGCTCCAAGAGGTTTTTGCCGTGAAATCTGCCTCATTTTCGAAACTGGCGTTTGGAAAGCCCTGTGAAATCACAGAAAATTCTTCTCAGCATCTATATGCCTTCTATAGTGAGAAAGTCCTGTAATCCACATGCAAACAACTCTGTAGTGTATTTTTGTCGAAACTTTTCTACATGTAGCATGTTCGAAACATGTAATTTCACAGCAGGAGAATCTATGTAATTTACATATCTATTGGGTAGAACACGCTCCAACAGTTTTTTCCTTTGAAAACTGCCTGATTTTCGAATCTGCTATAAGGAAATTATTGCGAACTCAGTGTTAAAGTTTCTAAGTGTCAATATGCCCTGTATGGTGGATGAAAGTTGTGTAATACACATATACACAACTCATTAAGAATGTTTCTCAAATCCGTGATGTGTGTAGCGCGTTCGGAACATGGACTATCACGGTGAGGCAAACTATGTAAATTACATATCTATTGGTTAGAACACGCTCCAGGAGCATTTTAATGAAAATCTGCCTCAGTTTGGAAACTGTTGTTATGAAAACGCTGCAAAATCTGAGTAAATGCTTTAAGGTGACAATATGTCTTCAATGGGTTATTAAAGATGTGTAATTCACATGCTAAGAATTCAGCAGAGAATATTTGTTGAATCCGTGGTGCATGTACAGTTTTCGGAACACGGAATGTTACGGTGAAGGTATCTATGAAAATGAGATGTCTATTGGATAGAACATGCACCAAGAGAATTTTTCTGCGAAAACTGCCTGATTTTCGCAACTGACGTTAGGAAAACCGGCGAAAACTAAGTAAAATTTTCTAGGGGTAAATATGCCTTGTATTGTGGTTGAAAAATCGGTAATCCACATGCTCACAGTCATTAAAAAATATTCGTCGAAGCCATGATGAATGTAACGTTTTCGGAACACGGAATGTCTCGGTGAGTGAAGCTCTGGAAATAACAATTCTGCTTGATAGAACTCGCTTGAATTGAACGTTTCTGTGAAAATTTCATGATTTTCGAAACTGGATGTTAGGAAAAACCTGCGAAATCAGAATAACTATTTCTAGGTGTAAATATGCCTTGTATGGTGGATGAAAGTTTGGTAATCCACATGCTCACACTCATTAAAGAATATTTGTCGAACTCGTGATGCATGTAACGTGTTCGGAATACGGAATGTCATAGTGAAGGAAACAATTTAAGTTACATGTCTATTGGGTAGAACTCGCTTGAAGAGAATTTTTCTGCGAAATGTGCCTCATTTTGAAAACTGCCTTTAGGAGAACCCGATGAAATCTGAGAAAATGCTTCTAAGTGTGAATATGCCTTGAATGGTGAATGAAAGTCCGGTCATCCACATGTTAATAACAGTGTAGTAATTATTTTTTAAACTGTGATTCATGTAGCGATTTTGGAAAATGGAATTTCATGGTAATGAATCTATGTAAATTAAAATTCTATTGAGTAGAATGAGCTAAAAGAGAATATTTCTGCGAATATTGAATGAATATCGAATCTGAAGTTTGGAAAAAGCTGCAAAATGGGAGTAAATATTTGCAGGTGTAAATGTGCCTTTATGATGCAAGAAAGTTCGGTAATCCACATTTTCACAACATATTAAAGAATCTTTTTCTAATTCGTGATGCATATAGCGTGTTCATATCGTGAAATTTCACGGTGATTGAAACAATGTAAAAGAGTTCTCTATTGGGTAGAACTCGCTCCGAGAGTGTTTTTCTGCGAAAACTTCGTCATTTTTGAACCTGGCGTTTAAAAAACGCTGCAAAATCTGAGAAAATACTTCTAAGAATCAATATTCAATGTATTGTGATGAAAGTTCGGTAATCCACATGCTAACAAATTTGTACTGAATATTTTCGAATCATATATGCATGTAACATGTTCGGAACACGGAATTTCACGGCCAGGGAATTTATGTAAATTACATTTCCCTTGGTTAGAAATCACTCCAAGAGATTTTTCCTGAGAAATTGGCCTGATTTTCGAAACTGGCTTTAGGAAAAACCTGCAAACCCAGATTACTAGATTCTCGGTGTACATCTGCCTTTTATGGTGGATGACAGTTAGGTAATCCGCATGTTAACTACTCTGTAGTGAATACATGTCGAATCCGAGATACTTGAAATGTGTTCGGAACACAGACTATCACGGTGAGCGAATCTATGTAAAATACAGGTCTCTTTGGTAGAATTTGCTCTAAGAGATTTTTCTGAGAAATCTGCCTCATTTTTGAACCTGGCGTTTGAAAATCTCTGCAAAATCAGAGAAAAAGCTTCAAAGTGTCAATATACCTTGTATTGTGATGCAAGATCGTAAAACCACATGCAAACAAATCTGTGGTGAATATTTTTAGAAAGCGTTATGCATGCAGTGTGATCGTATCACGGAAAATCCCGGTGATGGAATCTATGTAAATTACACACCTATTGTTTAGAATACGCTCCAAAAGTTTTTCCCTCATAAAACGGCCTGATTTTCCAAACTGGCATTAGGAAAAATCTGCAAATTCAGAGTTAATGTTTCTAGTTGTAAATATGCCATGTATGGTGGATGAAAGTTCTGTAATCTAAATGTTCACAACTCATTCGAGAAAGTTTGTTGAAACCTTGATGCATGTAGCGTGTTCAGAAAATGGAATGTCACTGTGAGGGAAACTATGTAAATTACATTTCTATTGGGAAGTACTCGCTCCACGTGAATTTTTCTGCCAAATCTGCCTCCTTTTCAAAACTGGCATTAGGAAAAACTTTTGAAATGTGAGAAAATGCTTCAAATTGTCAACATAGCTTTTATGGTGGATGAAAGATCGGTAATCCTTATGCAAACAACTATGTAGTGAATATTTTTCGAATCCGTGATGCATGTAGCTTTTTCGGAACACGGAATTTCACGATGACGGGTTCTATGTAATTTGCATGTCTATTGGGTAGAACCCGCTCCAATAGGATTTTTCTGTGGAAACTGCATGAATTTAGAGACTGACATTAGGAGAATACTACTAAATAAGAATAAAATTTCTATGTATAAATATGCACTGTAAGGTGGATTAAAGTTCATTAATACACATGTTCACAACTCATTAAAGTATATATTTTGAATCCGTGGTGCATGTAACATGTTCAGAACACAGAATGTCACGGTGATTGAAAGTAGGGAAATTACCCAACTTTTGGGTAGAACTGGCCCCAAGAGCATTTTTCTGCCATATCTGCCTCATTTTCTAAACTGGCATTCAAACTAACGTGTGAAATCAAAAATTTCTTCAAAGTGTCAGTAAGCCTGGTATGGTGGATGAAAGTGCTGTAATCCACTTGCTAACAACTCTGTAGTGAATAATTGTCGCATCCGAGATGCATGTAGCGTGTTCGGAACACGGAATTTGACGGTGAGCGAATCCATGTAAATTACATGTCTATTGGTTAGAACCCGCTCCAATAGGTTTTTGCCATGAAATCTGCCTCATTTTCGAAACTGGCGTTTGGAAAGCACTGTGAAATCACAGAAAATGCTTCTAAGCATCTATATGCCTTCTATAGTGTGAAAGTCCTGTAATCCACATGCAAACAACTCTGTAGTGTATTTTTCTCGAAACTTTTCTGCATGTAGCATGTTCGAAACACGTAATTTCACAGCGGGAGAATCCTTGTAATTTACATATCTATTGGGTAGAACATGCTCCAACAGTTTTTTCCTTTGAAAACTGCCTGATGTTCCAAACTGCTATTAGGAAATACATGCGAACTCAGTGTTAATGTTTCTAGGTGTCAATATGCCCTGTATGGTGGATGAAAGTTGTGTAATACACATATACAAAACTCATTAAGAATGTTTCTCAAATCCGTGATGTGTGTAGCGCGTTTGAAACATGGACTGTCACGGTGAGGCAAATTATGTAAATTACATATCTATTGGTTAGAACACGCTCCAGGGGCATTTTACTGAAAACTCTGCCTCAGTTTGGAAACTGTTGTTATGAAAACGCAGCAAAATCTGAGTAAATGCTTTAAGGTGACAATATGTCTTCAATGGGTTATTAAAGTTGTCTAATTCACATGCTAAGAAATCAGCAGAGAATATTTGTTGAATCCGTGGTGCATGTACCGTTTTCAGAACACGGAATGTTACGGAGAGGGTATCTATGAAAATGAGATGTCTATTCGATAGAACATGCACCAAGAGAATTTTTCTGCGAAAACTGCTTGATTTTCGCAACTGACCATAGGAAAATCAGCGAAATTTAATTAAATGTTTCTAGGTGTAAATATGCCTTGTATTGTGGTTGAAAAATTGGTAATCCACATGATCACAGTCATTAAAAAATGTTTGTCGAAACCATGATGAATGTAACGTTTTCGGAACACGGAATGTCTCGGTGAGTGAAGCTCTGAAAATAACAATTCCGCTTGATAGAACTCGCTTGAATTGAATGTTTCTGTGAAAATTTCATGATTTTCGAAACTGGATGTTAGGAAAAACCTGCGAAATAAGAATAACTACTTCTAGGTGTAAATATGCCTTGTATGGTGGATGAAAGTTCGGTAATCCACATGCTCACACTCATTAAAGAATATTTGTCGAACCCGTGAAGCATGTAACGTGTTCGGAATACGGAATGTCATAGTGAAGGAAACAGTGCAAGTTACATGTCTATTGGGTAGAACTCGCTTGAAGAGAATTTTTCTGCGAAATGTGCCTCATTTGAAAACTGCCTTTAGGAGTACCCGGTGAAATCTTAGAAAATGCTTCTAAGTGTGAATATGCCTTGAATGGTGAATGAAAGTCCGGTCATCCACATGTTAATAACAGTGTAGTAATTATTTTTTAAACTGTGATTCATGTAGCGCTTTAGGAAAATGGTATTTCATGGTAATGAAATTATGTAAATTAAAATTCTATTGAGCAGAACGAGCTAGAAAAGAATTTCTCTGCGAAAATTGCATGATTATCGAATCTGAAGTTTGGAAAAAGCTGCAAAAAGGGAGTAAATATTTGCAGGTGTAAATGTGCCTTTATGATGCCAGAAAGTTCGGTAATCCACATTTTCACAACATATTAAAGAATCATTTTCTAATCCGTGATGCATATAGCGTGTTCAGATCGTGAAATTTCACGGTGATTGAAACAATGTAAAAGAGTTCTCTATTGGGTAGAACTCGCTCCGAGAGTGTTTTTCTGCGAAAACTTCGTCATTTTTGAAACTGGCGTTTAACAACGCTGCAAAATCTGAGAAAATACTTCTAAGAATCAATATTCAATGTATTGTAATGAAAGTTCGGTAATCCACATGCTAACAAATTTGTACTGAATATTTGTCGAATCCTTTATGCATGTAACATGTTAGGAACACGGAATTTCACGGCCAAGGAATTTATGTAAATTACATTTCCCTTGGTTAGAAATCACTCCAAGAGATTTTTCCTGACAAATCGGCCTGATTTTCGAAACTGGCTTTAGGAAAATTCTGCAAATCCAGATTACTAGATTCTCGGTGTACATCTGCCTTTTATGGTGGATGACAGTTAGGTAATCCGCATGTTAACTACTCTGTAGTGAATATTTGTCGAATCCGAGATACGTGAAGTGTGTTCGGAACACACAATATCACGGTGAGCGAATCTATGTAAAATACAGGTCTCTTGGGTAGAATTTGCTCTAAGAGATTTTTCTGAGAAATCTGCCTCATTTTTGAACCTGGCGTTTGAAAATCTCGGCAAAATCAGAGAAAATGCTTCAAAGTGTCAATATGCCTTGTATTGTGATGCAAGATCGTAAAACCACATGCAAACAAATCTGTGGTGAATATTTTTAGAAAGCGTTATGCATGCAGTGTGATCGTATCACGGAAAATCCCGGCGATGGAATCTATGTAAATTACACACCTATTGTTTAGAATACGCTCCAAAAGATTTTCCCTCATAAAACGGCCTGATTTTCCAAACTGGCATTAGGAAAAAGCTGCAAATTCAGATTTAATGTTTCTAGTTGTAAATATGCCATGTATGGTGGATGAAAGTTCTGTAATCTACATGTTCACAACTCATTCGAGAAAGTTTGTTGAAACCTTGATGCATGTAGCGTGTTCAGAAAATGGAATGTCACTTTGAGGGAAACTATGTAACTTACATTTCTATTGGGAAGTACTCGCTCCACGAGAATTTTTCTGCCAAATCTGCCTCCTTTTCAAAACTGGCATTAGGAAAAACTTTTGAAATGGGAGAAAATGCTTCAAATTGTCAACATGGCTTTTATGGTGGATGAAAGATCGGTAATCCTTATGCAAACAACTCTGTAGTGAATATTTGTCGAATCCGTGATGCATGTAGCTTTTTCGGAACACGGAATTTCACGATGATGGGTTCTATGTAAATTGCATGTCTATTGGGTAGAACCCGCTCCAAGAGGATCTTTCTGTGGAAACTGCATGAATTTAGAGACTGACATTAGGAGAATACTACTAAATAAGAATAAAATTTCTATGTATAAATATGCACTGTAAGGTGGATTAAAGTTCGTTAATACATATGTTCACAACTCATTAAAGTATATATTTTGAATCCGTGGTGCATGTAACATGTTCAGAACACAGAATGTCACGGTGATTGAAAGTAGGAAAATTACCTATCTTTTGGGTAGAACTGGCCCCAAGAGCATTTTTCTGCCATATCTGCCTCATTTTCAAAACTGGCATTCAAACTAACGTGTGAAATCAAAAAATTCTTCAAAGTGTCAGTAAGCCTGGTATGGTGGATGAAAGTGCTGTAATCCACTTGCTAACAACTCTGTAGTGAATATTTGTCGCATCCGAGATGCATGTAGCGTGTTCGGAACACGGAATTTGACGGTGAGCGAATCCATGTAAATTACGTGTCTATTGGTTAGAACCCGCTCCAAGAGGTTTTTGCCGTGAAATCTGCATCATTTTCGAAACTGGCGTTTGGAAAGCACTGTGAAATCACAGAAAATGCTTCTAAGCATCTATATGCCTTCTATAGTGTGAAAGTCCTGTAATCCACATGCAAAAAACTATGTAGTGTATTTTTTCGAAATATTTCTGCATGTAGCATGTTCGAAACACGTAATTTCACAGCGGGAGAATCCTTGTAATTTACATATCTATTGGATAGAACATGCTCCAACATTTTTTCCTTTGAAAACTGCCTGATTTTCGAAACTGCTATAAGGAAATATTTGCGAACTAAGTCTTAATGTTTCTAGGTGTCAATATGCCCTGTATGGTGGATGAAAATTGTGTAATACACATATACAAAACTCATTAAGAATGTTTGTCAAACCCGTGATGTGTGTAGCGCGTTCGGAACATGGACTATCACGGTGAGGCAAACTATGTAAATTACATATCTATTGGTTAGAACACGCTCCAGGAGCATTTTACTGAAAAATCTGCCTCAGTTTGGAAACTGTTGTTATGAAAACGCTGCAAAATCTGAGTAAATGCTTTAAGGTGACAATATGTCTTCAATGGGTTATTAAAGATGTGTAATTCACATGCTAAGAATTCAGCAGGGATTATTTGTTGAATCCTTGGTGCATGTACAGTTTTCGGAACACGGAATGTTACGGTGAAGTTATCTATGTAAATGAGATGTCTATTGGATAGAACATGCACCAAGAGAATTTTTCTGCGAAAACTGCCTGTTTTTCGCAACTGACCATAGGAAAACCGGCGAAATCTATGTAAATGTTTCTAGGTGTACATATGCCTTGTATTGGGGTTGAAAAATCGGTAATCCACATGCTCACAGTCATTAAAAAATATTTGTCGAAGCCATGATGAATGTAATGTTTTCGGAACATGGAATGTCTCGGTGAGTGAAGCTCTGAAAATAACAATTCTGCTTGATAGAACTCGCTTGAATTGAATGTTTCTGTGAAAATTTCATGATTTTCGAAACTGGATGTTAGGAAAAACCTGTGAAAACAGAATAACTACTTGTAGGTTTAAATATGCCTTTTGTGGTGGATTAAAGTTCGGTAATCCACATGCTCAAACTCATTAAAGAATATTTGTCGAACTCGTGATGCATGTAACGTGTTAGGAATACGGAATGTCATAGTGAAGGAAACAAAGCAAGTTACATGTCTATTGGGTAGAACTCGCTTGAAGAGAATTTTTCTGCGAAATGTGCCTCATTTTGAAAACTGCCTTTAGGAGAACCCGGTGAAATCTGAGAAAATGCTTCTAAGTGTGAATATGCCTTGAATGGTGAATGAAAGTCCGGTCATCCACATGTTAATAACAGTTTAGTAATTATTTTTTAAACTGTGATTCATGTAGCGCTTAAGAAAATGGTATTTCATGGTAATGAAACTATGTAAATTAAAATTCTATTGAGCAGAATGAGCTAGAAAAGAATTTTTTTGCGAAAATTGCCTGATTATCGAATCTGAAGTTTTGAAAAAACTGCAAAAAGGGAGTAAATATTTGCAGGTGTAAATGTGCCTTTATGATGCAAGAAAGTTCGGGAATCCACATTTTCACAACATATTAAAGAATCATTTTCTAATCCGTGATGCATATAGCCGTGTTCAGATCGTGAAATTTCACGGTGATTGAAACAATGTAAAAGAGTTCTCTATTGGATAGAACTCGCTCCGAGAGGGTTTTTCTGCAAAAACTTCGTCATTTTTGAACCTGGAGTTTAGAAAACGCTGCAAAATCTGAGAAAATACTTCTAAGAATCAATATTCAATGTATTGTGATGAAAGTTCGGTAATCCACATGCTAACAAATTTGTAGAGAGTAATTTTTGAGTCATTTATGCATGTAACTTGTTCGGAACACGGAATTTGACGGCCAGGGAATTTATGTAAATTACATTTCCCTTGGTTAGAAATCACACCAAGAGATTTTTCCTGAGAAATCGGCCTGATTTTCGAACCCAGCGTTAGGAAAAACTTGTGAACCCAGATTACTAGATTCTCGGTGTACATCTGCCTTTTATGGTGGATGAAAGTTCGGTAATCCGCATGCTAACTACTCTGTAGTGAATATTTGTCGAATCCGAGATACGTGAAGTGTGTTCAGAACACAGAATATCACGGTGAGCGAATCTATGTAAAATTCATGTCTCGGGTAGAATTTGCTCTAAGAGTTTTTTTCTGAGAAATCTGCCTCATTTTTGAACCTGGCGTTTGAAAATCTCTGCAAAATCAGAGAAAATGCTTCAAAGTGTCAATATGCCTTGTATTGTGATGCAAGATCATAAAACCACATGCAAACAAATCTGTGGTGAATATTTTTAGAAATAGTTATGCATGCAGTGTGATCGTATCACGGAAAATCCCGGCGATGGAATCTATGTAAATTACACACCTATTGGTTAGAATGCGCTCCAAAAATTTTTCCCTGAGAAAACGGTCTGATTTTCCAAACTGGCATTAGGAAAAAACTGCAAATTCAGGGTTAATGTTTCTAGTTGTAAATATGCCATGTATGGTGGATGAAAGTTCTGTAATCTACATGTTCACAACTCATTCGAGAAAGATTGTTGAAACCTTGATGCATGTAGCGTGTTCGGAGAATTGAATATCACTGTGTGGGAAACTATGTAAATTACATTTCTTTTGGGAAGTACTCGCTCCACGAGCATTTTTCGGCCATATCTGCCTCCTTTTCAAAATTGGCATTAGGAAAAACTTTCGAAATGTGAGAAAATGCTTCAAAGTGTCAACATGGCTTTTATGGTGGATGAAACTTCGGTAAACCTTATGCTAACAAATCTGTAGTGAATATTTGTCAAATCCGTGATGCATGTAGATTTTTTGGAACACGGAATTTCACGATGACGGGTTCTATGTAAATTGCATGTCTATTGGGTAGAACTCGCTCCAAGAGGATTTTTCTGTGGAAACTGCATGATTTTACAGACTGACATTAGGAGAATACTACTAAATCAGAATAAAATTTCTATGTATAAATATGCACTGTAAGGTGGATTAAAGTTCGTTAATACACATGTGCACAACTCATTAAAGAATGTTTGTTGAATCCGTGGTGCATGTAACGTGTTCAGAACACGGAATGACACGGTGATTGAAAGTAGGGAAATTGCCTATCTTTTGGGTAGAACTGGCTCCAAGAGCATTTTTCTGCCAAATCGGCCTCATTTTCAAAACAGGCGTTCAAACTAACGTGTGAAATCTGAGAAAATTCTTCAAAGTGTCACTAAGCCTTCTATGGTGAAAGAAAGTGCTGTAATCCACCTGCTAACAACTCTGTAGTGAATAATTGTCGCATCCGAAATGCATGTAGCGTATTCAGAACACGGAATTTGACGGTGAGTGAATCCATGTAAATTACATGTATATTGGTTAGAACCAGCTCCAAGAGGTTTTTGCCGTGAAATCTGCCTCATTTCCGAAACTGGCGTTTGGAAAGCTCTGTGAAATCACAGAAAATGCTTCTAAGCGTGTATATGCTTCTATAGTGAGAAAGTCCTGTAATCCACATGCAAACAACCCTGTAGTGTATTTTTGTCGAAACTTTTCTGCATGTAGCATGTTCGAAACACGTAATTTCACAGCGGGAGAATCTATTAAATTTACATATCTATTGGGTAGAACACGCTCCAACAGTTTTTTCATTTGAAACCTGCCTGATTTTCGAAACTGCTATTAAGAAATACCTGTGAACTCAGTGTTAAAATTTCTAGGTGTCAATATGCCTTGTATGATGGATGAAAGTTGTGTAATACACATAGACACAACTCATTAAGAAAGTTTGTTAAATCCGTGATGTGTGTAGCGCGTTCAGAACATGGACTGTCACGGTGAGGCAAACTTTGTAAATTACATATCTATTGGTTAGAACACGCTCCCGGAGCATTTTACTGAAAAATCTGCCTCAGTTTGGAAACTTTTGTTATGAAAACGCTGCAAAATCTGAGTAAATGCTTTAAGGTGACAATATGTCTTCAATGGGTTATTAAAGATGTCTAATTCACATGCTAATAATTCAGCAGGGAATATTTTTTGAATCCGTGGTTCATGTACATTTTTCGGAACACGGAATGTTGCGGTGAAGTTATCTATGAAAATGAGATGTCTATTGGTTAGAACATGCACCAAGAGAATTTTTCTGCGAAAACTGCCTGATTTTTGTAACTGACGTTAGGAAAACCTGCGAAATGTAAGTAAATGTTTCTAGGTGTAAATATGCCTTGTATTGTGGTTGAAAAATCGGTAATCCACAAGCTCAATGTCAATAAATAATGTTTGTCGAAGCCATGATGAATGTAACGTTTTCGGAACACGGAATGTCTCAGTGAGTGAAGCTCTGAAAATAAGATTTCTGCTTAATAGAACTGGCTTGAATTGAATGTTTATGTGAAAATTTCATGATTTTCGAAACTGGATGTTAGGAAAAACCTGCGAAATCAGAATAACTACATCTAGGTGTAAATATGCCTTGTATGGTGGATGAAAGTTCGGTAATCCACATGCTCACACTCATTAAAGAATGTTTGGCGAACTCGTGATGCATGTAATGTGTTTGGAATACGGAATGTCATAGTGAAGGAAACAATGTAAATTACATGTCTATTGGGTAGAACTCACTTGAAGAGAATATTTTTGCGAAATGTGCCTCATTTTGAAAACTGCCATTACGAGAACCCTGTTAAATCTGAGAAAATGATACTAAGTGTCAATATGCCTTGAATGGTGAATGAAAGTCCGGTCATCCACATGTTAATAACAGTGTAATAATTATTTTGTAAACCGTGACTCATGTAGCGATTTTCGAAAATGGAATTTCACGGTAATGAAGCTATGTAAATTACAATTCTATTGAGTAGAACGAGCTAGAAGAGAATTTTTCTGCGAAAATTGCATGATTATCGAATCTGAAGTTTGGAAAAAGCTGCAAAAAGGGAGTAAATATTTGCAGGTGTAAATGTGCCTTTATGTTGCAAGAAAGTTCGGTCATCCACATTTTCACAACATATTAAACAATCTCTTTCTAATCCGTGATGCATGTAGCGTGTTCAGAACATGGATATTCACGGTGATTGAAACAATGTAAATGACTTCTCTATTGGGTAGAACTCGCTCCGAGAGTGTTTTTCTGCGAAAACTTCGTCAGTTTTGAACCTGGCGTTTAGAAAACGCTGCAAAATCTGAGAAAATACTTCTAAGAATCAATATTCAATGTATTGAGATGAAAGTTCGGTAATCCACATGCTACGAAATTTGTAGTGAATATATCTCGGATCATTTTTGCATGTAACATGGTTGGAACACGGAATTTCACGGCCAGGGAATTTATGAAAAATTACATTTCCCTTGGTTAGAAATCTCTCCAAGAGTTTATCCTGAGAAATCACCCTGATCTTCGAAACTGGCGTTAGGAAAACCTGCGAACCCAGATTACTAGATTCTCGGTGTACATCTGCCTTTTATGGTGGATGAAAGTTCGGTAATTTGCATGCTATCTACTCTGTATTGAATATTTGTCGAATCCGAGATACATGAAGTGTGTTCGGAACACAGAATATCACGGTGAGCGAATCTATGTAAAATACAGGCCTCTTGGGTAGAATTTGCTCTAAGAGATTTTTCTGAGAAATCTGCCTCATTTTTGAACCTGGCGTTTGAAAATCTCTGCAAAATCAGAGAAAATTCTTCAAAGAGTCAATATGCCTTGTATTGTGATGCAAGATCGTAAATCCACATGCAAACTAATCTGTGGTGAATATTTTTAGAAAGTGTTATGCATGCAGTGTGATCGTATCACGGAAAATCCCGGCGATGTAATCTATGTAAATTACACACCTATTGTTTAGAATTCGCTCCAAATTTTTTCCCTGAGAAAACGGCCTGATTTTCCAAACTGGCATTAGGAAAAAGCTGCAAATTCAGAGTTAATGTTTCTAGTTGAAAATATGCCATGTATGGTGGATGAAATTTCTGTAATCTACATGTTCACAACTCATTCAAGAAAGTTTGTTGAAAAATTGATGCATGTAGCGTGTTCGGAAAATGGAATGTCAATGTGAGGGAAACTATGTAAATTACATTTCTAATGGGAAGTATTCACTCCTCGGGAATTTTTCTGCCAAATCTGCCTCCTTTTCAAAACTGGCATTAGGAAAAACTTTCGAAATGTGAGAAAATGCTTCAAATTGTCAACATGGCTTTTATGGTGGATGAAAGTTCAGTAATCCTTATGGAAACAACTCTGAAGTGAATATTTGTCGAATCCGTCATGCATGTAGAGTGTTCATAACACGGAATTTCACGATGCCGTGTTCTTAGTAAATTGCATGTCTATTGGGTAGAACTCGCTCCAAGAGGATTTTTCTGTGGAAACTGCATGATTTTACAGACTGACATTAGGAGAATACTACTAAATAAGAATAAAATTTCTATGTATAAATATGCACTGTAAGGTGGATTAAAGTTCGTTAATACACATGTTCTCAACTCATTAAGTATATATTTTGAATCCGTGGTGCATGTAACATGTTCAGAACACAGAATGTCACGGTGATTGAAAGTAGGGAAATTACCTATCTTTTGGGTAGAACTGGCCCCAAGAGCATTTTTCTGCCATATCTGCCTCATTTTCAAAACTGGCATTCAAACTAACGTGTGAAATCAGAAAATTCTTCAAAGTGTCAGTAAGCCTGGTATGGTGGATGAAAGTGCTGTAATCCACTTGCTAACAACTCTGTAGTGAATATTTGTCGCATCCGAGATGCATGTAGCGTGATCGGAAAACGGAATTTGATGGTGAGCGAATCTATGTAAATTACATGTCTATTGGTTAGAAACAGCTCCAAGAGGTTTTTGCCGTGAAATCTGCCTCATTTTCGAAACTGGCGTTTGGAAAGCACTGTGAAATCACAGAAAATGGTTCTAAGCATCTATATGCCTTCTATAGTGAGAAAGTCCTGTAATCCACATGCAAACAACTCTGTAGTGTATTTTTGTCGAAACTTTTCTGCATGTAGCATGTTCGAAACACGTAATTTCACAGCGGGAGATTCCTTGTAATTTACATATCTATTTGGTAGAACACGCTCCAACAGTTTTTTCCTTTGAAAACTGCCTGATTTTCGAAACTGCTATAAGGAAATATTTGCGATCTCAGTGTTAATGTTTCTAGGAGACAATATGCCCTGTATCGTGGATGAAAGTTGTGTAATACACATATACACAACTCATTAAGAATGTTTCTCAAATCCGTGATGTGGTAGCGCGTTCGGAGCATGGACTATCACGGTGAGGCTAACTATGTAAATTACATATCTATTGGTTAGAACAGGCTCCAGGAGAATTTTACTAAAAAATCTGCCTCAGTTTGGAAACTGTTGTTATGAAAACGCTGCAAAATCTGAGTAAATGCTTTAAGGTGACAATATGTCTTCAATGGGTTATTAAAGATGTGTAATTCACATGCTAAGAATTCAGCAGAGAATATTTGTTGAATCCGTGTTGCATGTACAGTTTTCGGGACACGGAATGTTACGGTGAAGGTATCTATGTAAATGAGATGTCTATTGGATAGAACATGCACCAAGAGAATTTTTCTGCGAAAACTGCCTGATTTTCTCAACTGACGTTAGGAAAACCGGCGAAAACTAAGTAAAATTTTCTAGGGGTAAATATGCCTTGTATTGTGGTTGAAAAATCGGTAATCCACATGCTCACAGTCATTAAAAAATATTTGTCGAAGCCATGATGAATGTAACGTTTTCGGAACACGGAATGTCTCGGTGAGTGAAGCTCTGGAAATAACAATTCTGCTTGATAGAACTCGCTAGAATTTAATGTTTCTGTGAAAATTTCATGATTTTCGAAACTGGATGTTAGGAAAAACCTGCGAAATCAGAATAACTACTTCTAGGTGTAAATATGCCTTGTATGGTGGATGAAAGTTCGGTAATCCACATGCTCAAACTCATTAAAGAATATTTGTCGAACTCGTGATGCATGTAACGTGTTAGGAATACGGAATGTCATAGTGAAGGAAACAATGCAAGTTACATGTCTATTGGGTAGAACTCGCTTGAAGAGAATTTTTCTGCGAAATGTGCCTCATTTTGAAAACTGCCTTTAGGAGAACCCGGTGAAATCTGAGAAAATGCTTCTAAGTGTGAATATGCCTTGAATGGTGAATGAAAGTCCGGTCATCCACATGTTAATAACAGTGTAGTAATTATTTTTTAAACTGTGATTCATGTAGCGATTTTGGAAAATGGAATTTCATGGTAATGAATCTATGTAAATTAAAATTCTATTGAGTAGAATGAGCTAAAAGAGAATATTTCTGCGAATATTGAATGAATATCGAATCTGAATTTTGGAAAAAGCTGCAAAATGGGAGTAAATATTTGCAGGTGTAAATGTGCCTTTATGATGCAAGAAAGTTCGGTAATCCACATTTTCACAACATATTAAAGAATCTTTTTCTAATCCGTGATGCATATAGCGTGTTCAGATCGTGAAATTTCACGGTGATTGAAATAATGTAAAAGAGTTCTCTATTGGGTAGAACTCGCTCCGAGAGTGTTTTTCTGCGAAAACTTCGTCATTTTTGAATCTGGCGTTTAAAAAACGCTGCAAAATCTGAGAAAATACTTCTAAGAATCAATATTCAATGTATTGTGATGAAAGTTCGGTAATCCACATGCTAACAAATTTGTACTGAATATTTTCGAATCATATATGCATGTAACATGTTCGGAACACGGAATTTCACGGCCAGGGAATTTATGTAAATTACATTTCCCTTGGTTAGAAATCACTCCAAGAGATTTTTCCTGAGAAATCGGCCTGATTTTCGAAACTGGCTTTAGGAAAAACCTGCAAACCCAGATTACTAGATTCTAGGTGTACATCTGCCTTTTATGGTGGATGACAGTTAGGTAATCCGCATGTTAACTACTCTGTAGTGAATATATGTCGAATCCGAGATACTTGAAGTGTGTTCGGAACACAGACTATCACGGTGAGCGAATCTATGTAAAATACATGTCTCTTGGGTAGAATTTGCTCTAAGAGATTTTTCTGAGAAATCTGCCTCATTTTTGAACCTGGCGTTTGAAAATCTCTGCAAAATCAGAGAAAATGCTTCAAAGTGTCAATATACCTTGTACTGTGATGCAAGATCGTAAAACCACATGCAAACAAATCTGTGGTGAATATTTTTAGAAAGCGTTATGCATGCAGTGTGATCGTATCACGGAAAATCCCGGCGATGTAATCTATGTAAATTACACACCTATTGTTTAGAATACGCTCCAAAAGTTTTTCCCTCATAAAACGGCCTGATTTTCCAAACTGGCATTAGGAAAAATCTGCAAATTCAGAGTTAATGTTTCTAGTTGTAAATATGCCATGTATGGTGGATGAAAGTTCTGTAATCTAAATGTTCACAACTCATTTGAGAAAGTTTGTTGAAACCTTGATGCATGTAGCGTGTTCGGAAAATGGAATGTTACTGTGAGGGAAACTATGTAAATTACATTTCTATTGGGAAGTACTCGCTCCACGTGAATTTTTCTGCCAAATCTGCCTCCTTTTCAAAACTTGCATTAGGAAAAACTTTTGAAATGGGAGAAAATGCTTCAAATTGTCAACATGGCTTTTATGGTGGATGAAAGTTCGGTAATACTTATGCTAACAACTCTGTAGTGAATATTTGTCGAATCCGTGATGCATGCAGCTTTTTCGGAACACGGAATTTCACGATGACGGGTTCTATGTAAATTGCATGTCTATTGGGTAGAACCCGCTCCAAGAGGATTTTTCTGTGGAAACTGCATGTATTTAGAGACTGACATTAGGAGAATACTACTAAATAAGAATAAAATTTCTATGTATAAATATGCACTGTAAGGTGGATTAAAGTTCGTTAATACACATGTTCACAACTCATTAAAGTATATATTTTGAATCCGTGGTGCATGTAACATGTTCAGAACACAGAATGTCACGGTGATTGAAAGTAGGAAAATTACCTATCTTTTGGGTAGAACCGGCCCCAAGTGCATTTTTCTGCCATATCTGCCTCATTTTCAAAACTGGCATTCAAACTAACGTGTGAAATCAAAAAATTCTTCAAAGTGTCAGTAAGCCTGGTATGGTGGATGAAAGTGCTGTAATCCACTTGCTAACAACTCTGTAGTGAATGTTTGTCGCATCCGAGATGCATGTAGCGTGTTCGGAACACGGAATTTGACGGTGAGCGAATCCATGTAAATTACATGTCTATTGGTTAGAACCCGCTCCAAGAGGTTTTTGCCGTGAAATCTGCCTCATTTTCGAAACTGGCGTTTGGAAAGCCCTGTGAAATCACAGAAAATGCTTCTAAGCATCTATATGCCTTCTATAGTGAGAAAGTCCTGTAATCCACATGCAAACAACCCTGTAGTGTATTTTTGTCGAAACTTTTCTGCATGTAGCATGTTCGAAACATGTAATTTCACAGCAGGAGAATCTATGTAATTTACATATCTATTGGGTAGAACACGCTCCAACAGTTTTTTCCTTTGAAAACTGCCTGATTTTCGAATCTGCTATAAGGAAATTATTGCGAACTCAGTGTTAAAGTTTCTAAGTGTCAATATGCCCTGTATGGTGGATGAAAGTTGTGTAATACACATATACACAACTCATTAAGAATGTTTCTCAAATCCGTGATGTGTGTAGCGCGTTCGGAACATGGACTATCACGGTGAGGCAAATTATGTAAATTACATATCTATTGGTTAGAACACGCTCCAGGAGCATTTTACTAAAAAATCTGCCTCAGTTTGGAAACTGTTGTTATGAAAACGCTGCAAAATCTGAGTAAATGCTTTAAGGTGACAATATGTCTTCAATGGGTTATTAAAGATGTGTAATTCACATGCTAAGAATTCAGCAGAGAATATTTGTTGAATCCGTGGTGCATGTACAGTTTTCGGAACACGGATTGTTACGGTGAAGGTATCTATGTAAATGAGATGTCTATTGGATAGAACATGCACCAAGAGAATTTTTCTGCGAAAACTGCCTGATTTTCTCAACTGACGTTAGGAAAACCGGCGAAAACTAAGTAAAATTTTCTAGGGGTAAATATGCCTTGTATTGTGGTTGAAAAATCGGTAATCCACATGCTCACAGTCATTAAAAAATATTTGTCGAAGCTATGATGAATGTAACGTTTTCGGAACATGGAATGTCTCGGTGAGTGAAGCTCTGGAAATAACAATTCTGCTTGATAGAACTCGCTAGAATTTAATGTTTCTGTGAAAATTTCATGATTTTCGAAACTGGATGTTAGGAAAAACCTGCGAAATCAGAATAACTACTTCTAGGTGTAAATATGCCTTGTATGGTGGATGAAAGTTCGGTAATCCACATGCTCACACTCATTAAAGAATATTTGTCGAACTCGTGATGCATGTAACGTGTTAGGAATACGGAATGTCATAGTGAAGGAAACAATGCAAGTTACATGTCTATTGGGTAGAACTCGCTTGAAGAGAATTTTTCTGCGAAATGTGCCTCATTTTGAAAACTGCCTTTAGGAGAACCCGGTGAAATCTGAGAAAATGCTTCTAAGTGTGAATATGCCTTGAATGGTGAATGAAAGTCCGGTCATCCACATGTTAATAACAGTGTAGTAATTATTTTTTAAACTGTGATTCATGTAGCGCTTTTGGAAAATGGAATTTCATTGTAATGTAAGTATGTAAATTAAAATTCTATTGAGCAGAACGAGCTAGAAAACTATTTTTCTGCGAAAATTGCATGATTATCGAATCTGAAGTTTGGAAATAGCTGCAAAAAGGGAGTAAATATTTGCAGGTGTAAATGTGCCTTTATGATGCAAGAAAGTTCGGTAATCCACATTTTCACAACATATTAAAGAATCATTTTCTAATCCGTGATGCATATAGCGTGTTCAGATCGTGAAATTTCACGGTGATTGAAACAATGTAAAAGAGTTCTCTATTGGGTAGAACTCGCTCCGAGAGTGTTTTTCTGCGAAAACTTCGTCATTTTTGAACCTGGCGTTTAGAAAACGCTGCAAAATCTGAGAAAATACTTCTAAGAATCAATATTCAATGTATTGTGATGAAAGTTCGGTAATCCACATGCTAACAAATTTGTAGAGAGTAATTTTTGAGTCATTTATGCATGTAACATGTTCGGAACACGGAATTTCACGGCCAGGGAATTTATGTAGATTACATTTCCCTTGGTTAGAAATCATTCCAAGAGATTTTTCCTGAGAAATCTGCCTGATTTTCGAACCCGGCGTTAGGAAAAACTTGTGAACCCAGATTACTAGATTCTCGGTGTACATCTGCCTTTTATGGTGGATGAACGTTCGGTAATCCGCATGCTAACTACTCTGTAGTGAATATTTGTCGAATCCGAGATACGTGAAGTGTGTTCGGAACACAGAATATCACGGTGAGCGAATCTATGTAAAATACATGTCTCGGGTAGAATTTGCTCTAAGAGATTTTTCTGAGAAATCTGCCTCATTTTTGAACCTGGCGTTTGAAAATCTCTGCAAAATCAGAGAAAATGCTTCAAAGTGTCAATATGCCTTGTATTGTGATGCAAGATCGTAAAGCCACATGCAAACAAATCTGTGGTGAATATATTTAGAAAGCGTTATGCATGCAGTGTGATCGTATCACGGAAAATCCCAGCGATGGAATCTATGTAAACTACACACCTGTTGTTTAGAATACACTTCAAAAGTTTTTCCCTCAAAAAACGGCCTGATTTTCCAAACTGGCATTAGGAAAAATCTGCAAATTCAGAGTTAATGTTTCTAGTTGTAAATATGCCATGTATGGTGGATGAAAGTTCTGTAATCTACATGTTCACAACTCATTCGAGAAAGTTTGTTGAAACCTTGATGCATGTAGCGTGTTCAGAAAATGGAATGTCACTGTGTGGGAAACTATGTAAATTACATTTCTATTGGGAAGTACTCGCTCCACATGAATTTTTCTGCCAAAACTGTCTCATTTTCAAAACTGGTATTAGGAAAATCTTTTGAAATGGGAGAAAATGCTTCAAATTGTCAACATGGCTTTTATGGTGGATGAAAGATCGGTAATCCTTATGCAAACAACTCTGTAGTGAATATTTGTCGAATCCGTGATGCATGTAGCTGTTTCGGAACACGGAATTTCACGATGACGGGTTCTATGTAAATTGCATGTCTATTGGGTAGAACCCGCTCCAAGAGAATTTTTCTGTGGAAACTGCATGAATTTAGAGACTGACATTAGGAGAATACTACTAAATAAGATTAAAATTTCTATGTATAAGTATGCACTGTAAGGTGGATTAAAGTTCGTTAATACACATGTTCACAACTCATTAAAGTATATATTTTGAATCCGTGGTGCATGTAACATGTTCAGAACACAGAATGTCACGGTGATTGAAAGTAGGAAAATTACCTATCTTTTGGGTAGAACTGGCCCCAAGAGCATTTTTCTGCCATATCTGCCTCATTTTCAAAACTGGCTTTCAAACTAACGTGTGAAATCTGAGAAAATTCTTCAAAGTGTCAGTAAGCCTGGTATGGTGGATGAAAGTGCTGTAATCCACTTGCTAACAACTCTGTAGTGAATATTTGTCGCATCCGAGATGCATGTAGCGTGTTCGGAACACGGAATTTGACGGTGAGCGAATCCATGTAAATTACATGTCTATTGGTTAGAACCCGCTCCAAGAGGTTTTTGCCGTGAAATCTGCCTCATTTTCGAAACTGGCGTTTGGAAAGCCCTGTGAAATCACAGAAAATTCTTCTCAGCATCTATATGCCTTC
The DNA here is from genome assembly GCF_036321535.1 of Camelus dromedarius. Taxonomy (NCBI): domain Eukaryota; kingdom Metazoa; phylum Chordata; class Mammalia; order Artiodactyla; family Camelidae; genus Camelus; species Camelus dromedarius. The sequence continues at coordinate 4,567,998 of NW_026989731.1, forward strand.
TATAGTGAGAAAGTCCTGTAATACACAAGCAAACAACTCTGTAGTGTATTTTTGTCGAAACTTTTCTGCATGTAGCATGTTCGAAACATGTAATTTCACAGCAGGAGAATCTATGTAATTTACATATCTATTGGGTAGAACACGCTCCAACAGTTTTTTCCTTTGAAAACTGCCTGATTTTCGAATCTGCTATAAGGAAATTATTGCGAACTCAGTGTTAAAGTTTCTAAGTGTCAATATGCCCTGTATGGTGGATGAAAGTTGTGTAATACACATATACACAACTCATTAAGAATGTTTCTCAAATCCGTGATGTGTGTAGCGCGTTCGGAACATGGACTATCACGGTGAGGCAAACTATGTAAATTACATATCTATTGGTTAGAACACGCTCCAGGAGCATTTTAATGAAAATCTGCCTCAGTTTGGAAACTGTTGTTATGAAAACGCTGCAAAATCTGAGTAAATGCTTTAAGGTGACAATATGTCTTCAATGGGTTATTAAAGATGTGTAATTCACATGCTAAGAATTCAGCAGAGAATATTTGTTGAATCCGTGGTGCATGTACAGTTTTCGGAACACGGAATGTTACGGTGAAGGTATCTATGAAAATGAGATGTCTATTGGATAGAACATGCACCAAGAGAATTTTTCTGCGAAAACTGCCTGATTTTCGCAACTGACGTTAGGAAAACCGGCGAAAACTAAGTAAAACTTTCTAGGGGTAAATATGCCTTGTATTGTGGTTGAAAAATCGGTAATCCACATGCTCACAGTCATTAAAAAATATTCGTCGAAGCCATGATGAATGTAACGTTTTCGGAACACGGAATGTCTTGGTGAGTGAAGCTCTGGAAATAACAATTCTGCTTGATAGAACTCGCTTGAATTGAACGTTTCTGTGAAAATTTCATGATTTTCGAAACTGGATGTTAGGAAAAACCTGCGAAATCAGAATAACTATTTCTAGGTGTAAATATGCCTTGTATGGTGGATGAAAGTTTGGTAATCCACATGCTCACACTCATTAAAGAATATTTGTCGAACTCGTGATGCATGTAACGTGTTCGGAATACGGAATGTCATAGTGAAGGAAACAATTTAAGTTACATGTCTATTGGGTAGAACTCGCTTGAAGAGAATTTTTCTGCGAAATGTGCCTCATTTTGAAAACTGCCTTTAGGAGAACCCGATGAAATCTGAGAAAATGCTTCTAAGTGTGAATATGCCTTGAATGGTGAATGAAAGTCCGGTCATCCACATGTTAATAACAGTGTAGTAATTATTTTTTAAACTGTGATTCATGTAGCGATTTTGGAAAATGGAATTTCATGGTAATGAATCTATGTAAATTAAAATTCTATTGAGTAGAATGAGCTAAAAGAGAATATTTCTGCGAATATTGAATGAATATCGAATCTGAAGTTTGGAAAAAGCTGCAAAATGGGAGTAAATATTTGCAGGTGTAAATGTGCCTTTATGATGCAAGAAAGTTCGGTAATCCACATTTTCACAACATATTAAAGAATCTTTTTCTAATTCGTGATGCATATAGCGTGTTCATATCGTGAAATTTCACGGTGATTGAAACAATGTAAAAGAGTTCTCTATTGGGTAGAACTCGCTCCGAGAGTGTTTTTCTGCGAAAACTTCGTCATTTTTGAACCTGGCGTTTAAAAAACGCTGCAAAATCTGAGAAAATACTTCTAAGAATCAATATTCAATGTATTGTGATGAAAGTTCGGTAATCCACATGCTAACAAATTTGTACTGAATATTTTCGAATCATATATGCATGTAACATGTTCGGAACACGGAATTTCACGGCCAGGGAATTTATGTAAATTACATTTCCCTTGGTTAGAAATCACTCCAAGAGATTTTTCCTGAGAAATTGGCCTGATTTTCGAAACTGGCTTTAGGAAAAACCTGCAAACCCAGATTACTAGATTCTCGGTGTACATCTGCCTTTTATGGTGGATGACAGTTAGGTAATCCGCATGTTAACTACTCTGTAGTGAATACATGTCGAATCCGAGATACTTGAAATGTGTTCGGAACACAGACTATCACGGTGAGCGAATCTATGTAAAATACAGGTCTCTTTGGTAGAATTTGCTCTAAGAGATTTTTCTGAGAAATCTGCCTCATTTTTGAACCTGGCGTTTGAAAATCTCTGCAAAATCAGAGAAAAAGCTTCAAAGTGTCAATATACCTTGTATTGTGATGCAAGATCGTAAAACCACATGCAAACAAATCTGTGGTGAATATTTTTAGAAAGCATTATGCATGCAGTGTGATCGTATCACGGAAAATCCCGGCGATGGAATCTATGTAAATTACACACCTATTGTTTAGAATACGCTCCAAAAGTTTTTCCCTCATAAAACGGCCTGATTTTCCAAACTGGCATTAGGAAAAATCTGCAAATTCAGAGTTAATGTTTCTAGTTGTAAATATGCCATGTATGGTGGATGAAAGTTCTGTAATCTACATGTTCACAACTCATTCGAGAAAGTTTGTTGAAACCTTGATGCATGTAGCGTGTTCGGAAAATGGAATGTCACTGTGTGGGAAACTATGTAAATTACATTTCTATTGGGAAGTACTCGCTCCACATGAATTTTTCTGCCAAAACTGTCTCATTTTCAAAACTGGTATTAGGAAAATCTTTTGAAATGGGAGAAAATGCTTCAAATTGTCAACATGGCTTTTATGGTGGATGAAAGATCGGTAATCCTTATGCAAACAACTCTGTAGTGAATATTTGTCGAATCCGTGATGCATGTAGCTGTTTTGGAACACGGAATTTCACGATGACGGGTTCTATGTAAATTGCATGTCTATTGGGTAGAACCCGCTCCAAGAGAATTTTTCTGTGGAAACTGCATGAATTTAGAGACTGACATTAGGAGAATACTACTAAATAAGAATAAAATTTCTATGTATAAGTATGCACTGTAAGGTGGATTAAAGTTCGTTAATACACATGTTCACAACTCATTAAAGTATATATTTTGAATCCGTGGTGCATGTAACATGTTAAGAACACAGAATGTCACGGTGATTGAAAGTAGGAAAATTACCTATCTTTTGGGTAGAACTGGCCCCAAGAGCATTTTTCTGCCATATCTGCCTCATTTTCAAAACTGGCTTTCAAACTAACGTGTGAAATCTGAGAAAATTCTTCAAAGTGTCAGTAAGCCTGGTATGGTGGATGAAAGTGCTGTAATCCACTTGCTAACAACTCTGTAGTGAATATTTGTCGCATCCGAGATGCATGTAGCGTGTTCGGAACACGGAATTTGACGGTGAGCGAATCCATGTAAATTACATGTCTATTGGTTAGAACCCGCTCCAAGAGGTTTTTGCCGTGAAATCTGCCTCATTTTCGAAACTGGCGTTTGGAAAGCCCTGTGAAATCACAGAAAATGCTTCTAAGCATCTATATGCCTTCTATAGTGAGAAAGTCCTGTAATCCACATGCAAACAACCCTGTAGTGTATTTTTGTCGAAACTTTTCTGCATGTAGCATGTTCGAAACATGTAATTTCACAGCAGGAGAATCTATGTAATTTACATATCTATTGGGTAGAACACGCTCCAACAGTTTTTTCCTTTGAAAACTGCCTGATTTTCGAATCTGCTATAAGGAAATTATTGCGAACTCAGTGTTAAAGTTTCTAAGTGTCAATATGCCCTGTATGGTGGATGAAAGTTGTGTAATACACATATACACAACTCATTAAGAATGTTTCTCAAATCCGTGATGTGTGTAGCGCGTTCGGAACATGGACTATCACGGTGAGGCAAACTATGTAAATTACATATCTATTGGTTAGAACACGCTCCAGGAGCATTTTAATGAAAATCTGCCTCAGTTTGGAAACTGTTGTTATGAAAACGCTGCAAAATCTGAGTAAATGCTTTAAGGTGACAATATGTCTTCAATGGGTTATTAAAGATGTGTAATTCACATGCTAAGAATTCAGCAGAGAATATTTGTTGAATCCGTGGTGCATGTACAGTTTTCGGAACACGGAATGTTACGGTGAAGGTATCTATGAAAATGAGATGTCTATTGGATAGAACATGCACCAAGAGAATTTTTCTGCGAAAACTGCCTGATTTTCGCAACTGACGTTAGGAAAACCGGCGAAAACTAAGTAAAACTTTCTAGGGGTAAATATGCCTTGTATTGTGGTTGAAAAATCGGTAATCCACATGCTCACAGTCATTAAAAAATATTCGTCGAAGCCATGATGAATGTAACGTTTTCGGAACACGGAATGTCTCGGTGAGTGAAGCTCTGGAAATAACAATTCTGCTTGATAGAACTCGCTAGAATTTAATGTTTCTGTGAAAATTTCATGATTTTCGAAACTGGATGTTAGGAAAAACCTGCGAAATCAGAATAACTACTTCTAGGTGTAAATATGCCTTGTATGGTGGATGAAAGTTCGGTAATCCACATGCTCAAACTCATTAAAGAATATTTGTCGAACTCGTGATGCATGTAACGTGTTAGGAATACGGAATGTCATAGTGAAGGAAACAATGCAAGTTACATGTCTATTGGGTAGAACTCGCTTGAAGAGAATTTTTCTGCGAAATGTGCCTCATTTTGAAAACTGCCTTTAGGAGAACCCGGTGAAATCTGAGAAAATGCTTCTAAGTGTGAATATGCCTTGAATGGTGAATGAAAGTCCGGTCATCCACATGTTAATAACAGTGTAGTAATTATTTTTTAAACTGTGATTCATGTAGCGATTTTGGAAAATGGAATTTCATGGTAATGAATCTATGTAAATTAAAATTCTATTGAGTAGAATGAGCTAAAAGAGAATATTTCTGCGAATATTGAATGAATATCGAATCTGAATTTTGGAAAAAGCTGCAAAATGGGAGTAAATATTTGCAGGTGTAAATGTGCCTTTATGATGCAAGAAAGTTCGGTAATCCACATTTTCACAACATATTAAAGAATCTTTTTCTAATCCGTGATGCATATAGCGTGTTCAGATCGTGAAATTTCACGGTGATTGAAATAATGTAAAAGAGTTCTCTATTGGGTAGAACTCGCTCCGAGAGTGTTTTTCTGCGAAAACTTCGTCATTTTTGAATCTGGCGTTTAAAAAACGCTGCAAAATCTGAGAAAATACTTCTAAGAATCAATATTCAATGTATTGTGATGAAAGTTCGGTAATCCACATGCTAACAAATTTGTACTGAATATTTTCGAATCATATATGCATGTAACATGTTCGGAACACGGAATTTCACGGCCAGGGAATTTATGTAAATTACATTTCCCTTGGTTAGAAATCACTCCAAGAGATTTTTCCTGAGAAATCGGCCTGATTTTCGAAACTGGCTTTAGGAAAAACCTGCAAACCCAGATTACTAGATTCTAGGTGTACATCTGCCTTTTATGGTGGATGACAGTTAGGTAATCCGCATGTTAACTACTCTGTAGTGAATATATGTCGAATCCGAGATACTTGAAGTGTGTTCGGAACACAGACTATCACGGTGAGCGAATCTATGTAAAATACATGTCTCTTGGGTAGAATTTGCTCTAAGAGATTTTTCTGAGAAATCTGCCTCATTTTTGAACCTGGCGTTTGAAAATCTCTGCAAAATCAGAGAAAATGCTTCAAAGTGTCAATATACCTTGTACTGTGATGCAAGATCGTAAAACCACATGCAAACAAATCTGTGGTGAATATTTTTAGAAAGCGTTATGCATGCAGTGTGATCGTATCACGGAAAATCCCGGCGATGTAATCTATGTAAATTACACACCTATTGTTTAGAATACGCTCCAAAAGTTTTTCCCTCATAAAACGGCCTGATTTTCCAAACTGGCATTAGGAAAAATCTGCAAATTCAGAGTTAATGTTTCTAGTTGTAAATATGCCATGTATGGTGGATGAAAGTTCTGTAATCTAAATGTTCACAACTCATTTGAGAAAGTTTGTTGAAACCTTGATGCATGTAGCGTGTTCGGAAAATGGAATGTTACTGTGAGGGAAACTATGTAAATTACATTTCTATTGGGAAGTACTCGCTCCACGTGAATTTTTCTGCCAAATCTGCCTCCTTTTCAAAACTTGCATTAGGAAAAACTTTTGAAATGGGAGAAAATGCTTCAAATTGTCAACATGGCTTTTATGGTGGATGAAAGTTCGGTAATACTTATGCTAACAACTCTGTAGTGAATATTTGTCGAATCCGTGATGCATGCAGCTTTTTCGGAACACGGAATTTCACGATGACGGGTTCTATGTAAATTGCATGTCTATTGGGTAGAACCCGCTCCAAGAGGATTTTTCTGTGGAAACTGCATGTATTTAGAGACTGACATTAGGAGAATACTACTAAATAAGAATAAAATTTCTATGTATAAATATGCACTGTAAGGTGGATTAAAGTTCGTTAATACACATGTTCACAACTCATTAAAGTATATATTTTGAATCCGTGGTGCATGTAACATGTTCAGAACACAGAATGTCACGGTGATTGAAAGTAGGAAAATTACCTATCTTTTGGGTAGAACCGGCCCCAAGTGCATTTTTCTGCCATATCTGCCTCATTTTCAAAACTGGCATTCAAACTAACGTGTGAAATCAAAAAATTCTTCAAAGTGTCAGTAAGCCTGGTATGGTGGATGAAAGTGCTGTAATCCACTTGCTAACAACTCTGTAGTGAATGTTTGTCGCATCCGAGATGCATGTAGCGTGTTCGGAACACGGAATTTGACGGTGAGCGAATCCATGTAAATTACATGTCTATTGGTTAGAACCCGCTCCAAGAGGTTTTTGCCGTGAAATCTGCCTCATTTTCGAAACTGGCGTTTGGAAAGCCCTGTGAAATCACAGAAAATGCTTCTAAGCATCTATATGCCTTCTATAGTGAGAAAGTCCTGTAATCCACATGCAAACAACCCTGTAGTGTATTTTTGTCGAAACTTTTCTGCATGTAGCATGTTCGAAACATGTAATTTCACAGCAGGAAAATCTATGTAATTTACATATCTATTGGGTAGAACACGCTCCAACAGTTTTTTCCTTTGAAAACTGCCTGATTTTCGAATCTGCTATAAGGAAATTATTGCGAACTCAGTGTTAAAGTTTCTAAGTGTCAATATGCCCTGTATGGTGGATGAAAGTTGTGTAATACACATATACACAACTCATTAAGAATGTTTCTCAAATCCGTGATGTGTGTAGCGCGTTCGGAACATGGACTATCACGGTGAGGCAAATTATGTAAATTACATATCTATTGGTTAGAACACGCTCCAGGAGCATTTTACTAAAAAATCTGCCTCAGTTTGGAAACTGTTGTTATGAAAACGCTGCAAAATCTGAGTAAATGCTTTAAGGTGACAATATGTCTTCAATGGGTTATTAAAGATGTGTAATTCACATGCTAAGAATTCAGCAGAGAATATTTGTTGAATCCGTGGTGCATGTACAGTTTTCGGAACACGGATTGTTACGGTGAAGGTATCTATGTAAATGAGATGTCTATTGGATAGAACATGCACCAAGAGAATTTTTCTGCGAAAACTGCCTGATTTTCGCAACTGACGTTAGGAAAACCGGCGAAAACTAAGTAAAATTTTCTAGGGGTAAATATGCCTTGTATTGTGGTTGAAAAATCGGTAATCCACATGCTCACAGTCATTAAAAAATATTTGTCGAAGCTATGATGAATGTAACGTTTTCGGAACATGGAATGTCTCGGTGAGTGAAGCTCTGGAAATAACAATTCTGCTTGATAGAACTCGCTAGAATTTAATGTTTCTGTGAAAATTTCATGATTTTCGAAACTGGATGTTAGGAAAAACCTGCGAAATCAGAATAACTACTTCTAGGTGTAAATATGCCTTGTATGGTGGATGAAAGTTCGGTAATCCACATGCTCACACTCATTAAAGAATATTTGTCGAACTCGTGATGCATGTAACGTGTTAGGAATACGGAATGTCATAGTGAAGGAAACAATGCAAGTTACATGTCTATTGGGTAGAACTCGCTTGAAGAGAATTTTTCTGCGAAATGTGCCTCATTTTGAAAACTGCCTTTAGGAGAACCCGGTGAAATCTGAGAAAATGCTTCTAAGTGTGAATATGCCTTGAATGGTGAATGAAAGTCCGGTCATCCACATGTTAATAACAGTGTAGTAATTATTTTTTAAACTGTGATTCATGTAGCGCTTTTGGAAAATGGAATTTCATTGTAATGTAAGTATGTAAATTAAAATTCTATTGAGCAGAACGAGCTAGAAAACTATTTTTCTGCGAAAATTGCATGATTATCGAATCTGAAGTTTGGAAATAGCTGCAAAAAGGGAGTAAATATTTGCAGGTGTAAATGTGCCTTTATGATGCAAGAAAGTTCGGTAATCCACATTTTCACAACATATTAAAGAATCATTTTCTAATCCGTGATGCATATAGCGTGTTCAGATCGTGAAATTTCACGGTGATTGAAACAATGTAAAAGAGTTCTCTATTGGGTAGAACTCGCTCCGAGAGTGTTTTTCTGCGAAAACTTCGTCATTTTTGAACCTGGCGTTTAGAAAACGCTGCAAAATCTGAGAAAATACTTCTAAGAATCAATATTCAATGTATTGTGATGAAAGTTCGGTAATCCACATGCTAACAAATTTGTAGAGAGTAATTTTTGAGTCATTTATGCATGTAACATGTTCGGAACACGGAATTTCACGGCCAGGGAATTTATGTAGATTACATTTCCCTTGGTTAGAAATCATTCCAAGAGATTTTTCCTGAGAAATCTGCCTGATTTTCGAACCCGGCGTTAGGAAAAACTTGTGAACCCAGATTACTAGATTCTCGGTGTACATCTGCCTTTTATGGTGGATGAACGTTCGGTAATCCGCATGCTAACTACTCTGTAGTGAATATTTGTCGAATCCGAGATACGTGAAGTGTGTTCGGAACACAGAATATCACGGTGAGCGAATCTATGTAAAATACATGTCTCGGGTAGAATTTGCTCTAAGAGATTTTTCTGAGAAATCTGCCTCATTTTTGAACCTGGCGTTTGAAAATCTCTGCAAAATCAGAGAAAATGCTTCAAAGTGTCAATATGCCTTGTATTGTGATGCAAGATCGTAAAGCCACATGCAAACAAATCTGTGGTGAATATATTTAGAAAGCGTTATGCATGCAGTGTGATCGTATCACGGAAAATCCCAGCGATGGAATCTATGTAAACTACACACCTGTTGTTTAGAATACACTTCAAAAGTTTTTCCCTCAAAAAACGGCCTGATTTTCCAAACTGGCATTAGGAAAAATCTGCAAATTCAGAGTTAATGTTTCTAGTTGTAAATATGCCATGTATGGTGGATGAAAGTTCTGTAATCTACATGTTCACAACTCATTCGAGAAAGTTTGTTGAAACCTTGATGCATGTAGCGTGTTCAGAAAATGGAATGTCACTGTGTGGGAAACTATGTAAATTACATTTCTATTGGGAAGTACTCGCTCCACATGAATTTTTCTGCCAAAACTGTCTCATTTTCAAAACTGGTATTAGGAAAATCTTTTGAAATGGGAGAAAATGCTTCAAATTGTCAACATGGCTTTTATGGTGGATGAAAGATCGGTAATCCTTATGCAAACAACTCTGTAGTGAATATTTGTCGAATCCGTGATGCATGTAGCTGTTTCGGAACACGGAATTTCACGATGACGGGTTGTATGTAAATTGCATGTCTATTGGGTAGAACCCGCTCCAAGAGAATTTTTCTGTGGAAACTGCATGAATTTAGAGACTGACATTAGGAGAATACTACTAAATAAGATTAAAATTTCTATGTATAAGTATGCACTGTAAGGTGGATTAAAGTTCGTTAATACACATGTTCACAACTCATTAAAGTATATATTTTGAATCCGTGGTGCATGTAACATGTTCAGAACACAGAATGTCACGGTGATTGAAAGTAGGAAAATTACCTATCTTTTGGGTAGAACTGGCCCCAAGAGCATTTTTCTGCCATATCTGCCTCATTTTCAAAACTGGCTTTCAAACTAACGTGTGAAATCTGAGAAAATTCTTCAAAGTGTCAGTAAGCCTGGTATGGTGGATGAAAGTGCTGTAATCCACTTGCTAACAACTCTGTAGTGAATATTTGTCGCATCCGAGATGCATGTAGCGTGTTCGGAACACGGAATTTGACGGTGAGCGAATCCATGTAAATTACATGTCTATTGGTTAGAACCCGCTCCAAGAGGTTTTTTCCGTGAAATCTGCCTCATTTTCGAAACTGGCGTTTGGAAAGCCCTGTGAAATCACAGAAAATTCTTCTCAGCATCTATATGCCTTCTATAGTGAGAAAGTCCTGTAATACACAAGCAAACAACTCTGTAGTGTATTTTTGTCGAAACTTTTCTGCATGTAGCATGTTCGAAACATGTAATTTCACAGCAGGAGAATCTATGTAATTTACATATCTATTGGGTAGAACACGCTCCAACAGTTTTTTCCTTTGAAAACTGCCTGATTTTCGAATCTGCTATAAGGAAATTATTGCGAACTCAGTGTTAAAGTTTCTAAGTGTCAATATGCCCTGTATGGTGGATGAAAGTTGTGTAATACACATATACACAACTCATTAAGAATGTTTCTCAAATCCGTGATGTGTGTAGCGCGTTCGGAACATGGACTATCACGGTGAGGCAAACTATGTAAATTACATATCTATTGGTTAGAACACGCTCCAGGAGCATTTTAATGAAAATCTGCCTCAGTTTGGAAACTGTTGTTATGAAAACGCTGCAAAATCTGAGTAAATGCTTTAAGGTGACAATATGTCTTCAATGGGTTATTAAAGATGTGTAATTCACATGCTAAGAATTCAGCAGAGAATATTTGTTGAATCCGTGGTGCATGTACAGTTTTCGGAACACGGAATGTTACGGTGAAGGTATCTATGAAAATGAGATGTCTATTGGATAGAACATGCACCAAGAGAATTTTTCTGCGAAAACTGCCTGATTTTCGCAACTGACGTTAGGAAAACCGGCGAAAACTAAGTAAAACTTTCTAGGGGTAAATATGCCTTGTATTGTGGTTGAAAAATCGGTAATCCACATGCTCACAGTCATTAAAAAATATTCGTCGAAGCCATGATGAATGTAACGTTTTCGGAACACGGAATGTCTTGGTGAGTGAAGCTCTGGAAATAACAATTCTGCTTGATAGAACTCGCTTGAATTGAACGTTTCTGTGAAAATTTCATGATTTTCGAAACTGGATGTTAGGAAAAACCTGCGAAATCAGAATAACTATTTCTAGGTGTAAATATGCCTTGTATGGTGGATGAAAGTTTGGTAATCCACATGCTCACACTCATTAAAGAATATTTGTCGAACTCGTGATGCATGTAACGTGTTCGGAATACGGAATGTCATAGTGAAGGAAACAATTTAAGTTACATGTCTATTGGGTAGAACTCGCTTGAAGAGAATTTTTCTGCGAAATGTGCCTCATTTTGAAAACTGCCTTTAGGAGAACCCGATGAAATCTGAGAAAATGCTTCTAAGTGTGAATATGCCTTGAATGGTGAATGAAAGTCCGGTCATCCACATGTTAATAACAGTGTAGTAATTATTTTTTAAACTGTGATTCATGTAGCGATTTTGGAAAATGGAATTTCATGGTAATGAATCTATGTAAATTAAAATTCTATTGAGTAGAATGAGCTAAAAGAGAATATTTCTGCGAATATTGAATGAATATCGAATCTGAAGTTTGGAAAAAGCTGCAAAATGGGAGTAAATATTTGCAGGTGTAAATGTGCCTTTATGATGCAAGAAAGTTCGGTAATCCACATTTTCACAACATATTAAAGAATCTTTTTCTAATTCGTGATGCATATAGCGTGTTCATATCGTGAAATTTCACGGTGATTGAAACAATGTAACAGAGTTCTCTATTGGGTAGAACTCGCTCCGAGAGTGTTTTTCTGCGAAAACTTCGTCATTTTTGAACCTGGCGTTTAAAAAACGCTGCAAAATCTGAGAAAATACTTCTAAGAATCAATATTCAATGTATTGTGATGAAAGTTCGGTAATCCACATGCTAACAAATTTGTACTGAATATTTTCGAATCATATATGCATGTAACATGTTCGGAACACGGAATTTCACGGCCAGGGAATTTATGTAAATTACATTTCCCTTGGTTAGAAATCACTCCAAGAGATTTTTCCTGAGAAATTGGCCTGATTTTCGAAACTGGCTTTAGGAAAAACCTGCAAACCCAGATTACTAGATTCTCGGTGTACATCTGCCTTTTATGGTGGATGACAGTTAGGTAATCCGCATGTTAACTACTCTGTAGTGAATACATGTCGAATCCGAGATACTTGAAATGTGTTCGGAACACAGACTATCACGGTGAGCGAATCTATGTAAAATACAGGTCTCTTTGGTAGAATTTGCTCTAAGAGATTTTTCTGAGAAATCTGCCTCATTTTTGAACCTGGCGTTTGAAAATCTCTGCAAAATCAGAGAAAAAGCTTCAAAGTGTCAATATACCTTGTATTGTGATGCAAGATCGTAAAACCACATGCAAACAAATCTGTGGTGAATATTTTTAGAAAGCATTATGCATGCAGTGTGATCGTATCACGGAAAATCCCGGCGATGGAATCTATGTAAATTACACACCTATTGTTTAGAATACGCTCCAAAAGTTTTTCCCTCATAAAACGGCCTGATTTTCCAAACTGGCATTAGGAAAAATCTGCAAATTCAGAGTTAATGTTTCTAGTTGTAAATATGCCATGTATGGTGGATGAAAGTTCTGTAATCTACATGTTCACAACTCATTCGAGAAAGTTTGTTGAAACCTTGATGCATGTAGCGTGTTCGGAAAATGGAATGTCACTGTGTGGGAAACTATGTAAATTACATTTCTATTGGGAAGTACTCGCTCCACATGAATTTTTCTGCCAAAACTGTCTCATTTTCAAAACTGGTATTAGGAAAATCTTTTGAAATGGGAGAAAATGCTTCAAATTGTCAACATGGCTTTTATGGTGGATGAAAGATCGGTAATCCTTATGCAAACAACTCTGTAGTGAATATTTGTCGAATCCGTGATGCATGTAGCTGTTTTGGAACACGGAATTTCACGATGACGGGTTCTATGTAAATTGCATGTCTATTGGGTAGAACCCGCTCCAAGAGAATTTTTCTGTGGAAACTGCATGAATTTAGAGACTGACATTAGGAGAATACTACTAAATAAGAATAAAATTTCTATGTATAAGTATGCACTGTAAGGTGGATTAAAGTTCGTTAATACACATGTTCACAACTCATTAAAGTATATATTTTGAATCCGTGGTGCATGTAACATGTTAAGAACACAGAATGTCACGGTGATTGAAAGTAGGAAAATTACCTATCTTTTGGGTAGAACTGGCCCCAAGAGCATTTTTCTGCCATATCTGCCTCATTTTCAAAACTGGCTTTCAAACTAACGTGTGAAATCTGAGAAAATTCTTCAAAGTGTCAGTAAGCCTGGTATGGTGGATGAAAGTGCTGTAATCCACTTGCTAACAACTCTGTAGTGAATATTTGTCGCATCCGAGATGCATGTAGCGTGTTCGGAACACGGAATTTGACGGTGAGCGAATCCATGTAAATTACATGTCTATTGGTTAGAACCCGCTCCAAGAGGTTTTTGCCGTGAAATCTGCCTCATTTTCGAAACTGGCGTTTGGAAAGCCCTGTGAAATCACAGAAAATTCTTCTCAGCATCTATATGCCTTCTATAGTGAGAAAGTCCTGTAATACACAAGCAAACAACTCTGTAGTGTATTTTTGTCGAAACTTTTCTGCATGTAGCATGTTCGAAACATGTAATTTCACAGCAGGAGAATCTATGTAATTTACATATCTATTGGGTAGAACACGCTCCAACAGTTTTTTCCTTTGAAAACTGCCTGATTTTCGAATCTGCTATAAGGAAATTATTGCGAACTCAGTGTTAAAGTTTCTAAGTGTCAATATGCCCTGTATGGTGGATGAAAGTTGTGTAATACACATATACACAACTCATTAAGAATGTTTCTCAAATCCGTGATGTGTGTAGCGCGTTCGGAACATGGACTATCACGGTGAGGCAAACTATGTAAATTACATATCTATTGGTTAGAACACGCTCCAGGAGCATTTTAATGAAAATCTGCCTCAGTTTGGAAACTGTTGTTATGAAAACGCTGCAAAATCTGAGTAAATGCTTTAAGGTGACAATATGTCTTCAATGGGTTATTAAAGATGTGTAATTCACATGCTAAGAATTCAGCAGAGAATATTTGTTGAATCCGTGGTGCATGTACAGTTTTCGGAACACGGAATGTTACGGTGAAGGTATCTATGAAAATGAGATGTCTATTGGATAGAACATGCACCAAGAGAATTTTTCTGCGAAAACTGCCTGATTTTCGCAACTGACGTTAGGAAAACCGGCGAAAACTAAGTAAAACTTTCTAGGGGTAAATATGCCTTGTATTGTGGTTGAAAAATCGGTAATCCACATGCTCACAGTCATTAAAAAATATTCGTCGAAGCCATGATGAATGTAACGTTTTCGGAACACGGAATGTCTCGGTGAGTGAAGCTCTGGAAATAACAATTCTGCTTGATAGAACTCGCTTGAATTGAACGTTTCTGTGAAAATTTCATGATTTTCGAAACTGGATGTTAGGAAAAACCTGCGAAATCAGAATAACTATTTCTAGGTGTAAATATGCCTTGTATGGTGGATGAAAGTTCGGTAATCCACATGCTCACACTCATTAAAGAATATTTGTCGAACTCGTGATGCATGTAACGTGTTAGGAATACGGAATGTCATAGTGAAGGAAACAATTTAAGTTACATGTCTATTGGGTAGAACTCGCTTGAAGAGAATTTTTCTGCGAAATGTGTCTCATTTTGAAAACTGCCTTTAGGAGAACCCGGTGAAATCTGAGAAAATGCTTCTAAGTGTGAATATGCCTTGAATGGTGAATGAAAGTCCGGTCATCCACATGTTAATAACAGTGTAGTAATTATTTTTTAAACTGTGATTCATGTAGCGATTTTGGAAAATGGAATTTCATGGTAAGGAATCTATGTAAATTAAAATTCTATTGAGTAGAATGAGCTAAAAGAGAATATTTCTGCGAATATTGAATGAATATCGAATCTGAAGTTTGGAAAAAGCTGCAAAATGGGAGTAAATATTTGCAGGTGTAAATGTGCCTTTATGATGCAAGAAAGTTCGGTAATCCACATTTTCACAACATATTAAAGAATCTTTTTCTAATTCGTGATGCATATAGCGTGTTCATATCGTGAAATTTCACGGTGATTGAAACAATGTAAAAGAGTTCTCTATTGGGTAGAACTAGCTCCGAGAGTGTTTTTCTGCGAAAACTTCGTCATTTTTGAACCTGGCGTTTAAAAAACGCTGCAAAATCTGAGAAAATACTTCTAAGAATCAATATTCAATGTATTGTGATGAAAGTTCGGTAATCCACATGCTAACAAATTTGTACTGAATATTTTCGAATCATATATGCATGTAACATGTTCGGAACACGGAATTTCACGGCCAGGGAATTTATGTAAATTACATTTCCCTTGGTTAGAAATCACTCCAAGAGATTTTTCCTGAGAAATTGGCCTGATTTTCGAAACTGGCTTTAGGAAAAACCTGCAAACCCAGATTACTAGATTCTCGGTGTACATCTGCCTTTTATGGTGGATGACAGTTAGGTAATCCGCATGTTAACTACTCTGTAGTGAATACATGTCGAATCCGAGATACTTGAAATGTGTTCGGAACACAGACTATCACGGTGAGCGAATCTATGTAAAATACAGGTCTCTTTGGTAGAATTTGCTCTAAGAGATTTTTCTGAGAAATCTGCCTCATTTTTGAACCTGGCGTTTGAAAATCTCTGCAAAATCAGAGAAAAAGCTTCAAAGTGTCAATATACCTTGTATTGTGATGCAAGATCGTAAAACCACATGCAAACAAATCTGTGGTGAATATTTTTAGAAAGCATTATGCATGCAGTGTGATCGTATCACGGAAAATCCCGGCGATGGAATCTATGTAAATTACACACCTATTGTTTAGAATACGCTCCAAAAGTTTTTCCCTCATAAAACGGCCTGATTTTCCAAACTGGCATTAGGAAAAATCTGCAAATTCAGAGTTAATGTTTCTAGTTGTAAATATGCCATGTATGGTGGATGAAAGTTCTGTAATCTACATGTTCACAACTCATTCGAGAAAGTTTGTTGAAACCTTGATGCATGTAGCGTGTTCGGAAAATGGAATGTCACTGTGTGGGAAACTATGTAAATTACATTTCTATTGGGAAGTACTCGCTCCACATGAATTTTTCTGCCAAAACTGTCTCATTTTCAAAACTGGTATTAGGAAAATCTTTTGAAATGGGAGAAAATGCTTCAAATTGTCAACATGGCTTTTATGGTGGATGAAAGATCGGTAATCCTTATGCAAACAACTCTGTAGTGAATATTTGTCGAATCCGTGATGCATGTAGCTGTTTCGGAACACGGAATTTCACGATGACGGGTTCTATGTAAATTGCATGTCTATTGGGTAGAACCCGCTCCAAGAGAATTTTTCTGTGGAAACTGCATGAATTTAGAGACTGACATTAGGAGAATACTACTAAATAAGAATAAAATTTCTATGTATAAGTATGCACTGTAAGGTGGATTAAAGTTCGTTAATACACATGTTCACAACTCATTAAAGTATATATTTTGAATCCGTGGTGCATGTAACATGTTCAGAACACAGAATGTCACGGTGATTGAAAGTAGGAAAATTACCTATCTTTTGGGTAGAACTGGCCCCAAGAGCATTTTTCTGCCATATCTGCCTCATTTTCAAAACTGGCTTTCAAACTAACGTGTGAAATCTGAGAAAATTCTTCAAAGTGTCAGTAAGCCTGGTATGGTGGATGAAAGTGCTGTAATCCACTTGCTAACAACTCTGTAGTGAATATTTGTCGCATCCGAGATGCATGTAGCGTGTTCGGAACACGGAATTTGACGGTGAGCGAATCCATGTAAATTACATGTCTATTGGTTAGAACCCGCTCCAAGAGGTTTTTGCCGTGAAATCTGCCTCATTTTCGAAACTGGCGTTTGGAAAGCCCTGTGAAATCACAGAAAATTCTTCTCAGCATCTATATGCCTTCTATAGTGAGAAAGTCCTGTAATACACAAGCAAACAACTCTGTAGTGTATTTTTGTCGAAACTTTTCTGCATGTAGCATGTTCGAAACATGTAATTTCACAGCAGGAGAATCTATGTAATTTACATATCTATTGGGTAGAACACGCTCCAACAGTTTTTTCCTTTGAAAACTGCCTGATTTTCGAATCTGCTATAAGGAAATTATTGCGAACTCAGTGTTAAAGTTTCTAAGTGTCAATATGCCCTGTATGGTGGATGAAAGTTGTGTAATACACATATACACAACTCATTAAGAATGTTTCTCAAATCCGTGATGTGTGTAGCGCGTTCGGAACATGGACTATCACGGTGAGGCAAACTATGTAAATTACATATCTATTGGTTAGAACACGCTCCAGGAGCATTTTAATGAAAATCTGCCTCAGTTTGGAAACTGTTGTTATGAAAACGCTGCAAAATCTGAGTAAATGCTTTAAGGTGACAATATGTCTTCAATGGGTTATTAAAGATGTGTAATTCACATGCTAAGAATTCAGCAGAGAATATTTGTTGAATCCGTGGTGCATGTACAGTTTTCGGAACACGGAATGTTACGGTGAAGGTATCTATGAAAATGAGATGTCTATTGGATAGAACATGCACCAAGAGAATTTTTCTGCGAAAACTGCCTGATTTTCGCAACTGACGTTAGGAAAACCGGCGAAAACTAAGTAAAACTTTCTAGGGGTAAATATGCCTTGTATTGTGGTTGAAAAATCGGTAATCCACATGCTCACAGTCATTAAAAAATATTCGTCGAAGCCATGATGAATGTAACGTTTTCGGAACACGGAATGTCTCGGTGAGTGAAGCTCTGGAAATAACAATTCTGCTTGATAGAACTCGCTTGAATTGAACGTTTCTGTGAAAATTTCATGATTTTCGAAACTGGATGTTAGGAAAAACCTGCGAAATCAGAATAACTATTTCTAGGTGTAAATATGCCTTGTATGGTGGATGAAAGTTTGGTAATCCACATGCTCACACTCATTAAAGAATATTTGTCGAACTCGTGATGCATGTAACGTGTTCGGAATACGGAATGTCATAGTGAAGGAAACAATTTAAGTTACATGTCTATTGGGTAGAACTCGCTTGAAGAGAATTTTTCTGCGAAATGTGCCTCATTTTGAAAACTGCCTTTAGGAGAACCCGATGAAATCTGAGAAAATGCTTCTAAGTGTGAATATGCCTTGAATGGTGAATGAAAGTCCGGTCATCCACATGTTAATAACAGTGTAGTAATTATTTTTTAAACTGTGATTCATGTAGCGATTTTGGAAAATGGAATTTCATGGTAATGAATCTATGTAAATTAAAATTCTATTGAGTAGAATGAGCTAAAAGAGAATATTTCTGCGAATATTGAATGAATATCGAATCTGAAGTTTGGAAAAAGCTGCAAAATGGGAGTAAATATTTGCAGGTGTAAATGTGCCTTTATGATGCAAGAAAGTTCGGTAATCCACATTTTCACAACATATTAAAGAATCTTTTTCTAATTCGTGATGCATATAGCGTGTTCATATCGTGAAATTTCACGGTGATTGAAACAATGTAAAAGAGTTCTCTATTGGGTAGAACTCGCTCCGAGATTGTTTTTCTGCGAAAACTTCGTCATTTTTGAACCTGGCGTTTAAAAAACGCTGCAAAATCTGAGAAAATACTTCTAAGAATCAATATTCAATGTATTGTGATGAAAGTTCGGTAATCCACATGCTAACAAATTTGTACTGAATATTTTCGAATCATATATGCATGTAACATGTTCGGAACACGGAATTTCACGGCCAGGGAATTTATGTAAATTACATTTCCCTTGGTTAGAAATCACTCCAAGAGATTTTTCCTGAGAAATTTGCCTGATTTTCGAAACTGGCTTTAGGAAAAACCTGCAAACCCAGATTACTAGATTCTCGGTGTACATCTGCCTTTTATGGTGGATGACAGTTAGGTAATCCGCATGTTAACTACTCTGTAGTGAATACATGTCGAATCCGAGATACTTGAAATGTGTTCGGAACACAGACTATCACGGTGAGCGAATCTATGTAAAATACAGGTCTCTTTGGTAGAATTTGCTCTAAGAGATTTTTCTGAGAAATCTGCCTCATTTTTGAACCTGGCGTTTGAAAATCTCTGCAAAATCAGAGAAAAAGCTTCAAAGTGTCAATATACCTTGTATTGTGATGCAAGATCGTACAAACACATGCAAACAAATCTGTGGTGAATATTTTTAGAAAGCGTTATGCATGCAGTGTGATCGTATCACGGAAAATCCCGGCGATGGAATCTATGTAAATTACACACCTATTGTTTAGAATACGCTCCAAAAGTTTTTCCCTCATAAAACGGCCTGATTTTCCAAACTGGCATTAGGAAAAATCTGCAAATTCAGAGTTAATGTTTCTAGTTGTAAATATGCCATGTATGGTGGATGAAAGTTCTGTAATCTAAATGTTCACAACTCATTCGAGAAAGTTTGTTGAAACCTTGATGCATGTAGCGTGTTCAGAAAATGGAATGTCACTGTGAGGGAAACTATGTAAATTACATTTCTATTGGGAAGTACTCGCTCCACGTGAATTTTTCTGCCAAATCTGCCTCCTTTTCATAACTGGCATTAGGAAAAACTTTTGAAATGGGAGAAAATGCTTCAAATTGTCAACATAGCTTTTATGGTGGATGAAAGATCGGTAATCCTTATGCAAACAACTCTGTAGTGAATATTTTTCGAATCCGTGATGCATGTAGCTTTTTCGGAACACGGAATTTCACGATGACGGTTTCTATGTAAATTCCATGTCTATTGGGTAGAACCCGCTCCAATAGGATTTTTCTGTGGAAACTGCATGAATTTAGAGACTGACATTAGGAGAATACTACTAAATAAAAATAAAATTTCTATGTATAAATATGCACTGTAAGGTGGATTAAAGTTCATTGATACACATGTTCACAACTCATTAAAGTATATATTTTGAATCCGTGGTGCATGTAACATGTTCAGAACACAGAATGTCACGGTGATTGAAAGTAGGGAAATTACCCAACTTTTGGGTAGAACTGGCCCCAAGAGCATTTTTCTGCCATATCTGCCTCATTTTCAAAACTGGCATTCAAACTAACGTGTGAAATCAAAAATTTCTTCAAAGTGTCAGTAAGCCTGGTATGGTGGATGAAAGTGCTGTAATCCACTTGCTAACAACTCTGTAGTGAATAATTGTCGCATCCGAGATGCATGTAGCGTGTTCGGAACACGGAATTTGACGGTGAGCGAATCCATGTAAATTACATGTCTATTGGTTAGAACCCGCTCCAATAGGTTTTTGCCATGAAATCTGCCTCATTTTCGAAACTGGCGTTTGGAAAGCCCTGTGAAATCACAGAAAATGCTTCTAAGCATCTATATGCCTTCTATAGTGTGAAAGTCCTATAATCCACATGCAAACAACTCTGTAGTGTATTTTTCTCGAAACTTTTCTGCATGTAGCATGTTCGAAACACGTAATTTCACAGCGGGAGAATCCTTGTAATTTACATATCTATTGGGTAGAACATGCTCCAACAGTTTTTTCCTTTGAAAACTGCCTGATGTTCCAAACTGCTATTAGGAAATACATGCGAACTCAGTGTTAATGTTTCTAGGTGTCAATATGCCCTGTATGGTGGATGAAAGTTGTGTAATACACATATACAAAACTCATTAAGAATGTTTCTCAAATCCGTGATGTGTGTAGCGCGTTTGAAACATGGACTGTCACGGTGAGGCAAACTATGTAAATTACATATCTATTGGTTAGAACACGCTCCAGGGGCATTTTACTGAAAACTCTGCCTCAGTTTGGAAACTGTTGTTATGAAAACGCAGCAAAATCTGAGTAAATGCTTTAAGGTGACAATATGTCTTCAATGGGTTATTAAAGATGTCTAATTCACATGCTAAGAAATCAGCAGAGAATATTTGTTGAATCCGTGGTGCATGTACCGTTTTCAGAACACGGAATGTTACGGAGAGGGTATCTATGAAAATGAGATGTCTATTTGATAGAACATGCACCAAGAGAATTTTTCTGCGAAAACTGCTTGATTTTCGCAACTGACCATAGGAAAACCAGCAAAATTTAATTAAATGTTTCTAGGTGTAAATATGCCTTGTATTGTGGTTGAAAAATTGGTAATCCACATGATCACAGTCATTAAAAAATGTTTGTCGAAACCATGATGAATGTAACGTTTTCGGAACACGGAATGTCTCAGTGAGTGAAGCTCTGAAAATAACAATTCCGCTTGATAGAACTCGCTTGAATTGAATGTTTCTGTGAAAATTTCATGATTTTCGAAACTGGATGTTAGGAAAAACCTGCGAAATAAGAATAACTACTTCTAGGTGTAAATATGCCTTGTATGGTGGATGAAAGTTCGGTAATCCACATGCTCACACTCATTAAAGAATATTTGTCGAACCCGTGAAGCATGTAACGTGTTCGGAATACGGAATGTCATAGTGAAGGAAACAGTGCAAGTTACATGTCTATTGGGTAGAACTCGCTTGAAGAGAATTTTTCTGCGAAATGTGCCTCATTTGAAAACTGCCTTTAGGAGTACCCGGTGAAATCTTAGAAAATGCTTCTAAGTGTGAATATGCCTTGAATGGTGAATGAAAGTCCGGTCATCCACATGTTAATAACAGTGTAGTAATTATTTTTTAAACTGTGATTCATGTAGCGCTTTAGGAAAATGGTATTTCATGGTAATGAAATTATGTAAATTAAAATTCTATTGAGCAGAACGAGCTAGAAAAGAATTTTTCTGCGAAAATTGCATGATTATCGAATTTGAAGTTTGGAAAAAGCTGCAAAAAGGGAGTAAATATTTGCAGGTGTAAATGTGCCTTTATGATGCAAGAAAGTTCGGTAATCCACATTTTCACAACATATTAAAGAATCATTTTCTAATCCGTGATGCATAAAGCGTGTTCAGATCGTGAAATTTCACGGTGATTGAAACAATGTAAAAGAGTTCTCTATTGGGTAGAACTCGCTCCGAGAGTGTTTTTCTGCGAAAACTTCGTCATTTTTGAAACTGGCGTTTAACAACGCTGCAAAATCTGAGAAAATACTTCTAAGAATCAATATTCAATGTATTGTAATGAAAGTTCGGTAATCCACATGCTAACAAATTTGTACTGAATATTTGTCGAATCCTTTATGCATGTAACATGTTAGGAACACGGAATTTCACGGCCAAGGAATTTATGTAAATTACATTTCCCTTGGTTAGAAATCACTCCAAGAGATTTTTCCTGACAAATCGGCCTGATTTTCGAAACTGGCTTTAGGAAAATTCTGCAAATCCAGATTACTAGATTCTCGGTGTACATCTGCCTTTTATGGTGGATGACAGTTAGGTAATCCGCATGTTAACTACTCTGTAGTGAATATTTGTCGAATCCGAGATACGTGAAGTGTGTTCGGAACACAGACTATCACGGTGAGCGAATCTATGTAAAATACAGGTCTCTTGGGTAGAATTTGCTCTAAGAGATTTTTCTGAGAAATCTGCCTCATTTTTGAACCTGGCGTTTGAAAATCTCGGCAAAATCAGAGAAAATGCTTCAAAGTGTCAATATGCCTTGTATTGTGATGCAAGATCGTAAAACCACATGCAAACAAATCTGTGGTGAATATTTTTAGAAAGCGTTATGCATGCAGTGTGATCGTATCACGGAAAATCCCGGCGATGGAATCTATGTAAATTACACACCTATTGTTTAGAATACGCTCCAAAAGATTTTCCCTCATAAAACGGCCTGATTTTCCAAACTGGCATTAGGAAAAAGCTGCAAATTCAGATTTAATGTTTCTAGTTGTAAATATGCCATGTATGGTGGATGAAAGTTCTGTAATCTACATGTTCACAACTCATTCGAGAAAGTTTGTTGAAACCTTGATGCATGTAGCGTGTTCAGAAAATGGAATGTCACTTTGAGGGAAACTATGTAACTTACATTTCTATTGGGAAGTACTCGCTCCACGAGAATTTTTCTGCCAAATCTGCCTCCTTTTCAAAACTGGCATTAGGAAAAACTTTTGAAATGGGAGAAAATGCTTCAAATTGTCAACATGGCTTTTATGGTGGATGAAAGATCGGTAATCCTTATGCAAACAACTCTGTAGTGAATATTTGTCGAATCCGTGATGCATGTAGCTTTTTCGGAACACGGAATTTCACGATGATGGGTTCTATGTAAATTGCAAGTCTATTGGGTAGAACCCGCTCCAAGAGGATTTTTCTGTGGAAACTGCATGAATTTAGAGACTGACATTAGGAGAATACTACTAAATAAGAATAAAATTTCTATGTATAAATATGCACTGTAAGGTGGATTAAAGTTCGTTAATACACATGTTCACAAATCATTAAAGTATATATTTTGAATCCGTGGTGCATGTAACATGTTCAGAACACAGAATGTCACGGTGATTGAAAGTAGGAAAATTACCTATCTTTTGGGTAGAACTGGCCCCAAGAGCATTTTTCTGCCATATCTGCCTCATTTTCAAAACTGGCATTCAAACTAACGTGTGAAATCAAAAAATTCTTCAAAGTGTCAGTAAGCCTGGTATGGTGGATGAAAGTGCTGTAATCCACTTGCTAACAACTCTGTAGTGAATATTTGTCGCATCCGAGATGCATGTAGCGTGTTCGGAACACGGAATTTGACAGTGAGCGAATCCATGTAAATTACCTGTTTATTGGTTAGAACCCGCTCCAAGAGGTTTCTGCCATGAAATCTGCATCATTTTCGAAACTGGCGTTTGGAAAGCACTGTGAAATCACAGAAAATGCTTCTAAGCATCTATATGCCTTCTATAGTGTGAAAGTCCTGTAATCCACATGCAAACAACTATGTAGTGTATTTTTTCGAAACATTTCTGCATGTAGCATGTTCGAAACACGTAATTTCACAGCGGGAGAATCCTTGTAATTTACATATCTATTGGATATAACATGCTCCAACATTTTTTCCTTTGAAAACTGCCTGATTTTCGAAACTGCTATAAGGAAATATTTGTGAACTAAGTCTTAATGTTTCTAGGTGTCAATATGCCCTGTATGGTGGATGAAAATTGTGTAATACACATATACAAAACTCATTAAGAATGTTTCTCTAATCCGTGATGTGTGTAGCGCGTTCGGAACATGGACTATCACAGTGAGGCAAACTATGTAAATTACATATCTATTGGTTAGAACACGCTCCATGGGCATTTTACTGAAAAATCTGCCTCAGTTTGGAAACTGTTGTTATGAAAACGCTGCAAAATCTGAGTAAATGCTTTAAGGTGACAATATGTCTTCAAAGGGTTATTAAAGATGTGTAATTCACATGCTAAGAATTCAGCAGGGAATATTTGTTGAATCCTTGGTGCATGTACAGTTTTCGGAACACGGAATGTTACGGTGAAGTTATCTATGTAAATGAGATGTCTATTGGATAGAACATGCACCAAGAGAATTTTTCTGCGAAAACTGCCTGTTTTTCGCAACTGACCATAGGAAAACCGGCGAAATCTATGTAAATGTTTCTAGGTGTACATATGCCTTGTATTGGGGTTGAAAAATCGGTAATCCACATGCTCACAGTCATTAAAAAATATTTGTCAAAGCCATGATGAATGTAATGTTTTCGGAACACCGAATGTCTCGGTGAGTGAAGCTCTGAAAATAACAATTCTGCTTGATAGAACTCGCTTGAATTGAATGTTTCTGTGAAAATTTCATGATTTTGGAAACTGGATGTTAGGAAAAACCTGTGAAAACAGAATAACTACTTGTAGGTTTAAATATGCCTTTTATGGTGGATTAAAGTTCGGTAATCCACATGCTCAAACTCATTAAAGAATATTTGTCGAACTCGTGATGCATGTAACGTGTTAGGAATACGGAATGTCATAGTGAAGGAAACAAAGCAAGTTACATGTCTATTGGGTAGAACTCGCTTGAAGAGAGTTTTTCTGCGAAATGTGCCTCATTTTGAAAACTGCCTTTAGGAGAACCCGGTGAAATCTGAGAAAATGCTTCTAAGTGTGAATATGCCTTGAATGGTGAATGAAAGTCCGGTCATCCACATGTTAATAACAGTGTAGTAATTATTTTTTAAACTGTGATTCATGTAGCGCTTAAGAAAATGGTATTTCATGGTAATGAAACTATGTAAATTAAAATTCTATTGAGCAGAATGAGCTAGAAAAGAATTTTTTTGCGAAAATTGCATGATTATCGAATCTGAAGTTTTGAAAAAGCTGCAAAAAGGGAGTAAATATTTGCAGGTGTAAATGTGCCTTTATGATGCAAGAAAGTTCGGGAATCCACATTTTCACAACATATTAAAGAATCATTTTCTAATCCGTGATGCATATAGCCGTGTTCAGATCGTGAAATTTCACGGTGATTGAAACAATGTAAAAGAGTTCTCTATTGGGTAGAACTCGCTCCGAGAGGGTTTTTCTGCAAAAACTTCGTCATTTTTGAACCTGGAGTTTAGAAAACGCTGCAAAATCTGAGAAAATACTTCTAAGAATCAATATTCAATGTATTGTGATGAAAGTTCGGTAATCCACATGCTAACAAATTTGTAGAGAGTAATTTTTGAGTCATTTATGCATGTAACTTGTTCGGAACACGGAATTTGACGGCCAGGGAATTTATGTAAATTACATTTCCCTTGGTTAGAAATCACACCAAGAGATTTTTCCTGAGAAATCGGCCTGATTTTCGAACCCAGCGTTAGGAAAAACTTGTGAACCCAGATTACTAGATTCTCGGTGTACATCTGCCTTTTATGGTGGATGAAAGTTCGGTAATCCGCATGCTAACTACTCTGTAGTGAATATTTGTCGAATCCGAGATACGTGAAGTGTGTTCAGAACACAGAATATCACGGTGAGCGAATCTATGTAAAATTCATGTCTCGGGTAGAATTTGCTCTAAGAGTTTTTTTCTGAGAAATCTGCCTCATTTTTGAACCTGGCGTTTGAAAATCTCTGCAAAATCAGAGAAAATGCTTCAAAGTGTCAATATGCCTTGTATTGTGATGCAAGATCATAAAACCACATGCAAACAAATCTGTGGTGAATATTTTTAGAAATAGTTATGCATGCAGTGTGATCGTATCACGGAAAATCCCGGCGATGGAATCTATGTAAATTACACACCTATTGGTTAGAATGCGCTCCAAAAATTTTTCCCTGAGAAAACGGTCTGATTTTCCAAACTGGCATTAGGAAAAAACTGCAAATTCAGGGTTAATGTTTCTAGTTGTAAATATGCCATGTATGGTGGATGAAAGTTCTGTAATCTACATGTTCACAACTCATTCGAGAAAGATTGTTGAAACCTTGATGCATGTAGCGTGTTCGGAGAATTGAATATCACTGTTAGGGAAACTATGTAAATTACATTTCTTTTGGGAAGTACTCGCTCCACGAGCATTTTTCGGCCATATCTGCCTCCTTTTCAAAATTGGCATTAGGAAAAACTTTCGAAATGTGAGAAAATGCTTCAAAGTGTCAACATGGCTTTTATGGTGGATGAAACTTCGGTAAACCTTATGCTAACAAATCTGTACTGAATATTTGTCAAATCCGTGATGCATGTAGATTTTTTGGAACACGGAATTTCACGATGACGGGTTCTATGTAAATTGCATGTCTATTGGGTAGAACTCGCTCCAAGAGGATTTTTCTGTGGAAACTGCATGATTTTACAGACTGACATTAGGAGAATACTACTAAATCAGAATAAAATTTCTATGTATAAATATGCACTGTAAGGTGGATTAAAGTTCGTTAATACACATGTGCACAACTCATTAAAGAATGTTTGTTGAATCCGTGGTGCATGTAACGTGTTCAGAACACGGAATGACACGGTGATTGAAAGTAGGGAAATTGCCTATCTTTTGGGTAGAACTGGCTCCAAGAGCATTTTTCTGCCAAATCGGCCTCATTTTCAAAACAGGCGTTCAAACTAACGTGTGAAATCTGAGAAAATTCTTCAAAGTGTCACTAAGCCTTCTATGGTGAAAGAAAGTGCTGTAATCCACCTGCTAACAACTCTGTAGTGAATAATTGTCGCATCCGAAATGCATGTAGCGTATTCAGAACACGGAATTTGACGGTGAGTGAATCCATGTAAATTACATGTATATTGGTTAGAACCAGCTCCAAGAGGTTTTTGCCGTGAAATCTGCCTCATTTCCGAAACTGGCGTTTGGAAAGCTCTGTGAAATCACAGAAAATGCTTCTAAGCGTGTATATGCTTCTATAGTGAGAAAGTCCTGTAATCCACATGCAAACAACCCTGTAGTGTATTTTTGTCGAAACTTTTCTGCATGTAGCATGTTCGAAACACGTAATTTCACAGCGGGAGAATCTATTAAATTTACATATCTATTGGGTAGAACACGCTCCAACAGTTTTTTCATTTGAAACCTGCCTGATTTTCGAAACTGCTATTAAGAAATACCTGTGAACTCAGTGTTAAAATTTCTAGGTGTCAATATGCCTTGTATGATGGATGAAAGTTGTGTAATACACATAGACACAACTCATTAAGAAAGTTTGTTAAATCCGTGATGTGTGTAGCGCGTTCAGAACATGGACTGTCACGGTGAGGCAAACTTTGTAAATTACATATCTATTGGTTACAACACGCTCCCGGAGCATTTTACTGAAAAATCTGCCTCAGTTTGGAAACTTTTGTTATGAAAACGCTGCAAAATCTGAGTAAATGCTTTAAGGTGACAATATGTCTTCAATGGGTTATTAAAGATGTCTAATTCACATGCTAATAATTCAGCAGGGAATATTTTTTGAATCCGTGGTTCATGTACATTTTCGGAACACGGAATGTTGCGGTGAAGTTATCTATGAAAATGAGATGTCTATTGGTTAGAACATGCACCAAGAGAATTTTTCTGCGAAAACTGCCTGATTTTTGTAACTGACGTTAGGAAAACCTGCGAAATGTAAGTAAATGTTTCTAGGTGTAAATATGCCTTGTATTGTGGTTGAAAAATCGGTAATCCACAAGCTCAATGTCAATAAATAATGTTTGTCGAAGCCATGATGAATGTAACGTTTTCGGAACACGGAATGTCTCAGTGAGTGAAGCTCTGAAAATAAGATTTCTGCTTAATAGAACTGGCTTGAATTGAATGTTTATGTGAAAATTTCATGATTTTCGAAACTGGATGTTAGGAAAAACCTGCGAAATCAGAATAACTACATCTAGGTGTAAATATGCCTTGTATGGTGGATGAAAGTTCGGTAATCCACATGCTCACACTCATTAAAGAATGTTTGGCGAACTCGTGATGCATGTAATGTGTTTGGAATACGGAATGTCATAGTGAAGGAAACAATGTAAATTACATGTCTATTGGGTAGAACTCACTTGAAGAGAATATTTTTGCGAAATGTGCCTCATTTTGAAAACTGCCATTACGAGAACCCTGTTAAATCTGAGAAAATGATACTAAGTGTCAATATGCCTTGAATGGTGAATGAAAGTCCGGTCATCCACATGTTAATAACAGTGTAATAATTATTTTGTAAACCGTGACTCATGTAGCGATTTTCGAAAATGGAATTTCACGGTAATGAAGCTATGTAAATTACAATTCTATTGAGTAGAACGAGCTAGAAGAGAATTTTTCTGCGAAAATTGCATGATTATCGAATCTGAAGTTTGGAAAAAGCTGCAAAAAGGGAGTAAATATTTGCAGGTGTAAATGTGCCTTTATGTTGCAACAAAGTTCGGTCATCCACATTTTCACAACATATTAAAGAATCTCTTTCTAATCCGTGATGCATGTAGCGTGTTCAGAACATGGATATTCACGGTGATTGAAACAATGTAAATGACTTCTCTATTGGGTAGAACTCGCTCCGAGAGTGTTTTTCTGCGAAAACTTCGTCAGTTTTGAACCTGGCGTTTAGAAAACGCTGCAAAATCTGAGAAAATACTTCTAAGAATCAATATTCAATGTATTGAGATGAAAGTTCGGTAATCCACATGCTACGAAATTTGTAGTGAATATATCTCGGATCATTTTTGCATGTAACATGGTTGGAACACGGAATTTCACGGCCAGGGAATTTATGAAAAATTACATTTCCCTTGGTTAGAAATCTCTCCAAGAGTTTATCCTGAGAAATCACCCTGATCTTCGAAACTGGCGTTAGGAATACCTGCGAACCCAGATTACTAGATTCTCGGTGTACATCTGCCTTTTATGGTGGATGAAAGTTCGGTAATTTGCATGCTATCTACTCTGTATTGAATATTTGTCGAATCCGAGATACATGAAGTGTGTTCGGAACACAGAATATCACGGTGAGCGAATCTATGTAAAATACAGGCCTCTTGGGTAGAATTTGCTCTAAGAGATTTTTCTGAGAAATCTGCCTCATTTTTGAACCTGGCGTTTGAAAATCTCTGCAAAATCAGAGAAAATTCTTCAAAGAGTCAATATGCCTTGTATTGTGATGCAAGATCGTAAATCCACATGCAAACAAATCTGTGGTGAATATTTTTAGAAAGTGTTATGCATGCAGTGTGATCGTATCACGGAAAATCCCGGCGATGGAATCTATGCAAATTACACACCTATTGTTTAGAATTCGCTCCAAATTTTTTCCCTGAGAAAACGGCCTGATTTTCCAAACTGGCATTAGGAAAAAGCTGCAAATTCAGAGTTAATGTTTCTAGTTGAAAATATGCCATGTATGGTGGATGAAATTTCTGTAATCTACATGTTCACAACTCATTCAAGAAAGTTTGTTGAAAAATTGATGCATGTAGCGTGTTCGGAAAATGGAATGTCAATGTGAGGGAAACTATGTAAATTACATTTCTAATGGGAAGTATTCACTCCTCGGGAATTTTTCTGCCAAATCTGCCTCCTTTTCAAAACTGGCATTAGGAAAAACTTTCGAAATGTGAGAAAATGCTTCAAATTGTCAACATGGCTTTTATGGTGGATGAAAGTTCAGTAATCCTTATGGAAACAACTCTGAAGTGAATATTTGTCGAATCCGTCATGCATGTAGAGTGTTCATAACACGGAATTTCACGATGCCGTGTTCTTAGTAAATTGCATGTCTATTGGGTAGAACTCGCTCCAAGAGGATTTTTCTGTGGAAACTGCATGATTTTACAGACTGACATTAGGAGAATACTACTAAATCAGAATAAAATTTCTATGTATGAATATGAACTGTAAGGTGGATTAAAGTTCGTTAATACACATGTTCACAACTCATTAAAGAATGTTTGTTGAATCCGTGGTGCATGTAACATGTTCTGAACACGGAATGTCACGGTGATTGAAAGTAGGGAAATTACCTATCTTTTGGGTAGAACTGGCTCCAAGAGTATTTTTCTGCCAAATCTGCCTCATTTTCAAAACTGGCATTCAAAGTAACGTGTGAAATCTGAGAAAATTCTTCAAAGTGTCATTAAGCCTGGTATGGTGGATGAAAGTGCTGTAATCCACTTGCTAACAACTCTGTAGTGAATATTTGTCGCATCCGAGATGCATGTAGCGTGTTCGGAACACGGAATTTGACGGTGAGCGAATCCATGTAAATTACATGTCTATTGGTTAGAACCCGCTCCAAGAGGTTTTTGCCGTGAAATCTGCCTCATTTTCGAAACTGGCGTTTGGAAAGCCCTGTGAAATCACAGAAAATTCTTCTCAGCATCTATATGCCTTCTATAGTGAGAAAGTCCTGTAATACACAAGCAAACAACTCTGTAGTGTATTTTTGTCGAAACTTTTCTGCATGTAGCATGTTCGAAACATGTAATTTCACAGCAGGAGAATCTATGTAATTTACATATCTATTGGGTAGAACACGCTCCAACAGTTTTTTCCTTTGAAAACTGCCTGATTTTCGAATCTGCTATAAGGAAATTATTGCGAACTCAGTGTTAAAGTTTCTAAGTGTCAATATGCCCTGTATGGTGGATGAAAGTTGTGTAATACACATATACACAACTCATTAAGAATGTTTCTCAAATCCGTGATGTGTGTAGCGCGTTCGGAACATGGACTATCACGGTGAGGCAAACTATGTAAATTACATATCTATTGGTTAGAACACGCTCCAGGAGCATTTTAATGAAAATCTGCCTCAGTTTGGAAACTGTTGTTATGAAAACGCTGCAAAATCTGAGTAAATGCTTTAAGGTGACAATATGTCTTCAATGGGTTATTAAAGATGTGTAATTCACATGCTAAGAATTCAGCAGAGAATATTTGTTGAATCCGTGGTGCATGTACAGTTTTCGGAACACGGAATGTTACGGTGAAGGTATCTATGTAAATGAGATGTCTATTGGATAGAACATGCACCAAGAGAATTTTTCTGCGAAAACTGCCTGATTTTCGCAACTGACGTTAGGAAAACCGGCGAAAACTAAGTAAAACTTTCTAGGGGTAAATATGCCTTGTATTGTGGTTGAAAAATCGGTAATCCACATGCTCACAGTCATTAAAAAATATTCGTCGAAGCCATGATGAATGTAACGTTTTCGGAACACGGAATGTCTCGGTGAGTGAAGCTCTGTAAATAACAATTCTGCTTGATAGAACTCGCTTGAATTGAACGTTTCTGTGAAAATTTCATGATTTTCGAAACTGGATGTTAGGAAAAACCTGCGAAATCAGAATAACTATTTCTAGGTGTAAATATGCCTTGTATGGTGGATGAAAGTTTGGTAATCCACATGCTCACACTCATTAAAGAATATTTGTCGAACTCGTGATGCATGTAACGTGTTCGGAATACGGAATGTCATAGTGAAGGAAACAATTTAAGTTACATGTCTATTGGGTAGAACTCGCTTGAAGAGAATTTTTCTGCGAAATGTGCCTCATTTTGAAAACTGCCTTTAGGAGAACCCGATGAAATCTGAGAAAATGCTTCTAAGTGTGAATATGCCTTGAATGGTGAATGAAAGTCCGGTCATCCACATGTTAATAACAGTGTAGTAATTATTTTTTAAACTGTGATTCATGTAGCGATTTTGGAAAATGGAATTTCATGGTAATGAATCTATGTAAATTAAAATTCTATTGAGTAGAATGAGCTAAAAGAGAATATTTCTGCGAATGTTGAATGAATATCGAATCTGAAGTTTGGAAAAAGCTGCAAAAAGGGAGTAAATATTTGCAGGTGTAAATGTGCCTTTATGATGCAAGAAAGTTCGGTAATCCACATTTTCACAACATATTAAAGAATCATTTTCTAATCCGTGATGCATAAAGCGTGTTCAGATCGTGAAATTTCACGGTGATTGAAACAATGTAAAAGAGTTCTCTATTGGGTAGAACTCGCTCCGAGAGTGTTTTTCTGCGAAAACTTCGTCATTTTTGAAACTGGCGTTTAACAACGCTGCAAAATCTGAGAAAATACTTCTAAGAATCAATATTCAATGTATTGTAATGAAAGTTCGGTAATCCACATGCTAACAAATTTGTACTGAATATTTGTCGAATCCTTTATGCATGTAACATGTTAGGAACACGGAATTTCACGGCCAAGGAATTTATGTAAATTACATTTCCCTTGGTTAGAAATCACTCCAAGAGATTTTTCCTGACAAATCGGCCTGATTTTCGAAACTGGCTTTAGGAAAATTCTGCAAATCCAGATTACTAGATTCTCGGTGTACATCTGCCTTTTATGGTGGATGACAGTTAGGTAATCCGCATGTTAACTACTCTGTAGTGAATATTTGTCGAATCCGAGATACGTGAAGTGTGTTCGGAACACAGACTATCACGGTGAGCGAATCTATGTAAAATACAGGTCTCTTGGGTAGAATTTGCTCTAAGAGATTTTTCTGAGAAATCTGCCTCATTTTTGAACCTGGCGTTTGAAAATCTCGGCAAAATCAGAGAAAATGCTTCAAAGTGTCAATATGCCTTGTATTGTGATGCAAGATCGTAAAACCACATGCAAACAAATCTGTGGTGAATATTTTTAGAAAGCGTTATGCATGCAGTGTGATCGTATCACGGAAAATCCCGGCGATGGAATCTATGTAAATTACACACCTATTGTTTAGAATACGCTCCAAAAGATTTTCCCTCATAAAACGGCCTGATTTTCCAAACTGGCATTAGGAAAAAGCTGCAAATTCAGAGTTAATGTTTCTAGTTGTAAATATGCCATGTATGGTGGATGAAAGTTCTGTAATCTACATGTTCACAACTCATTCGAGAAAGTTTGTTGAAACCTTGATGCATGTAGCGTGTTCAGAAAATGGAATGTCACTTTGAGGGAAACTATGTAACTTACATTTCTATTGGGAAGTACTCGCTCCACGAGAATTTTTCTGCCAAATCTGCCTCCTTTTCAAAACTGGCATTAGGAAAAACTTTTGAAATGGGAGAAAATGCTTCAAATTGTCAACATGGCTTTTATGGTGGATGAAAGATCGGTAATCCTTATGCAAACAACTCTGTAGTGAATATTTGTCGAATCCGTGATGCATGTAGCTTTTTCGGAACACGGAATTTCACGATGATGGGTTCTATGTAAATTGCAAGTCTATTGGGTAGAACCCGCTCCAAGAGGATTTTTCTGTGGAAACTGCATGAATTTAGAGACTGACATTAGGAGAATACTACTAAATAAGAATAAAATTTCTATGTATAAATATGCACTGTAAGGTGGATTAAAGTTCGTTAATACACATGTTCACAAATCATTAAAGTATATATTTTGAATCCGTGGTGCATGTAACATGTTCAGAACACAGAATGTCACGGTGATTGAAAGTAGGAAAATTACCTATCTTTTGGGTAGAACTGGCCCCAAGAGCATTTTTCTGCCATATCTGCCTCATTTTCAAAACTGGCATTCAAACTAACGTGTGAAATCAAAAAATTCTTCAAAGTGTCAGTAAGCCTGGTATGGTGGATGAAAGTGCTGTAATCCACTTGCTAACAACTCTGTAGTGAATATTTGTCGCATCCGAGATGCATGTAGCGTGTTCGGAACACGGAATTTGACAGTGAGCGAATCCATGTAAATTACCTGTTTATTGGTTAGAACCCGCTCCAAGAGGTTTCTGCCATGAAATCTGCATCATTTTCGAAACTGGCGTTTGGAAAGCACTGTGAAATCACAGAAAATGCTTCTAAGCATCTATATGCCTTCTATAGTGTGAAAGTCCTGTAATCCACATGCAAACAACTATGTAGTGTATTTTTTCGAAACATTTCTGCATGTAGCATGTTCGAAACACGTAATTTCACAGCGGGAGAATCCTTGTAATTTACATATCTATTGGATATAACATGCTCCAACATTTTTTCCTTTGAAAACTGCCTGATTTTCGAAACTGCTATAAGGAAATATTTGCGAACTAAGTCTTAATGTTTCTAGGTGTCAATATGCACTGTATGGTGGATGAAAATTGTGTAATACACATATACAAAACTCATTAAGAATGTTTCTCTAATCCGTGATGTGTGTAGCGCGTTCGGAACATGGACTATCACAGTGAGGCAAACTATGTAAATTACATATCTATTGGTTAGAACACGCTCCATGGGCATTTTACTGAAAAATCTGCCTCAGTTTGGAAACTGTTGTTATGAAAACGCTGCAAAATCTGAGTAAATGCTTTAAGGTGACAATATGTCTTCAATGGGTTATTAAAGATGTGTAATTCACATGCTAAGAATTCAGCAGGGAATATTTGTTGAATCCTTGGTGCATGTACAGTTTTCGGAACACGGAATGTTACGGTGAAGTTATCTATGTAAATGAGATGTCTATTGGATAGAACATGCACCAAGAGAATTTTTCTGCGAAAACTGCCTGTTTTTCGCAACTGACCATAGGAAAACCGGCGAAATCTATGTAAATGTTTCTAGGTGTACATATGCCTTGTATTGGGGTTGAAAAATCGGTAATCCACATGCTCACAGTCATTAAAAAATATTTGTCGAAGCCATGATGAATGTAATGTTTTCGGAACACGGAATGTCTCGGTGAGTGAAGCTCTGAAAATAACAATTCTGCTTGATAGAACTCGCTTGAATTGAATGTTTCTGTGAAAATTTCATGATTTTGGAAACTGGATGTTAGGAAAAACCTGTGAAAACAGAATAACTACTTGTAGGTTTAAATATGCCTTTTATGGTGGATTAAAGTTCGGTAATCCACATGCTCAAACTCATTAAAGAATATTTGTCGAACTCGTGATGCATGTAACGTGTTAGGAATACGGAATGTCATAGTGAAGGAAACAAAGCAAGTTACATGTCTATTGGGTAGAACTCGCTTGAAGAGAGTTTTTCTGCGAAATGTGCCTCATTTTGAAAACTGCCTTTAGGAGAACCCGGTGAAATCTGAGAAAATGCTTCTAAGTGTGAATATGCCTTGAATGGTGAATGAAAGTCCGGTCATCCACATGTTAATAACAGTGTAGTAATTATTTTTTAAACTGTGATTCATGTAGCGCTTAAGAAAATGGTATTTCATGGTAATGAAACTATGTAAATTAAAATTCTATTGAGCAGAATGAGCTAGAAAAGAATTTTTTTGCGAAAATTGCATGATTATCGAATCTGAAGTTTTGAAAAAGCTGCAAAAAGGGAGTAAATATTTGCAGGTGTAAATGTGCCTTTATGATGCAAGAAAGTTCGGGAATCCACATTTTCACAACATATTAAAGAATCATTTTCTAATCCGTGATGCATATAGCCGTGTTCAGATCGTGAAATTTCACGGTGATTGAAACAATGTAAAAGAGTTCTCTATTGGGTAGAACTCGCTCCGAGAGGGTTTTTCTGCAAAAACTTCGTCATTTTTGAACCTGGAGTTTAGAAAACGCTGCAAAATCTGAGAAAATACTTCTAAGAATCAATATTCAATGTATTGTGATGAAAGTTCGGTAATCCACATGCTAACAAATTTGTAGAGAGTAATTTTTGAGTCATTTATGCATGTAACTTGTTCGGAACACGGAATTTGACGGCCAGGGAATTTATGTAAATTACATTTCCCTTGGTTAGAAATCACACCAAGAGATTTTTCCTGAGAAATCGGCCTGATTTTCGAACCCAGCGTTAGGAAAAACTTGTGAACCCAGATTACTAGATTCTCGGTGTACATCTGCCTTTTATGGTGGATGAAAGTTCGGTAATCCGCATGCTAACTACTCTGTAGTGAATATTTGTCGAATCCGAGATACGTGAAGTGTGTTCAGAACACAGAATATCACGGTGAGCGAATCTATGTAAAATTCATGTCTCGGGTAGAATTTGCTCTAAGAGTTTTTTTCTGAGAAATCTGCCTCATTTTTGAACCTGGCGTTTGAAAATCTCTGCAAAATCAGAGAAAATGCTTCAAAGTGTCAATATGCCTTGTATTGTGATGCAAGATCATAAAACCACATGCAAACAAATCTGTGGTGAATATTTTTAGAAATAGTTATGCATGCAGTGTGATCGTATCACGGAAAATCCCGGCGATGGAATCTATGTAAATTACACACCTATTGGTTAGAATGCGCTCCAAAAATTTTTCCCTGAGAAAACGGTCTGATTTTCCAAACTGGCATTAGGAAAAAACTGCAAATTCAGGGTTAATGTTTCTAGTTGTAAATATGCCATGTATGGTGGATGAAAGTTCTGTAATCTACATGTTCACAACTCATTCGAGAAAGATTGTTGAAACCTTGATGCATGTAGCGTGTTCGGAGAATTGAATATCACTGTGTGGGAAACTATGTAAATTACATTTCTTTTGGGAAGTACTCGCTCCACGAGCATTTTTCGGCCATATCTGCCTCCTTTTCAAAATTGGCATTAGGAAAAACTTTCGAAATGTGAGAAAATGCTTCAAAGTGTCAACATGGCTTTTATGGTGGATGAAACTTCGGTAAACCTTATGCTAACAAATCTGTAGTGAATATTTGTCAAATCCGTGATGCATGTAGATTTTTTGGAACACGGAATTTCACGATGACGGGTTCTATGTAAATTGCATGTCTATTGGGTAGAACTCGCTCCAAGAGGATTTTTCTGTGGAAACTGCATGATTTTACAGACTGACATTAGGAGAATACTACTAAATCAGAATAAAATTTCTATGTATAAATATGCACTGTAAGGTGGATTAAAGTTCGTTAATACACATGTGCACAACTCATTAAAGAATGTTTGTTGAATCCGTGGTGCATGTAACGTGTTCAGAACACGGAATGACACGGTGATTGAAAGTAGGGAAATTGCCTATCTTTTGGGTAGAACTGGCTCCAAGAGCATTTTTCTGCCAAATCGGCCTCATTTTCAAAACAGGCGTTCAAACTAACGTGTGAAATCTGAGAAAATTCTTCAAAGTGTCACTAAGCCTTCTATGGTGAAAGAAAGTGCTGTAATCCACCTGCTAACAACTCTGTAGTGAATAATTGTCGCATCCGAAATGCATGTAGCGTATTCAGAACACGGAATTTGACGGTGAGTGAATCCATGTAAATTACATGTATATTGGTTAGAACCAGCTCCAAGAGGTTTTTGCCGTGAAATCTGCCTCATTTCCGAAACTGGCGTTTGGAAAGCTCTGTGAAATCACAGAAAATGCTTCTAAGCGTGTATATGCTTCTATAGTGAGAAAGTCCTGTAATCCACATGCAAACAACCCTGTAGTGTATTTTTGTCGAAACTTTTCTGCATGTAGCATGTTCGAAACACGTAATTTCACAGCGGGAGAATCTATTAAATTTACATATCTATTGGGTAGAACACGCTCCAACAGTTTTTTCATTTGAAACCTGCCTGATTTTCGAAACTGCTATTAAGAAATACCTGTGAACTCAGTGTTAAAATTTCTAGGTGTCAATATGCCTTGTATGATGGATGAAAGTTGTGTAATACACATAGACACAACTCATTAAGAAAGTTTGTTAAATCCGTGATGTGTGTAGCGCGTTCAGAACATGGACTGTCACGGTGAGGCAAACTTTGTAAATTACATATCTATTGGTTAGAACACGCTCCCGGAGCATTTTACTGAAAAATCTGCCTCAGTTTGGAAACTTTTGTTATGAAAACGCTGCAAAATCTGAGTAAATGCTTTAAGGTGACAATATGTCTTCAATGGGTTATTAAAGATGTCTAATTCACATGCTAATAATTCAGCAGGGAATATTTTTTGAATCCGTGGTTCATGTACATTTTTCGGAACACGGAATGTTGCGGTGAAGTTATCTATGAAAATGAGATGTCTATTGGTTAGAACATGCACCAAGAGAATTTTTCTGCGAAAACTGCCTGATTTTTGTAACTGACGTTAGGAAAACCTGCGAAATGTAAGTAAATGTTTCTAGGTGTAAATATGCCTTGTATTGTGGTTGAAAAATCGGTAATCCACAAGCTCAATGTCAATAAATAATGTTTGTCGAAGCCATGATGAATGTAACGTTTTCGGAACACGGAATGTCTCAGTGAGTGAAGCTCTGAAAATAAGATTTCTGCTTAATAGAACTGGCTTGAATTGAATGTTTATGTGAAAATTTCATGATTTTCGAAACTGGATGTTAGGAAAAACCTGCGAAATCAGAATAACTACATCTAGGTGTAAATATGCCTTGTATGGTGGATGAAAGTTCGGTAATCCACATGCTCACACTCATTAAAGAATGTTTGGCGAACTCGTGATGCATGTAATGTGTTTGGAATACGGAATGTCATAGTGAAGGAAACAATGTAAATTACATGTCTATTGGGTAGAACTCACTTGAAGAGAATATTTTTGCGAAATGTGCCTCATTTTGAAAACTGCCATTACGAGAACCCTGTTAAATCTGAGAAAATGATACTAAGTGTCAATATGCCTTGAATGGTGAATGAAAGTCCGGTCATCCACATGTTAATAACAGTGTAATAATTATTTTGTAAACCGTGACTCATGTAGCGATTTTCGAAAATGGAATTTCACGGTAATGAAGCTATGTAAATTACAATTCTATTGAGTAGAACGAGCTAGAAGAGAATTTTTCTGCGAAAATTGCATGATTATCGAATCTGAAGTTTGGAAAAAGCTGCAAAAAGGGAGTAAATATTTGCAGGTGTAAATGTGCCTTTATGTTGCAACAAAGTTCGGTCATCCACATTTTCACAACATATTAAAGAATCTCTTTCTAATCCGTGATGCATGTAGCGTGTTCAGAACATGGATATTCACGGTGATTGAAACAATGTAAATGACTTCTCTATTGGGTAGAACTCGCTCCGAGAGTGTTTTTCTGCGAAAACTTCGTCAGTTTTGAACCTGGCGTTTAGAAAACGCTGCAAAATCTGAGAAAATACTTCTAAGAATCAATATTCAATGTATTGAGATGAAAGTTCGGTAATCCACATGCTACGAAATTTGTAGTGAATATATCTCGGATCATTTTTGCATGTAACATGGTTGGAACACGGAATTTCACGGCCAGGGAATTTATGAAAAATTACATTTCCCTTGGTTAGAAATCTCTCCAAGAGTTTATCCTGAGAAATCACCCTGATCTTCGAAACTGGCGTTAGGAAAACCTGCGAACCCAGATTACTAGATTCTCGGTGTACATCTGCCTTTTATGGTGGATGAAAGTTCGGTAATTTGCATGCTATCTACTCTGTATTGAATATTTGTCGAATCCGAGATACATGAAGTGTGTTCGGAACACAGAATATCACGGTGAGCGAATCTATGTAAAATACAGGCCTCTTGGGTAGAATTTGCTCTAAGAGATTTTTCTGAGAAATCTGCCTCATTTTTGAACCTGGCGTTTGAAAATCTCTGCAAAATCAGAGAAAATTCTTCAAAGAGTCAATATGCCTTGTATTGTGATGCAAGATCGTAAATCCACATGCAAACAAATCTGTGGTGAATATTTTTAGAAAGTGTTATGCATGCAGTGTGATCGTATCACGGAAAATCCCGGCGATGGAATCTATGCAAATTACACACCTATTGTTTAGAATTCGCTCCAAATTTTTTCCCTGAGAAAACGGCCTGATTTTCCAAACTGGCATTAGGAAAAAGCTGCAAATTCAGAGTTAATGTTTCTAGTTGAAAATATGCCATGTATGGTGGATGAAATTTCTGTAATCTACATGTTCACAACTCATTCAAGAAAGTTTGTTGAAAAATTGATGCATGTAGCGTGTTCGGAAAATGGAATGTCAATGTGAGGGAAACTATGTAAATTACATTTCTAATGGGAAGTATTCACTCCTCGGGAATTTTTCTGCCAAATCTGCCTCCTTTTCAAAACTGGCATTAGGAAAAACTTTCGAAATGTGAGAAAATGCTTCAAATTGTCAACATGGCTTTTATGGTGGATGAAAGTTCAGTAATCCTTATGGAAACAACTCTGAAGTGAATATTTGTCGAATCCGTCATGCATGTAGAGTGTTCATAACACGGAATTTCACGATGCCGTGTTCTTAGTAAATTGCATGTCTATTGGGTAGAACTCGCTCCAAGAGGATTTTTCTGTGGAAACTGCATGATTTTACAGACTGACATTAGGAGAATACTACTAAATCAGAATAAAATTTCTATGTATGAATATGCACTGTAAGGTGGATTAAAGTTCGTTAATACACATGTTCACAACTCATTAAAGAATGTTTGTTGAATCCGTGGTGCATGTAACATGTTCTGAAAACGGAATGTCACGGTGATTGAAAGTAGGGAAATTACCTATCTTTTGGGTAGAACTGGCTCCAAGAGTATTTTTCTGCCAAATCTGCCTCATTTTCAAAACTGGCATTCAAAGTAACGTGTGAAATCTGAGAAAATTCTTCAAAGTGTCATTAAGCCTGGTATGGTGGATGAAAGTGCTGTAATCCACTTGCTAACAACTCTGTAGTGAATATTTGTCGCATCCGAGATGCATGTAGCGTGTTCGGAACACGGAATTTGACGGTGAGCGAATCCATGTAAATTACCTGTTTATTGGTTAGAACACGCTCCAAGAGGTTTCTGCCGTGAAATCTGCCTCATTTTCAAAACTGGCGTTTGGAAAGCTCTGTGAAATCACAGAAAATTCTTCTAAGCATCTATATGCCTTCTATAGTGAGAAAGTCCTGTAATCCACATGCAAACAACTGTGTAGTGTATTTTTATCGAAAGTTTTCTGCATGTAGCATGTTCAAAACACGTAATTTCACAGCGGGAGAATGTATGTAATTTACATACCTATTGGGTAGAACACGCTCCAACAGTTTTTTCCTTTGAAAACTGCCTGATTTTCGAAACTGCTATTAGGAAATATCTGCGAACTCAGTTTTAATATTTCTAGGTGTAATATGCCTTCTATGGTGGATGAAAGCTGTGTAATACACATGTACAGAACTCATTAAGAATGTTTGTCAAATCCGTGATGTGTCTAGCGCGTTCAGAACATGGACTGTCACGGTGAGGCAAACTATGTAAATTATATATCTATCGGTTAGAACACGCTCCAGGAGCATTTTACTGAAAACTCTGTCTCAGTTTGGAAACTGGTGTTCTGAAAACGATGCAAAATCTGAGTAAATGCTTTAAGGTGACAATATGTCTTCAATGGGTTATTAAAGATGTTTAATTCACATGCTAAGAACTCAGCAGTGAATATTTGTTGAATCCGTGGTGCATGTACCATTTTCGGAACACGCAATGTTACGGGGAAGGTATCTATGAAAATGAGATGTCTATTGGATAGAACAAGCACCAAGAGAATTTTTCCGCGAAAACTGCCTGATTTCGTAACTGACGTTAGGAAAACCTGCGAAATGTAAGTAAATGTTTCTAGGTGTAAATATGCCTTGTATTGTGGTTGAAAAATCGGTAATACACATGCTCATGTTCATTAAATAATGTTTGTCGAAGCCGTGATGAATGTCACGTTTTCGGAACACGGAATGTCTCGGTGATTGAATCACTGAAAATAACAATTCTACTGGATAGAACTCACTTGAATTGAATGTTTCTGTGAAAATTTCATGATTTTCGAAACTGGATGTTAGGAAAAATCTGCGAAATCAGAATAAATACTTCTAGGTTTAAATATGCCTTGTATGTTGGATGAAAGTTCGGTAATCCACATGCTCACACTCATTAAAGAATGTTTGTCAAACTCATGATGCATGCAACGTGTTCGGAATAAGGAATGTCATAGTGAAGGAAACAATGTAAGATACATGTCTATTGGGTAGAACTCACTTGAAGAGAATTTTTCTGCGAAATGTGCCTCATATTGAAAACTGCCTTTAGGAGAACCCTGTGAAATCTGAGAAAATGCTTCTAAGTGTCAATATGCCTTGAATGGTGAATGAAAGTCCGGTCATCCACATGTTAATAACAGTGTAGTAATTATTTTTTAAACCGTGATTCATGTAGCGCCTTTGAAAAACCGAATTTCACGGTAATGAAACTATGGATATTACAATTCTATTGAGTAGAAGGAGCTAGAAGAGAATTTTTCTGCGAAAATTGCATGATTATCGAATCTGAAGTTTGGAAATAGCTGCAAAAAGGGAGTAAATATTTGCAGGTGTAAATGTGCCTTTATGTTGCAAGAAAGTTCGGTCATCCACATTTTCACAACATATTAAAGAATCTCTTTCTAATCCGTGATGCATGTAGCGTGTTCAGAACATGGATATTCACGGTGATTGAAACAATGTAAATGACTTCTCTATTGGGTAGAACTCGCTCCGAGAGTGTTTTTCTGCGAAAACTTCGTCAGTTTTGAACCTGGCGTTTAGAAAACGCTGCAAAATCTGAGAAAATACTTCTAAGAATCAATATTCAATGTATTGAGATGAAAGTTCGGTAATCCACATGCTACGAAATTTGTAGTGAATATATCTCGGATCATTTTTGCATGTAACATGGTTGGAACACGGAATTTCACGGCCAGGGAATTTATGAAAAATTACATTTCCCTTGGTTAGAAATCTCTCCAAGAGTTTATCCTGAGAAATCACCCTGATCTTCAAAACTGGCGTTAGGAAAACCTGCGAACCCAGATTACTAGATTCTCGGTGTACATCTGCCTTTTATGGTGGATGAAAGTTCGGTAATTTGCATGCTATCTACTCTGTATTGAATATTTGTCGAATCCGAGATACATGAAGTGTGTTCGGAACACAGAATATCACGGTGAGCGAATCTATGTAAAATACAGGCCTCTTGGGTAGAATTTGCTCTAAGAGATTTTTCTGAGAAATCTGCCTCATTTTTGAACCTGGCGTTTGAAAATCTCTGCAAAATCAGAGAAAATTCTTCAAAGAGTCAATATGCCTTGTATTGTGATGCAAGATCGTAAATCCACATGCAAACAAATCTGTGGTGAATATTTTTAGAAAGTGTTATGCATGCAGTGTGATCGTATCACGGAAAATCCCGGCGATGGAATCTATGCAAATTACACACCTATTGTTTAGAATTCGCTCCAAATTTTTTCCCTGAGAAAACGGCCTGATTTTCCAAACTGGCATTAGGAAAAAGCTGCAAATTCAGAGTTAATGTTTCTAGTTGAAAATATGCCATGTATGGTGGATGAAATTTCTGTAATCTACATGTTCACAACTCATTCAAGAAAGTTTGTTGAAAAATTGATGCATGTAGCGTGTTCGGAAAATGGAATGTCAATGTGAGGGAAACTATGTAAATTACATTTCTAATGGGAAGTATTCACTCCTCGGGAATTTTTCTGCCAAATCTGCCTCCTTTTCAAAACTGGCATTAGGAAAAACTTTCGAAATGTGAGAAAATGCTTCAAATTGTCAACATGGCTTTTATGGTGGATGAAAGTTCAGTAATCCTTATGGAAACAACTCTGAAGTGAATATTTGTCGAATCCGTCATGCATGTAGAGTGTTCATAACACG
The DNA here is from genome assembly GCF_036321535.1 of Camelus dromedarius. Lineage (NCBI taxonomy): Eukaryota > Metazoa > Chordata > Mammalia > Artiodactyla > Camelidae > Camelus > Camelus dromedarius. The sequence goes on from NW_026989731.1 coordinate 4,612,286, forward strand.
GAATTTCACGATGCCGTGTTCTTAGTAAATTGCATGTCTATTGGGTAGAACTCGCTCCAAGAGGATTTTTCTGTGGAAACTGCATGATTTTACAGACTGACATTAGGAGAATACTACTAAATCAGAATAAAATTTCTATGTATGAATATGCACTGTAAGGTGGATTAAAGTTCGTTAATACACATGTTCACAACTCATTAAAGAATGTTTGTTGAATCCGTGGTGCATGTAACATGTTCTGAACACGGAATGTCACGGTGATTGAAAGTAGGGAAATTACCTATCTTTTGGGTAGAACTGGCTCCAAGAGTATTTTTCTGCCAAATCTGCCTCATTTTCAAAACTGGCATTCAAAGTAACGTGTGAAATCTGAGAAAATTCTTCAAAGTGTCATTAAGCCTGGTATGGTGGATGAAAGTGCTGTAATCCACTTGCTAACAACTCTGTAGTGAATATTTGTCGCATCCGAGATGCATGTAGCGTGTTCGGAACACGGAACTTGACGGTGAGCGAATCCATGTAAATTACCTGTTTATTGGTTAGAACACGCTCCAAGAGGTTTCTGCCGTGAAATCTGCCTCATTTTCAAAACTGGCGTTTGGAAAGCTCTGTGAAATCACAGAAAATTCTTCTAAGCATCTATATGCCTTCTATAGTGAGAAAGTCCTGTAATCCACATGCAAACAACTGTGTAGTGTATTTTTATTGAAAGTTTTCTGCATGTAGCATGTTCAAAACACGTAATTTCACAGCGGGAGAATGTATGTAATTTACATACCTATTGGGTAGAACACGCTCCAACAGTTTTTTCCTTTGAAAACTGCCTGATTTTCGAAACTGCTATTAGGAAATATCTGTGAACTCAGTTTTAATATTTCTAGGTGTAATATGCCTTCTATGGTGGATGAAAGCTGTGTAATACACATGTACAGAACTCATTAAGAATGTTTGTCAAATCCGTGATGTTTCTAGCGCGTTCGGAACATGGACTGTCACGGTGTGGCAAACTATGTAAATTATATATCTATCGGTTAGAACACGCTCCAGGAGCATTTTACTGAAAACTCTGTCTCAGTTTGGAAACTGGTGTTCTGAAAACGATGCAAAATCTGAGTAAATGTTTTAAGGTGACAATATGTCTTCAATGGGTTATTAAAGATGTTTAATTCACATGCTAAGAACTCAGCAGTGAATATTTGTTGAATCCGTGGTGCATGAACCATTTTCGGAACACGCAATGTTACGGGGAAGGTATCTATGAAAATGAGATGTCTATTGGATAGAACAAGCACCAAGAGAATTTTTCCGCGAAAACTGCCTGATTTCGTAACTGACGTTAGGAAAACCTGCGAAATGTAAGTAAATGTTTCTAGGTGTAAATATGCCTTGTATTGTGGTTGAAAAATCGGTAATCCACATGCTCATGTTCATTAAATAATGTTTGTCGAAGCCGTGATGAATGTCAAGTTTTCGGAACACGGAATGTCTCGGTGATTGAATCACTGAAAATAACAATTCTACTGGATAGAACTCACTTGAATTGAATGTTTCTGTGAAAATTTCATGATTTTCGAAACTGGATGTTAGGAAAAATCTGCGAAATCAGAATAAATACTTCTAGGTGTAAATATGCCTTGTATGTTGGATGAAAGTTCGGTAATCCACATGCTCACACTCATTAAAGAATGTTTGTCAAACTCATGATGCATGCAACGTGTTCGGAATAAGGAATGTCATAGTGAAGGAAACAATGTAAGATACATGTCTATTGGGTAGAACTCACTTGAAGAGAATTTTTCTGCGAAATGTGCTTCATATTGAAAACTGCCTTTAGGAGAACCCTGTGAAATCTGAGAAAATGCTTCTAAGTGTCAATATGCCTTGAATGGTGAATGAAAGTCCGGTCATCCACATGTTAATAACAGTGTAGTAATTATTTTTTAAACCGTGATTCATGTAGCGCCTTTGAAAAACCGAATTTCACGGTAATGAAACTATGGATATTACAATTCTATTGAGTAGAAGGAGCTAGAAGAGAATTTTTCTGCGAAAATTGCATGATTATCGAATCTGAAGTTTGGAAATAGCTGCAAAAAGGGAGTAAATATTTGCAGGTGTAAATGTGCCTTTATGTTGCAAGAAAGTTCGGTCATCCACATTTTCACAACATATTAAAGAATCTCTTTCTAATCCGTGATGCATGTAGCGTGTTCAGAACATGGATATTCACGGTGATTGAAACAATGTAAATGACTTCTCTATTGGGTAGAACTCGCTCCGAGAGTGTTTTTCTGCGAAAACTTCGTCAGTTTTGAACCTGGCGTTTAGAAAACGCTGCAAAATCTGAGAAAATACTTCTAAGAATCAATATTCAATGTATTGAGATGAAAGTTCGGTAATCCACATGCTACGAAATTTGTAGTGAATATATCTCGGATCATTTTTGCATGTAACATGGTTGGAACACGGAATTTCACGGCCAGGGAATTTATGAAAAATTACATTTCCCTTGGTTAGAAATCTCTCCAAGAGTTTATCCTGAGAAATCACCCTGATCTTCAAAACTGGCGTTAGGAAAACCTGCGAACCCAGATTACTAGATTCTCGGTGTACATCTGCCTTTTATGGTGGATGAAAGTTCGGTAATTTGCATGCTATCTACTCTGTATTGAATATTTGTCGAATCCGAGATACATGAAGTGTGTTCGGAACACAGAATATCACGGTGAGCGAATCTATGTAAAATACAGGCCTCTTGGGTAGAATTTGCTCTAAGAGATTTTTCTGAGAAATCTGCCTCATTTTTGAACCTGGCGTTTGAAAATCTCTGCAAAATCAGAGAAAATTCTTCAAAGAGTCAATATGCCTTGTATTGTGATGCAAGATCGTAAATCCACATGCAAACAAATCTGTGGTGAATATTTTTAGAAAGTGTTATGCATGCAGTGTGATCGTATCACGGAAAATCCCGGCGATGGAATCTATGTAAATTACACACCTATTGTTTAGAATTCGCTCCAAAAGTTTTTCCCTGAGAAAACGGCCTGATTTTCCAAACTGGCATTAAGAAAAAGCTGCAAATTCAGAGTTAATGTTTCTAGTTGTAAATATGCCATGTATGGTGGATGAAAGTTCTGTAATCTACATGTGCACAACTCATTCGAGAAAGTTTGTTGAAACCTTGATGCATGTAGCGTATTCAGAAAATGGAATGTCACTGTGAGGGAAACTATGTAAATTACATTTATATTCGGAAGTACTCGCTCCACGAGAATTTTTCTGCCAAATCTGCCTCCTTTTCAAAACTGGCATTAGGAAAAACTTTTGAAATGTGAGAAAATACTTCAAATTGTCAACATGGCTTTTATGGTGGGTGAAAGTTCAGTAATCCTTATGCTAACAACTCTGTAGTGAATATTTGTCGAATCCGTGATACATGTAGCTTTTTCGGAACACGGAATTTCACGATGACGGGTTCTATGTAAATTGCATGTCTATTCGGTAGAAGTCGCTCCAAAGGATTTTTCTGTGGAAACTGCATGATTTTAGAGACTGACATTAGGAGAATACTACTAAATCAGAATAAAATTTCTATCTATAAATATGCACTGTAAGGTGGATTAAAGTTCGTTAATACACATGTTCTCAACTCATTAAATGATATTTTTTGAATCCGTAGTGCATGTAACATGTTCAGAACACAGAATATCACGGTAATTGAAAGTAGGTAAATTACATATCTTTTGGGTAAAACTGGCTCCAAGAGCATTTTTCTGCCAAATCTGCATCATTTTCAAAACTGGCGTTCAATGTAACGAGTGAAATCTGAGAAAATTCTTCAAAGTGTCAGTAAGCCTTTTATGGTGGATGAAAGTGCTGTAATCCACTTGCTAACAACTCTGTAGTGAATATTTGTCACATCTTTGATGCATGTAGCGTGTTCGGAACACGGAATTTGACGGTGAGCGAATGCATGTAAATTACATGTCTATTAGTTAGAACCTGTTCCAAGAGTTTTTTGCCGTGAAATCTGCCTTATTTTCAAAACTGACGTTTAGAAACACAGTGAAATCACAGAGAATGCATCTATGCATCTATATCCCTTCTATAGTGAGAAAGTCCTGTAATCCACATGCAAACAACTCTGTAGTGTATTTTGTCGAAACTTTACTGCATGTAGCATGTTCGAAACACGTAATTTCACAGCGGGAGAATGTATGTAATTTACATATCTATTGAGTAGAACACGCTCCAACAGTTTTTTCCTTTGAAAACTGCCTGATTTTCGAAACTGCTATTACGAAATATCTGCGAACTCAGTTTTAATGTTTCTAGGGGTCAATATGCCTAGTATGGTGAATGAAAGTTGTGTAATACACATGTACACAACTCATTAAGAATGTTTGTCAAATCCGTGATGTGTGTAGCGCGTTCGATTCATGGACTGTCACGGTGAGGCAAACTATGTAAATGACATATCTATCGGTTAGAACACGCTCCAGGAGCATTTTACTGAAAAATCTGCCTCAGTTTGGAAACTGGTGTTATGAAAACGCTGCACAATCTGAGTAAATGCTTTAAGGTGAAAATATGTCTTCAATGGGTTATTAAAGATGTGTAATTCACATGCTAACAACTCAGGAGTGAATATTTGTTGAATCCGTGGTGCATGTACCGTTTTCGGAACACGGAATATTACGTTGAAGGTATCTATGAAAATGAGATGTCTATTGGATAGAACATGCACCAAGAGATTTTTCTGCGAAAAATGCCTGATTATCTTAACTGACGTTAGGAAAACCTGCGAAATGTAAGTAAATGTTTCTAGGTGTAAATATGCCTTGTATTGTGGTTGAAAAATCGGTAATCCACATGCTCACGGTCATTAAATAATTTTTGTCGAAGCCCTGATGAATGTAACGTTTTCGGAACACGGAATGTCTCGGTGAGTGAAGCTCTGAAAACAACAATTCTACTGGATAGAACTCGCTTGAATTGAATGTTTCTGTGAATATTTCATGATTTTCGAAACTGGATGTTAGGAAAAACTTGCAAAATCAGAATAACTACTTCTAGGTGTAAATATGCCTTGTATGGTGGATGAAAGTTTGGTAATCCACATGCTCACACTCATTAAAGAATGTTTGTCGAACTCGTGCTGCATGTAACGTGTTCGGAATACGGAATGTCATAGTGAAGGAAACAATGTAAGTTACATGTCTCTTGGGTAGAACTCACTTGAGGAGAATTTTTCTGTGAAATGTGCCTCATTTTGAAAACTGCCATTAGGAGAACCCTGTGAAATCTGAGAAAATGCTTCTAAGTGTCAATATGCCTTGAATGGTGAATGAAAGTCCGGTCATCCACATGTTAATAACAGTGTAGTAATTATTTTTTAAACCGTGATTCATGTAGCGCCTTTGAAAAACGGGATTTCTCGGTAATGAAACTATGGAAATTACAATTCTATTGAGTAGAACGAGCTAGAAGAGAATTTTTTTGCGAAAATTGCATGATTATCGAATCTGAAATTTGGAAAAAGCTGCAAAAAGGGAGTAAATATTTGCAGGTGTAAATGTGCATTTATCTTGTAAGAAAGTTCGGTAATCCATAATTTCAAAACATAATAATGAATCTTTTTCTAAGCCGTGATGCATGTAGCGTGTTCAGATCATGGAAATTCACGGTGATTGAAACAATGTAAATGACTTCTCTATTGGGTAGAACTCGCTCCGAGAGAGTTTTTCTGCGAAAACTTCGTCATTTTTGAACCTGGCTTTTAGAAAACGCTGCAAAATCTGAGAAAATACTTCTAAGAATCAATATTCAATGTATTGAGATGAAAGTTCGGTAATCCACATGCTAACAAATTTGTAGTGAATATTTCTCGGATCATTTATGCATGTAACATGTTCGGAACACGGAATTTCAAGGCCAGGGAATTTATGTAAATTATATTTCCTTGGTTAGAAATCACTCCAAGAGATTTTTCCTGAGAAATCGGCCTGATTTTCGAAACTGGCGTAAGGAAAACCTGCGAACCCAGATTACTAGATTCTCGGTGTACATCTGCCTTTTATGGTGGATGAAAGTTCGGTAATCCGCATGCTAACTACTCTGTAGTGAATATTTGTCGAATCCGAGATACGTGAAATGTGTTCGGAACACAGAATATCACGGTGAGCGAATTTATGTAAAATACATGTCTCTTGGGTAGAATTTGTTCTAAGAGTGTTTTCTGAGAAATCTGCCTCATTTTTGAACCTGGCGTTTGAAAATCTCTGCAAAATCAGAGAAAATGCTTCAAAGTGTCCATATGCCTTGTATTGTGATGCAAGATCGTAATACCACATGCAAACAAATCTGTGGTGAATATTTTTAGAAAGCGTTATGCATGCAGTCTGATTGTATCACGGAAAATCTCGGCGATGGAATCTATGTAAATTACACACCTATTGGTTAGAATTCGCTCCAAAAGTTTTTCCCTGAGAAAACGGCCTGATTTTCCAAACTGGCATTAAGAAAAAGCTGCAAATTCAGAGTTAATGTTTCTAGTTGTAAATATGCCATGTATGGTGGATGAAAGTTCTGTAATCTACATGTGCACAACTCATTCGAGAAAGTTTGTTGAAACCTTGATGCATGTAGCGTGTTCAGAAAATGGAATGTCACTGTGAGGGAAACTATGTAAATTACATTTATATTCGGAAGTACTCGCTCCACGAGAATTTTTCTGCCAAATCTGCCTCCTTTTCAAAACTGGCATTAGGAAAAACTTTTGAAATGTGAGAAAATACTTCAAATTGTCAACATGGCTTTTATGGTGGGTGAAAGTTCAGTAATCCTTATGCTAACAACTCTGTAGTGAATATTTGTCGAATCCGTGATACATGTAGCTTTTTCGGAACACGGAATTTCACGATGACGGGTTCTATGTAAATTGCATGTCTATTCGGTAGAAGTCGCTCCAAAGGATTTTTCTGTGGAAACTGCATGATTTTAGAGACTGACATTAGGAGAATACTACTAAATCAGAATAAAATTTCTATCTATAAATATGCACTGTAAGGTGGATTAAAGTTCGTTAATACACATGTTCTCAACTCATTAAATGATATTTTTTGAATCCGTAGTGCATGTAACATGTTCAGAACACAGAATATCACGGTAATTGAAAGTAGGTAAATTACATATCTTTTGGGTAAAACTGGCTCCAAGAGCATTTTTCTGCCAAATCTGCATCATTTTCAAAACTGGCGTTCAATGTAACGAGTGAAATCTGAGAAAATTCTTCAAAGTGTCAGTAAGCCTTTTATGGTGGATGAAAGTGCTGTAATCCACTTGCTAACAACTCTGTAGTGAATATTTGTCACATCTTTGATGCATGTAGCGTGTTCGGAACATGGAATTTGACGGTGAGCGAATGCATGTAAATTACATGTCTATTAGTTAGAACCTGTTCCAAGAGTTTTTTGCCGTGAAATCTGCCTTATTTTCAAAACTGACGTTTAGAAACACAGTGAAATCACAGAGAATGCATCTATGCATCTATATCCCTTCTATAGTGAGAAAGTCCTGTAATCCACATGCAAACAACTCTGTAGTGTATTTTGTCGAAACTTTACTGCATGTAGCATGTTCGAAACACGTAATTTCACAGCGGGAGAATCTATGTAATTTACATATCTATTGAGTAGAACACGCTCCAACAGTTTTTTCCTTTGAAAACTGCCTGATTTTCGAAACTGCTATTACGAAATATCTGCGAACTCAGTTTTAATGTTTCTAGGGGTCAATATGCCTAGTATGGTGAATGAAAGTTGTGTAATACACATGTACACAACTCATTAAGAATGTTTGTCAAATCCGTGATGTGTGTAGCGCGTTCGATTCATGGACTGTCACGGTGAGGCAAACTATGTAAATGACATATCTATCGGTTAGAACACGCTCCAGGAGCATTTTACTGAAAAATCTGCCTCAGTTTGGAAACTGTTGTTATGAAAACGCTGCACAATCTGAGTAAATGCTTTAAGGTGAAAATATGTCTTCAATGGGTTATTAAAGATGTGTAATTCACATGCTAACAACTCAGGAGTGAATATTTGTTGAATCCGTGGTGCATGTACCGTTTTCGGAACACGGAATATTACGTTGAAGGTATCTATGAATATGAGATGTCTATTGGATAGAACATGCACCAAGAGATTTTTCTGCGAAAAATGCCTGATTATCTTAACTGACGTTAGGAAAACCTGCGAAATGTAAGTAAATGTTTCTAGGTGTAAATATGCCTTGTATTGTGGTTGAAAAATCGGTAATCCACATGCTCACGGTCATTAAATAATTTTTGTCGAAGCCCTGATGAATGTAACGTTTTCGGAACACGGAATGTCTCGGTGAGTGAAGCTCTGAAAACAACAATTCTACTGGATAGAACTCGCTTGAATTGAATGTTTCTGTGAATATTTCATGATTTTCGAAACTGGATGTTAGGAAAAACTTGCAAAATCAGAATAACTACTTCTAGGTGTAAATATGCCTTGTATGGTGGATGAAAGTTTGGTAATCCACATGCTCACACTCATTAAAGAATGTTTGTCGAACTCGTGCTGCATGTAACGTGTTCGGAATACGGAATGTCATAGTGAAGGAAACAATGTAAGTTACATGTCTCTTGGGTAGAACTCACTTGAGGAGAATTTTTCTGTGAAATGTGCCTCATTTTGAAAACTGCCATTAGGAGAACCCTGTGAAATCTGAGAAAATGCTTCTAAGTGTCAATATGCCTTGAATGGTGAATGAAAGTCCGGTCATCCACATGTTAATAACAGTGTAGTAATTATTTTTTAAACCGTGATTCATGTAGCGCCTTTGAAAAACGGGATTTCTCGGTAATGAAACTATGGAAATTACAATTCTATTGAGTAGAACGAGCTAGAAGAGAATTTTTTTGCGAAAATTGCATGATTATCGAATCTGAAATTTGGAAAAAGCTGCAAAAAGGGAGTAAATATTTGCAGGTGTAAATGTGCATTTATCTTGTAAGAAAGTTCGGTAATCCATAATTTCAAAACATAATAATGAATCTTTTTCTAAGCCGTGATGCATGTAGCGTGTTCAGATCATGGAAATTCACGGTGATTGAAACAATGTAAATGACTTCTCTATTGGGTAGAACTCGCTCCGAGAGAGTTTTTCTGCGAAAACTTCGTCATTTTTGAACCTGGCTTTTAGAAAACGCTGCAAAATCTGAGAAAATACTTCTAAGAATCAATATTCAATGTATTGAGATGAAAGTTCGGTAATCCACATGCTAACAAATTTGTAGTGAATATTTCTCGGATCATTTATGCATGTAACATGTTCGGAACACGGAATTTCAAGGCCAGGGAATTTATGTAAATTATATTTCCTTGGTTAGAAATCACTCCAAGAGATTTTTCCTGAGAAATCGGCCTGATTTTCGAAACTGGCGTAAGGAAAACCTGCGAACCCAGATTACTAGATTCTCGGTGTACATCTGCCTTTTATGGTGGATGAAAGTTCGGTAATCCGCATGCTAACTACTCTGTAGTGAATATTTGTCGAATCCGAGATACGTGAAGTGTGTTCGGAACACAGAATATCACGGTGAGCGAATTTATGTAAAATACATGTCTCTTGGGTAGAATTTGTTCTAAGAGTGTTTTCTGAGAAATCTGCCTCATTTTTGAACCTGGCGTTTGAAAATCTCTGCAAAATCAGAGAAAATGCTTCAAAGTGTCCATATGCCTTGTATTGTGATGCAAGATCGTAATACCACATGCAAACAAATCTGTGGTGAATATTTTTAGAAAGCGTTATGCATGCAGTCTGATTGTATCACGGAAAATCTCGGCGATGGAATCTATGTAAATTACACACCTATTGGTTAGAATTCGCTCCAAAAGTTTTTCCCTGAGAAAACGGCCTGATTTTCCAAACTGGCATTAAGAAAAAGCTGCAAATTCAGAGTTAATGTTTCTAGTTGTAAATATGCCATGTATGGTGGATGAAAGTTCTGTAATCTACATGTGCACAACTCATTCGAGAAAGTTTGTTGAAACCTTGATGCATGTAGCGTGTTCAGAAAATGGAATGTCACTGTGAGGGAAACTATGTAAATTACATTTATATTCGGAAGTACTCGCTCCACGAGAATTTTTCTGCCAAATCTGCCTCCTTTTCAAAACTGGCATTAGGAAAAACTTTTGAAATGTGAGAAAATACTTCAAATTGTCAACATGGCTTTTATGGTGGGTGAAAGTTCAGTAATCCTTATGCTAACAACTCTGTAGTGAATATTTGTCGAATCCGTGATACATGTAGCTTTTTCGGAACACGGAATTTCACGATGACGGGTTCTATGTAAATTGCATGTCTATTCGGTAGAAGTCGCTCCAAAGGATTTTTCTGTGGAAACTGCATGATTTTAGAGACTGACATTAGGAGAATACTACTAAATCAGAATAAAATTTCTATCTATAAATATGCACTGTAAGGTGGATTAAAGTTCGTTAATACACATGTTCACAACTCATTAAATGATATTTTTTGAATCCGTGGTGCATGTAACATGTTCAGAACACAGAATGTCACGGTGATTGAAAGTAGGTAAATTACATATCTTTTGGGTAAAACTGGCTCCAAGAGCATTTTTCTGCCAAATCTGCCTCATTTTCAAAACTGGCGTTCAAAGTAACGTGTGAAATCTGAGAAAATTCTTCAAAGTGTCAGTAAGCCTTGTATGGTGGATGAAAGTGCTTTAATCCACTTGCTAACAACTCTGTAGTGAATATTTGTCGCATCCGAGATGCATGTAGCTTGTTCGGAACACGGAATTTGACGGTGAGCGAATCCAAGTAAATTACATGACTATAGGTTAGAAACCGCTCCAAGAGTTTTTTGCCGTGAAATCTGCCTTATTTTCGAAACTGGCGTTTGGAAATATCTGTGAAATCACAGAAAATGCATCTATGCATCTATATGCCTTCTATAGTGAGAAAGTCCTGTAATCCACATGCAAACAACTCTGTAGTGTATTTTTGTCGAAACTTTTCTGCAAGTAGCATGTTCGAAACACGTAATTTCACAGTGGGAGAATCTATCTAATTTATATATCTATTGGGTAGAACACGCTCCAACAGTTTTTTCCTTTGAAAACGGCCTGATTTTCGAAACTGCTATTACGAAACATCTGCGAACTCAGTGTTAATTTTTCTAGCTGTCAATATGCCTTGTTGGTGGATGAAAACTGTGTAATACACATGTATACAACTCATTAAGAATGTTTGTCAAATCCGTGATGTGTGTAGCACGTTCGGAACATGGACTGTCACGGTGAGGCAAACTATGTAAATGACATATCTATTGGTTAGAACACGCTCCAGGAGCATTTTACTGAAAAATCTGCCTCAGTTTGGAAACTGGTGTTATGAAAACGCTGCAAAATCTGAGTAAATGCTTTAAGGTGACAATATGTCTTCAATGGGTTATTAAAGAAGTGTAATTCACATGCTATGAACTCAGCAGTGAATATTTGTTGAATCCGTGATGCATGTACAGTTTTCGTAACACAGAATATTACGGTGAAGGAATCTAAGAAAATGAGATGTCTAATGGATAGAACATGCACCAAGAGATTTTTCTGCGAAAAATGCCTGATTATCTTAACTGATGGTAGGAAAACCTGCGAAATGTAAGTAAATGTTTCTAGGTGTAAATATGCCTTGTATTGTGGTTGAAAAATCGGTAATCCACATGCTCATGTTCATGAAATAATGTTTGTGGAAGCCGTGATGAATGTCACGTTTTCAGAACACGGAATGTCTCGGTGAGTGAAGCTCGGAAAACAACAATTCGACTGGATAGAACTCGCTTGAATTGAATGTTTCTGTGAAAATTTCATGATTTTCGAAACTGGATGTTAGGAAAAACCTGCGAAATCAGAATAACTCCTTCTAGGTGTAAATATGCCTTGTATGGTGGATGAAAGTTCGGTAATCCACATGCTCACACTCATTAAAGAATGTTTGTCGAACTCGTGATGCATGTAACATGTTCGGAATACGGAATGTCATAGTGAAGGAAACAATGTAAGTTACATGTCTATTGGGTAGAACTCACTTGAAGAGTATTTTTCGGCAAAATGTGCCTCATTTTGAAAACTGCCATTATGAAAACCCTGTGAAATCTAAGAAAATACTTCTAAGTGTCAATATGCCTTGAATGCTGAATGAAATTCCAGTAATCCACATGTTAATAACATTGTAGCAATTATTTTTTAAACCTTAATTCATGTAACAATTTCGGAAAACGGAATTTCACGGTAATGAAACTATGGAAATTACAATACTGTTGAGTAGAAGGAGCTAGATGAGAATTTTTATGCGAAAATTGCATGATTATCGAATCTGAAGTTTGGAAAAAGCTGCAAAAAGGGAGTAAATATTTGCAGGTGTAAATGTGCCTTTATGTTGCAAGAAAGTTCGGTAATCCACATTTTCACAACATATTAAAGAATCTTTTTCTAATCCGTGATGCATGTAGCGTGTTCAGATCGTTGATATTCACGGTGATTGAAACAATGTAAAAGACTTCTCTATTGGGTAGAACTCGCTCCGAGAGAGTTTTTCTGCGAAAATTTCGTCTTTTCTGAACCTTGCATTTAGAAAATGCTGCAAAATCTGAGAAAATAATTCTTAGATTCAATATTCAATGTATTGAGGTGAAAGTTCGGTAATCCACATGCTAACAAATTTGTAGTGAATATTTCTCGGATCATTTATGCATGTAACATGTACGGGACACGGAATTTCACGGCCAGTGAATTAATTTAAATTACATTTCCCTTGGTTTGAAATCACTCCAAGAGATTTTTCCTGAGAAATCGGCCTGATTTTCGAAACTGGCGTTTGGAAAAACCTGCGAACCCAGATTATTAGATTCTCGGTGTACATCTGCCTTTTATGGTGGATGAAAGTTCGGTAATCCGCATGCTAACTACTCTGTAGTGAATATTTGTCGAATCCGAGATACGTGAAGTGTGTTCCAAACACAGACAATCACGGTGAGCGAATCTTTGTAAAATACATGTCTCTTGGGTAGAATTTGTTCTAAGAGTGTTTTCTGAGATATCAGACTCATTTCTGAACCTGGCATTTGAAAATCTCTGCAAAATCAGAGAAAATGCTTCAAAGTGTCAATATGCCTTGTATTGTGATGCAAGATCGTAAAACCACATGCAAACAAATCTGTGGTTAATATTTTTAGAAAGCGTTATGCATGCAGTGTGATCGTATCACGGAAAATCCCGGCGATGGAATCTATGTAAATTACACACCTATTGGTTAGAATTCGCTCCAAAAGATTTTCCCTGAGAAAACGGCCTGATTTTCCAAACTGGCCTTAGGAAAAAGTTGCAAATTCAGAGTTAATGTTTCTAGTTGTAAATATGCCATGTATGGTGGATGAAAGTTCTGTAATCTACATGTTCACAACTCATTCGAGAAAGATTGTTGAAACCTTGATGCATGTAGCGTGTTTGGAAAATGGAATGTCAATGTGAGGGAAACTATGTAAATTACATTTCTATTGGGAAGTACTCGCTCCACGAGTATATTTCTGACAAATCTGCCGCTTTTTCAAAACTGGCATTAGGAAAAATTTTGAAATGTGAGAAAATGCTTTAAATTGTCAACATGGCTCTACGGTGGATGAAAGTTCGGTCATCCTTATGCTAACAACTCTGTAGTGAATATTTGTCGAATCCGTGATGCATGTAGCGTGTGCGGAACATGGAATATCACGATGACGGGTTCTATGTAAATTGCATGTCTATTGGGTAAAACTCGCTCCAAGAGGATTTTTTTGTGGAAACTGCACGATTTTAGAGAGTGACATTAGGAGAATACTACTAAAGCAGAATAAAATTTCTATGTGTAAATATGCACTGTAAGGTGGATTAAAGTTCGTTAATACACATGTTCACAACTCATTAAAGAATGTTTGTTGAATCCGTGGTTTATGTAACGTGTTCAGAACACGGAATGTCACGGTAATTGAAAGTAGGTAAATTACATATCTTTTGCGTAAAACTGGCTCCAAGAGCATTTTTCTGCCAAATCTGCTTCATTTTCAAAACTGGCGTTCAAAGTAACGTGTGAAATCTGAGAAAATTCTTCAAAGTGTCAGTAAGCATTGTATGGTGGATGAAAGTGCTGTAATCCACTTGCTAACAACTCTGTAGTGAATATTTGTCACATCTGAGATGCATGTAGCGTGTTCGGAACACGGAATTTGACGGTGAGCGAATGCATGTAAATTCCATGTCTATTAGTTAGAACCTGTTCCAAGAGGGTTTTGCCATGAAATCTGCCTTATTTTCAACGCTGGCGTTTAGAAAATTGTGTAAAATCACAGAAAATGCATCTATGCATCTATATCCCTTCTATAGTGAGAAAGTCCTGTAATCCACATGCAAACAAATATTTTGTGTGTTTTTGTCGAAAGTTTTCTGCATGTAGCATGTTCGAAACACGTAATTTCAAAGCGGGAGAATCTATGTAATTTACTTATCTATTGGGTAAAACACGCTCCAACAGTTTTTTCCTTTGAAAACTGCCTGATATTCGAAACTGCTATTACGAAATATCTTCGAACTCATTGTTAAAATTTCTAGGTGTCAATATGCCTTGTATGGTGGATGAAAGTTTGTAATACACATGTACACAACTCATTAACAATGTTTGTCAAATCCGTGATGTATGTAGCGCGTTCGGTTCATGGACTGTCACGGTGAGGCAAACTATGTAAATGACATATCTATCGGTTAGAACACGCTCCAGGAGCATTTTACTGAAAAATCTGCCTCAGTTTGGAAACTGTTGTTATGAAAACGCTGCAAAATCTGAGTAAATGCTTTAAGGTGACAATATGTCTTCAATGGGTTATTAAAGAAGTGTAATTCACATGCTAACAACTCAGCAGTGAATATTTGTTGAATCCGTGATGCATGTACAGTTTTCGTAACACGGAATGTTACGGGGAAGGTATCTATGAAAATGAGATGTCTATTGGATAGAACATGCACCAAGAGATTTTTCTGCGAAAAATGCCTGATTATCTTAACTGATGGTAGGAAAACCTGCGAAAAGTAAGTAAGTGTTTCTAGGTGTAAATATGCCTTGTATTGTGGTTGAAAAATCGGTAATCCACATGCTCATGTTCATTAAATAATGTTTGTGGAAGCCGTGATGAATGTCACGTTTTCAGAACATGGAATTTCTCGGTGATTGAATCTCTGAAAATAACAATTCGACTGGATAGAACTTGCTTGAATTGAATGTATCTGTGAATATTTCATGATTTTCGAAACTGGATGTTAGGAAAAACCTGCGAAATCAGAATAACTACTTATAGGTGTAAATATGCCTTGTATGTTGGATGAAAGTTCGGTAATCCACATGCTCACACTCATTAAAGAATGTTTGTCGAACTCGTGATGCATGTAACGTGTTCGGAATACGGAATGTCATAGTGAAGGAAACAATGTAAGTTACATGTCTCTTGGGTAGAACTCACTTGAGGAGAATTTTTCTGTGAAATGTGCCTCATTTTGAAAACTGCCATTAGGAGAACCCTGTGAAATCTGAGAAAATGCTTCTAAGTGTCAATATGCCTTGAATGGTGAATGAAAGTCCGGTCATCCACATGTTAGTTACAGTGTAGTAATTATTTTTTAAACCGTGATTCATGTAGCGCATTTGAAAAACGGGATTTCACGGTAATGAAACTATGGAAATTACAATTCTATTGAGTAGAAGGAGCTAGAAGGGAATTTTTCTGCGAAAATTGCATGATTATCGAATCTGAAGTTCGGAAATAGCTGCAAAAAGGGAGTAAATATTTGCAGATGTAAATGTGCCTTTATGTTGCAAGAAAGTTCGGTAATCCACATTTTCACAACATAATAAAGAATTTTTTTCTAATCCGTGAAGCATGTAGCGTGTTCAGATCGTGGAATTTCACGGTGATTGAAACAAAGGAAATGAATTCTCTATTGGGTAGAACTCGCTCCGAGAGAGTTTTTCTGCGAAAACTTCGTCATTTTTGAACCTGGCGTTTAGAAAACGCTGCAAAATCTGAGAAAATACTTCTAAGAATCAATATTCAATGTATTGAGATGATAGTTCGGTAATCCACATGCTAACAAATTTGTAGTGAATATATCTCGGATCATTTATGCATGTAACATGTTTGGAACACGGAATTTCACGGCCAGGGAATTTATGTAAATTACATTTCCCTTGGTTAGAAAACACTCCAAGAGATTTTTCCTGAGAAATCGGCCTGATTTTCGAAACTGGCATTAGGAAAAACCTGCAAACCCAGATTATTAGATTCTCGGTGTACATCTGCCTTTTATGGTGGATGAAAGTTCGGTAATCCGCATGCTAACTACTCTGTAGTGAATATTTGTCGAATCCGAGATACGTGAAGTGTGTTCGGAACACAGAATATCACGGTGACGAATTTATGTAAAATACATGTCTCTTGGGTAGAATTTGTTCTAAGAGTGTTTTCTGAGAAATCTGCCTCATTTTTGAACCTGGCGTTTGAAAATCTCTGCAAAATCAGAGAAAATGCTTCAAAGTGTCAATATGCCTTGTATTGTGATGCAAGATCGTAAAACCACATGCAAACAAATCTGTGGTGAATATTTTTAGAAAGCGTTTTGCATGCAGTGTGATTGTATCACGGAAATCCCGGTGATGGAATCTATGTAAATTACACACCTATTGGTTAGAATTCGCCCCAAAAGGTTTTCCCTGAGAAAACGGCCTGATTTTCCAAACTGGCATTAGGAAAAAGCTGCAAATTCAGAGTTAATGTTTCTAGTTGTAAATATGCCATGTATGGTGGATGAAAGTTCTGTAATCTACATGTTCACAACTCATTCGAGAAAGTTTGTTGAAACCTTGATGCATGTAGCGTGTTCGGAAAATGGAATGTCACTGTGTGGGAAACTATGTAAATTACATTTCTATTGGGAAGTACTCGCTCCACGAGAATTTTTCTGCCAAATCTGCCTCCTTTTCAAAACTGGCATTAGGAAAAATTTTGAAATGTGAGAAAATGTTTCAAATTGTCAACATGGCTTTTACGGTGGATGAAAGTTCGGTCATCCTTATGCTAACAACTCTGTAGTGAATATTTGTCGAATCAGTGATGCATGTAGCTTTTTCGGAACACGGAATTTCACGATGACGGGTTCTATGTAAATTGCATGTCTATTGGGTAGAACTCGGTCCAAGAGGATTTTTCTGTGGAAACTGCATGATTTTAGAGACTGACATTAGGAGAATACTACTAAATCAGAATAAAATTTCTATCTATAAATATGCACTGGAAGATAGATTAAAGTTTGTTAATACACATGATCACAACTCATTAAATGAATATTTTTTGAATCCGTGGTGCATGTAACATGTTCAGAACACAGAATATCACGGTAATTGAAAGTAGGTAAATTACATATCTTTTGGGTAAAACTGGCTCCAAGAGCATTTTTCTGCCAAATCTGCCTCATTTTCAAAACTGGCGTTCAAAGTAACGTGTGAAATCTGAAAAAATTCTTCAAAGTGTCAGTAAGCATTGTATGGTGGATGAAAGTGCTGTAATCCACTTGCTAACAACTCTGTAGTGAATATTAGTCACATCTGAGATGCATGTAGCGTGTTAGGAACACGGAATTTGACGGTGAGCGAATCCATGTAAATTACATGTCTATTAGTTAGAACCTGTTCCAAGAGTTTTTTGCCGTGAAATCTGCCTTATTTTCAAAACTGACGTTTAGAAAACTCTGTGAAATCACAGAAAATGCATCTATGCATCTATATCCCTTCTATAGTGAGAAAGGCCTGTAATCCACATGCAAACAACTCTCTAGTGTATTTTGTCGAAACTTTACTGCATGTAGCATGTTCGAAACACGTAATTTCACAGCGGGAGAATCTATGTAATTTACATATCTATTGAGTAGAACACGCTCCAACAGTTTTTTCCTTTGAAAACGGCCTGATTTTCGAAACTGCTATTTGGAAGATTCTGCGAACTTAGTGTTAATTTTTCTAGGTGTCAATATGCCTTGTATGGTGGATGAAAACTGTGTAATAGACATGTATACAACTCATAAAGAATGTTTGTCAAATCCGTGATGTGTGTAGCACGTTCGGAACATGGACGGTCACGGTGAGGCAAACTATGTAAACGACATATCTATTGGTTAGAACACGCTCCAGGACCATTTTACTGAAAAATATGCCTCAGTTTGGAAACTGGTGTTATGAAAACGCTGCAAAATCTGAGTAAAAGCTTTAAGGTGACAATATGTCTTCAATGGGTTATTAAAGAAGTGTAATTCACATGCTAAGAACTCAGCAGTGAATATTTGTTGAATCCATGATGCATGTACATTTTTCGGAACACGGAATATTACGGTGAAGGAATCTATGAAAATGAGATGTCTATTGGATAGAACAAGCACCAAGAGAATTTTTCTGCGAAAACTGCCTGATTTTCGTAACTGACGTTAGGAAAAACTGCGAAATGTAAGTAAATGTTTCTAGGTGTAAATATGCCTTGTATTGTGGTTGAAAAATCGGTAGTCCACATGCTCATGTTCATTAAATAATGTTTGTCGAAGCCGTGATGAATGTCACGTTTTCGGAACACGGAATGTCTCGGTGATTGAATCTCTGAAAATAACAATTCTACGGGATAGAACTCGCTTGAATTGAATGTTTCTGTGAAAATTTCATGATTTTCGAACCTGGATGTTAGGAAAAACCTGCGAAATCAGAATAACTACTTCTAGGTGTAAATATGCCTTGTATGTTGGATGAAAGTTCGATAATCCACATTCTCACACTCATTTAAGAATGTTTGTCGAACTCGTGATGCATGTAACGTGTTCGGAATACAGAATGTCATAGTGAAGGAAACAATGTAAGATACATGTCTATTGGGTAGAACTCACTTGAAGAGAATTTGTCTGCAAAATGTGCCTCATTTTGAAAACTGCCATTAGGAGAACCCTGTGAAATCTGAGAAAATGCTTCTAAGTGTCAATATGCCTTGAATGTTGAATGAAAGTCCGGTCATCCACATGTTAATAACAGTTTAGTGATTATTTTTTAACCGTGATTCATGTAGCGCCTTTGAAAAATGGAATTTCATGGTAATGAAACTATGGAAATTACAATTCTATTGAGTAGAAGGAGCTAGAAGGGAATTTTTCTGCGAAAATTGCATGATTATCGAATCTGAAGTTCGGAAAAAGCTGCAAAAAGGGAGTAAATATTTGCAGATGTAAATGTGCCTTTATGTTGCAAGAAAGTTCGGTAATCCACATTTTCACAACATATTAAAGAATCTTTTTCTAATCCGTGATGCATGTAGCGTGTTCAGATCGTGGAATTTCACGGTGATTGAAACAAAGGAAATGAATTCTCTATTGGGTAGAACACGCTCCGAGAGAGTTTTCTGCGAAAACTTCGTCATTTTTGAACCTGGCGTTTAGAAAACGCTGCAAAATCTGAGAAAATACTTCTAAGAATCAATATTCAATGTATTGAGATGATAGTTCGGTAATCCACATGCTAACAAATTTGTAGTGAATATATCTCGGATCATTTTTGCATGTAACATGTTTGGAACACGGAATTTCACAGCCAGGGAATTTATGTAAATTATATTTCCCTTGGTTAGAAAACACTCCAAGAGATTTTTCCTGAGAAATCGGCCTGATTTTCAAAACTGGCGTTAGGAAAAACCTGCAAACCCAGATTATTAGATTCTCGGTGTACATCTGCCTTTTATGGTGGATGAAAGTTCGGTAATCCGCATGCTAACTACTCTGTAGTGAATATTTGTCGAATCCGAGATACGTGAAGTGTGTTCGGAACACAGAATATCACGGTGACGAATTTATGTAAAATACATGTCTCTTGGGTAGAATTTGTTCTAAGAGTGTTTTCTGAGAAATCTGCCTCATTTTTGAACCTGGCGTTTGAAAATCTCTGCAAAATCAGAGAAAATGCTTCAAAGTGTCAATATGCCTTGTATTGTGATGCAAGATCGTAAAACCACATGCAAACAAATCTGTGGTGAATATTTTTAGAAAGCGTTTTGCATGCAGTGTGATTGTATCACGGAAATCCCGGTGATGGAATCTATGTAAATTACACACCTATTGGTTAGAATTCGCCCCAAAAGGTTTTCCCTGAGAAAACGGCCTGATTTTCCAAACTGGCATTAGGAAAAAGCTGCAAATTCAGAGTTAATGTTTCTAGTTGTAAATATGCCATGTATGGTGGATGAAAGTTCTGTAATCTACATGTTCACAACTCATTCGAGAAAGTTTGTTGAAACCTTGATGCATGTAGCGTGTTCGGAAAATGGAATGTCACTGTGTGGGAAACTATGTAAATTACATTTCTATTGGGAAGTACTCGCTCCACGAGAATTTTTCTGCCAAATCTGCCTCCTTTTCAAAACTGGCATTAGGAAAAATTTTGAAATGTGAGAAAATGTTTCAAATTGTCAACATGGCTTTTACGGTGGATGAAAGTTCGGTCATCCTTATGCTAACAACTCTGTAGTGAATATTTGTCGAATCAGTGATGCATGTAGCTTTTTCGGAACACGGAATTTCACGATGACGGGTTCTATGTAAATTGCATGTCTATTGGGTAGAACTCGGTCCAAGAGGATTTTTCTGTGGAAACTGCATGATTTTAGAGACTGACATTAGGAGAATACTACTAAATCAGAATAAAATTTCTATCTATAAATATGCACTGGAAGATAGATTAAAGTTTGTTAATACACATGATCACAACTCATTAAATGAATATTTTTTGAATCCGTGGTGCATGTAACATGTTCAGAACACAGAATATCACGGTAATTGAAAGTAGGTAAATTACATATCTTTTGGGTAAAACTGGCTCCAAGAGCATTTTTCTGCCAAATCTGCCTCATTTTCAAAACTGGCGTTCAAAGTAACGTGTGAAATCTGAAAAAATTCTTCAAAGTGTCAGTAAGCATTGTATGGTGGATGAAAGTGCTGTAATCCACTTGCTAACAACTCTGTAGTGAATATTAGTCACATCTGAGATGCATGTAGCGTGTTAGGAACACGGAATTTGACGGTGAGCGAATCCATGTAAATTACATGTCTATTAGTTAGAACATGTTCCAAGAGTTTTTTGCCGTGAAATCTGCCTTATTTTCAAAACTGACGTTTAGAAAACTCTGTGAAATCACAGAAAATGCATCTATGCATCTATATCCCTTCTATAGTGAGAAAGGCCTGTAATCCACATGCAAACAACTCTCTAGTGTATTTTGTCGAAACTTTACTCCACGTAGCATGTACGAAACACGTAATTTCACAGCGGGAGAATCTATGTAATTTACATATCTATTGGGTAGGACACGCTCCAAAAGTTTTTTCCTTTGAAAACTGCCTGATTTTCGAAACTGCTATTATGAAATATCTGCGAACTCAGTGTTAATGTTTCTAGGTGTCAATATGCCTTGTATGGTGAATGAAAGTTGTGTAATACACATGTACACAACTCATTAAGAATGTTTGTGAAACCCGTGATGTGTGTAGCGCGTTCGATTCATGGACTGTCACGGTGAGGCAAACTATGTAAATGACATATCTATCGGTTAGAACACGCTCCAGGAGCATTTTACTGAAAAATCTGCCTCAGTTTGGAAACTGTTGTTATGAAAACGCTGCAAAATCTGAGTAAATGATTTAAGGTGAAAATATGTCTTCAATGGGTATTAAAGAAGTGTAATTCACATGCTAACAACTCAGCAGTGAATATTTGTTGAATCCGTGGTGCATGTAACGTTTTCGGAACACGGAATATTACGGGGAAGGTATCTATGAATATGAGATGTCTATTGGATAGAACATGCACCAAGAGATTTTTCTGTGAAAAATGCCTGATTACCTTAACTGACAGTAGGAAAACCTGCGAAATGTAAATAAATGTTTCTAGGTGTAAATATGCCTTGTATTGTGGTTGAAAAATCGGTAATCCACATGCTCACGGTCATTAAATAATTTTTGTCGAAGCCCTGATGAATGTAACGTTTTCGGAACACGGAATGTCTCGGTGAGTGAAGCTCTGAAAACAACAATTCTACTGGATAGAACTCGCTTGAATTGAATGTTTCTGTGAAAATTTCATGATTTTCGAAACTGGATGTTAGGAAAAACCTGCGAAATCAGAATAACTACTTCTAGGTGTAAATATGCCTTGTATGGTGGATGAAAGTTTGGTAATCCACATGCTCACACTCATTAAAGAATATTTGTCGAACTCGTGATGCATGTAAAGTGTTCGGAATACGGAATGTCATAGTGAAGGAAACAATGTAAGTTACATGTCTCATGGGTAGAACTCACTTGAGGAGAATTTTTCTGCGAAATGTGCCTCATTTTGAAAACTGCCATTAGGAGAACCCTGTGAAATCTGAGAAAATGCTTCTAAGTGTCAATATGCCTTGAATGTTGAATGAAAGTCCGGTCATCCACATGTTAATAACAGTATAGTAATTATTTTTTAAACCGTGATTCATGTAGCGCCTTTGAAAAACGGGATTTCACGGTAATGAAACTATGGAAATTACAATTCTATTGAGTAGAACGAGCTAGAAGAGAATTTTTCTGCGATAATTGCATGATTTTCGAATCTGAAATTTGGAAAAAGCTGCAAAAAGGGAGTAAATATTTGCAGGTGTAAATGTGCCTTTATCTTGTAAGAAAGATCGGTAATCCACATTTTCAAAACATAATAAAGAATCTTTTTCTAAGCCGTGATGCATGTAGCGTGTTCAGATCATGGAAATTCACGGTGATTGAAACAATGTAAATGACTTCTCTATTGGGTAGAACTCGCTCCGAGAATGTTTATCTGCGAAAACTTCGTCATTTTTGAACCTGATTTTAGAAAACGCTGCAAAATCTGAGAAAATACTTCTAAGAATCAATATTCAATGTATTGAGATGAAAGTTCGGTAAACCACATGCTAACAAATTTGTAGTGAATATTTCTCGGATCATTTATGCATGTAACATGTTCGGAACACGGAATTTCACGGCCAGGGAATTTATGTAAATTATATTTCCTTGGTTAGAAATCACTCCAAGAGATTTTTCCTGAGAAATCGGCCTGATTTTCGAAACTGGCATAAGGAAATCCTGCGAACCCAGATTACTTGATTCTCGGTGTACATCTGCCTTTTATGGTGGATGAAAGTTTGGTAATCCGCATGCTAACTACTCTGTAGTGAATATTTGTCGAATCCGAGATACGTGAAGTGTGTTCGGAACACAGAATATCACGGTGAGCGAATTTATGTAAAATACATGTCTCTTGGGTAGAATTTGTTCTAAGAGTGTTTTCTGAGAAATCTGCCTCATTTTTGTACCTGGCGTTTGAAAATCTCGGCAAAATCAGAGAAAATGCTTCAAAGTGTCCATATGCCTTGTATTGTGATGCAAGATCGTAATACCACATGCAAACAAATCTGTGGTGAATATTTTTAGAAAGCATTATGCATGCAGTCTGATTGTATCACGGAAAATCCCGGCGATGGAATCTATGTAAATTACACACCTATTGGTTAGAATTCGCTCCAAAAATTTTTCCCTGAGAAAACGGCCTGATTTTCCAAACTGGCATTAAGAAAAAGCTGCAAATTCAGAGTAATGTTTCTAGTTGTAAATATGTCATGTATGGTGGATGAAAATTCTGTAATCTACATGTTCACAACTCATTCGAGAAAGTTTTTTGAAACCTTGATGCATGTAGCGTGTTCAGAAAATGGAATGTCACTGTGAGGGAAACTATGTAAATTACATTTATATTCGGAAGTACTCGCTCCACGGGAATTTTTCTGCCAAATCTGCCTCCTTTTCAAAACTGGCATTAGGAAAAACTTTCGAAATGTGTGAAAATGATTCAAATTGTCAACATGGCTTTTATGGTGGGTGAAAGTTCAGTAATCCTTATGCTAAAAACTCTGTAGTGAATATTTGTCGAATCCGTGATGCATGTAGCTTTTTCGGAACACGGAATTTCACGATGACGGTTTCTATGTAAATTGCATGTCTATTGGGTAGAACACGCTCCAAGAGGATTTTTCTGTGGAAACTGCATGATTTTAGAGACTGACATTAGAAGAATACTACTAAATCAGAATAAAATTTCTATGTATAAATATGCAATGGAAGATAGATTAAAGTTCGTTAATACACATGTTCACAACTCATTAAATGAATATTTTTTGAATCCGTGGTGCATGTAACATGTTCAGAACACAGAATATCACGGTAATTGAAAGTAGGTAAATTATATATCTTTTGGGTAAAACTGGCTCCAAGAGCATTTTTCTGCCAAATCTGCCTCATTTTCAAAACTGGCGTTCAAAGTAACGTGTGAAATCTGAGAAAATTCTTCAAAGTGTCAGTAAGCCTTGTATGGTGGATGAAAGTCCTGTAATCCACATGCAAACAACTCTGTAGTGTATTTTTGTCGAAACGTTTCTGCATGTAGCATGTTAGAAACACGTAATTTCACAGTGGGAGAATCTATCTAATTTATATATCTATTCGGTAGAAAACGCTCCAACGGTTTTTTCCTTTGAAAACGCCCTGATTTTTGAAACTGCTATTAGGAAGATTCTGCGAACTCAGTGTTAATTTTTCTAGGTGTCAATATGCCTTGTTGGTGGATGAAAACTTTGTAATACACATGTATACAACTCATTAAGAATGTTTGTCAAATCGGTGATGTGTGTAGCGCGTTCGATTCATGGACTGTCACGGTGAGGCAAACTATGTAAATGACATATCTATCGATTAGAACACGCTCCAGGAGCATTTTACTGAAAAATCTGCCTCAGTTTGGAAACTGTTGTTATGAAAACGCTGCAAAATCTGAGTAAATGCTTTAAGGTGAAAATATGTCTTCAATGGGTTATTAAAGATATGTAATTCACATGCTAACAACTCAGCAGTGAATATTTGTTGAATCCGTGATGCATGTACCGTTTTCGGAACACGGAATATTACGGGGAAGGTATCTATGAATATGAGATGTCAATTGGATAGAACATGCACCAAGAGAATTTTTGTGCGAAAAATGCCTGATTATCTTAACTGACATTAGGAAAACCTGCGAAATGTAAGTAAATGTTTCTAGGTGTAAATATGCCTTGTATTGTGGTTGAAAAATCGGTAATCCACATGCTCACGGTCATTAAATAATTTTTGTCGAAGCCCTGATGAATGTAACGTTTTCGGAACACGGAATGTCTCGGTGAGTGAAGCTCTGAAAACAACAATTCTACTGCTTAGAACTCGCTTGAATTGAATGTTTTTGTGAATATTTCATGATTTTCGAAACTGGATGTTAGGAAAAACCTGCGAAATCAGAATAACTACTTCTAGGTGTAAATATGCCTTGTATGGAGGATGAAAGTTTGGTAATCCACATGCTCACACTCATTAAAGAATATTTGTCGAACTCGTGATGCATGTAAAGTGTTCGGAATACGGAATGTCATAGTGAAGGAAAAAATGTAATTTACATGTCTATTGGGTAGAACTCACTTGAGGAGAATTTTTCTGTGAAATGTGCCTCATTTTGAAAACTGCCATTAGGAGAACCCTGTGAAATCTGAGAAAATGCTTCTAAGTGTCAATATGCCTTGAATGGTGAATGAAAGTCCTGTCATCCACATGTTAATAACAGTGTAGTAATTATTTTTTAAACCGTGATTCATGTAGCGCCTTTGAAAAATGGGATTTCACGGTAATGAAACTATGGAAATTACAATTCTATTGAGTAGAACGAGCTAGAAGAGAATTTTTCTGCGATAATTGCATGATTATCGAATCTGAAATTTGGAAAAAGCTGCAAAAAGGGAGTAAATATTTGCAGGTGTAAATGTGCCTTTATCATGTAAGAAAGTTCGGTAATCCACATTTTCAAAACATAATAAAGAATGTTTTTCTAAGCCGTGATGCATGTAGCGTGTTCAGATCATGGAAATTCACGGTGATTGAAACAATGTAAATGACTTCTCTATTGGGTAGAACTCGCTCCGAGAATGTTTTTCTGCGAAAACTTCGTCATTTTTGAACCTGGCTTTTAGAAAACGCTGCAAAATCTGAGAAAATACTTCTAAGAATCAATATTCAATGTATTGAGATGAAAGTTCGGTAATCCACATGCTAACAAATTTGTAGTGAATATTTCTCGGATCATTTATGCATGTAACATGTTCGGAACACGGAATTCACGGCCAGGGAATTTATGTAAATTATATTTCCTTGGTTAGAAATCACTCCAAGAGATTTTTCCTGAGAAATCGGCCTGATTTTCGAAACTGGCGTAAGGAAAACCTGCGAACCCAGATTACTAGATTCTCGGTGTACATCTGCATTTTATGGTGGATGAAAGTTCGGTAATCCGCATGCTAACTACTCTGTAGTGAATATTTGTCGAATCTGAGATACGTGAAGTGTGTTCGGAACACAGAATATAACGGTGAGCGAATTTATGTAAAATACATGTCTCTTGGGTAGAATATGTTCTAAGAGTGTTTTCTGAGAAATCTGCCTCATTTTTGAACCTGGCGTTTGAAAATCTCGGCAAAATCAGAGAAAATGCTTCAAAGTGTCCATATGCCTTGTATTGTGATGCAAGATCGTAATACCACATGCAAACAAATCTGTGGTGAATATTTTTAGAAAGCGTTATGCATGCAGTCTGATTGTATCACGGAAAATCCCGGCGATGGAATCTATGTAAATTACACACCTATTGGTTAGAATTCGCTCCAAAAATTTTTCCCTGAGAAAACGGCATTATTTTCCAAACTGGCATTTAGAAAAAGCTGCAAATTCAGAGTTAATGTTTCTAGTTGTAAATATGCCATGTATGGTGGATGAAAGTTCTGTAATCTACATGTTCACAACTCATTCGAGAAAGGTTGTTGAAAACTTGATGCATGTAGTGTGTTCAGAACATGGAATGTCACTGTGAGGGAAAATATGTAAATTACATTTATATTCGGATGTACTCGCTCCACGAGTATTTTTCTGACAAATCTGCCTCCTTTTCAAAACTGGCATTAGGAAAAACTTTCGAAATGTCAGAAAATGCTTCAAATTGTCAACATGGCTTTTATGGTGGGTGAAAGTTCAGTAATCCTTATGCTAACAATTCTGTAGTTAATATTTGTCGAATCCGTGATGCATGTAGCTTTTTTGGAACACGGAATTTCACGATGACGGGTTCTATGTAAATTGCATGTCTATTGGGTAGAACTCGCTCCAAAGGATTTTTCTTTGGAAACTGCATGATTTTAGAGACTGACATTAGGAGAATACTACTAAATCAGAATAAAATTTCTATCTATAAATATGCACTGGAAGATAGATTAAAGTTTGTTAATACACATGTTCACAACTCATTAAATGAATATTTTTTGAATCCGTGGTGCATGTAACATGTTCAGAACACAGAATATCACGGTAATTGAAAGTAGGTAAATTACATATCTTTTGGGTAAAACTGGCTCCAAGAGCATTTTTCTGCCAAATCTGCCTCATTTTCAAAACTGGCGTTCAAAGTAACGTGTGAAATCTGAGAAAATTCTTCAAAGTGTCAGTAAGCATTTTATGGTGGATGAAAGTGCTATAATCCACTTGGTAACAACTCTGTAGTGGATATTTGTCACATCTGTGATGCATTTAGCGTGTTCGGAACACGGAATTTGACGGTGAGCGAATACATGTAAATTACATGTCTATTGGTTAGAACCCGCTCCAAGAGTTTTTTGCCGTGAAATCTGCCTTATTTTCAAAACTGGCGTTTAGAAAACCCTGTGAAATCACAAAAAATGCATCTATGCATCTATATCCCTTCTAAAGTGAGAACGTCCTGTAATCCACATGCAAACAACTCTGTAGTGTATTTTTGTCGAAACTTTTCTGCATGTAGCATGTTCGAAACACGTAATTTCACAGTGGGAGAATCTATCGAATTTATATATCTATTGGGTAGAACTCGCTCCAACGGTTTTTTCCTTTGAAAACGGCCTGATTTTCGAAACTGCTATTAGGAAGATTCTGCGAACTCAGTGTTAATATTTCTAGGTGTCAATATGCCTTGTATGGTGGATGAAAACTGTGTAATACACATGTATACAACTCATTAAGAATGTTTGTCAAATCGGTGATGTGTGTAGCACGTTCTGAACATGGACTGTCATGGTGAGGCAAACTATGTAAATGACATATCTGTTGGTTAGAACACGCTCCAGGAGCATTTTACTGAAAAATCTGCCTCAGTTTGGAAACTGGTGTTATGAAAATGCTGCAAAATCTGAGTAAATGCTTTAAGGTGACAATATGTCTTCAATGGGTTATTAAAGAAGTGTAATTCACATGCTAAGAACTCAGCAGTGAATATTTGTTGAATCCGTGATGCATGTACAGTTTTCGGAACACGGAATGTTACGGTGAAGGAATCTATGAAAATGAGATGTCTATTGGATAGAACATGCACCAAGAGAATTTTTCTGTGAAAACTGCCTGATTTTCGTAACTGACGTTAGGAAAACCTGCGAAATGTAAGTAAATGTTTCTAGGTGTAAATATGCCTTGTATTGTGGTTGAAAAATCGGTAATCCACATGCTCATGTTCATTAAATACTGTTTGTCGAAGGCGTGATGAATGTCACGTTTTCGGAACACGGAATGTCTCAGTGATTGAATCTCTGAAAATAACAATTCTACTGGATAGAACTCACTTGAATTGAATGTTTCTGTGAAAATTTCATGATTTTCGAAACTGGATGTTAGGAAAAACCTGCGAAATCAGAATAACTACTTCTAGGTGTAAATATGCCTTTTATGGTGGATGAAAGTTTGGTAATCCACATGCTCACACTCATTAAAGAATGTTTGTCGAACTCGTGATGCATGTAACGTGTTCGGAATACGGAATGTCATAGTGAAGGAAACAATGTAATTTACATGTCTATTGGGTAGAACTCACTTGAAGAGAATTTTTCTGCAAATTGGGCCTCATTTTGAAAACTGCCATTAGGAGAACCCTGTGAAATCTGAGAAAATGCTTCTAAGTGTGAATATGCCTTGAATGGTGAATGAAAGTCTGGTCATCCACATGTTAATAACAGTGTAGTAATTATTTTTTAAACTGTGATTCATGTAGCGCCTTTGAAAAACGGAATTTCACGGTAATGAAACTATGGAAATTACAATTCTATTGAGTAGAAGGAGCTAGAAGAAAATTTTACTGCGAAAATTGCATGATTATCGAATCTGAAGTTTGGAAAAAGCTGCAAAAAGGGAGTAAATATTTGCAGGTGTAAATGTGCCTTTATGTTGCAAGAAAGTTCGGTAATCCACATTTTCACAACATATTAAAGAATCTTTTTCTAATCCATGATGCATGTAGCGTGTTCAGATCGTGGAATTTCACGGTGATTGAAACAATGTAAATGACTTCTCTATTTGGTAGAACTCGCTCCGAGAGAGTTTTTCTGCGAAAACTTCGTCATTTTTGAACCTGGCGTTTAGAAAATGCTGCAAAATCTGAGAAAATACTTCTAAGAATCAATATTCAATGTATTGAGATGAAAGTTCAGTAATCCACATGCTAACAAATTTGTAGTGAATATTTCTCGGATCATTTATGCATGTAACATGTTTGGAACATGGAATTTCACGGCCAGGGAATTTATGTAAATTACATTTCCCTTGGTTAGAAATCACTCCAAGAGATTTTTCCTGAGAAATCGGCCTGATTTTCGAAACTGACGTTAGGAAAAACCTGCGAACCCAGATTACTAGATTCTCGGTGTACATCTGCCTTTTATGGTGGATGAAAGTTCGGTAATCCGCATGCTAACTACTCTGTAGTGAATATTTGTCGAATCCGAGATACGTGAAGTGTGTTCGGAACACAGAATATCACGGTGAGCGAATCTATGTAAAATACATGTCTCTTGGGTAGAATTTGCTCTAAGAGTGTTTTCTGAGAAATCTGCCTCATTTTTGAACCTGGCGTTTGAAAATCTCTGCAAAATCAGAGAAAATGCTTCAAAGTGTCAATATGCCTTATATTGTGATGCAAGATCGTAAAACCACATGCAAACAAATCTGTGGTGAATATTTTTAGAAAGCGTTATGCATGCAGTTTGATTGTATCACGGAAAATCTCGGCGATGGAATCTATGTAAATTACACACCTATTGGTTAGAATTCGCTCCAAAAGTTTTTCCCTGAGGAAACGGCCTGATTTTCCAAACTGGCATTAGGAAAAACCTGCAAATTCAGAGTTAATGTTTCTAGTTGTAAATATGCCATGTATGGTGGATGAAAGTTCTGTAATCTACATGTTCACAACTCATTCGAGAAAGTTTGTTGAAACCTTGATGCATGTAGCGTGTTCGGAAAATGGAATGTCACTGTGAGGGAAACTATGTAAATTACATTTCTATTGGGAAGTACTCGCTCCACGAGAATTTTTCTGCCAAATCTGCCTCCTTTTCAAAACTGGCATTAGGAAAAACTTTCGAAATGTGATAAATTGCTTCAAATTGTCAACATGGCTTTTATGGTGGGTGAAAGTTCAGTAATCTTTATGCTAAAAACTCTGTAGTGAATATTTGTCGAATCCGTGATGCATGTAGCTTTTTCGGAACACGGAATTTCACGATGACGGTTTCTATGTAAATTGCATGTCTATTGGGTAGAACTCGGTCCAAGAGGATTTTTCTGTGGAAACTGCATGATTTTAGAGACTGACATTAGGAGAATACTTCTAAATCAGGATAAAATTTCTATGTATAAATATGCACTGTAAGGTGGATTAAAGTTCGTTAATACACATGTTCACAACTCATTAAATGATATTTTTTGAATCCGTGGTGCATGTAACATGTTCAGAACACAGAATGTCACGGTGATTGAAAGTAGTTAAATTACATATCTTTTGGGTAAAACTGGCTCCAAGAGCATTTTTCTGCCAAATCTGCCTCATTTTCAAAACTGGCGTTCAAAGTAACGTGTGAAATCTGAGAAAATTCTTCAAAGTGTCAGTAAGCCTTGTATGGTGGATGAAAGTGCTTTAATCCACTTGCTAACAACTCTGTAGTGAATATTTGTCGCATCCGAGATGCATGTAGCGTGTTCGGAACACGGAATTTGACGGTGAGCGAATCCATGTAAATTACATGACTACTCGTTAGAACCCGCTCCAAGAGGTTTTTGCCGTGAAATCTGCCTTATTTTCGAAACTGGCGTTTGGAAATATCTGTGAAATCACAGAAAATGCATCTATGCATCTATATGCCTTCTATAGTGAGAAAGTCCTATAATGCACATGCAAACAACTCTGTAGTGTATTTTTGTCGAAACTTTTCTGCATGTAGCATGTTCAAAACACGTAATTTCACAGTGGGAGAATCTATCTAATTTATATATCTATTGGGTAGAACACGCTCCAACGGTTTTTTCCTTTGAAAACGGCCTGATTTTCGAAACTGCTATTAGGAAGATTCTGCGAACTCAGTGTTAATTTTTCTAGGTGTCAATATGCCTTGTATGGTGGATGAAAACTGTGTAATACACATCTATACAACTCATTAAGAATGTTTGTCAAATCGGTGATGTGTGTAGCACGTTCGGATCATGGACTGTCACGGTGAGGCAAACTATGTAAATGACATATCTATTGGTTAGAACACGCTCCAGGAGCATTTTACTGAAAAATCTGCCTCAGTTTGGAAACTGGTGTTATGAAAACGCTGCAAAATCTGAGTAAATGCTTTAAGGTGACAATATGTATTCAATGGGTTATTAAAGAAGTGTAATTCACATGCTAAGAACTCAGCAGTGAATATTTGTTGAATCCGTGATGCATGTACAGTTTTCGGAACACGGAATGTTACGGTGAAGGAATCTATGAAAATGAGATGTCTATTGGTTAGAACATGCACCAAGAGAATTTTTCTGTGAAAACTGCCTGATTTTCGTAACTGACTTTAGGAAAATCTGTGAAATCTAAGTAAATATTTCTAGGTGTAAATATGCCTTTTATTGTGGTTGAAAAATCGGTAATCCACATGCTCATGGTCATTAAATAATGTTTGTCGAAGCCGTGATGAATGTCACGTTTTCGAAAAACGGAATGTCTCGGTGAGTGAAGCTCTGAAAATAACAATTCTACTGGATAGAACTCGCTTGAATTGAATATTTCTGTGAAAATTTCATGATTTTCGAAACTGGATGTTAGGAAAAACCTGCGAAATCAGAATAACTACTTCTAGGTGTAAATATGCCTTGTATGGTGGATGAAAGTTCGGTAATCCACATGCTCACACTCATTAGAGAATATTTTATCGAACTCGTGATGCATGTAAAGTGTTTGGAATACGGAATGTCATAGTGAAGGAAACAATGAAATTTACATGTCTATTGGGTAGAACTCACTTGAAGAGAATTTTTCTGCAAATTGGGCCTCATTTTGAAAACTGCCATTAGGAGAACCCTGTGAAATCTGAGAAAATGCTTCTAAGTGTCAATATGCCTTGAATGGTGAATGAAAGTCCCGTCATCCACATGTTAATAACACTGTAGTAATTATTTTTTAAACCTTGATTCATGTAGCGCCTTTGAAAAACGGAATTTCACGGTAATGAAACTATGGAAATTACAATTCTATTGAGTAGAAGGAGCTAGAAGAAAATTTTTCTGCGAAAATTGCATGATTATCGAATCTGAAGTTTGGAAAAAGCTGCAAAAAGGGAGTAAATATTTGCAGGTGTAAATGTGCCTTTATGTTGCAAGAAAGTTCGGTAATCCACATTTTCACAACATAATAAAGAATCTTTTTCTAATCCGTGATGCATGTAGCGTGTTCAGATCGTGGAATTTCACGGTGATTGAAACAATGTAAATGAATTCTCTATTTGGTAGAACTCGCTCCGAGAGAGTTTTTCTGCGAAAACTTCGTCATTTTTGAACCTGGCGTTTAGAAAACGCTGCAAAATCCGAGAAAATACTTCTAAGAATCAATATTCAATGTATTGAGATGAAAGTTCGGTAATCCACATGCTAACAAATTTGTAGTGAATATTTCTCGGATCATTTATGCATGTAACATGTTTGGAACACGGAATTTCACGGCCAGGGAATTTATGTAAATTACATTTCCCTTGGTTAGAAAACACTCCAAGAGATTTTTCCTGAGAAATCGGCCTGATTTTCGAAACTGGCGTTAGGAAAAACCTGCGAACCCAGATTACTAGATTCTCGGTGTACATCTGCATTTTATGGTGGATGAAAGTTCGGTAATCCGCATGCTAACTACTCTGTAGTGAATATTTGTCGCATCCGAGATACGTGAAGTGTGTTCGGAACACAGAATATCACGGTGAGCGAATTTATGTAAAATACATGTCTCTTGGGTAGAATTTGCTCTAAGAGTGTTTTCTGAGAAATCTGCCTCATTTTTAAACCTGGCGTTTGAAAATCTCTGCAAAATCAGAGAAAATGCTTCAAAGTGTCAATATGCCTTGTATTGTGATGCAAGATCGTAAAACCACATGCAAACAAATCTGTGGTGAATATTTTTAGAAAGCGTTATGCATGCAGTGTGATTGTATCACGGAAAATCCCGGCGATGGAATCTATGTAAATTACATACCTATTGGTTAGAATTCGCTCCAAAAGTTTTTCCCTGAGGAAACGGCCTGATTTTCCAAACTGGCATTAGGAAAAACCTGCAAATTCAGAGTTAATGTTTCTAGTTGTAAATATGCCATGTATGGTGGATGAAAGTTCTGTAATCTACATTTTCACAACTCATTCGAGAAAGTTTGTTGAAACCTTGATGCATGTAGCGTGTTCGGAAAATGGAATGTCACTGTGAGGGAAACTATGTAAATTACATATCTATTGGGAAGTACTCGCTCCACGAGAATTTTTCTGCCAAATCTGCCTCCTTTTCAAAACTGGCATTAGGAAAAACTTTCGAAATGTGATAAATTGCTTCAAATTGTCAACATGGCTTTTATGGTGGGTGAAAGTTCAGTAATCCTTATGCTAAAAACTCTGTAGTGAATATTTGTCGGATCCGTGATGCATGTAGCTTTTTCGGAACACGGAATTTCACGATGACGGTTTCTATGTAAATTGCATGTCTATTGGGTAGAACTCGGTCCAAGAGGATTTTTCTGTGGAAACTGCATGATTTTAGAGACTGACATTAGGAGAATACTTCTAAATCAGGATAAAATTTCTATGTATAAATATGCACTGTAAGGTGGATTAAAGTTCGTTAATACACATGTTCACAACTCATTAAATGATATTTTTTGAATCCGTGGTGCATGTAACATGTTCAGAACACAGAATGTCACGGTGATTGAAAGTAGGTAAATTACATATCTTTTGGGTAAAACTGGCTCCAAGAGCATTTTTCTGCCAAATCTGCCTCATTTTCAAAACTGGCGTTCAAAGTAACGTGTGAAATCTGAGAAAATTCTTCAAAGTGTCAGTAAGCCTTGTATGGTGGATGAAAGTGCTTTAATCCACTTGCTAACAACTCTGTAGTGAATATTTGTCGCATCCGAGATGCATGTAGCGTGTTCGGAACACGGAATTTGACGGTGAGCGAATCCATGTAAATTACATGACTACTCGTTAGAACCCGCTCCAAGAGGTTTTTGCCGTGAAATCTGCCTTATTTTCGAAACTGGCGTTTGGAAATATCTGTGAAATCACAGAAAATGCATCTATGCATCTATATGCCTTCTATAGTGAGAAAGTCCTATAATGCACATGCAAACAACTCTGTAGTGTATTTTTGTCCAAACTTTTCTGCATGTAGCATGTTCAAAACACGTAATTTCACAGTGGGAGAATCTATCTAATTTATATATCTATTGGGTAGAACACGCTCCAACGGTTTTTTCCTTTGAAAACGGCCTGATTTTCGAAACTGCTATTAGGAAGATTCTGCGAACTCAGTGTTAATTTTTCTAGGTGTCAATATGCCTTGTATGGTGGATGAAAACTGTGTAATACACATCTATACAACTCATTAAGAATGTTTGTCAAATCGGTGATGTGTGTAGCACGTTCGGAACATGGACTGTCACGGTGAGGCAAACTATGTAAATGACATATCTATTGGTTAGAACACGCTCCAGGAGCATTTTACTGAAAAATCTGCCTCAGTTTGGAAACTGGTGTTATGAAAACGCTGCAAAATCTGAGTAAATGCTTTAAGGTGACAATATGTCTTCAATGGGTTATTAAAGATGTGTAATTCACATGCTAAGAACTCAGCAGTGAATATTTGTTGAATCCGTGATGCATGTACAGTTTTCGGAACACGGAATGTTACGGTGAAGGAATCTATGAAAATGAGATGTCTATTGGATAGAACATGCACCAAGAGAATTTTTCTGTGAAAACTGCCTGATTTTCGTAACTGACATTAGGAAAACCTGCGAAATGTAAGTAAATGTTTCTAGGTGTAAATATGCCTTGTATTGTGGTTGAAAAATCGGTAATCCACATGCTCATGTTCATTAAATGTTTGTCGAAGCCGTGATGAATGTCACGTTTTCGGAACACGGAATGTCTCGGTGATTGAATCTCTGGAAATAAGAATTCTACTGGATAGAACTCGCTTGAATTGAATGTATCTGTGAAAATTTCATGATTTTCGAAACTGGATGTTAGGAAAAACCTGTGAAATCAGAATAACTACTTCTAGGTGTAAATATGCCTTGTATGGTGGATGAAAGTTTGGTAATCCACATGCTCACACTCATTAAAGAATGTTTGTCGAACTCGTGATGCATGTAACGTGTTCGGAATACGGAATGTCATAGTGAAGGAAACAATGAAATTTACATGTCTATTGGGTAGAACTCACTTGAAGAGAATTTTTCTGCAAATTGGGCCTCATTTTGAAAACTGCCATTAGGAGAACCCTGTGAAATCTGAGAAAATGCTTCTAAGTGTCAATATGCCTTGAATGGTGAATGAAAGTCCCGTCATCCACATGTTAATAACACTGTAGTAATTATTTTTTAAACCTTGATTCATGTAGCGCCTTTGAAAAACGGAATTTCACGGTAATGAAACTATGGAAATTACAATTCTATTGAGTAGAAGGAGCTAGAAGAAAATTTTTCTGCGAAAATTGCATGATTATCGAATCTGAAGTTTGGAAAAAGCTGCAAAAAGGGAGTAAATATTTGCAGGTGTAAATGTGCCTTTATGTTGCAAGAAAGTTCGGTAATCCACATTTTCACAACATAATAAAGAATCTTTTTCTAATCCGTGATGCATGTAGCGTGTTCAGATCGTGGAATTTCACGGTGATTGAAACAATGTAAATGAATTCTCTATTTGGTAGAACTCGCTCCGAGAGAGTTTTTCTGCGAAAACTTCGTCATTTTTGAACCTGGCGTTTAGAAAACGCTGCAAAATCCGAGAAAATAATTCTAAGAATCAATATTCAATGTATTGAGATGAAAGTTCGGTAATCCACATGCTAACAAATTTGTAGTGAATATTTCTCGGATCATTTATGCATGTAACATGTTTGGAACACGGAATTTCACGGCCAGGGAATTTATGTAAATTACATTTCCCTTGGTTAGAAAACACTCCAAGAGATTTTTCCTGAGAAATCGGCCTGATTTTCGAAACTGGCGTTAGGAAAAACCTGCGAACCCAGATTACTAGATTCTCGGTGTACATCTGCAATTTATGGTGGATGAAAGTTCGGTAATCCGCATGCTAACTACTCTGTAGTGAATATTTGTCGCATCCGAGATACGTGAAGTGTGTTCGGAACACAGAATATCACGGTGAGCGAATTTATGTAAAATACATGTCTCTTGGGTAGAATTTGCTCTAAGAGTGTTTTCTGAGAAATCTGCCTCATTTTTAAACCTGGCGTTTGAAAATCTCTGCAAAATCAGAGAAAATGCTTCAAAGTGTCAATATGCCTTGTATTGTGATGCAAGATCGTAAAACCACATGCAAACAAATCTGTGGTGAATATTTTTAGAAAGCGTTATGCATGCAGTGTGATTGTATCACGGAAAATCCCGGCGATGGAATCTATGTAAATTACATACCTATTGGTTAGAATTCGCTCCAAAAGTTTTTCCCTGAGGAAACGGCCTGATTTTCCAAACTGGCATTAGGAAAAACCTGCAAATTCAGAGTTAATGTTTCTAGTTGTAAATATGCCATGTATGGTGGATGAAAGTTCTGTAATCTACATGTTCACAACTCATTCGAGAAAGTTTGTTGAAACCTTGATGCATGTAGCGTGTTCGGAAAATGGAATGTCACTGTGAGGGAAACTATGTAAATTACATTTATATTGGGAAGTACTCGCTGCTCGGGAATTTTTCTGCCAAATCTGCCTGCTTTTCAAAACTGGCATTAGGAAAAACTTTCGAAATGTGATAAATTGCTTCAAATTGTCAACATGGCTTTTATGGTGGGTGAAAGTTCAGTAATCCTTATGCTAACAACTCTGTAGTTAATATTTGTCGAATCCGTGATGCATGTAGCTTTTTCGGAACACGGAACTTCACGATGACGGGTTCTATGTAAATTGCATGTCTATTGGGTAGAACTCGCTCCAAAGGATTTTTCTTTGGAAACTGCATGATTTTAGAGACTGACATTAGGAGAATACTACTAAATCAGAATAAAATTTCTATCTATAAATATGCACTGGAAGATAGATTAAAGTTTGTTAATACACATGTTCACAACTCATTAAATGAATATTTTTTGAATCCGTGGTGCATGTAACATGTTCAGAACACAGAATATCACGGTAATTGAAAGTAGGTAAATTACATATCTTTTGGGTAAAACTGGCTCCAAGAGCATTTTTCTGCCAAATCTGCCTCATTTTCAAAACTGGCGTTCAAAGTAAGGTGTGAAATCTGAAAAAATTCTTCAAAGTGTCAGTAAGCATTGTATGGTGGATGAAAGTGCTGTAATCCACTTGCTAACAACTCTGTAGTGAATATTTGTCACATCTGAGATGCATGTAGCGTGTTCGAAACACGGAATTTGACGATGAGCGAATCCATGTAAATTACATGTCTATTAGTTAGAACCTGTTCCAAGAGTTCTTTGCCGTGAAATCTGCCTTATTTTCAAACTGACGTTTAGAAAACTCTGTGAAATCACAGAAAATGCATCTATGCATCTATATGCCTTCTATAGAGAGAAAGTCCTGTAATCCACATGCAAACAACTATGTAGTGTATTTTTGTCGAAACTTTTCTGCATGTAGCATGTTCGAAACACGTAATTTCACAGCGGGAGAATCTATGTAATTTACATATCTATTGAGTAGAACACGCTCCAACAGTTTTTTCCTTTGAAAACTGCCTGATTTTCGAAACTGCTATTACGAAATATCTGCGAACTCAGTGTTAATGTTTCTAGGGGTCAATATGCCTTGTATGGTGAATGAAAGTTGTGTAATACACATGTACACAACTCATAAAGAATGTTTGTCAAACCCGTGATGTGTGTAGCGCGTTCGATTCATGGACTGTCACGGTGAGGCAAACTATGTAAATGACATATCTATCGGTTAGAACACGCTCCAGGAGCATTTTACTGAAAAATCTGCCTCAGTTTGGAAACTGTTGTTATGAAAACGCTGCAAAATCTGAGTAAATGGTTTAAGGTGAAAATATGTCTTCAATGGGTTATTAAAGATATGTAATTCACATGCTAACAACTCAGCAGTGAATATTTGTTGAATCCGTGATGCATGTACCGTTTTTGGAACACGGAATATTACGGGGAAGGTATCTATGAATATGAGATGTCAATTGGATAGAACATGCACCAAGAGATTTTTCTGCGAAAAATGCCTGATTATCTTAACTGACATTAGGAAAACCTGCGAAATGTAAGTAAATGTTTCTAGGTGTAAATATGCCTTGTATTGTGGTTGAAAAATCGGTAATCCACATGCTCACGGTCATTAAATAATTTTTGTCGAAGCCCTGATGAATGTAACGTTTTCGGAACACGGAATGTCTCGGTGAGTGAAGCTCTGAAAACATCAATTCTACTGCTTAGAACTCGCTTGAATTGAATGTTTTTGTGAATATTTCATGATTTTCGAAACTGGATGTTAGGAAAAACCTGCGAAATCAGAATAACTACTTCTAGGTGTAAATATGCCTTGTATGGAGGATGAAAGTTTGGTAATCCACATGCTCACACTCATTAAAGAATATTTGTCGAACTCGTGATGCATGTAAAGTGTTCGGAATACGGAATGTCATAGTGAAGGAAAAAATATAAGTTACATGTCTCATGGGTAGAACTCACTTGAGGAGAATTTTTCTGCGAAATGTGCCTCATTTTGAAAACTGCCATTAGGAGAACCCTGTGAAATCTGAGAAAATGCTTCTAAGTGTCAATATGCCTTGAATGGTGAATGAAAGTCTGGTCATCCACATGTTAATAACAGTGTAGTAATTATTTTTTAAACCGTGATTCATGTAGCGCCTTTGAAAAATGGGACTTCACGGTAATGAAACTATGGAAATTACAATTCCATTGAGTAGAACGAGCTAGAAGAGAATTTTTCTGCGATAATTGCATGATTATCGAATCTGAAATTTGGAAAAAGCTGCAAAAAGGGAGTAAATATTTGCAGGTGTAAATGTGCCTTTATCATGTAAGAAAGTTCGGTAATCCACATTTTCAAAACATAATAAAGAATCTTTTTCTAAGCCGTGATGCATGTAGCGTGTTCAGATCATGGAAATTCACGGTGATTGAAACAATGTTAATGACTTCTCTATTGGGTAGAACTCGCTCCGAGAAAGTTTTTCTGCGAAAACTTCGTCATTTTTTAACCTGGCTTTTAGAAAACGCTGCAAAATCTGAGAAAATACTTCTAAGAATCAATATTCAATGTATTGAGATGAAAGTTCGGTAATCCACATGCTAACAAATTTGTAGTGAATATTTCTCGGATCATTTATGCATGTAACATGTTCGGAACACGGAATTCACGGCCAGGGAATTTATGTAAATTATATTTCCTTGGTTAGAAATCACTCCAAGAGATTTTTCCTGAGAAATCGGCCTGATTTTCGAAACTGGCGTAAGGAAAACCTGCGAACCCAGATTACTAGATTCTCGGTGTACATCTGCCTTTTATGGTGGATGAAAGTTCGGTAATCCGCATGCTAACTACTCTGTAGTGAATATTTGTCGAATCCGAGATACGTGAAGTGTGTTCGGAACACAGAATATCACGGTGAGCGAATTTATGTAAAATACATGTCTCTTGGGTAGAATTTGTTCTAAGAGTGTTTTCTGAGAAATCTGCCTCATTTTTGAACCTGGCGTTTGAAAATCTCGGCAAAATCAGAGAAAATGCTTCAAAGTGTTCATATGCCTTCTATTGTGATGCAAGATCGTAATACCACATGCAAACAAATCTGTGGTGAATATTTTTAGAATGCGTTATGCATGCAGTCTGATTGTATCACGGAAAATCCCGGCGATGGAATCTATGTAAATTACACACCTATTGGTTAGAATTCGCTCCAAAAAATTTTCCCTGAGAAAACGGCATTGTTTTCCAAACTGGCATTTAGAAAAAGCTGCAAATTCAGAGTTAATGTTTCTAGTTGTAAATATGCCATGTATGGTGGATGAAAGTTCTGTAATCTACATGTTCACAACTCATTCGAGAAAGTTTGTTGAAAACTTGATGCATGTAGTGTGTTCAGAACATGGAATGTCACTGTGAGGGAAAATATGTAAATTACATTTATATTCGGATGTACTCGCTCCACGAGTATTTTTCTGACAAATCTGCCTCCTTTTCAAAACTGGCATTAGGAAAAACTTTCGAAATGTCAGAAAATGCTTCAAATTGTCAACATGGCTTTTATGGTGGGTGAAAGTTCAGTAATCCTTATGCTAACAACTCTGTAGTTAATATTTGTCGAATCCGTGATGCATGTAGCTTTTTTGGAACACGGAATTTCACGATGACGGGTTCTATGTAAATTGCATGTCTATTGGGTAGAACTCGCTCCAAAGGATTTTTCTTTGGAAACTGCATGATTTTAGAGACTGACATTAGGAGAATACTACTAAATCAGAATAAAATTTCTATCTATAAATATGCACTGGAAGATAGATTAAAGTTTGTTAATACACATGTTCACAACTCATTAAATGAATATTTTTTGAATCCGTGGTGCATGTAACATGTTCAGAACACAGAATATCACGGTAATTGAAAGTAGGTAAATTACATATCTTTTGGGTAAAACTGGCTCCAAGAGCATTTTTCTGCCAAATCTGCCTCATTTTCAAAACTGGCGTTCAAAGTAACGTGTGAAATCTG
This sequence comes from Camelus dromedarius, assembly GCF_036321535.1. Taxonomy (NCBI): domain Eukaryota; kingdom Metazoa; phylum Chordata; class Mammalia; order Artiodactyla; family Camelidae; genus Camelus; species Camelus dromedarius. The sequence continues at coordinate 4,653,886 of NW_026989731.1, forward strand.
AGAAAATTCGTCAAAGTGTCAGTAAGGCTTTTTATGGTGGATGAAAGTGCTATAATCCACTTGCTAACAACTCTGTAGTGGATATTTGTCACATCTGAGATGCATGTAGCGTGTTCGGAACACGGAATTTGACGGTGAGCGAATCTATGTAAATTACATGTCTATTGGTTAGAACCCGCTCCAAGAGTTTTTTGCCGTGAAATCTGCCTTATTTTCAAAACTGGCGTTTAGAAAACTCTGTGAAATCACAAAAAATGCATCTATGCATCTATATCCCTTCTAAAGTGAGAACGTCCTGTAATCCACATGCAAACAACTCTATAGTGTATTTTTGTCGAAACTTTTCTGCATGTAGCATGCTCGAAACACGTAATTTCACAGTGGGAGAATCTATCTAATTTATATATCTATTGGGTAGAACTCGCTCCAACGGTTTTTTCCTTTGAAAACGGCCTGATTTTCGAAACTGCTATTAGGAAGATTCTGCGAACTCAGTGTTAATTTTTCTAGGTGTCAATATGCCTTGTATGGTGGATGAAAACTGTGTAATACACATCTATACAACTCATAAAGAATGTTTGTCAAATCCGTGATGTGTGTAGCACGTTCGGAACATGGACGGTCACGGTGAGGCAAACTATGTAAATGACATATCTATTGGTTAGAACACGCTCCAGGAGCATTTTACTGAAAAATATGCCTCAGTTTGGAAACTGGTGTTATGAAAACGCTGCAAAATCTGAGTAAATGCTTTAAGGTGACAATATGTCTTCAATGGGTTATTAAAGAAGTGTAATTCACATGCTAAGAACTCAGCAGTGAATATTTGTTGAATCCATGATGCATGTACAGTTTTCGGAACACGGAATATTACGGTGAAGAATCTATGAAAATGAGATGTCTATTGGATAGAACAAGCACCAAGAGAATTTTTCTGCGAAAACTGCCTGATTTTCGTAACTGACGTTAGGAAAAACTGCGAAATGTAAGTAAATGTTTCTAGGTGTAAATATGCCTTGTATTGTGGTTGAAAAATCGGTAATCCACATGCTCATGTTCATTAAATAATGTTTGTCGAAGCCGTGATGAATGTCACGTTTTCGGAACACGGAATGTCTCGGTGATTGAATCTCTGAAAATAACAATTCTACGGGATAGAACTCGCTTGAATTGAATGTTTCTGTGAAAATTTCATGATTTTCGAACCTGGATGTTAGGAAAAACCTGCGAAATCAGAATAACTACTTCTAGGTGTAAATATGCCTTGTATGTTGGATGAAAGTTCGATAATCCACATTCTCACACTCATTTAAGAATGTTTGTCGAACTCGTGATGCATGTAACGTGTTCGGAATACAGAATGTCATAGTGAAGGAAACAATATAAGATACATGTCTATTGGGTAGAACTCACTTGAAGAGAATTTTTCTGCAAATTGGGCCTCATTTTGAAAACTGCCATTAGGAGAACCCTGTGAAATCTGAGAAAATGCTTCTAAGTGTCAATATGCCTTGAATGGTGAATGAAAGTCCGGTCATCCACATGTTAATAACAGTGTAGTGATTATTTTTTAACCGTGATTCATGTAGCGCCTTTGAAAAATGGAATTTCATGGTAATGAATCTATGGAAATTACAATTCTATTGAGTAGAAGGAGCTAGAAGGGAATTTTTCTGCGAAAATTGCATGATTATCGAATCTGAAGTTCGGAAAAAGCTGCAAAAAGGGAGTAAATATTTGCAGGTGTAAATGTGCCTTTATGTTGCAAGAAAGTTCGGTAATCCACATTTTCACAACATATTAAAGAATCTTTTTCTAATCCGTGATGCATGTAGCGTGTTCAGATCGTGGAATTTCACGGTGATTGAAACAAAGGAAATGAATTCTCTATTGGGTAGAACTCGCTCCGAGAGAGTTTTTCTGAGGAAACTTCGTCATTTTTGAACCTGGCGTTTAGAAAACGCTGCAAAATCTGAGAAAATACTTCTAAGAATCAATATTCAATGTATTGAGATGAAAGTTCGGTAATCCACATGCTAACAAATTTGTAGTGAATATATCTCGGATCATTTATGCATGTAACATGTTTGGAACACGGAATTTCACGGCCAGGGAATTTATGTAAATTAAATTTCCCTTGGTTAGAAAACACTCCAAGAGATTTTTCCTGAGAAATCGGCCTGATTTTCGAAACTGGCGTTAGGAAAAACCTGCAAACCCAGATTATTAGATTCTCGGTGTACATCTGCCTTTTATGGTGGATGAAAGTTCGGTAATCCGAATGCTAACTACTCTGTAGTGAATATTTGTCGAATCCGAGATACGTGAAGTGTGTTCGGAACACAGAATATCACGGTGACGAATTTATGTAAAATACATGTCTCTTGGGTAGAATTTGTTCTAAGAGTGTTTTCTGAGAAATCTGCCTCATTTTTGAACCTGGCGTTTGAAAATCTCTGCAAAATCAGAGAAAATGCTTCAAAGTGTCAATATGCCTTGTATTGTGATGCAAGATCGTAAAACCACATGCAAACAAATCTGTGGTTAATATTTTTAGAAAGCGTTATGCATGCAGTGTGATTGTATCACGGAAATCCCGGTGATGGAATCTATGTAAATTACACACCTATTGGTTAGAATTCGCCCCAAAAGATTTTCCCTGAGAAAACGGCCTGATTTTCCAAACTGGCATTAGGAAAAAGCTGCAAATTCAGAGTTAATGTTTCTAGTTGTAAATATGCCATGTATGGTGGATGAAAGTTCTGTAATCTACATGTTCACAACTCATTCGAGAAAGTTTGTTGAAACCTTGATGCATGTAGCGTGTTCGGAAAATGGAATGTCACTGTGTGGGAAACTATGTAAATTACATTTCTATTGGGAAGTACTCGCTCCACGAGTATATTTCTGCCAAATCTCCCTCCTTTTCAAAACTGGCATTAGGAAAAATTTTGAAATGTGAGAAAATGTTTCAAATTGTCAACATGGCTTTTACGGTGGATGAAAGTTCGGTCATCCTTATGCTAACAACTCTGTAGTTAATATTTGTCGAATCCGTGATGCATGTAGCTTTTTTGGAACACGGAATTTCACGATGACGGGTTCTATGTAAATTGCATGTCTATTGGGTAGAACTCGCTCCAAAGGATTTTTCTTTGGAAACTGCATGATTTTAGAGACTGACATTAGGAGAATACTACTAAATCAGAATAAAATTTCTATCTATAAATATGCACTGGAAGATAGATTAAAGTTTGTTAATACACATGTTCACAACTCATTAAATGAATATTTTTTGAATCCGTGGTGCATGTAACATGTTCAGAACACAGAATATCACGGTAATTGAAAGTAGGTAAATTACATATCTTTTGGGTAAAACTGGCTCCAAGAGCATTTTTCTGCCAAATCTGCCTCATTTTCAAAACTGGCGTTCAAAGTAAGGTGTGAAATCTGAGAAAATTCGTCAAAGTGTCAGTAAGGCTTTTTATGGTGGATGAAAGTGCTATAATCCACTTGCTAACAACTCTGTAGTGGATATTTGTCACATCTGAGATGCATGTAGCGTGTTCGGAACACGGAATTTGACGGTGAGCGAATCTATGTAAATTACATGTCTATTGGTTAGAACCCGCTCCAAGAGTTTTTTGCCGTGAAATCTGCCTTATTTTCAAAACTGGCATTTAGAAAACTCTGTGAAATCACAAAAAATGCATCTATGCATCTATATCCCTTCTAAAGTGAGAACGTCCTGTAATCCACATGCAAACAACTCTATAGTGTATTTTTGTCGAAACTTTTCTGCATGTAGCATGCTCGAAACACGTAATTTCACAGTGGGAGAATCTATCTAATTTATATATCTATTGGGTAGAACTCGCTCCAACGGTTTTTTCCTTTGAAAACGGCCTGATTTTCGAAACTGCTATTAGGAAGATTCTGCGAACTCAGTGTTAATTTTTCTAGGTGTCAATATGCCTTGTATGGTGGATGAAAACTGTGTAATACACATCTATACAACTCATAAAGAATGTTTGTCAAATCCGTGATGTGTGTAGCACGTTCGGAACATGGACGGTCACGGTGAGGCAAACTATGTAAATGACATATCTATTGGTTAGAACACGCTCCAGGAGCATTTTACTGAAAAATATGCCTCAGTTTGGAAACTGGTGTTATGAAAACGCTGCAAAATCTGAGTAAATGCTTTAAGGTGACAATATGTCTTCAATGGGTTATTAAAGAAGTGTAATTCACATGCTAAGAACTCAGCAGTGAATATTTGTTGAATCCATGATGCATGTACAGTTTTCGGAACACGGAATATTACGGTGAAGAATCTATGAAAATGAGATGTCTATTGGATAGAACAAGCACCAAGAGAATTTTTCTGCGAAAACTGCCTGATTTTCGTAACTGACGTTAGGAAAAACTGCGAAATGTAAGTAAATGTTTCTAGGTGTAAATATGCCTTGTATTGTGGTTGAAAAATCGGTAATCCACATGCTCATGTTCATTAAATAATGTTTGTCGAAGCCGTGATGAATGTCACGTTTTCGGAACACGGAATGTCTCGGTGATTGAATCTCTGAAAATAACAATTCTACGGGATAGAACTCGCTTGAATTGAATGTTTCTGTGAAAATTTCATGATTTTCGAACCTGGATGTTAGGAAAAACCTGCGAAATCAGAATAACTACTTCTAGGTGTAAATATGCCTTGTATGTTGGATGAAAGTTCGATAATCCACATTCTCACACTCATTTAAGAATGTTTGTCGAACTCGTGATGCATGTAACGTGTTCGGAATACAGAATGTCATAGTGAAGGAAACAATATAAGATACATGTCTATTGGGTAGAACTCACTTGAAGAGAATTTTTCTGCAAATTGGGCCTCATTTTGAAAACTGCCATTAGGAGAACCCTGTGAAATCTGAGAAAATGCTTCTAAGTGTCAATATGCCTTGAATGGTGAATGAAAGTCCGGTCATCCACATGTTAATAACAGTGTAGTGATTATTTTTTAACCGTGATTCATGTAGCGCCTTTGAAAAATGGAATTTCATGGTAATGAATCTATGGAAATTACAATTCTATTGAGTAGAAGGAGCTAGAAGGGAATTTTTCTGCGAAAATTGCATGATTATCGAATCTGAAGTTCGGAAAAAGCTGCAAAAAGGGAGTAAATATTTGCAGGTGTAAATGTGCCTTTATGTTGCAAGAAAGTTCGGTAATCCACATTTTCACAACATATTAAAGAATCTTTTTCTAATCCGTGATGCATGTAGCGTGTTCAGATCGTGGAATTTCACGGTGATTGAAACAAAGGAAATGAATTCTCTATTGGGTAGAACTCGCTCCGAGAGAGTTTTTCTGAGGAAACTTCGTCATTTTTGAACCTGGCGTTTAGAAAACGCTGCAAAATCTGAGAAAATACTTCTAAGAATCAATATTCAATGTATTGAGATGAAAGTTCGGTAATCCACATGCTAACAAATTTGTAGTGAATATATCTCGGATCATTTATGCATGTAACATGTTTGGAACACGGAATTTCACGGCCAGGGAATTTATGTAAATTACATTTCCCTTGGTTAGAAAACACTCCAAGAGATTTTTCCTGAGAAATCGGCCTGATTTTCGAAACTGGCGTTAGGAAAAACCTGCAAACCCAGATTATTAGATTCTCGGTGTACATCTGCCTTTTATGGTGGATGAAAGTTCGGTAATCCGAATGCTAACTACTCTGTAGTGAATATTTGTCGAATCCGAGATACGTGAAGTGTGTTCGGAACACAGAATATCACGGTGACGAATTTATGTAAAATACATGTCTCTTGGGTAGAATTTGTTCTAAGAGTGTTTTCTGAGAAATCTGCCTCATTTTTGAACCTGGCGTTTGAAAATCTCTGCAAAATCAGAGAAAATGCTTCAAAGTGTCAATATGCCTTGTATTGTGATGCAAGATCGTAAAACCACATGCAAACAAATCTGTGGTTAATATTTTTAGAAAGCGTTATGCATGCAGTGTGATTGTATCACGGAAATCCCGGTGATGGAATCTATGTAAATTACACACCTATTGGTTAGAATTCGCCCCAAAAGATTTTCCCTGAGAAAACGGCCTGATTTTCCAAACTGGCATTAGGAAAAAGCTGCAAATTCAGAGTTAATGTTTCTAGTTGTAAATATGCCATGTATGGTGGATGAAAGTTCTGTAATCTACATGTTCACAACTCATTCGAGAAAGTTTGTTGAAACCTTGATGCATGTAGCGTGTTCGGAAAATGGAATGTCACTGTGTGGGAAACTATGTAAATTACATTTCTATTGGGAAGTACTCGCTCCACGAGAATTTTTCTGCCAAATCTGCCTCCTTTTCAAAACTGGCATTAGGAAAAACTTTCGAAATGTGATAAATTGCTTCAAATTTTCAACATGGCTTTTATGGTGGGTGAAAGTTCAGTAATCCTTATGCTAACAACTCTGTAGTTAATATTTGTCGAATCCGTGATGCATGTAGCTTTTTCGGAACACGGAATTTCACGATGACGGGTTCTATGTAAATTGCATGTCTATTGGGTAGAACTCGCTCCAAAGGATTTTTCTTTGGAAACTGCATGATTTTAGAGACTGACATTAGGAGAATACTACTAAATCAGAATAAAATTTCTATCTATAAATATGCACTGGAAGATAGATTAAAGTTTGTTAATACACATGTTCACAACTCATTAAATGAATATTTTTTGAATCCGTGGTGCTTGTAACATGTTCAGAACACAGAATATCATGGTAATTGAAAGTAGGTAAATTACATATCTTTTGGGTAAAACTGGCTCCAAGAGCATTTTTCTGCCAAATCTGCCTCATTTTCAAAACTGGCGTTCAAAGTAAGGTGTGAAATCTGAAAAAATTCTTCAAAGTGTCAGTAAGCATTCTATGGTGGATGAAAGTGCTGTAATCCACTTGCTAACAACTCTGTAGTGAATATTTGTCACATTTGAGATGCATGTAGCGTGTTCGGAACACGGAATTTGACGATGAGCGAATCCATGTAAATTACATGTCTATTAGTTAGAACCTGTTCCAAGAGTTCTTTGCCGTGAAATCTGCCTTATTTTCAAACTGACGTTTAGAAAACTCTGTGAAATCACAGAAAATGCATCTATGCATCTATATGACTTCTATAGAGAGAAAGTCCTGTAATCCACATGCAAACAACTCTGTAGTGTATTTTTGTCGAAACTTTTCTGCATGTAGCATGTTCGAAACACGTAATTTCACAGCGGGAGAATCTATGTAATTTACATATCTATTGAGTAGAACACGCTCCAACAGTTTTTTCCTTTGAAAACTGCCTGATTTTCGAAACTGCTATTACGAAATATCTGCGAACTCAGTGTTAATGTTTTTAGGGGTCAATATGCCTTGTATGGTGAATGAAAGTTGTGTAATACACTTGTACACAACTCATTAAGAATGTTTGTCAAACCCGTGATGTGTGTAGCGCGTTCGATTCATGGACTGTCACGGTGAGGCAAACTATGTAAATGACATATCTATCGGTTAGAACACGCTCCAGGAGCATTTTACTGAAAAATCTGCCTCAGTTTGGAAACTGTTGTTATGAAAACGCTGCAAAATCTGATTAAATGGTTTAAGGTGAAAATATGTCTTCAATGGGTTATTAAAGATATGTAATTCACATGCTAACAACTCAGCAGTGAATATTTTTTGAATCCGTGATGCATGTACCATTTTTGGAACACGGAATATTACGGGGAAGGTATCTATGAATGTGAGATGTCAATTGAATAGAACATGCACCAAGAGATTTTTCTGCGAAAAATGCCTGATTATCTTAACTGACATTAGGAAAACCTGCGAAATGTAAGTAAATGTTTCTAGGTGTAAATATGCCTTGTATTGTGGTTGAAAAATCGGTAATCCACATGCTCACGGTCATTAAATAATTTTTGTCGAAGCCCTGATGAATGTAACGTTTTCGGAACACGGAATGTCTCGGTGAGTGAAGCTCTGAAAACATCAATTCTACTGCTTAGAACTCGCTTGAATTGAATGTTTTTGTGAATATTTCATGATTTTCGAAACTGGATGTTAGGAAAAACCTGCGAAATCAGAATAACTACTTCTAGGTGTAAATATGCCTTGTATGGAGGATGAAAGTTTGGTAATCCACATGCTCACACTCATTAAAGAATATTTGTCGAACTCGTGATGCATGTAAAGTGTTCGGAATACGGAATGTCATAGTGAAGGAAAAAATGTAAGTTACATGTCTCATGGGTAGAACTCACTTGAGGAGAATTTTTTTGCGAAATGTGCCTCATTTTGAAAACTGCCATTAGGAGAACCCTGTGAAATCTGAGAAAATGCTTCTAAGTGTCAATATGCCGTGAATGGTGAATGAAAGTCCGGTCATCCACATGTTAATAACAGTGTAGTAATTATTTTTTAAACCGTGATTCATGTAGCGCCTTTGAAAAATGGGACTTCACGGTAATGAAACTATGGAAATTACAATTCTATTGAGTAGAACGAGCTAGAAGAGAATTTTTCTGCGATAATTGCATGATTATCGAATCTGAAATTTGGAAAAAGCTGCAAAAAGGGAGTAAATATTTGCAGGTGTAAATGTGCCTTTATCATGTAAGAAAGTTCGGTAATCCACATTTTCAAAACATAATAAAGAATGTTTTTCTAAGCCGTGATGCATGTAGCGTGTTCAGATCATGGAAATTCACGGTGATTGAAACAATGTAAATGACTTCTCTATTGGGTAGAACTCGCTCCGAGAATGTTTTTCTGCGAAAACTTCGTCATTTTTGAACCTGGCTTTTAGAAAACGCTGCAAAATCTGAGAAAATACTTCTAAGAATCAATATTCAATGTATTGAGATGAAAGTTCGGTAATCCACATGCTAACAAATTTGTAGTGAATATTTCTCGGATCATTTATGCATGTAACATGTTCGGAACACGGAATTCACGGCCAGGGAATTTATGTAAATTATAATTCCTTGGTTAGAAATCACTCCAAGAGATTTTTCCTGAGAAATCGGCCTGATTTTCGAAACTGGCGTAAGGAAAACCTGCGAACCCAGATTACTAGATTCTAGGTGTACATCTGCCTTTTATGGTGGATGAAAGTTCGGTAATCCGCATGCTAACTACTCTGTAGTGAATATTTGTCGAATCCGAGATACGTGAAGTGTGTTCGGAACACAGAATATCACGGTGAGCGAATTTATGTAAAATACATGTCTCTTGGGTAGAATTTGTTCTAAGCGTGTTTTCTGAGAAATCTGCCTCATTTTTGAACCTGGCGTTTGAAAATCTCTGCAAAATCAGAGAATTTGCTTCAAAGTGTCAATATGCCTTGTATTGTGATGCAAGATCGTAATACCACATGCAAACAAATCTGTGGTGAATATTTTTAGAAAGTGTTATGCATGAAGTGGGATCGTATCACGGAAAATCCCGGCGATGGAATCTATGTAAATTACACACCTATTGGTTAGAATTCGCTCCAAAAATTTTTCCCTGAGAAAACGGCATTATTTTCCAAACTGGCATTTAGAAAAAGCTGCAAATTCAGAGTTAATGTTTCTAGTTGTAAATATGCCATGTATGGTGGATGAAAGTTCTGTAATCTACATGTTCACAACTCATTCGAGAAAGTTTGTTGAAAACTTGATGCATGTAGTGTGTTCAGAACATGGAATGTCACTGTGAGGGAAAATATGTAAATTACATTTATATTCGGATGTACTCGCTCCACGAGTATTTTTCTGACAAATCTGCCTCCTTTTCAAAACTGGCATTAGGAAAAACTTTCGAAATGTCAGAAAATGCTTCAAATTGTCAACATGGATTTTATGGTGGGTGAAAGTTCAGTAATCCTTATGCTAACAACTCTGTAGTTAATATTTGTCGAATCCGTGATGCATGTAGCTTTTTTGGAACACGGAATTTCACGATGACGGGTTCTATGTAAATTGCATGTCTATTGGGTAGAACTCGCTCCAAAGGATTTTTCTTTGGAAACTGCATGATTTTAGAGACTGACATTAGGAGAATACTACTAAATCAGAATAAAATTTCTATCTATAAATATGCACTGGAAGATAGATTAAAGTTTGTTAATACACATGTTCACAACTCATTAAATGAATATTTTTTGAATCCGTGGTGCATGTAACATGTTCAGAACACAGAATATCACGGTAATTGAAAGTAGGTAAATTACATATCTTTTGGGTAAAACTGGCTCCAAGAGCATTTTTCTGCCAAATCTGCCTCATTTTCAAAACTGGCGTTCAAAGTAACGTGTGAAATCTGAGAAAATTCTTCAAAGTGTCAGTAAGCATTGTATGGTGGATGAAAGTGCTGTAATCCACTTGCTAACAACTCTGTAGTGAATATTAGTCACATCTGAGATGCATGTAGCGTGTTCGGAACACGGAATTTGACGGTGAGCGAATCCATGTAAATTACATGTCTATTGGTTAGAACCCGCTCCAAGAGTTTTTTGCCGTGAAATCTGCCTTATTTTCAAAACTGGCGTTTAGAAAACTCTGTGAAATCACAAAAAATGAATCTATGCATCTATATCCCTTCTAAAGTGAGAAAGTCCTGTAATCCACATGCAAACAACTTTATAGTGTATTTTTGTCGAAACTTTTCTGCATGTAGCATGTTCGAAACACGTAATTTCACAGTGGGAGAATCTATCTAATTTATATATCTATTGGGTAGAACTCGCTCCAACGGTTTTTTCCTTTGAAAATGGCCTGATTTTCGAAACTGCTATTAGGAAGATTCTGCGAACTCAGTGTTAATTTTTCTAGGTGTCAATATGCCTTGTATGGTGAATGAAAGTTGTGTAATACACATGTATACAACTCATTAAGAATGTTTGTCAAATCGGTGATGTGTGTAGCACGTTCGGAACATGGACTGTCATGGTGAGGCAAACTATGTAAATGACATATCTGTTGGTTAGAACACGCTCCAGGAGCATTTTACTGAAAAATCTGCCTCAGTTTGGAAACTGGTGTTATGAAAATGCTGCAAAATCTGAGTAAATGCTTTAAGGTGACAATATGTCTTCAATGGGTTATTAAAGAAGTGTAATTCACATGCTAAGAACTCAGCAGTGAATATTTGTTGAATCCGTGATGCATGTACAGTTTTCGGAACACGGAATGTTACGGTGAAGGAATCTATGAAAATGAGATGTCTATTGGATAGAACATGCACCAAGAGAATTTTTCTGTGAAAACTGCCTGATTTTCGTAACTGACGTTAGGAAAACCTGCGAAATGTAAGTAAATGTTTCTAGGTGTAAATATGCCTTGTATTGTGGTTGAAAAATCGGTAATCCACATGCTCATGTTCATTAAATAATGTTTGTCGAAGCCGTGATGAATGTCACGTTTTCGGAACACGGAATGTCTCGGTGATTGAATCTCTGAAAATAACAATTCTACTGGATAGAACTCGCTTGAATTGAATGTTTCTGTGAAAATTTCATGATTTTCGAAACTGGATGTTAGGAAAAACCTGCGAAATCAGAATAACTACTTCTAGGTGTAAATATGCCTTTTATGGTGGATGAAAGTTTGGTAATCCACATGCTCACACTCATTAAAAAATATTTGTCGAACTCGTGATTCATGTAACGTGTTCGGAATACGGAATGTCATAGTGAAGGAAACAATGTAATTTACATGTCTATTGGGTAGAACTCACTTGAAGAAAATTTTTCTGCAAATTTTGCGTGATTATGAAAACTGCCATTAGGAGAACCCTGTGAAATCTGAGAAAATGCTTCTAAGTGTGAATATGCCTTGAATGGTGAATGAAAGTCTGGTCATCCACATGTTAATAACAGTGTAGTAATTATTGTTTAAACCGTGATTCATGTAGCGCCTTTGAAAAACGGAATTTCACGGTAATGAAACTATGGAAATTACAATTCTATTGAGTAGAAGGAGCTAGAAGAAAATTTTTCTGCGAAAATTGCATGATTATCGAATCTGAAGTTTGGAAAAAGCTGCAAAAAGGGAGTAAATATTTGCAGGTGTAAATGTGCCTTTATGTTGCAAGAAAGTTCGGTAATCCACATTTTCACAACATATTAAAGAATCTTTTTCTAATCCATGATGCATGTAGCGTGTTCAGATCGTGGAATTTCACGGTGATTGAAACAACGTAAATTACTTCTCTATTGGGTAGAACTCGCTCCGAGAGAGTTTTTCTGCGAAAACTTCGTCATTTTTGAAACTGGCATTTGGAAAACGCTGCAAAATCTGAGAAAATTCTACTAAGGATCAATATTCAATGTATAGTGATGAAAGTTCGGTAATCCACATGCTAACAAATTTTTAGTGAATATTTGTCGAATCCTTTATGCATGTAGCATGTTTGGAACACGGAATTTCACGCCAGGGAATTTATGTAAATTACATTTCTCTTGGTGAGAAATCACTCCAAGAGATTTTTCCTGAGTAATCGACCTGATTTTGGAACCTGGCATTAGGAAAACCCCACGAAATCAGATTAATAAATTCTTAGTGTAAATATGCCTTGTATGGTTGATGAAAGTTAGGTAATCCGCATGCTAACAACTCTGTAGTGAATTTTTTCGAATCCAGTATACGTGAAACGTGTTCGGAACACAGAATATCACGGTGGGTGAATCTATGTAAAATACAATTCTCTTGGTTAGAATTCGCTCCAAGAGATTATTCTCCGTAACCTGCCTCATTTTTGAAACTGGCGTTTGAAAATCTCTGCAAAATCAGAAAAAATGCTTCAAAGTGTCAATATGCCTTGTACTGAGATGGAAGATCGTAAAAACACATGCAAACAAATCTGTGGTGAATATTTGTAGAAAGCATTATGCATGTAGCCTGATGGTTTCACGGAAAATCCCGGCGGTTGAATCTATGTGAATTACACGCCTATTGGTTAGAATTCGCTCCAAAAATATTATCCTGAGAAAACTGCCTCATTTTCAAAACTGGCATTAAGAAAAACTGCAAATTCGGACTCAATGTTTCTAGGTGTAAATATGCCATGTATGGTGGATGAAACTTCTGTAATCTACATGTTCACAACTCTTTCGAGAAAGTTTGTTGAAGCCTTGATGCATGTAGCATCTTCGGAAATTAGAAAGTCACTGTGAGGGAAACTATGTAAATTACATTTCTATTGGGAGGTACTCGTTCCATGAGAATTTTTCTGTGAATCTGCCTCATTTACAAAACTGGCATTAGGAAAATCTTTCAAAATATGAGAAAATGCTTCAAAGTGCCAATACACATTTTATGGTGGATGAAAGCTCGGTAATCTTTATGCTAACAACTCTGTAGTGAATATTTGTCAAATCCTTGATGCATGTACCATTTTCAGAACACGGAATTTCACGATGATGTGTTCTATGTAAATTGCATGTCTATTGGGTAAAACTCGCTCCAAGAGGATTTTTCTGCGAAAAATGCAAAATTATAGAGACTGACTTTAGGAGATATCTAATAAATCACAATAGAAATTCTATGTATAATTATGCATTGTAAGTTGGATGAAAGTTCAGTAATACAGATGTTCATAACTCATAAAACAATGTTTGTTGAATCCGTGATGCATATAATACTTTTAGAACACAAAATATCACAGTGAGTGACACTAGGTTAATTACATATCTTTTCGGTAGAACTCGCTGTAAGAGCATTTTTCTGCCTAATCTGCCTCATTATCAAAACTGGCGTTAAAAATAAACTGTGAAATCTGAGAAAATTCTTCAAAATGTCAGTAAGCCATGTATGGTGAATGAAAGTGCTGTAATCCACTTGCTAACAACTCTGTAATGAATATTTGTCGCATCCGAGATGCATGTAAATTGTTTGGAACACAGAATTTCACAGTGAGCGAATCCATGAAATTACATGTCTATTGGTTAGAACCCGCTCCAAGAGGTTTTCGCCGTGAAATCTGCCTCATTTTCGAAACTGGCGTTTGGAAAACTCTGTGAAATCAGAGAGAATAATTCTAAGCATCAATATGCCTTCTATTGTGATGAAAGTCCTGTAATCCACGTGCAAAAAACTGTGCAGTTTTTTTTTGAAACTTTTCGGTATGTAGCATGTTCGAAACTTGTAATTTCACAGCGGGAGAATCTATGTAATTTACATATCTATTGGGTAGAACACGCTCCAACAGATTTTTCCTTTGAAAACTGCCTGATTTTCGAAACTGCTATTAGGAAAAAGCTGCGAACTCAGAGTTAATGTTTCTAGGTGTAAATATGCCTTGTATGGTGGATGAAAGTTCTGTAATACACATGTACATATCGCATTAAAAATGTTTGTCAAATCCGTGATGTATGTAGCGTGTTCGGAACACGGACTGTCACTGTGAGGGAAACTATGTAAATTACATATTTCTTGGTTAGAACACGCTCCAGGAGCATTTTATGAAAAATCTGCCTCAGTTTGGAAACTGGTGTTTTGAAAATGCTGCAAAATCTGAGTAAATGCTTTAAGGTGACAATATGTCTTCAATGGGTTATTAAAGATGTGTAAATCACATGCTAAAAACTCAGCAGTGTATATTTGTTGAATCCATGGTGTATGTAACATTTTTGGGACATGGAATGTTACGGTGATGGTATCTATGAAAATGATATGTCTATTGGATAAAACATGAACCAAGAGAATTTTTCTGCGAAAACCGCCTGATTTTCGTAACTAAATTTAGGAAAAGCTCTGAAAATTATGTAAATGTTTCTAGGTGTAAATATGCCTTTATTGTGGTTGAATAATTGGTAATACACATGCTCACGGTCATTAAATAATGTTTCTCAAAGCTGTGATGTATGTAACTTTTTCGGAACACGGAATGTCTCGGTGAGTGAAACTCTGAAAATAACAATTCTACTGGATAGAACTCGCTTGAATTGAATGTTTCTGTGAAAATTTCATGATTTTCGAAACTGGATGTTAGGAAAAACCTGCGAAATCAGAATAACTACTTCTAGGTGTAAATATGCCTTGTATGGTGGATGAAAGTTCGGTAATCCACATGCTCACACTCATTAAAGAATGTTTGTCGAACTCGTGATGCATGTAACGTGTTCAGAATACGGAATGTCATAGTGAAGGAAACAATGTAAGTTACATGTCTATTGGGTAGAACTCGCTTGAAGAGAATTATTCTGCGAAATGTGCCTCATTTTCAAAACTGCCATTAGGAGAACGCTGTGAAATCTGAGAAAATGCTTCTAAGTGTCAATATGCCTTGAATGCTGAATGAAAGTCAGGGAATCCACATGTTAAAAACAGTGTTGTAATTATTTTTTAAACCTTGATTCATGTAGCGCTTTTGGAAATGGAATTTCAAGGTAATGAAACTATGTAAATTACAATTCTATTGAGTAGAACGAGCTAGAAGAAAATTTTTCTGCGAAAATTGCATGATTATCAAATCTGAACTTTGGAAAAAGCTGCAAAACGAGAGTAAATATTTGTAGGTGTAAATGTGTCTTTATGTTCCAAGAAAGTTCATTAATCCACATTTTCACAACATATTAAAGAATCTTTTCCTAATCCGTGGTGCATTTACCGTGTTCAGAAAGTGGAATTTCACGGTGATTGAAACAATGTAAATTAAATGTCAATTGGTTAGAACTCGCTCCGAGAGTGTTTTTCTGTGAAAACTTCTTCATTTTTGAACCTGGCATTTGGAAAACGCTGCAAAATCTGAGAAAATACTTCTAAGAATTAATATTCAATATGTTGTGGTGAAAGTTCTGTAATCCACATGCTAACAACTCTGTAGTGAATATATTACGAATTTTTTATGCGTGTAGCATGTTCGGAACATGGAATTTCACGGCCAGGGAATTTATGTAAATTACATTTCTCTTGGTTAGAAATCACCCCAAGAGATTTTTCGTGAGAAATAGGCCTGATTTTTGAAACTGAACTTAGGAAAATACTGCGAACTCAGATTACTAGATTCTCGGTGTAAATCTGCCTTGTATGGTGGATGAAAGTTCGGTAATCCGCATGCTAATAACTCTGTAGTGAATATTTGTCGAATCCGAGATACGTGAAGCGTGTTCAGAACACAGGATATCACGGTAAGCGAATCTATGGAAAATACATATCTCTTGCGTAGAATTCTCTCCAAGAGATTTTTTTGGGATATCTGCCACATTTTTGAATCTGGCTTTTGAAAATATCTGCAAAATCAGTGAAAATGCTTCAAAGTGTCAATATGCCTTGTATTGTGATGCAAGAACGTAAAAACACATGCAAACAAATCTGTGGTGAATATTTGTAGAAAGCTTTATGCATGTAGCCGGATGGTTTCACGGAAAATGCCGGCGATGGAATCTATGTAAATTACACACCTATTAGTTAGAATTCGCTCCAAAAATTTTTTCCTGAGAAAACGGCCTGATTTTTGAAACTGGCATTAGGAAAAAGCTGCAAATTCAGAGTCAATGTTTCTAGGTGTATATATGCCATTTATGGTGGATGAAAGTTCTGTAATCTACATGTTCACAACTCATTCGAGAAAGTTTGTTGAAACCTTGATGCATGTAGCGTGTTTGGAAAATGGAATGTCACTGTGAGGGAAACTATGTAAATTACATTTCTATTGGGAAGTACTCGCTCCACGAGAATTTTTCTGTGAATCTGCATCCTTTTTAAAACTGGCATTAGGAAAAACTTTCGAAATATGAGAAAATGCTTCAAAGTGTCAACATGGCTTTTATGGTGGATGAAAGTTCAGTAATCCTTATGCTAACAACTCTGTAGTGAATATTTGTCGAAACACTGATGCATGTATCTTTTTCGGAACACAGAATTTCACGATGTCGGGTTCTATGTAAATTGTATGACTATTGGGTAGAAATCGATCCAAGAGGATTTTTCTGTGGAAACTGCATGATTTTAGGGACTGACATTAGGAGAATACTACTAAATCAGAATAAAATTTCTATGTATAAATATGCACTGTAAGGTGGATTAAAGTTCGTTAATACACATGTTCACAACTCATTAAAGAATGTTTGTTGAATCCGTGGTGCATGTAACGTGTTCAGATCACGGAATGTAACGGTGATTGAAATTAGGTAAGTTACATATCTTTTGGGTAGAACTGGCTCCAAGAGAATTTTTCTGCCAAATCTGCCTCATTTTCAAAACTGGCATTAAAACTAACCTGTGAAATCTGAGAAAATTCTTCAAAGTGTCATTAAGCCTTGCATGGTGGTTGAAAGTGATGTAATCCACTTGCTTACAACTCTGTAGTGAATATTTGTCGCATCCGAGATGCATGTAGCGTGTTCGGAACACGGAATTTCACCGTGAGCGAATCCATGTAAATTACATGTCTATAGGTTAGAACCCACTCCAAGAGATTTTTGCCGTGAAATCTGCCTCATTTTCGAAACTGGTGTTTCGAAAGCTCTGTGAAATCAGAGAAAAAGCTTCTAAGCATCAATATGCCTACTACTGGGATGAAAGTACTGTAATCCACATGCAAACAACACTGTAGTGTATTTTTGTCGAAAATTTTCTGCATGAAGCTTGATCAAAACACGTAATTTCACAGCGGGAGAATCTATGTAATTTACATATCTATTGGGCAGAACACGCTCCAACAGTTTTTTTCTTTGAAAACTGCCTGATTTTCGAAACTGCTATTAGGAAATAGCTGCGAACTCAGAGTTAATGTTTCTAGGTGTAAATATGCCTTTTTTGGTGGATGAAATTTCTGTAATACACGTGTACACAACTCATAAAAAATGTTTGTCAAATCCGTGATGTATGTAGCGTGTTCGGAACACGGACTGTCACGGTGATGGGAAATATGTAAATTACATATGTCTTGTTTAGAACACGCTCCAGGAGCATTTTACTGAAAAATCTGCCTCAGTTTGGAAACTGGTGTTTTGAAAATGCTGCAAAATCTGAGTAAATGCTTTAAGGTGACAATATGTCTTCAATGGGTTATTAAAGATGTGTAATTCACATGCTAAGATCTCAGCAGTGAATATTTGTTGAACCCGTGGTGCATGTACCGTTTTCGGAACACGGAATATTACGGTGATGGTATGTATGAAAATGAGATGTCTAATGGAAAGAACATGCACCAAGAGAATTTTTCTGCGAAAACTGCCTGATTTTCATAACTGACTTTAGGAGAAACTGCGAAATATAAGTAAATGTTACTAGGTGTAAATATGCCTTGTATTGTGATTGAAAAATCGGTAATCCACATGCTCATGGTCATTAAATAATGTTTGTCCAAGCCGTGATTAATGTAACGTTTTCGGAACACGGAATGTCTCGGTGAGTGAAACTCTGAAAATAACAATTCTACTGGATAGAACTCGCTTGAATTGAATGTTTCTGCGACAATTTCATGATTTTCGAAACTGGATGTTAGAAAAACCTGCGAAATCAGAATAACTACTTCTATGTGTAAATATGCCTTGTATGGTTGAAGAAAGTTCGGTAATCCACATGTTAATAACAGTGTAGTAATTATTTTATAAACCGTGATTCATGTAGCGCTTTTGGAAAATGGAATTTCATGGTAATTAATCAGTGTAAATTACAATTCTATTGAGTAGAACGAGCGAGAAGAGAATTTTTCTGCGAAAATTGCATGATTATTGAATCTGAAGTTTAGAAAAAGCTGCAAAACGAGAGTAAATATTTGTAGCTGTAAATGTGCCTTTATGTTGCAAGAAAGTTTGGTAATCCACATTTTCACAACATATTAAAGAATCTTTTTCTAATCCGTGGTGTATGTACCGTGTTCAGAACGTGGAATTTCACGGTGATTGAAACAATGTAAATTACTTCTCTATTGGGTAGAACTCGCTCCGAAAGTTTTTTTCTGAGAAAACTTCGGCATTTTTGAAACTGGCATTTCGAAAACGCAGCAAAATCTGAGAAAATACTTCTAAGAATCAATATTCAATGTATTGTGATGAAAGTTCGGTAATCCACATGCTAACAAATATGTAGTGAATATTTGTCGAATCTTTTATGCATGTAGCATGTTCGGAACACAGAAATTCACGGCCAGGGAATTTATGTAAATTACAATTCTCTTGGTTAGTAATCACTCCAAGAGATTTTTCCTGAGAAATAGGCCTGATTTTTGAAACTGAATTTAGGAAAAACCTGTGAACTCAGATTACGAGATTCTCGCTGTAAATCTGCCTTGTATGGTGGATGAAAGTTCGGTAATCCGCATGCTAACAACTCTGTAGTGAATATTTGTCGAATCTGAGATACGTGAAGCGTGTTCAGAACACAGAATATCATGGTGTGCGAATCTATGTAAAATAAATGTCTCTTGGATAGAATTCGCTCCAAGAGATTTTTTTAGGATATCTGCCTCATTTTTGAAACTGACTTTTGAAAATATCTGCAAAATCATTGAAAATTATTCAAAGTGTCAATATGCTTTGTATTGTGATGCAAGATCGTAAAAACACATGCAAACAAATCTGTGGTGAATATTTGTAGAAAGCATTATGCATGTAGCCTGATGGTTTCACGGAAAATGCCGGCGATGGAATCTATGTAAATTACACACCTATTAGTTAGAATTCGCTCCAAAAATTTTTTCCTGGGAAAATGGCCTGATTTTTGAAACTGGCATAAGAAAAAATCTGCAAATTCAGAGTTAATGTTTCTAGGTGTATATATGCCATTTAAGGTGGATGAAAGATCTGTAATCTACATTTCACAACTCATTCGAGAAAGTTTGTTGAAACCTTGATGCATGTAGCGTGTTCGGAAAATGGAATGTCACTGTGAGGGAAATTATCTAAATTACATTTCTATTGGGAAGTACTCGCTCCATGAGGATTTTTCTGCAAATCTGCCTCCTTTTCAAAACTGGCGTTAGGAAAATCTTTCGAAATATGAGAAAATGCTTCAAAGTGTCAACATGGCTTTTATGGTGGATGAAAGTTCGGTAATCCTTATGCTAACAACTCTGTGGTGAATATTTGTTGAATCCGTGATGCTTGTAGCTTTTTCGGAACACGGAATTTCACGATGATGGGTTCTATGTAAATTGCATGTCTATTGGGTAGAACTCGCTCCAAGAGGATTTTTCTGTGGAAAATGCATGATTTTAGAGACTGACATTAGGAGAAAACTACTAAATCAGAATAAAATTTCTATGTATAAATATGCACTGTAAGGTGGATTAAAGTTCGTTAATACTCATGTTCACAACTAATTAAAGAATGTTTGTTGAATCCGTGGTGCATGTAACGTGTTCAGAACACGGAATGTCACGGTGATTGAAACTAGGTTACTTACAAATCTTTTGGGTAGAACTGTCTCCAAGAGCATTTTTCTGCCAAATCTGCCTCATTTTCAAAACTGGCATCAAAACTAACCTGTGAAATCTGAGAAAATTTTTCAAAGTGTCATTAAGCATTTTTTGGTGAATGAAATTGCTGTAATCCACTTGCTAACAACTGTGTAGTGAATATTTGTTGCATCAGAGATGCATGTAGCGTGTTCGGAACACGGAATTTGAAGGTGAGCGAATCCATGTAAATTACATTTCTATTGGTTAGAACCCGCTCCAAGAGGTTTTTGACGTGAAATCTGCCTCATTTTCAGAACTGGCGTTTTGAAAGCTCTGTGAAATCAGAGAAAAAGCTTCTAAGCATCAATATGCCTACTACTGTGTTGAAAGTCCTGTAATCCACATGCAAACAACACTGTAGTTTATGTTTGTAGAGTCTTTTCTGCATGTAGCATGTTCAAAACACGTAATTTCACAGTGGGAGAATCTATGTAATTTACATATCTATTGGGTAGAACACGATCCAACATTTTTTTCCTTTGAAAACTGCCTGATTTTTGAAACTGCTATTAGGAAAAATCTGCGAATTCAGAGTTAATGTTTCCAGGTGTACATATGCCTTGTATGGTGGATGAAAGTTCTGTAATACACATGTACACAACTCATTAAAAATGTTTGTCAAATCCGTGATGTATGTAGCGTGTTCGGAACATGGACTGTCACGGTGAGGGAAACTATGTAAATTAAATATCCCTTGGTTAGAACATGCTCCAGGAGCATTTTACTGAAAAATCTGCCTCAGTTTGGAAACTGGTGTTTTGAAAATGCTGCAAAATCTGAGTAAATGTTTAAGGTGACAATATGTCTTCAATGGGTTATTAAAGATGTGTAATTCACATGCGAAGAACTCAGCAGTGAATATTTGTTGAATCGGTGGTGCATGTACCGTTTTCAGGACACGGAATATTACGGTGACAGTATCTATGTAAATGAGATGTCTATTGTATAGAACATGCACCAAGATATTTTTTCTCCGAAAACTGCCTGATTTTCGTAACTGACGTTAGTAAAATCTGCGAAATCTAAGTAAATGTTTCTAGGTGTAAATATGCCTTGTATTGTGGTTGAAAAATCGGTAATCCACATGCTCACAGTCACTAAATAATATTTGTCGAAACCGTGATGAATGTAACGTTTTCGGAACACGGAAAGTCTCGGTGAGTGAAACTGAAAATAACAATTCTACTAGATAGAACTCGCTTGAATTGAATGTTTCTGCGACAATTTCATAATTTTCAAAACTGGATGTTAGGAACAACCTGCAAAATCAGAATAACTACTTCTAGGTGTAAATATGCCTTGTATGGTGGATGAAAGTTCGGTAATCCACATGCTCACACTCATTAAGAATGTTTGTCGAATTCGTGATGCATGTAACGTGTTCGGAATACGGAATGTCATAGTGAAGGAAACAATGTAAGTTACATGTCTATTGGGTAGAACTCGCTTGAAGAGAATTTTTCTGTGAAATGTGCCTCATTTTCAAAACTGCCATTAGGAGAAGCCTGTGAAATCTGAGAAAATGCTTCTAAGTGTCTATATACCTTTAATGGTTAATGAAGTCCGGTATTCCACATGTTAATAACAGTGTAGTAAGTATTTTTTAAACCGTGATTCATGTAGCGCTTTTTGAAAATGGAATTTCACGTTAATGAAACTATGTAAATTACAATTCTATTGAGTAGAACGAGCTAGAAGAGAATTTTTCTGCGAAAATTGCATGATTATCGAATCTGAAGTTTTGAAAAAGCTGCAAAAGGAGAGTAAATATTTGTAGGTTTAAATGTGCCTTTATGTTGCAAGAAAGTTCGGTAATCCATATTTTCACAACATATTAAAGAATATTTTTCTAATCCGTGGTGCATGTAACGTGTTCAGAACGTGGAATTTCACGGTGATTGAAACAATGTATATTACTTCTCTATTGGGTAGAACTCGCTCCGAGAGTGTTTTTCTGCCAATACTTCGTCAGTATTGAACCTGGCATTTGGAAAACGCTGCAAAATCTGAGAATATACTTCTAAGAATCAAGATTCAATGTATTGTGATGAAAGTTCGGTAATCCACATGCTAACAAATTTGTAGTGAATATTTGTCGAATCCTTTATGCATGTAGCATGTTCGGGACACAGAATTTCATGGCCAGGGAATGTATGTAAATTAAATTTCTCTTGGTTAGAAATCACTCCAAGAGATTTTTCCTGAGAAATAGGCCTGATTTTTGAAACTGAAGTTAGGAAAACCCTGCTAACTCAGATTACTACATTCTCGCTGTAAATCTGCCTTGTATGGTGGATGAAATTTCGGTAATCCACATGCTAACAACTCTGTAGTGAATAATTGTCGAATCTGAGATATGTGAATCTTTTTCGAAACTCAGAATATCACGGTGTGCGAATCTATGTAAAATATATTTCTGTTGGGTAGAATTCGCTCCAAGAGATTTTTCTGGTGTATCTGCCTCATTTTTGAAACTGGCTTTTTAAAATATCTGCAAAATCATTGAAAATGCTTCAAAGTGTCAATATGCCTTGTATTGTGATGCAAGATCTTAAAAACACATGCAAACAAATCTGTGGTGAATATTTGTAGAAAGCATTATGCATGTAGCCTGATGGTTTCACGGAAAATGCCTGCGATGGATTCTATGTAAATTACACACCTATTGGTTAGAATTCGCTCCAAAAATTTTTTCCTGAGAAAACTGCCTGATTTTCGAAACTGGCATTAGGAAAAACTGCAAATTCAGAGTTAATGTTTCTAGGTGTATATATGCCATTTAAGGTGGATGAAAGATCTGTAATCTACATGTTCACAACTCATTCGAGAAAGTTTGTTGAAACCTTGATGCATGTCGCGTGTTCGGAAAATGGAATGTCACTGTGAGGGAAATTATCTAAATTACATTTTTATTGGGAAGTACTCGCTCCACGAGAATTTTTCTGCCAATCTGCCTCCTTTTCAAAACTGGCATTAGGAAAATATTTTGAAATATGAGAAAATGCTTCAAAGTGTCAACATGGCTTTTATGGTGGATGAAAGTTCGGTAATCCTTATGCTAACAACTCTGTGGTGAATATTTGTTGAATCCGTGATGCTTGTAGCTTTTTCGGAACACGGAATTTCACGATGACGGGTTCTATGTAAATTGCAAGTCTATTGGGTAGACTCGCTCCAAGAGGATTTTTCTGTGGAAACTGCATGATTTAAGAAACTGACATTAGGAGAAATCTACCAAATCAAAATAAAATTTCTATGTATAAATATGCACTGTAAGGTGGATGAAAGTTCGTTAATACTCATGTTCACAACTCATTAAAGAATGTTTGTTGAATCCGTGGAGCATATAACGTGTTCAGAACACGGAATATCACGGTGATTGAAACTAGGTAAGTTACATATCTTTTGGGTAGAACTGGCTCCAAGAGCATTTTTCCGCCAAATCTGCCTCATTTTCAAAACTGGCGTTCAAAGTAACGTGTGAAATCTGAGAAAATTCTTCAAAGTGTCAGTAAGCCTTGTATGGTGGATGAAAGTGCTGTAATCCACTTGCTAACTACTCTGTAGTGAATATTTGTCGCATCCGAGATGCATGTAGCGTGTTAGGAACACGGAATTTCACGGTGAGCGAAAACATGTAAATTAAATTTCTATTGGTTAGAACCCTCTCCAAGTGGTTTTTGCTGTGAAATCTGCCTCATTATCGAAACTGGCATTTCGAAAGCTCTGTGAAATCAGAGAAAAAGCTTCTAAGCATCAATATGCCTACTATTGAGATGAAAGTCCTTTAATCCACATGCAAACAACACTGTAGTGTATTTTTGTCGAATCTTTTCTGCATGTATCGTGTTCGAAACACGTAATTTCACAGCGGGAGAATCTATGTAATTTACATATCTATTGGGTAAAACACGCTCCAAAAGTTTTTTCCTTTCAAAACTGCCTGATTTTCAAAACTGCTTTTTGGAAAAATCTGCGAACTCACAGTTAATGTTTCTAGGTGTACATATGCCTTATATGGTGGATGAAAGTTCTGTAATTCACATGTACACAACTCATTAACAATGTTTGTCAAATCCGTGATGTATGTAGCGTGTTCGGAACACGGACTGTCACGGTGAGGGAAACTATGTAAATTACATATCTCTTGTTTAGAACACGATCCAGGAGCATTTTACTGAAAAATCTGCCTCAGTTTGGAAACCGGTGTATTGAAAATGCTGCAAAATCTGAGTAAATGCTTTAAGGTGACAATATGTCTTCAATGGGTTATTAAAGATGTGTAATTCACATGCTAAGAACTCAGCAGTGAATATTTGTTGAATCCGTGTTGCATGTACCGTTTTCGGAACACGGAATATTACGGTGACGGTATCTATGAAAATGAGATGTCTATTGGATAGAACATGCACCAAGAGAATTTTTCTGCAAAAACTGCCTGATTTTCTTAAATGACATTAGGAAAACCTGCGAAATCTAAGTAAATGTTTCTAGGTGTAAATATGCCTTCTGTTGTGTTTGAAAAATCGGTAATCCACATGCTCACAGTCATTAAAAAATTTTTGTCTAAGCCGTGATGAATGTAACGTTTTCGGAACACGGAATGTCTCGGTGAGTGAAGCTCTGAAAATAACAATTCTACTGGATAGAACTCGCTTGAATTGAATGTTTCTGTGAAAATTTCATGATTTTCGAAGCTGGATGTAAGGAAAAACCTGCGAAATCAGAATAACTACTTGTAGGTGTAAATATGCTCTGTATGGTGGATGAAAGTTCGGTAATCCACATGCTCACACTCATTAAAGAGTGTTTGTCGAATTCGTGATGCATGTAACGTGTTCGGAATACGGAATGTCATAGTGAAGGAAACAATGTAAGTTACATGTCTATTGGGTAGAACTCGCTTGAAGAGAATTTTTCTGCGTAATGTGCCTCATTTTCAAAACTGCCATTAGGAGAACCCTGTGAAATCTGAGAAAATGCTTCTAAGTGTCAATATGCCTTGAATGGTGAATGAAAGTCCGGTAATCCACATTTTATTAACAGTGTAATAATTATTTTGTAAACCGTGATTCATGTAGCGCTTTTGGAAAATGGAATTTCATGGTAATGAAACGATGTAAATTACAATTCTATTGAGTAGAATGAGCTAGAAGAGAATTTTTCTGCGAAAATTGCATGATTATCGAATCTGAAGTTTGGAAAAACCTGCAAAACGAGAGTAAATATTTGTAGGTGTACATGTGCCTTTATTTTGCAAGAAATTTCGGTAATCCACATTTTCATAACATATTAAAAATCTTTTTGTAACCTTGGTGCATGTACCGTGTTCAGAATGTGAAATTTCACGGTGATTGACACAATGTAAATTACTTCTCTATTGGGTAGAACTCGCTCTGAGAGTTTTTTTCTGCGATAACTTCGTCATTTTTGAAACTGGCGTTTGGAAATCGCTGCAAAATCTGAGAAAATACTTCTAAGAATCAATATTCAATGTATTGTGATGAAAGTTCGGTAATCCACATGCTAACAAATTTGTAGTGAATATTTGTCGAATCCTTTATGCATGTAGCATGTTCGGAACACGGAATTTCACGGCCAGGGAATTTATGTAAATTACATTTCTCTTGGTTAGAAATCACTCCAAGAGTTTTTTCCTGAGAAATAAGCCTGATTTTTGAAACTGACTTTAGGAAAATACTGCAAACTCTGATTACTAGATTCTCGGTGATAATCTGCCTTGTATGGTGGATGAAAGTTCGGTAATCCGCATGCTAACAACTCTGTAGTGAATATTAGTTGAATCCGAGATACGTGAAACGTGTTCGGAACACAGAATATCACGGTGAGCGAATCTATGTAAAATATATTTCTTTTGGGTAGAATTCTCTCCAAAGGTTTATCTGGGATATCTGCCTCATTTTTGAAACTGGCTTTTGAAAATATCTGCAAAATCATAGAAAATGCTTGAAAGTGTCAATATGCCTTGTATTGTGATGCAAGATCGTGAGTAAATTTTTGTAGCTGTACATGTGCCTTTATGTTGCAAGAAAGTTCGGTAATCCAAATTTTCACAACATATTAAGAATCTTTTCTAATCCATGGTGCATGTACCGTGTTCAGAAGTTGGAATTTCACGGTGAATGGAACAATTTAAATTACTTCTCTATTGGGTAAAAACTCACTCCGAGAGGGTTTTTCTGCGAAAACTTCGTCATTTTTGAAACTGGCGTTTGAAATTAATTGCAAAATCATTGAAAATGCTTCAAAGTGTCAATATGCCTTATATTGAGATGCAAGATTGTAAAAACACATGCAAACAAATCTGTGGTGAATATTTGTAGAGAGCATTATGCATGTAGCCTGATGGTTTCACAGAAAATGCCGGAGATGGAATCTATGTAAATTACACACCTACTGGTTAGAATTTGCTCCAAAAATTTTTTCCTGAAATAACTGCCTGATTTTCGAAACTGGCATTAGGAAAAAGCTGCAAATTCAGAGTTAATGTTTCTAGATGTATATATGCCATTTATGGTGGATGAAAGTACTGTAATCTACATGTTCACAGCTCATGTGAGAAATTTTTTGAAACCTTGATACATGTAGCGTGTTCGGAAAATGGAATGTCACTGTGAGGGAAACTATGTAAATTACATTTCTATTGGGAAGTACTCGCTCCACGAGACTTTTTCTGCAAATCAGCCTCCTTTTCAAAACTGGCATTAGGAAAAACTTTCGAAATATGATGAAATGATTCACAGTATCAACATGGACTTTATGGTGGATGAAAGTTCGGTAATCCTTATGCTAACAACTCTGTAGTGAATATTTGTCATATCAGTGATGCATGTAATGTATTCAGAGCACAGAATGTCACGGTTATTTAAACTATGTAAATTACATGTCTATCGGGTAGAACTCGTTAATAGAGCATTTTTCTGCAAAATATGCCTCATTTTCGAAACTGGCTTTTGGAAAAGACTGTGAAATCAGGGTAAATATTTCTTGGTGTAAATATGCCCTGTATGGTGTTGAAAGTTTGGTAATCCATATGTTCTCACCTCAGTAATGAATCATTGTCTTATCCTTGATGCATGTAACAGGTTCGGAACGTGAAATATCACGGTGAGTAAACTATGTAAATTCAATGTCGATTGGGAAGAACTCGCTCTGAGAGAATTTTTCTGTGAAATCTACCTCAATTTCAAAACTGGTGTTAGGAAAAAGCTGGGAAATAAGAGTAAAATTTCTTCGGTGTAAATATGCCCATTTTGGTGATGAATGTTCATTAATCCTCATGCTCACAACTCAGTAATGAATGTACTTTCGAATCCGTGATGCATGTAACATGTTCGAAACACAAAATATCATGGTGAGGAGACTATGTAAACTAAATGTCTAGTGGGTAAATCAAGCTCAAAGTGTATTTTACTGAGCCATCTGCCTCAATTTTAAACTGGCATTAGAAAAAGTTGCAAAATCAGAGTAAATTCTGTAGGTGCACATATGCCTTTAATGGTGAATGAGATTTCGGTAATCCACATGCTCACAACTCATTAATGAATGTTTTTCAAGTCTGTGATGCAATTAATGTGTTTGGAAGATGGAACGACACGGTCAGGTAAGCTATGGAAATTACATATCTGTCGGGTAGAACTCGCTATAAGATCATTTATCTGTGAAAATTTCCTCATATCCAAAACAGGCGTTAAGAAAAGCTGCAAAATCTGAGTCAATGCTTCTAGGTGACAATATGCCTTTTATGGTTAATGAAAGTTTGGTACTCCACATGCTCACAAATCATTAAAGAATGTTTGTGCAATCCGTCATGTATGTAGCGTGTTCGAAACACAGAATATCATGGTTAGGGAAAATGTGTAAATTAAATTTCTATTTGGTAGAACTCGCACCAAGAGGATTTTACTGCAAAAACTTCATGATTTCTGAAACAGGCGTTAAGAAAAGCCTGCGAAATATGAGTAAATATTTCTAGGAATAAATATGCCATGAATTTAAATAAAAGTTTGTAATACACATGCTCACATCTCAGTAATGAATTTTTGTCGAATCCGGGATGCTTGTATTGTGTTGGGAACACAGATTTCACGTTCTGGAAAACAATGTAATTTACATGTCTCATGTTTAGAACTCACTCAAAGAGGATTTTTCTGCACAATCTTTCTCATTTTCTAACCTGGCGATAAGAATAAGCTGCAAAATCATGGTAAATAATTGTATGTGTAAGGATTCCTTTTATGGTGAATGAAAGTTCGGTAATCCACATGCTCACAGCTCAGTAACCATTGTTTGTCGAATCCGTAATGTGTGTAGCATTTTCGGAACACCGAATGTCACGGTGAGGGAAACAAATTATATTACATGTCTATTGGGTAGAACTCGCTCCAAGAGTATTTTTCTATGAAAACTGCCTGATTTCCGAATCTGACATTAGGGAAAATCTGCGCACACAGACTAAGTGTTTCTAGGTGTAAAATGCCTTGTATGGTGGATGAAAGTTCTCTAATCCACATTCTCAGTACTCAGTAAAGTTTGTCGAGTCTGTGATACATAAATCCTCTTCTGAACACGGAACGTCATGGTGAGGGAAACTGTGTAAATTACATGTCTATTGGTTATAAATCGCTCCAAGAGGATTTTTCTGTGAAATCTACCTCATTTTCGGATGTGGCATTAGGAAAATCTGCGAAAATAGAATAAGTGTTTCTATGTGTAAATATGCCTTCTATGGTGGATGAAAGTTCAGTAATCCACACGTTCACAACTCAGAAATAAATGTTTGATGAATCCGTCATGCATGTAGTGTGTTCAGAACACGGATATTCACAGTGTGGGCAACTATGTCAATTACATGTCTATTGTGTATAACTTCCTCCACAAGGACATTTCTGTGGAAACTGCCTGATTTCTGATACTGGCATTAGAAAATAGATGCGAACTCAAAATATATATCTCTAGGTGTTTATATGCCTTGAATAGTGATTGAAATTTCGGTTATCCACATGCTCACAACTCAGTGATGAATGTTTTTCGAATCCGTGTTGTATTTAACGAGTGCGGAAGACGGAATGACACAATCAGTTAAGCTATGTAAATTACATATCTATCGAGAAGAACTCCCTACCAGAGCATTTTTCCGCGAAATATGCCTCATTTCCGAACCTGGTGTTAGGAAAGTTGCGAAATCTGAGTAAATGCTTCTAGGTGACAATATGCCTTTTATGGTGGATGAAAGATCGGTTATCCACATGCTCACAACTCAGTAAGTAATGTTTGTCAAATCAGTCATGCATTTAGCATGCTCAGAAAACGCAATATAATGGTGAGGGAAACTATGCAAATTAAAATACTATTTGAAAGGACTCGCCCAAAGAGAAATTATCTGCGAAATCTTCATGATTTTTGAAACTGGTGTTAGGAAATTTCTGCAAAATCTTGTAACATTTCTAGGTATAAATATGCCTTGCGTGGTGGATGAAAAATCGCAATACACATAGTCACATCTCAGTAATGAATGCTTGTGAAATCCTTGATGCTTGTAGAATGTTCGGAACACGGAATGTCACGGTGAGGGAAATTATGTAAATTACATTTCAATTGGGTAGAACTCGCTACAATGCATTTGTCTGCGAAATCTCCCTCATTTATGAAACTGTCATTAGGAAAAAACTGTGAACTCAGAGTAAATGTTTCTTGGTGTAAATATGCCCTGTTTGGTGTTGAAAGTTTGTTAACCCACATGATCTCACCTCTGTAATGCATGTTTGTCATATCCGTGATGCATGTAACGTGTTCGGAACACGGAATATCACGATGAGGAAACTATGTAAATTACTTGCCAATTGGGTAGAACACGCTCCAAGAGAATTTTTGTGTGTTATCTACCTCATTTTTGAAACTGGTGTTAGGAAAAAGCTGGGAAATCAGAGAAAAATTTTCTAGGTATAACTTTGCCATGTATGGGGTTGAAAGTTCAGAAATCCACATGCTCAGAACTCAGTCATGAATGTTTTTTCGAATCCGTTTTGCATGTAGCGTGTTAGTAACACGGAATGTCACGGTGGAGGAAGAAATGTAAATTACATGTCTAATGGTTAGAACCCGCTCCAAGGGGATTTTTTTGAGAAAACTGCCTGATTTTGGAATCTGGCGTTATGAATAATCTGTGAACTGAGAATAAATATATCTAGGTTTAAATATGCATTGTATGGTGGATGAAAGTTCGGTAATCCACATGCTCACACTCATTAAAAAATGTTTGTCGAATTATTGATGCATGTAACGTGTTCGGAATATGGAAAGTCATAGTGAAGGAAACAATGTAAGTTACATGTCTATTGGGTAGAACTCGCTTGAAGAGTATTTTTCTGCGTAATGTGCCTCATTTTCAAAACTGCCATTAGGAGAACACTGTGAAATCTGAGAAAATGCTTCTAAGTGTCAATATGCCTTGAATGGTGAATGAAAGTCCTCTAATCCACATGTTAATAACAGTGTAGAAATTATTTTGTAAACCGTGATTCATGTAGCGCTTTTGGAAAATGGAATTTCATGGTAATGAAACTATGTAAATTACAATTCTATTGAGTAGAACGAGCTAGAAGAGAATTTTTCTGTGAAAATTGCATGGTTATCGAACCTGAAGTTTGGAAAAAGCTGCAAAACGAGAGTAAATATTTGTAGGTGTAAATGTGCCTTTATGTTGCAAGAAATTTCGGTAATCCATATTTACACAACATATTAAAGTATCTTTTTGTAATCTGTGGTGCATGTACCGTGTTCAGAATGTGGAATTTCACGGTGATTGAAACAATATAAATGACTTCTCTATTGGGTAGAACTCGCTCCGACCGCCTTTCTCTCGTAAACTTCGTCATTTTTGCAACTGGCATTTGGAAAACGCTGCAAAAGATGAGAAAATGGTTCTAAGAAACAATATTCAATGTATTGTGATGAAAGTTCGGTTATCCACCTGCTAACATATTTGTAGTGAATATTTGTCGAATCCTTTATGCATGTAGCATGTTCGGAACACGGAATTTCACGGCCAGGGAATTTATGTAAATTACATTTCTCTTTGTTAGAAATCACTCCATGAGTTTTTTCCTGAGAAATAAGCCTGATTTTTGAAACTGATGTTAGTAAAAACCTCAGAACTCAGATTACTAGATTCTCGGTGTAAATCTGCCTTTTATGTTGGATGAAAGTTTGGTAATCCACATGCTAACAACTCTGTAGTGAATATTTGTCGAATCCGAGATACGTGAAGCGGGTTCGGAACACAGAATATCACGGTGAGCGAATCTATGTAAAATACATGTCTCGTGGGTAGAATTCGCTCCAAGACATTTTTCTGGGGTATCTGCCTCATTTTTGAAACTGGCTTCTGAAAATATCTGCAAAATCTGTGAAAATGCTTCAAAGTGTCAATATGACTTGTATTGTGATGGAAGATCGTAAAAACACATGCAAACAAATATGTGCTGAATATTTGTACAAAGGATTATGCATGTAGCCTGATGGTTTCACGGAAAATGCCGGCGATGGAACCTATGTAAATTACAAGCCTATTGGTTAGTATTCGCTCCAAAAATTTTTTCCTGAGAAAACGGCCTTATTTTCTAAACTGGCATTAAAAAATGCTGCAAGTTCAGAGTTAATGTTTCTAGGTGTATATATCCCATTTATTGTGGATGAAAGTTCTGTAATCTACATGTTCACAACTCATTAGAGAAAGTTTGTTGAAACCTTGATGCATGTAGCGGGTTCGGAAAATGGAATGTCACTGTGAGGGAAACTATGTAAATTACATTTCTACTGGGAAGTACTCGATCCACGAGACTTTTTCTGCCAATCTTCGTCCTTTTCAAAACTGGCATTAGAAAAAACTTTTGAAATATGAGAAAATGATTCAAAGTGTAAACATGGCTTTTAATGTGGATGAAAGTTTGGTAATCTTTATGTTAACAACTCTGTAGTGAATATTTGTCGAATCCGTTATGCATGTAATGTGTTCGGAGCACAGAATGTCACGGTCAGGTAAACTACGTAAATTACATGTCTATCGGGTAGAACTCGATAAAAGAGCATTTTTCTGAAAAATATGCCTCGTTTAGGAAACTGGCTTTTTGAAAAGGCTGTGAAATCAGGGTAAATGTTTCTTGGTGTAAATATGCCCTGTATGGTGTTGAAAGTTTGGTAATCCACATGTTCTCACCTCAGTAATGAATGTTTGTCATAGCCTTGATGCATGTAACAGGTTCAGAATGCGGAATATCACGGTAAGGAAACTATGTAAATTAAATGTCGATTGGGTAGAACTCGCACCAAGAGAATTTTTCTGTGAAATCTACCTCAATTTCAAAACTGGTGTTAGGAAAATCTGAGAAATTAGAGTAAAGTTTCTTCGGTGTTAATATGCCCATTTTGTTGATGAATGTTCATTAATCCTCATGCTCACAACTCAGTAATGAATGTTTTTTAGAATCCATGATGCATGTAACGTGTTCGGAACACAGAATATCATGGTGAGGAGTCTATGTAAACTACAGGTCTAGTGGGTACAACATGCTCAAAGAGTATTTTACTGAGCAATCTGCCTCATTTTTAAACTGCCGTTAGAAAAATGCTGCAAAATCAGAGTAAATGCTGTCGGTTCACATATGCCTTAAATGGTGAATGAAATTTAGGGAATCCACATGCAAATAACTCATTAAAGAATGATTGTCGAATACATGATTCATGTAGCATGTTCAGAGCACGGAATGTCACGGTGAGTGAAACAATTTAAATAAAATGTCTAGTGGGTCAACTCACTCAAAGAGGATTTTTCTGGGCAATATGCCTCATTTTCTATACTGGAGTGAGGAAATAGCTGCGAAATAAGAGTAAATGCTTCTAGGTGTTAATATGCCTTGTACGGTGGATGACAGTTGGATAATCCACATGCTCACAACTCAGAAATGAAAGTTTTTCCAATCCGTGATGAATTTAATGTGTTTGGAACATGGAATGACATGGTCAAGTAAGCTATGTAAATTACAATTCTGTCGGGGAGAACTCGCTAAATGACCATTTTTATGTGAAATAGGCCTCATATCCGAAACTGACTTAAGGAAATGCACTGAAATCTGTGTAAATGCTTCTAGGTGACAATAGGGCTTTTATGGTGGATGAAATTTCGATAATCCACATGCACACAACTCATTAAAGAATGTTTGTCGAATCAATCATGCATGTAGAGTGTTCGTAACACAGTATTTCATGGTGAGGGAAACTATGTAAATTAAAATTCTATTTGGTAGGACTCGCAGCAAGAGAATTTTTCTGTGATAATTTCATGATTTTTAAAACTGGCGTTACGAAAAAGCTGAGAATTCAGTGTAAATATTTCTAGGTATGAATAGGCCATGCATGGTGGATGAAAGATCGGTAATCCACATGTTCACAACTCAGTAAGTAATGTTTTTCAAATCCGTCATGCATGTAGCGTGCTCGGAACATGGAATGTCATGGTGAGGGAAACTATGTAAATTAAAATACTATTTGAATGGACTCGCCTCAAGAGAATTTTTCTATGAAATCATGATTTTTGAAACTGGCGTTAGGAAATTTCTGCAAAATCTGGTAAAAATTTCTAGGTATAAATATGCCTTGCATGGTGGATGAAAGATCGCAATACACATACTCACATCTCAGTAATGAATGCTTGTGAAATCCTTGATGCTTGTAGAATGTTCGGATCATGGAAGGTCACGGTGTGAGAAATTATGTAAATTACATTTCTATTTGGTAGAACTCGCTCCAAGAGCATTTGTCTGCGAAATCTCCCTCATTTTCCAAATTGTCATTAGGAAAAAATTGTGAACTAGGAGTAAATGTTTCTTGGTGTAAATATGCCCTGTATGGTGTGGAAATTTTGTTAATCCACATGTTCTCACCTCTGTAATGCATGTTTGTCATATCCGTGATGCATGTAACTTGTTCGGAACATGGAATATCACGCTGAGGAATCTAGATAAATTACATGCAGATTGGATAGAACTCACTCCAAGGGTATTTTTCTGTGATATCTACCTCATTTTCGAAACTGGTGTTAGGAAAAAGGTGGGAAATCAGAGAAAAATTTTCTAGATGTAACTCTGCCATGTAATGGGATGAAAGTTCAGTAATCCACATGCTCACAACTCAGTCATGAATGTTTTTTTGAATCCGTGTTGCATGTAGTGTGTTTGTAACACGGAATGTCACGGTGAAGGAACAAATGTATATTACATGTCTATTGGTTAGAACTCACTCCAAGAGAATTTTTTTGAGAAAACTGCCTGATTTTGGAATCTGGTGTTATGAATAACCTGCGAACAGATTATAAATATATCTAGGAGTAAATATGCCTTGTATGGCGGATGAAAGTTCGGTAATTCATGAAAAATACTCACAACCCATTAAAAACATTTGTCGAATCTGTGATGCATGAATCGTGTTCAGATCATGGAAAGTCACGTTGAGTGAAACAATTTAAATAAAATTTCTAGTGGATACAACACACTCAAAGAGGATTTTTCTGTGCAATATGCCTCATTTTCTAAACTGGAGTTAAGAAAATTCTGCGAAATAAGATTAAATGCTTCTCGGTGTTAATATGCCTGTCATAGTAGTTGAAAGTTCAGTAATCCACATGCAAACAACTCAGTAGTGATTATGTGTTGTATCCGTGGTGCATGTAGCATATATGGAACACGGAATTACACGGTGAGGGAATCTCTGTCAATTAGATTTCTGTTGGACAGTACTCGATGTAAGACAGTTTTTCTGTGAAAACTGCCTGTTTTTCAAAACTGGCATTAGAAAAAAGCTGTGAACTCAGAGTAAATAATTCTAAGTGTTAATATTCCTTGAATGGTGAATGAAAGCTCGGTAATCCACATGCTCACAAATGAGTAATAACTGTTTGTCGAATCCATGATGCATGTAATGTGTTCGGATCACAGAATGTCACGGTCAGGTAAACTATGTAAATTACATGTCTATCGGGTAGAACTCGATAAAAGAGCATTTTTCTGCAAAATATGCCTCACTTCCGTAACTGGCTTTTGGAAAAGACTGTGAAATCAGGGTAAATGTTTCTTGTGTAAATATGCCCTGTATGGTGTTGAAAGTTTGGTAATCCACATGTTCTCACCTCAGACATGAATGTTTGTCGTATCCCTGATGCATGTAACAGGTCCGGAATGCGGAATATCACGGTGAGGAAACTATGTAAATTAAATGTCGATTGGGTAGAACTCGCTCCAAGAGAATTTTCCTGTGAAATCTACCTCAATTTCAAAACTGGTATTAGGAAATACTGGGAAATAAGAGTAAACTTCCTTCGGTGTTAATATGCCCATTTTGGTGATGAATGTTCATTAATCCTCGTGCTCACAACTCAGTAATGAATGTTTTTTCGAATCCATGATGCATGTAACGTGTTCGTAACACAGAATATCATGGTGAGGAGACTATGTAAACTACAGGTCTAGTGGGTACAACACACTCAAAGAGTATTTTACTGAGCAATCTGCCTCAATTTTAAACTGCCGTTAGAAAAATGCTGCAAAATCAGAGTAAATGCTGTAGGTGCCCATATGCCTTAAATGGTGAATGAAATTTAGGTAATCCACATGCTCACAGCTCATTAAAGAATGATTGTAGAATCCGTGATTCATGTAGCATGTTCAGAGCATGGAATGCCACGGTGAGTGAAACAATTTAAATAAAATGTCTAGTGGGTCAACTCACTCAAAGAAGATTTTTCTGCGCAATATGCCTCATTTTCTATACTGGAGTGAGGAAAAAGCTGCGAAATAAGAGTAAATGCTTCTAGTTGTTAATATGTCTTGTATGATGGATGAGAGTTGGGTAATCCACATGTTCACAGCTCAGTAATATAAGTTTTACCATTCTGTGATGAAATTAATGTGTTTGGTACAGGGAATGACATGGTCAAATAAGCTATGTAAATTACATATCTGTCAGGTAGAACCCGCTAAATGACCATTTTTATGTGAAATATGCCTCATATCAGAAACTGGCTTAAGGAAAAGCAGCGAAATCTGTGTAAATGCTTCTAGGTGACAATAGGGCTTTTATGGTGGATGCAATTTCGATAATCCACATGCTCACAACCCATTAAATAATGTCGAATCCATCATGCATGCAGCGTGTTCGTGACCCAGTATTTCATGGTGAGGGAAACTATGTAAATTAAAATTCTATTTGGTAGGACCCGCAGCAAGAGGATTTTATTGTGATAATTTCATGATTTTTAAAACTGGCTTTAGGAATAAGCTGAGAAATCAGTGTAAATATTTCTAGGTATGAAGAGGCCATGCATGGTTGATGAAAGATCGGTAATCCACATGTTCACAATTCAGTAAGTAATGTTTGTCAAATCCGTCATGCATGTAGTGTGCTCGGAACATGGAATACCATGGTGAGGGAAACTATGTAAATTAAAATACTATTTGAACAGACTCGCCTCAAGAGGAATTTTCTATGAAATCATGATTTTTGAAACTGGCGTTAGGAAATTTCTGCGAAATCTGGTAAAAATTTCTTGGTATAAATATGCCTAGCATGGTGTATGAAAAATCGCAATACACATACTCACATCTCAGTAATGAATGCTTGTGAAATCCTTGATGCTTGTAGAATGTTCGGAACATGGAATGTCACGGTGAGGGAAATTATGTAAATTACATTTCTATTCGGTAGAACTCGCTCCAAGAGCATTTGTCTGTGAAATCTCCCTCATTTTCGAAACTGTCATTAGGAAAAACCTGTGAACACGGAGTAAATGTTTCTTGGTGTAAATATTCCCTGTATGGTTTGGAAAGTTTGTTAATCCACATGTTCTCACCTCTGTAATGCATGTTTGTCGTATCCGTGATGCATGTAACGTGTTCGGAACATGTAATTTCACGCTGAGCTATCTGTGTCTATTACATGTCGATTGGGTAGAACTCGCTCCAAGGGAATTTTTCTGTGATATCTACCTCATTTTCGAAACTGGTGTTAGGAAAAAGGTGGGAAATCAGAGAAAAATTTTCTAGATGTAACTCTGCCATGTATGGGGATGAAAGTTCATAATCCACATGCTCACAACTCAGTCATGAATGCTTTTTCGAATCCGTGTTTCATGTAGCGTGTTCGTAACACAGAATGTCACGGTGAAGGAAGAAATTTATATTATATGTCTATTGGTTAGAACTCGCTCCAAGAGGATTTTTTTGAGAAAACTGCCTGATTTTGGAATCTGGTGTTATGAATATCCTGCGAACAGATTATAAATATGTCTAGGAGTAAATATGCGTTGTATGGCGGATGAAAATTCGGTAATTCATGAAAAATACGCACATCCAATTAAAAACATTAGTCGAATCCGTGATGCATGTATCGTGTTCAGAACATGGAAAGTCACGGTGAGTGAAACAATTTAAAAAAAAGTTCTAGTGGATACAACACACTCAAAGAGGATTTTTCTGTGCAATATGCCTCATTTTCTAAACTGGAGTTAAGAAAATGCTGCGAAATAAGATTAAATGCTTCTTGGTGTTAATATGCCTGACAAAGTAGGTGAAAGTTCAGTAATCCACATGCAAACAACTCAGTAGTGATTATGTGTTGAATCCGTGGTGCATGTAGCATATATGGAACACGGAGTAACACGGTGAGGGAATCTCTGTCAATTAGATTTCTGTTGGATAGTACTCTATGTAAGAAATTTTTTCTGTGAAAACTGCCTGTTTTATAAAACTGACATTAGAAAAAAGCTGTGAACTCACAGTAAATAATTCTAAGTGTTAATATTCCTTGAATGGTGAATGAAAGCTCGGTAATCCACATGCTCACAAATGAGTAATAACTGTTTGTCGAATCCATGATGCATGTAATGTGTTCGGAGCACAGAATGTCACGGTCAGGTAAACTATGTAAATTACATGTCTATCGGGTCGAACTCGATAAAAGCATTTTTCTGCAAAATATGCCTCACTTACGAAACTGGATTTTGGAAAAGACATTGATATCAGGGTAAATGTTTCTTGGTGTAAATATGCCCTGTATAGTGTTGAAAGTTTGGTAATCCACATGTTCTCACCTCAGTAATGAATGTTTGTCGTAACCCTGATGCATGTAACAGGTCCGGAATGCGGAATATCACGGTGAGGAAACTATGTAAATTAAATGTCGATTGGGTAGAACTCGCTCCAAGAGAATTTTCCTGTGAAATCTACCTCAATTTCAAAACTGGTGTTAGGAAAAACTGGGAAATAAGAGTAAACTTTCTTCGGTGTTAATATGCCCATTTTGGTGATGAATGTTCATTAATCCTCGTGCTCACAACTCAGTAATGAATGTTTTTTCGAATCCATGATGCATGTAACGTGTTCGGAACACAGAATATCATGGTGAGGAGACTATGTAAACTACAGGTCTAGTGGGAACAACACACTCAAAGAGTATTTTACTGAGCAATCTGCCTCATTTTTAAACTGCCGTTGGAAAAATGCTGCAAAATCAGAGTAAATGCTTTAGGTGCACATATGCCTTAAATGGTGAATGAAATTTAGGTAATCCACATGCTCACAGCTCATTAAAGAATGATTGTCGAATCAAAGATTCATTTAGCATGTTCAGATCACGGAATGTCACGGTGAGTGAAACAATTTAAATAAAATGTCTAGTGGGTCAACTCACTCAAAGAAGATTTTTCTGGCAATATGCCTCATTTTCTATACTGGAGTGAGGAAAAAGCTGCGAAATAAGAGTAAATGCTTCTAGGTGTTAATATGACTAGTATGATGGATGAGAGTTGGGTAATCCACATGTTCACAGCTCAGTAATATAAGTTTAACCATTCCGTGATGAAATTAATGTGTTTGGAACAGGGAATGACATGGTCAAATAAGCTATGTAAATTACATATCTGTCGGGTAGAACTCACTAAATGACCATTTTTATGTGAAATATGCCTCATATCAGAAGCTGGCTTAAGGAAAAGCAGCGAAATCTGTGTAAATGCTTCTAGGTGACAATAGGGCTTTTATGGTGGATGCAATTTCGATAATCCACATGCTCACAACCCATTGAAGAATGTCGAATCCATCATGCATGTAGCATTTTTGTGACACAGTATTTCATGGTGAGGGAAACTATGTAAATTAAAATTCTGTTTGGTAGGACCTGCAGCAAGAGGATTTTACTGTGATAATTTCATGATTTTTAAAACTGGCTTTAGGAATAAGCTGAAAAATCAGTGTAAATATTTCTAGGTATGAAGAGGCCATGCATGGTGGATGAAAGATCGGTAATCCACATGTTCACAACTCAGTAAGTAATGTTTGTCAAATCCGTCATGCATGTAGTGTGCTCGGAACATGGAATACCATGGTGAGGGAAACTATGTAAATGAAAATACTATTTGAACGGACTCGTCTCAAGAGTATTTTTCTATGAAATCATGATTTTTGAAACTGGCGTAAGGAAATTTCTGCAAAATCTGGTAAAAATTTCTAGGTATAAATATGCCTAGCATGGTGGATGAAAGATCGCAATACACATACTCACATCTCAGTAATGAATGCTTGTGAAATCCTT
Organism: Camelus dromedarius; assembly: GCF_036321535.1. Lineage (NCBI taxonomy): Eukaryota > Metazoa > Chordata > Mammalia > Artiodactyla > Camelidae > Camelus > Camelus dromedarius. Next base: position 4,693,996 of record NW_026989731.1, read on the forward strand.
GATGCTTGTAGAATGTTCGGAACATGGAATGTCACGGTGAGGGAAATTATGTAAATTACATTTCTATTGGGTAGAACTCGCTCCAAGAGCATTTGTCTGCGAAATCTCCCTCATTTACGAAACTGGCATTAGGAAAAACCTGTGAACTCGGAGTAAATATTTCTTGGTGTAAATATTCCCTGTATGGTGTGGAAAGATTGTTAATCCACATGTTCTCACCTCTGTAATGCATGTTTGTCGTATCCGTGATGCATGTAACGTGTTCGGAACATGTAATTTCACGCTGAGCTATCTGTGTCTATTACATGTCGATTGGGTAGAACTCGCTCCAAGGGAATTTTTCTGTGATATCTACCTCATTTTCGAAACTGGTGTTAGGAAAAAGGTGGGAAATCAGAGAAAAATTTTCTAGATGTAACTCTGCCATGTATGGGGATGAAAGTTCAGTAATCCACATGATCACAACTCAGTCATGAATGCTTTTTGGAATCCGTGTTGCATGTAGCGTGTTCGTAGCACAGAATGTCACGGTGAAGGAACAAATGTATACTACATGTCTATTGGTTAGAACATTCTCCAAGAGGATTTTTTTGAGAAAACTGCCTGATTTTGTAATCTGGTGTTATGAAAAACCTGCGAACAGAGTATAAATATGTCTAGGAGTAAATATGCGTTGTATGGCGGATGAAAATTCGGTAATTCATGAAAAATACTCACAACCCATTAAAAACATTTGTCGAATCCGTGATGCATATATCGTGTTCAGAACATGGAAAGTCACGTTGAGTGAAACAATTTAAATAAAATTTCTAGTGGATACAACACACTGAAAGACGATTTTTCTGTGCAATATGCCTCATTTTCTAAACTAGAGTTAAGAAAATGCTGCGAAATAAGATTAAATGCTTCTCGGTGTTAATATGCCTGACAAAGTAGGTGAAAGTTCAGTAATCCACATGCAAACAACTCAGTAGTGATTATGTGTTGAATCCGTGGTGCATGTAGCATATATGGAACACGGAGTAACACGGTGAGGGAATCTCTGTCAATTAGATTTCTGTTGGATAGTACTCTATGTAAGAAATTTTTTCTGTGAAAACTGCCTGTTTTATAAAACTGACATTAGAAAAAAGCTGTGAACTCAGAGTAAATAATTCTAAGTGTTAATATTCCTTGAATGGTGAATGAAAGCTCGGTAATCCACATGCTCACAAATGAGTAATAACTGTTTGTCGAATCCATGATGCATGTAATGTGTTCGGAGCACAGAATGTCACGGTCAGGTAAACTATGTAAATTACATGTCTATCGGGTCGAACTCGATAAAAGCATTTTTCTGCAAAATATGCCTCACTTACGAAACTGGATTTTGGAAAAGACATTGATATCAGGGTAAATGTTTCTTGGTGTAAATATGCCCTGTATAGTGTTGAAAGTTTGGTAATCCACATGTTCTCACCTCAGTAATGAATGTTTGTCGTAACCCTGATGCATGTAACAGGTCCGGAATGCGGAATATCACGGTGAGGAAACTATGTAAATTAAATGTCGATTGGGTAGAACTCGCTCCAAGAGAATTTTCCTGTGAAATCTACCTCAATTTCAAAACTGGTGTTAGGAAAAACTGGGAAATAAGAGTAAACTTTCTTCGGTGTTAATATGCCCATTTTGGTGATGAATGTTCATTAATCCTCGTGCTCACAACTCAGTAATGAATGTTTTTTCGAATCCATGATGCATGTAACGTGTTCGGAACACAGAATATCATGGTGAGGAGACTATGTAAACTACAGGTCTAGTGGGAACAACACACTCAAAGAGTATTTTACTGAGCAATCTGCCTCATTTTTAAACTGCCGTTGGAAAAATGCTGCAAAATCAGAGTAAATGCTTTAGGTGCACATATGCCTTAAATGGTGAATGAAATTTAGGTAATCCACATGCTCACAGCTCATTAAAGAATGATTGTCGAATCAAAGATTCATTTAGCATGTTCAGATCACGGAATGTCACGGTGAGTGAAACAATTTAAATAAAATGTCTAGTGGGTCAACTCACTCAAAGAAGATTTTTCTGGCAATATGCCTCATTTTCTATACTGGAGTGAGGAAAAAGCTGCGAAATAAGAGTAAATGCTTCTAGGTGTTAATATGACTAGTATGATGGATGAGAGTTGGGTAATCCACATGTTCACAGCTCAGTAATATAAGTTTAACCATTCCGTGATGAAATTAATGTGTTTGGAACAGGGAATGACATGGTCAAATAAGCTATGTAAATTACATATCTGTCGGGTAGAACTCACTAAATGACCATTTTTATGTGAAATATGCCTCATATCAGAAGCTGGCTTAAGGAAAAGCAGCGAAATCTGTGTAAATGCTTCTAGGTGACAATAGGGCTTTTATGGTGGATGCAATTTCGATAATCCACATGCTCACAACCCATTGAAGAATGTCGAATCCATCATGCATGTAGCGTTTTTGTGACACAGTATTTCATGGTGAGGGAAACTATGTAAATTAAAATTCTGTTTGGTAGGACCTGCAGCAAGAGGATTTTACTGTGATAATTTCATGATTTTTAAAACTGGCTTTAGGAATAAGCTGAAAAATCAGTGTAAATATTTCTAGGTATGAAGAGGCCATGCATGGTGGATGAAAGATCGGTAATCCACATGTTCACAACTCAGTAAGTAATGTTTGTCAAATCCGTCATGCATGTAGTGTGCTCGGAACATGGAATACCATGGTGAGGGAAACTATGTAAATGAAAATACTATTTGAACGGACTCGTCTCAAGAGTATTTTTCTATGAAATCATGATTTTTGAAACTGGCATAAGGAAATTTCTGCGAAATCTGGTAAAAATTTCTAGGTATAAATATGCCTAGCATGGTGGATGAAAGATCGCAATACACATACTCACATCTCAGTAATGAATGCTTGTGAAATCCTTGATGCTTGTAGAATGTTCGGAACATGGAATGTCACGGTGAGGGAAATTATGTAAATTACATTTCTATTGGGTAGAACTCGCTCCAAGAGCATTTGTCTGCGAAATCTCCCTCATTTACGAAACTGTCATTAGGAAAAACCTGTGAACTCGGAGTAAATATTTCTTGGTGTAAATATTCCCTGTATGGTGTGGAAAGATTGTTAATCCACATGTTCTCACCTCTGTAATGCATGTTTGTCGTATCCGTGATGCATGTAACGTGTTCGGAACATGTAATTTCACGCTGAGCTATCTGTGTCTATTACATGTCGATTGGGTAGAACTCGCTCCAAGGGAATTTTTCTGTGATATCTACCTCATTTTCGAAACTGGTGTTAGGAAAAAGGTGGGAAATCAGAGAAAAATTTTCTAGATGTAACTCTGCCATGTATGGGGATGAAAGTTCAGTAATCCACATGATCACAACTCAGTCATGAATGCTTTTTGGAATCCGTGTTGCATGTAGCGTGTTCGTAGCACAGAATGTCACGGTGAAGGAACAAATGTATACTACATGTCTATTGGTTAGAACATTCTCCAAGAGGATTTTTTTGAGAAAACTGCCTGATTTTGTAATCTGGTGTTATGAAAAACCTGCGAACAGAGTATAAATATGTCTAGGAGTAAATATGCGTTGTATGGCGGATGAAAATTCGGTAATTCATGAAAAATACTCACAACCCATTAAAAACATTTGTCGAATCCGTGATGCATATATCGTGTTCAGAACATGGAAAGTCACGTTGAGTGAAACAATTTAAATAAAATTTCTAGTGGATACAACACACTGAAAGAAGATTTTTCTGTGCAATATGCCTCATTTTCTAAACTAGAGTTAAGAAAATGCTGCGAAATAAGATTAAATGCTTCTCGGTGTTAATATGCCTGACAAAGTAGGTGAAAGTTCAGTAATCCACATGCAAACAACTCAGTAGTGATTATGTGTTGAATCCGTGGTGCATGTAGCATATATGGAACACGGAGTAACACGGTGAGGGAATCTCTGTCAATTAGATTTCTGTTGGATAGTACTCTATGTAAGAAATTTTTTCTGTGAAAACTGCCTGTTTTATAAAACTGACATTAGAAAAAAGCTGTGAACTCAGAGTAAATAATTCTAAGTGTTAATATTCCTTGAATGGTGAATGAAAGCTCGGTAATCCACATGCTCACAAATGAGTAATAACTGTTTGTCGAATCCATGATGCATGTAATGTGTTCGGAGCACAGAATGTCACGGTCAGGTAAACTATGTAAATTACATGTCTATCGGGTCGAACTCGATAAAAGCATTTTTCTGCAAAATATGCCTCACTTACGAAACTGGATTTTGGAAAAGACATTGATATCAGGGTAAATGTTTCTTGGTGTAAATATGCCCTGTATAGTGTTGAAAGTTTGGTAATCCACATGTTCTCACCTCAGTAATGAATGTTTGTCGTAACCCTGATGCATGTAACAGGTCCGGAATGCGGAATATCACGGTGAGGAAACTATGTAAATTAAATGTCGATTGGGTAGAACTCGCTCCAAGAGAATTTTCCTGTGAAATCTACCTCAATTTCAAAACTGGTGTTAGGAAAAACTGGGAAATAAGAGTAAACTTTCTTCGGTGTTAATATGCCCATTTTGGTGATGAATGTTCATTAATCCTCGTGCTCACAACTCAGTAATGAATGTTTTTTCGAATCCATGATGCATGTAACGTGTTCGGAACACAGAATATCATGGTGAGGAGACTATGTAAACTACAGGTCTAGTGGGAACAACACACTCAAAGAGTATTTTACTGAGCAATCTGCCTCATTTTTAAACTGCCGTTGGAAAAATGCTGCAAAATCAGAGTAAATGCTTTAGGTGCACATATGCCTTAAATGGTGAATGAAATTTAGGTAATCCACATGCTCACAGCTCATTAAAGAATGATTGTCGAATCAAAGATTCATTTAGCATGTTCAGATCACGGAATGTCACGGTGAGTGAAACAATTTAAATAAAATGTCTAGTGGGTCAACTCACTCAAAGAAGATTTTTCTGGCAATATGCCTCATTTTCTATACTGGAGTGAGGAAAAAGCTGCGAAATAAGAGTAAATGCTTCTAGGTGTTAATATGACTAGTATGATGGATGAGAGTTGGGTAATCCACATGTTCACAGCTCAGTAATATAAGTTTAACCATTCCGTGATGAAATTAATGTGTTTGGAACAGGGAATGACATGGTCAAATAAGCTATGTAAATTACATATCTGTCGGGTAGAACTCACTAAATGACCATTTTTATGTGAAATATGCCTCATATCAGAAGCTGGCTTAAGGAAAAGCAGCGAAATCTGTGTAAATGCTTCTAGGTGACAATAGGGCTTTTATGGTGGATGCAATTTCGATAATCCACATGCTCACAACCCATTGAAGAATGTCGAATCCATCATGCATGTAGCGTTTTTGTGACACAGTATTTCATGGTGAGGGAAACTATGTAAATTAAAATTCTGTTTGGTAGGACCTGCAGCAAGAGGATTTTACTGTGATAATTTCATGATTTTTAAAACTGGCTTTAGGAATAAGCTGAAAAATCAGTGTAAATATTTCTAGGTATGAAGAGGCCATGCATGGTGGATGAAAGATCGGTAATCCACATGTTCACAACTCAGTAAGTAATGTTTGTCAAATCCGTCATGCATGTAGTGTGCTCGGAACATGGAATACCATGGTGAGGGAAACTATGTAAATGAAAATACTATTTGAACGGACTCGTCTCAAGAGTATTTTTCTATGAAATCATGATTTTTGAAACTGGCATAAGGAAATTTCTGCGAAATCTGGTAAAAATTTCTAGGTATAAATATGCCTAGCATGGTGGATGAAAGATCGCAATACACATACTCACATCTCAGTAATGAATGCTTGTGAAATCCTTGATGCTTGTAGAATGTTCGGAACATGGAATGTCACGGTGAGGGAAATTATGTAAATTACATTTCTATTGGGTAGAACTCGCTCCAAGAGCATTTGTCTGCGAAATCTCCCTCATTTACGAAACTGTCATTAGGAAAAACCTGTGAACTCGGAGTAAATATTTCTTGGTGTAAATATTCCCTGTATGGTGTGGAAAGATTGTTAATCCACATGTTCTCACCTCTGTAATGCATGTTTGTCGTATCCGTGATGCATGTAACGTGTTCGGAACATGTAATTTCACGCTGAGCTATCTGTGTCTATTACATGTCGATTGGGTAGAACTCGCTCCAAGGGAATTTTTCTGTGATATCTACCTCATTTTCGAAACTGGTGTTAGGAAAAAGGTGGGAAATCAGAGAAAAATTTTCTAGATGTAACTCTGCCATGTATGGGGATGAAAGTTCAGTAATCCACATGATCACAACTCAGTCATGAATGCTTTTTGGAATCCGTGTTGCATGTAGCGTGTTCGTAGCACAGAATGTCACGGTGAAGGAACAAATGTATACTACATGTCTATTGGTTAGAACATTCTCCAAGAGGATTTTTTTGAGAAAACTGCCTGATTTTGTAATCTGGTGTTATGAAAAACCTGCGAACAGAGTATAAATATGTCTAGGAGTAAATATGCGTTGTATGGCGGATGAAAATTCGGTAATTCATGAAAAATACTCACAACCCATTAAAAACATTTGTCGAATCCGTGATGCATATATCGTGTTCAGAACATGGAAAGTCACGTTGAGTGAAACAATTTAAATAAAATTTCTAGTGGATACAACACACTGAAAGAAGATTTTTCTGTGCAATATGCCTCATTTTCTAAACTAGAGTTAAGAAAATGCTGCGAAATAAGATTAAATGCTTCTCGGTGTTAATATGCCTGACAAAGTAGGTGAAAGTTCAGTAATCCACATGCAAACAACTCAGTAGTGATTATGTGTTGAATCCGTGGTGCATGTAGCATATATGGAACACGGAGTAACACGGTGAGGGAATCTCTGTCAATTAGATTTCTGTTGGATAGTACTCTATGTAAGAAATTTTTTCTGTGAAAACTGCCTGTTTTATAAAACTGACATTAGAAAAAAGCTGTGAACTCACAGTAAATAATTCTAAGTGTTAATATTCCTTGAATGGTGAATGAAAGCTCGGTAATCCACATGCTCACAAATGAGTAATAACTGTTTGTCGAATCCATGATGCATGTAATGTGTTCGGAGCACAGAATGTCACGGTCAGGTAAACTATGTAAATTACATGTCTATCGGGTCGAACTCGATAAAAGCATTTTTCTGCAAAATATGCCTCACTTACGAAACTGGATTTTGGAAAAGACATTGATATCAGGGTAAATGTTTCTTGGTGTAAATATGCCCTGTATAGTGTTGAAAGTTTGGTAATCCACATGTTCTCACCTCAGTAATGAATGTTTGTCGTAACCCTGATGCATGTAACAGGTCCGGAATGCGGAATATCACGGTGAGGAAACTATGTAAATTAAATGTCGATTGGGTAGAACTCGCTCCAAGAGAATTTTCCTGTGAAATCTACCTCAATTTCAAAACTGGTGTTAGGAAAAACTGGGAAATAAGAGTAAACTTTCTTCGGTGTTAATATGCCCATTTTGGTGATGAATGTTCATTAATCCTCGTGCTCACAACTCAGTAATGAATGTTTTTTCGAATCCATGATGCATGTAACGTGTTCGGAACACAGAATATCATGGTGAGGAGACTATGTAAACTACAGGTCTAGTGGGAACAACACACTCAAAGAGTATTTTACTGAGCAATCTGCCTCATTTTTAAACTGCCGTTGGAAAAATGCTGCAAAATCAGAGTAAATGCTTTAGGTGCACATATGCCTTAAATGGTGAATGAAATTTAGGTAATCCACATGCTCACAGCTCATTAAAGAATGATTGTCGAATCAAAGATTCATTTAGCATGTTCAGATCACGGAATGTCACGGTGAGTGAAACAATTTAAATAAAATGTCTAGTGGGTCAACTCACTCAAAGAAGATTTTTCTGGCAATATGCCTCATTTTCTATACTGGAGTGAGGAAAAAGCTGCGAAATAAGAGTAAATGCTTCTAGGTGTTAATATGACTAGTATGATGGATGAGAGTTGGGTAATCCACATGTTCACAGCTCAGTAATATAAGTTTAACCATTCCGTGATGAAATTAATGTGTTTGGAACAGGGAATGACATGGTCAAATAAGCTATGTAAATTACATATCTGTCGGGTAGAACTCACTAAATGACCATTTTTATGTGAAATATGCCTCATATCAGAAGCTGGCTTAAGGAAAAGCAGCGAAATCTGTGTAAATGCTTCTAGGTGACAATAGGGCTTTTATGGTGGATGCAATTTCGATAATCCACATGCTCACAACCCATTGAAGAATGTCGAATCCATCATGCATGTAGCGTTTTTGTGACACAGTATTTCATGGTGAGGGAAACTATGTAAATTAAAATTCTGTTTGGTAGGACCTGCAGCAAGAGGATTTTACTGTGATAATTTCATGATTTTTAAAACTGGCTTTAGGAATAAGCTGAAAAATCAGTGTAAATATTTCTAGGTATGAAGAGGCCATGCATGGTGGATGAAAGATCGGTAATCCACATGTTCACAACTCAGTAAGTAATGTTTGTCAAATCCGTCATGCATGTAGTGTGCTCGGAACATGGAATACCATGGTGAGGGAAACTATGTAAATGAAAATACTATTTGAACGGACTCGTCTCAAGAGTATTTTTCTATGAAATCATGATTTTTGAAGCTGGCGTAAGGAAATTTCTGCGAAATCTGGTAAAAATTTCTAGGTATAAATATGCCTAGCATGGTGGATGAAAGATCGCAATACACATACTCACATCTCAGTAATGAATGCTTGTGAAATCCTTGATGCTTGTAGAATGTTCGGAACATGGAATGTCACGGTGAGGGAAATTATGTAAATTACATTTCTATTGGGTAGAACTCGCTCCAAGAGCATTTGTCTGCGAAATCTCCCTCATTTACGAAACTGTCATTAGGAAAAACCTGTGAACTCGGAGTAAATATTTCTTGGTGTAAATATTCCCTGTATGGTGTGGAAAGATTGTTAATCCACATGTTCTCACCTCTGTAATGCATGTTTGTCGTATCCGTGATGCATGTAACGTGTTCGGAACATGTAATTTCACGCTGAGCTATCTGTGTCTATTACATGTCGATTGGGTAGAACTCGCTCCAAGGGAATTTTTCTGTGATATCTACCTCATTTTCGAAACTGGTGTTAGGAAAAAGGTGGGAAATCAGAGAAAAATTTTCTAGATGTAACTCTGCCATGTATGGGGATGAAAGTTCAGTAATCCACATGATCACAACTCAGTCATGAATGCTTTTTGGAATCCGTGTTGCATGTAGCGTGTTCGTAGCACAGAATGTCACGGTGAAGGAACAAATGTATACTACATGTCTATTGGTTAGAACATTCTCCAAGAGGATTTTTTTGAGAAAACTGCCTGATTTTGTAATCTGGTGTTATGAAAAACCTGCGAACAGAGTATAAATATGTCTAGGAGTAAATATGCATTGTATGGCGGATGAAAATTCGGTAATTCATGAAAAATACTCACAACCCATTAAAAACATTTGTCGAATCCGTGATGCATATATCGTGTTCAGAACATGGAAAGTCACGTTGAGTGAAACAATTTAAATAAAATTTCTAGTGGATACAACACACTGAAAGACGATTTTTCTGTGCAATATGCCTCATTTTCTAAACTAGAGTTAAGAAAATGCTGCGAAATAAGATTAAATGCTTCTCGGTGTTAATATGCCTGACAAAGTAGGTGAAAGTTCAGTAATCCACATGCAAACAACTCAGTAGTGATTATGTGTTGAATCCGTGGTGCATGTAGCATATATGGAACACGGAGTAACACGGTGAGGGAATCTCTGTCAATTAGATTTCTGTTGGATAGTACTCTATGTAAGAAATTTTTTCTGTGAAAACTGCCTGTTTTATAAAACTGACATTAGAAAAAAGCTGTGAACTCACAGTAAATAATTCTAAGTGTTAATATTCCTTGAATGGTGAATGAAAGCTCGGTAATCCACATGCTCACAAATGAGTAATAACTGTTTGTCGAATCCATGATGCATGTAATGTGTTCGGAGCACAGAATGTCACGGTCAGGTAAACTATGTAAATTACATGTCTATCGGGTCGAACTCGATAAAAGCATTTTTCTGCAAAATATGCCTCACTTACGAAACTGGATTTTGGAAAAGACATTGATATCAGGGTAAATGTTTCTTGGTGTAAATATGCCCTGTATAGTGTTGAAAGTTTGGTAATCCACATGTTCTCACCTCAGTAATGAATGTTTGTCGTAACCCTGATGCATGTAACAGGTCCGGAATGCGGAATATCACGGTGAGGAAACTATGTAAATTAAATGTCGATTGGGTAGAACTCGCTCCAAGAGAATTTTCCTGTGAAATCTACCTCAATTTCAAAACTGGTGTTAGGAAAAACTGGGAAATAAGAGTAAACTTTCTTCGGTGTTAATATGCCCATTTTGGTGATGAATGTTCATTAATCCTCGTGCTCACAACTCAGTAATGAATGTTTTTTCGAATCCATGATGCATGTAACGTGTTCGGAACACAGAATATCATGGTGAGGAGACTATGTAAACTACAGGTCTAGTGGGAACAACACACTCAAAGAGTATTTTACTGAGCAATCTGCCTCATTTTTTAACTGCCGTTAGAAAAATGCTGCAAAATCAGATTAAATGCTGTAGGTGCACATATGCCTTAAATGGTGAATGAAATTTAGGTAATCCACATGCTCACAGCTCATTAAAGAATGATTGTAGAATCCGTGATTCATGTAGCATGTTCAGAGCACAGAATGTCTCGGTGAGTGAAACAATTTAAATAAAATGTCTAGTGGGTCAACTCACTCAAAGAAGTTTTTTCTGCACAATATGCCTCATCTTCTATACTGGAGTGAGGAAAAAGCTGCGAAATAAGAGTAAATGCTTCTAGTTGTTAATATGTCTTGTATGATGGATGAGAGTTGGGTAATCCACATGTTCACAGCTCAGTAATATAAGTTTTACCATTCCGTGATGAAATTAATGTGTTTGGAACACGGAATGACATGGTCAAGTAAGCTATGTAAATTACATATCTGTCGGGTAGAACTCGCTAAATGACCATTTTTATGTGAAATGTGCCTCATATCAGAAGCTGGCTTAAGGAAAAGCAGCGAAATCTGTTTAATTGCTTCTAGGTGACAATAGAGCTTTTATGGTGGATGCAATTTCGATAATCCACATGCTCACAACCCATTAAAGAATGTCGAATCCATCATGCATGTAGCGTGTTCGTGACACAGTATTTCATGGTGAGGGAAACTATGTAAATTAAAATTCTATTTGGTAGGACGCGCAGCAAGAGTATTTTACTGTGATATTTTCATGATTTTTAAAACTGGCTTTAGGAATAAGCTGAAAAATCAGTGTAAATATTTCTAGGTATGAAGAGGCCATGCATGGTGGATGAAAGATCGGTAATCCACATGTTCACAACTCAGTAAGTAATGTTTGTCAAGTCTGTAATGCATGTAGTGTGCTTGGAATATGGAATATCATGGTCAGGGAAACTATGTAAATTAAAATACTATTTGAAAGGACTCGCCAAAAGAGATGTTTTCTGCAAAATCTTCATGATTTTTGAAACTGGTGTTCGGAAATTTCTGCAAAATCTGGTAAAAATTTCTAGGTATAAATATGCCTAGCATGGTGGATGAAACATCGCAATACACATACTCACATCTCAGTAATGAATGCTTGTGAAATCCTTGATGCTTGTAGAATGTACCGAACATGGAATGTCACAGTGAGGGATATTATGTAAATTACATTTCTATTGGGTAGAACTCGCTCCAAGAGCATTTGTCTGAGAAATCTCCCTCATTCTCCAAACTGTAATTAGGAATTATTGTGAACTCAGTGTATATGTTTCTTGGTGTAAATATTCCCTGTTTGGTGTTGAATGTTTTTTAATACACATGTTCTCACCTCTGTAATGCATGTTTGTCGTAACCGTGATGCATGTTACGTGTTCTGAACATGGAATATCACGCTGAGGAATCTATGTAAATTACATGCTGATTGGGTAGAACTCGCTCCAAGAGAATTTTTCTGGGATATCTACCTCATTTTCGAAACTGGTGTTAGGAAAAAGCTGGGTAATCAGAGAAAAATTTTCTAGGTGTAACTCTGCCATGTATGGGAATGAAAGTTCAGTAATCCACATGCTCACAACTCAGTTATGAATGATTTTTCGAATCCGGGTTGCATATAGCTTGTTCGTAACACGGAATGTCCCGGTGAAGAAAGACATGTAAATTACATATCAATTGGTTAGAACACGCTCCAAGAGGATTTTTTCGAGAAAACTGCCTGATTTTGTAATCTGGCATTATTAATAACCTGCGAACTGATAATGAATATATCTAGGAGTAAATATGCATTTATGGTGGATGAAAGTTCGGTAATTCATGAAAAATGCTCACAACTCATTAAAAATTTTTGTCAAATCCGTGATGCATGTATCGTTTTCAGAACATGGAAAGTCACGCTGAGTGAAACAATTTAAATAAAATGTCTAGTGGATACAACACACTCAAAGAGGATTTCTCTGCGCAATATGCCTTATTTTCTAAACTGGAGTTAAGTAATGCTGCGAAATAGATTAAATGCTTCTCGGTGTTAATATGCCTCTAATAGTAGGTGAAAGTTCAGTAATCCACATGCAAAGAACTCAGTAGTGAATAAGTGTTGAATCCATGATGCATGTAGCATATATGGAACACGGAATTACACGGTGAGGGAATCTCTGTCAATTACATTTCTGTTATATAAAACTCGACGTAAGACAATTTTTCTGTGAAAACTGCCTGTTTTTCAAACTGGCATTAGAAAATTGCTGGGAAATCACAGTAAATAATTCTAAATGTTAATATTCATTGAATGGTGAATGAAAGCTCGGTAATACACATGCTCACAAATCAGTAATAACTGTTTGTCGAATCCGTGATGCATGTAATATGTTCGGATCACAGAATGTCACGGTCAGGTAAACTATGTAAATTAAATGTCTATCGGGTAGAACTCGATAAAAGAGCATTTTTCTTCAAAATATGCCTCACTTACGAAACTGGATTTTGGAAAAGACTGTGAAATCTGGGTAAATGTTTCTTGGTGAAAATATGCCCTGTATTTTTTTGAAAGTTTGGTAATCCACATGTTCTCACCTCAGTAATGAATGTTGGTCGTATCCTTGATGCATGTAACAGGTTCGGAATGCGGAATATCACGGTGAGGAAACTATGTAAATTAAATGTCGATTGGGTAGAAGTCGCTCCAAGAGAATTTTTCTGTGAAATCTACCTCAATTTCAAAACTGGTGTTAGGAAAAAACTGGGAAATAAGAGTAAAATTCCTTCGGTGTTAATTTGCCCAGTTTTGTGAAGAATGTTCATTAATCCTCGTGCTCACAACTCAGTAATGAATGTATTTTCGTATCCATGATGCATGTAACATGTTCGGAACACAGAATATCATGGTGAGGAGACTATGTAAACTACAGGTCTAGTGGGTACAACACGCTCAAAGAGTATTTTACTGAGCAATCTGCCTCATTTTTAGACTGCCGTTAGATAAATGGTGCAAAATCAGAGTAAATGCTGTAGGTGCCCATATGCCTTAAATGGTGAATGAAATTTAGGGAATCGACATGCAAACAACTCATTAAAGAATGATTGTCGAATCCATGATTCATTTAGCTAGTTCAGAGCATGGATGTCACGGTGAGTGAAACAATTTAAATAAAATGTCTAGTGGGTCAACTCAATCAAAGAGGATTTTTCTGCCCAATATGCCTCATTTTCTATACTGGAGTGAGGAAATAGCTGCGAAATAAGAGTAAATGCTTCTGGGTGTTAATATGCCTTGTATGGTGGATGACAGTTGGATAATCCACATGCTCACAACTCAGTAATGAAAGTTTTTCCAATCCGTGATGAATATAATGTGTTTGGAACATGGAATGACATGGTCAAGTAAGCTATGTAAATTACAAATCTGTCGGGGAGAACTCGCTAAATGACCATTTTTATGTGAAATAGGCCTCATATCCGAAACTCTCTTAAGGAAATGCAGCGAAATCTGTGTAAATGCTTCTAGGTTACAATATTACTTTTATGGTGGATGAAATTTCGATAATCCACATGCTCACAACTCATTAAAGAATGTTTGTCGAATCAATCATGCATGTAGAGTGTTCGTAACACAGTATTTCATGGTGAGGGAAACTATGTAAATTAAAATTCTATTTGGTAGGACTCGCAGAAAGAGAATTTTTCTGTGATAATTTCATGATTTTTAAAACTGGCGTTAGGAAAAAGCTGAGAAATCAGTGTAAATATTTCTAGGTATGAATAGGCCATGCATGGTGGATGAAATATCGCAATACACATACTCACATCTCAGTAATGAATGCTTTAGAAATCCTTGATGCTTGTGGAATGTTCAGAACATGTAATGTCACGGTGAGGGAAATTATGTAAATTACATTTCTATTGGGTAGAACTCGCTCCAAGAGCATTTGTCTGCGTAATCTCTCTCATTTTCCAAACTGTCATTAGGAAAAAACTGTGAGCTAATAGTAAATGTTTCTTGGTGTAAATATTCCCTGTATGGTGTAGAAAGTTTGTTAATCCACATGTTCTCAACTTTGTTATGCATGTTTGTCGTATCCGTGATGCATGTAACGTTTTCGTAACATGGAATATCACGCTGAGGAATCTATGTAAATTACATGCCGATTGGGTAGAACTAGCTCCAAGAGAATTTTTCTGTGATATCTACCTCATTTTCGAAAGTGGTGTTAGGAAAATCTGGGTAATCAGAGAAAAATTTTCTAGGTGTAACTCTGCCATGTATGGGGATGAAAGATCAGTAATCCACATGCTCACAACTCAGTCATGAATGTTTTTTCGAATCTGAGTTGCATGTAGCGTGTTCGTAACACGGAATATGCCGGTGAAGAAAGAAACGTAAATTACATATCTATTGGTTAGAACTCGCTCCAAGTGGATTATTTTGAGAAAACTGCCTGATTTTGGAATCTGGCATTATGAATAACCTGCAAACTGATAATGAATATATTTAGGAATAAATATACCTTGTATGGCGAATGAAAGTTCGGTAATACATGAAAAATGCTCACAACTCATTAAAAATTTTTTTCGAATCCGTGATGCATGTATCGTGTTCAGAACATGGAAAGTCACGTTGAGTGAAACAATTTAAATAAAATGTCTAGTGGATACAACACACTCAAAGAGGATTTCTCTGTGCAATATGCTTTATTTTCTAAACTGGATTTAAGAAAATGCTGTGAAATTAGATTCAATGCTTCTCGGTGTAAATATGCCTTTCATAGTAGGTGAAAGTTCAGTAATCCACATGAGAACAACTCATTTGTGAATATGTGTTGAATCCGGGATGCATGTAGCATATATGGAACACGGAATTACATGGTGAGGGAATCTCTGTCAATTACATTTCTGTTGGATAGAACTCGATGTAAGACAGTTTTTCTGTGAAAACTGCCTGTTTTTCAAACTGACATTAGATAATAGCTGGGAACTCAGAGTAAATAATTCTAAGTGTTAATATTCCTTGAATGGTGAATGAAAGCTCGGTAATAGACATGCTCACAAATCAGTAATAACTGTTTGTCGAATCCATGATGTATGTAATGTGTTCGGAGCACAAAATATCACGGTCAGCTAAACTATGTAATTTACATGTCTATCGGGTAGAACTCGATAAAAGAGCATTTTTCTTCAAAATATGCCTCACTTCCGAAACTGGCTTTTGGAAAAGACTGTGAAATCAGGGTAAATATTTCTTGGTGTAAGTATGCCCTGTCTTTTGTTGAAAGTTTGGTAATCCACATGTTCTCACCTCAGTAATGAATGTTTGTCGTATCCTTGATGCATGTAACAGGTTCGGAATGTGGAATATCACAGTGATGAAACTATGTAAATTAAATGTCGAATGGTTACAACTCGCTCCAAGAGAATTTTCCTCTGAAATCTACCTCAATTTCAAAACTGGTGTTAGGAAAACCTGGGAAATAAGAGTAAACTTTCTTCGGTGTTAATATGCCCATTTTGGTGATGAATGTTCATTAATCCTCGTGCAACTCAGTAATGAATGTTTTTTCGAATCCGTGATGTATGTAACGTGTTCGAAACACAGAATATCATGGTGAGGAAACTATGTAAACTACAGGTCTAGTGGGTACAACACACTCAAATAGTATTTTACTGAGCAATCTGCCTCATTTTTAAACTGCCGTTAGAAAAATGCTGCAAAATCAGAGTAAATGCTGTCGGTTCACATATGCCTTAAATGGTGAATGAAATTTAGGGAATCCACATGCAAACAACTCATTAAAGAATGATTGTCGTATTCATGATGCATGTAGCATGTTCAGAACACGGAATGTCACGGTGAGTGAAACAATTTAAATAAAATATCTAGTGGGTCAACTCACTCAAAAAAGGATTTTTCTGCGCAATATGCCTCATTTTCTATACTGGAGTGAGGAAATAGCTGCGAAATAAGAGTAAATGCTTCTAGGTGTTAATATGCCTTGTACGGTGGATGAGAGTTGGGTAATCAACATGCTCACAACTCAGTAATGAAAGTTTTTCCAATCCGTGATGAAATTAATGTGTTTGGAACATGGAATGACATGGTTAAGTAAGCTATGTAAATTACAAATCTGTCGGGTAGAACTCGCTAAATGACCATTTTTATGTGTAATAGACCTCATATCCGAAACTAGCTTAAGGAAATGCAGTGAAATCTGTGTAAATGCTTCTAGGTGACAATAGGACTTTTATGGTGAATGAAATTACGATAATCCACATGCACACAACTCATTAAAGGATGTTTGTCGAATCAATCATGCATGTAGAGTGTTCGTAACACAGTATTTCATGGTGAGGGAAACTATGTAAATTAAAATTCTATTTGGGAGGACTCGCAGAAAGAGATTTTTTCTGTCATAATTTCATGATTTTTAAAACTGGCGTTAGGAAAAAGCTGAGAAATCAGTGTAAATATATCTAGGTATGAATAGGCCATGCATGGTGGATGAAAGATCGGTAATCCACATGTTCACAACTCAGTAAGTAATGTTTGTCAAATCCGTCATGCATGTAGCGTGCTCGGAACATGGAATGTATTGGGGAGGGAAACTATGTAAATTAAAATACTATTTGAACGGACTCGCCTCAAGAGAATTTTTCTATGAAATCATGATTTTTGAAACTGGCGTTAGGAAATTTCTGTGAAATCTGGTAAAAATTTCTAGGTATAAATATGCCTTGCATGGTGGATGAAAGATCGCAATACACATACTCACATCTCAAAAATGAATGCTTGTGAAATTCTTGATGCTTGTAGAATGTTCGGAACATGGAAAGTCACGGTGAGGGAAATTATGTAAATTACATTTATATTGGGTAGAGCTCTATCCAAGAGCATTTGTCTGAGAAATCTCCCTCATTTTCCAAACTGTCATTAGGAAAGAACTGTGAAATAGGAGTAAATTTTTCTTGGTGTAAATATGCCCTGTATGGTGTGGAAAGTTTGTTAATCCACATGTTCTCACCTCGTTAATGCACGTTTGTCGTATCCGTGATGCATGTAACGTGTTCGGAACATGTAATTTCACGCTGAGCTATCTATGTATATTACATGTCGATTGTGTAGAAATCGCTCCAAGGGAATTTTTTTGTAATATCTGCCTCATTTTCAAAACTGGTGTTAGGAAAAAGGTGGGAAATCAGAGAAAAATTTTCTAGGCGTAACTCTGCCATGTATGGGGATTAAAGTTCAGTAATCCACACGCTAACAACTCAGCCATGAATGTTTTTTCGAATCTGTGTTGCATGTAGCGTGTTCATAACACGGAATGTCACGGTGGAGGAAGATATGTAAATTACATGTCTATTGGTTAGAACTCGCTCCAAGAGGATTTTTTTGAGAAAACTGCCTGATTTTGGAATCTGGCGTTATGAATAACCTGCGAACTGATTATAAATATATCTAGGAGTAAATATGCCTTGTATGGCAGATGAAAGTTCGGTAATTCATGAAAAATTCTCACAACTCATTAAATATATTTGTCAAATCCGTGACACATGTATCGTGTTCAGATCATGGAAAGTCACGTTGAGTGAAACAATTTAAATAAATTTTCTAGTGGATTCAACTCACTCAAAGAGGATTTTTCTGTGCAATATGCCTCATTTTCTATACTGGATTTAAGAAAATGCTGCGAAATAATATTAAATGCTTCTCATTGTAAATATGCCTTTCATAGTAGGTAGAAGTTCAGTAATCCACATGTGAACAACTCAGTAGTGAATATGTGTCGAAACCGTGATGCATGTAGCATATACGTAACACAGAAATACACGGTGAAGGAATCTCTGTCAATTATATTTCTGTTGGATAGAACTCGATGTAAGAATGTTTTTCTGTGAAAAATGCCTGTTTTTCAAAACTGGCATTAGAAAAAAGCTGGGAACTCAGAGTAAATAATTCTAAGTTTTAATACTCCTTGAATGGTGAATGAAAGTTCTGTAATACACATGCACACAAATCAGTAATAACTGTTTGTCGAATCCGTGATGCATGTAATGTGTTCGGAGCACAGAATGTCACGGTCAGGTAAACTATGTAAATTACATGTCTATCGGTTAGAACTCGATAAAAGAGCATTTTCCTTCAAATATGTCTCGTTTCAGAAACTAGCTTTTGCAAAAGACTGTGAAATCAGGGTAAAAGTTTCTTTTATGTAAATATGCCCTGTATGGTGTTGAAATTTGGTAATCCACATGTTCTCACCTAAGTAATGAATGTCTGTCGTATCGATGCATGTAAGAGGTTTGGACTGTGAAATATCACGGTGAGGAAACAATGTTAATTAAATGTCGATTGGGTAGAACTAGCTCCAAGAGAATTTTCCTGTGAAATCTACCTCAATTTCAAAACTGGTGTTAGGAAAAACCTGGGAAATAAGAGTAAAATTACTTCGGTGTTAATATGCCCATTTTGGTGATGAATGTTCATTAATCATCGTGCTCACAACTCAGTAATGAATGTTTTTTCAAATCCGTGATGTATGTAACATGTTCGGAACACAGAATATCATGGTGAGGAGACTATGTAAACTACAGGTCTAGTGGGTACAACACGCTCAAAGAGTATTATTCTGAGAAATCTGCTTCACTTTAAAACTGCAGTTAGAAAAATGCTGCAAATTATGAGTAAATGCTGTCGGTGCACATATGCCTTAAATGGTGAATGAAATTTCGGTAATCCACATGCTCACAACTCATTAAAGAATGATTTTCGAATCCATGATGCATGTAGCATATTCAGAACACAGAATGTCACGGTGAGTGAAAAAATTTAAATAAAATGTCTAGTGGGTCAACTCACTCAAAGAGGATTGTTCTGCGCAATATGCCTCATTTTCTATACTGGAGTGAGTAAATAGCTGCGAAATAAGAATAAATGTTTCTAGGTGTTCATATGCCTTGTACGGTGGATGAGAGTTGGGTACTCCACATGCTCACAACTCAGTAATGAAAGTTTTTCCTATCTGTGATAAAATTAATGTGTTTGGAACACGGAATGACATGGTCAAGAAAGCTATGTAAATTACAAGTCTGTCGGGTAGAACTAGCTAAATAAACATTTTTATGTGAAATATGTCTCATATCAGAAACTGGCTAAAGGGAAAGCAGCGAAATCTGTGTAAATGCTTCTAGGTGACAATAGGGCTTTTATCGTGGATGCAATTTCGATAATCCACATGCTCACTACCCATTCAAAATGTCGAATCCATCATGCATGTAGCTTGTTCGTGACACAGTATTTCATGGTGAGGGAAACTATGTAAATTAAAATTCTGTTTGGTA
Organism: Camelus dromedarius; assembly: GCF_036321535.1. Lineage (NCBI taxonomy): Eukaryota > Metazoa > Chordata > Mammalia > Artiodactyla > Camelidae > Camelus > Camelus dromedarius. The sequence continues at coordinate 4,714,047 of NW_026989731.1, forward strand.
GGACCTGCAGCAAGAGGATTTTACTGTGATAATTTCATGATTTTTAAAACTGGCTTTAGGAATAAGCTGAGAAATCAGTGTAAATATTTCTAGGTATGAAGAGGCCATGCATGGTGGATGAAAGATCGGTAATCCACATGTTAACAACTCAGTAAGTAATGTTTGTCAAATCTGTCATGCATGTAGCGTGCTCAGAATATGGAATATCATGGTCAGGGAAATTATGTAAATTAAAATACTATTTGAAAGGACTCGCCCAAAGAGGAGTTTTCTGAGAAATCTTCATGATTTTTGAAACTGGCGTTAGGAAATTTCTGCAAAATCTGGTAAAAATTTCTAGGTATAAATATGCCTTGCATGGTGGATGAAAGATCGCAATACACATACTCACATCTCAGTAATGAATGCTTGTGAAATCCTTGATGCTTCTAGAATGTTCAGAACATGGAAGGTCACGGTGAGAGAAATTATGAAAATTACATTTCTATTGGGTAGAACTCGCTCCAAGAGCATTTGTCTGAGAATTCTCCCTCATTCTCCAAACTGTCATTAGGAAAAAACTGTGAACTCAGCGTTAATCTTTCTTGGTGTAAATATGCCCTGTTTGGTGTTGAAAGATTGTTAATCCACATGTTCTCACCTCTGTAATGCATGTTTGTCTTATCCGTAATGCATGTAACGTGTTCGGAACATGGAATATCACGCTGAGGAATCTATATAAATTACATGCCGATTGGATAGAACTCGCTCCAAGAGAATTTTTCTGTGATATCTACCTCATTTTCGAAACTGGTGTTAGGAAAAAGCTGGGAAATCAGAGAAAAGTTTTCTAGGTTACTCTGCCATGCATGGGGAAGAATGTTCAGTAATCCACATGCTCACAACTCAGTCATGAATGTTTTTTCGAATCCGTGTTGCATGCAGCGTGTTTGTAACACGGAATGTCACGGTGGAGGAAGAAATGTAAATTACATGTCTATTGGTTAGAACTCGCTCCAAGAGGATTTTTTTGAGAAAACTGCTTGATTTTGGAATATGGTGTTATGAATAACCAGCGAAATGAGATTAAATATATCTAGGAATAAATATGCCTTTTATGGTGGATGAAAGATCGGTAATTTATGAAAAATGATCACAACTCATTAAAAATTTTGTCTAAATCCATGATGCATGTATCGTGTTCAGATCATGGAAAGTCACGGTGATTGAAACAATTTAAATAAAATTTCTAGTGGATAAAACACACTAAAAGAGGATTTTTCTGTGCAATATGTCTCATTTTCTAAACTGGAGTTAAGAAAATGCTGCGAAATAAGATTAAATGCTTCTCGGTGTTATTATGCCTCTCATAGTAGGTGAAAGTTCAGTAATCCACATGCAAACAACTCAGTAGTGAATATGTGTTGAATCCGTGATGCATGTAGCATATATGGAACACGGAATTACACGGTGAGGGAATCTCTGTCAATTAGATTTCTGTTGGATAGAACACGATGTAAGACTGTTATTCTGTGAAAACTGCCTCTTTTTCAAAACTGGCATTAGAAAAAATCTGTGAACTCAGAGTAAATAATTCTAAGTGTTAATATTCCTTGAATGGTGAACGAAAGCTCGGTAATCCACATGCTCACAAATGAGTAATAACTGTTTGTCGAATCCATGATTCATGTAATGTGTTCGGAGCACAGAATGTCACAGTCAGGTAAACTATGTTAATTACATGTCTATCGGGTAGAACTCGATAAAAGAGCATTTTCTGCAAAATATGCCTCACTTCCGTAACTGGCTTTTGGAAAAGAATGTGAAATAATGGTAAATGTTTCTTGGTGTAAATATGCCCTTTATGGTGTTGAAAGTTAGGTAATCCACATGTTCTCACCTCAGTAATGAATGTTTGTCGTATCCCTGATGCATGTAACAGGTTCGGAATGCGGAATATCACGGTGAGGAAACTATGTAAATTAAATGTCGATTGTGTAGAACTCGCTCCAAGAGAATTTTCCTGTGAAATCTACCTCAATTTCAAAGCTGGTGTTAGGAAATACTGGGAAATAAGAGTAAATTTTCTTCGGTGTTAATATGCCCATTTTGGTGATGAATGTTCATTAATCCTCGTGCTCACAACTCAGTAATGAATGTTTTTTCGAATCCATGATACATGTAACATGTTCGGAAAACAATATCATGGTGAAGAGACTATGTAAACTACAGGTCTAGTGGGTACAACACACTCAAAGAGTATTTTACTGAGCATTCTGCCTCATATTTAAACTGCCGTTAGAAAAATGCTGCAAAATCAGAGTAAATGCTGTAGGTGCACATATGCCTTAAATGGTGAATGAAATTTAGGTAATCCATATGCTCACAACTCATTAAAGAATGATTGTCGAATCCATGATTCATGTAGCATGTTCAGAGCACGGAATGTCACGGTGAATGAAACAATTTAAGTCAAATTTCTAGTGGGTCAACCCACTCAAAGAGGATTTTTCTGTGCAATATACCTCATTTTCTATACTGGAGTGAGGAAAAAGCTGCGAAATAAGACTAAATGCTTCTAGGTGTTAATATGCCTTGTATGGTGGATGAGAGTTGGGTAATCCACATGTTCACAGCTCAGTAATATAAGTTTTACCATTCTGTGATGAAATTAATGTGTTTGGAACATGGAATGACATGGTCAAATAAGCTATGTAAATTACATATCTGTCGGGTAGAACTCGCTAAATGACCATTTTTATGTGAAATATGCCTCATATCAGAAGCTGGCTTAAGGAAAAGCAGCAAAATCTGTGTAAATGCTTCTAGGTGACAATAGGACTTTTATGGTGAATGAAATTTCGATAATCCACATGCTCACAACTCATTAAATAATGTCGAATCCATCATGCGTGTAGAGTGTTCGTAACAAAGTATTTCATGGTGAGGGAAACTATGTAAATTAAAATTCTATTTGGGAGGACTCGCAGCAAGAGCATTTTTCTGTGATAATTTCATGATTTTTAAAACTGGCGTTAGGAAAAACTGAGAAATCAGTGTAAATATTTCTAGGTATGAAGAGGCCATGCATGGTGTATGAAAGATCGGTAATCCACATGCTCACAACTCAGTAAGTTATGTTTGTCAAATCCGTCATTCATGCAGTATGCTCGGAACATGGAATACCATGGTGAGGGAAAATATGTAAATTAAAATACTATTTGAACGGACTCGCCTCAAGAGGATTTTTCTATGAAATCATGATTTTTGAAACTGGCGTTAGGAAATTTCTGCAAAATCTGGTAAAAATTTCTAGGTATAAATATGCCTAGCATGGTGGATGAAATATCGCAATACACATACTCACATCTCAGTAATGAATGCTTGTGAAATCCTAGATGCTTGTAGAATGTTCGTAACACGGAATGTCACGGTGAAGGAAGAAATGTATATTACATGTCTATTGGTTAGAACTCGCTCCAAGAGAATTGTCTTGAGAAAACTGCCGGATTTTGGAATCTGGCATTATAAATAACCTTCGAACTGAAATTAAATATATCTAGGAATAAATATGCCTTGTATGGCGGATGAAAGTTCGGTAATTCATGAAAAATACTCACAACTCATTAAAAACATTTGTCAAATCCGTGATGCATCTATCGTGTTCAGATCATGGAAAGTCACGTTGAGTGAAACAATTTAAATAAAATTTCTAGTGGATAAAACACACTCAAAGAGGATTTTTCTGGGCAATATGCCTCATTTTCAAAACTGGAATTAAGAAAATGCTGTGAAAAAAAATTAAATGCTTCTCGGTGTTAATATGCCTGTCATAGTAGGTGAAAGTTCAGTAATCCACATGCAAACAACTCAGTAGTGAATATGTGTTGAATCCGTGATGCATGTAGCATATATGGAACACGGAATTACACGGTGCGGGAATCTCTGTCAATTAGATTTCTGTTGGATAATACTCGATGTAAGACCGTTTTTCTGTGAAAACTGCCTGTTTTTCAAAACTGGCATTAGAAAAAAGCTGTGAACTCAGAGTAAATAATTCTAAGTGTTAATATTCCTTGAATGGTGAATGAAAGCTCGGTAATCCACATGCTCACAAATGAGTAATAACTGTTTGTCGAATCCATGATGCATGTAATGTGTTCGGAGCACAGAATGTCACGGTCTGGTAAACTATGTAAATTACATGTCTATCGGGTAGAACTCGATAAAAGAGCATTTTTTCTGCAAATTATGCCTCACTTCCGCAACTAGTTTTTGGAAAAGACTGTGAAATCAGGGTAAATGTTTCTTGGTGTAAATATGCCCTGTATGGTGTTGAAAGTTTGGTAATCCACATGTTCTCACCTCAGTAATGAATATTTGTCATATCCCTGATGCATGTAACAGGTTCGGAATGCGGAATATCACGGTGAGGAAACTATGTAAATTAAATGTCGATTGGGTAGAACACGCTCCAAGAGAATTTTCCTGTGAAATCTACCTCAATTTCAAAATTGGTGTTAGGAAATACTGGGAAATAAGAGTAAATTTTCTTCGGTGTTAATATGCCCATTTTGGTGATGAATGTTCATTAATCCTCGTGCTCACAACTCAGTAATGAATGTTTTTTCGAATCCATGATGCATGTAACGTGTTCGGAACACAGAATATCATGGTGAGGAGACTATGTAAACTACAGGTCTAGTGGGTACAACACACTCAAAGAGTATTTTACTGAGCAATCTGCCTCATTTTTAAACTGCCCTTAGAAAAATGCTGCAAAATCAGAGTAAATGCTGTAGGTGCACATATGCCTTAAATGGTGAATGAAATTTAGGTAATCCACATGCTCACAACTCATTAAAGAATGATTGTCGAATCCATGATTCATGTAGCATGTTCAAAGCACGGAATGTCACGGTGAGTGAAACAATTTAAATAAAATGTCTAGTGGGTCAACTCACTCAAAGAAGATTTTTCTGCGCAATATGCCTCATTTTCTATACTGGAGTGAGGAAAAAGCTGCGAAATAAGAGTAAATGCTTCTAGGTGTTAATATGCCTTGTATGGTGGATGAGAGTTGGGTAATCCACATGTTCACAGCTCAGTAATATAAGTTTTACCATTCTGTGATGAAATTATTGTGTTTGGAACACGGAATGACATGGTCAAAAAAGCTATGTAAATTACATATCTGTCAGGTAGAACTCGCTAAATGACCATTTTTATGTGAAATATGCCTCATATCAGAAGCTGGCTTAAGGAAAAGCAGCCAAATCTGTGTAACTGCTTCTAGGTGACAATAGGGCTTTTATGGTGGATGCAATTTCGATAATCCACATGCTCACAACCCATTAAAGAATGTCGAATCCATCATGCATGTAGCTTGTTCGTGACACAGTATTTCATGGTGAGGGAAACTATGTAATTTAAAATTCTATTTGGGAGGACTCGCAGCAAGAGTATTTTACTGTGATAATTTCATGATTTTTAAAACTGGCTTTAGGAATAAGCTGAGAAATCAGTGTAAATATTTCTAGGTATGAAGAGGCCATGCATGGTGGATGAAAGATCGGTAATCCACATGCTCACTACTCAGTAAGTAATGTTTGTCAAATCCGTCATGCATGTAGTGTGCTCGGAACATGGAATATCATGTTGAGGGAAACTATGTAAATTAAAATACTATTTGAACGGACTCGCGTCAAGAGTATTTTTCTATGAAATCATGATTTTTGAAACTGGCATTAGGAAATTTCTGCAAAATCTGGTAAAAATTTCTAGGTATAAATATGCCTAGCATGGTGGATGAAAGATCGCAATACACATACTCACATCTCAGTAATGAATGCTTGTGAAATCCTTGATGCTTGTAGAATGTTCTGAACATGGAAGGTCACCGTGAGGGAAATTATGTAAATTACATTTCTATTGGGTAGAACTCGCTCCAAGAGTATTTGTCTGAGAAATCTCCATCATTCTCCAAACTGTCATTAGGAAAAACCTGTGAACTCGGAATAAATGTTTCTTAGTGTAAATATGTCCTGTTTGGTGTTAAAAGATTATTAATCCACATTTTCTCACCTCTGTAATGCATGTTTGTCTTATCCGTGATGCATGTAACGAGTTCAGAACATGGAAAATCACGCTGAGGAATCTATATAAATTATATGCCGATTGCATAGAACTCGCTCCAAGAGAATTTTTCTGTGATATCTACCTCATTTTCGAAACTGGTGTTAGGAAAAATCTGGGAAATCATAGAAAAGTTTTCTAGGTTAACTCTGCCATGTATGGGGAAGAATGTTCAGTAATCCACATGCTCACAACTCAGTCATGAATGTTTTTTCGAATCCGTGTTGCATGTAGCGTGTTCGTAACACGGAATGTCACGGTGAAGGAAGAAATGTAAATTACATGTCTATTGGTTAGAACTCGCTTCAAGAGGATTTATTTGAGAAAACTGCCTGATTTTGGAATCTGGTGTTATGAATAAGCTGTGAACAGTTTATAAATATATCTAGGATTAAATATGCCTTGTATGGCGGATGAAAGTTCGGTAATTCATGAAAAATACTCACAACTCATTAAAAACATTTGTCAAATCCGTGATGCATCTATTGTGTTCAGAACATGGAAAGTCACGTTGAGTGAAACAATTTAAATAAAATTTCTAGTGGATAAAACACACTCAAAAGGATTTTTCTGTGCAATATGCCTCATTTTCTAAACTGGAGTTAAGAAAATGCTGTGAAATAAGATTAAATGCTTCTCGGTGTTAATATGCCTCTCATAGTAGGTGAAAGTTCAGTAATCCACATGCAAACAACTCAGTAGTGAATATGTGTTGAATCTGTGATGCATGTAACATATATGGAACACGGAATTACACGGTGCGGGAATCTCTGTCAATTAGATTTCTGTTGGATAGTACACGATGTAAGACTGTTTTTCTGTGAAAACTGCCTGTTTTTCAAAACTGGCATTAGAAAAAAGCTGTGAACTCAGAGTAAATAATTCTAAGTGTTAATATTCCTTGAATGGTGAATGAAAGCTCGGTAATCCACATGCTCACAAATGAGTAATAACTGTTTGTCGAATCCATGATGCATGTAATGTGTTCATAGCACAGAATGTCACAGTCAGGTAAAAAATGTAAATTACATGTCTATAGGGTAGAACTCGATAAAAGAGCATTTTTCTGCAAAATATGCCTCACTTCCGTAACTGGCTTTTGGAAAAGACTGTGAAATCAGGGTAAATGTTTCTTGGTGTAAATATGCCCTGTATGGTGTTGAAAGTTTGGTAATCCACATGTTCTCACCTCAGTAATGAATGTTTGTCGTATCCCTGATGCATGTAACAGGTTCGGAATGCGGAATATCATGGTGAGGAAACTACGTAAATTAAATGTCAATTGGGTAGAACTCACTCCAAGAGAATTTTCCTGTGAAATCTTCCTCAATTTCAAAACTGGTGTTAGGAAATACTGGGAAATAAGTGTAACCTTCCTTCGGTGTTAGTATGCCCATTTTGGTGATGAATGTTCATTAATCCTCGTGCTCACAACTCAGTAATGAATGTTTTTTCGAATCCATGATGCATGTAACGTGTTCGGAACACAGAATATCATGGTGAGGAGACTATGTAAACTACAGGTCTAGTGGGAACAACACACTCAAAGAGTATTTTACTGAGCAATCTGCCTCATATTTAAACTGCCGTTAGAAAAATGCTGCAAAATCAGAGTAAATGCTGTAGGTGCACATATGCCTTAAATGGTGAATGAAATTTAGGTAATCCACATGCTCACAGCTCATTAAAGAATGATTGTAGCATCCGTGATTCATGTAGCATGTTCAGAGCACGGAATGTCACGGTGAGTGAAACAATTTAAATAAAATGTCTAGTGGGTCAACTCACTCAAAGAAGATTTTTCTGCGCAATATGCCTCATTTTCTATACTGGAGTGAGGAAAAAGCTGTGAAATAAGAGTAAATGCTTCTAGGTGTTAATATGCCTTGTATGGTGGATGAGAGTTGGGTAATCCACATGTTCACAGCTCAGTAATATAAGTTTTACCATTCTGTGATGAAATTAATGTGTTTGGAACACGGAATGACATGGTCAAATAAGCTATGTAAATTACATATCTGTCGGGTAGAACTCGCTAAATGACCATTTTTATGTGAAATATGCCTCATATCAGAAACTGGCTTAAGGAAAAGCAGCCAAATCTGTGTAACTGCTTCTAGGTGACAATAGGGCTTTTATGGTGGATGAAATTTCGATAATCCACATGCTCACAACACATTAAAAATGTCGAATCCATCATGCATGTAGCGTGTTCGTGACACAGTATTTCATGGTGAGGGAAACTATGTAAATTAAAATTCTATTTGGTAGGACTCGCCGCAAGAGTATTTTACTGTGATAATTTCATGATTTTTAAAACTGGCTTTAGGAATAAGCTGAGAAATCAGTGTAAATATTTCTAGGTATGAAGAGGCCATGCATGTTGGATGAAAATCGTTAATCCACATGTTCACAACTCAGTAAGTAATGTTTGTCAAATCTGTAGTGCATGTAGCGTGCTCGGAATATTGAATATCATGGTCAGGGAAAGTATGTAAATTAAAATACTATTTGAAAGGACTCGCCCCAAGAGGAGTTTTCTGTGAAATCTTCATGATTTTGAAACTGGCATTAGGAAATTTCTGCAAAATCTGGTAAAAATTTCTAGGTATAAATATGCCTTGCATGGTGGATGAAAGATCGTAATACACATACTCACATCTCAGTAATGAATGCTTGTGAAATCCTTGATGCTTCTAGAATGTTTGGAACATGGAAGGTCACGGTGAGAGAAATTATGTAAATTACATTTCTATTGGGTAGAACTCGCTCCAAGAGCATTTGTCTGCGAAATCTCCCTCATTCTCCAAACTGTCATTAGGAAAAAACTGTGAACTCAGAGTAAATCTTTCTTGGTGTAAATATGCCCTTTTTGGTGTTGAAAGATTGTTAATCCACATGTTCTCACCTCTGTAATGCATGTTTGTCTTACCCGTAATGCATGTAACGTGTTCAGAACATGGAATATCACGCTGCGGAATCTATATAAATTTCATGCCGATTGGATAGAACTCGCTCCAAGAGAATTTTTCTGTGATATCTACCTCATTTTCGAAACTGGTGTTAGGAAAAAGCTGGGAAATCATAGAAAAGTATTCTAGGTTAACTCTGCCATGCATGGGGAAGAATGTTCAGTAATCCACATGCTCACAACTCATTCATGAATGATTTTTCGAATCTGTGTTGCATGCAACGTGTTTGTACACGGAATGTCACGGTGGAGGAAGAAATGTAAATTACAAGTCTATTGGTTAGAACTCGCTCCAAGAGGATTTTTTTGAGAAAACTGCTTGATTTTGTAATCTGGCGTTATGAATAACCAGCGAACTGAGATTAAATATATCTAGGAATAAATATGCATTTTATGGTGGATGAAAGATCGGTAATTCATGAGAAATGATCACAACTCATTAAAAATGTTTGTCTAAATCCATGATGCATGTATCGTGTTCAGATTATGGAAAGTCACGGTGAGTGAAACAATTTAAATAAAAAGTCTAGAGGATACAACACACTTAAAGAGGATTTTTCTGTGCAATATATCTCATTTTCTAAACTGGAGTTAAGAAAATGCTGCGAAATAAGATTAAATGCTTCTCGGTGTTAATATGCCTCTCATAGTAGGTGAAAGTTCAGTAATCCACATGCAAACAACTCAGTAGTGAATATGTGTTGAATCCGTGATGCATGTAGCATATATGGAACACGGAATTACACGGTGAGGGAATCTCTGTCAATTAGATTTCTGTTGGATAGAACACGATGTAAGACTGTTATTCTGTGAAAACTGCCTCTTTTTCAAAACTGGCATTAGAAAAAATCTGTGAACTCAGAGTAAATAATTCTAAGTGTTAATATTCCTTGAATGGTGAACGAAAGCTCGGTAATCCACATGCTCACAAATGAGTAATAACTGTTTGTCGAATCCATGATTCATGTAATGTGTTCGGAGCACAGAATGTCACAGTCAGGTAAACTATGTTAATTACATGTCTATCGGGTAGAACTCGATAAAAGAGCATTTTCTGCAAAATATGCCTCACTTCCGTAACTGGCTTTTGGAAAAGAATGTGAAATAATGGTAAATGTTTCTTGGTGTAAATATGCCCTTTATGGTGTTGAAAGTTAGGTAATCCACATGTTCTCACCTCAGTAATGAATGTTTGTCGTATCCCTGATGCATGTAACAGGTTCGGAATGCGGAATATCACGGTGAGGAAACTATGTAAATTAAATGTCGATTGTGTAGAACTCGCTCCAAGAGAATTTTCCTGTGAAATCTACCTCAATTTCAAAGCTGGTGTTAGGAAATACTGGGAAATAAGAGTAAATTTTCTTCGGTGTTAATATGCCCATTTTGGTGATGAATGTTCATTAATCCTCGTGCTCACAACTCAGTAATGAATGTTTTTTCGAATCCATGATACATGTAACATGTTCGGAAAACAATATCATGGTGAAGAGACTATGTAAACTACAGGTCTAGTGGGTACAACACACTCAAAGAGTATTTTACTGAGCATTCTGCCTCATATTTAAACTGCCGTTAGAAAAATGCTGCAAAATCAGAGTAAATGCTGTAGGTGCACATATGCCTTAAATGGTGAATGAAATTTAGGTAATCCATATGCTCACAACTCATTAAAGAATGATTGTCGAATCCATGATTCATGTAGCATGTTCAGAGCACGGAATGTCACGGTGAATGAAACAATTTAAGTCAAATTTCTAGTGGGTCAACTCACTCAAAGAGGATTTTTCTGTGCAATATACCTCATTTTCTATACTGGAGTGAGGAAAAAGCTGCGAAATAAGACTAAATGCTTCTAGGTGTTAATATGCCTTGTATGGTGGATGAGAGTTGGGTAATCCACATGTTCACAGCTCAGTAATATAAGTTTTACCATTCTGTGATGAAATTAATGTGTTTGGAACATGGAATGACATGGTCAAATAAGCTATGTAAATTACATATCTGTCGGGTAGAACTCGCTAAATGACCATTTTTATGTGAAATATGCCTCATATCAGAAGCTGGCTTAAGGAAAAGCAGCGAAATCTGTGTAAATGCTTCTAGGTGACAATAGGACTTTTATGGTGAATGAAATTTCGATAATCCACATGCTCACAACTCATTAAATAATGTCGAATCCATCATGCATGTAGAGTGTTCGTAACAAAGTATTTCATGGTGAGGGAAACTATGTAAATTAAAATTCTATTTGGGAGGACTCGCAGCAAGAGCATTTTTCTGTGATAATTTCATGATTTTTAAAACTGGCGTTAGTAAAAACTGAGAAATCAGTGTAAATATTTCTAGGTATGAAGAGGCCATGCATGGTGTATGAAAGATCGGTAATCCACATGCTCACAACTCAGTAAGTTATGTTTGTCAAATCCGTCATTCATGCAGTATGCTCGGAACATGGAATACCATGGTGAGGGAAAATATGTAAATTAAAATACTATTTGAACGGACTCGCCTCAAGAGGATTTTTCTATGAAATCATGATTTTTGAAACTGGCGTTAGGAAATTTCTGCAAAATCTGGTAAAAATTTCTAGGTATAAATATGCCTAGCATGGTGGATGAAATATCGCAATACACATACTCACATCTCAGTAATGAATGCTTGTGAAATCCTAGATGCTTGTAGAATGTTCGTAACACGGAATGTCACGGTGAAGGAAGAAATGTATATTACATGTCTATTGGTTAGAACTCGCTCCAAGAGAATTGTCTTGAGAAAACTGCCGGATTTTGGAATCTGGCATTATAAATAACCTTCGAACTGAAATTAAATATATCTAGGAATAAATATGCCTTGTATGGCGGATGAAAGTTCGGTAATTCATGAAAAATACTCACAACTCATTAAAAACATTTGTCAAATCCGTGATGCATCTATCGTGTTCAGATCATGGAAAGTCACGTTGAGTGAAACAATTTAAATAAAATTTCTAGTGGATAAAACACACTCAAAGAGGATTTTTCTGGGCAATATGCCTCATTTTCAAAACTGGAATTAAGAAAATGCTGTGAAAAAAAATTAAATGCTTCTCGGTGTTAATATGCCTGTCATAGTAGGTGAAAGTTCAGTAATCCACATGCAAACAACTCAGTAGTGAATATGTGTTGAATCCGTGATGCATGTAGCATATATGGAACACGGAATTACACGGTGCGGGAATCTCTGTCAATTAGATTTCTGTTGGATAATACTCGATGTAAGACCGTTTTTCTGTGAAAACTGCCTGTTTTTCAAAACTGGCATTAGAAAAAAGCTGTGAACTCAGAGTAAATAATTCTAAGTGTTAATATTCCTTGAATGGTGAATGAAAGCTCGGTAATCCACATGCTCACAAATGAGTAATAACTGTTTGTCGAATCCATGATGCATGTAATGTGTTCGGAGCACAGAATGTCACGGTCTGGTAAACTATGTAAATTACATGTCTATCGGGTAGAACTCGATAAAAGAGCATTTTTTCTGCAAATTATGCCTCACTTCCGCAACTAGTTTTTGGAAAAGACTGTGAAATCAGGGTAAATGTTTCTTGGTGTAAATATGCCCTGTATGGTGTTGAAAGTTTGGTAATCCACATGTTCTCACCTCAGTAATGAATATTTGTCATATCCCTGATGCATGTAACAGGTTCGGAATGCGGAATATCACGGTGAGGAAACTATGTAAATTAAATGTCGATTGGGTAGAACACGCTCCAAGAGAATTTTCCTGTGAAATCTACCTCAATTTCAAAATTGGTGTTAGGAAATACTGGGAAATAAGAGTAAATTTTCTTCGGTGTTAATATGCCCATTTTGGTGATGAATGTTCATTAATCCTCGTGCTCACAACTCAGTAATGAATGTTTTTTCGAATCCATGATGCATGTAACGTGTTCGGAACACAGAATATCATGGTGAGGAGACTATGTAAACTACAGGTCTAGTGGGTACAACACACTCAAAGAGTATTTTACTGAGCAATCTGCCTCATTTTTAAACTGCCCTTAGAAAAATGCTGCAAAATCAGAGTAAATGCTGTAGGTGCACATATGCCTTAAATGGTGAATGAAATTTAGGTAATCCACATGCTCACAACTCATTAAAGAATGATTGTCGAATCCATGATTCATGTAGCATGTTCAAAGCACGGAATGTCACGGTGAGTGAAACAATTTAAATAAAATGTCTAGTGGGTCAACTCACTCAAAGAAGATTTTTCTGCGCAATATGCCTCATTTTCTATACTGGAGTGAGGAAAAAGCTGCGAAATAAGAGTAAATGCTTCTAGGTGTTAATATGCCTTGTATGGTGGATGAGAGTTGGGTAATCCACATGTTCACAGCTCAGTAATATAAGTTTTACCATTCTGTGATGAAATTATTGTGTTTGGAACACGGAATGACATGGTCAAAAAAGCTATGTAAATTACATATCTGTCAGGTAGAACTCGCTAAATGACCATTTTTATGTGAAATATGCCTCATATCAGAAGCTGGCTTAAGGAAAAGCAGCCAAATCTGTGTAACTGCTTCTAGGTGACAATAGGGCTTTTATGGTGGATGCAATTTCGATAATCCACATGCTCACAACCCATTAAAGAATGTCGAATCCATCATGCATGTAGCTTGTTCGTGACACAGTATTTCATGGTGAGGGAAACTATGTAATTTAAAATTCTATTTGGGAGGACTCGCAGCAAGAGTATTTTACTGTGATAATTTCATGATTTTTAAAACTGGCTTTAGGAATAAGCTGAGAAATCAGTGTAAATATTTCTAGGTATGAAGAGGCCATGCATGGTGGATGAAAGATCGGTAATCCACATGCTCACTACTCAGTAAGTAATGTTTGTCAAATCCGTCATGCATGTAGTGTGCTCGGAACATGGAATATCATGTTGAGGGAAACTATGTAAATTAAAATACTATTTGAACGGACTCGCGTCAAGAGTATTTTTCTATGAAATCATGATTTTTGAAACTGGCATTAGGAAATTTCTGCAAAATCTGGTAAAAATTTCTAGGTATAAATATGCCTAGCATGGTGGATGAAAGATCGCAATACACATACTCACATCTCAGTAATGAATGCTTGTGAAATCCTTGATGCTTGTAGAATGTTCTGAACATGGAAGGTCACCGTGAGGGAAATTATGTAAATTACATTTCTATTGGGTAGAACTCGCTCCAAGAGTATTTGTCTGAGAAATCTCCATCATTCTCCAAACTGTCATTAGGAAAAACCTGTGAACTCGGAGTAAATGTTTCTTAGTGTAAATATGTCCTGTTTGGTGTTAAAAGATTATTAATCCACATTTTCTCACCTCTGTAATGCATGTTTGTCTTATCCGTGATGCATGTAACGAGTTCAGAACATGGAAAATCACGCTGAGGAATCTATATAAATTATATGCCGATTGCATAGAACTCGCTCCAAGAGAATTTTTCTGTGATATCTACCTCATTTTCGAAACTGGTGTTAGGAAAAATCTGGGAAATCATAGAAAAGTTTTCTAGGTTAACTCTGCCATGTATGGGGAAGAATGTTCAGTAATCCACATGCTCACAACTCAGTCATGAATGTTTTTTCGAATCCGTGTTGCATGTAGCGTGTTCGTAACACGGAATGTCACGGTGAAGGAAGAAATGTAAATTACATGTCTATTGGTTAGAACTCGCTTCAAGAGGATTTATTTGAGAAAACTGCCTGATTTTGGAATCTGGTGTTATGAATAAGCTGTGAACAGTTTATAAATATATCTAGGATTAAATATGCCTTGTATGGCGGATGAAAGTTCGGTAATTCATGAAAAATACTCACAACTCATTAAAAACATTTGTCAAATCCGTGATGCATCTATTGTGTTCAGAACATGGAAAGTCACGTTGAGTGAAACAATTTAAATAAAATTTCTAGTGGATAAAACACACTCAAAAGGATTTTTCTGTGCAATATGCCTCATTTTCTAAACTGGAGTTAAGAAAATGCTGTGAAATAAGATTAAATGCTTCTCGGTGTTAATATGCCTCTCATAGTAGGTGAAAGTTCAGTAATCCACATGCAAACAACTCAGTAGTGAATATGTGTTGAATCTGTGATGCATGTAACATATATGGAACACGGAATTACACGGTGCGGGAATCTCTGTCAATTAGATTTCTGTTGGATAGTACACGATGTAAGACTGTTTTTCTGTGAAAACTGCCTGTTTTTCAAAACTGGCATTAGAAAAAAGCTGTGAACTCAGAGTAAATAATTCTAAGTGTTAATATTCCTTGAATGGTGAATGAAAGCTCGGTAATCCACATGCTCACAAATGAGTAATAACTGTTTGTCGAATCCATGATGCATGTAATGTGTTCATAGCACAGAATGTCACAGTCAGGTAAAAAATGTAAATTACATGTCTATAGGGTAGAACTCGATAAAAGAGCATTTTTCTGCAAAATATGCCTCACTTCCGTAACTGGCTTTTGGAAAAGACTGTGAAATCAGGGTAAATGTTTCTTGGTGTAAATATGCCCTGTATGGTGTTGAAAGTTTGGTAATCCACATGTTCTCACCTCAGTAATGAATGTTTGTCGTATCCCTGATGCATGTAACAGGTTCGGAATGCGGAATATCATGGTGAGGAAACTACGTAAATTAAATGTCAATTGGGTAGAACTCACTCCAAGAGAATTTTCCTGTGAAATCTTCCTCAATTTCAAAACTGGTGTTAGGAAATACTGGGAAATAAGTGTAACCTTCCTTCGGTGTTAATATGCCCATTTTGGTGATGAATGTTCATTAATCCTCATGCTCACAACTCAGTAATGAATGTTTTTTCGAATCCATGATGCATGTAACGTGTTCGGAACACAGAATATCATGGTGAGGAGACTATGTAAACTACAGGTCTAGTGGGAACAACACACTCAAAGAGTATTTTACTGAGCAATCTGCCTCATATTTAAACTGCCGTTAGAAAAATGCTGCAAAATCAGAGTAAATGCTGTAGGTGCACATATGCCTTAAATGGTGAATGAAATTTAGGTAATCCACATGCTCACAGCTCATTAAAAAATGATTGTAGCATCCGTGATTCATGTAGCATGTTCAGAGCACGGAATGTCACGGTGAGTGAAACAATTTAAATAAAATGTCTAGTGGGTCAACTCACTCAAAGAAGATTTTTCTGCGCAATATGCCTCATTTTCTATACTGGAGTGAGGAAAAAGCTGTGAAATAAGAGTAAATGCTTCTAGGTGTTAATATGCCTTGTATGGTGGATGAGAGTTGGGTAATCCACATGTTCACAGCTCAGTAATATAAGTTTTACCATTCTGTGATGAAATTAATGTGTTTGGAACACGGAATGACATGGTCAAATAAGCTATGTAAATTACATATCTGTCGGGTAGAACTCGCTAAATGACCATTTTTATGTGAAATATGCCTCATATCAGAAACTGGCTTAAGGAAAAGCAGCCAAATCTGTGTAACTGCTTCTAGGTGACAATAGGGCTTTTATGGTGGATGCAATTTCGATAATCCACATGCTCACAACACATTAAAAATGTCGAATCCATCATGCATGTAGCGTGTTCGTGACACAGTATTTCATGGTGAGGGAAACTATGTAAATTAAAATTCTATTTGGTAGGACTCGCCGCAAGAGTATTTTACTGTGATAATTTCATGATTTTTAAAACTGGCTTTAGGAATAAGCTGAGAAATCAGTGTAAATATTTCTAGGTATGAAGAGGCCATGCATGTTGGATGAAAATCGTTAATCCACATGTTCACAACTCAGTAAGTAATGTTTGTCAAATCTGTAGTGCATGTAGCGTGCTCGGAATATTGAATATCATGGTCAGGGAAAGTATGTAAATTAAAATACTATTTGAAAGGACTCGCCCCAAGAGGAGTTTTCTGTGAAATCTTCATGATTTTGAAACTGGCATTAGGAAATTTCTGCAAAATCTGGTAAAAATTTCTAGGTATAAATATGCCTTGCATGGTGGATGAAAGATCGTAATACACATACTCACATCTCAGTAATGAATGCTTGTGAAATCCTTGATGCTTCTAGAATGTTTGGAACATGGAAGGTCACGGTGAGAGAAATTATGTAAATTACATTTCTATTGGGTAGAACTCGCTCCAAGAGCATTTGTCTGCGAAATCTCCCTCATTCTCCAAACTGT
The DNA here is from genome assembly GCF_036321535.1 of Camelus dromedarius. Classification (NCBI taxonomy): domain Eukaryota; kingdom Metazoa; phylum Chordata; class Mammalia; order Artiodactyla; family Camelidae; genus Camelus; species Camelus dromedarius. Next base: position 4,731,359 of record NW_026989731.1, read on the forward strand.
CATTAGGAAAAAACTGTGAACTCAGAGTAAATCTTTCTTGGTGTAAATATGCCCTTTTTGGTGTTGAAAGATTGTTAATCCACATGTTCTCACCTCTGTAATGCATGTTTGTCTTACCCGTAATGCATGTAACGTGTTCAGAACATGGAATATCACGCTGCGGAATCTATATAAATTTCATGCCGATTGGATAGAACTCGCTCCAAGAGAATTTTTCTGTGATATCTACCTCATTTTCGAAACTGGTGTTAGGAAAAAGCTGGGAAATCATAGAAAAGTATTCTAGGTTAACTCTGCCATGCATGGGGAAGAATGTTCAGTAATCCACATGCTCACAACTCATTCATGAATGATTTTTCGAATCTGTGTTGCATGCAACGTGTTTGTACACGGAATGTCACGGTGGAGGAAGAAATGTAAATTACAAGTCTATTGGTTAGAACTCGCTCCAAGAGGATTTTTTTGAGAAAACTGCTTGATTTTGTAATCTGGCGTTATGAATAACCAGCGAACTGAGATTAAATATATCTAGGAATAAATATGCATTTTATGGTGGATGAAAGATCGGTAATTCATGAGAAATGATCACAACTCATTAAAAATGTTTGTCTAAATCCATGATGCATGTATCGTGTTCAGATTATGGAAAGTCACGGTGAGTGAAACAATTTAAATAAAAAGTCTAGAGGATACAACACACTTAAAGAGGATTTTTCTGTGCAATATATCTCATTTTCTAAACTGGAGTTAAGAAAATGCTGCGAAATAAGATTAAATGCTTCTCGGTGTTAATATGCCTCTCATAGTAGGTGAAAGTTCAGTAATCCACATGCAAACAACTCAGTAATGAATATGTCTTGAATCCGTGATGCATGTAGCATATATGGAACACGGAATTACATGGTGAGGGAATCTCTGTCAATTAGATTTCTGTTGGATAGAACTCGATGTAAGACAGTTTTTCTGTGAAAACTGCCTGTTTTTCAAACTGGCATTAGAAAAAAGCTGTGAACTCAGAGTAAATAATTCTAAGTGTTAATATTCCTTGAATGGTGAATGAAAGCTCAGTAATGCACATGCTCACAAATGAGTAATAACTGTTTGTCGATTCCATGATGCATGTAATGTGTTCGGAGCACAAAATGTCACGGTCAGGTTAACTATGTAAATTACATGTCTATCGGGTTGAACTCGATGGAAGAGCATTTTTCTGCAAAATATGCCTCACTTTCGAAACTGGCTTTAGGAAAAACCTGTGATCTGGGTAAATGTTTCTTGGTGTAAATATGCCCTGTATTTTGTTGAAAGTTTGGTAATCCACAAGTTCTCAACTCAGTAATGAATGTTTGTAGTATCCTTGATGCATGTAACAGGTTCGGAATGCGGAATATCACGGTGAGGAAACTATGTAAATTGTCGATTGGTTAGAACTCGCTCCAAGAGAATTTTTCTGTGAAATCTACCTCAATTTCAAAACTGGTGTTAGGAAAAAGCTGGGAAATGAGAGTAAAATTTCTTCCGTGTTAATATGCCCAGTTTGGTGAAGAATGTTCATTAATCCTCGTGCTCACAACTAAGTAATGAATGTTTTTTCGAATCCATGATGCATGTAACGTGTTCGGAACACACAATATCATGGTGAGGAGACTATATAAACTACAGGTCTAGTGCGTACAACACGCTCAAAGAGCATTTTACTGAGCAATCTGCCTCATTTTTAAACTGCCGTTAGAAAAATGCTGTAAAATCAGAGTAAATGCTGTAGTTGCACATATGCCTTTAATGGTGAATGAAATTTAGGGAATCCACATGCAAACAACTCATTAAAGAATGATTGTCGAATTCATGATTCATGTAGCATGTTCATAGCACGGAATGTCACGGTGAGTGAAACAAATTAAATAAAATGTCTAGTGGGTCAACTCACTCAAAGAAGATTTTTCTGCGCAATATGCATCATTTTCTATATAGGAATGAGGAAAAAGCTGCGAAATAAGAGTAAATGATTCTAGGTGTTAATATGCCTTGTACGGTGGATGATAGTTGGATAATCCACATGCTCACAACTCAGTAATGAAAGTTTTTCCAATGCGTGATGAATATAATGTGTTTGGAACACGGAATGACATGGTCAAGTAAGCTATGTAAATTACATATCTGTCGGGTAGAACTCGCTAAATGACCATTTTTATGTGAAATAGGCCTCAATCCGAAACTCGCTTAAGGAAAAGCAGCAAAATCTGTGTAAATGTTTCTAGGTGACAATAGGAGTTTTATGGTGGATGAAATATCGATAATCCACATGCTCACAACTCATTAAAGAATCATTGTAGAATCCATCATGCATGTAGAGTGTTCGTAACACATTATATCATGGTGAGGGAAACTATGTAAATTAAAACTCAATTTGGTAGAACTCGCAGCAAGAGAATTTTTCTGTGATAATTTCATGATTTTTAAAACTGGGGTTAGGAAAAAGCTGAGAAATCAGTGTAAATATTTCTAGGTATGAATAGGCCATGCATGGTGAATGAAAGATCGGTAATCCACATGCTCACAACTCAGTAATGAATGTTTTTCAAGTCTGTGATGCAATTAATGTGTTTGGAAGGTGGAATGACACGGTCAGGTAAGCTATGGAAATTACATATCTGTCGGGTAGAACTCGCTATAAGACCATTTATCTGTGAAAAATAACTCATATCCAAAACTGGCGTTAGGAAAAGCTGCAAAATCTGAGTAAATGTTTCTAGGTGACTATATGCCTTTTATGGTGGATGAAAGTTCAGTACTCCACATGTTCACAACTCATTAAAGAATGTTTGTGCAATCCGTCATGTATGTAGCGTGTTCGAAACACAGAATATCATGGTTAGATAAACTGTGTAAATTAAATTTCTATTTAGTAGAACTCGTACCAAGAGGATTTTACTGCAAAAACTTCATGATTTCTGAAACAGGCGTTATGAAAAACATGCGAAAAATGAGAAAATATTTCTAGGAATAAATATGCCATTCATGGTGAATGAAAGTTTGTAATACACATGCTCACATCTCAGTAATGAATTTTTGTCGAATCCGGGATGCTTGTATTGTGTTGGGAACACGGATGTCACGTTCTGGAAAACAATGTAATTTACATGTCTCGTGTGTAGAACACACTCAAAGAGAATTTTTCAGCACAATCTTTCTCATTTTCTAACCTGGCGATAAGAATAAGCTGCAAAATCAAGGTAAATAATTCTATGTGTAAGGATTCCTTTTATGGTGAATGAAAGTTCGGTAATCCACATGCTCACAGCTCAGTAACCATTGTTTGTCGAATCCATAATGAGTGTAGCATTTTCGGAACACCGAATGTCACGGTGAGGGAAAGAAATTATATTACATGTCTATTGGGTAGAACTCGCTCCAAGAGTATTTTTCTATGAAAACTGCCTGATTTTCGAATCTGACATTAGGGAAAATCTGCGCACACAGACTAAGTGTTTCTAGGTGTAAAATGCCTTGTATGGTGGATGAAAGTTCTCTAATCCACATTCTCAGAACTCAGTAATGATTGTTTGTCGAATCCGTGATACATAAAGCCTGTTCTGAACACGGAACTTCATGGTGAGGGAAACTGTGTAAATTACATATCTATTGGTTATAAATCGCTCCAAGAGGATTTTTATGAGAAATCTACCGCATTTTCGGATGTGACATTAGGAAAAACCTGCGAAAACAGAGTAAGTGTTTCTATGTGTAAATATGCCTTCTACGGTGGATGAAAGTTCAGTAATCCACATGTTCACAACTCAGAAATAAATGTTTGACGAATCCGTCATGCATGTAGTGCGTTCAGAACACGGATATTCACGGTGAGGGCAACTATGTAAATTACACGTCTATTGTGTATAACTTCCTCCACAAGGATATTTCTGTGGAAACTGCCTGATTTTTGATACTGGCATTAGAAAAAAGATGCGAACTGAAAATAAATATTTCTAGGTGTTTATATGCCTTGAATGGTGATTGAAAGTTCGGTTATCCACATGCTCACAACTCAGTAATGAATGATTTTCGAATCCGTGTTGTATTTAACGTGATCGGAAGATGGAATGACACAATCAGTTAAGCTATGTAAATTACATATCTATAGGGAAGAGCTCCCTACAAGAGCATTTTTCCGCGAAATATTCCTCATTTACGAAACTGATGTTAGGAAAAGCTGCGAAATCTGAGTAAATGCTTCTAGGTGACAATATGCCTTTTATGGTGGATGAAAGATCGGTAATCCACATGCTCACAACTCAGTAAGTCATGTTTGTCAAATCCATCATGCATGTAGCATGCTCGGAACATGGAATATCATGGTGAGTGACACCATGTAAATTAAAATACTATTAGATAGGACTCGCCCCAAGTGAATATTTCTGTGAAATCTTCATGAATTTTGAAACTGGCGTTAGGAAATTTCTGAGAAATCTGGTAATTATTTCTAGGTATAAATATGCCTTGAATGGTGGATGAAAGATCGCAATACACATACTCACATCTCAGTAGTGAATGCATGTGAAATCCTTGATGCTTGTAGAATGTTCGGAACACGGAATGTCACTGTGAGAGAAATTATGTGAGTTATATTTCTATTGGGTAGATCTCGCTCCAAGAGCATTTGTGTGTGAAATCCCCTCATTTTCGAAACTGTCTTTAGGAAAATACTGTGAACTCAGAGTAAATGTTTCTTGGTGTAAATATGCCCTGTATGGTGTTGAAAGTTGTTAATCCACATGATCTCACCTCTGTAATGCATGTTTGTCGTATCCGTGATGCATGTTACGTGTTCGGAACACGGAAAATCTTGCTGAGGAAACTATGTAAATTACATGCCGATTTGGTAGAACTCGCTCCAAGAGAAGTTTTCTGTGATATCTACCTCATTTTCGAAACTGGTGTTAGGAATAAGCTGGGAGATCAGAGAAAAATTTTCTAGGTGTAACTCTGCCATGTATGGGGATGAAAGTTCAGTAATCCACATGCTCATAACTCAGTCATGAATGTTTTTTCGAATCCGTGTTGCATGTATTGTGTTCGTATCACGGAATGTCACGGTGGAGGAAGAAAAGTAAATTACATGTCTCTTGGTTAGTATTCGCTCCAAGAGAATTTTTTTGAGAAAACTGCCTGATTTTGGAATCCAGCGTTATGAATAACCTGCAAACTGAAAATAAATATATCTAGTTGTTAATATGACTTGTATGGAGGATGAAAGTTCGGTAATTCATGAAAAATGCTCACAACTCATTAAAAAAATTTGTCGAATCCATGATGCATTTATCGTGTTCAGAACATGGAAATTCATTGGTGAGTGAAACAATTTAAATAAAAGTTCTAGTGGATACAACACAATCAAAGAGGATTTTTCTGCGCAATATACCTCATTTTCTAAACTGGAGTTAAGAAAATGCTGTGAAATAATATTAAATATTCTTGGTGTAAATATGCCTTTCATACTAGGTGAAAGTTCAGTAATCCACATGCTAACAACTCATTAGTGAATATGTGTCGAATCCGTGATGCATGTAGCATATACGGAACAAGGAATTACACGGTGAGGGAATCTCTGTCAATTATATTTCTGTTGGATAGAACTCGATGTAAGACGGTTTTTCTGTGAAAACTGCCTGTTTTTCAAAACTGGCATTAGAAAATAGCTGGGAAATCAGAGTAAATAATTCCAAGTGTTAATATTCCTTGAATGGTGAATGAAAGCTGGGTAATGCACATGCTCACAAATCAGTAATAACTGTTTGTCGAATCCGTGATGCATGTAATGTGTTCGGAGCACAGAATGTCACGGTCAGGTAAACTATGTAAATTACATGTCTATCGGGTAGAAGTCAATAAAAGAGCATTTTTCTGCAAAATATGCCTCATTTCCGAAACTGGCTATTGGAAAAGTCTGTGAAATCAGGGTAAATGTTTCTTGGTGTAAATATGCCCTGCATGGTTTTGAAAGTTTGGTAATCCACATGTTCTCACCTCAGTTATGAATGTTTGTCGTATCCTTGATGCATGTAACAGGTTCGGAATGCGGAATATCTCGGTGAGGAAACTATGTAAATTCAATGTCGATTGGGAAGAACTCGCTCCAAGAGAATTTTTCTGTGAAATCTACCTCAATTCCAAACTGGTGTTAGGAAAAAGCTGGGAAATAAGAGTAAAATTTCTTTGATGTCAGTATGCCCAATTTGGTGATGAATGTTCATTAATCCTCGTGCTCATAACTCAGTAATGAATGTTTTTTCGAAACCATGATGCATGTAACGTGTTCGGAACACAGAATATCATGGTGAAGAGACTATGTAAACTACATGTCTAGTGGGTACATCAATTTCAAAGTGTATTTTACTGAGCCATCTGCCTCATTTTTAAACTGGCATTAGAAAAACTTGCAAAATCTGAGTAAATTCTGTAGGTGCACATATGCCTTTAATGGTGAATGAGATTTCGGTAATCCACATGCTCAAAACTCAGTAATGAATGTTTTTCAAGTCTGTGATGCAATTAATGTGTTTGGAAGATGGAATGACACGGTCAGGTAAGCTATGGAAATTACATATCTGTCAGGTAGAACTCACTATAAGAACATTTATCTGTGAAAAATACCTCACATCCAAAACTGGCGTTAGGAAAAGCTGTGAAATCTGAGTAAATGCTTCTAGATGACAATATGCCTTTTATGGTGGATGAAAGTTCGGTACTCCACATGCTCACAACTCTTTAAAGAATGTTTGTGCAATCCGTCATGCATGTAGCGTGTTCGAAACACAGAATATCATGGTTAGGGAAACTGTGTAAATTAAATTTCTATTTGGTAGAACTCGCACCAAGAGGATTTTACTGCAAAAACTTCATGATTTCTGAAACAGGCGTTATGAAAATCCTGCGAAAAATGAGAAAATATTTCTAGGAATAAATATGCCATTCATGGTGAATGAAAGTTTGTAATACACATGCTCACATCTCAGTAATGAATTTTTGTCGAATCCGGGATGCTTGTATTGTGTTGGGAACACGGATGTCACGTTCTGGAAAAAAATGTAATTTACATGACTCGTGTGTAGAACACACTCAAAGAGAATTTTTCAGTACAATCTTTCTCATTTTCTAACCTGGCGATAAGAATAAGCTGCAAAATCAAGGTAAATAATTCTATGTGTAAGGATTCCTTTTACGGTGAATGAAAGTTCGGTAATCCACATGCTCACAGCTCAGTAACCATTGTTTGTCGAATCCGTAATGCGTGTAGCATTTTCGGAACACCGAATGTCACGGTGAGGGAAAGAAATTATATTACATGTCTATTGGGTAGAACTCGCTCCAAGAGTATTTTTCTATGAAAACTGCCTGATTTTCGAATCTGACATTAGGGAAAATCTGCGCACACAGACTAAGTGTTTCTAGGTGTAAAATGCCTTGTATGGTGGATGAAAGTTCTCTAATCCACATTCTCAGAACTCAGTAATGATTGTTTGTCGAATCTGTGATACATAAAGCCTGTTCTGAACACGGAACGTCATGGTGAGGGAAACTGTGTAAATTACATGTCTATTGGTTATAAATCGCTCCAAGAGGATTTTTATGTGAAATCTACCGCATTTTCGGATGTGACATTAGGAAAAACCTGTGAAAACAGAGTAAGTGTTTCTATGTGTAAATATGCCTTCTACGGTGGATGAAAGTTCAGTAATCCACATGTTCACAACTCAGAAATAAATGTTTGTCGAATCAGTCATGCATGTAGTGTGTTCAGAACACGGATATTTATGGTGAGGGCAACTATGTAAATTACAAATCTATAGTGTATAACTTCCTCCACAAGGATATTTCTGTGGAAACTGCCTGATTTTTGATACTGGCATTAGAAAAAAGATGCGAACTCAAAATAAATATTTCTAGGTGTTTATATGCCTTGAATGGTGATTGAAAGTTAGGTTATCCACATGCTCACAACTCAGTAATGAATGTTTTTCGAATCCGTGTTGTATTTAACGTGATCGGAAGACGGAATGACACAAAGAGTTAAGCTATGTAAATTACATATCTATAGGGAAGAGCTCCCTACAAGAGCATTTTTCCGCGAAATATGTCTCATTTCCGAAACTGATGTTAGGAAAAGCTGCGAAATCTGAGTAAATGCTTCTAGGTGACAATATGCCTTTTATGGTGGATGAAAGATCGGTAATCCTCATGCTCACAACTCAGTAAGTAATGTTTGTCAAATCCGTCATGCACGTAGCGTGCTCGGAATATGGAATATCATGGTGAGGGAAACTATGTAAATTAAAATACTATTTGAACCGACTCTCCCCAAGAGAATATTTCTGCACAATCTTCATGATTTTTGAAACTGGCGTTAGGAAATTTCTGCGAAATCTGGTAAAAATTTCTAGGTATAAATATGCCTTGCATGGTGGATGAAAGATCTCAATACACATACTCAAATCTCAGTAATGAATGCTTGTGAAATCCTTGATGCTTGTAGAATGTTCGGAACACGGAATGTCTCGGTGATTGAAATTATGTGAGTTACATTTCTATTGGGTAGATCTCGCTCCAAGAGCATTTGTGTGTGAAATCTCCCTCATTTTCGAAACTGTCTTTAGGAAAATACTGTGAACTCAGAGTAAATGTTTCTTGGTGTAAATATGCCCTGTTTGGTGTTGAAAGTTTGTTAATCCACATGTTCTCACCTCTGTAATGCATGTTTTTCGTATCCGCGATGCATGTTACATGTTCGGAACATGGAATTTCACGCTGAGGAAACTATGTAAATTACATGCCGATTGGGTAGAACTCGCTCCAAGAGAAGTTTTCTGTGATATCTACCTCATTTTCGAAACTGGTGTTAGGAATAAGCTGGGAAATCAGAGAAATTTTTCTAGGTGTAACTCTGCCATGTATGGGGATGAAAGTTCAGTAATCCACATGCTCACAACTCAGTCATGAATGTTTTTTTGAATCCGTGTTACATGTAGTGTGTTCGTAACACGGAATGTCACGGTGGAGGAAGAAAAGTAAATTACATGTCTATTGGTTAGAATTCGCTCCAAGAGGAATTTTTTGAAAAAACTGCCTGATTTTGGAATCCGGCTTTATGAATAACCTGGAAACTGAGAATAAATATATCTAGAAGTTAATATGCCTTGTATGGTGGATGAAAGTTCGGTAATTCATGAAAAATAATCACAACTCATTAAAAACATTTGTCAAATCCGTGATGCATCTATCGTGTTCAGAACATGGAAAGTCACGGTGAGTGAAACAATTTAAATAAAATTTCTAGTGGATTAAACACACTCAAAGAGGATTTTTCTGTGCAATATGCCTCATTTTCTAAACTTGAGTTAAGAAAATGCTGTGAAATAAAATTAAATGCTTCTCGGTGTTACTATGCCTGTCATAGTAGGTGAAAGTTCAGTAATCCACATGCAAACAACTCAGTAGTGAATATGTGTTGAATCCGTGATGCATGTAGCATATATGGAACACGGAATTACACGGTGAGGGAATCTCTGTCAATTAGATTTCTGTTGGATAGTACTCGATGTAAGACAGTTTTTCTGTGAAAACTGCCTGTTTTTCAAAACTGGCATTAGACAAAAGCTGTGAACTCAGAGTAATTAATTCTAAGTGTTAATATTCCTTGAATGGTGAATGAAAGCTCGGTAATCCACATGCTCACAAATGAGTAATAACTGTTTGTCGAATCCATGATGCATGTAATGTGTTCGGAGCACAGAATGTCACGGTCAGGTAAACTATGTAAATTACATATCTATCGGGTAGAACTCGATGAAAGAGCATTTTTCTGCAAAATATGCCTCACTTCCGTAACTGGCTTTTGGAAAAGACATTGAAATCTGGGTAAATATTTCTTGGTGTAAATATGCCCTGTATGGTGTTGAAAGTTTGGTAATCCACATGTTCTCACCTCAGTAATGAATGTTTGTCTTAACCCTGATGCATGTAACAGGTTCGGAATGCGGAATATCACGGTGAGGGAACTATGTAAATTCAAAGTCGATTGGGAAGAACTCTCTCCAAGAGAATTTTTCTGTGATATCTACTTCAATTTCAAAACTGGTGTTAGGAAATACTGGGAAATAAGAGTTAACTTTCTTCGGTGTTAATATGCCCATTTTGGTGTTGAATGTTCATTAATCCTCCTGCTCACAACTCAGTAATGAATGTTTTTTCGAATCCATGATGCATGTAACGTGTTCGGAACACAGAATATCATGGTGAGGAGACTATGTAAACTACAGGTCTAGTGGGTACAACACAATCAAAGAGTATTTTACTGAGCAATCTGCCTCATTTTTAAACTGCCGTTAGAAAAATTCTGCAAAATCAGAGTAAATGCTGTAGGTGCACATATGCCTTAAATGGTGAATGAAATTTAGGTAATCCACATGCTCACATCTCATTAAAAAATGATTGTCGAATCCATGATTCATGTAGCATGTTCAAAGCACGGAATGTCACGGTGAGTGAAACAATTTAAATAAAATGTCTAGTGGGTCAACTCACTCAAAGAAATTTTTCTGCGCAATATGCCTCATTTTCTATACTGGAGTGAGGAAAAAGCTGTGAAATAAGAGTAAATGCTTCTAGGTGTTAATATGCCTTGTATGGTGGATGAGAGTTGGGTAATCCACATGTTCACAGCTCAGTAATATAAGTTTTACCATTCTGTGATGAAATTAATGTGTTTGGAACACGGAATGACATGGTCAAATAAGCTATGTAAATTACATATCTGTCGGGTAGAACTCGCTAAATGACCATTTTTATGTGAAATATGCCTCATATCAGAAACTGGCTTAAGGAAAAGCAGCCAAATCTGTGTAACTGCTTCTAGGTGACAATAGGGCTTTTATGGTGGATGCAATTTCGATAATCCACATGCTCACAACACATTAAAAATGTCGAATCCATCATGCATGTAGCGTGTTCGTGACACAGTATTTCATGGTGAGGGAAACTATGTAAATTAAAATTCTATTTGGTAGGACTCGCCGCAAGAGTATTTTACTGTGATAATTTCATGATTTTTAAAACTGGCTTTAGGAATAAGCTGAGAAATCAGTGTAAATATTTCTAGGTATGAAGAGGCCATGCATGTTGGATGAAAATCGTTAATCCACATGTTCACAACTCAGTAAGTAATGTTTGTCAAATCTGTAATGCATGTAGCGTGCTCGGAATATTGAATATCATGGTCAGGGAAAGTATGTAAATTAAAATACTATTTGAAAGGACTCGCCCCAAGAGGAGTTTTCTGTGAAATCTTCATGATTTTGAAACTGGCATTAGGAAATTTCTGCAAAATCTGGTAAAAATTTCTAGGTATAAATATGCCTTGCATTGTGGATGAAAGATCGTAATACACATACTCACATCTCAGTAATGAATGCTTGTGAAATCCTTGATGCTTCTAGAATGTTTGGAACATGGAAGGTCACGGTGAGAGAAATTATGTAAATTACATTTCTATTGGGTAGAACTCGCTCCAAGAGCATTTGTCTGCGAAATCTCCCTCATTCTCCAAACTGTCATTAGGAAAAAACTGTGAACTCAGAGTAAATCTTTCTTGGTGTAAATATGCCCTTTTTGGTGTTGAAAGATTGTTAATCCACATGTCCTCACCTCTGTAATGCATGTTTGTCTTACCCGTAATGCATGTAACGTGTTCAGAACATGGAATATCACGCTGCGGAATCTATATAAATTTCATGCCGATTGGATAGAACTCGCTCCAAGAGAATTTTTCTGTGATATCTACCTCATTTTCGAAACTGGTGTTAGGAAAAAGCTGGGAAATCATAGAAAAGTATTCTAGGTTAACTCTGCCATGCATGGGGAAGAATGTTCAGTAATCCACATGCTCACAACTCATTCATGAATGATTTTTCGAATCTGTGTTGCATGCAACGTGTTTGTACACGGAATGTCACGGTGGAGGAAGAAATGTAAATTAAAAGTCTATTGGTTAGAACTCGCTCCAAGAGGATTTTTTTGAGAAAACTGCTTGATTTTGTAATCTGGCGTTATGAATAACCAGCGAACTGAGATTAAATATATCTAGGAATAAATATGCATTTTATGGTGGATGAAAGATCGGTAATTCATGAGAAATGATCACAACTCATTAAAAATGTTTGTCTAAATCCATGATGCATGTATCGTGTTCAGATTATGGAAAGTCACGGTGAGTGAAACAATTTAAATAAAAAGTCTAGAGGATACAACACACTTAAAGAGGATTTTTCTGTGCAATATATCTCATTTTCTAAACTGGAGTTAAGAAAATGCTGCGAAATAAGATTAAATGCTTCTCGGTGTTAATATGCCTCTCATAGTAGGTGAAAGTTCTGTAATCCACATGCAAACAACTCAGTAATGAATATGTCTTGAATCCGTGATGCATGTAGCATATATGGAACACGGAATTACATGGTGAGGGAATCTCTGTCAATTAGATTTCTGTTGGATAGAACTCGATGTAAGACAGTTTTTCTGTGAAAACTGCCTGTTTTTCAAACTGGCATTAGAAAAAAGCTGTGAACTCAGAGTAAATAATTCTAAGTGTTAATATTCCTTGAATGGTGAATGAAAGCTCAGTAATGCACATGCTCACAAATGAGTAATAACTGTTTGTCGATTCCATGATGCATGTAATGTGTTCGGAGCACAAAATGTCACGGTCAGGTTAACTATGTAAATTACATGTCTATCGGGTTGAACTCGATGGAAGAGCATTTTTCTGCAAAATATGCCTCACTTTCGAAACTGGCTTTAGGAAAAACCTGTGATCTGGGTAAATGTTTCTTGGTGTAAATATGCCCTGTATTTTGTTGAAAGTTTGGTAATCCACAAGTTCTCAACTCAGTAATGAATGTTTGTAGTATCCTTGATGCATGTAACAGGTTCGGAATGCGGAATATCACGGTGAGGAAACTATGTAAATTGTCGATTGGTTAGAACTCGCTCCAAGAGAATTTTTCTGTGAAATCTACCTCAATTTCAAAACTGGTGTTAGGAAAAAGCTGGGAAATGAGAGTAAAATTTCTTCCGTGTTAATATGCCCAGTTTGGTGAAGAATGTTCATTAATCCTCGTGCTCACAACTAAGTAATGAATGTTTTTTCGAATCCATGATGCATGTAACGTGTTCGGAACACACAATATCATGGTGAGGAGACTATATAAACTACAGGTCTAGTGCGTACAACACGCTCAAAGAGCATTTTACTGAGCAATCTGCCTCATTTTTAAACTGCCGTTAGAAAAATGCTGTAAAATCAGAGTAAATGCTGTAGTTGCACATATGCCTTTAATGGTGAATGAAATTTAGGGAATCCACATGCAAACAACTCATTAAAGAATGATTGTCGAATTCATGATTCATGTAGCATGTTCATAGCACGGAATGTCACGGTGAGTGAAACAAATTAAATAAAATGTCTAGTGGGTCAACTCACTCAAAGAAGATTTTTCTGCGCAATATGCATCATTTTCTATATAGGAATGAGGAAAAAGCTGCGAAATAAGAGTAAATGATTCTAGGTGTTAATATGCCTTGTACGGTGGATGATAGTTGGATAATCCACATGCTCACAACTCAGTAATGAAAGTTTTTCCAATGCGTGATGAATATAATGTGTTTGGAACACGGAATGACATGGTCAAGTAAGCTATGTAAATTACATATCTGTCGGGTAGAACTCGCTAAATGACCATTTTTATGTGAAATAGGCCTCAATCCGAAACTCGCTTAAGGAAAAGCAGCAAAATCTGTGTAAATGTTTCTAGGTGACAATAGGAGTTTTATGGTGGATGAAATATCGATAATCCACATGCTCACAACTCATTAAAGAATCATTGTAGAATCCATCATGCATGTAGAGTGTTCGTAACACATTATATCATGGTGAGGGAAACTATGTAAATTAAAACTCAATTTGGTAGAACTCGCAGCAAGAGAATTTTTCTGTGATAATTTCATGATTTTTAAAACTGGGGTTAGGAAAAAGCTGAGAAATCAGTGTAAATATTTCTAGGTATGAATAGGCCATGCATGGTGAATGAAAGATCGGTAATCCACATGCTCACAACTCAGTAATGAATGTTTTTCAAGTCTGTGATGCAATTAATGTGTTTGGAAGGTGGAATGACACGGTCAGGTAAGCTATGGAAATTACATATCTGTCGGGTAGAACTCGCTATAAGACCATTTATCTGTGAAAAATAACTCATATCCAAAACTGGCGTTAGGAAAAGCTGCAAAATCTGAGTAAATGTTTCTAGGTGACTATATGCCTTTTATGGTGGATGAAAGTTCGGTACTCCACATGTTCACAACTCATTAAAGAATGTTTGTGCAATCCGTCATGTATGTAGCGTGTTCGAAACACAGAATATCATGGTTAGGGAAACTGTGTAAATTAAATTTCTATTTGGTAGAACTCGCACCAAGAGGATTTTACTGCAAAAACTTCATGATTTCTGAAACAGGCGTTATGAAAAACCTGTGAAAAATGAGAAAATATTTCTAGGAATAAATATGCCATTCATGGTGAATGAAAGTTTGTAATACACATGCTCACATCTCAGTAATGAATTTTTGTCGAATCCGGGATGCTTGTATTGTGTTGGGAACACGGATGTCACGTTCTGGAAAACAATGTAATTTACATGGCTCGTGTGTAGAACACACTCAAAGAGAATTTTTCAGCACAATCTTTCTCATTTTCTAACCTGGCGATAAGAATAAGCTGCAAAATCAAGGTAAATAATTCTATGTGTAAGGATTCCTTTTATGGTGAATGAAAGTTCGGTAATCCACATGCTCACAGCTCAGTAACCATTGTTTGTCGAATCCATAATGAGTGTAGCATTTTCGGAACACCGAATGTCACGGTGAGGGAAAGAAATTATATTACATGTCTATTGGGTAGAACTCGCTCCAAGAGTATTTTTCTAAGAAAACTGCCTGATTTTCGAATCTGACATTAGGGAAAATCTGCGCACACAGACTAAGTGTTTCTAGGTGTAAAATGCCTTGTATGGTGGATGAAAGTTCTCTAATCCACATTCTCAGAACTCAGTAATGATTGTTTGTCGAATCCGTGATACATAAAGCCTGTTCTGAACACGGAACGTCATGGTGAGGGAAACTGTGTAAATTACATATCTATTGGTTATAAATCGCTCCAAGAGGATTTTTATGAGAAATCTACCGCATTTTCGGATGTGACATTAGGAAAAACCTGCGAAAACAGAGTAAGTGTTTCTATGTGTAAATATGCCTTCTACGGTGGATGAAAGTTCAGTAATCCACATGTTCACAACTCAGAAATAAATGTTTGATGAATCCGTCATGCATGTAGTGCGTTCAGAACACGGATATTCACGGTGAGGGCAACTATGTAAATTACACGTCTATTGTGTATAACTTACTCCACAAAGATATTTCTGTGGAAACTGCCTGATTTTTGATACTGGCATTAGAAAAAAGATGCGAACTGAAAATAAATATTTCTAGGTGTTTATATGCCTTGAATGGTGATTGAAAGTTCGGTTATCCACATGCTCACAACTCAGTAATGAATGATTTTCGAATCAGTGTTGTATTTAACGTGATCGGAAGATGGAATGACACAATCAGTTAAGCTATGTAAATTACATATCTATAGGGAAGAGCTCCCTACAAGAGCATTTTTCCGTGAAATATTCCTCATTTACGAAACTGATGTTAGGAAAAGCTGCGAAATCTGAGTAAATGCTTCTAGGTGACAATATGCCTTTTATGGTGGATGAAAGATCGGTAATCCACATGCTCACAACTCAGTAAGTCATGTTTGTCAAATCCATCATGCATGTAGCATGCTCGGAACATGGAATATCATGGTGAGTGACACCATGTAAATTAAAATACTATTAGATAGGACTCGCCCCAAGTGAATATTTCTGCGAAATCTTCATGAATTTTGAAACTGGCGTTAGGAAATTTCTGAGAAATCTGGTAATTATTTCTAGGTATAAATATGCCTTGAATGGTGGATGAAAGATCGCAATACACATACTCACATCTCAGTAGTGAATGCTTGTGAAATCCTTGATGCTTGTAGAATGTTCGGAACACGGAATGTCACTGTGAGAGAAATTATGTGAGTTATATTTCTATTGGGTAGATCTCGCTCCAAGAGCATTTGTGTGTGAAATCCCCTCATTTTCGAAACTGTCTTTAGGAAAATACTGTGAACTCAGAGTAAATGTTTCTTGGTGTAAATATGCCCTGTATGGTGTTGAAAGTTGTTAATCCACATGATCTCACCTCTGTAATGCATGTTTGTCGTATCCGTGATGCATGTTACGTGTTCGGAACACGGAAAATCTTGCTGAGGAAACTATGTAAATTACATGCCGATTTGGTAGAACTCGCTCCAAGAGAAGTTTTCTGTGATATCTACCTCATTTTCGAAACTGGTGTTAGGAATAAGCTGGGAGATCAGAGAAAAATTTTCTAGGTGTAACTCTGCCATGTATGGGGATGAAAGTTCAGTAATCCACATGCTCATAACTCAGTCATGAATGTTTTTTCGAATCCGTGTTGCATGTATTGTGTTCGTATCACGGAATGTCACGGTGGAGGAAGAAAAGTAAATTACATGTCTCTTGGTTAGTATTCGCTCCAAGAGAATTTTTTTGAGAAAACTGCCTGATTTTGAAATCCAGCGTTATGAATAACCTGCAAACTGAGAATAAATATATCTAGTTGTTAATATGACTTGTATGGAGGATGAAAGTTCGGTAATTCATGAAAAATGCTCACAACTCATTAAAAAAATTTGTCGAATCCATGATGCATTTATCGTGTTCAGAACATGGAAATTCATTGGTGAGTGAAACAATTTAAATAAAAGTTCTAGTGGATACAACACAATCAAAGAGGATTTTTCTGCGCAATATACCTCATTTTCTAAACTGGAGTTAAGAAAATGCTGTGAAATAATATTAAATATTCTTGGTGTAAATATGCCTTTCATACTAGGTGAAAGTTCAGTAATCCACATGCTAACAACTCATTAGTGAATATGTGTCGAATCCGTGATGCATGTAGCATATACGGAACAAGGAATTACACGGTGAGGGAATCTCTGTCAATTATATTTCTGTTGGATAGAACTCGATGTAAGACGGTTTTTCTGTGAAAACTGCCTGTTTTTCAAAACTGGCATTAGAAAATAGCTGGGAAATCAGAGTAAATAATTCCAAGTGTTAATATTCCTTGAATGGTGAATGAAAGCTGGGTAATGCACATGCTCACAAATCAGTAATAACTGTTTGTCGAATCCGTGATGCATGTAATGTGTTCGGAGCACAGAATGTCACGGTCAGGTAAACTATGTAAATTACATGTCTATCGGGTAGAAGTCAATAAAAGAGCATTTTTCTGCAAAATATGCCTCATTTCCGAAACTGGCTATTGGAAAAGTCTGTGAAATCAGGGTAAATGTTTCTTGGTGTAAATATGCCCTGCATGGTTTTGAAAGTTTGGTAATCCACAAGTTCTCAACTCAGTAATGAATGTTTGTAGTATCCTTGATGCATGTAACAGGTTCGGAATGCGGAATATCACGGTGAGGAAACTATGTAAATTGTCGATTGGTTAGAACTCGCTCCAAGAGAATTTTTCTGTGAAATCTACCTCAATTTCAAAACTGGTGTTAGGAAAAAGCTGGGAAATGAGAGTAAAATTTCTTCCGTGTTAATATGCCCAGTTTGGTGAAGAATGTTCATTAATCCTCGTGCTCACAACTAAGTAATGAATGTTTTTTCGAATCCATGATGCATGTAACGTGTTCGGAACACACAATATCATGGTGAGGAGACTATATAAACTACAGGTCTAGTGCGTACAACACGCTCAAAGAGCATTTTACTGAGCAATCTGCCTCATTTTTAAACTGCCGTTAGAAAAATGCTGTAAAATCAGAGTAAATGCTGTAGTTGCACATATGCCTTTAATGGTGAATGAAATTTAGGGAATCCACATGCAAACAACTCATTAAAGAATGATTGTCGAATTCATGATTCATGTAGCATGTTCATAGCACGGAATGTCACGGTGAGTGAAACAAATTAAATAAAATGTCTAGTGGGTCAACTCACTCAAAGAAGATTTTTCTGCGCAATATGCATCATTTTCTATATAGGAATGAGGAAAAAGCTGCGAAATAAGAGTAAATGATTCTAGGTGTTAATATGCCTTGTACGGTGGATGATAGTTGGATAATCCACATGCTCACAACTCAGTAATGAAAGTTTTTCCAATGCGTGATGAATATAATGTGTTTGGAACACGGAATGACATGGTCAAGTAAGCTATGTAAATTACATATCTGTCGGGTAGAACTCGCTAAATGACCATTTTTATGTGAAATAGGCCTCAATCCGAAACTCGCTTAAGGAAAAGCAGCAAAATCTGTGTAAATGTTTCTAGGTGACAATAGGAGTTTTATGGTGGATGAAATATCGATAATCCACATGCTCACAACTCATTAAAGAATCATTGTAGAATCCATCATGCATGTAGAGTGTTCGTAACACATTATATCATGGTGAGGGAAACTATGTAAATTAAAACTCAATTTGGTAGAACTCGCAGCAAGAGAATTTTTCTGTGATAATTTCATGATTTTTAAAACTGGGGTTAGGAAAAAGCTGAGAAATCAGTGTAAATATTTCTAGGTATGAATAGGCCATGCATGGTGAATGAAAGATCGGTAATCCACATGCTCACAACTCAGTAATGAATGTTTTTCAAGTCTGTGATGCAATTAATGTGTTTGGAAGGTGGAATGACACGGTCAGGTAAGCTATGGAAATTACATATCTGTCGGGTAGAACTCGCTATAAGACCATTTATCTGTGAAAAATAACTCATATCCAAAACTGGCGTTAGGAAAAGCTGCAAAATCTGAGTAAATGTTTCTAGGTGACTATATGCCTTTTATGGTGGATGAAAGTTCGGTACTCCACATGTTCACAACTCATTAAAGAATGTTTGTGCAATCCGTCATGTATGTAGCGTGTTCGAAACACAGAATATCATGGTTAGATAAACTGTGTAAATTAAATTTCTATTTAGTAGAACTCGTACCAAGAGGATTTTACTGCAAAAACTTCATGATTTCTGAAACAGGCGTTATGAAAAACATGCGAAAAATGAGAAAATATTTCTAGGAATAAATATGCCATTCATGGTGAATGAAAGTTTGTAATACACATGCTCACATCTCAGTAATGAATTTTTGTCGAATCCGGGATGCTTGTATTGTGTTGGGAACACGGATGTCACGTTCTGGAAAACAATGTAATTTACATGGCTCGTGTGTAGAACACACTCAAAGAGAATTTTTCAGCACAATCTTTCTCATTTTCTAACCTGGCGATAAGAATAAGCTGCAAAATCAAGGTAAATAATTCTATGTGTAAGGATTCCTTTTATGGTGAATGAAAGTTCGGTAATCCACATGCTCACAGCTCAGTAACCATTGTTTGTCGAATCCATAATGAGTGTAGCATTTTCGGAACACCGAATGTCACGGTGAGGGAAAGAAATTATATTACATGTCTATTGGGTAGAACTCGCTCCAAGAGTATTTTTCTAAGAAAACTGCCTGATTTTCGAATCTGACATTAGGGAAAATCTGCGCACACAGACTAAGTGTTTCTAGGTGTAAAATGCCTTGTATGGTGGATGAAAGTTCTCTAATCCACATTCTCAGAACTCAGTAATGATTGTTTGTCGAATCCGTGATACATAAAGCCTGTTCTGAACACGGAACGTCATGGTGAGGGAAACTGTGTAAATTACATATCTATTGGTTATAAATCGCTCCAAGAGGATTTTTATGAGAAATCTACCGCATTTTCGGATGTGACATTAGGAAAAACCTGCGAAAACAGAGTAAGTGTTTCTATGTGTAAATATGCCTTCTACGGTGGATGAAAGTTCAGTAATCCACATGTTCACAACTCAGAAATAAATGTTTGATGAATCCGTCATGCATGTAGTGCGTTCAGAACACGGATATTCACGGTGAGGGCAACTATGTAAATTACACGTCTATTGTGTATAACTTACTCCACAAAGATATTTCTGTGGAAACTGCCTGATTTTTGATACTGGCATTAGAAAAAAGATGCGAACTGAAAATAAATATTTCTAGGTGTTTATATGCCTTGAATGGTGATTGAAAGTTCGGTTATCCACATGCTCACAACTCAGTAATGAATGATTTTCGAATCAGTGTTGTATTTAACGTGATCGGAAGATGGAATGACACAATCAGTTAAGCTATGTAAATTACATATCTATAGGGAAGAGCTCCCTACAAGAGCATTTTTCCGTGAAATATTCCTCATTTACGAAACTGATGTTAGGAAAAGCTGCGAAATCTGAGTAAATGCTTCTAGGTGACAATATGCCTTTTATGGTGGATGAAAGATCGGTAATCCACATGCTCACAACTCAGTAAGTCATGTTTGTCAAATCCATCATGCATGTAGCATGCTCGGAACATGGAATATCATGGTGAGTGACACCATGTAAATTAAAATACTATTAGATAGGACTCGCCCCAAGTGAATATTTCTGCGAAATCTTCATGAATTTTGAAACTGGCGTTAGGAAATTTCTGAGAAATCTGGTAATTATTTCTAGGTATAAATATGCCTTGAATGGTGGATGAAAGATCGCAATACACATACTCACATCTCAGTAGTGAATGCTTGTGAAATCCTTGATGCTTGTAGAATGTTCGGAACACGGAATGTCACTGTGAGAGAAATTATGTGAGTTATATTTCTATTGGGTAGATCTCGCTCCAAGAGCATTTGTGTGTGAAATCCCCTCATTTTCGAAACTGTCTTTAGGAAAATACTGTGAACTCAGAGTAAATGTTTCTTGGTGTAAATATGCCCTGTATGGTGTTGAAAGTTGTTAATCCACATGATCTCACCTCTGTAATGCATGTTTGTCGTATCCGTGATGCATGTTACGTGTTCGGAACACGGAAAATCTTGCTGAGGAAACTATGTAAATTACATGCCGATTTGGTAGAACTCGCTCCAAGAGAAGTTTTCTGTGATATCTACCTCATTTTCGAAACTGGTGTTAGGAATAAGCTGGGAGATCAGAGAAAAATTTTCTAGGTGTAACTCTGCCATGTATGGGGATGAAAGTTCAGTAATCCACATGCTCATAACTCAGTCATGAATGTTTTTTCGAATCCGTGTTGCATGTATTGTGTTCGTATCACGGAATGTCACGGTGGAGGAAGAAAAGTAAATTACATGTCTCTTGGTTAGTATTCGCTCCAAGAGAATTTTTTTGAGAAAACTGCCTGATTTTGAAATCCAGCGTTATGAATAACCTGCAAACTGAGAATAAATATATCTAGTTGTTAATATGACTTGTATGGAGGATGAAAGTTCGGTAATTCATGAAAAATGCTCACAACTCATTAAAAAAATTTGTCGAATCCATGATGCATTTATCGTGTTCAGAACATGGAAATTCATTGGTGAGTGAAACAATTTAAATAAAAGTTCTAGTGGATACAACACAATCAAAGAGGATTTTTCTGCGCAATATACCTCATTTTCTAAACTGGAGTTAAGAAAATGCTGTGAAATAATATTAAATATTCTTGGTGTAAATATGCCTTTCATACTAGGTGAAAGTTCAGTAATCCACATGCTAACAACTCATTAGTGAATATGTGTCGAATCCGTGATGCATGTAGCATATACGGAACAAGGAATTACACGGTGAGGGAATCTCTGTCAATTATATTTCTGTTGGATAGAACTCGATGTAAGACGGTTTTTCTGTGAAAACTGCCTGTTTTTCAAAACTGGCATTAGAAAATAGCTGGGAAATCAGAGTAAATAATTCCAAGTGTTAATATTCCTTGAATGGTGAATGAAAGCTGGGTAATGCACATGCTCACAAATCAGTAATAACTGTTTGTCGAATCCGTGATGCATGTAATGTGTTCGGAGCACAGAATGTCACGGTCAGGTAAACTATGTAAATTACATGTCTATCGGGTAGAAGTCAATAAAAGAGCATTTTTCTGCAAAATATGCCTCATTTCCGAAACTGGCTATTGGAAAAGTCTGTGAAATCAGGGTAAATGTTTCTTGGTGTAAATATGCCCTGCATGGTTTTGAAAGTTTGGTAATCCACATGTTCTCACCTCAGTTATGAATGTTTGTCGTATCCTTGATGCATGTAACAGGTTCGGAATGCGGAATATCTCGGTGAGGAAACTATGTAAATTCAATGTCGATTGGGAAGAACTCGCTCCAAGAGAATTTTTCTGTGAAATCTACCTCAATTCCAAACTGGTGTTAGGAAAAAGCTGGGAAATAAGAGTAAAATTTCTTTGATGTCAGTATGCCCAATTTGGTGATGAATGTTCTTTAATCCTCGTGCTCATAACTCAGTAATGAATGTTTTTTCGAAACCATGATGCATGTAACGTGTTCGGAACACAGAATATCATGGTGAAGAGACTATGTAAACTACATGTCTAGTGGGTACATCAATTTCAAAGTGTATTTTACTGAGCCATCTGCCTCATTTTTAAACTGGCATTAGAAAAACTTGCAAAATCTGAGTAAATTCTGTAGGTGCACATATGCCTTTAATGGTGAATGAGATTTCGGTAATCCACATGCTCAAAACTCAGTAATGAATGTTTTTCAAGTCTGTGATGCAATTAATGTGTTTGGAAGATGGAATGACACGGTCAGGTAAGCTATGGAAATTACATATCTGACGGGTAGAACTCACTATAAGAACATTTATCTGTGAAAAATACCTCACATCCAAAACTGGCGTTAGGAAAATCTGTGAAATCTGAGTAAATGCTTCTAGATGACAATATGCCTTTTATGGTGGATGAAAGTTCGGTACTCCACATGCTCACAACTCTTTAAAGAATGTTTGTGCAATCCGTCATGCATGTAGCGTGTTCGAAACACAGAATATCATGGTTAGGGAAACTGTGTAAATTAAATTTCTATTTGGTAGAACTCGCACCAAGAGGATTTTACTGCAAAAACTTCATGATTTCTGAAACAGGCGTTATGAAAAACCTGCGAAAAATGAGAAAATATTTCTAGGAATAAATATGCCATTCATGGTGAATGAAAGTTTGTAATACACATGCTCACATCTCAGTAATGAATTTTTGTCGAATCCGGGATGCTTGTATTGTGTTGGGAACACGGATGTCACGTTCTGGAAAAAAATGTAATTTACATGACTCGTGTGTAGAACACACTCAAAGAGAATTTTTCAGTACAATCTTTCTCATTTTCTAACCTGGCGATAAGAATAAGCTGCAAAATCAAGGTAAATAATTCTATGTGTAAGGATTCCTTTTACGGTGAATGAAAGTTCGGTAATCCACATGCTCACAGCTCAGTAACCATTGTTTGTCGAATCCGTAATGCGCGTAGCATTTTCGGAACACCGAATGTCACGGTGAGGGAAAGAAATTATATTACATGTCTATTGGGTAGAACTCGCTCCAAGAGTATTTTTCTATGAAAACTGCCTGATTTTCGAATCTGACATTAGGGAAAATCTGCGCACACAGACTAAGTGTTTCTAGGTGTAAAATGCCTTGTATGGTGGATGAAAGTTCTCTAATCCACATTCTCAGAACTCAGTAATGATTGTTTGTCGAATCTGTGATACATAAAGCCTGTTCTGAACACGGAACGTCATGGTGAGGGAAACTGTGTAAATTACATGTCTATTGGTTATAAATCGCTCCAAGAGGATTTTTATGTGAAATCTACCGCATTTTCGGATGTGACATTAGGAAAAACCTGTGAAAACAGAGTAAGTGTTTCTATGTGTAAATATGCCTTCTACGGTGGATGAAAGTTCAGTAATCCACATGTTCACAACTCAGAAATAAATGTTTGTCGAATCCGTCATGCATGTAGTGTGTTCAGAACACAGATATTTATGGTGAGGGCAACTATGTAAATTACAAATCTATAGTGTATAACTTCCTCCACAAGGATATTTCTGTGGAAACTGCCTGATTTTTGATACTGGCATTAGAAAAAAGATGCAAACTCAAAATAAATATTTCTAGGTGTTTATATGCCTTGAATGGTGATTGAAAGTTAGCTTATCCACATGCTCACAACTCAGTAATGAATGTTTTTCGAATCCGTGTTGTATTTAACGTGATCGGAAGACGGAATGACACAAACAGTTAAGCTATGTAAATTACATATCTATAGGGAAGAGCTCCCTACAAGAGCATTTTTCCACGAAATATGTCTCATTTCCGAAACTGATGTTAGGAAAAGCTGCGAAATCTGAGTAAATGCTTCTAGGTGACAATATGCCTTTTATGGTGGATGAAAGATCGGTAATCCTCATGCTCACAACTCAGTAAGTAATGTTTGTCAAATCCGTCATGCACGTAGCGTGCTCGGAATATGGAATATCATGGTGAGGGAAACTATGTAAATTAAAATACTATTTGAACCGACTCTCCCCAAGAGAATATTTCTGCACAATCTTCATGATTTTTGAAACTGGCGTTAGGAAATTTCTGCGAAATCTGGTAAAAATTTCTAGGTATAAATATGCCTTGCATGGTGGATGAAAGATCTCAATACACATACTCAAATCTCAGTAATGAATGCTTGTGAAATCCTTGATGCTTGTAGAATGTTCGGAACACGGAATGTCTCGGTGATTGAAATTATGTGAGTTACATTTCTATTGGGTAGATCTCGCTCCAAGAGCATTTGTGTGTGAAATCTCCCTCATTTTCGAAACTGTCTTTAGGAAAATACTGTGAACTCAGAGTAAATGTTTCTTGGTGTAAATATGCCCTGTATGGTGTTGAAAGTTTGTTAACCCACATGTTCTCACCTCTGTAATGCATGTTTTTCGTATCCGTGATGCATGTTACATGTTCGGAACACGGAATTTCACGCTGAGGAAACTATGTAAATTACATGCCGATTGGGTAGAACTCGCTCCAAGAGAAGTTTTCTGTGATATCTACCTCATTTTCGAAACTGGTGTTAGGAATAAGCTGGGAAATCAGAGAAAAATTTTCTAGGTGTAACTCTGCCATGTATGGGGATGAAAGTTCAGTAATCCACATGCTCACAACTCAGTCATGAATGTTTTTTTGAATCCGTGTTACATGTAGTGTGTTCGTAACACGGAATGTCACGGTGGAGGAAGAAAAGTAAATTACATGTCTATTGGTTAGAATTCGCTCCAAGAGGAATTTTTTGAAAAAACTGCCTGATTTTGGAATCCGGCTTTATGAATAACCTGGAAACTGAGAATAAATATATCTAGAAGTTAATATGCCTTGTATGGTGGATGAAAGTTCGGTAATTCATGAAAAATAATCACAACTCATTAAAAACATTTGTCAAATCCGTGATGCATCTATCGTGTTCAGAACATGGAAAGTCACGGTGAGTGAAACAATTTAAATAAAATTTCTAGTGGATTAAACACACTCAAAGAGGATTTTTCTGTGCAATATGCCTCATTTTCTAAACTGGAGTTAAGAAAATGCTGTGAAATAAAATTAAATGCTTCTCGGTGTTACTATGCCTGTCATAGTAGGTGAAAGTTCAGTAATCCACATGCAAACAACTCAGTAGTGAATATGTGTTGAATCCGTGATGCATGTAGCATATATGGAACATGGAATTACACGGTGAGGGAATCTCTGTCAATTAGATTTCTGTTGGATAGTACTCGATGTAAGACAGTTTTTCTGTGAAAACTGCCTGTTTTTCAAAACTGGCATTAGACAAAAGCTGTGAACTCAGAGTAATTAATTCTAAGTGTTAATATTCCTTGAATGGTGAATGAAAGCTCGGTAATCCACATGCTCACAAATGAGTAATAACTGTTTCTCGAATCCATGATGCGTGTAATGTGTTCGGAGCACAGAATGTCACGGTCAGGTAAACTATGTAAATTACATATCTATCGGGTAGAACTCGATAAAAGAGCATTTTTCTGCAAAATATGCCTCACTTCCGTAACTGGCTTTTGGAAAAGACATTGAAATCTGGGTAAATATTTCTTGGTGTAAATATGCCCTGTATGGTGTTGAAAGTTTGGTAATCCACATGTTCTCACCTCAGTAATTAATGTTTGTCTTATCCCTGATGCATGTAACAGGTTCGAAATGCGGAATATCACGGTGAGGGAACTATGTAAATTCAAAGTCGATTGGGAAGAACTCTCTCCAAGAGAATTTTTCTGTGATATCTACTTCAATTTCAAAACTGGTGTTAGGAAATACTGGGAAATAAGAGTTAACTTTCTTCGGTGTTAATATGCCCATTTTGGTGTTGAATGTTCATTAATCCTCCTGCTCACAACTCAGTAATGAATGTTTTTTCGAATCCATGATGCATGTAACGTGTTCGGAACACAGAATATCATGGTGAGGAGACTATGTAAACTACAGGTCTAGTGGGTACAACACAATCAAAGAGTATTTTACTGAGCAATCTGCCTCATTTTTAAACTGCCGTTAGAAAAATTCTGCAAAATCAGAGTAAATGCTGTAGGTGCACATATGCCTTAAATGGTGAATGAAATTTAGGTAATCCACATGCTCACATCTCATTAAAAAATGATTGTCGAATCCATGATTCATGTAGCATGTTCAAAGCACGGAATGTCACGGTGAGTGAAACAATTTAAATAAAATGTCTAGTGGGTCAACTCACTCAAAGAAATTTTTCTGCGCAATATGCCTCATTTTCTATACTGGAGTGAGGAAAAAGCTGTGAAATAAGAGTAAATGCTTCTAGGTGTTAATATGCCTTGTATGGTGGATGAGAGTTGGGTAATCCACATGTTCACAGCTCAGTAATATAAGTTTTACCATTCTGTGATGAAATTAATGTGTTTGGAACACGGAATGACATGGTCAAATAAGCTATGTAAATTACATATCTGTCGGGTAGAACTCGCTAAATGACCATTTTTATGTGAAATATGCCTCATATCAGAAGCTGGCTTAAGGAAAAGCAGCGAAATCTGTGTAAATGCTTCTAGGTGACAATAGGGCTTTTATGGTGGATGCCATTTCGATAATCCACATGCTCACAACCCATTAAAGAATGTCGAATCCATCATGCATGTAGCGTGTTCATGACACAGTATTTCATGGTGAGGGGAACTATGTAAATTCAAATTCTATTTGGTAGGGCCCGCAGCAAGTGTATTTTAATGTGATAATTTCATGATTTTTAAAACTGGCTTTAGGAATAAGCTGAGAAATCAGTGTAAATATTTCTAGGTATGAAGAGGCCATGCATGGTGGATGAAAGATCGTTAATCCACATGTTCACAACTCAGTAAGTAATGTTTGTCAAATCTGTCATGCATGTAGCGTGCTCGGAATGTGGAATATCTTGGTCAGGGAAACTATGTAAATTAAAATAGTAGTTGAAAAGACTCGCTCCAAGAGGAGTTTTCTGCGAAGGCTTCATGATTTTTGAAACTGGCATTAGAAATTTCTGCAAAATCTGGTAAAAATTTCTAGGAATAAATATGCCTTGCATGGTGGATGAAAGATCGTAATACACAAACTCACATCTCAGTAATGAATGCTTGTGAAATCCTTGATGCTTGTAGAATGTTCGGATCATGGAAGGTCACGGTGTGAGAAATTATGTAAATTATATTTCTATTGGGTAGAACTCGCTCCAAGAGCTTTTGTCTGCGAATTCTCCCTCATTCTCCAAACTGTCATTAGGAAAAACTGTGAACTCAGAGTAAAACTTTCTTGGTGTAAATATGCCCTCTTTGGTGTTGAAAGATTGTTAATCCACATGTTCTCACCTCTGTAATGCATGTTTGTCTTATCCGTGATGCATGTAATGTGTTCGGAACATGGAATATCACGCTGAGGGATCTATATAAATTACATGCCGATTGGATAGAACTCGCTCCAAGAGAATTTTTCTGTGATATCTACCTCATTTTCGAAACTGGTGTTAGGAAAAAGCTGGGAAATCATAGAAAAATTTCCTAGGTTAACTCTGCCATGTATGGGGAACAATGTTCAGCAATCCACATGCTCACGACTCATTCATGAATGTTTTTTCGAATCCGTGTTGCATGCAGCGTGTTTGTAACACGGAATGTCACGGTGGAGGAAGAAATGTTAATTACATGTCTATTGGTTAGAACTCGCTCCAAGAGAATTTTTTTGAGAAAAATGCTTGATTTTGGAATCTGGCGTTATGAATAACCAGCGAACTGAGATTAAATATATCTAGGAATAAATATGCCTTTTATGGTGGATGAAAGATCGGTAATTCATGAAAAATGATCACAACTCATTAAAAATGTTTGTCTAAATCCATGATGCATGTATCGTGTTCAGATCATGGAAAGTCACGGTGAGTGAAACAATTTAAATAAAAAGTCTAGTGGATACAACACACTCAAAGAGGATTTTTCTGTGCAATATGTCTCATTTTCTAAACTGGAGTTAAGAAAATGCTGCGAAATAAGATTAAATGCTTCTCGGTGTTATTATGCCTCTCATAGTAGGTGAACGTTCAGTAATCCACATGCAAACAACTCAGTAGTGAATATGTGTTGAATCCGTGATGCATGTAGCATATATGGAACACGGAATTACATGGTGAGGGAATCTCTGTCAATTTGATTTCTGTTGGATAGAACTCGATGTAAGACAGTTTTTCTGTGAAAACTGCCTGTTTTTCAAACTGACATTAGAAAATAGCTGGGAACTCAGAGTAAATAATTCTAAGTGTTAATATTCCTTGAATGGTGAATGAAAGCTCGGTAATGCACATGCTCACAAAT
Source organism: Camelus dromedarius (assembly GCF_036321535.1). Classification (NCBI taxonomy): domain Eukaryota; kingdom Metazoa; phylum Chordata; class Mammalia; order Artiodactyla; family Camelidae; genus Camelus; species Camelus dromedarius. Next base: position 4,760,351 of record NW_026989731.1, read on the forward strand.
CAGCAATAACTGTTGGTCGAATCCGTGATGTATGTAATGTGTTCGGAGCACAAAATGTCACGGTCAGGTAAACTATGTAAATTACATGTCTATCTGGTTGAACTCGATGAAAGAGCATTTTTCTGCAAAATATGCCTCACTTCGGAAACTGGCTTTTGGAAAAAACTGTGAAATCTGGGTAAATGTTTCTTGGTGTAAATATGCCCTGTATTTTGTTGTAAGTTTGGTAATCCACATGTTCTCAACTCAGTAATGAATGTTTGTCTTATCACTGATGCATGTAACAGGTCCGGAATGCGGAATATCACGGTGAGGAAACTATGTAAATTCAATGTCTATTGGGAAGAACACGTTCCAAGAGAATTTTTCTGTGAAATCTACCTCAATTTCAAAACTGGTGTTAGGAAATACTGGGAAATAAGAGTTAACTTTCTTCGGTGTTAATATGCCCATTTTGGTGATGAATGTTCATTAATCCTCATGCTCACAACTCAGTAATGAATGTTTTTTAGAATCCATGATGCATGTAACGTGTTCGGAACACAGAATATCATGGTGAGGAGACTATGTAAACTACAGGTCTAGTGGGTACAACACACTCAAAGAGTACTTTACTGAGCAATCTGCCTCATTTTTAAACTGCCGTTAGAAAAATGCTGTAAAATCAGAGTAAATGCTGTAGGTGCACATATGCCTTAAATGGTGAATGAAATTTAGGTAATCCACATGCTCACAACTCATTAAAGAATGATTGTCGAATCCATGTTTCATGTAGCATGTTCAAAGCACGGAATGTCACGGTGAGTGAAACAATTTAAATAAAATGTCTAGTGGGTCAACCCACTGAAAGAAATTTTTCTGCGCAATATGCCTCATTTTCTATACTGGAGTGAGGAAAAAGCTGCGAAATAAGAGTAAATGCTTCTAGGTGTTAATATGCCTTGTATGGTGGATGAGAGTTGGGTAATCCACATGTTCACAGCTCAGTATTTTAAGTTATACCATTCTGTGATGAAATTAATGTGTTTGGAACACGGAATGACATGGTCAAATAAGCTATGTAAATTACATATCTGTCGGGTAGAACTCGCTAAATGAGCATTTTTATGTGAAATATGCCTCATATCAGAAGCTGGCTTAAGGAAAAGCAGCGAAATCTGTGTAAATGCTTCTAGGTGACAATAGGGCTTTTATGGTGGATGCAATTTCGATAATCCACATGCTCACAACCCATTAAAGAATGTCGAATCCATCATGCATGTAGCGTGTTCATGACACTGTATTTCATGGTGAGGGGAACTATGTAAATTCAAATTCTATTTGGTAGGACCCGCAGCAAGAGTATTTTACTGTGATAATTTCATGATTTTTAAAACTGGCTTTAGGAATAACCTGAGAAATCTGTGTAAATATTTCTAGGTATGAAGAGGCCATGCATGGTGGATGAAAGATCGTTAATCCACATGTTCACAACTCAGTAAGTAATGTTTGTCAAATCTGTCATGCATGTAGCGTGCTCGGAATATGGAATATCATGGTCAGGGAAACTATGTAAATTAAAATAGTATTTGAAAGGACTCGCCCCAAGAGGAGTTTTCTGCGAAGGCTTCATGATTTTTGAAACTGGCATTAGGAAATTTCTGCAAAATCTGGTAAAAATTTCTAGGAATAAATATGCCTTGCATGGTGGATGAAAGATCGTAGTACACATACTCACATCTCAGTAATGAATGCTTGTGAAATCCTTGATGCTTGTAGAATGTTCGGAACACGGAATGTCATGGTGAGGGAAAGAAATTATATTACATGTCTATTGGGTAGAACTCGCTCCAAGGGTATTTTTCTATGAAAACTGCCTGATTTTCGAATCTGACATTAGGGAAAATCAGCGCACACAGACTAAGTGTTTCTAGGTGTAAAATGCCTTGTATGGTGGATGAAAGTTCTCTAATCCGCATTCTCAGATCTCAGTAATGATTGTCGAATCCGTGATACATAAATCGTGTACTGAACACGGAACTTCATGGTGTGGGAAACTGTGTAAATTACATGTCTATTGGTTATAAATCGCTCCAAGAGGATTTTTATGTGAAATCTACCGCATTTTCGGATGTGACATTAGGAAAAACCTGCGAAAACAGAGTAAGTGTTTCTATGTGTAAATATGCCTTCTATGGTGGATGAAAGTTCAGTAATCCACATGTTCACAACTCAGAAATAAATGTTTGACGAATCCGTCATGCATGTAGTGTGTTCAGAACACGGATATTCATGGTGAGGGCAACTATGTAAATTACACGTCTATTGTGTATAACTTCCTCCACAAGGATATTTCTGTGGAAACTGCCTGATTTTTGATACTGGCATTAGAAAAAGATGCGAACTCAAAATAAATATTTCTAGGTGTTTATATGCCTTGAATGGTGATTGAAAGTTCGGTTATCCAACATGCTCACAACTCAGTAATGAATGTTTTTCGAATCCGTGTTGTATTTAACGTGATCGGAAGACGGAATGACACAAACAGTTAAGCTATGTAAATTACATATCTATAGGGAAGAGCTCCCTACAAGAGCATTTTTCCGCGAAATATGTCTCATTTCCGAAACTGATGTTAGGAAAAGCTGCGAAATCTGAGTAAATGCTTCTAGGTGACAATATGCCTTTTATGGTGGATGAAAGATCGGTAATCCTCATGCTTACAACTCAGTAAGTAATGTTTGTCAAATCCGTCATGCATGTAGTGTGCACGGAACACGGAATATCATGGTGAGGGAAACTATATAAATTAAAATACTATTTGAACCAACTCTCCCCAAGAGAATATTTCTGCGCAATCTTCATGATTTTTGAAACTGGCGTTAGGAAATTTCTGCGAAATCTGTAAAAATTTCTAGGTATAAATATGCCTTGCATGGTGGATGAAATATCTCAATACACATACTCACATCTCATTAATGAATGCTTGTGAAATCCTTGATGCTTGTAGAATGTTCAGAACACGGAATGTCTCGGTGATTGAAATTATGTGAGTTACATTTCTATTGGGTAGATCTCGCTCCAAGAGCATTTGTGTGTGAAATCTCCCTCATTTTCGAAACTGACTTTAGGAAAATACTGTGAACAAAGAGTAAATATTTCTTGGTGTAAATATGCCCTGTATGGTGTTGAAAGTTTGTTAATCCACATGTTCTCACGTCTTTAATGCATGTTTTTCGTATCCGCGATGCATGTTACATGTTCGGAACACGGAATATCACGCTGAGGAAACTATGTAAATTACATGCCGATTGGGTAGAACTCGCTCCAAGAGAAGTTTTCTGTGATATCTACCTCATTTTCGAAACTGGTGTCAGGAAAAAGCTGGGAAATCAGAGAAAAATTTTCTAGGTGTAACTCTGCCATGTATGGGGATGAAAGTTCAGTAATCCACATGCTCACAACTCAGTCATGAATGTTTTTTTGAATCCGTGTTACATGTAGTGTGTTCGTAACACGGAATGTCACGGTGGAGGAAGAAAAGTAAATTACATGTCTATTGGTTAGAATTCGCTCCAAGAGGAATTTTTTGAGAAAACTGCCTGATTTTGGAATCTGGTTTTATGAATAACCTGCAAACTGAGAATAAATATATCTAGGAAATAAATATGCCTTTTATGGTGGATGAAAGTTCGGTAATTCATGAAAAATAATCACAACTCATTAAAAATATTTGTCAAATCCATGATGCATGTATCGTGTTCAGAACGTGAAAAGTCACCGTGAGTGAAATAATTTAAATAAAATTTCTAGTGGATAAAACACACTCAAAGAGGATTTTTCTGTGCATTATGCCTCATTTTCTAAACTGGAGTTAAGAAAATGCTGTGAAATAAATTTAAATGCTTCTCGGTGTTAATATGCCTGTCATAGTAGGTGAAAGTTCAGTAATCCATATGCAAACAACTCAGTAGTGAATATGTGTTGAATCCGTGATGCATGTAGCATATATGGAACACGGAATTACACGGTGAGGGAATCTCTGTCAATTAGATTTCTGTTGGATAGTACTCGATGTAAGACATTTTTTCTGTGAAAACTGCCTGTTTTTCAAAACTGGCATTAGACAAAAGCTGTGAACTCAGAGTAATTAATTCTAAGTGTTAATATTCCCTGAATGGTGAACGAAAGCTCGGTAATCCACATGCTCACAAATGAGTAATAACTGTTTCTCGAATCCATGATGCATGTAATGTGTTCGGAGCACAGAATGTCACGGTCAGGTAAACTATGTAATTTACATGTCTATCGGGTAGAACTCGGTAAAAGAGCATTTTTCTGCAAAATATGCCTCACTTCCGTAACTGGCTTTTGGAAAAGACTGTGAAATCAGTGTAAATGTTTCTTGGTGTAAATATGCCCTGTATGGTGTTGAAAGTTTGGTAATCCACATGTTCTCACCTCAGTAATGAATGTTAGTCTTATCCCTGATGCATGTAACAGGTCCGGAATGCGGAATATCACGGTGAGGGAACTATGTAAATTCAAAGTCGATTGGGAAAAACTCTCTCCAAGAGAATTTTTCTGTGATATCTACTTCAATTTCAAAACTGGTGTTAGGAAATACTGGGAAATAAGAGTTAACTTTCTTCGGTGATAATATGCCCATTTTGGTGATGAATGTTCATTAATCCTCCTGCTCACAACTCAGTAATGAATGTTTTTTCGAATCCATGATGCATGTAACGTGTTCGGAACACAGAATATCATGGTGAGGAGACTATGTAAACTACAGGTCTAGTGGGTACAACACACTCAAAGAGTATTTTACTGAGCAATCTGCCTCATTTTTAAACTGCCGTTAGAAAAATGCTGCAAAATCAGAGTAAATGCTGTAGGTGCACATATGCCTTAAATGGTGAATGAAATTTAGGTAATCCACATGCTCACATCTCATTAAAGAATGATTGTTGAATCCATGATTCATGTAGCATGTTCAAAGCACGGAATGTCACGGTGAGTGAAACAATTTAAATAAAATGTCTAGTGGGTCAACTCACTCAAAGAAATTTTTCTGCGCAATATGCCTCATTTTCTATACTGGAGTGAGGAAAAAGCTGCGAAATAAGAGTAAATGCTTCTAGGTGTTAATATGCCTTGTATGGTGGATGAGAGTTGGGTAATCCACATGTTCACAGCTCAGTAATATAAGTTTTACCATTCTGTGATGAAATTAATGTGTTTGGAACACGGAATGACATGGTCAAATAAGCTATGTAAATTACATATCTGTCGGGTAGAACTCGCTAAATGAGCATTTTTATGTGAAATATGCCTCATATCAGAAGCTGGCTTAAGGAAAAGCAGCGAAATCTGTGTAAATGCTTCTAGGTGACAATAGGGCTTTTATGGTGGATGCAATTTCGATAATCCACATGTTCACAACCCATTAAAGAATGTCGAATCCATCATGCATGTAGCGTGTTCATGACACTGTATTTCATGGTGAGGGGAACTATGTAAATTCAAATTCTATTTGGTAGGACACGCAGCAAGAGGATTTTACTGTGATAATTTCATGATTTTTAAAACTGGCTTTAGGAATAAGCTGAGAAATCAGTGTAAATATTTCTAGGTATGAAGAGGCCATGCATGATGAATGAAAGATCGGTAATCCACATGTTCACAACTCAGTAAATAATGTTTGTCAAATCTGTCATGCATGTAGCGTGCTCGGAATATGGAATATCATGGTCAGGGAAACTATGTAAATTAAAATAGTATTTGAAAGGACTCGCCCAAGAGGAGTTTTCTGCGAAGGCTTCATAATTTTTGAAACTGGCATTAGGAAATTTCTGCAAAATCTGATAAAAGTTTCTAGGAATAAATATGCCTTGCATGGTGGATGAAAGATCGTAATACACAAACTCACATCTCAGTAATGAATGCTTGTGAAATCCTTGATGCTTGTAGAATATTCGGAACATGGAAGGTCACGGTGAGAGAAATTATGTAAATTATATTTCTATTGGGTAGAACTCGCTCCAAGAGCATTTGTCTGCGAAATCTCCCTCATTCTCCAAACTGTCATTAGGAAAAAACTGTGAACTCAGAGTAAATCTTTCTTGGTGTAAATATGCCCTCTTTGGTGTTGAAAGATTGTTAATCCACATGTTCTCACCTCTGTAATGCATGTTTGTCTTATCCGTGATGCATGTAATGTGTTCAGAACATGGAATATCACGCTGAGGTATCTATATAAATTACATGCCGATTGGATAGAACTCGCTCCAAGAGAATTTTTCTGTGATATCTACCTCATTTTCGAAACTGGTGTTAGGAAAAAGCTGGGAAATCATAGAAAAATTTCCTAGGTTTACTCTGCCATGTATGGGGAACAATGTTCAGCAATCCACATGCTCATGACTCATTCATGAATGTTTTTTCGAATCCGTGTTGCATGCAGCGTGTTTGTAACACGGAATGTCACGGTGGAGGAAGAAATGTAAATTACATGTCTATTGGTTAGAACTCGCTCCAAGAGAATTTTTTTGAGAAAAATGCTTGATTTTGGAATCTGGCGTTATGAATAACCAGCGAACTGAGATTAAATATATCTAGGAATAAATATGCCTTTTATGGTGGATGAAAGATCGGTAATTCATGAAAAATGATCACAACTCATTAAAAATGTTTGTCTAAATCCATGATGCATGTATCGTGTTCAGATCATGGAAAGTCACGGTGAGTGAAATAATTTAAATAAAAAGTCTAGTGGATACAACACACTCAAAGAGGATTTTTCTGTGCAATATGTCTCATTTTCTAAACTGGAGTTAAGAAAATGCTGCGAAATAAGATTAAATGCTTCTCGGTGTTATTATGCCTCTCATAGTAGGTGAACGTTCAGTAATCCACATGCAAACAACTCAGTAGTGAATATGTGTTGAATCCGTGATGCATGTAGCATATATGGAACACGGAATTACATGGTGAGGGAATCTCTGTCAATTTGATTTCTGTTGGATAGAACTCGATGTAAGACAGTTTTTCTGTGAAAACTGCCTGTTTTTCAAACTGATATTAGAAAATAGCTGGGAACCCAGAGTAAATAATTCTAAGTGTTTATATTCCTTGAATGGTGAATGAAAGCTCGGTAATGCACATGCTCACAAATCAGCAATAACTGTTGGTCAAATCCGTGATGTATGTAATGTGTTCAGAGCACAAAATGTCACGGTCAGGTAAACTATGTAAATTACATGTCTATCGGGTTGAACTCGATGAAAGAGCATTTTTCTGCAAAATATGCCTCACTTCGGAAACTGGCTTTTGGAAAAAACTGTGAAATCTGGGTAAATGTTTCTTGGTGTAAATATGCCCTGTATTTTGTTGAAAGTTTGGTAATCCACATGTTCTCAACTCAGTAATGAATATTTATAGTATCCTTGATGCATGTAACAGGTTCGGAATGCGGAATATCACGGTGAGGAAACTATGTAAATTGTCGATTGGTTAGAACTCGCTACAAGAGAATTTTTCTGTGAAATCTACCTCAATTTCAAAACTGGTTTTAGGAAATACTGGGAAATAAGGGTAAAATTTCTTCGGTGTTAATATGCCCATTTTGGTGATGAATGTTCATTAATCCTCGTGCTCAAAACTCAGTAATGAATGTTTTTTCGAATCCATGATGCATGTAACCTGTTCGGAACACAGAATATCATGGTGAGGAGACTATGTAAACTACAGGTCTAGTGGGTACAACACGCTCAAAGAGTATTTTACTGAGCAATCTGCCTCATTTTTAAACTGCCGTTAGAAAAATGCTGCAAAATCAGAGTAAATGCTGTAGGTGCACATATGCCATAAATGGTGAATGAAATTTAGGGAATCCACATGCAAACAACTCATTAAAGAATGATTGTCGAATCCATGATTCATGTAGCATGTTCAGAGCACAAAATGTCACGGTGAGTGAAACAAATTAAATACAATGTCTAGGGGTCAACTCACTCAAAGAAGATTTTTCTGCGCAATATGCCTCATTTTCTATACTGGAGTCAGGAAAAAGCTGCAAAATAAGAGTAAATGTTTCTAGGTGTTAATATGCCTTGTACGGTGGATGATAGTTGGATAATCCACATGCTCACAACTCAGTAATTAAAGTTTTTCCAATCCGTGATGAATATAATGTGTTTGGAACACGGAATGACATGGTCAAATAATCTATGTAAATTACATATCTGTCGGGTTGAACTCACTAAATGACCTTTTTTATGCGAAATAGGCCTCATATCCGAATCTCGCTTAAGGAAAAGCAGCGAAATCTGTGTAAATGCTTCTAGGTGACAATAGGAGTTTTATGGTGGATGAAATATCGATAATCCACATGATCACAACTCATTAAAGAATGTTTGTCGAATCCATCATGCATGTAGAGTGTTTGTACACATTATTTCATGGTGAGGGAAACTATGTAAATTAAAACTTTATTTGGTAAGACTCGCAGCAAGAGAATTTTTCTGTGATAATTTCATGAATTTTTAAAACTGGCGTTAGGAAAAACCTGAGAAATCAGTTTAAATATTTCTAGGTATGAATAGGCCATGCATGGTGGATGAAAGATCGGTAATCCACATGCTCACAACTCAGTAATGAATGTTTTTCAAGTCTGTGATGCAATTAATGTGTTTGGAAGTTGGAATGACACGATCAGGTAAGCTATGGAAATTACATATCTGTCCGGTAGAACTCGCTATAAGACCATTTATCTGTGAAAAATAACTCATATCCAAAACTGGCATTAGGAAAAGCTGCAAAATCTGAGTAAATGCTTCTAGGTGACAATATGCCTTTTATGGTGGATGAAAGTTCGGTACTCCACATGCTCACAACTCATTAAAGAATGTTTGTGCAATCCGTCATGTATGTAGCGTGTTTGAAACACAGAATATCATGGTTAGGGAAACTGTGTAAATAAAATTTTATTTAGTAGAACTCGTACCAAGAGGATATTACTGCAAAAACTTCATGATTTCTGAAACAGGCGTTATGAAAAACCTGTGAAAAATGAGAAAATATTTCTAGGAATAAATATGCCATTCATGGTGAATGAAAGTTTGTAATACACATGCTCACATCTCAGTAATGAATTTTTGTCGAATCCGGGATGCTTGTATTGTGTTGGGAACACGGATGTCACGTTATGGAAAACAATGTAATTTACATGTCTCGTGTTTAGAACACACTCAAAGAGAATTTTTCAGCACAATCTTTCTCATTTTCTTACCTGGCGATAAGAATAAGCTGCAAAATCAAGGTAAATAATTCTATGTGTAAGGATTCCTTTTATGGTGAATGAAAGTTCGGTAATCCACATGCTCACAGCTCAGTAACCATTGTTTGTCGAATCCATAATGAGTGTAGCATTTTCGGAACACCGAATGTCACGGTGAGGGAAAGAAATTATATTACATGTCTATTGGGTAGAACTCGCTCCAAGAGTATTTTTCTAAGAAAACTGCCTGATTTTCGAATCTGACATTAGGGAAAATCTGCGCACACAGACTAAGTGTTTCTAGGTGTAAAATGCCTTGTATGGTGGATGAAAGTTCTCTAATCCACATTCTCAGAACTCAGTAATGATTGTTTGTCGAATCCGTGATACATAAAGCCTGTTCTGAACACGGAACGTCATGGTGAGGGAAACTGTGTAAATTACATATCTATTGGTTATAAATCGCTCCAAGAGGATTTTTATGAGAAATCTACCGCATTTTCGGATGTGACATTAGGAAAAACCTGCGAAAACAGAGTAAGTGTTTCTATGTGTAAATATGCCTTCTACGGTGGATGAAAGTTCAGTAATCCACATGTTCACAACTCAGAAATAAATGTTTGATGAATCCGTCATGCATGTAGTGCGTTCAGAACACGGATATTCACGGTGAGGGCAACTATGTAAATTACACGTCTATTGTGTATAACTTACTCCACAAAGATATTTCTGTGGAAACTGCCTGATTTTAGATACTGGCATTAGAAAAAAGATGCGAACTGAAAATAAATATTTCTAGGTGTTTATATGCCTTGAATGGTGATTGAAAGTTCGGTTATCCACATGCTCACAACTCAGTAATGAATGATTTTCGAATCAGTGTTGTATTTAACGTGATCGGAAGATGGAATGACACAATCAGTTAAGCTATGTAAATTACATATCTATAGGGAAGAGCTCCCTACAAGAGCATTTTTCCGTGAAATATTCCTCATTTACGAAACTGATGTTAGGAAAAGCTGCGAAATCTGAGTAAATGCTTCTAGGTGACAATATGCCTTTTATGGTGGATGAAAGATCGGTAATCCACATGCTCACAACTCAGTAAGTCATGTTTGTCAAATCCATCATGCATGTAGCATGCTCGGAACATGGAATATCATGGTGAGTGACACCATGTAAATTAAAATACTATTAGATAGGACTCGCCCCAAGTGAATATTTCTGCGAAATCTTCATGAATTTTGAAACTGGCGTTAGGAAATTTCTGAGAAATCTGGTAATTATTTCTAGGTATAAATATGCCTTGAATGGTGGATGAAAGATCGCAATACACATACTCACATCTCAGTAGTGAATGCTTGTGAAATCCTTGATGCTTGTAGAATGTTCGGAACACGGAATGTCACTGTGAGAGAAATTATGTGAGTTATATTTCTATTGGGTAGATCTCGCTCCAAGAGCATTTGTGTGTGAAATCCCCTCATTTTCGAAACTGTCTTTAGGAAAATACTGTGAACTCAGAGTAAATGTTTCTTGGTGTAAATATGCCCTGTATGGTGTTGAAAGTTGTTAATCCACATGATCTCACCTCTGTAATGCATGTTTGTCGTATCCGTGATGCATGTTACGTGTTCGGAACACGGAAAATCTTGCTGAGGAAACTATGTAAATTACATGCCGATTTGGTAGAACTCGCTCCAAGAGAAGTTTTCTGTGATATCTACCTCATTTTCGAAACTGGTGTTAGGAATAAGCTGGGAGATCAGAGAAAAATTTTCTAGGTGTAACTCTGCCATGTATGGGGATGAAAGTTCAGTAATCCACATGCTCATAACTCAGTCATGAATGTTTTTTCGAATCCGTGTTGCATGTATTGTGTTCGTATCACGGAATGTCACGGTGGAGGAAGAAAAGTAAATTACATGTCTCTTGGTTAGTATTCGCTCCAAGAGAATTTTTTTGAGAAAACTGCCTGATTTTGAAATCCAGCGTTATGAATAACCTGCAAACTGAGAATAAATATATCTAGTTGTTAATATGACTTGTATGGAGGATGAAAGTTCGGTAATTCATGAAAAATGCTCACAACTCATTAAAAAAATTTGTCGAATCCATGATGCATTTATCGTGTTCAGAACATGGAAATTCATTGGTGAGTGAAACAATTTAAATAAAAGTTCTAGTGGATACAACACAATCAAAGAGGATTTTTCTGCGCAATATACCTCATTTTCTAAACTGGAGTTAAGAAAATGCTGTGAAATAATATTAAATATTCTTGGTGTAAATATGCCTTTCATACTAGGTGAAAGTTCAGTAATCCACATGCTAACAACTCATTAGTGAATATGTGTCGAATCCGTGATGCATGTAGCATATACGGAACAAGGAATTACACGGTGAGGGAATCTCTGTCAATTATATTTCTGTTGGATAGAACTCGATGTAAGACGGTTTTTCTGTGAAAACTGCCTGTTTTTCAAAACTGGCATTAGAAAATAGCTGGGAAATCAGAGTAAATAATTCCAAGTGTTAATATTCCTTGAATGGTGAATGAAAGCTGGGTAATGCACATGCTCACAAATCAGTAATAACTGTTTGTCGAATCCGTGATGCATGTAATGTGTTCGGAGCACAGAATGTCACGGTCAGGTAAACTATGTAAATTACATGTCTATCGGGTAGAAGTCAATAAAAGAGCATTTTTCTGCAAAATATGCCTCATTTCCGAAACTGGCTATTGGAAAAGTCTGTGAAATCAGGGTAAATGTTTCTTGGTGTAAATATGCCCTGCATGGTTTTGAAAGTTTGGTAATCCACAAGTTCTCAACTCAGTAATGAATGTTTGTAGTATCCTTGATGCATGTAACAGGTTCGGAATGCGGAATATCACGGTGAGGAAACTATGTAAATTGTCGATTGGTTAGAACTCGCTCCAAGAGAATTTTTCTGTGAAATCTACCTCAATTTCAAAACTGGTGTTAGGAAAAAGCTGGGAAATGAGAGTAAAATTTCTTCCGTGTTAATATGCCCAGTTTGGTGAAGAATGTTCATTAATCCTCGTGCTCACAACTAAGTAATGAATGTTTTTTCGAATCCATGATGCATGTAACGTGTTCGGAACACACAATATCATGGTGAGGAGACTATATAAACTACAGGTCTAGTGCGTACAACACGCTCAAAGAGCATTTTACTGAGCAATCTGCCTCATTTTTAAACTGCCGTTAGAAAAATGCTGTAAAATCAGAGTAAATGCTGTAGTTGCACATATGCCTTTAATGGTGAATGAAATTTAGGGAATCCACATGCAAACAACTCATTAAAGAATGATTGTCGAATTCATGATTCATGTAGCATGTTCATAGCACGGAATGTCACGGTGAGTGAAACAAATTAAATAAAATGTCTAGTGGGTCAACTCACTCAAAGAAGATTTTTCTGCGCAATATGCATCATTTTCTATATAGGAATGAGGAAAAAGCTGCGAAATAAGAGTAAATGATTCTAGGTGTTAATATGCCTTGTACGGTGGATGATAGTTGGATAATCCACATGCTCACAACTCAGTAATGAAAGTTTTTCCAATGCGTGATGAATATAATGTGTTTGGAACACGGAATGACATGGTCAAGTAAGCTATGTAAATTACATATCTGTCGGGTAGAACTCGCTAAATGACCATTTTTATGTGAAATAGGCCTCAATCCGAAACTCGCTTAAGGAAAAGCAGCAAAATCTGTGTAAATGTTTCTAGGTGACAATAGGAGTTTTATGGTGGATGAAATATCGATAATCCACATGCTCACAACTCATTAAAGAATCATTGTAGAATCCATCATGCATGTAGAGTGTTCGTAACACATTATATCATGGTGAGGGAAACTATGTAAATTAAAACTCAATTTGGTAGAACTCGCAGCAAGAGAATTTTTCTGTGATAATTTCATGATTTTTAAAACTGGGGTTAGGAAAAAGCTGAGAAATCAGTGTAAATATTTCTAGGTATGAATAGGCCATGCATGGTGAATGAAAGATCGGTAATCCACATGCTCACAACTCAGTAATGAATGTTTTTCAAGTCTGTGATGCAATTAATGTGTTTGGAAGGTGGAATGACACGGTCAGGTAAGCTATGGAAATTACATATCTGTCGGGTAGAACTCGCTATAAGACCATTTATCTGTGAAAAATAACTCATATCCAAAACTGGCGTTAGGAAAAGCTGCAAAATCTGAGTAAATGTTTCTAGGTGACTATATGCCTTTTATGGTGGATGAAAGTTCGGTACTCCACATGTTCACAACTCATTAAAGAATGTTTGTGCAATCCGTCATGTATGTAGCGTGTTCGAAACACAGAATATCATGGTTAGATAAACTGTGTAAATTAAATTTCTATTTAGTAGAACTCGTACCAAGAGGATTTTACTGCAAAAACTTCATGATTTCTGAAACAGGCGTTATGAAAAACATGCGAAAAATGAGAAAATATTTCTAGGAATAAATATGCCATTCATGGTGAATGAAAGTTTGTAATACACATGCTCACATCTCAGTAATGAATTTTTGTCGAATCCGGGATGCTTGTATTGTGTTGGGAACACGGATGTCACGTTCTGGAAAACAATGTAATTTACATGGCTCGTGTGTAGAACACACTCAAAGAGAATTTTTCAGCACAATCTTTCTCATTTTCTAACCTGGCGATAAGAATAAGCTGCAAAATCAAGGTAAATAATTCTATGTGTAAGGATTCCTTTTATGGTGAATGAAAGTTCGGTAATCCACATGCTCACAGCTCAGTAACCATTGTTTGTCGAATCCATAATGAGTGTAGCATTTTCGGAACACCGAATGTCACGGTGAGGGAAAGAAATTATATTACATGTCTATTGGGTAGAACTCGCTCCAAGAGTATTTTTCTAAGAAAACTGCCTGATTTTCGAATCTGACATTAGGGAAAATCTGCGCACACAGACTAAGTGTTTCTAGGTGTAAAATGCCTTGTATGGTGGATGAAAGTTCTCTAATCCACATTCTCAGAACTCAGTAATGATTGTTTGTCGAATCCGTGATACATAAAGCCTGTTCTGAACACGGAACGTCATGGTGAGGGAAACTGTGTAAATTACATATCTATTGGTTATAAATCGCTCCAAGAGGATTTTTATGAGAAATCTACCGCATTTTCGGATGTGACATTAGGAAAAACCTGCGAAAACAGAGTAAGTGTTTCTATGTGTAAATATGCCTTCTACGGTGGATGAAAGTTCAGTAATCCACATGTTCACAACTCAGAAATAAATGTTTGATGAATCCGTCATGCATGTAGTGCGTTCAGAACACGGATATTCACGGTGAGGGCAACTATGTAAATTACACGTCTATTGTGTATAACTTACTCCACAAAGATATTTCTGTGGAAACTGCCTGATTTTAGATACTGGCATTAGAAAAAAGATGCGAACTGAAAATAAATATTTCTAGGTGTTTATATGCCTTGAATGGTGATTGAAAGTTCGGTTATCCACATGCTCACAACTCAGTAATGAATGATTTTCGAATCAGTGTTGTATTTAACGTGATCAGAAGATGGAATGACACAATCAGTTAAGCTATGTAAATTACATATCTATAGGGAAGAGCTCCCTACAAGAGCATTTTTCCGTGAAATATTCCTCATTTACGAAACTGATGTTAGGAAAAGCTGCGAAATCTGAGTAAATGCTTCTAGGTGACAATATGCCTTTTATGGTGGATGAAAGATCGGTAATCCACATGCTCACAACTCAGTAAGTCATGTTTGTCAAATCCATCATGCATGTAGCATGCTCGGAACATGGAATATCATGGTGAGTGACACCATGTAAATTAAAATACTATTAGATAGGACTCGCCCCAAGTGAATATTTCTGCGAAATCTTCATGAATTTTGAAACTGGCGTTAGGAAATTTCTGAGAAATCTGGTAATTATTTCTAGGTATAAATATGCCTTGAATGGTGGATGAAAGATCGCAATACACATACTCACATCTCAGTAGTGAATGCTTGTGAAATCCTTGATGCTTGTAGAATGTTCGGAACACGGAATGTCACTGTGAGAGAAATTATGTGAGTTATATTTCTATTGGGTAGATCTCGCTCCAAGAGCATTTGTGTGTGAAATCCCCTCATTTTCGAAACTGTCTTTAGGAAAATACTGTGAACTCAGAGTAAATGTTTCTTGGTGTAAATATGCCCTGTATGGTGTTGAAAGTTGTTAATCCACATGATCTCACCTCTGTAATGCATGTTTGTCGTATCCGTGATGCATGTTACGTGTTCGGAACACGGAAAATCTTGCTGAGGAAACTATGTAAATTACATGCCGATTTGGTAGAACTCGCTCCAAGAGAAGTTTTCTGTGATATCTACCTCATTTTCGAAACTGGTGTTAGGAATAAGCTGGGAGATCAGAGAAAAATTTTCTAGGTGTAACTCTGCCATGTATGGGGATGAAAGTTCAGTAATCCACATGCTCATAACTCAGTCATGAATGTTTTTTCGAATCCGTGTTGCATGTATTGTGTTCGTATCACGGAATGTCACGGTGGAGGAAGAAAAGTAAATTACATGTCTCTTGGTTAGTATTCGCTCCAAGAGAATTTTTTTGAGAAAACTGCCTGATTTTGAAATCCAGCGTTATGAATAACCTGCAAACTGAGAATAAATATATCTAGTTGTTAATATGACTTGTATGGAGGATGAAAGTTCGGTAATTCATGAAAAATGCTCACAACTCATTAAAAAAATTTGTCGAATCCATGATGCATTTATCGTGTTCAGAACATGGAAATTCATTGGTGAGTGAAACAATTTAAATAAAAGTTCTAGTGGATACAACACAATCAAAGAGGATTTTTCTGCGCAATATACCTCATTTTCTAAACTGGAGTTAAGAAAATGCTGTGAAATAATATTAAATATTCTTGGTGTAAATATGCCTTTCATACTAGGTGAAAGTTCAGTAATCCACATGCTAACAACTCATTAGTGAATATGTGTCGAATCCGTGATGCATGTAGCATATACGGAACAAGGAATTACACGGTGAGGGAATCTCTGTCAATTATATTTCTGTTGGATAGAACTCGATGTAAGACGGTTTTTCTGTGAAAACTGCCTGTTTTTCAAAACTGGCATTAGAAAATAGCTGGGAAATCAGAGTAAATAATTCCAAGTGTTAATATTCCTTGAATGGTGAATGAAAGCTGGGTAATGCACATGCTCACAAATCAGTAATAACTGTTTGTCGAATCCGTGATGCATGTAATGTGTTCGGAGCACAGAATGTCACGGTCAGGTAAACTATGTAAATTACATGTCTATCGGGTAGAAGTCAATAAAAGAGCATTTTTCTGCAAAATATGCCTCATTTCCGAAACTGGCTATTGGAAAAGTCTGTGAAATCAGGGTAAATGTTTCTTGGTGTAAATATGCCCTGCATGGTTTTGAAAGTTTGGTAATCCACATGTTCTCACCTCAGTTATGAATGTTTGTCGTATCCTTGATGCATGTAACAGGTTCGGAATGCGGAATATCTCGGTGAGGAAACTATGTAAATTCAATGTCGATTGGGAAGAACTCGCTCCAAGAGAATTTTTCTGTGAAATCTACCTCAATTCCAAACTGGTGTTAGGAAAAAGCTGGGAAATAAGAGTAAAATTTCTTTGATGTCAGTATGCCCAATTTGGTGATGAATGTTCTTTAATCCTCGTGCTCATAACTCAGTAATGAATGTTTTTTCGAAACCATGATGCATGTAACGTGTTCGGAACACAGAATATCATGGTGAAGAGACTATGTAAACTACATGTCTAGTGGGTACATCAATTTCAAAGTGTATTTTACTGAGCCATCTGCCTCATTTTTAAACTGGCATTAGAAAAACTTGCAAAATCTGAGTAAATTCTGTAGGTGCACATATGCCTTTAATGGTGAATGAGATTTCGGTAATCCACATGCTCAAAACTCAGTAATGAATGTTTTTCAAGTCTGTGATGCAATTAATGTGTTTGGAAGATGGAATGACACGGTCAGGTAAGCTATGGAAATTACATATCTGACGGGTAGAACTCACTATAAGAACATTTATCTGTGAAAAATACCTCACATCCAAAACTGGCGTTAGGAAAATCTGTGAAATCTGAGTAAATGCTTCTAGATGACAATATGCCTTTTATGGTGGATGAAAGTTCGGTACTCCACATGCTCACAACTCTTTAAAGAATGTTTGTGCAATCCGTCATGCATGTAGCGTGTTCGAAACACAGAATATCATGGTTAGGGAAACTGTGTAAATTAAATTTCTATTTGGTAGAACTCGCACCAAGAGGATTTTACTGCAAAAACTTCATGATTTCTGAAACAGGCGTTATGAAAAACCTGCGAAAAATGAGAAAATATTTCTAGGAATAAATATGCCATTCATGGTGAATGAAAGTTTGTAATACACATGCTCACATCTCAGTAATGAATTTTTGTCGAATCCGGGATGCTTGTATTGTGTTGGGAACACGGATGTCACGTTCTGGAAAAAAATGTAATTTACATGACTCGTGTGTAGAACACACTCAAAGAGAATTTTTCAGTACAATCTTTCTCATTTTCTAACCTGGCGATAAGAATAAGCTGC
The DNA here is from genome assembly GCF_036321535.1 of Camelus dromedarius. Lineage (NCBI taxonomy): Eukaryota > Metazoa > Chordata > Mammalia > Artiodactyla > Camelidae > Camelus > Camelus dromedarius. The sequence continues at coordinate 4,778,290 of NW_026989731.1, forward strand.
AAAATCAAGGTAAATAATTCTATGTGTAAGGATTCCTTTTACGGTGAATGAAAGTTCGGTAATCCACATGCTCACAGCTCAGTAACCATTGTTTGTCGAATCCGTAATGCGCGTAGCATTTTCGGAACACCGAATGTCACGGTGAGGGAAAGAAATTATATTACATGTCTATTGGGTAGAACTCGCTCCAAGAGTATTTTTCTATGAAAACTGCCTGATTTTCGAATCTGACATTAGGGAAAATCTGCGCACACAGACTAAGTGTTTCTAGGTGTAAAATGCCTTGTATGGTGGATGAAAGTTCTCTAATCCACATTCTCAGAACTCAGTAATGATTGTTTGTCGAATCTGTGATACATAAAGCCTGTTCTGAACACGGAACGTCATGGTGAGGGAAACTGTGTAAATTACATGTCTATTGGTTATAAATCGCTCCAAGAGGATTTTTATGTGAAATCTACCGCATTTTCGGATGTGACATTAGGAAAAACCTGTGAAAACAGAGTAAGTGTTTCTATGTGTAAATATGCCTTCTACGGTGGATGAAAGTTCAGTAATCCACATGTTCACAACTCAGAAATAAATGTTTGTCGAATCCGTCATGCATGTAGTGTGTTCAGAACACAGATATTTATGGTGAGGGCAACTATGTAAATTACAAATCTATAGTGTATAACTTCCTCCACAAGGATATTTCTGTGGAAACTGCCTGATTTTTGATACTGGCATTAGAAAAAAGATGCAAACTCAAAATAAATATTTCTAGGTGTTTATATGCCTTGAATGGTGATTGAAAGTTAGCTTATCCACATGCTCACAACTCAGTAATGAATGTTTTTCGAATCCGTGTTGTATTTAACGTGATCGGAAGACGGAATGACACAAACAGTTAAGCTATGTAAATTACATATCTATAGGGAAGAGCTCCCTACAAGAGCATTTTTCCACGAAATATGTCTCATTTCCGAAACTGATGTTAGGAAAAGCTGCGAAATCTGAGTAAATGCTTCTAGGTGACAATATGCCTTTTATGGTGGATGAAAGATCGGTAATCCTCATGCTCACAACTCAGTAAGTAATGTTTGTCAAATCCGTCATGCACGTAGCGTGCTCGGAATATGGAATATCATGGTGAGGGAAACTATGTAAATTAAAATACTATTTGAACCGACTCTCCCCAAGAGAATATTTCTGCACAATCTTCATGATTTTTGAAACTGGCGTTAGGAAATTTCTGCGAAATCTGGTAAAAATTTCTAGGTATAAATATGCCTTGCATGGTGGATGAAAGATCTCAATACACATACTCAAATCTCAGTAATGAATGCTTGTGAAATCCTTGATGCTTGTAGAATGTTCGGAACACGGAATGTCTCGGTGATTGAAATTATGTGAGTTACATTTCTATTGGGTAGATCTCGCTCCAAGAGCATTTGTGTGTGAAATCTCCCTCATTTTCGAAACTGTCTTTAGGAAAATACTGTGAACTCAGAGTAAATGTTTCTTGGTGTAAATATGCCCTGTATGGTGTTGAAAGTTTGTTAACCCACATGTTCTCACCTCTGTAATGCATGTTTTTCGTATCCGTGATGCATGTTACATGTTCGGAACACGGAATTTCACGCTGAGGAAACTATGTAAATTACATGCCGATTGGGTAGAACTCGCTCCAAGAGAAGTTTTCTGTGATATCTACCTCATTTTCGAAACTGGTGTTAGGAATAAGCTGGGAAATCAGAGAAAAATTTTCTAGGTGTAACTCTGCCATGTATGGGGATGAAAGTTCAGTAATCCACATGCTCACAACTCAGTCATGAATGTTTTTTTGAATCCGTGTTACATGTAGTGTGTTCGTAACACGGAATGTCACGGTGGAGGAAGAAAAGTAAATTACATGTCTATTGGTTAGAATTCGCTCCAAGAGGAATTTTTTGAAAAAACTGCCTGATTTTGGAATCCGGCTTTATGAATAACCTGGAAACTGAGAATAAATATATCTAGAAGTTAATATGCCTTGTATGGTGGATGAAAGTTCGGTAATTCATGAAAAATAATCACAACTCATTAAAAACATTTGTCAAATCCGTGATGCATCTATCGTGTTCAGAACATGGAAAGTCACGGTGAGTGAAACAATTTAAATAAAATTTCTAGTGGATTAAACACACTCAAAGAGGATTTTTCTGTGCAATATGCCTCATTTTCTAAACTGGAGTTAAGAAAATGCTGTGAAATAAAATTAAATGCTTCTCGGTGTTACTATGCCTGTCATAGTAGGTGAAAGTTCAGTAATCCACATGCAAACAACTCAGTAGTGAATATGTGTTGAATCCGTGATGCATGTAGCATATATGGAACATGGAATTACACGGTGAGGGAATCTCTGTCAATTAGATTTCTGTTGGATAGTACTCGATGTAAGACAGTTTTTCTGTGAAAACTGCCTGTTTTTCAAAACTGGCATTAGACAAAAGCTGTGAACTCAGAGTAATTAATTCTAAGTGTTAATATTCCTTGAATGGTGAATGAAAGCTCGGTAATCCACATGCTCACAAATGAGTAATAACTGTTTCTCGAATCCATGATGCGTGTAATGTGTTCGGAGCACAGAATGTCACGGTCAGGTAAACTATGTAAATTACATATCTATCGGGTAGAACTCGATAAAAGAGCATTTTTCTGCAAAATATGCCTCACTTCCGTAACTGGCTTTTGGAAAAGACATTGAAATCTGGGTAAATATTTCTTGGTGTAAATATGCCCTGTATGGTGTTGAAAGTTTGGTAATCCACATGTTCTCACCTCAGTAATTAATGTTTGTCTTATCCCTGATGCATGTAACAGGTTCGAAATGCGGAATATCACGGTGAGGGAACTATGTAAATTCAAAGTCGATTGGGAAGAACTCTCTCCAAGAGAATTTTTCTGTGATATCTACTTCAATTTCAAAACTGGTGTTAGGAAATACTGGGAAATAAGAGTTAACTTTCTTCGGTGTTAATATGCCCATTTTGGTGTTGAATGTTCATTAATCCTCCTGCTCACAACTCAGTAATGAATGTTTTTTCGAATCCATGATGCATGTAACGTGTTCGGAACACAGAATATCATGGTGAGGAGACTATGTAAACTACAGGTCTAGTGGGTACAACACAATCAAAGAGTATTTTACTGAGCAATCTGCCTCATTTTTAAACTGCCGTTAGAAAAATTCTGCAAAATCAGAGTAAATGCTGTAGGTGCACATATGCCTTAAATGGTGAATGAAATTTAGGTAATCCACATGCTCACAGCTCATTAAAAAATGATTGTCGAATCCATGATTCATGTAGCATGTTCAAAGCACGGAATGTCACGGTGAGTGAAACAATTTAAATAAAATGTCTAGTGGGTCAACTCACTCAAAGAAATTTTTCTGCGCAATATGCCTCATTTTCTATACTGGAGTGAGGAAAAAGCTGTGAAATAAGAGTAAATGCTTCTAGGTGTTAATATGCCTTGTATGGTGGATGAGAGTTGGGTAATCCACATGTTCACAGCTCAGTAATATAAGTTTTACCATTCTGTGATGAAATTAATGTGTTTGGAACACGGAATGACATGGTCAAATAAGCTATGTAAATTACATATCTGTCGGGTAGAACTCGCTAAATGACCATTTTTATGTGAAATATGCCTCATATCAGAAGCTGGCTTAAGGAAAAGCAGCGAAATCTGTGTAAATGCTTCTAGGTGACAATAGGGCTTTTATGGTGGATGCCATTTCGATAATCCACATGCTCACAACCCATTAAAGAATGTCGAATCCATCATGCATGTAGCGTGTTCATGACACAGTATTTCATGGTGAGGGGAAATATGTAAATTCAAATTCTATTTGGTAGGGCCCGCAGCAAGTGTATTTTAATGTGATAATTTCATGATTTTTAAAACTGGCTTTAGGAATAAGCTGAGAAATCAGTGTAAATATTTCTAGGTATGAAGAGGCCATGCATGGTGGATGAAAGATCGTTAATCCACATGTTCACAACTCAGTAAGTAATGTTTGTCAAATCTGTCATGCATGTAGCGTGCTCGGAATGTGGAATATCTTGGTCAGGGAAACTATGTAAATTAAAATAGTAGTTGAAAAGACTCGCTCCAAGAGGAGTTTTCTGCGAAGGCTTCATGATTTTTGAAACTGGCATTAGAAATTTCTGCAAAATCTGGTAAAAATTTCTAGGAATAAATATGCCTTGCATGGTGGATGAAAGATCGTAATACACAAACTCACATCTCAGTAATGAATGCTTGTGAAATCCTTGATGCTTGTAGAATGTTCGGATCATGGAAGGTCACGGTGTGAGAAATTATGTAAATTATATTTCTATTGGGTAGAACTCGCTCCAAGAGCTTTTGTCTGCGAATTCTCCCTCATTCTCCAAACTGTCATTAGGAAAAACTGTGAACTCAGAGTAAAACTTTCTTGGTGTAAATATGCCCTCTTTGGTGTTGAAAGATTGTTAATCCACATGTTCTCACCTCTGTAATGCATGTTTGTCTTATCCGTGATGCATGTAATGTGTTCGGAACATGGAATATCACGCTGAGGGATCTATATAAATTACATGCCGATTGGATAGAACTCGCTCCAAGAGAATTTTTCTGTGATATCTACCTCATTTTCGAAACTGGTGTTAGGAAAAAGCTGGGAAATCATAGAAAAATTTCCTAGGTTAACTCTGCCATGTATGGGGAACAATGTTCAGCAATCCACATGCTCACGACTCATTCATGAATGTTTTTTCGAATCCGTGTTGCATGCAGCGTGTTTGTAACACGGAATGTCACGGTGGAGGAAGAAATGTTAATTACATGTCTATTGGTTAGAACTCGCTCCAAGAGAATTTTTTTGAGAAAAATGCTTGATTTTGGAATCTGGCGTTATGAATAACCAGCGAACTGAGATTAAATATATCTAGGAATAAATATGCCTTTTATGGTGGATGAAAGATCGGTAATTCATGAAAAATGATCACAACTCATTAAAAATGTTTGTCTAAATCCATGATGCATGTATCGTGTTCAGATCATGGAAAGTCACGGTGAGTGAAACAATTTAAATAAAAAGTCTAGTGGATACAACACACTCAAAGAGGATTTTTCTGTGCAATATGTCTCATTTTCTAAACTGGAGTTAAGAAAATGCTGCGAAATAAGATTAAATGCTTCTCGGTGTTATTATGCCTCTCATAGTAGGTGAACGTTCAGTAATCCACATGCAAACAACTCAGTAGTGAATATGTGTTGAATCCGTGATGCATGTAGCATATATGGAACACGGAATTACATGGTGAGGGAATCTCTGTCAATTTGATTTCTGTTGGATAGAACTCGATGTAAGACAGTTTTTCTGTGAAAACTGCCTGTTTTTCAAACTGACATTAGAAAATAGCTGGGAACTCAGAGTAAATAATTCTAAGTGTTAATATTCCTTGAATGGTGAATGAAAGCTCGGTAATGCACATGCTCACAAATCAGCAATAACTGTTGGTCGAATCCGTGATGTATGTAATGTGTTCGGAGCACAAAATGTCACGGTCAGGTAAACTATGTAAATTACATGTCTATCTGGTTGAACTCGATGAAAGAGCATTTTTCTGCAAAATATGCCTCACTTCGGAAACTGGCTTTTGGAAAAAACTGTGAAATCTGGGTAAATGTTTCTTGGTGTAAATATGCCCTGTATTTTGTTGTAAGTTTGGTAATCCACATGTTCTCAACTTAGTAATGAATGTTTGTCTTATCACTGATGCATGTAACAGGTCCGGAATGCGGAATATCACGGTGAGGAAACTATGTAAATTCAATGTCTATTGGGAAGAACACGTTCCAAGAGAATTTTTCTGTGAAATCTACCTCAATTTCAAAACTGGTGTTAGGAAATACTGGGAAATAAGAGTTAACTTTCTTCGGTGTTAATATGCCCATTTTGGTGATGAATGTTCATTAATCCTCATGCTCACAACTCAGTAATGAATGTTTTTTAGAATCCATGATGCATGTAACGTGTTCGGAACACAGAATATCATGGTGAGGAGACTATGTAAACTACAGGTCTAGTGGGTACAACACACTCAAAGAGTACTTTACTGAGCAATCTGCCTCATTTTTAAACTGCCGTTAGAAAAATGCTGTAAAATCAGAGTAAATGCTGTAGGTGCACATATGCCTTAAATGGTGAATGAAATTTAGGTAATCCACATGCTCACAACTCATTAAAGAATGATTGTCGAATCCATGTTTCATGTAGCATGTTCAAAGCACGGAATGTCACGGTGAGTGAAACAATTTAAATAAAATGTCTAGTGGGTCAACCCACTGAAAGAAATTTTTCTGCGCAATATGCCTCATTTTCTATACTGGAGTGAGGAAAAAGCTGCGAAATAAGAGTAAATGCTTCTAGGTGTTAATATGCCTTGTATGGTGGATGAGAGTTGGGTAATCCACATGTTCACAGCTCAGTATTTTAAGTTATACCATTCTGTGATGAAATTAATGTGTTTGGAACACGGAATGACATGGTCAAATAAGCTATGTAAATTACATATCTGTCGGGTAGAACTCGCTAAATGAGCATTTTTATGTGAAATATGCCTCATATCAGAAGCTGGCTTAAGGAAAAGCAGCGAAATCTGTGTAAATGCTTCTAGGTGACAATAGGGCTTTTATGGTGGATGCAATTTCGATAATCCACATGCTCACAACCCATTAAAGAATGTCGAATCCATCATGCATGTAGCGTGTTCATGACACTGTATTTCATGGTGAGGGGAACTATGTAAATTCAAATTCTATTTGGTAGGACCCGCAGCAAGAGTATTTTACTGTGATAATTTCATGATTTTTAAAACTGGCTTTAGGAATAACCTGAGAAATCTGTGTAAATATTTCTAGGTATGAAGAGGCCATGCATGGTGGATGAAAGATCGTTAATCCACATGTTCACAACTCAGTAAGTAATGTTTGTCAAATCTGTCATGCATGTAGCGTGCTCGGAATATGGAATATCATGGTCAGGGAAACTATGTAAATTAAAATAGTATTTGAAAGGACTCGCCCCAAGAGGAGTTTTCTGCGAAGGCTTCATGATTTTTGAAACTGACATTAGGAAATTTCTGCAAAATCTGGTAAAAATTTCTAGGAATAAATATGCCTTGCATGGTGGATGAAAGATCGTAGTACACATACTCACATCTCAGTAATGAATGCTTGTGAAATCCTTGATGCTTGTAGAATGTTCGGAACACGGAATGTCATGGTGAGGGAAAGAAATTATATTACATGTCTATTGGGTAGAACTCGCTCCAAGGGTATTTTTCTATGAAAACTGCCTGATTTTCGAATCTGACATTAGGGAAAATCAGCGCACACAGACTAAGTGTTTCTAGGTGTAAAATGCCTTGTATGGTGGATGAAAGTTCTCTAATCCGCATTCTCAGATCTCAGTAATGATTGTCGAATCCGTGATACATAAATCGTGTACTGAACACGGAACTTCATGGTGTGGGAAACTGTGTAAATTACATGTCTATTGGTTATAAATCGCTCCAAGAGGATTTTTATGTGAAATCTACCGCATTTTCGGATGTGACATTAGGAAAAACCTGCGAAAACAGAGTAAGTGTTTCTATGTGTAAATATGCCTTCTATGGTGGATGAAAGTTCAGTAATCCACATGTTCACAACTCAGAAATAAATGTTTGACGAATCCGTCATGCATGTAGTGTGTTCAGAACACGGATATTCACGGTGAGGGCAACTATGTAAATTACACGTCTATTGTGTATAACTTCCTCCACAAGGATATTTCTGTGGAAACTGCCTGATTTTTGATACTGGCATTAGAAAAAGATGCGAACTCAAAATAAATATTTCTAGGTGTTTATATGCCTTGAATGGTGATTGAAAGTTCGGTTATCCAACATGCTCACAACTCAGTAATGAATGTTTTTCGAATCCGTGTTGTATTTAACGTGATCGGAAGACGGAATGACACAAACAGTTAAGCTATGTAAATTACATATCTATAGGGAAGAGCTCCCTACAAGAGCATTTTTCCGCGAAATATGCCTCATTTACGAAACTGATGTTAGGAAAAGCTGCGAAATCTGAGTAAATGCTTCTAGGTGACAATATGCCTTTTATGGTGGATGAAAGATCGGTAATCCTCATGCTTACAACTCAGTAAGTAATGTTTGTCAAATCCGTCATGCATGTAGTGTGCACGGAACACGGAATATCATGGTGAGGGAAACTATATAAATTAAAATACTATTTGAACCAACTCTCCCCAAGAGAATATTTCTGCGCAATCTTCATGATTTTTGAAACTGGCGTTAGGAAATTTCTGCGAAATCTGTAAAAATTTCTAGGTATAAATATGCCTTGCATGGTGGATGAAATATCTCAATACACATACTCACATCTCATTAATGAATGCTTGTGAAATCCTTGATGCTTGTAGAATGTTCAGAACACGGAATGTCTCGGTGATTGAAATTATGTGAGTTACATTTCTATTGGGTAGATCTCGCTCCAAGAGCATTTGTGTGTGAAATCTCCCTCATTTTCGAAACTGACTTTAGGAAAATACTGTGAACAAAGAGTAAATATTTCTTGGTGTAAATATGCCCTGTATGGTGTTGAAAGTTTGTTAATCCACATGTTCTCACGTCTTTAATGCATGTTTTTCGTATCCGCGATGCATGTTACATGTTCGGAACACGGAATATCACGCTGAGGAAACTATGTAAATTACATGCCGATTGGGTAGAACTCGCTCCAAGAGAAGTTTTCTGTGATATCTACCTCATTTTCGAAACTGGTGTCAGGAAAAAGCTGGGAAATCAGAGAAAAATTTTCTAGGTGTAACTCTGCCATGTATGGGGATGAAAGTTCAGTAATCCACATGCTCACAACTCAGTCATGAATGTTTTTTTGAATCCGTGTTACATGTAGTGTGTTCGTAACACGGAATGTCACGGTGGAGGAAGAAAAGTAAATTACATGTCTATTGGTTAGAATTCGCTCCAAGAGGAATTTTTTGAGAAAACAGCCTGATTTTGGAATCTGGTTTTATGAATAACCTGCAAACTGAGAATAAATATATCTAGGAAATAAATATGCCTTTTATGGTGGATGAAAGTTCGGTAATTCATGAAAAATAATCACAACTCATTAAAAATATTTGTCAAATCCATGATGCATGTATCGTGTTCAGAACGTGAAAAGTCACCGTGAGTGAAATAATTTAAATAAAATTTCTAGTGGATAAAACACACTCAAAGAGGATTTTTCTGTGCATTATGCCTCATTTTCTAAACTGGAGTTAAGAAAATGCTGTGAAATAAATTTAAATGCTTCTCGGTGTTAATATGCCTGTCATAGTAGGTGAAAGTTCAGTAATCCATATGCAAACAACTCAGTAGTGAATATGTGTTGAATCCGTGATGCATGTAGCATATATGGAACACGGAATTACACGGTGAGGGAATCTCTGTCAATTAGATTTCTGTTGGATAGTACTCGATGTAAGACATTTTTTCTGTGAAAACTGCCTGTTTTTCAAAACTGGCATTAGACAAAAGCTGTGAACTCAGAGTAATTAATTCTAAGTGTTAATATTCCCTGAATGGTGAACGAAAGCTCGGTAATCCACATGCTCACAAATGAGTAATAACTGTTTCTCGAATCCATGATGCATGTAATGTGTTCGGAGCACAGAATGTCACGGTCAGGTAAACTATGTAATTTACATGTCTATCGGGTAGAACTCGGTAAAAGAGCATTTTTCTGCAAAATATGCCTCACTTCCGTAACTGGCTTTTGGAAAAGACTGTGAAATCAGTGTAAATGTTTCTTGGTGTAAATATGCCCTGTATGGTGTTGAAAGTTTGGTAATCCACATGTTCTCACCTCAGTAATGAATGTTAGTCTTATCCCTGATGCATGTAACAGGTCCGGAATGCGGAATATCACGGTGAGGGAACTATGTAAATTCAAAGTCGATTGGGAAAAACTCTCTCCAAGAGAATTTTTCTGTGATATCTACTTCAATTTCAAAACTGGTGTTAGGAAATACTGGGAAATAAGAGTTAACTTTCTTCGGTGATAATATGCCCATTTTGGTGATGAATGTTCATTAATCCTCCTGCTCACAACTCAGTAATGAATGTTTTTTCGAATCCATGATGCATGTAACGTGTTCGGAACACAGAATATCATGGTGAGGAGACTATGTAAACTACAGGTCTAGTGGGTACAACACACTCAAAGAGTATTTTACTGAGCAATCTGCCTCATTTTTAAACTGCCGTTAGAAAAATGCTGCAAAATCAGAGTAAATGCTGTAGGTGCACATATGCCTTAAATGGTGAATGAAATTTAGGTAATCCACATGCTCACATCTCATTAAAGAATGATTGTTGAATCCATGATTCATGTAGCATGTTCAAAGCACGGAATGTCACGGTGAGTGAAACAATTTAAATAAAATGTCTAGTGGGTCAACTCACTCAAAGAAATTTTTCTGCGCAATATGCCTCATTTTCTATACTGGAGTGAGGAAAAAGCTGCGAAATAAGAGTAAATGCTTCTAGGTGTTAATATGCCTTGTATGGTGGATGAGAGTTGGGTAATCCACATGTTCACAGCTCAGTAATATAAGTTTTACCATTCTGTGATGAAATTAATGTGTTTGGAACACGGAATGACATGGTCAAATAAGCTATGTAAATTACATATCTGTCGGGTAGAACTCGCTAAATGAGCATTTTTATGTGAAATATGCCTCATATCAGAAGCTGGCTTAAGGAAAAGCAGCGAAATCTGTGTAAATGCTTCTAGGTGACAATAGGGCTTTTATGGTGGATGCAATTTCGATAATCCACATGTTCACAACCCATTAAAGAATGTCGAATCCATCATGCATGTAGCGTGTTCATGACACTGTATTTCATGGTGAGGGGAACTATGTAAATTCAAATTCTATTTGGTAGGACACGCAGCAAGAGGATTTTACTGTGATAATTTCATGATTTTTAAAACTGGCTTTAGGAATAAGCTGAGAAATCAGTGTAAATATTTCTAGGTATGAAGAGGCCATGCATGATGAATGAAAGATCGGTAATCCACATGTTCACAACTCAGTAAATAATGTTTGTCAAATCTGTCATGCATGTAGCGTGCTCGGAATATGGAATATCATGGTCAGGGAAACTATGTAAATTAAAATAGTATTTGAAAGGACTCGCCCAAGAGGAGTTTTCTGCGAAGGCTTCATAATTTTTGAAACTGGCATTAGGAAATTTCTGCAAAATCTGATAAAAGTTTCTAGGAATAAATATGCCTTGCATGGTGGATGAAAGATCGTAATACACAAACTCACATCTCAGTAATGAATGCTTGTGAAATCCTTGATGCTTGTAGAATATTCGGAACATGGAAGGTCACGGTGAGAGAAATTATGTAAATTATATTTCTATTGGGTAGAACTCGCTCCAAGAGCATTTGTCTGCGAAATCTCCCTCATTCTCCAAACTGTCATTAGGAAAAAACTGTGAACTCAGAGTAAATCTTTCTTGGTGTAAATATGCCCTCTTTGGTGTTGAAAGATTGTTAATCCACATGTTCTCACCTCTGTAATGCATGTTTGTCTTATCCGTGATGCATGTAATGTGTTCAGAACATGGAATATCACGCTGAGGTATCTATATAAATTACATGCCGATTGGATAGAACTCGCTCCAAGAGAATTTTTCTGTGATATCTACCTCATTTTCGAAACTGGTGTTAGGAAAAAGCTGGGAAATCATAGAAAAATTTCCTAGGTTTACTCTGCCATGTATGGGGAACAATGTTCAGCAATCCACATGCTCATGACTCATTCATGAATGTTTTTTCGAATCCGTGTTGCATGCAGCGTGTTTGTAACACGGAATGTCACGGTGGAGGAAGAAATGTAAATTACATGTCTATTGGTTAGAACTCGCTCCAAGAGAATTTTTTTGAGAAAAATGCTTGATTTTGGAATCTGGCGTTATGAATAACCAGCGAACTGAGATTAAATATATCTAGGAATAAATATGCCTTTTATGGTGGATGAAAGATCGGTAATTCATGAAAAATGATCACAACTCATTAAAAATGTTTGTCTAAATCCATGATGCATGTATCGTGTTCAGATTATGGAAAGTCACGGTGAGTGAAATAATTTAAATAAAAAGTCTAGTGGATACAACACACTCAAAGAGGATTTTTCTGTGCAATATGTCTCATTTTCTAAACTGGAGTTAAGAAAATGCTGCGAAATAAGATTAAATGCTTCTCGGTGTTATTATGCCTCTCATAGTAGGTGAACGTTCAGTAATCCACATGCAAACAACTCAGTAGTGAATATGTGTTGAATCCGTGATGCATGTAGCATATATGGAACACGGAATTACATGGTGAGGGAATCTCTGTCAATTTGATTTCTGTTGGATAGAACTCGATGTAAGACAGTTTTTCTGTGAAAACTGCCTGTTTTTCAAACTGATATTAGAAAATAGCTGGGAACCCAGAGTAAATAATTCTAAGTGTTTATATTCCTTGAATGGTGAATGAAAGCTCGGTAATGCACATGCTCACAAATCAGCAATAACTGTTGGTCAAATCCGTGATGTATGTAATGTGTTCAGAGCACAAAATGTCACGGTCAGGTAAACTATGTAAATTACATGTCTATCGGGTTGAACTCGATGAAAGAGCATTTTTCTGCAAAATATGCCTCACTTCGGAAACTGGCTTTTGGAAAAAACTGTGAAATCTGGGTAAATGTTTCTTGGTGTAAATATGCCCTGTATTTTGTTGAAAGTTTGGTAATCCACATGTTCTCAACTCAGTAATGAATATTTATAGTATCCTTGATGCATGTAACAGGTTCGGAATGCGGAATATCACGGTGAGGAAACTATGTAAATTGTCGATTGGTTAGAACTCGCTACAAGAGAATTTTTCTGTGAAATCTACCTCAATTTCAAAACTGGTTTTAGGAAATACTGGGAAATAAGGGTAAAATTTCTTCGGTGTTAATATGCCCATTTTGGTGATGAATGTTCATTAATCCTCGTGCTCAAAACTCAGTAATGAATGTTTTTTCGAATCCATGATGCATGTAACCTGTTCGGAACACAGAATATCATGGTGAGGAGACTATGTAAACTACAGGTCTAGTGGGTACAACACGCTCAAAGAGTATTTTACTGAGCAATCTGCCTCATTTTTAAACTGCCGTTAGAAAAATGCTGCAAAATCAGAGTAAATGCTGTAGGTGCACATATGCCATAAATGGTGAATGAAATTTAGGGAATCCACATGCAAACAACTCATTAAAGAATGATTGTCGAATCCATGATTCATGTAGCATGTTCAGAGCACAAAATGTCACGGTGAGTGAAACAAATTAAATACAATGTCTAGGGGTCAACTCACTCAAAGAAGATTTTTCTGCGCAATATGCCTCATTTTCTATACTGGAGTCAGGAAAAAGCTGCAAAATAAGAGTAAATGTTTCTAGGTGTTAATATGCCTTGTACGGTGGATGATAGTTGGATAATCCACATGCTCACAACTCAGTAATTAAAGTTTTTCCAATCCGTGATGAATATAATGTGTTTGGAACACGGAATGACATGGTCAAATAATCTATGTAAATTACATATCTGTCGGGTTGAACTCACTAAATGACCTTTTTTATGCGAAATAGGCCTCATATCCGAATCTCGCTTAAGGAAAAGCAGCGAAATCTGTGTAAATGCTTCTAGGTGACAATAGGAGTTTTATGGTGGATGAAATATCGATAATCCACATGATCACAACTCATTAAAGAATGTTTGTCGAATCCATCATGCATGTAGAGTGTTTGTACACATTATTTCATGGTGAGGGAAACTATGTAAATTAAAACTTTATTTGGTAAGACTCGCAGCAAGAGAATTTTTCTGTGATAATTTCATGAATTTTTAAAACTGGCGTTAGGAAAAACCTGAGAAATCAGTTTAAATATTTCTAGGTATGAATAGGCCATGCATGGTGGATGAAAGATCGGTAATCCACATGCTCACAACTCAGTAATGAATGTTTTTCAAGTCTGTGATGCAATTAATGTGTTTGGAAGTTGGAATGACACGATCAGGTAAGCTATGGAAATTACATATCTGTCCGGTAGAACTCGCTATAAGACCATTTATCTGTGAAAAATAACTCATATCCAAAACTGGCATTAGGAAAAGCTGCAAAATCTGAGTAAATGCTTCTAGGTGACAATATGCCTTTTATGGTGGATGAAAGTTCGGTACTCCACATGCTCACAACTCATTAAAGAATGTTTGTGCAATCCGTCATGTATGTAGCGTGTTTGAAACACAGAATATCATGGTTAGGGAAACTGTGTAAATAAAATTTTATTTAGTAGAACTCGTACCAAGAGGATATTACTGCAAAAACTTCATGATTTCTGAAACAGGCGTTATGAAAAACCTGTGAAAAATGAGAAAATATTTCTAGGAATAAATATGCCATTCATGGTGAATGAAAGTTTGTAATACACATGCTCACATCTCAGTAATGAATTTTTGTCGAATCCGGGATGCTTGTATTGTGTTGGGAACACGGATGTCACGTTATGGAAAACAATGTAATTTACATGTCTCGTGTTTAGAACACACTCAAAGAGAATTTTTCAGCACAATCTTTCTCATTTTCTTACCTGGCGATAAGAATAAGCTGCAAAATCAAGGTAAATAATTCTATGTGTAAGGATTCCTTTTACGGTGAATGAAAGTTCGGTAATCCACATGCTCACAGCTCAGTAACCATTGTTTGTCGAATCCGTAGAGCGTGTAGCATATTCGGAACACCGAATGTCACGGTGAGGGAAAGAAATTATATTACATATCTATTGGGTAGAACTCGCTCCAAGAGTATTTTTCTATGAAAACTGCCTGATTTTCGAATCTGACATTAGGGAAAATCTGCGCACACAGACTAAGTGTTTCTAGGTGTAAAATGCCTTGTATGGTGGATGAAAGTTCTCTAATCCACATTCTCAGAACTAAGTAATGATTGTTTGTCGAATCCGTGATACATAAAGCCTGTTCTGAACACGGAACGTCATGGTGAGGGAAACTGTGTAAATTACATGTCTATTGGTTATAAATCGCTCCAAGAGGATTTTTATGTGAAATCTACCGCATTTTCGGACGTGACATTAGGAAAAACCTGCGAAAACAGAGTAAGTGTTTCTATGTGTAAATATGCCTTCTACGGTGGATGAAAGTTCAGTAATCCACATGTTCACAACTCAGAAATAAATGTTTAACGAATCCGTCATGCATGTAGTGTGTTCAGAACACGGATATTCACGGTGAGGGCAACTATGTAAATTACACGTCTATTGTGTATAACTTCCTCCACAAGGATATTTCTGTGGAAACTGCCTGATTTTTGATACTGGCATTAGAAAAAAGATGCGAACTCTAAATAAATATTTCTAGGTGTTTATATGCCTTGAATGGTGATTGAAAGTTCGGTTATCCACATGCTCACAACTCAGTAATGAATGTTTTTCGAATCCGTGTTGTATTTAACGTGATCGGAAGACGGAATGACACAATAAGTTAAGCTATGTAAATTACATATCTATAGGGAAGAGCTCCCTACAAGAGCATTTTCCCGTGAAATATTCCTCATTTCCGAAACTGATGTTAGGAAAAGCTGCGAAATCTGAGTAAATGCTTCTAGGTGACAATATGCCTTTTATGGTGGATGAAAGATCGGTAATCCACATGCTCACAACTCAGTAAGTAATGTTTGTCAAATCCATCATGCATGTAGCATGCTCGGAACACGGAATATCATGGTGAGTGAAACCATGTAAATTAAAATACTATTTGATAGGACTCGCCCCAAGTGAATATTTCTGCGCAATCTTCATGAATTTTGAAACTGGCTTTAGGAAATTCTGCGAAATCTGGTAAATATTTCTAGGTATAAATATGCCTTGCATGGTGGATGAAAGATCGCTATACACATACTCACATCTCAGTAAGGAATGCTTGTGAAATCCTTGATGCTTGTAGAATGACGGAACACGGAAAGTCACGGTGAGGGAAATTATGTGAGTTACATTTCTATTGGGTAGATCTCGCTCCAAGAGCATATGTGTGTGAAATCCCCTCATTTTCGAAACTGTCTTTAGGAAAATACTGTGAACTCAGAGTAAATGTTTCTTGGTGTAAATATGCCCTGTATGGTGTTGAAAGTTTGTTAATCCACATGTTCTCACCTCTGTAATGCATGTTTGTCGTATCCGTGATGCATGTTACGTGTTCGGAACACGGAATATCACGCTGAGGAAACGATGTAAATTACATGCCGATTGGTTAGAACTCGCTCCAAGAGAAGTTTTCTGTGATATCTACCTCATTTTTGAAACTGGTGTTAGGAAAAAGCTGGGAAATCAGAGAAAAATTTTCTAGGTGTAACTCTGCCATGTATGGGGATGAAAGTTCAGTAATCCACATGCTCACAACTCAGTCATGAATGTTTTTTCGAATCCGTGTTACATGTAGTGTGTTCGTAACACGGAATGTCATGGTGGAGGAAGAAAAGTAAATTATGTGTCTATTGGTTAGAATTCGCTCCAAGAGTATTTTTTTCAGAAATCTGCCTGATTTTGGAATCCGGCGTTACGAATAACCTGCGAACTGAGAATAAATATATCTAGTATTTAACATGCCTTGTATGGAGGATGAAAGTTCGGTAATTCATGAAAAATGCTCCCAACTCATCAAAAATAATTGTCGAATCCGTGATGCATGTATCGTTTTCAGAACGTGGAAATTCACGGTGAGTGAAACAATTTAAATAAAAGTTCTAGTGTATACAACACACTCAAAGAGGATTTTTATGCGCAATATACCTCATTTTCTAAACTGGAGTTAAGAAAATGCTGCGAAATAATATTAAATGCTTCTCGGTGTAAATATGCCTTTCATACTAGGTGAAAGTTCAGTAATCCACATGCTAACAACTCATTAGTGAATATGTGTCGAATCCGTGATGCATGTAGCATATACGGAACATGGAATTACACGGTGAGGGAATCTCTGTCAATTACATTTCTGTTGGATAGAACTTGATGTAAGACGGTTTTTCTGTGAAAACTGCCTGTTTTTCAAAACTGGCATTAGAAATAACTGGGAACTCAGAGTATATAATTCGAAGTGTTAATATTCTTTGAATGGTGAATGAAAGCTCTGTAATCCACATGCTCACAAATCAGTAATAACTGTTTGTTGAATCCATGATGCATGTAATGTGTTCGGAGAACAGAATGTCACGGTCAGGTAAACTTTGTAAATTACATGTGAATCGGGTAGAAGTCGATAAAACAGCATTTTTCTGCAAAATATGCCTCATTTCCGAAACGGGCTATTGGAAAAGTCTGTGAAATCAGGGTAAATGTTTCTTGATGTTAATATGAACTGCATGGTGTTGAAAGTTTGGTAATCCACATGTTCTCACCTCAGTAATGAACGTTTGTCGTATCCTTGATGCATGTAACAGGTTCGGAACGCAGAATATCACGGTGAGGAAACTGTAAATTCAATGTCGATAGGGAAGAACACGCTCCAAGAGAATTTTTCTGTGAAATCTACCTCAATTACAAAACTGGTGTTAGGATAAAGTTGGGAAATAAGAGTAAAATTTCTTTGGTGTCTATATGCCCATTTTGGTGATGAATGTTCATTAATCCTCGTGCTCACAACTCAGTAATGAATGTTTTTTCGAATCCATGATGCATGTAACGTGTTCGGAACACAGAATATCATGGTGAAGAGACTATGTAAACTAGATATCTAGTGGGTACATCAATTTCAAAGTGTATTTTACTGAGCCATCTGCCTCATTTTTAAACTGGCATTAGAAAAACTTGCAAAATCAGAGTAATTTATGTAGGTGAACATATGCCTTTAATGGTGAATGAGATTTCAGTAATCCACATGCTCACAAATCAGTAATGAATGTTTTTCAAGTCTGTGATGCAATTAATGTGTTTGGAAGATGGAATGACACGGTCAGGTAAGCTATGGAAATTACATATCTGTCGGGTAGAACTAACTATAAGACCATTTATCTGTGAAAAATACCTCATATCCAAAACTGGCGTTAGGAAAAGCTGCAAAATCTGAGTAAATGCTTCTAGGTGACAATATGCCTTTTATGGTGGATGAAAGTTCGGTACTCCACATGTTCACAACTCATTAAAGAATGTTTGTGCAATCCATCATGTATGTAGCGTCTTCGAAACACAGAATATCATGGTTAGGGAAACTGTGTAAATTAAATTTCTATTTGGTAGAACTCGCACCAAGAGGGTTTTACTGCAAAAACTTCATGATTTCTGAAACAGGCGTTATGAAAAACCTGTGAAAAATGAGAAAATATTTCTAGGAATAAATATGCCATTCATGGTGAATGAAAGTTTGTAATACACATGCTCACATCTCAGTAATGAATTTTTGTCGAATCCGGGATGCTTGTATTGTGTTGGGAACACGGATGTCACGTTCTGGAAAACAATGTAATTTACATGTCTCGTGTGTAGAACACACTCAAAGAGAATTTTTCAGCACAATCTTTCTCATTTTCTAACCTGGCGATAAGAATAAGCTGCAAAATCAAGGTAAATAATTCTATGTGTAAGGATTCCTTTTATGGTGAATGAAAGTTCGGTAATCCACATGCTCACAGCTCAGTAACCATTGTTTGTCGAATCCGTAATGCGCGTAGCATTTTCGGAACACCGAATGTCACGGTGAGGGAAAGAAATTATATTACATGTCTATTGGGTAGAACTCGCTCCAAGAGTATTTTTCTATGAAAACTGCCTGATTTTCGAATCTGACATTAGGGAAAACCTGCGCACACAGACTAAGTGTTTCTAGGTGTAAAATGCCTTGTATGGTGGATGAAAGTTCTCTAATCCACATTCTCAGAACTCAGTAATGATTGTTTGTCGAATCCGTGATACATAAAGCCTGTTCTGAACACGGAACGTCATGGTGAGGGAAACTGTGTAAATTACATGTCTATTGGTTATAAATCGCTCCAAGAGGATTTTTATGTGAAATCTACCGCATTTTCGGATGTGACATTAGGAAAAACCTGCGAAAACAGAGTAAGTGTTTCTATGTGTAAATATGCCTTCTATGGTGGATGAAAGTTCAGTAATCCACATGTTCACAACTCAGAAATAAATGTTTGACGAATCCATCATGCATGTAGTGTGTTCAGAACACGGATATTCACGGTGAGGGCAACTATGTAAATTACACGTCTATTGTGTATAACTTCCTCCACAAGGATATTTCTGTGGAAACTGCCTGATTTTTGATACTGGCATTAGAAAAAAGATGCGAACTCAAAATAAATATTTCTAGGTGTTTATATGCCTTGAATGGTGATTGAAAGTTCGGTTATCCACATGCTCACAACTCAGTAATGAATGTTTTTCGAATCCGTGTTGTATTTAACGTGATCGGAAGACAGAATGACACAATAAGTTAAGCTATGTAAATTACATATCTATAGGGAAGAGCTCCCTACAAGAGCATTTTCCCGTGAAATATTCCTCATTTCCGAAACTGATGTTAGGAAAAGCTGCGAAATCTGAGTAAATGCTTCTAGGTGACAATATGCCTTTTATGGTGGATGAAAGATCGGTAATCCACATGCTCACAACTCAGTAAGTAATGTTTGTCAAATCCATCATGCATGTAGCATGCTCGGAACACGGAATATCATGGTGAGTGAAACCATGTAAATTAAAATACTATTTGAACGGACTCGCCCCAAGTGAATATTTCTGCGCAATCTTCATGAATTTTGAAACTGGCTTTAGGAAATTCTGCGAAATCTGGTAAATATTTCTAGGTATAAATATGCCTTGCATGGTGGATGAAAGATCGCTATACACATACTCACATCTCAGTAAGGAATGCTTGTGAAATCCTTGATGCTTGTAGAATGACGGAACACGGAAAGTCACGGTGAGGGAAATTATGTGAGTTACATTTCTATTGGGTAGATCTCGCTCCAAGAGCATATGTGTGTGAAATCCCCTCATTTTCGAAACTGTCTTTAGGAAAATACTGTGAACTCAGAGTAAATGTTTCTTGGTGTAAATATGCCCTGTATGGTGTTGAAAGTTTGTTAATCCACATGTTCTCACCTCTGTAATGCATGTTTGTCGTATCCGTGATGCATGTTACGTGTTCGGAACACGGAATATCACGCTGAGGAAACGATGTAAATTACATGCCGATTGGTTAGAACTCGCTCCAAGAGAAGTTTTCTGTGATATCTACCTCATTTTTGAAACTGGTGTTAGGAAAAAGCTGGGAAATCAGAGAAAAATTTTCTAGGTGTAACTCTGCCATGTATGGGGATGAAAGTTCAGTAATCCACATGCTCACAACTCAGTCATGAATGTTTTTTCGAATCCGTGTTACATGTAGTGTGTTCGTAACACGGAATGTCATGGTGGAGGAAGAAAAGTAAATTATGTGTCTATTGGTTAGAATTCGCTCCAAGAGTATTTTTTTCAGAAATCTGCCTGATTTTGGAATCCGGCGTTACGAATAACCTGCGAACTGAGAATAAATATATCTAGTATTTAACATGCCTTGTATGGAGGATGAAAGTTCGGTAATTCATGAAAAATGCTCCCAACTCATCAAAAATAATTGTCGAATCCGTGATGCATGTATCGTTTTCAGAACGTGGAAATTCACGGTGAGTGAAACAATTTAAATAAAAGTTCTAGTGTATACAACACACTCAAAGAGGATTTTTATGCGCAATATACCTCATTTTCTAAACTGGAGTTAAGAAAATGCTGCGAAATAATATTAAATGCTTCTCGGTGTAAATATGCCTTTCATACTAGGTGAAAGTTCAGTAATCCACATGCTAACAACTCATTAGTGAATATGTGTCGAATCCGTGATGCATGTAGCATATACGGAACATGGAATTACACGGTGAGGGAATCTCTGTCAATTACATTTCTGTTGGATAGAACTTGATGTAAGACGGTTTTTCTGTGAAAACTGCCTGTTTTTCAAAACTGGCATTAGAAATAACTGGGAACTCAGAGTATATAATTCGAAGTGTTAATATTCTTTGAATGGTGAATGAAAGCTCTGTAATCCACATGCTCACAAATCAGTAATAACTGTTTGTTGAATCCATGATGCATGTAATGTGTTCGGAGAACAGAATGTCACGGTCAGGTAAACTTTGTAAATTACATGTCAATCGGGTAGAAGTCGATAAAACAGCATTTTTCTGCAAAATATGCCTCATTTCCGAAACGGGCTATTGGAAAAGTCTGTGAAATCAGGGTAAATGTTTCTTGATGTTAATATGAACTGCATGGTGTTGAAAGTTTGGTAATCCACATGTTCTCACCTCAGTAATGAACGTTTGTCGTATCCTTGATGCATGTAACAGGTTCGGAACGCAGAATATCACGGTGAGGAAACTGTAAATTCAATGTCGATAGGGAAGAACACGCTCCAAGAGAATTTTTCTGTGAAATCTACCTCAATTACAAAACTGGTG